>NC_134353.1:812284602-813549602 GCF_048569485.1 Anomaloglossus baeobatrachus | reverse complement strand
GGCATGACGCATTGCCCTTCTATTTTTACTTAGCAAATAGGTGGCTATCCACTGTGACCACTGATTTTTCATGAGTTTTTTAGTGTTTGCTGAATGTTATGGTGCCTTCAATGAACATTAATGTCACAAGGAGTTTTGCACAAGACATGCCAACTGTCAGGCGGCGTTAAGCTGTCTTCACATTGCACAGTCTGACACTCTGCCGAATGATTTCTCTGGTGTTTCTGATCAACTCAGACAGACTCGGGCGCCAATCTGCTGTCTACTCATTCATATAAAGGCTAGCAAGAGTAAACCCCTGCTATCCTGCTCATTAAGCTTCCTTGATCACATGTTATAAAGAAGCCAATCCCTTTTGCTCCTCTCATTTTTAGGCTAGAGGAAAGCTCTGCCTATGCTAATTATAGTTTAATCTATGTTGGTCTGTGAGTTGTGGTGTCCCAGACGTGCTGGAGAAAGAGTTCCTTTATGCTTGGTGCTGTTATGGAGTTGCTCGTCATCTTGTTTCCACCCTGCTTTTGTTTTCCTCCTAATCTCTTATTGTCTTATACCTCTGTGCTTATGTGTGTTGGGTGACAGAGTTTTGGCTTCCTCTGTCTATTTCTCTGGTTAAATCACACTTCTGTCCCGACCCTCCTTAGGGGAGGGTTATAAGATCAGGACTGGTCAGGAGCAGAGCCATGAAGGAGAATCAGACATTTCTACCAATAGGGGTATCTCTGAGAATATGGATAGCACAGGGCCCACCATAGTGTGAGAATAAGCTTAGGGTCCCTGATTTCCCGATATCCCCATAGTCCCTTGTGACAAAATTTGAATTTAAACACTAAGTCATTCTCTAATTTTGTCTAAGAGTTTGATCTCTGGGAGCCCATATATCTGTTATGAGTGTGTTGCATCCACATGTTTCCTCTGGGGTATCTGGAATCAGGAGGTCTCAAAGCTTACTTCATTGCAGGGCCTCGACAAAGTCAAAAGAATATTGGAGTGAATTCACCTTTATTTGATGCAGAAAGGGTTAAGGACCTTTTCCTTTCTGACTGAAATTACTCATAGCCTTACAGCTGAATGATCTTAGTTATCACTCCCTTCCACCATATTTATCCACTCCTGGTTTAACTCTATGTCATGCTGTTGGGTGTGGACCCACTGCACCATGGGGCTGGGCTCACCCTGTATGCGCATGACTAAGTAACTACCTCGCATACCTCGTTCCATGGGAACTTTTGGCACTGTGGCAGCTAGGCATGTACAGGTAGGCAGTTACAAGCTCAAGAGCAGACAGGATGGCTGGAACATACTGGGCAGCTCAATTGGACTAAACAGCTTGTACTGGCAGGCAGACAGGAATGTCGTATGGGTAGCAGGCACAGAATATGGGTACAGGATACAGGCACAGGATATGGGACCTAGCAACAAGCAAACATGCAACAAGTGAATGTACATGTTCCTCAAGCACCTCCCATAGTGGGAGGATGCCTTAAATATTCAGTGTCTCTCATCCATAGGCTGAGAGGCACTTCCGGGTAAGGGTAGGTTGGCCCTTTAAGAGATGGATGCACACTCCCAGGAAACCTGTGCGGCATGCACATGCCCCCAGAGCCGGAGGCAGTAACACAGGCAGAAGTCACAGCTGAGCAGCTGGAAAAGTGGGCGCATTATCGTCCAAGGTGGATAAAAGAAGTGAGTCAGTGTGGTGACGTCAACGCTGACGATACACTCTGTGACAGATCTTCTATACTTACCACTTTGAAGGCACCTGTCTCTGAAGAAGCTGAGGTGTTCATTTTAGTTGCAGCTGAGAAGTTCACTGATGAAGAAGCTAAGGAGTGCTATTTGCTGTCTTCCCACATCCAATTGTCTTACCTTCCTTGTGTAATTTTATTGCAGGCTTACACACTAGTCAAGGTGAGTTCAGGGCCAGCAAGGGCTTAGGCACGTGATGAAGCATGGGGGGGAAGAACCTGTCTGGGGACATTAGGGAGTGCAGGGGCCAGACTCAGGTGAGTGTTAGGAGGTGACCACGTTTCACCCTCCCTATAATCAGGGCCTCCTGTAAATTTCCCTGGTTTTCCCTTTGTGTTGTACTGCTCACCGGGTGTAATCTCGCACCAGGTGAGACTTTATCACCTGCACAATTCTTTTTCAGAATTCTAATATAGATCAGGTTACGGCTCTTGCAAAACAAATGCAGAGTATATTTCTGGAAGGGACTGATCTATGTTCACAGCTTGTGCAGCAGCTACAGAAGATTGTGGGTCTGTTGGTTTTAAGTCTCAGCGATGCTCAACTAGAACCTAAGGTCGTCCTACTGGACAGGATTTCTGGGGAAAGGGATAAATTTATGATTTACAGTGGAGCTTGTAAACTTTATTTCAAGCTTTATCCTCACTCTTCCGAGAGTGGGGAACAGCAGGTGGGGATCATTGACTCAATCAGGCAAGGGTATGCCAAGTCCTAGGCCTTCTCCCTTCTGATCGATTCTGAGCTCTGTCAAGTGTCAAGATTTGCCCCCCACCCCCTCTTCTCCCATTGTGCTTATGATTGCTCCATTAACTTGCTCCCTGGAGCAAAATTACCTAAAACCAGATTATACAGTCTTTCTGGCCCTGAAAGGTAAGCTATGAAAGATTGTATCCTTGACAGCCTTACAAAGGGACATATTAGATCCTCCTCTTCTCCCTTGGCTGCAAGGTACCTCTTTTTTAAAAAAGAAAAATGGAGGCTTACATCATTGCTTAGACTTTTGTGAGTTGAATCAAATTACCATCCGGGACCCTTACACACTTCCGCTCATTCCTGATTCATTTAATCAGATTGCTGGTGTAAATAGTGATGAGCGAATATACTTGGTACTATTCATTACTCACACGAGTAGTATCGTATTCGAAATATTCTTTACTCAACAAGTATTTTGGTCTTTGCCTAGTGAGATTTGAGTCCCCTGCCCTGCATGTTTGGCACCTGATTTTCAGCCACTAAACATGCTGGAAGTGCTTGCCAATGAGAATAATGCCATAGGCTTCTTTGCTACTGGCATTACTGTGACTGGCTGGTTGGATCACATTATTGGGTCTATATAATACCCGCTGATCAGTGGCATATCGTCAATAGAGGCAGACCACGCCACTGCTATAGGAACCGTGAGCTGGAGGCAGGAGGGGGAGCCCGCAGCTGACAGCCCAGGCCCCTCCCCTTTCATCCCTCAGCTCACCGGGCCCCAGGGGGCGGGGCTGCCATCAGGGCAATGAGGAGGCCCGAATCGCTCATAGAGAGTTGCCCTCTCTCTTCCTGCACTGATCTATGTGATCGGTGCAGGACAGGAAAATGTATTATGGAGGCTGCGGTGAAGGACCTGTCATCTAACTAATCATGTGCCTGATCACATGACCAGTGAACATGCAGGTCCTGTTGATCAGCTGCTGCAGCCTTCGTGCAAGTCCCCATGGTTTCTCTCCTGCTCTTCACTGATTAGAAACCGCAAGATGAGGTAATGTATAGTGTGTGTAACTGTGCATGTAGTCTGTCTGTCTGGATGTCTCTGTCTGTCTACTTCCCTTCAGTATGTCTCTTTCCCTGCAGTATGTCTCTTTCCCTGTCTCTCTCTCATTCCCTGTCTGTCTCTCTTTCCCTGTCTGTCTCTCTGATTCCCTGTGTCTTTCTCATTCCCTGCCTGTCTCTCTCATTCCTTGTCTGTCTCTCTCATTCCTTGTGTCTTTCTCTCTCTCATTCCCTGTCTGTCTGTCTGTCTCATACCCTGTCTGTCTCTGTCTCTCTCATTCCGTCAGTGTCTCTCTCTCTCTCTCTTTCTCTCTCTCTCTCATTCCCTATTTTCTGACTGTCATTCTTTCTCATTCCCTATCTGTCTGTGTCCCTCTCTCTCTCATTCCCTATGTGTTTGTCTGTCTCTCTCATTGCCTGTCTGTCTCTCTCTCGCTCTCATTCCCCATCTGTCTGTATCTCTCTCATTCCCTATCTGTCTGTCTCTGTCTCTCTCTCATTCCCTATCTGTCTGTATCTCTCTCATTCCCTATCTGTCTGTCTAGGTCTCTCTCTCTCTCATTCCCTGTCTGTCTGTCTCTGTCTCTCTCTCATTCCCTGTCTGTCTCTCTCTCATTCCCTGTCTGTCTCTATCAGTCTCTCCACCGATATCATATTACCTCACACAGAAGCTTCTTACACTAGCAATGTTCTTTGTTGCCTATAATAACCAATCACAGCTCCTATTAATGACCTCACCTCCTAGCTCCATTGACTTTAATGTAAGGAATTTTTTTGGAGAGTAACTGTAAGGCTTAAGACACACGGCATGAAAATCGGAGCGAGTGGGATGCAATAAAACATCGCATTCCACTCCGACTAATATTAGCCTATGTGCCAGCACACATGAGCGATTATTTTCTTGGCCCCGATCGGACCAAGAAAACAATCGCAGCATGCTGTGATTGTTATACGAGACTCTTTCTCTCGCATCCATTCAAGTGTATGGGGCGAGAGAAAGATCACACTGCACTCACAGTACACTGGTGTACCGCGAGTGCAGTGCGAGAATGGCAATAGCCGGCTACGGAGGAGATAGGGAGATAAATCCCTCCCTCCTCTCCTCAGCACCAGCCCTCTCCTCCTCAGTGCCGGCCCTTCCCCTGCAGCTGAGGTTCGATCGCATGATCGGAGCTCAGTCTCAGTGACACTAGTATGACACTCAGCTCCTGCTGTGCTCCCAGCATGAGCCGAGTGTCATGCGAGGATCACAGTAGTGCCCTGTGTGGCCCAAGCCTAAAGCGCGGGGTTAAATTTTCCCCTCAAAACATAGTTTATGACGTTCCCTGAGTCACATGAGGTGTCTGTGCAAAATATCGTGATTGTAAATGAGACGGTGCGGGTTCCTATAGCGGACATACATACAGTGTATACATATATATATATATATATACTAGAAGGTGGCCCGATTCTACGCATCGGGTATTCTAGAATTTACGTATTGTGTAGTTCATGTATGATTTTTGTTATATATATATATATATATATATATATATAGAGATGTTGTTGTGTGTAGTTACCAAGTGTTTGTGTAGGCGCTGTACATGTTCTGGGTGTTGTCTGGGTGTGACGGGGGGTGAGAGCGGTGTTGTATGTGTGTTGCGTGTGTTGCGTTGTTTGTGGAGCGCTGTGTGTCTGTAGCGTTGTGTGTGTGTTGCGCGGTTTGTGTGTGTGTGGTGTGTTTTGGGGGGAGGTATGTTTTGTGCAATGTGTGTGTTGTGCGGTATGTGCGTATATTTGTGTGTGCCGCGGTGTTTGTATGTTGGGTGTTGTGTGTGTGGGCAGCGTTGTCTGTGTGTGTGGGTGTCTGTGTAGGGCAGTTGTTTGTGGTTCTCAGTGTGTGTGTGTGTGTGGTGTGTTGTGCAGTGCGCACGCGCTTGTGTGTGTGTGTGTGTGTGTGCATCAGCCTCTCTTCTCTCAGCCTACCTCTCCCAGCCTCCCTCTTCCCAGCCTCCCTCAGCATCAGCCTCCCTCTCCCAGCCTCCCCAAGCATCAGCCTCCACCAGCATCAGCCTCTCTCCTTCCAGCCTCCCCCAGCATCAGCCTCCGCCAGCATCAGCCTCTCTCCTTCCAGCCTCCTCCAGCATCAGCCTCCCTCTCCCAGCCTTCCCCAGGATCAGCCTCTCTCCTCCCAGCCTCCGTCCTCCCAGCCTTCCCCAGCATCAGCTTTCCCCTCCCAGCCTCCCTCAGCATCAGCCTTCCCCAGCATCAGCCTCTCTCCTCCCAGCCTCAGCCTCTCTCCTTCCAGCCTCCCCCAGCATCAGCCTCTCTCCTTCCAGCCTCCCTCAGCATCAGCCTCCTCTTCCCAGCCTTCCCCAGGATCAGCCTCTCTCCTCCCAGCCTCCTTCTTCCCAGCCTCCCCCTCCCAGCCTCCCGCAGCATCAGCCTTCCGCTCCCAGTCTCCCCCAGCATCAGCCTCCCCAAGCATCAGCCTCCACCAGCATCAGCCTCCACCAGCATAAGCCTCCACCAGCATCAGCCTCTCTCCTTCCAGCCTCCCTCAGCATCAGCCTCCCGTTCCCAGCCTTCCCCAGGATCAGCCTCTCTCCTCCCAGCCTCCTTACTCCCAGCCTCCCCCTCCCAGCCTCCCTCAGCATCAGCCTTCCCCTCCCAGTCTCCCCCAGCATCAGCCTCCCCAAGCATCAGCCTCCACCAGCATTAGCCTCTCTCCTTCCAGCCTCCCCCAGCATCAGCCTCCCTAAGCATCAGCCTCCACTAGCATCAGCCTCCCTCGTCCCAGCCTCCCCCAGCATCAGCCTCCTCCTCCCAGCCTCCCCCAGCATCAGCCTCTCTCCTCCCAGCATCAGCCTCTCTCATCCCAGATCAGCCTCTCCTCTCTGTCCCAAGCATCAGCCTCTATCCTCCCAGCCTTCCCCAGCATCAGCCTCTCTCCTCCCAGCCTCCCCCAGCATCAGCCTCCCCCAGCATCAGCCTCTCTTCTTCCAGCCTCCCCCAGCATCAGCCTCTCTCCTTCCAGCCTCCCCCAGCATCAGCCTCCCTCTCCCAGACTTCCCCAGGATCAGCCTCTCTCCTCCCAGCCTCCGTCCTCCCAGCCTTCCCCAGCATCAGCTTTCCCCTCCCAGCCTCCCTCAGCATCAGCCTTCCCCAGCATCAGCCTCTCTCCTCCCAGCCTCAGCCTCTCTTCTTCCAGCCTCCCCCAGCATCAGCCTCTCTCCTTCCAGCCTCCCTCAGCATCAGCCTCCCCTTCCCAGCCTTCCCCAGGGTCAGCCTCTCTCCTCCCAGCCTCCTTCCTCCCAGCCTCCTCCTCCCAGCCTCCTTCAGCATCAGCCTTCCCCTCCCAGTCTCCCCCAGCATCAGCCTCCCAATCCCAGCCTTCCCCATGATCAGCCTCTCTGCTCCCAGCCTCCTCCAGCACGCCGTGCTCCTCTGCCGACACTCACACACCCGATTGCATCCACTCACACACACCCGATCGCATCCACTCACACACACCCGATCGCATCCACTCACACACACCCGATCGCATCCACTCACACACACCCGATCGCATCCACTCACACACACCCGATCGCATCCACTCACACACACCCGATCGCATCCACTCACACACACAGACACTGACGATATCGCACATACGCGCTGATACTCACAACATCCGGAAATATCACATGCCTCTGGCCATGTGATCCTCCGTCAGGTCCTGGAAGGTCACAACAGCACAGTATCGAGGCCGAGAAGCAAGCGATATCGCCGGATGCTGTGAGTGTGTGGATGCGATGTGAGGTGTGTGTGAGGTGTGTGTGAGGTGTGTGTGTGTGTGTGAGAGTGAGTGTGATCTGATGTGTGTGTATGTTTGTGTGTGTGCTGCTATGTGTGTGCGTGTGGATCTTCCGCTGCAGCAGGACCTTGATGCACTTGTAACCATGCGAGCATGGTTACCAACGTATCCACACCACTCCCGTGCGAGCGGGGGCCGGGGGGGGGGAGTACAGTACTCACCTCCGTGACAGCCGTGTCAGTTCGGGGAATGCGCGGGGGGGGGGGGGGGAGTACAGTACTCACCTCCGTGACAGCCGTGTCAGTTCGGGGAATGCGTGGGGGGAGGGAGGGGGCGGGGCCAGAGCTAGCGTGCATTGCGTGAGGGGGGCGGGGCGTGGCGTGGCCGAATTGCCAATGCCTGCAGGGTGCCGGGGCGAGAGGCCAATCTGTGGGGGGGCCGGAGCCTGGGCGAGCGGCTGGCCAATCCGTGTGGGGGCGCAGCCTGGGCGAGCGGCCAATCGGTGTGGGGGGGCGGGGCCATGGCGAGCCCAGCGGCCAATCAGCTTTGTGTCACCGTAAGGACACAATTTTGGAGCATGACAGACAGACAGACAGACAGACAGAATAAGGCAATTATATATATAGATATATATATATATATATATATATACATATACAGACACACACACATACACACCTTTATACATTAGATATAGGCATATGGCTGACCTGTCTGGGGTTCATCATTTTAATGACCCAAAAAACGGTGCATGCAGCTTTCTTCGGACTGATAAAATGATGACCAGCGTTAATTGTTTGATTGATGAGGACTGTTTGCAGAATTGGAGATTTTCCAAGAGTGATGGTGGGATTGCGGAAGGTTGGAGGTCAGTATGCAAAGGAGGATCTCAGCTCCCCCGGTAAAGGCATCACCTGGGTCATTTCTCTGTGAGACGGTGCGAGGAGGTCAGCTCCATGTTGAAAGAGGCAAAGTCCGGCGTGCGCGGCCTGTGCTGAAGAGGAGGGAGTGGCCAGGCAGTAGCTTCTTCTAGTGAGAGATGCCAGGAGGAGAACAGCCAATCAGGAGAGGGGGCGGAGTTTGTTCAGTACAGCAGCAGGAGAATGAAATGATGAAAAGGTAAACAGTGCAGGAGTGAAAAAGGAGTAGAGACAACAGAAAAGAGAGAAAAGCAAACAGAGCAGAAAAAAACAGTGAGAAACGGAGAACAGAAGGAATAGAAAGAAAAAGCAGAGGACAGGAGGAGCAGCCAGGAAGACTCACAGGAAGTGCAGCAGGGAGGCCTGAGCCACTATCATCATCCCTCACAGCACAGTAGCAGGTGAGTATTATAATGTATAAACGTCTGCCTGTAACACTACAGAAAAACTGCCCTGTACTGTGCCATCCCTCTGTGTGTGTGTGTTTCCCGTGTGCCAATACTGTGTGTGTGTTGCCTCTGTGCAATCACTGTGTGTGTGTGTGTGTGTATTATCTCTGTACTTTTCAGAGTTTTACTATAGATCCTAAGGCTATAAAGAGGGTCATAATCGTTACCATTAAATGGGGAAGAGAGATGTGAAAATGTATATTGTGTGTAGTGAGGGGTACAAAGAAGGACATCCCTATTTTAGGCCAAGTTCACATATTGCAGATTTTTTAGGGATCTGCGGTGTGAATCCACTGGTCTTGGTGTAGTGGCCTTTGCTTAGTAACAGGATGGTGGTTATATTCAGACTCTATGTGGTGATATTTGGTAATGGTGTGGCAGCATTATTTTGCAATGTAATAATACATTGCAAACCTTCATATAGTGGGTGTTGTTCAGTAACACTATGTACTAGTATGTTATTTCTGACTATAAGCCACCCCCAGTAAAGCATGCCGGCAACATGTATAATGATTATGATAAAATTTTGTTTGTTTTTTTTGTTTTTTTTATCGTGGGGGGGCCCCATTCAGACTTTTTGCTATGGGGCCCCATGATTTTTATGTACGTTCCTGCCGCTGATGCCATCTTAGGTGCATTTTATCAGGAGAGAGTGTAGGTAGAGCTGCTGTTGGAGAAGGGGCATTGTTAGTGTGTGCAAGGACTGGCTGGAAGATTAAATAGACAGTCCATTTCAAGGCTAAGTCATAAGACCCCTGCTAGCTGAGGTTAATGGAGGGCAAGTTTCTGGAGCAGGGAACAGTATATTTTAAAAGGCATTTAAGCAGAGTTGATTTCATTAAATGAGCTACTGCAGGACCTAACAAACCATTTTAAATGGATAATTCTAAAACCGCTGCTATCGCACCTTATTAGTGCTGGACCAGTTTCTGAAGCAGGGTACAGAATGTTTTAAATCCATTTAGGCAAGGTTGATCACATTAAATGAGCTAGTGCAGGACCAAACAATCTGCCATTTTAAAGGGATAATTCTAAAACTGCTTCTATCTCCCCTTGTTAGTACAGAGTCAGTTTCTGGAGCAGGATGCAATGTGTTTAAAAAAGCATTTAGGCAGGGTTGATTGTGCAGGACCAAGCAAACCACCATTTGAAAAAGGTGATTCTAATAGCACTGCTATTTGTGTTTGTTAGTGCTTTCAGAGTTTATGGAGTAAGGGCTACAGAGTGTTTTAAAAAAGCCTTTTAGGCAGGGTTGTTAGCATTAAATAACTTACAGCTGCACCAAACAATATGCCATTTTAAAGGGATAATTGCCATACATTCTAATCTCTAATAAGAGATCACTTACCTGTGAATCTAATTAACGTCATGTGTTAGGGGACATGGAGTGTAGATGGTGCTGACATACATGCACAACCTGGCTTTGGCTGTGTGACAGGCCAAACTGCCTTCTTCTGCAGGAGAACCCCTCAGAAGCAGGTTATGAGCTGGATGGCAGATAATGCTCACTAGCCAAGAG
This sequence comes from Anomaloglossus baeobatrachus, assembly GCF_048569485.1. NCBI lineage: Eukaryota > Metazoa > Chordata > Amphibia > Anura > Aromobatidae > Anomaloglossus > Anomaloglossus baeobatrachus. The sequence continues at coordinate 813,539,435 of NC_134353.1, read as the reverse complement.
GCTGGACTACATAATCTTCACCCTGATCCTCCTTCCTCCCACCATGACGAATTGCAGGAGACAAGTCACCCCAAAGGAGCACTTTACCTTTCAATTTATGGCTTCTTTTGGCCTCTCAGTGTGCATGTTTCAAGAGGGACATGAGGAGGTTGTGTGCAGTGATTCACAAATATTTGAGCAGATGCAGTCAGAAGAAGTTGATGGTGTGGAACGGCAATTCCTATCTCAAGAGGTGGATGATGATGAGACACAGTTGCCATCAGGTCAGCTTAAGATCACAATTCAGGAGGAGGATCAGATTGAAGAAGTAGAAGACAATGTGGTAGATGATTAAGCCATTGACCAAACCAGGCATGGTGGCATGCATAGTAGGGAGCACAGCAGCACAGAGGGGGAGGGATCAATAGCACGTCAGCAGGCAGGAAAAGGCAGTGGGCTCACCATAGGGAGAAGATGCTCAACTGTTTCCCAGAGCACCCCACAAGGTCATATCTTAGGCCAAAAGTTCAGTGTTCCCTAGTCTGGCTATTTTTTCTGAATGTCCTGGAGACAAAAGGACAGTTATTTGCAGCATCTGCAATACCCAGCTGAGCAGAGGCAAGAGCACTACCAACCTGAACACCACAAGTAGGATGAGGCATGTCAGCCAAATACTAATTATGAATGAATATACTATGCACTATTTGTTAATCGCGCAAATATTAAGGTATTCACAATATCCACTACATGCTCAGATTGCCTTCCAATCATAGTAATGTTGTAGCCATCTTTGCTACTGGCATTACTGTGATTGGGAGGTGCAGTGAAAAAAAATTACTAAAGGCCGCTTTACACGCTACGATTTATCTGACTATCTCATTAGCGATGTGACAGATCGTAGTTACGATTTGCCGAGATCGCACATAGGTCGTTTATTAGCGGTCACACGTAACGATCTCACAAGCGACGCCAAATCGTTCAGCAATATATTATTTGACCAATGCGGTCGTGTGGATGTTGTTCGTCGTTTGCAGGGTGTCAAACGTACCAATATGGCTGCTGCGATCCAAACGTTGAACAAAATTTTAAAAATTAACGACGTGTTAGCGATCAACGATTTTCAACCTATTTGCGATCGTTCGGAGTCACACGTAGGTGTCACACGCAACGACGTCGCTAACGATGCCGGATGTGCATCATGGAAACCTTGACCCCGCCGACTTATTGTCAGATAAATCGTAGCATATAACTGGGCCTTTAGAGCTTCCCTTTGGCTGTCATACAACTGGGGCCACTCATTAGCTCTCATACATATTTACTGCATCCCCGCCGGCGTCTGTACCCATGCTGGGCTCTTCAAACAAGTGACGCGAGTATAGCCACAGTGCACATGTGTCGGCGCACATAATCATCTGCACCTGGGTCTGTACTAGAAGTGGGGAGTTTAACTTGGACATACTCCCTTCACCATTTTCTGGCCGTGCATGCTGAGTGACACAGCCCTGACTTATGGACCTCCTAAGGAGCTTGTCTTTGGGTAAGAATAGTTTGTCACTTTGCCATAGTGTTATTGGATTATTTGGGTGCATTGATATTTATGTATGGTGCATACTGATTCACCCTTTGCAGGGAGCTACTAACTAGTGGAATGCCCCATCTACTAATAAGGAGGGACCATCACTGCTATGATGCTGCTTGAACATTCTGAGGTCAGTGGCTATTATCCATTTAATTAATAAAATGATAGAATAACTCAATTTTTTTGGTATGGTTAAATTTTGCAACTAAGTTATCACCTTGCCCCCCTATAAATTTTACTGTATTCACTTTGCTCTTATCAGGATTGACATTTATGGGGTTGTTTTTTACATTTTCTAATCCTTTTTAGAGCCAGCTTTATTTAGGATACTCTTAAGGACATCAACGTCGTTTTTGATATCCGACCCCAAAGCCTCCTGATGATCCTGAAACACGGTTTTCTGCTAGGAGATGCAGATTTGGAGCAGAAATCTCTGAACCACATTTCTGCACCAAATTTGCATCTCCTGGCAGAAAACCATACCGAAATGGCATCAAAATCGTGTTTTTTGTGCGGTTTTCTGCCAGGAGATGCAGATTTGGAGCTGGAATTTATACACCATATTCCTGCACTTTGTGCGCTAGAGTGAGATTTCTGCACCACTTCTCGTTGTGAATTAGAAGAGCTATGGCATTCTGCCTCTACCCCATTCCACCTCAGATGTATCGAGGCTCGGATAAACTGGGAAGAAAGTGACCAAAAAAAAAATCAAATTTGTACATAAATTTTGTGACTTTTAAAAGCTTTTACGCCAGGATTCAGGGGTGAAACCTTTGATGAATCAGACCCACAGTTTTAAAATACTAAAAAATAAAAAATACATTTTCACAGCATCATAGAAAAGATGTTTTAATAAAGTTTCAGAATTATACAAATGATAAAATAACAATAAAAAAGCTGTACACAAATAAGAACACATATTGTACAATGATATTTAAAGAAATGATTTTCTGTAATAACTACAATATTCAGAATACTCAGTAGTACTGACCAGCTTACATCATACACTGTAAACTGCATTCCCTATAGAAATAATTGTGCTTTTACCTACATAACCAGTACTTATAACAAGAAATGTGCAAATATTATAAAATTAAAAAAGGCAAAAAGGCTCTTCGCTTATTCAAAAGCTATCCGTTTGCGTTCATTTGCTATCGACATAAACAGCTACATTTTAGATTTATTACTGACAAAAGGTAAAGGAATGCTTCTTCAGAGTAAAAGGTCTAAATCCACCAAAGATGAATGCAACAATTTACAATACATTTATAAAACACATGTTACTGTTTTATAGTGAGAACGGAAATATTTGTATAGGTTCAGAAAGAAAGCAAAATCTTTTTGTAGGGTCTTGATGGAGAAAAGAACTGACATTGACTTATCCAACTATGCTTTGTGAATGAAGGGAGCGATATAATTTATGGCAGACCGAATGACGGTGCCGTGTAGTTGGAATGTATAGTGGTAATTCAGTTGTACTAATTGGAAAATGCAATATTTAACAGGAAATTCTATCAGGACATTCATAAATGTTATCTATAATATAGAAAGATCATATGTGGCATAGTATATAATCTAGTTTACTGGCTTTTGTTACATGTACCCCAGACACACAATGTGTAACTGAGGAGTTAGGATGCTCAACATTTTGTGGTTCTAACGCACAACACAGTGTCTGAATATAGCCTAAGGCGCTGAATATAGTCTAAGGGGTATGTGACTTGGGAACAATGGGACCATTAAATTCATCCTAAGGACATCTCATCGGTTACTTTATGGGGTCACATAAGGCAGCGAATAAATAAATAAATGGGCAATTTAATGGGTAACAAAGTACAGTATATCATATTATACTGCTTATATGACTTTGACATACTACAGATATCTCTGAATACAAATCTTATAGACACTGCCAAAATGTCATTTTTATAAAAGGTAAGGAGTACTCCTGCATTAAGCATTTATGGCATATCCAATGGATACAACTGTGGGAAAACTCGGTAAGATTTTGGTTATGCTCAGCTCTTGCCATAAGGCCAAGTTCACACAACCGTATTTTTAGTCTGAGTGCTATTTATGAAAAAGCAGATAGCATTCAGATCAATTGCGAAGTGCAGATGTGCAGGGTTTTTTTTTCCACGCAGTGAATCTGTAGGTTCACTAGTTATTCCATGTGTTGGAAGATACTCGCCTTTTCAAGTCTATTAGTGCGTTAAACAAAAAAATCAGCTTCCATTTGGGGCCATAATATAGCATTCAATTTTTACGAATACATTGTATATCTTTAACATAGGAAATTGTAAATGATCTCATACATTTTTAATGACTGCTGCTGTATAAAAATGGATAACCAATGAGAAAAAAAACATTGGCCAGGTTCAGTGGATGATATTTGAAAGATATTTTATATGGCTGTGCGAACTTAATTGTACACTGATAAACATCAATTGAGAGGGCCATGCAAGTCCAGCCACGTCTCACAGTGTATAGATTACAATGGTTAGCAATTGTCCAACAGTACTATAAATACCATAAATGCTTAAGGTTGTACACAGTATGAATTATGGTATGAAAAGGATTGTCAAATCCTACATAATTCTTGGTCAGTTGGAAAACTTCTCTTGTGAGACCAAATAATCCAGGCAAAATAACATTTTATACTCTCCACTTATCAGAGTGAATTTTAATTTTAAAACAAATACCCAATTCTCTACATGGTATGATGCATAATTTTCTGTGTAAGAGGAAAATATGTGCATCATGTAGGACATGCAAAATAATGAGAATGTTTTTAGGCTGTTAAGGGCGCTTTACACACTACGACATCGCTAAAGTGATCTGGTTGGGGTCACTGATTTTGTGACGCACATCCGGCCGCGTTAGCGACGTCGTTGCGTGTGACAGCTATTAGTGATTTTGAATCGTTGCAAAAACATTCAAAATCGCTAATCGTTTACATGCCCCCCTAATCTCAATTATCGTTGCTGCTGCACGTACGATGTAGTTCGTCGTTCCTGCGGCAGCACACATCGCTACGTGTGACACCGCATGAACGAGGACCCTCACCTGTTTTTCATTGTTATATAGGTTTTTGGAGGAACCTCACCTTACCTGCATCCCGCCAGCAATGAGGAATGAAGGAGGTGGGCAGGATGTTCATCCCGCTCATCTCCGCCCCTCTGCTTTGATTGTGTGGCCGCATAGTGACGTCACTGTGACGCCGAATCAACTGCCCCATTAGAAAGGAGGCGGATCGCCGATCACAGCGACGTCGCTAGGCAGGTGAGTAGTGTGACGGGTCCGCGCGATTTCGTGCACCAAGGGCAACGATTTGCCCATGTCGCACAAACGATGGGGGCGAGTACGCACGCTAGCGATATCGGTACCGATATCACAGCGTGTAAAGCGGCCTTTAGATAGGCTAGCAAAAATTATAAGGAGATCTCGAGAGGGAACACAGTTTCTAATGACAAGCCATACTATTTTATATCAGTACAGTGCCAACCTTGTGCCAAGTTAAAGTCTCATTTTTACCAAGGGTAGAAGTGAGGAGCAGGGTTGTCAATAGTCCAGAAATTCCACGACGGTCTGTAAAAAATAGGGCACTTTTTTGACCTGTCCATATAAAATGTTTAAGGCGTCCGTGATTATTTTGAAGCTGAGGAACCTTGTACAGATTATTTGGCCTGCAATTATGATCAGTTTACAGTGAATGCAGATGGTGTCTTCAGATCAGAATTATAGGCTATAGACATATATCCCTTATAATGAGAATGATTTTGTATGGTTTTCCAACGTGTCCGTAAAAAATATTGTCCGTCTGTGATTTTTTTTTTTACAAGCTGTAGAGAAAAATTAAATAGGTTGGTAACCCTGGAGGGGAGTTGTCCTTAGAAAAGGAGAAATCAGTAGAAGAAAAGGGTGGATGTGCTCTAATAATTTATAGCTAATATGTTGCTCTGAAGGAAAGGGAGCAAGTGCTGGAAGGAATTGGAGGAATATGCAGCAGAAGTGAGGACAATATGTTTCAATGGATGAAAAGGAGCAAGTGCTTGAAGGACAGGGCACAATATGCAGCAGAAGTCAGGAGTAAGGACAATATGCTGTAATGAAGAAAGGGAGCAAGTGCTGGAAGGACGGGGCAGAATATGCGGCAGAAGTCAGGAGTAAGGACTATATGTTGTAATGGAGGAAAGGGAGCAAGGGCTGGAAGGACAGGGCACAATATGCAGCAGAAGTCAGGAGTAAGGACAATATGTTGTAATGAAGAAAGGGAGCAAGTGCTGGAAGGACGGAGCACAATATGTGGCAGAAGTCAGGAATGAGGACAATAAACTGCTGAATGAGACATAGGGGGCAATATGTTCCATTGGGGGTATAGATGGAGAGCTTTATTATAAGCTACTTATGCTTCATGAAAACCTCAGTGCAATCTAATAATATGGCAGACCCAAAAAGTATGTGCACCCCTGTTTATTCTAATCACTTTGTAATTGGACAAGTTTTTGACAAAATCTAAAGCCTGATAGTAAAAGCAGCTAATCTGGTTCTTTCCACAACTATTTCTGATAATATGAATGATAAAAAGTGTGCTTCGGTGAAGATAAAATAAAACATGAGCAAAGCTCAGAAATTAAAACAAGGATGAAAAGTCCCCACATCAATTTAAAGATTACCATCTGTTTCCACCCAAGATCGCTCATTCTTATTAGAGTCCAGTCATGTGCAAACAACATTGCTAAATATAAAATCACACTCTCATAATTAAATCAGAATATAATGTTTGTATAGTAAAGTAACATAGAGTATGTAATACATAAAAACAGGCATGGGTAAATCCCTGCAGCCATATAGACAATTTGCTCAAGAATTTGCTTATGGTACTTTAATTTTTTGGCTATTTTCTAGCCTGGAAGGTTCCTATTTCAAGGCTATTGGCCCCTAACTAGTAATTTTATTAATTTGCTTTTGTCTATATAGAAATGGATGTGGATTGTCAGCAAGATTTCTATTGTATAGAGTTTAAACCAGGTAACAGATAATAAAGGCCACTTTACACGCTGCGACATCGCTAGCGATCGCACCCGCCCCCGTCGTTTGTGCGTGACGGGCAAATCGCTGCCCATGGCGAACAATTTCGTAGGTACGCGTCACACATACTTACCTTCCTAACGACGTCACTGTGGGTGGTGAACAACCTCTTTTTTAAGGGGGCGGTTCGTGCGGTGTCACAGCGACGTCAATCAGTGAGCCACCAATAGAAGCGGAGGGGCGGAGAGCAGCCGCACACACACGTCACTCCCACCTCGTTGCCGGAGGACGCAGGTACTCTGTTGTTCGTTGTTCCCGGGGTGTCACACACAGCGATGTGTGCTGCCTCAGAAACGACGAACAACCTGTGTCCCAGAAGTTCAACGACATTTGGAAAATGAACGACGTGTCAACAATCAACGATTTGGTGAATATTTCGGGATCGTTAGCTGCCCATGGCGAACAATTTCGTAGGTACGCGTCACACATACTTACCTTCCTAATGACGTCACTGTGGGCGGTGAACAACCTCTTTTTTAAGGGGGCGGTTCGTGCGGTGTCACAGCGACGTCAATCAGTGGGCCACCAATAGAAGCGGAGGGGCGGAGAGCAGCCGCACTCACGTCACTCCCACCTCGTTGCCGGAGGACGCAGGTACGCTGTTGTTCGTTGTTCCCGGGGTGTCACACACAGCGATGTGTGCTGCCTCAGGAACAACGAACAACCTGTGTCCCAGAAGTTCAACGACATTTGGAAAATGAACGACGTGTCAACAATCAACGATTTGGTGAATATTTCGGGATCGTTAGCGGTCGCTCGTACGTGTCACACGCAACGACGTCGCTAACGAGGCCGAATGTGCGTCACAAATTCCGTGACCCCAATGATATCTCATTAGCGATGTCGTTGCTTGTAAAGCGGCCTTTACTGTATTGTATTTCGGAATGAAATAAGACTATTTTCATCAGATGTCTCTAAATATAGGGGTTATCTGTCCAATATATTTAACTATATTAATCATTTTTTATTGTGTATAATTAAATTGTAATATGTTTTCTTTAAAAAGATTGCCATTGATTAGAAAAAGAAGTTTTAAAAAAAGCACCATGTATGACTAGGGGCCACTTCTGGAATCCGCTCAGCCTCAGAATGAGCTGTTTTCTGGAAAATAAAAAGAAGAAAACAGACTATTTCTAGGCAATCTCTTTAGAATTAAGGCAACAGAAGATTCTGAAAATCTACATATACTGTACTTTCATGCAAACATGTCCATTATGCTTCTGCATGCCGTCTATGCTACACTAATGATAAATGCACACCAAAAATAGCGCCATGCACGAAATGTTAAATAATATCTTAGAGGGATGCAATGGAATATGTAAAATCCATGACAACACCGCTATTATTTTGCTATTCAGAATCATAAAACCTTGAAGATGGCAAATTGTTTTATGCAAAGTTAAAAAAAAAGATAAAAAAATGAAAATATTGATGATTTCTGCAATCTAAGTCACTGTTTGTGTTATGACATAAGTATTACTAAGGAAAGCTTTGTATAAACAGTCAAATAAGGCAACATTTAGAAAATTCAATTGCTGCTCTTTCATTACAGTTTTCAACAGATTATATTACTAATACAATCTATATATGTCACAGGGGCTAGCCAGCAAATGTAGAAATGTAGTTAATACTATTACAGTCATAAAATATTAACCCTGAAAACACAGAATTTCTAAAAAAGGAAAACTAAACGGCCAGTTGGATAATGTACAATATCTTCCATAAAATAATAAATTAAAAGGCATCTGTCACCAGGATTTTGGTACCTTATCTGAGAGCAGCATAATGTAGAGGCAAGGACGCTGAATCCAGCGATGTGTCACTTACTGGACTGCTTATTGTAGCTTTGATAAAACTGTTTTATTCAGCAAGAGCTTATCACTAGAAGACTAGTAAATTCACTGCTAGGTATTAGAGTACATACAAGTGCATCTCAATAAATTAGAATATCATCAAAAAGTTAATTTATTTCAGTAATTCAATAAAAAAGGGAAACACATATGTTATATAGTCATTACAGAGTGATCAATTTCAAGTGTCTCAGAAAATTACAATAATTACCACAAAACACCTGCAAAGACTTCTTAAGTGTTTAAAATGGTCCCTTAGTCTGGTTCAGTAGGCTACACAATCATGAGGAAGACTGCTGACTTGACAGATGTCCAGAAGACTGTCATTGACACACTCCACAAGGAGGATAAGCCACAAAAAGTCATTGCTAAAGAAGCTGGCTGTTCATAGAGTGCTATATCCAAGCATATTAATGGAAAGTTGAGTGGAAGGAAAAAATGTGGTAGAAAAAGGTGCACAAGCAACTGGGATAACAGCAGCCTTGATAGGATTGTTAAGAAAAGGCCATTTTATAATTTGGGGGAGATTCACAAGGAGTAGACTGCTGCTGGAGTCAGAGCTTCAAGAGCCACCAAACACAGTTTGCTATCAAAGCAACCTGGGCTTCCACAACACCTCAGCAGTGCCACAAACTGATCACCTCCATGCCACATCGCATTGATGCAGAAAGTCATGCAAAAGAAGCCCCGACCAAGTATTGAGGCATTTACTGTACATACTTTTCCGTAGGCCAATTTAAAATAATTTTTTCAGTTAGTCTTATATAATATTCTAATTTTCTGAGATAATGACTTTTGGGTTTTCATTGGCTGTAAGCCATAATCATCAACATTAACAGAAATAAACACTTGAACTAGATCACTCTGTGTGTAATACCTCTATATACTATATCTGTTTCCCTTTTTGTATTAAATTACTGAAATAAATTAATTTTTTGATGATATTCTAATTTATTGAGATACATGAGCTATTTATAACCCTGCCCCCATTAGTGATTGCTGCTGTGTATACTTTACATAGGCAGAAAGCTGTCAATTTGATGTGGTCAGGGATATGCAGAGCTCAACATTCAGATAAATGCTAGATATGCAGCAGGTAAAGTGATTTTATCATAATAACACCAACCAGACCAGTAAGTGACATCACTGGAATTCTGGTCTCTTTTGGTGAGTTTTTGACAATACATGTTTTCTTTGCATCAAAAAACCAGTGCTTTACAGTTCCAGCAAAGTGGATTGGATTAAGATAAATCTTCTGCCCACTGTGATTCTTTTTTATGTTACGTAAACTGATCTGTGGTACGTTTTTCAAATTTGCAACATGTTAATTTTTCTCGTGATTATGCTGAGTTTTTGGTGATTTTCCCCCTACATGTGAGTTAGATTTCACTCCGCACCCAGGTATATCAATACAGTTTTTTCAAAGCCAAATATCAGGAAGAATCAAAACCAAAGCAGGTTTATTTAAAGCAGGACAAATCAGAGACAAAAACCACAGGGTCAAAAACACAATAAAACCGCCCGTTAAAAAAAACACACACACAAAACTGCAATGTAAAAAATACAAGTAATCTAATTTACATAATGGGTCCAGAAATTCTGCAACATCAATAACTCACCAAATGCTCATTGTGGGACCGTAGACTAATAGGGCTCAAAGTCACAATCCACAATTATTTCAAAGAGCTGCTCCACTTTTGAAGTTGGGTCTGGTACAACTACTCGCCCTTATCAAAGTGAATAAAGCGGAGATGTGATACCAGCCACAATTCATGGATAAGAGTGTGGTGCTTTCTGGAGTAAAAAGCACACGTATTTCGTGATACCACAACCCCCTAGAGTAAAGGGGGCTTTTCACGCTACGATATCGTTAATGTTTTATCGTCGGGGTCACGTTGTTAGTGACGCACAATCGGCGTCATTAACAATATCGCAGCGTGTGACACTTACCAGCGACCTTAAGCGACCTCAAAAATGGTGAAAATCGTTCACCATGGAGAGGTCGTCCCAAAACCAAAAATGGGTAATGGTTGATTATCAATGTTGTTCGTTGCTCCTGCGGCAGCACACATCGCTGTGTGTGACACAACAGGAGCAAAGAACGTCTCCTTACCTGCCGCCGGCCGCAATGCGGAAGGAAGGTGGTGAGCAGGATGTTACGTCCCGCTCATCTCCGCCCCTCCGCTTTGATTGGCCGGCCGCTAAGTGACGTCGCGGTGAAGTCGCTGTGATGCCGAACGTCCCTCCCCCTTGAAGGACGGATTGTTCGCCGGTCACAGCGACGCCACCGACCAGGTAAGTGCGTGTGACGCTGCCATAGCGATAATGTTCACTGCGGCAGCGATCACACGAAATCACATGCACGATGGGGGCGGGTGCTTTTGCGTACAATATCGCTAGCAATTGCTAGCAATATCGTAGCGTGTATAGCCCGCTTAAGAACACAATTTTGAGTTACAAAATGCAATCCAAAAGGGATTGGTAAAGGAAGCATTGAATCTTGGGGCTCAAGCAAATGATTACAAACCAAACGTTCGTTTGATTTAAATTATCTGTTAATGTATCGGTTACCAAATTCCTTGATGCCTTAAATGAATATCCTATAAAATACAACTTCCTACTAAGAAAAGGTGCAGAAGGGCTAGAGGTAAATACCATTCTGCTTTTGGAAAATTTAAAAGATCACCAAGTAACCCCTTATCCACCAAAGGTTTCCTAGAGAATAAATGCTAACATATATATAGAAGAGAAAAGAGTTGACTAGGACATTAACATTGATGATCTATCCTTAAGAGAAGTCATCAATATCCTATTGGTGGGGGTGCAACAACACAGCTCCGTGAACTGTATAGTAGCCACCGTCGGGTATTGCACATCTGCCTCCATTCGAATCCATAGGTGGCATATGAGCCGTATTTGGCTGGAGCTACTATCCTGTTAATGTAACTGTGCTGCAGGAACTGCTGATCAGCGAGGGTGCCAGGTTTCGCACACCTACTGATCAGTCATCGATGACATATCTTACGAATACGTCATCAACGTTAAAGTCCCGCATAGCCCCTTTAACTATTAATACGTAAACAATATTTTTCTCTGACAAATATTGCTATACTGAAGGAAAATATTACTTAAAGGTTAGCTTCTGAATGGGATTATACAGTTTAGAAACATACATAATCCATATAAATAGTCTAAAAGCTCTAGTCTAGAGCTGCATTCACAATTCTGCATATTGTAACTGGATCCAGTTTATAGTGTGTCAACAGGCACATTGGAGCAGATTTATTAATATTGGGGGGAAATGTATTATGAGTGGAAGATTTAAGACTGTTTTTCTTGAGGCTGCATTGCTGTTAGTTGCCTTGAAACATATTTCCGATTTATCAATGTGTAACCCAATATTTGATAAATTTAGCCCATCTTGCAAGGCAGCACTTCTGTCTACAGATGTTCATACATTTGGCACACACCTACTAGCCTGGCTGACTACAATGACTTTGCACCCATATATCAAAGCTGGTGAGAGTGTCAGTAAATCATAAAAAGTCTCACATTTTTGCACGAACATAACGAGTTCTAAAATTTACAAGATTTTGTCATAAAACGTCTGAATAGGCTTTTTTTTATATACTCCAGTAGCTCACTGTACAAATGTAGTAATCACAGTACCACAAAGCCAGATACTTGACTTATTTTTGAGCTAACATTTACAGTTGATTTGTTTTGTACATTGGCACTGCACAATAATTGGCACAATGGCTCAGGGCCTTAAGCTGAACTGCTTTGTAATGTTCTGGGTGAAATATTTTTAGTTGTGATTACTACATATTGTAGTACCAATACCTCCGTGACTGCACACCGAACAAGCAGACAGTGCTGACAGCTCAGTAGGCAAAATAAACTGTTGATGTTGCATGAGACCACGTGATAGATAAAGAGATAGGTTGTCAAAATCTCAATGTATCACTGTAAAATTGTGTTTAAAGGTGAATGGTTCAAACTTTTGTATTTGTGGCAATTAAAAGAAATATCTATGTAAGCATACATGAATTAAATATTATTTCTTCGGCATACCGGCATCAATCTGGTACATTACTGAAATAATTACACCATTGCTCTGCATTAAAGAGAACCTGTCATACGTATTTAGCTCTGTAAAGTACATACATTGCCATAATGGCACTATGATGCTTATTAATGTATATCTGTAGTGAAGGAATCCGGTTTATGGCTGTTGAATAAGTATCCTGTAAAATTTTACTCTGATAACATCTTCTGTGCATTGCTGTGTATTGGGGCTGGACTTGGGGATAGAGGCACTGCCCCTCTACTTGCCTCCTCTCTTTCTCTTACAGGTCAGTGATTACTCAATGACCTGCCTGCTTTTTGAAATTCTGTGCTCCCTCCGCCATCATTAAGGTGGGTGGTGCGTGCTCAGTGTGATTTTTCGGCCAGTCTGCATTTCTTCAACAAAATGGTGCTGGAGGCGGTGCATGCGCAGAACAAGATTTCATCTCAATGACTTCGTCATCAAGCTGAAATCTCAATTTGCGCTTGCACCACCTTTTCAACATTTTATTGAAGACAGTCTGTAGAATCACACTGTGCACAGTCTTCAATAAAATGGCTCCGGAGGTGGCGCAAGTGCAAATTGAGATTTCGGCTTACTGAAGAGGTCCCTGAATTGAAATCTCGATCTGCACATGCGCTGCCTCCATTTTATGAAAGACCTACAGACTGGTTGCAAAATCACACTGAGCATGCGCCATCCACTGCAATGACAGTGGTGGCGATGTGAAATTTCAAAAAGGAGGCAGGCCACTGAATAATCAGTGACTTGTGAAAGAAACAGAGGAGGCAGGCGGAGGAGTGGAGAAGCTGAAGAAGACCCTACTCCCAAGTCCCGCCCCGATGTACACCAATGCACAGAAGACGTCATTAGATGAAAACTTTATAGGATGATTGTTGAATAACCATAGATTGGATTCCTTCACTGCAGGTATCATTTTAATCAGCATCACAGCGCCATTATGGCACTGTTTTTTCTCTATAGTGCTAAATCCTGCTGACAAATTCTCTTTGACATAAACATAAATTGTGAGTTTTCAAGAAATGAATATAGAATAATATAATAAACTATTAAAAATAAACATAAGTGATATACATATATATTTCAGCAGCATAGCTTTTGCAATACAAAATGTACATTAGATTTCAAAATATATCAAATTAAAGAACACAAATGTTTATACAAAATGACTGAAATCTTTGGTACCAAAATTAAGGGCACCTATATTTGGTAACAAAATGTTCTAAAATCACATAAAACTTAGAAATGTATTTGCTGCTCTACAGTAATACCATTGCTGGTCTGAGGATCAGACTCCACTAATAATATTAATACTCCCATATACGTTACATTAAAGCTGATGAAAAGAAACAATTTCAACAAAAACGATGGTTCATCAGGTTAAAGCCTAAAGGGGTTTCCACTACTCTGACAACTTACCATGTTTGCCTCTGTTAAAAAAAATAAATAAATCAGGTACTCCCTTCCGGTGCCAATGCTGTCACCTGGGGCTCACATGATGAACTGAAGTCATGCGAATCCTGTGCCCCATCAACGTTGGCTTAACTCTCCCCGCCTTCGGATAGATCGAGCAGCAGGAGGAAATCAGAGATGTGGCTGGCTGCTCACTTTCCTTAAGATGTTTCAAACATCTGAAAGAAGAGACAGTGAAGCCAGTGCTGATGAAGCATAGGGCTCACGTGACATAAGTTCATCATGTGAGCCCCAGGAATGTGAGTACTGACACTGGCGGAACAGCACTGGCACCAGAGGAAACTATAAGCATTATTATTTTAAGGGGAAAACATGCTGAGTAAGGGTTGGGCGAGTAGTGGACAACCCCTTTAAAAATTATTTTAGATGACCAATCACAGACTGTCATAGTTTGAAATTAAGTTGGCCATGTTTGATTTTATTCATCTGAAAGTCAGTCAATATTTTTTGGGGTCAAGTTCAAAGAAAGATGACTAATCATTCTCTTTCAGAATATTCCAGAAAACATCGTCTGGTATCATTAAGCATGTATGGCCAGGTTGATGGACTATGACTGGTAACATGGCCTAATCTGTGCATAGATTTATCTACATTACGATTGGTAAATGATTGTTTATTAGTTGTTTATTGCCATCAACTAAAATCTTAGGTGCATGGGGGTATTTTAGATCAGCTTCAAGCTTTCCCTATTACATTCCTTCGGTATTCCAGACAAGACTTTTAAAGCTGGGTGTACACACACAGATTTCTGACTAAGTTGACCGATGTTACAGAAGCTATATCTATTCGGAGTTTCACACAAGATTGTTTTAAAGCAAATTCTCAGCTTTTTTTTAAGCAAGCTCTAAAATTCTCATCTTCAGAGACTTTTCTATTCCCTATAACTGTTGGGTTTTACGTATTTTAGATGCTGTTTACAAACTACAATCATGATGATAGACAGCTAAATATTTTTATTTCTGGCAGATGACCATTTTCCATAAAATCAGTTAGCCATGTTCAGACAAACAATTTAAGGGATTATTGACCCAATTAGGCAAAAATGGTCAGATATCTGTATGTATAAATGCACCCCAACACTGATATATACAAAACAAAAAACCTCTGTATAGTGGACTAATCACCAACCCTGAACGCAGCTGCACATAGACACACAATATGTTGTCGTGTGTTCTTCCAGATTTGTCAGTGTATTGATGGAACGTTATTCTTCTCCACTAGTTGTAAAGCTTTCAAACATCAGATGTTGCAGAGTATAAATCTGATAGCACAAAAACATCTATCATAACTAGTTATCTAGTTCCACTCTATAAATTATGACCTACCCATTATAATCTGTTTAGTCGTCTGCCACTTTTTTGTAACCTATATGTTTTGCAAAGGGCAGGCCCATTCAAATGATTTCATCAACCTTCATGATCATGCTAGAGAGTCTACATCAAGTGACTACTTTGTCTCTAACTCTTGTGACATTCTTATTGTTTCTACTCTACAAAAAACTTTAGAAAAATTACAAATTTATATTACAAGGGCAATCAAAATGATGGGTCTAACAGCAAAAGAGGAATCTACATGTATATTGATTCAGATGTGAATGTAAACTAGGTGCCTTAAGTTTGTTTTTTGTTTTTTTTTTTATTATAAAACGTCACGGATCACTTGCACTTCCATCATGTAAGCACAGACTTATCTTCATTCTTCCAGTTCAAGTGATTGTATTTTCAGGTCTTGTAAACACTAGGAAAACATTCGAGTTTTCAACTCAGTGGCACTTACTGAGAACCAAGCATCTTCCCGTAACACTGGTTTATAGCACCTTGCACATCAACTAGAAACCATCTGTGAACAGGTTTTCTAAAATGTCAGACCATATTCTCTTCCATTAAATAGAGCACAGCTCTAAACATATCCTGAACTTATCTCGACTGAGATGCTTCACTGATTGCATTTTAGCAACCTTTATTGCAGTTCACATTTCCCAGTAGTAAGTTTTAATGCCCCTTTGTTATGTAATAAGTTCAATGTCTTAAATTCAAGTGGCATCCTGTGGGGACCGGCATTAGAAAAATATTTGTATTTCAGCTCATCGTAATAATGATATTTTACTAGGTTTCCATAAACATCCTTGGGGAAAGGCCAAAATCCGTAAAGATGAATTTCATCGCAAAACCGTGTAGCCAGTGTGTACATTAGAAGGCCAGTACTAGGTCGCTTGATTTGAACTTTGTTGGTTAACCAGTACCTGTAAAGAAAAACAGAAAACATGTATCAGAGGAATGAGTATTTGCAAAAATATTTAGCACTTTGAGTAGATTTAACTTGTGCGAAACTGTGACTACATTATGGAACTTCCCTGTATGGTAACTAAAAAGGAAAAAGAGATAACATGAAGCAAATGCAATTTCAATTAAAATGGGTTATCCAAGACTGTGCTAACTTTTTTTAGTATGGGGCTGAAAACTTTAGTAGGTGATAACTAACTGCCTCTTCTGCCCGGCATCGATCTCTTCTGGCTTAGGCTACATGCGCACGCTGCTTCTTTTTCGGGTTCACAAACTGCAGCCAAAACTGCAGCCAAAACTGCACCTTGTCAGAGAGAGCCTGGAAATGTCACAAAAAATGTAGGTGCTTTTTTGGTGCATTTTTGCTGCTTTTTTGGTGCGTTTTTGGCTGCAGTTTTGTCAACAATTGTTTCATGTATTTTTCAGTTCAAACAAGCCCATAAAGCTTGTTGAATTGAAAAAAAAAAAAAATTAGAAATAAATAAATAATTAAAAAAAACGGCGTGCGGTTCCCCCCCAATTTTAATGCCAGCCAGATAAAGCCATACGGCTGAAGGCTGGTATTCTCAGGATGGGGAGCCCCACGTTATGGGGAGCCCCCCAGCCTAACAATATCAGTCAGCAGCCGCCCAGAATTGCCGCATACATTAGATGCGACAGTTCTGGGACTGTACCCGGCTCTTCCCGATTTGCCCTGGTGCGTTGGCAAATCGGGGTAATAAGGAGTTATTGGCAGCCCATAGCTGCCAATAAGTCCTAGATTAATCATGTCAGGCGTCTATGAGACACCCTCCATGATTAATCTGTAAATTACAGTAAAAAAAAACACACACACCCGAAAAATCCTTTATTAGAAATAAAAAACACAAACACATTCCCTCATTACCAATTTATTAACCCCGACAAACCCTCCATGTCCGGCGTAATCCAGCATGCTCCAGCGTCGCATCCAGCTCTGCTGCATGGAGGTGACCGGAGCAGCAGAAGACACAGCCGCTCCGGTCACCTCCATGCAGCAAATGAAGGCAGCCGCGCGATCAGCTAAGCTGTCACCGAGGTTACCCGCGGCCACCGCTGAATCCAGCGGTGGCCGCGAGTAACCTCAGTGACAGCTCAGCTGATCGCGCTACTGCGTGGAGCCGGCAGGAGCGTGGAGCCAGCAGGAGCGTGGAGCCGGCAGGAGCGTGGAGCCGGCAGGAGCGTGGAGGACGGGACTTTCAGCGGCGGCGGCGGTGGCAGTGAGAGGGGTCCATCATCTCCCCTGTGCGTGCACGCTGGGGACAGCGGTACTTCAGGGAACACGTGGAGGACGGGACTATCAGCGGCGGCGGCAGCGAGAGGGGGATGGACGTTGGCAGCTGAAAACATTGATCTTTCCCTCTCGCTGCCGCCGCTGCTGATAGTCCCGTCCTCCACATCATCTCCCCTGTGCGTGCACGCTGGTGACAGTGGTACTTCGGGGAACACGTGGAGGACGGGACTATCAGCGGCGGCAGCGAGAGGGAAAAATCAATGTTTTCAGCTGCCAATGTCCATCCCCCTCTCGCTGCTGCTGCTGATAGTCCCGTCCTCCACATCATCTCCCCTGTGCGTGCACGCTGGGGACAGCGGTACTTCGGGGAACACGTGGAGGATGGGACTATCAGCGGCGGCAGCGAGAGGGGGATGGACATTGGCAGCTGAAAACATTGATTTTTTCCTCTCGCTGCCGCCGCCGCTGATAGTCCCGTCCTCCACATCATCTCCCCTGGGGACAGCGGTACTTCGGGGAACACATGGAGGACGGGACGGGACCACTTGCCTGACCTCACTTCCTGACAAATCACCTGCGTTTTTGCTAGCAAAAACGCAGGTAAAAGGCAGGTAAAATGCACCACTTTTGATTAGCATGCATTTTTCCTGCGTTTTTGATGCCCTCATTGATTTCAATGGGTGACAAATGTTGACAAAAATGCAGGAAGAATGAACATGCTGCATTTTTTTTGTCACAAACTTTTGACAAAAAAAACGCTGACAAATAAACTGCAGTGTGCGCATGACAAATCTGACTTCTCATAGACTTTGCTGGGAAGTCAGATGTCAGAAAGTTCTGCTGACAAAACTGCAGCCAAAAAAGCAGCAAAAAAGCAGGAAAAAAAGCAGCGTGCGCATGTAGCCTTTGGCAGCGACTCTACTGCTTCAATTGATCTCATGTCAACAGAGCAGCTCTTCCTCTTCTAGTCTAGTCTGCCGTGGGGTGTCACTGCCGACGGCATGCTGATCGACAGCAAGCTCCCCACATTTAGGCAGCGGGAAGCTAGCTGCCTATAAGCAATACATTGTATAAGTGATACAGTACTCCAGAGAAAAGGTGCTTGGATAGGGTCTTAACCTGTAATCAGTAGATCAAAGAAATCCGGCACTCAAATGTAAAAGTGACAGGGCTTTTAATTGTGGTCAAACAGTAAAAGTGTACATGTTTTTTAAACATACGCATCAGCCTACCGCAATGATTGTAGCATTTCTTCATAGCGCCATTCCATAGATACAGATGTTGCGGTGTACAGTATTGGTGTGTATGTTTGCAAAAGGTCGTTGACCTTAATGTCAAACATGTAGACTGTTACCATTTGACCATGATTAAAAGGTCAATCACTTTTACATTTGATTGCCAGGTTTTTTTTGATCTACTAATCAGAATTATATTGGCAATAATGTCTCAACGATAGAGCAGAGTAAAAGAGAACACTTCACTGGATGCCATAGAATTGCCAGGAGGAACCCCATAGGGAAAAATAAGTCCCAGATGACCCCATTAAGATGCAATCACTAAAAAAAGTAGATAAAAAAAGCCATCAACTGTTACATTTTGCATTTGGTTACTGTTAAAACTGTAACTCATATATAGTAGCCAAAAAATAATTGGGTATTGACGTGTTTGTAACAACTTGAACTATAAAAACGGTTTCATTATTTCTCTCAGATGGCGAGCACTGCAAAAAAAATGAATAAAAAAATAAAAATTGAAAAACAATTCCAGTATTGCTTTATTTTGTTCCCGCTGCGCGATAACAAAAATGAAAAAGTGATGACAAAGTTAAAGCATGGCTTTGATAACAAGTAAAACTCGTTATGCAAAAATCAAAATCACACAGCTCTGTGTGTCACCCTCCCCACCCCCCCAAAAAATTATTATTTGTAAAAAGAAATTTTCTTTTGCAAAAATAGTAAAAAATAAAAATATATAAATTGTGTATCCCCATAATTTAATTGAGCTGCTGAATAAAGGTAACAATGTTAATTATTTTGCATGGTGAATGCTGTAAAAAAAAAATATATGGATGAGGAAATGTTTTTAAAATCCTATAGTTTTTTTTTATTCATTCTTGACATACTAAGTTTTAAATCACCTTTTATTCTATTTTTTTTATGTACAAAAATGGCATCACTACAGTTGGTCCTGCAAATGACAAGCCCTAACAGAACTCTTACTGTAGAAAAGTAAAGTTATGGCACTCGGAGTTTGGAGATGAGTCCTTGATATCTGAAAAGCAGGTGGAATTATGCATTTTGACGAGTTCTTGTGTTGCAAAGGGTCCATATATTGTTCTTGCATATGGGTCCTATTCTATCTATGTCTGCCGTCAGTGGTATATATGATCTGATAATGGTGTATAGTTATGGTTTCTGTCTTTTTGGTTGTAAATATATAAAGTGAATGTGTTGCCAGATGGTCATAAAATCAAACAAGTAACCTACAAGCCCAGTCAGTTTGTCATACAGGATCTCCTAATCCTCAGCTTCATTAGCAATGACCTTTTGTGGCTTACTCTCCTTGTGGAGTGTGTCAATGACTGTCTTCTGGACATCTGTCAAGTCAGCAGTCTTCCCCATGATTGTGTAGCCTACTGAACCAGATTATGGGACCATTTTAAACCTTTAGGAAGCCTTTGCATGTGTTTTGTGGTAATTATTCTAATTTTCTGAGATAATGACTTTTGGGTTTTCATTGGCTGTAAGCCATGATCATCAACATTAACAGAAACAAACACTTGAAATAGATAACTGTCTGTAATGACTATATAATATATGCGTTTCCTTTTTGTATTGAATTACTGAAATAAATTCATTTTTTGATAATATTCACCATTTTGTGAGCCACACTGTTATGGTTGCTGTGGCACTGGAGACTATGTTCGGATTTCTTGCTACTGCACATGTGCAAGCGCTGGAGACTAAGTCCTATCTTGGAGCCATTGCACATGTGCGGGTGACATCATCGCTGACACGAGGTCACATGTCTCTGACACCTTCTAAGCTGATTGGCCACTGGTCATGTGCTTGTGACATGTGGTCACATGTCTCTGACACCTTCTATGCCGATTGGTCGCTGGTCATGTGCTTGTGACGCTTTGCTCGGAGATAGGCCAGCGTGACGTCATTGCTGTCGTTGTGGCAGCGGATTGGCTCTGGTGTCCTCCATCTTGGATGAGGCACAGAGTCTATATAAGACCCTAGCGCACGCCGCCCGGCGCTCAGTCCTCTTGGTTCATAAATGAGAGTAGATGCTCTGTGCACGTCCCTCTAGGCATCTGTCTATGCTAGGTGAGCGCTACCGGCAGGGTAGCGTTCTTATACCTTACAGCTTCGGCTGCGGTCCGTATCCTTACATCTTAGTGGAGTGGACATAGGCAGGTGCCTGAGGCACATGGTCCGGCTGGGCCTTGTGATTCTACTCGTGGGTGGACGTTGCCGCTAGGGTAACGTTCCTTATACTGCATCTGGCAGTTGTTCGTATCCTCGCACACTAGGGGAGCGAACATAGGTAGGAGCTTTGTGCGGCTTATACTGCTGTCCGTCTCTTTTGCACCACTAGTGGAGCGGACCTAGACAGGTGCCATATCTAGTGGTTCGTGTCCTCGCACACTAGTGGAGCGAACGCAGGTAGGAGCTTTGTGCGGCTTACGCTGCTGTCCGTCTCCTGGCACCGCTAGAGGAACGAACCTAGGTAGGTGCCATTTCACACTCACTGCTTTTGTCTCTGTGACCATTAACAGAGACCATACCACACACCCTCCAAGCAAGGGAGGAATTGCTTTATTTCCTAATTATATTCCTCTGTGAGTTTAACAGAGGTATTGCACTCTGCACTTGTGCTATTACTATTTACAGTGGCACACTTATATATCCCTTATCCTCTGCCATAGTCTGCAGCAGAGTCTTTGCATGGTGGACCCTGACTGTCTGATATTCCTTTGGGTTTTATTATCAGACAGCCCCCCATAACACACATACAGTAAATTGATCACCATGCTTAAATTCTAGCTATGTTTAGATCTTTGAGAACATGTTGAGATGCTTTAAGTTGGATCGGGAAGGTTGAGTGAACGTCTTGCATACCTGTGTGATGTTTTGGGGGCCTTACCCATTTCTCAAGCATGTGCTGACTGTCCTATCTCACAGTTAAATTAGAGTCCCTACAAGACCTAATATATTAACATATACTATATATATATATATATATATATATATATATATATATACATACATATACATACATACATACATACACACACACACACACACACACACACACACACACATTAGATATATATATATATATATATATATATATATATATATATATATATATATATATATAATCATAAGCTCAGGGCATACACTTGAATCAGTTATAATCTTGCATGTTCTTTAGGATCTTAAAATAGCTGTAATTGAATGCTTGTGAATAATTTATGTTGCTCATGAAATGAGGAGTATGGTGCCAGTATATGTATTAATGTGATATATGCACTTATCAAATGAAAATGATGAATTTATGAATGTAACCAGAATAAAGTGCTATGTGTTTTTTCTTAAAAATGTGTTGCATGTGACAGATCTTACTGGACACACCCAGACGGCCCCGCATGGACCAAAGAAGAAAAATCTGGAATAAAGTGTGCAGAGCTACTGGGTGGACAGTGAGGAGAGTCAGGAGCTGCTTGGAGGCAGATATGAGAATGTTGGGGGTTGAGGCAACAAGATCCCAGAGTCGAAAGATAGACCATTGACATGTTGAGTATTTGGTGAGTATTTATAAGCCAAAACCAGGAATCGAACAATCAGAGGAAAAGTACAAAAGAAACACGTTCACCACTCCTGGTTTTGGCTTAAAATACTGACATAAAAACCTCACCTTATACTCAAATACATAATGTGTGAAAGTGGCATTAGATTGCTGAGGAAACAATTAGAGAGGCAAGAATTGCTAGGACTGTTGATATCTGACTGGTGAGAGCCAAAGTCTATGGGTATGATTTATGAAGGCATTTTCACCCATTTTTTTGTGCAAAACACCTTCAAATGTTGCAAAATTTGCTAAACCTCATCTAATTTCTTAAAATTTATACCACTTCTGATGTAAACTTTGCTATAAATGTACTCCAGTCTGTGTCTGTGTCATTAAGTGGCATACATCTCTTAATGAATAATGTGCACCTTATGCCAGCAGTCCTCATGTACGCCAGTCTTAAAAGGGGTTGTCCACTACTAGGATCATTCCTTTTCATCCCCCATATTTGTATCCATTAAAATGAAAAAGTTTATACTCACCTCCAGTGCAGCGCTGTTCAAGCTGTGCCACCATTCACTCTTCCGAGGAGCTCATGAGATTGTTACATCACGTGAAACCTGCACCCAAACACCATCAGCTTTTTTCTCCCTGCCTTCAGGCATATAAGTTATCAATAGGAAATGAGCCACTCACCTCCTATTAATTACTTCTATGTCTGAAAGCAAAGAGAGGGAAGCAAGTAATGATTGGCCATAAGGCTCGTATGATGTAACAACCTCACAAGAGCTGCTTTTTTTATATTAATGGGGGCAAACATGGGTAATGAGTAGGGGTTGTCCTAGTAGTGGATAACCCCTTTAATGAATCAAGCTCTGTGTCTGTGATATATGGATGTCCACTGAGGTTGGTCTCACTTGACAATAGCCACATATTAATCTACATTGAATTTCATACATTTTTATAGCTGCTACATGCTTGCTTCCTGTATTCGAACAGGACATAGACAAATCCTACCATACATGTATTGTATGCTTTTAAAATATATTGCCTTATTCCCATTCCTGCCCATATGTGAAATTGTCTGCCACAGTGCTCAATAGTGAAAAGGATGAAGGATTGAGACAACACAATTATCTATATATCTGATTTTGAAGCTGTATTAGGTAGGGGTTTGGTCTAAGAATAGATATAAATGGGGAATCTCTTCTGGTCTTTGGCCCTAATAAATGGAAGTTTAGTTTGTGTTCGTCATAAATGAGAGTTCTGATTTAGGGTCTGTTTAAAGAGGGGTTCTCTTCTGGTGATCGTGTAAAAGAGGTCTGGGGGGTCTGTAGATTTTTAGGGTTCTGGTCTAGGGTATATATGAATATAAATGGGTAAGATATGCATAGAGCACAACTTTGTGCCACCTTCCCGCCTAAAGAAATATTTAGCAAAAAAGAAAAAATGTTCTGGCAGTACTAGAATAGCAGAAAACTAATTAAGAAGGTTCTTTAGGATATATTTTTTATTTAGCCTTCTTATTGCATAAGAATAAAAAGACTTTTAAAAAAAAAAAAAGTGTCTTTAATTTTGATTGTGCTAATCCATATATGCCACTCCTCCCTCGCAGTGAGTGTATGGTACAGTACACTCTTAGGATGGGTTCATACAACCCTGTTCTACAGTCTAAGTATGGTCTACGGTGTATGAACCAGCTGTGGGACTCTTGTCAGCTTCATAGGCATATACAAGGCTGTCAAGCTTGAGTCATGCATCGAGGTCCGTACTTGTACCACAAAACACAGATGTCAGAATCACACCTAACAGTACAGAGAGTATTTTTGCTGCGGCAGAGTGAGTATGTGCATTATAATCATGTACTTTTGATTTAGACACTAAGGTGAAATTGCATTAAAATAAAAAAAAAATAAAAACAAAATCTATATCAAGATCCTAAGAAATAATGGTCTTCACCATTAATAAGCATATAGTCAAAAAAAGTTAAAATGTAATTAATCCACATTATTAACAGAATTAACCGGAGCATTTTTATAACTCCTTTAGCACTTTATTCAGAGCACAACTAAAGATACTCTCTTAAAGATCATTAGACGAATTTCATTTACATGCCTAGCGAAAAACTCTTGACTTTTTGTAACATCCGTATTGTGAAAGCTTATGTAATGAAATGCCCTAAAAAAATGATACGTTTGTCTACTAAAAGGTGTAATAACTGACGAGGAGCATCTTTTGTACCCGAGAATCTTTTCTTCAAGTTGTATAGTTACAATACTGTGAAATTTAAACTGCATAGTTGAAAAGGGAAGAATACAGAGAACTGTAAATCCAGGAATAATCCATAACAAAATACAAAAAGTTGAAAACATTAACCACTTTAAAAGATAAGAGAGCAGGCGCTGCCATCGGGGAGCTCATCCTTTCACCAAGGGTATTGTTATATATGATATTTGGACAAAGTTATCTAAGTTTTGCAGCTGTCAATTTTCAGACAACACATGAAAAAGTACCAACAGTTATAAGACGCAGACTGCCTTTCATCCTCTATAGCTAAACCTTACATTCACACTCTTCCAAACCTCTTGTCATCTCCAACATTTCCTCCATCAAAATGTTAGTTTAGCATTTATTACTGCTTTTGGGAGTTTATATAAATTACTAAGTAATTGATATTGATCTTATTTTATAATACAAATACTGTATATATATAAAAAAAACATTTTTAAGGATCGTTTTGTTGATTTTTAGGCTATGTTCAAGCCGGGACCTGGCTCTCGCTGCCCAGAGTGGTGCCCACGACGCTCCCAGCAGTTTAAGTCCTCGAATCAATGCACTGCAGCATTCAGGAGGTAGGTAGAGGGATCGCTTACCTCTCCCTGGTGATTGAGTCCCTGTCTTGCGATCACAGGGAACCGATCACTGCCATGGTAACCCTGGATCGTCACCATGATGATCCCGGGTTACTGAGCTATGGAAAACCTCACACACAATGCTGTATGCATGGTGTGTGAGGCAAAGTGCTTCAATATAATCCACTGTAGTGATAAAGCATTGCAGGGGATTATTGAAACGCAGAAAAAAATGTAGAAACAATTGACATGCTGCATATTTTTTCGCCAACAAAATTTGCAAGGAATAAAAAAGCAGCATGTGCACAGCAAGTCAGGATTCTCATAGACTTTGCTGGGTTGATTTTTCCTTGCTTTTATTGATTAAAATAAGCAAGGAAAAACGCATAAAAAAGACACACAAAAAAAACGCCACGTGTGCACATAGCCTTATATTGTTTATGATTCATACTGATGAGTAAATTCTTCTAGTTATTATGGTATATTGTATACTAAGTAATTGCATTTTTGTCTTACTGGGGGGGCAATAGAGGAGTTTTTTTTAATCACATTAAAAAATCACATTGGAAGATGTCCTATTATGTTTAAGTATTTGGATATCTACATTGACTTAAAGGCGTATTCTCATCTCTAAGATCCTATCTCAATATGTAGTAGGTGTAAAAAATAATATCAGCAAATACCTCCAATAAGAACAGGCATTGCAGCTTAGGTATCTAAGGTTGTCACATCCACTCATATAGTGAAAAGTTAGTTAGTCAGTTAGTTGCTCGTGGTCGTAACTATAGATACCTAAGCTGCAATGCCCTGTACATAAGGTAAGAGACATGGCTATAGCTGGACAACTATACTACATTTCTAATTGAAGTTATTTGTTAATATTATCATGATTACACCTGATACTTACTGGGAGGGGATCTTGGAGATGGGAATAACACTTTAAAGATTATCACAAGTTGTGATTAGGCATTAATGGACTACAAAAAAAGCCAAATTACTCAGGTTTGGGAAAAACCGGTATAAAGTTCAGGTTACTTACTGCACTAAATAAGGCAATGATCAACGTCTATTACTGATAAAATCTTTTACTACAAGACAAATTTGTAATACATATTTCATTCATTGCTTCAAAGAGTTGATATTGTACATGACTCAAGGAGATGCTCGTTGTTACCTCTCCAGCCCCCAAAAATCTACCT
The DNA here is from genome assembly GCF_048569485.1 of Anomaloglossus baeobatrachus. Taxonomy (NCBI): domain Eukaryota; kingdom Metazoa; phylum Chordata; class Amphibia; order Anura; family Aromobatidae; genus Anomaloglossus; species Anomaloglossus baeobatrachus. Next base: position 813,512,988 of record NC_134353.1, on the reverse strand, counting down.
CTTCATCTTTCTAATTAAACTGATTGTCTCATTAACAGTGGGTCTGGGTGTGAGTTTTTAAGTGGGCTATAAGAAACATACCAGAAATGTAATCCATAATATATCCTCCTAAATGCTGCCACCTCTCTTGATCTGACAATCCATTTGTTTCATCCACTGGTATGTTTCTTTGCTGCAATACTCCCCATATCTCTCTGAATTGAATATCCCTCTAACTCTCTGATCTTAGTTCACACCTGTCTATATCTTCTCCACCTTATGTGTCTGCTTCTCTTGCTGTGAAGCAGTCCAAATGTTCCTATCAGCTTCCACCTATTAATTCACCTCCTTCTGTGATTCTGTGACCTGCTTTCCTGGGATTACTCCCTCCTGCCCACACCCGGGTCTTCTTCTGTGCATTTAAAGATGTATGAATTTGATGGCCCAGGTCTGTTCTGGCCGTGGTCTGGGCTAACTTTATCAAGTGGGCCTTTTTAAGTGGGCTGTCAGAAATATAGCAGAAATGTCCCAGAAGTGACAAGAAGGTGAGCGTTACCTCTCTTTAACTGTGCTTCCTGCTTGCATAATTCCAAACTTAATTTCACCATACTTACCTATGCCCTTACAGTCTTTGCTCCACTAATCCTCACTCTCATTCGCTATCCACAAACCCCAGCACTCTCCAAACAAATAATTATCTCCCCTTCCCTCTTACCTTCCCACTTGTCCTCATCTGTTGACTTGCTCTTAAACCTCAGATCTCTCCTAATAACATGCAAAACATGCTGGCCATTCTCCTCCCATCTACTCTCCCTTTCTCTTCTCGTTAGTGCTGGCCACATATCTCCCAATCCTGGACCCCCACAGCTGGTTCCCCCCATTTTATCGCCCCTTTTTCACTCTCCATCTACTAAAAACTACTGCAATCTCTCCAACATAAAATCCATTCCCTTGATGCCCACTCAACCGCTCCCTTTCTCTGGAGAGGTCTGGAACGCCTATTCTGTCTGTAAAAACAGCCCGTTGTTCACAACCTCTTTACCTCTTGCACTCTATCCTTCCTGGGCCTCACCGAAACATGGCTGACACCCTCAGACACTGCTTCCCCTGTTGCACTGTGCTATGGTGGCCTTAACTTCAACCACACTCCTTGCCCTGGCAATAGACAGGGTGGAGGAGTGGGTCTTTTTCTATCAAACAACTGCAGTTTTAACCCAATCCCACCTTTACCCTCCCTTGTCATGCCTTCTTTTGAAGTGCACTCTGTCCCCATCTATTCTCCCTTCAACCTACAAGTGGCCATCATATACCAACCCCCAGGCCCGGCCACTGTATTCATCAACCAGTTCTCTGCCTGACTTCTACCCTTTCTCTCTGCTGACATTCCAACTATCATCATGGGTCAACATCCCCACTGACATCTGCCAATCGACAGCTCTATACTCCTGTCTCTCGCTTCATCCTTTGGCCTAACCTCAGTGGTCCACCTCTGCCACCCATATAGATGGACACACTGAACCTTATCTTCACCTGTCTCTGTTCCCTATCTGACCTCACAACAGTCCCTCTCCCTCTACTTTAGCACCATCTACTGACCTTTTCAACCCTGTCCATGACACCTGCTCCCCTTGTGCAAGGTTTCTGTGGGGTGTGCTAGGTGCTGGACATCTAAACATTCACACCTTCTCAACCTCTATCCTACCGCTGTCCTCCATATCGTCACTTCATGAGACAGTGCCACTGTTTTCTACAACACCACTCTTGCATCAGCTATTAATTCGGTTGCTCCTCTTGTGCATGGCAGACCGAGACGAATCAACAAACAAGTCTGGCACAACAGAATCACTAAAAAGCTTCGACAAGTGTCTCAAGTTGCTGAGCGGTGGTGTAAAAAAACGCACACTTTCCGGAAGACTTCACCGCATTCAAAAAAGCAATTTACACATTTCGCTCAGCCCTCACTTTTGCTAAACAGTATTACTTCAGTACCCTCATATCTTCTTTATCCCACAACCCCAAACAGTTAATACTTTTAACTCTCTCCTCTGCCCACCGCTGCCCCATCAAACCTCCCTCATCTCTGAAGAAGACTTTGTCACATATTTCAAAGAGAAGATCGATCAAACAAGGTAAGTCTATTTTGCTTAACCACCGCAATCCCTTCATATAACAGACCACTGCCCCTCCCCCATAAACTTCTTCCCCACTATCACAGGAGAGTTTGCACATCTTCTCTTGAAATCGCACATCACTATCTTGACCCCATCCCATCTCCTCCTCAACCTCACCACTATGCTTATCCCAGGCCTTAACCCATCTTTTCAACCTATCTTTAACCTCTGGTACCTTCCTTTCTGCTTTCAAACATACACCAATCACACCCATCCTAAAAAAACCTTCCCTCGATCCGACCTCTACTACCAGCTATCGCCCCATATCGCTGCTCCCGTTCGCTTCCAAACTCCTCAAACAGCATGTCCATGCTGAACTTTCCTCCCACCTCTCATTTAGTTCTATTTTTGATAACCTACAATCTGACTTCCGTCCACATCACTCTACTGAATCTGCCCTGACTAAAATCACAAATGACCTACTGCCAAAGCTAACAGACACTTCTCTATACTCCTCCTTCTAGACTTGTCCTCAGCCTTTGACACTGTCGACCTTACCCTCTCATGGATCTCTTCATACCTGTGAATCCGTACTTTTAGTGTCTCCCAGTCCCACAAAACCTCTTCATCCCGCCCTCTCTCTGTTGGTGTCCTCAAGGCTCTGTCCTGGGACCCTCATTCTTCTCCATCTATATATTTGGCCTGGGACAACTTAAAGTCCCATGGCTTTCAGTACCACCTATATGCTGATGACACTCAAATCTACCTCTCTGGCCCAGGTGTCACATCTCTGCTGTGCAGAATCCAGGAGTGTCTACCGGCCATATCCTCCTTCTTCTCCTATTGCTTCCTAAAGCTCAATGTGGCCAAAACTGAACTAATCATCGTTCCTCCACCTCATCTATGTTCCCTACCTGATCTATCTATTACAATAAATAACATCATGCCCTCCCCCCGGACCCGAAGTCCGCTGCCACAGAGTGACCATTGACTCTGCCTTATCCTTCATGTCATACATAAAATCACTCACCATCAAGTTGTCTTCAACTAAAAAATATTTCCAGAATCCATGCTTTCCTCAATTCTTAATCTATGAAAATGCTAGTGCATGCCCTCATACTCTCCCACCTCGATTTCTGCAACATCCTCCTTTGTGGCCTCCCTGCTAACAAATTAGCACCTCTCCAGTGCATCCTTAACTCTGCTGCCTGACTGACTCACCTTACTCCTCACTACCACCCCACTTCTCCCCTCTGCAAATCCCTCCATTGGCTCCCAATTCTCTACCGTATCCAATTCAAACTACTAACACTGACCTACAAAGCTGTCCATAATCTGTCTCCTCCATATATCTGTAAACTAATCTCCCGCTACACTCAAACACGTAATCTCCAGTCCTCCCAAGACCTCCTTCTCTTCTCCACACTCATTCACTCCTCATTCAACCGCATTCAAGACTTCTCCCAAGTATCCCATCTTCTAGAATTCGCTGCCTCAACACCTCAGATTATCAGCTACACATGCAATATTCAAACAGAACTTGAAAACTCATCTGTTCAGAAATGCCTTTAGTCTCCAAAGACCCCACCACCGCCGGAGCTGGCGCCTCACCACTGCCGGAGCTGCCATCTCTCCATCGCCACACCTACTGTCTTCTCCTCAATATCCTATAGAATGTAAACTCGCAAGAGCAGGGTCCTCTTCCCTCTGTACCAGTTTGTCAATTATAACTTGTATATGTAATTTGTAAGTAACCTCTTCTCATGTACAGTACCATGGAATCAATGGTGCTCTATAAATAAATAAATAAATAATAGTAACAATAATAACAACAACTTATGGCATATAGATATGCAATAAATGTCTGAAAGATGTGACCCCACTGCTGTCCATCACATCTGTACTGAGATTGGGGCCCTGGATGCAGACCGCCAGGAATAAAGATGTGGCTAAACATAAGTGGCTCCTGCATTTATTACTCCAAAAATATAATAAATGGAAACATCCCTTTAAAACTTGTAGTGCAATATGTTGAAAATAGTAAAGCTGTGTAAATGCTAATTATTATGCTGCGGCCCTCTGCTACATGTCTGATTTATCCCTGGCGGTATTGCAGAGCCTGAATGGTGTTCAACAATAAAATTGGTGTTATGATTACATACAGATCATCTAGATAAGCACTTGGATTATTATTGGAGACAAGAATGTCTGCAATGTTACCAGCAACTGTATATACAAGAGGAAGCAGCTACAAAGCCCTAAATGCTTTGTCAGCTGAAAGGACAAGCCATGGCCAGTGATTGTAGGAGCATACAAATATATTCTCACTGGGATGAAGGCTTTGAAGTCGACCAAATGTCTATAGCAATGTTTGAAATTCTAAGAGACAAGCTCAGCTCCCTGCTCTTTCAGGCATGAGTTCCCTACTTTGTCAAGCATGTCAAAATTATGCAGGATGAATCTTAAGAAAAGAAAGAGTATGGAAGTACTAAATTAAATATCCAAATGTAAAACAATTCTGGTGCATATTTAATAATAATAATAATAAAAAATATACATGTAAAGGATTGGATTAAAAAATTTACTGTAACATAAGCGATCGGGCAAATGGAAGTGGAAATGTATTAGAGCTCAATTTCAGATCAACAGTTACACTTGAATGATGATCTTCGGAATAAAGGGGGAAATATAGCATTATGGGAAAGACTGACTTAATTTACCAATTTGCTGAGGTTCGAAATGATACAGACCAGACAGGAGCTACCAGAATCCTTTTGTAAGCATTTGAATCTGTCAAGACGGAAACATAAAGAAGAGACATTTTTCCAATTTGGAACTTGTTATTCTAGGGAAGTATTGTGCTACATCCAATACATATGAACCTTGAGATCCAAAAGTTTTTAAATCATGAATCGAGTAGGGCAGGGAGCTTTCAACATACCTTCTGTGAAAAATAAAAAGTTCACAGTGCTCTTTGATGGAGAAGGCACCACAAAGACGTAATTCATGAGATTCAAAGTTCTGAAGTTTGGGCTGCAGGACTCGTCTCCCTAATTTGCTAGTTGTTATCACTGCCATGTTACATGCTGCTTTCTGTTGATGGATAGTTTCTACAAACACTTGCCAATCTCTTTTACGTTAGTATATTCTTATAGTTACACTCCTCTTAAGGGTGCTTTACACGGAGTGACATCGCTAGAGATATTGCTAGCGATGACACCCGCCCCCGTCGTTTGTGCGTCACGGGCAATCTTGCTTGTCCGTGTCACACATACAGCCCTCCCTAACAAACGTCGCTGTGGGCGGTGAACAACCTCCCCTGAAAGGGGGGGGTTCGTTCGGCGTCCAGCGACGTCACAGAGCGGGCCGCCAATAGAAGCGGAGGGGCGGAGAGCAGCCGCATCTCCGTCACTCCCACGTTGGTGCTCGTTGAGAACACAGGTATGGTGCTGTTCGTCATTCCCGAGGTGTCACACATAGTGATGTGTGCTGCCACAGGAACGACGAACAACCTGCGTCCTCAACAACCAACGATTTTTTGAAAATGAACGACGTGTCAACTATGGACGATTTGGTGAGTATTTTCCATAGTTAACGGCTGCTCGCTGGTGTCACACGCAACGAAGTCGCTAACGATGCCGGATGTGCGTCACGGAATCCGTGACCCGGCAAGATATCATTAGATACGTCGTTGTGTGTAACGGAGCCTTTACATAGCCGAGGCTGCCAATATTGCTGTAAATGCAGGATTTTATTAGCCAACAAAGATAGGCTTTATAAGACATTAATTTTAATGTTAAGTACAGTGGACACAAAAAGTCTACACACCGCTGTTAAAATGTTAGATGGTTCTCACATTAAGAAAAAAAATCATACCAAACAGACTCATTTTAGAATTTTTCAATCTTTTCTGGGTTAAAAAAAGATAAAAATAACTAAAATAACGTGGTAATTTAAATATGCATGCCCTTATACTAACACTTTGTTGAATAACCCTTGTATTCTATGAGAACATTCATTCTTCATAGGTACGAGTCTATCAGCATAGAAAATCTGGAATTGGCAATCTTTACGCTCTTCCTTGGAGCTCCAAATCTGTCAGATTGTGAGGACATCTACTGTGTATAGCGCCCTCATCAGGTAAACCCACAGATTTTCATTTGGATTCAAGTTTAGGCTCTGGCTTGACCATTTCAATAGTTTGAGCACTTTTTTCTTACCAAGCCATATTTTTGTTGCTTTGGAAGTACATTTATGGTTGTTGTTAAAAAGTGGAACTCCTTCTCTTTATCTGTTTCTTAGCATAGGTCTGAAGTTTTTGATGTAAAATTACCTGATATTTGGAACTTTTCATAATTCTCTCAACTTTGACTATGCAACAAATCGAACTGTTGGAAAACAGCCAGAAAACATAAGTCTGGCTTCAATATGCTTTACTTTATGTATGCTATACTTTTGATGATGTGCGCAGTTGGCTTTGCGCTGAACATACTATTTGGAATTATGGCAAAAACACAACCAGTGCTTGCCAGAAATTCCTGCAGATACTTTAAGGTTGCTGTATGCAGCTTAGCAGCATCCCAGACCTATATTAATCTTGTATTTACATCATTTTTGACGAATGTTACTTTTGTGTCTAATGTAAGCCATTTTTTAATGATCATCTTCACTGTGGTCCATGATATATCTAATGCTTTGGAAATGTTTTTGTACCATTCTCCTGACTGATAACTTTACACAATGAGAGCCCTTTGCTTTGTTGTAAGCTGTTTACACTGACTTTAGATGTAGAACAGCTAAACTTTATATGGGATTAATCAGAAGCAATATAAATTGTGGTAACTGTGTATGACTGTATGTACAGTAGGTTATACTGTATGTGATTGGCTAATTCTGAACACAACCAAATCCCCAATTATAAGAGGGTGTTACTGTTACGGTTGCTGCGAGCACTGGAGACTATGTCCAGATTTCTTGCTACTGCACATGTGCGAGCGCTGGAGACTAAGTCCAGATTTCTTGCTACTGCACATGTGCGAGCGCTGGAGACTAAGTCCTATCTTGGAGCCATTGCACATGTGCGGGTGACATCATCGCTGACACGAGGTCACATGTCTCTGACACCTTCTATGCCGATTGGTCGCTGGTCATGTGCTTGTGACACCTTGCTCGGTGATAGGCCAGCATGACGTCACTCTTGTCGTTCTGGCAGCGGATTGGCTAAGGTGTCCTCCATCTTGGATGAGGCACAGAGTCTATATAAGACCCTGACACACGCCGCATGGCGCTCAGTCCTCTTGGTTCATGCATGAGGGTAGACGCCCTGTGCACGTTCCTCTAGGCATTCCTCTGTCTATGCTAGGTGAGCGCTACCGGCAGGGTAGCGTTCTTATACCTTACAGCTTCGGCTGCTGTCCGTATCCTTACCTCTTAGGGGAGCGGACATAGGCAGGTGCCTGAGGCACATGGTCTGGCTGGGCCTTGTGGTTCGACTCGTAGGTGGACGTTGCCGCTAGGGTAACGTTCCTTATACTGCGTCTGGCAGTTGTTCGTATCCTCGCACACTAGGGGAGCGAACAGAAGTAGGAGCTTTGTGCGGCTTACGCTGCTGTTCGTCTCTTTTGCACCACTAGAAGAGCGGACCTAGGCAGGTGCCATATCTAGTGGTTCGTGTCCTCGCACACTAGTGGAGCGAACGCAGGTAGGAGCTTTGTGCGGCTTACGCTGCTGTTCGTCTCTTTTGCACCACTAGAAGAGCGGACCTAGGTAGGTGCCATTTCGCACACATTGCCTTTGTCTCTGTGATTATTAACAGAGATCATTCCACACACCCTCCAAGTAAGGGAGGAATTGCTTTACTTACTTATTATATCCTTCTGTGAGTTAACAGAGGTATTGCACTCTGCCATAGTCTGCAGCCGAGTCTTTGCACGGTGGACCCTGACTGTCTGATACTCCTTTAGGTTTATCAGACAGCCCCCCGTAACATTAGGACTGAGCCAAGGGTCTGGCAGTTATGGCAGAATATCAGCAGTTACACCATTACATACAAGTACTTGAGTCACGGCTCAAGAGTATTGAGGATAAACCTCAGACCATGGTGACAGCTGCACATGATCCTCGACTTGCTCTGCCAAACAGATATTCTGGCGATGCCAGATCATGTCGTGGTTTCATTAGTCAGTGTCAGATACACCTAGAGGTCAACTCTTCTCGCTTCTCTACGGAGAGGTCCAGAGTAGGCTTTATCATCTCCTTACTTCAGGACAAAGCCTTAGAATGGGCGACTCCCCTATGGGAGCGCTCTGATGTGGTTACTCTGAGACATCAAGACTTTCTTGATGCTCTTAAGGCGGTATTCATGGGTCCGCAGGTTACCCATGATGCGGCCCTGAGACTGTTAGATCTATCTCAGGGTTCGTTATCCACTAGTTCTTATGCCATTGCTTTTAGAACTCTGGTGGCAGAACTAGATTGGCCAGAGAAGGTGTTGACTCCTATCTTCTGGAGAGGGTTGGCAGGCTATGTCAAGGATGCTCTTGCTACTTGTGAGGTCCCTGCTTCTCTGGAGGACTTGATCACAGTAGCAACGAGGATCGATGTACGCCATAAGGAACGTAGACTCGAGGTCTCTTCCTCACGCCCTAAGCCTCGGGCTATTCCAGTTGTTGAGGGTCCACTACCATCTTCCTCAGCATCTGAAACATCTCCCACTCCTATGGAGTTAGGTCATACGTCCCCCAGACTACGCAAGTCTGGTCCTCCTATATGTTACGTATGTCGTCAGGCTGGGCACTATGCCAACAAGTGTCCTAGTCGTCAGGGAAACTCCCTGGCCTAGTAACCATTAGAGGGGGGTTACTAGAGACGTCTTCTGCACCCTCTAAGTGTTGTATCCCAGGTCAGCTCTCCTTATCTGAGAATACATGGCCTATTATGGCTTTTGTGGATTCCGGAGCTGACGGGACTTTTGTGTCCTCAGGATTTGTAAAGGGACACAATATTCCCTCTATCATGTTAGAGGCGCCTATTCCTGTCCGTGTTGTTAATGGAACTATGTTGTCTGACTCCATTACATTGAGGACAGTTCCCTTGCGCCTTTCCCTGTCCCAGGGTCACATAGAGGAGATTTCTTTTCTTGTTTTGCCTGAGGGTATAGACGACGTCCTTCTGGGTCTTCCATGGCTTCGGACTCATGCTCCTCACATTGACTGGGAGTCTGACAGCATTATTAGTTGGGGTTCGAAATGTCAGTCCCGATGTCTTCCCTTACCACCTAAGGTCATTGCGATTGCATCTACTGATCTCTCTCCCATACCTACACCCTATTTGGATTTCGCTGACGTGTTCTCCAAACAGGGTGCTGAGGTTCTTCCACCCCATAGGTCGTATGACTGTGCCATAGACCTTATCCCAGGTTCGGTTCCACCTAAAGGCAGGGTTTACCCCCTGTCGATACCTGAGTCGGAGGCCATGTCGACCTATATAAGAGAGAGTTTAGAGAAGGGGTTCATTCGTAAGTCTGTCTCTCCCGCGGGAGCTGGGTTTTTCTTTGTTCGGAAGAAAGAGGGTGATTTGCGTCCCTGCATAGATTACAGGGGTCTCAATGCAATCACAATAAAGAACAAATACCCATTACCTTTAATTTCGGAGCTCTTTGACAGACTGAGAGGAGCTCAAGTTTTTACGAAGTTGGATCTGCGGGGTGCGTATAACTTGGTACGAATTCGAAAGGGTGACGAATGGAAGACCGCTTTTAACACCCGAGACGGTCACTATGAATACCTCGTCATGCCTTTTGGGTTATGTAATGCACCCGCAGTATTTCAGGACTTCGTAAACGATGTGTTCAGGGATTTACTGTTATCCTCAGTAGTGGTGTATCTGGACGACATCCTGATTTTTTCTCCTGATCTGGAGACTCATCGTCAGGATGTCGTTCGTGTCCTTTCCCGTTTAAGGGAGCACTCATTGTTTGCTAAACTCGAGAAATGTGTATTCGAGCAGTCCTCATTGCCTTTTTTGGGTTACATTATCTCACAAGAGGGAGCTCTCTGCTGTCCTGCAATGGTCCGAACCTCATTCCTTGAAGGCGGTGCAACGCTTCTTAGGATTCATAAATTATTACAGGCAGTTCATACCCCATTTTTCTACTTTGGTGGCCCCTTTGGTGGCCTTGACTAAGGAAGGTGCTAATCCCAAAGCCTGGTCTACTGAGACATCTCAGGCTTTTGAGGCAGTAAAAAGACACTTTTCAACTGCTCCCGTTCTTCAAAGACCCGATGAGAGTAAGCCCTTCCTCTTAGAGGTTGATGCCTCTTCAGTGGGTGCTGGTGCGGTCTTGTATCAAAAGAACGGTGCAGGTAGAAAAAGGCCGTGTTTCTTCTTTGCTAAAACCTTTTCACCGGCAGAGAGAAACTATACCATTGGGGATAGGGAACTGCTCGCCTTGAGATTAGCCTTGGAGGAGTGGCGTCACTTGCTGGAAGGAGCGAAACATCCTTTCCAGGTCTATACAGACCATAAGAATCTGACGTACTTACAAACCGCTCAGCGTCTGAATCCTCGCCAAGCCCGCTGGTCCTTGTTTTTCTCCCGCTTTCACTTCTCCATCAACTATCTGTCTGGGAGTAAGAATAACAAGGCAGACGCCCTGTCTCGCTCTATGCTTTCTACCCAGGAAGAGATTGACGAACCTCGTCTTATCCTTCCCTCCAGGGTTTTTCATACGCTCTCCCCTGTGACGTTAGACCAAATCCCACCGGGCAAGACCTTTGTTCCGCCTGATCGACAGAATGATATACTGTCATGGGCCCACACCTCAAAGGTGGGTGGGCATTTTGGTATTAGGCGGACACGAGAGTTACTGGAGAGGTGGTATTGGTGGCCACACTTAGCCAGCCACGTCAAGAGATATGTCGGTTCCTGCTACTCGTGTGCTCGCAACCGTCCATTACGGCAGAGACCGGCTGGGCTCTTGCATCCTTTACCAGTGCCAGATAGACCATGGGAGGTGGTAGGCATGGACTTTGTGGGTGATCTTCCATGTTCACAGGGACATAGATTTGTGTGGGTCATTACGGACCATTTCTCCCGGATGGTTCATCTCGTACCGTTATCGAGAATCCCATCTTCCAGGGTACTAGCAAAACTATTCCTCAAGCATGTCTTTAGGCTTCACGGGATGCCAGATCGTATCATTTGTGATAGAGGCCCGCAATTTGCTTCCCGTTTCTGGCGAGATCTTTGTAGCCTTCTGCAAATTGAGTTGAATCTATCTTCGGCATACCATCCGGAGACCAATGGTTTGGTTGAGCGTACCAATCAATCCATGATTATATACCTTCGACACTTTGTTGCTGAGAACCACGATAACTGGTCCTCCCTCCTACCCTGGGCAGAATTTGCCCTTAACAATTCGCTGGCTGAGGCCACTGGGCAGACACCGTTCGTACTCAATAATGGGCAACACCCTAGGGTACCGGTACCGTTTCCCGCTGCTGCACCTCCTCCTCTTGTGGCCGACTGGGCAACTAATGCCAGAGAGGTTTGGGATCGGACTCAAGAGTCAATCCAAGCAGCTAAGGACCGTATGAAGACGGTGTCCGATCGGTTTCGTCGCCCGGCTCCTGTCTTTTCTCCAGGGGACTTTGTGTGGCTCTCTGCAAAAAACGTGAAACTTAGAGTGAGCTCTGTCAAATTTTCTCCTCGCTTCCTGGGTCCTTATGAGGTTCTTCGACAGGTAAATCCTGTAGTCTACCAATTGAAGTTACCCGTCCATCTTAGGATCCATGACAAATTCCATGTTTCACTGCTAAAGCCGGCAATTTTACCTCACGCTCGTGAAGTGCACTCTCCTGCTTCTGATTCCTCTCACTCTAGCTATGAGGTACGAGCCATAGTTGGTTCTAAGATGGTTAGAGGGCGCAAGTTCTTCTTGATAGATTGGGAGGGCTACGGCCCGGAACATCGCTCTTGGGAGCCTGAGGAGGCTGTCCATGCTCCCGACTTAGTTGCCGATTACCTGCGTCGCCGGGAGGGGGGCCCTTGAGGGGGAGGTACTGTTACGGTTGCTGCGAGCACTGGAGACTATGTCCAGATTTCTTGCTACTGCACATGTGCGAGCGCTGGAGACTAAGTCCAGATTTCTTGCTACTGCACATGTGCGAGCGCTGGAGACTAAGTCCAGATTTCTTGCTACTGCACATGTGCGAGCGCTGGAGACTAAGTCCTATCTTGGAGCCATTGCACATGTGCGGGTGACATCATCGCTGACACGAGGTCACATGTCTCTGACACCTTCTATGCCGATTGGTCGCTGGTCATGTGCTTGTGACACCTTGCTTGGTGATAGGCCAGCATGACGTCACTCTTGTCGTTCTGGCAGCGGATTGGCTAAGGTGTCCTCCATCTTGGATGAGGCACAGAGTCTATATAAGACCCTGACACACGCCGCATGGCGCTCAGTCCTCTTAGTTCATGCATGAGGGTAGACGCCCTGTGCACGTTCCTCTAGGCATTCCTCTGTCTATGCTAGGTGAGCGCTACCGGCAGGGTAGCGTTCTTATACCTTACAGCTTCGGCTGCTGTCCGTATCCTTACCTCTTAGGGGAGCGGACATAGGCAGGTGCCTTAGGCACATGGTCTGGCTGGGCCTTGTGGTTCGACTCGTAGGTGGACGTTGCCGCTAGGGTAACGTTCCTTATACTGCGTCTGGCAGTTGTTCGTATCCTCGCACACTAGGGGAGCGAACAGAAGTAGGAGCTTTGTGCGGCTTACGCTGCTGTTCGTCTCTTTTGCACCACTAGAAGAGCGGACCTAGGCAGGTGCCATATCTAGTGGTTCGTGTCCTCGCACACTAGTGGAGCGAACGCAGGTAGGAGCTTTGTGCGGCTTACGCTGCTGTTCGTCTCTTTTGCACCACTAGAAGAGCGGACCTAGGTAGGTGCCATTTCGCACACATTGCCTTTGTCTCTGTGATTATTAACAGAGATCATTCCACACACCCTCCAAGTAAGGGAGGAATTGCTTTACTTACTTATTATATCCTTCTGTGAGTTAACAGAGGTATTGCACTCTGCCATAGTCTGCAGCCGAGTCTTTGCACGGTGGACCCTGACTGTCTGATACTCCTTTAGGTTTATCAGACAGCCCCCCGTAACAGTTACCACTTGTGAAACTACATGATTTTAAATTTCCACCTCAACATGATTTCAGGCTGCTTCTCAGTGGATTTCTACATATTGGGTGATGTGGAAGGTGGAAAAAGTTCTAAATTTATTCTTCTTGGTATGAATTTTTCACATGACAAAAACCTGGCATTTTAATAGGGAACTGTAGAATTTTAATATCCACTGTATGTTTTAACTCCTTTGACTTGACTAGAAAACCATTGATGAGCTGTAAAGAAAACGAGTAGAGAATGGAAATAACTGAGGGAGCAAGAGCAAAATACATTAATACAAAATTAATAGACTGTATTTTAAATGTACCCGTTTCAGGAGACAACTGGATTTTCAGATGCTTTTTGCTATACCCTATGAATCCTCTTAATTTTTCTTTCACATTATGGTGACTTTTTCCATTATATACCTTAGGAAAATAAGTAATGTGAACTGGTCATATATTAGTAAATCAGAAGTTGTCAAAGTTTGGTAATTATGCTTCTTTTACTTAGGTAAATTTTGGCAATTTTCTGTTCTTGTAACGGTTGGCAAGATTGATAGCTATTCTGGTCGTCAATTTTGAATTGTCTCCTCACGCAGTGACAAGCTACTGTCATTTTCTCAGCATGATTATTCAGTATTGTGCAGATGCTCAGAAGATAATAATCTATATATATAATTGCCTTATTCTGTCTGTCTGTCTGTCTGTCTGTCTATCTGTCTGTCTGTCTGTCATGCTCCGAAATTGTGTCCTTACGGTGACACAAAGCTGATTGGCCGCTGGGCTCGCCATGGCCCCGCCCCCCCACACGGATTGGCCTCTCGCCCCGGCTCTCTGCAGGCCCCGCCCCCTCACGCAATGCACGCTCGCTGTGGCCCAACTGACACGGGGCTCCGATTCCCAGGTGAGTACACACACATCAGATCACACTCACTCTCACACTCACTCTCACACATCACATCCACACACTCACAACATGCTGGGATATCGCTTGCTTCTACACCGGCTCCGTCAGGATCCCGGCAGCGCCAGACATAACCTTGCGATGCTGGGATCTTAACGGAGGCCGTGAAAGCTGGTAACCATTATACACATCGGGTAACTAAGGTCCCTTAGTTACCCGATGTGTATCATAGTTACCAGTGTACACCGGCTCACACATCACATCGCATCCACACATCAAGGTCCTGCAGCTGCAGAACATACATAACATAACAGCACACACACACACACACACACACAAATCAGATCACACTCACTCACATACACACATCACATCGCATCCACATACTCACAACATCCTGGGATATCGCTTGCTTCTCGGCGGCGATATTGTGCTGTGAGCTTCCAGGACCTGACGGAGGATCACATGGCCAGAAGCATGTGATATCCCCGGATGTTGTGAGTATCAGCGCGTATGTGCAATATCGTCAGTGTCTGTGTGTGTGAGTGTATGCGATCGGGTGTGTGTGAGTGTATGCGATCGGGTGTGTGTGAGTGTATGCGATCGGGTGTGTGTGTGAGTGTATGCGATCGGGTGTGTGTGTGAGTGTATGCGATCGGGTGTGTGTGTGAGTGTATGCGATCGGGTGTGTGTGTGAGTGTATGCGATCGGGTGTGTGTGTGAGTGTATGCGATCGGGTGTGTGTGTGAGTGTATGCGATCGGGTGTGTGTGTGAGTGGATGCGATCGGTTGTGTGTGTGAGTGGATGCGATCGGTTGTGTGTGTGAGTGGATGCGATCGGTTGTGTGGGTGAGTGGATGCGATCGGTTGTGTGGGTGAGTGGATGCGATCGGGTGTGGGTGAGTGTCGGCAGAGGAGCACGGCGTGCTGGAGGAGGCTGGGAGCAGAGAGGCTGATCTTGGGGAAGGCTGGGAGGGGGGGGCTGATGCTGAGGGAGGCTGGAAGGAAAGAGGCTGAGCAAACGTGCTCCATCCGCCATACTGCGCACTCCCCATCGTGCTGCATCCCCCATGCTGCGCACTCCCAAACGTGGTCCATCCGCCATGCTGCGCACTCCCAAACGTGGTCCATCCGCCATGCTGCGCACTCCCAAACGTGGTCCATCCGCCATGCTGCGCACTCCCAAACGTGCTCCATCCGCCATGCTGCGCACTCCCAAACGTGCTCCATCCGCCATACTGCGCACTCCCCATCGTGCACCATCCGGCATGCTGCGCACTCCTAAGCGGATGGAGCATGATGGGGGGTGCGCAGCATGGCGGATGGAGCACGTTTCGGAGTGCGCAGCATGGCGGATGGAGCACGTTTGGGAGTGCGCAGCATGACGGATGGAGCACGTTTGGGAGTGCGCAGCATGACGGATGGAGCATGTTTGGGAGTGCGCAGCATGCCGGATGGTGCACGATGGGGAGTGCGCAGTATGGCGGATGGAGCACGTTTGGGAGTGCGCAGTATGGCGGTTGGAGCACGTTTCGGAGTGCGCAGCATGGCGGATGGAGCACGTTTGGGAGTGCGCAGCATGGCGGATGGACCACGTTTGGGAGCGCGCAGCATGGCGGATGGAGCACGTTTGGGAGTGCGCAGCATGGCGGATGGAGCACGTTTGGAAGTGCGCAGCATGGCAGATGGAGCACGTTTCGGAGTGCGCAGCATGGCGGATGGAGCACGTTTGGGAGTGCGCAGCATGCCGGATGGTGCACGATGGGGAGTGCGCAGTATGGCGGATGGAGCACGTTTGGGAGTGCGCAGCATGGCGGATGGAGCACGTTTGGAAGTGCGCAGCATGGCGGATGGACCACGTTTGGGAGTGCGCAGCATGGCGGATGGAGCACGTTTGGGAGTGCGCAGCATGGCGGATGGAGCACGTTTGGGAGTGCGCAGCATGGCGGGTGGAGCACGTTTGGGAGTGCGCAGCATGGCGGATGGAGCATGATAGGGGGTGCGCAGCATGGCGGATGGAGCACGTTTGGGAGTGCGCAGCATGGCGGATGGAGCACGTTTGGGAGTGTGCAGCATGGCGGATAGAGCACGATGGGGAGTGCACAGTATGGCGGATGGAGCACGTTTGAGAGTGCGCAGTATGGCGGATGGAGCACGTTTCGGAGTGCGCAGCATGGCGGATGGAGCACGTTTGGGAGTGCGCAGCATGGCGGATGGACCACGTTTGGGAGCGCGCAGCATGGCGGATGGAGCACGTTTGGGAGTGCGCAGCATGGCGGATGGAGCACGTTTGGAAGTGCGCAGCATGGCGGATGGAGCACGTTTGGGAGTGCGCAGCATGGCGGATGGAGCACGTTTGGGAGTGCGCAGCATGCCGGATGGTGCACGATGGGGAGTGCGCAGTATGGCGGATGGAGCACGTTTCGGAGTGCGCAGCATGGCGGATGGAGCACGTTTGGAAGTGCGCAGCATGGCGGATGGACCACGTTTGGGAGTGCGCAGCATGGCGGATGGAGCACGTTTGGGAGTGCGCAGCATGGCGGATGGAGCACGTTTGGGAGTGCGCAGCATGGCGGGTGGAGCACGTTTGGGAGTGCGCAGCATGGCGGATGGAGCATGATAGGGGGTGCGCAGCATGGCGGATGGAGCACGTTTGGGAGTGCGCAGCATGGCGGATGGAGCACGTTTGGGAGTGTGCAGCATGGCGGATAGAGCACGATGGGGAGTGCGCAGCATGGCGGATGGAGCACGTTTGGGAGTGCGCAGCATGGGGGATGCAGCACGATGGGGAGTGCGCAGTATGGCGGATGGAGCACGTTTGGGAGTGCGCAGCATGGCGGATGGACCACGTTTGGGAGTGCGCAGCATGGCGGATGGAGCACGTTTGGGAGTGCGCAGCATGGGGGATGCAGCACGATGGGGGGTGCGCAGCATGGGGGATGGAGCACGATGGGAGGTGCACACCTCCCCCCAACACACACACACACGCGCACTGCACAACACACACACACTAGGAATCACAAACAACGCCCTACACAGACACCCACACACACAGACAACGCTGCACACACAAATATACGCACATACTGCACAACACACACATTGCTCAAAACATACCTCCCCCCAAAACACACCACACCCACACAAACCGCACAACACACACACACACACAACGCTACAGACACACAGCGCTCCACAAACAACGCAACACACGCAACACACATACAACACCGCTCTCACCCCCCGCGACACTCAGAACATGTACAGCGCCCTACACAAACACTTGGTAACTACACACAACAACATCTATATATATAACAAAAATCATACATGAACTACACAATACGTAAATTCTAGAATACCCGATGCGTAGAATCGGGCCACCTTCTAGTTAAAAAGATAAACATGGCTGGATTTTCTGTTGTCACATATCAGATTACGATCAGTCATCCTTTGTAGTGTAGGATAACAAGTTATGATATCCAGATGCATTAAGAAGTTGTTATTAATATTTATCAGCTCCTGTTTGTGAGGTATGATTGCCACTTTCAATTTACAATCTTTATTGAACTCTTGAATGCCTACAAACAAATATTAATAGCAAATGTTGATCACTGATTAAAGGGGTTGTCCAGTTTTAAGATACAAGTTTAGCACTCTACATGACAGTAGACATGAAAATCCTCACATTGTGCACACTGGGCGCTATAAGGAATCTCTAATGCAAGGCAAGCTCTCCTATGACCCCAAGTATGTGACTTGCATACACCTAGGAAAACAATGTCTGGGTATCTTTGATGTTTTTTATTGTGAAAATAGTCTTATCTCTGTCTCAACGTTACGGTCACACATCGACCTTTATCGAGAGAATTTATCAGACTATGAAACAAGGGAATCAATGTATGAATAGTACCAAAAGGAGCGAAGTGGGTCACCACTTAAATGGAGAGAGAATGGTTGGTACGTGTGAGCACTGTGACTGTATGATGTACATCATACAGTCACAGTGCTCACACGTACCAACCATTCTCTCTCCATTTAAGTGGTGACCCACTTCGCTCCTTTTGGTATTATTCATACATTGATTCCCTTGTTTCATAGTCTGATAAATTCTCTCGATAAAGGTCGATGTGTGACCGTAACGTTGAGACAGAGATAAGACTATTTTCACAATAAAAAACATCAAAGATACCCAGACATTGTTTTCCTTCTTTCATTGGAGTGCCGGAGATCTTTTTGGATTACAGTTGGTTTGTTTCTCCAGAGCACCCGAATATATTTAGTGAGCCAGTTCTATACGATTTATTGCATACACCTAGACACAGTCCAACTAGACTGTATGAAGTTTAGTCAGCATGTGACCGCATGTGTGCCAATCACATACTTGTGTTCACGCACCCGCGGCTCCCGTTGCAGGCAATAGAGTATCCTCACAGTGCGCAGTTCATGCGATGTAAGGATTCACAAGTCTTCTGTCATATAGAGTGCTAAGCTTGTTGCTTAAGACTGGAGAACCCCTTTAAAGCGTTAAATCATATCTGTCTCCTAGACTTGGAGCTTGCATAATATCATCTGAAAGCTGAAACACCGCATGGATGGGAATTTGTCTTTAGCACAATAACATCAGGTTAAAGTTATTAATGCCAACAACAAAGTTTTATGCAAATAGAACTGAAAATGATGTGCATGCATAACAAGTCAGGATAAATTATTCCCTGTATTATTGGAATTACCATTACTTTCAGTACTTTAGATCATGTTACTTTTTAGCATGCAAATAATAATGCAAATTCAGCGCAGCCATTGTATTCAGCCATGGTTACTATTGCTTCTATAGGGCCAAATATTTACTTGGCATATCCAATTAATCCAATCCAATTAGTGATGTGGTATTATTTCCTAGTATCTAAAAAAAATATCATATATTCTCTATTAAACATTTTCATACACTTTTTCCTACAGTTTCTATATGGGAATGTGTGTCTCTTTTGTTAAAGACTACAATACTCTGTAGTTGGATCAGTCATACTCCTTCTTTCAACTGCCTTTCTATTAAGCAGATTTGCAAGAAGAAAAAGGTACAAATGTAGAAGGGTAAGACTGGAGGGTCAGACTACAGAGGATTTGCTTAAAGAGTTATTTCACCACAGTGATATTGATGACCTATCCTCTCGGTATGAATCTAATAAGTTCATAAACTTACAGCACCTGATGTAAAAATGTCCATTCCTTTATTGAATCATAGTTAAAGACAAATAGGTTCCAATTCATCTAGGCCAACAGAGGCGAGATGGGTCAAAGGTGTACACTTCTTCATAAATCTGGAGCGTATGACAAGTGGCACGTGCCTCAGTGCACTATGCCAGATATCTTACACCGGTAAGTGACTGGAGAGAGACGTTTAGAGTACGGAAACCACAGATAGTAATGAATTATAGAAGTTGTGGCTTCCGGCCCCCAGCCCCCTATAGAGGTGGAGCAAAAAGAAGTGGCTGCAAGTACAACAAGTGTCAAAATTTTGAGTTGTGACAAAAAGTCTGCAACTTTTCAAAGCTTTTACATCATAATTCTGGCATGAAAGCTGTGATGAATCGGGCTCATGGTGTTATGACTAAAGTAGTTATAGCACATCAACAGTACACATCATCGCTCTACCAGTGACATAAAGAGATCGCTAGCGAGATCGCTGCTGAGTCACGGTTTCTGTGATGCAGTAGCGATCCCGTTAGCGATCTCGTTATGTGTGACATCTACCAGCGATCAGGCCCCTGCTGTGAGATCGCTAGTCGTTGCAGAATGGTCCAGGCCATTTTCTCCAAAGGTGATGTCCTGCTGGGCAGGACACATCGCTGTGTTTGACACTGTGTGACAGGGTGACAGTGACTGCTGAGATCGTTATACAGGTCGCTACTGCGACCTGTATCATTCCTGCATCGTTGGTAAGGTCTGACTGTGTGACATCTCACCAGCGACCTTCCAGCGACTTTCCAGCGATCCCTATCAGGTCGAATCGTTATAGGGGATTGCTGGTAAGTCGTTGTGTGTGACTGGGCCTTAAGATCAGTGCTTCTTCATTGAGGATGAGCTCAATGCCTGAGCTGCTGAGCTCTCATTGGCTGATTAAAGTGATGCTGCTCACTATTCACATGACGTCATTAAGACTGGAGAAGCAGTGAGGAGTCAGCGTTGAACGCAAGGTTATTAACAGACGATTTTGTTATTGTGGGCATTTTACACAGTTTGGGGTTCTTTTCTTGAATGTGGACAACCTGTTTAATTATAGTTACATATGAAGTGTTACAACATATATTTATATATCAAAATGATTAATTTCAATTTAAAATTGAATTTTGGAGAAAACACATGACCAAGAAGTAACATTTACAAATTTAGATATTTGCTAATAGATATCACAGTCAATTAAGTCAGATCACAAACATATGAAGAATGAGCGATTACGACAGCATTAGATAGAAGTATTACAAGCATTATATTAGACGATTAGAAAGATGTATTATTGGTCTCATGGTGGAAGTCCAGAAAGAAGCTGGGTGAGCACTTCATCTATGATATGTGCCATGCATAGCTAGTAAGTAAACGGCAAAGCGTTTTTCATTGAACCATTATATCAAATAGCCGGCAAAGTCTAAAGTAGAGGTCTCAAACACGCAGCCCGTTGGCCATATGTGGCCCCCGAAGCTGCTTGTTGCGGCCCGCAGACCCCCTGATGATCGCAGCTCTATGCCAGGAGTCGGCGTCCACAGGATTTTACTACAGTTGACTCCTTTGCGGTGCCGCGTAGAGGAGCTGTCTGCACTATACCAATGGCTGCTGCCCGCCAATTACATGCAAGGAAGTGACGTTGCTGTATGACGTCACCTCCTTGCATCTGATTGGCTGGCGGTAGCCATTGGAATAATGCAGACAGCTCCTCTGTGCGGCACCGCAAATGATTCAATTGTACTAATGTCCTGCCGGTGCTGGCCCACGGCATAGAGCTGCGATCGTCATGGTCCACAACAAGCAGATACGTGCTCAAGACCAGAACCCGCTGCATCCTGGATGCGGTGGGCCCTGATCTGCAGGGCCACATGTCTCCTCTGCAGGAGACCGCAGCTGCCTGTGATCAGGGTTCGGGGCTCTGCGGTCTCTTCGCTGTGTTCTCTTTAGGGAGGGCATGTGACTCCGCAGCATAAATTCACATGCTGCGGCCTCTGCAAGTATGGGCACAATACTACAAGGATGGGCACAATGCCACAGGGATGAGCACAATACTACAGGGCACAATATCACAAGGATAGGCACAATACTACTGGGCACAATACTAAAAGGATGAGCAGAAAACTACAGGGAACAATACTACAAGGATGAACACAATACTACTGGACACAACACCACAAGGATGAGCACAATAGTACTGGGCACAATAGTACAAGGATGAGCACAATAGTACAAGGATGGGCACAATTCCACAAGGATGGGCACAATTCCACAAGGATGGGCACAATACTACAGGGCACAAGGATGAGCACAATACTACAAGGATGAGCACAATACTACTAGGCACAATACTAAAAGGATGGGCACAATACTACAGGGCACAATACCACAGGGCACAATACTACAAGGATAAACACAATACTACTGGGCACAATACTACAAAGATGGGCATAATACTACCGTGCACAATACCACAAGGATTAGCACAATAGTACTAGGCACAATAGTACAAGGATGAGCACGATAGTACAAAGATGGGCACAATACCACAAGGATGGGCACAATACCACAAGGATAGGTACAATACTACAGGGCACAAGGATGAGCCCAATACTACAAGGATGGGCACAATACTACAGGGCACAATACTACAAGGATGAGCACAATACTACTGGGCACAATACTACAAGGATGGGCGTAATACTACTGGGCACAATACTACAAGGATGACACAATACTACAGGGCACAAGGATGAGCACAATACTTCAAGGATGAGCAGAAAACTACAGGGCACAATACTACAAGGATGAGCACAATACTACTGGGCACAATACCACAAGGATGGGCATAATACTACTGAGCATTAAACCCCAAGGATGGCCACAAGACCACAAGGATGGACCCAAGACTACTGGGCACAATAATGCAAGGATGGGCACAATACTACTGGGCACAATACCACAAGGATGGGCATAATACTACTGAGCATTAAACCCCAAGGATGGCCACAAGACCACAAGGATGGACCCAAGACTACTGGGCACAATAATGCAAGGATGGGCACAATACTACTGGGCACAATACCACAAGGATGAGCACAATACTACTGGGCACAATACCACAAGGATGAGCACAATACTACAAGGATGGGCACAATACCACAAGGATGGGCACAATACTACAAGGATGGGCACAATACTACAAGGATGGGCACAATATTATGAGGATGAGTAGAAAACTACAGGGCACAATACTACAGGGCACAATACTACGCCTCCAAGACAAACACTGCCTTGCTAAAAAACTGAGGGTAAAGGTGTTGGACTGGTCAAGCAAGTCTCCTGACTAAACCCATATTGAGCATCTATGAGGCACCCTCAAACAGAAGGTGGAGGAACGCAATGTCTCTAACATCCATAAGCTTCATAAGATCATCATGGAGGATGGAAGAGGATTCCAGTGGCTCCTGTGAAGCACTAGTGAACACTAAAGTCTATAACTATTATAAGTTAAGGAAGTGCTTGAAAATAATGGTGACCACATAGAATATTGACACTTTGGACACAATTTGACCATTTTCTCTTAGGGAGTGTAATCACTTTCGTTGCCAGCGGTTTATACATTACTGACTGTGTGTTGAGTTATTTAGAGGGACATCAAAGTTACACTGTTATATAAACTGTACACTGACTACTTTACATTGTATCAAAGTGCCATATCATATGCTCAGTGCTGTACCATGACAATATATAATAAAATATTTATTATATCACCTTGACGTTTGTGTTATATTAGTACATGGGAGGGGCAAAACATTTGAGGCTGGGCGACGCCCATGGCAGCCATCTGCAAAGCCGGCATTTTGAATTCAACTTTACTCTTTTTTATCAGGGCGTATCCATACTTATGGCCCACCCTGTATCTACTGTATATATACACTGTGTGCAGAATTATTAGGCAAGTTGTCTTTTAGGGGATTTTTTTTATTATTGATCAACAACTCTGTTCTCAATCAACCCAAAAGACTCATAACTATCAAAGCTTAATATTTTTGGAAGTTGGAGTGGGTTTTTTTTTAGATTTGGCTATCTTAGGCGGATATTTGTTTGTGCAGGTAACTATTACTGTGCAGAATTATTAGGCAACTTAATAAAAAACAAATATATTCCCATCTCACGTGTTTATTTTCACCAGGTAAACCAATATAACTGCACAAAATTTAGAAATAAAAATTTCTGACATGCAAAAACAAACCCCCCAAAAATTAGTGACTAAAATAGCCATCTTTCTTTATGATGACACTCAACAGCCTACCATCCATAGATTCTGTCAGTTGCTTGATCTGTTTACGATCAACATTGCATGCAGCAGCAGCCACCACAGCCTCCCAGACACTGTTCCGAGAGGTGTACTGTTTTCCCCCCCTGTAGATCTCACATTTTATGAGGGACCACAGGTTCTCTATGGGGTTCAGATCAGGAAAAGGAGGGGGCCATGTCATTATTTTTTCATCTTTTAGATATTTACTGGCCACTTTTACTTTTAGAGGCATTAGGGCATCTGTATTGATTGTGCATCGCTGATTATAAAAAGCTGTAACAGCCAGGATGAGATAAAGTTAATCCTAGTGGATTGTTAGGTCTGTCCCTCCTGTGCCAACTATCTACCGCACTTTGCACTAAAAGCAATAGGACTGCAGCGCCAAAACATTGTATTTATACAGCAATGACATCATGATTGACAGCTGGCCTCCTTCAGCCAAGGCAGGGATTGGAGAAAATTCAGATCTTTGCCATTGAACCTCTTAGGCTGGTTTCAGACGCCCGTGTTTCAGGTATGTGTGACATCCATTTTTAACACGGATGCCACACGTACCCATGTTATTATTTGCTGTTACACTTTCGTGTTTTTACATGGACCGTGTGACCTCTCATAACCCCGTACGCACACACGCAGGTATGTCCGTTTTATCTCTTGCAACATGGGTGTCACACGGATCGCACACTGATGTGATCTGTTTGACATTAATGTGACACATACCAGAGAAAACATGGGTCATTTTAATAAAAAGATTTTCTATATTTACCTGTATCCAGCGATGCGGTCTCCAGCTCTGCTGCCTCCCGCTCCTGACCCCCGCTCATTATACTCACTGAATATTCAGTGCCCTGTGGTGCTGGAAGCCGGAGCATCACGGGGAATTCAGTGCCGGGGACTGCATCGCTGGATGAGTATACTGCAGAGTGTGTGTGTGCGCGTGGCGTGCGTGCGTGCGTGCGTACGTAGTGAGAACCTGGAAGCCAGAGTATCATGGGGACAGCATCGGGGACTCATCACAGTTCCCAATGAACTCTGATGAACCTGTGAAGCTGTAGCGCGGGTGTCATCAGGATGTTATCAGAGTTCATTGGGAACTCCAATGACCTCTTGAATGTCACTGTGCTTGCAGAATACTCACCTGTCCCCGCGGTGCTGTCCTCGGTATGCTGTACCCAGCGCTGCTCCGGCTTCCAAGTCCTGAGTGCGGTGAATAATCGATGAATATAATTAGCGTCAGTCATGAGCAGGAGGCAGCAGAGCTGAAGAAAGCAGGTAAATATGGAAATTCTTTTTATTCCACAGACCCGTGTTTTCTCCGGTACCTGTCACACGTATGCAAACACGGATGTCATACCTCTGACACACGTATGACCATAACGAAGCGTGTGACTGGTACTTGATTAAACACGGACGTCTGAAACCGGCCTTAAGGGTGCTTTATACGCTGCGACATTGCTAGCGATTGCTAGCAATGTTGCGTGCGATAGCACCCGCCCCCATCGTTCGTGCGACATGCGATGATTGCTGCCATAGCGAACAATATCGCTATGGCAGTATTACACGCACATACCTGCCTAGCGACGTCGCTGGAGACACCGAACAATCTCTCCTTTAAGGGGATGGTTCGTTCGGCGTCATAGCGGCGTCACTAATCGGCCGTCCAATAGCAGAGGAGGGGCAGAGATGAGCGGCCGGAACATCCCGTCCACCTCCTTCCTTCCTCATTGCCGGTGGACGCAGGTAAGGAGATGTTCGACGTTCTCACGGTGTCACACATAGCGATGTGTGATGCCGCAGGAATGATGAACAACCAGCGGCATGCACCACCAACGATATTATGAAAAGGAGCGACGTGTCAACGATCAACGATTTTTGCAGTTTTTGCGATTGTTGATCGTCGCTGCTAGCTGTCACACGCTGCAATGTCGCTAACGACGCCAGATGTGCATCACAAACACCGTGACCCCGACGATATATCGTTAGTGATGTCGCAGCATTTAAAGCACCCTTTAGGCCTCCTTTACATGTCAGTGTCTCCGGTACGTGTTTGGTCCATTTCTTCACGTGCCAGAGACACGGGCACACGTAGACCAATTAAAATCAATAGGTCTGCGCTCACGAGCATGTTTTGACATGGACCTTGTGTCCATGTGGAGCATACGTGTGTCCATGTGCTCCATACGTAGACATGTCCGTTTTTCTCCGGCATCGCGGGTGTTACACGTGATGTGATCCGTGTGGACACGTACTGGAGAAAACACACGTGCCTGTGAAATAAAATGAATTTCTATACTCACCTTCTCCAGCCCTGCTGTCTCTGCCGCTACTGTCACTTGCTTCCGACCCCGCTCATTATGCTCATCGCATATTCACTCCACTGCGGGCCAGAAGCAGCAGCAGTGGTGAGTGGGCAGGATCGGAGACCAAAGATCAGCACCACGGACAGCAACGCCACGGACAGGTGAGCAGAAAGTTCCAGTTCTCCGGGTGTTATCATGTATAGCACACGGAGAACACACGTGTGCCATAAACACGGCACACGGAGGGCAATAAGCCCCTTTGACACGTCCGTGAAAAACGTGTGTGATTTTCACAGACGTGTGAAAGAGGCCTTAAATGCAGTTGCAAATCGTGAATTTAGCATCTAAATGACCAAAACAAAAGGGAGGATGTTCACTTGGGTCTCCCTTCATGGCTCCGCACTACAACTATGATTACAGATAAATATGACAGCCTGGTGCTAAAATAATAATAACAACCAATAATACAACCCATCCTGCAAAATACATATGCCCTAATAATTATCCAAATGAACCAATTAAAAGGTTATGGCCGTCATAATGCCCAGATCTGGAATTAAAAATTGTCTAGGACCTTGGAGGCCAAAATGGTCTGCGCCCTTATGGGTTAAGCCATTGTTTCGTTTATAGAACCCTCTGTTCTTTTTCAAGAAGAGTTTCACAAAAAAAAAAAAAAAATGACAGAAAAGGTTACAGAGATGAAAAAAGTAGAAATAATTCAATCTTAAGGACCAGAGGGAAATATAATTAATTAACAAGCATTTCTATTCCTAATGTTCGCCGTCGTTGCTTTAGGTCAGGAGAATCTAAGGAAGAGGAAATGTGCACAAGTCTAAAGTTCCTCTAGAGTCCTGGCTACAGGAAATACACTCCTTGGTTTTATAAAGAAAAGGACAAAAACAAAAGTAATGGCTGAGTAGATATTGTATAATATATGACTGAAGCAGCTTTTGCATGTTGCAAATATTAAAAAAAAAAACTTTTTACAAGCTTCTTAAAGTCTAAAGAAAAGTGACAAGTGACAGAGAAAAATAAGACTTTAAAGGGAACCTGACAGGTGCAATATGCCCCCAGAATCACGAGCAGTTCTGGGTGCATACTGCTAATCCCGGCCTAACTGTCCCTGTATCTAGTAGCTTAGATAAAGAGATCTTTAGAAAAAGTATTTCTAAATATCCTTTCTAGGCCAGGGACTAGTCGCAAGAATATTAGTTCCCTTGGCTAGTCGGCCCCCTGTGGGTGTATGAACATGATAATGAATGCGCGATGTTAGAGGCATGGCCAGTCTCACCTCTGTTACCACCGTTGGATTTCAGCTCAGTGCGCACAATCAGAACATCCCAGGACATCCGGCCATGCGCACTATACTAGTTTGAAGCCAGGACACATACACCCGGCTTCATAGCACACGACTGGAAGTCGGGGACTTCTAATTATGCGCAATGAGCCGACATCCAGCGTTGGGTCCGGTGGCCGCAGAGAGCGGTGAGAGCAACCATGCCTCTTACAGTGCGCATTCAGTAGCATCTTAGCACGCCCACAGGGACGTGCTTACATGCTAAGGGGGCCAACTAGCCAAGAGAAGTAACACATTTGCGACTAGTCTCTGGCCTCATTAGCATATTATAAAGGATCTTTAGAAAAACCTTTTCTAAACATCTATTTACCTATGCTACTAGATACAGGGACGGTTAGGCAGGGATTAGCAATATGCACCCATAACTACTCGTTCTGGGGTCATATTGCACCTGTCAGGTTCCCTTTAAAGCCACTGGGGGCCAAGCCACAGGGGAGACTAGTCGGAAAGGCCAGCTTCTTCCTGCCAGATAAAAACCTGTCATTCCAGGGGGAGCGGGCGGGGAGAAAGTTTCTCACTAGTCTCGTGGCAGCCGGATCCCCGGTGGTTTTGGGTGAAATCACGCAGCCAGTATTAGACACAGGCTGCAACTGTTATGTTTCTTTTCTATTTAGGAGTCATTATTCCGGCAGCAGAATTAGGTCTGAGAAAATATATGTATTTAAGACACAACTATTTGACTACACTCCATTAGTAACAGTAGAAATAAGACAACTGAGTTTTTCTCCCAGTCTGTTATACTATGTCAGTTTTCAGGTATAAACCTACAAATTTGCCCATAGGCCAATTATCCACTTTTCAGATTTTTTTTAAGTTTACAGAATTGTATCATTGACTCCAGAAATAAATTGATGACAAAACCTATGTAATATCAATATTCTATTAGTCCCAAGACTGAGATTTTATATACCTAGTTGTTAAACACATGACTGTAAGGCGGCTTTCATACTACGTTTTTTTAACATGCGTCCTGAACATTTTTTTAACGCAAAAACGGATCCAGTGCAAATGCGTTTTCATTTCAATGCATTTGCAATGGACTCGCGCGTTCACCTGTGTTTGCGTGCGTTATAGTGAGGATCCAGCGAGTTGCAGTTTTTTAACATTTTTCAAAAACGCTACTTGCAGCGTTTTTGAGCTGCGTCCAAATACTGCAAATTGCTGGCATGCTGATAGACAGGATCCTGCTTGCTCTACTGAGCATGCACAGAAACCAGCCTCGGGTGATCAGTCCCTCTCTCCCCCTCCCTCTCTGTCTCTCTCCCCCTCCCTCTCTGTCTCTCTCCCCCGCCTGAGAGCTGCGGACACTTGTAACCAAGATAAATATCGGGTAACCAAGCAAAGCGCTTCTCTTAGTTACCCGATGTTTACGTTGGTTACGTGTGCAGGGAGCAGGCAGCCCGGCTCCTAGCACCTGCGGATGCTCGTAACCAACGTAAATATCGGGTATCCAAGCAAGTTACCCGATGTTTACCTTGGTTACGAGCCTCCGCAGCTGTTAGAAGCCGGCTCCCAGTCTATCACGTTCAGTTCCACTGACTCCCGATCACATGACTCCAATGCCCACCCATAAACTTAAAGTGACAGGATCCTGCAAAATAACACATGCGTTTGCATGCGTTTTTTTGCTGTAAAAGCAGGATCCGCTTTTACAGCAAAAAAACGTTCTTGACGCATGTTAAAAAAACGTAGTGTGAAAGCAGCCTTACATTGTAGAGTCAGTGGGTTTACAGCTCTGTTCTATGAATGCTGTGCTTTATTGCCAGTTCAAAATCCATTAGACATTACTCCGTGCCACATCACTTCAAGTAATAAATAGCATCTAGATGTCTGTAACAAGCGGAACTCAGAGATATTATTTCCATCCCTCCTAATATCCTGTGTGGTGTCTTAGATGTAATCGGCCACTTTTTATTGTATATTCATGGCATGTATATCTCAATCTTCTGACTAGTAAAGAGTATGGATAGATTGTAAGCTTTCGAGCAGGGCCCTCATTCCTACTGTAGCTGTTGAATTATGTACTATTTTGTTTTGTAATTGTCTATACAACCCCCCACCGGATTGTAAAGTGCTGCGGAATATGTTGGCGCTATATAAATAAACTTTATTATTATTATTATAATTATTACTGTACGTTTTGTGCAGTCACTGCAGTTTCCAGGTATGTCTAGTGGCTTAATCTCTGCTGTCCATTTCATTAGTGCCACAGGCATTTAATAATTTTCACCAATTTCACTATATAGTGAGCGGTGACTGTTAGGGGTACTTTGCACGTTGCAAAATCACTACTGCGATATCGTCGGGGTCAAAATCGAAAGTGACGCACATCCGGCACCGGTAACAATGTCGCAACATGTAAAGCCTAGATGCACCGATAAACGATCGCAAAACAGTCGAAAATTGGTGATCTGTGTAGCGTCGGTCATTTTCATAATGTCGCACCAATAAGAGATACGATGTTGTTCCTCGTTCCTGCGGCAGCACACATCGCTGTGTGTGAAGCCGCAGGAGCGAGGAACATCTCTTTACCTGCCTCCATCGGCTATGCGGAAGGAAGGAGGTGGGTGGGATGTTTACGTCCCGCTCATCTCTGCCCCTCCGCTTCTATTGGCCGCCTGCCGTGTGACGTCGCTGTGACGCTGCACGACCCACCCCCTTAGGAAGGAGGCGGGTCACCGGCCAGAGCGACGTCGCAGGGCAGGTAAGTGCGTGTGAAGCTGCCGTTGCGATAATGTTCACTATGGCAGCTATCACATGATATCGCATGTGCGACGGGGGCGGGTACTATCACGCTCGGCATCGCTAGCCGATGCTAGCAATGTCGCAACGTGCAAAGTACCCCTTACTGCACTTCTCCAGCCACTATGAATGTTTGGCAGCTGCAGTCACCACAATGGACACATTTTGGAGTACTGCCATCATGGCTCAACCCTAGTGATGGACGGACCCGGACTGTAAAAGGGAAAGTCTACGAGACTCCCCATTACTTATCTGTCAGTGAAAATAAATAAACACAAACACTGAAAAAAATAATTTGAAATAAAAGACAAAAACCACCCTCTTTCACCACTTTAATAACTCCCAAAACACCCCTGCAGGTGCGACGTAATCCACACAAGGTCCCATGATGATTCCTCTTATTTTGATACACAGCCACGATGAGCACACGGCTGGGGCCATATGCTTTATCTGAGCTGGTATCATAATATGGGGGGACGCTACGCCAATTTTTTAAATTTATTTTTACTGTATGATATAGGCTGGCAGACAGCGTCTGGGATTGGTTGCAGGCAGACGCTGTCCCACAGACGGGAGGCAAATCTGACTAAAACCAATCACAGATGCCGATGGGCAGGGAAAGCAGTGCATATGCAATGAAGGCTAATGTTTGGCCACGGAAGTGAATGGGCGGCCTGGAAGCAGTATACAACCGCAACGGAGCCTCGATAAGTACAGACCGCCTGCTCTTATCCTTCTATACTGTCACGCTCTCTGGCTCCCCTGCTAGGCTCCCCGGCTCTCCTGCCATGCTTCCCGGTCCCTCTGCCTTGCTTACCCGCTCCCGTGCCAGGCTTCCCGGTCCCCCGCTCCATAGCCTTCCTGTCCCATTGCCTGCGGACCCCAGGCAGCCCGGTCCCCGCTCCCGGCGCCCGTCGGCATCTCAGCCTCAGCCCGGCTCTCCTGCTTCCTCCTCACCGCTCCCTCCTCTGGCTTCTGGCACCCGGGCCTCGCGCATGCGCATTAGGGCGCGCGCGCGGTCATTGACCCTCTCTTAAAGGGCCAGCACCGAGAAACAGGAAATTACATAGACAGGTACAGGGTATATTAAGAATCACTTTCCTGGTGGGCGGGGCCTGTTCTACGTGTTTAGAAAGCTAGTGTTCAGGTCCCCTATTGCTTTGTCTTGTACCTTGCCTGCATTAACCCTGTCCTGTCTCGTAGAGCCTGTCCTGCCACGCCAGCCGCTCCGAACCACGCTCATTCCCGTACCCTGACGGTGACTTCGGCGGATGTGCCACCACCTCTGCAGCTCCGCCAGTCTCCAGTTCCTGGCTCCGCTTGGTGACCCGTTCCATCGCTCAGCAAGTCTCGGATCCCGCCTGATCTTACCACCTGGCCTCGGACTCTGAGCCTCGTCACCCGGACCACCGTCCAGAACTCCATCCACCTTTCCTGCTCCCCTACGGACTGTCTGACTACCACCAGTGCTTCGGCTACCGTGCACCCAGACCCTCTGGCGGGGTGACCTGCCTGGCTGCCTCCTCAAGGGAAACCGGTGTACGGCCCAGAGGTTCCACCACCCGGACGTTACATATACTTTCTACCAACATTTTTAATTGCTGGATTGTGGTCATCATAGACTTATATGGGGATTAGCATCTGGCCAGGAACCCGATTTTTAAAAGTCAGATAACAGGGATCTGCCAGTTCCGGTTATCTGTGAGTCTGCCCATCGCTACTCAACCCTAAACAGTGATGCCACCAAAATACAGCAAATAACCACTGACTGGCTGCAGAGGTGACCTTTTGGACTTTAGTCCACTCTGGTCAGTGTCCTGTCAGGTTGCCTGAACAGAGGAACACAAGTTCATGTTGGCCAACAGGAACTTTACTCCTCACGGCAGCATTGGGCTTTCAGTCAAATAAGAGGCGCTGGTATGACTTCAGTCACTGCTCAGTATAGAGTAAGTGGTGGCTATAACCGCCTCCCCCCGCATTGACTAACTCAGCATTATAGCCAGCTGTCAGTCAGTATTGGGGGCACAGTTTCAGTTGTTGGTCACTATGCACTGAGCGGTGACTAAAGCCGCACCAGCACAATCCCCATAAGGGACCTTTCACACATCCGGTTCTTGCTGTCAGGCACAATCCGGTGTGTGCCTGATGCAACGGATCCAGCGCAGTTTGTGGTAAAACTGATGCGACGGATCCGGTAAAAAAAAACCGGATCATTTGTAGACATTTGTACCGAGAATCCAGCTGTGGCCACGGGTAATCTGAGTGACGTCACCACTGAGAGTGTTACTCACTTCAGTTGCTCCATGGAGCTCTCAGCGAATGGTGGTGCTTTACTGCTGCTCCTGTCAGCTTCCGATGTAGCAGAGCTGGAAGCGTCGCGGGACCTCGTGTGGTTTACGCCGGACCTGCAGGGTTTTTGGGGATTAATAAAGTGATGAAAGAGGGTGTTTCTTTGTCTTATATTTCAAATACAGGATTTTTAGGTGTTTGTGTTTATTTACTTTCACTACAGATTAATCATGGAAGGTGTCTCATGATTAGCCTAGGACTTAGTGGTAGCTATGGGCTTCCATTAACTCCTTATTACCCCGACTGCCTCCGCACCAGGGAAATTCGGGATGAGCGGGGTAGAGTCCTGGGACTGTCGCATCAAATGGATGCGGCAATTCTGGGCGGCTGCTGGCTGATATTTTTAGGCTGGGGGGCTCCCCATAACGTGGGGCTCCCCATCCTGAGAATACCAGCCTTCAGCCGTGTGGCTTTACCTTGGCTAGTATCAAAATTGGGGGGACCACACGTCCGTTTTTTTTTTAAATTATTTATTTTATTTCAAGATTGAAACCAGCCTATCGGCGGCTGTGATTTGTTGCAGTGAGACAACTGTCAGTCAGCGTGGGGACTCGTCTGACTGCAACCAATCATAGGCACCGGTGGGCGGGGTAAGCAGTGAATACGAGATGGAAAAATAAGAGGCCGGCATTTTCAAAGCAGGAGAAGCCGCGGGAGCTTTGTGACAGCTGTGCAGCGCTGAGAGGGGGAGACCGACCGACATCGACAGAGAGAGAGAGAACGACATCGACAGAGAGAGAGAGAGAGAGAGATTTTCTACCCAGAAAGGAATTTACACATCTGAACATGCTTAGTTAAAAAAAACGGATCCGTCGGTGGAATGCATTTTTTGCCGCATTATGATGGATCCAGCACCCATAGGCTTTCATTTTACAACACACCGCATGGTGCGATGCGGTTTTTTGCTGGTGTCAAAAAACGTTCCCTTGTGCGTCCTTTCCGGCAGCTGAACACAGAAATTTCGCCGGATCTGGCGCACGCCGGATGAAACGCAAGGTCATCAGGCACAATCCGGCGCGAATACAATTCAATGAAAATAAAAACGCATCCGGCGCTGGATCAGTTTTATCTGGTATTCGTCGGATTGTGCCTGACGGCAAAAATCGGATGTGTGAAAGCACCCTAAGTGAAAGCCTGAGACTGCTAGGAGGAATAAAGTTTATTTCCTCCCAGCAGCAGAGCTCTCAATGTGGGTGTCGGCAGTTTCAGAACACTAAATCTAAAGAATAAACCAACATCTACAGGTTAGTAGTGGTTTTAATGTACATATGACCACTAGAAAATGATAAGCCCATCTTAAACCATAGTGTCCAAACCTGAACACTTTGAAGGTGCATTATTTTTTTTATAACCATTTTCAGAGAATCCATTTAACTTAATTTGTCTATATGCTATTCTACATTTTTAATGAGCATTGGTGACAATCAGATCAGACCTTCCCCAATTCTTCTGGATTAGGCACATGGGCTATGTAGCTCTACTTCTTGGCAGCAGGAAGAACACCGGTTTTGGAAAATATACAACCGCTGAGCACCATCATGGCAGAAAAACACACAAGTGTGGTCGCAGCTTCTGCAAGAAATATATCCTGGATATTATTAAAGTCTGTGCTCTTTCCAGAAACATGTAATATTACAGGTCATCTAAACTGTATTGCGTGGATGAGTGTTGCTGATCTGTGGGTTTATTTGGGATTTATATTTTTATCCACTTCATGAGGTAAATTGGTTATTTCCTTTTCTGGGATCAACACTGCTCAATGATAGATTAAATGTGATGGACTTGTATTTGTTAACTGTACCAAGTTATTATGGTAATAAAAGTGGAAATATTTTATAGGGAACCTGTCAGGTCCCAAATGCGTTCTAACCTACAAGCAGGGTGATGTATGGCCTAGAAACCCTTTCCTACCCATCCCTGTGTTGTAATATTGTGTAATATGAAAGTAATAAAAAAAAGTATTATTAATTACATATTCCCTATGTAAATTGCATGCTCTCCATGGTATCGCGCCCCTGTGGGTGTGATACCATGGATTTACATGAGCGACGTCCCGTCAGCTCCTTGAGATCCCGCGAGTGTGCACTTACCATGCCTGCAGCCTTGTTATCCGGGCTTGGTGGTCAGCTACAGACGCGCTCTGTGCATGATCAGAAGACTCTGATCATGCACAGTGCATGTCTGAAGCCGACAAGCAAACATCCGGATAAAAAGGCTGCGGGAATGGTAAGTGCACACTCGCGGGATCTCAAGGAGCTGATGGGACGTCGCTCATGTAAATCCATGGTATCACACCCACAGGGGCGCAATACCATGGAAAGCATGCAAACGCCCACAGGGCAATGTTACGCCCAGGGGACTAGACCCTATGCTATTTATATAGGGAATATTAAGTAATAAAAATTTTTTTATTACTTTCATATTACACAATATTACAACGCAGGGATAGGTAGGAAGGGGTTATTAGGCCACACATAACCCTGCTTGTAAGTTATAAAAAAGCAAAAAGAATATCATTACTTACAGCAAGATGGAATTGCAGCTGTATATTGCTCAGGCCAAAAGACTACTACTACTCCAGCAGGATACAGCTAAACCCCCACTAGGTGGAGGCAACACAGGTGCAGGTGGAGCCATTCACACTCACTTCCAAATATGGAGGAGGTGATGGCTGGATGGTAAAACTGCACACTAGTGGCTTGCATAGAGCACTGTTCACACTAGCAGACGCACAGTCACAAGCCCGCAGCCTATTAAACGTAAGCCTACAACCCTCGTCACGGAAACCTCATGCTTGTAGGTTCCTACACTCTATTTTGCTTTTTTATATTATATATAGTGTAGGGACCTACAAGCATGAGGTTCCCGTGACGAGGGTTGTAGGCTTACGTCTTATGGCCATAACGCTAACAAAAAAACCTCAAAAACTTTTTTTGTACAGGATACAGCCAGGCCCCTTTTTGTTAGGCCTTGCTATCAGAGTTTCTGTCCCTACGTAGCGCGCAGTGGGGGTACGGCTTGGCAGCCCGCCTGATCTAATAGTATGGGCGTCACCTAATAGGCTGCGGGTTTGTGACTGTACGTCTGCTAGTGTGAACAGTGCTCTATGCAAGCCACTAGTGTGCAGTTTTACCATCCAGCCATCACCTCCTCCATATTTGGAAGTGAGTGTGAATGGCTCCACCTGCACCTGTGTTGCCTCCACCTAGTGGGGGTTTAGCTGTATCCTGCTGGAGTAGTAGTAGTCTTTTGGCCTGAGCAATATACAGCTGCAATTCCATCTTGCTGCTTGTAAGTTAGAACACATTTGGAACCTGACAGGTTCCCTTTAAAGGGAATCTGTCAGCAGGTTTTTGCTATGTAAGCTGTAGACAGCATGCTGAAAGGGTTAAAACATAGAATTCAGGGATGCCTGTCTTGTCAAGGTTTGATCTGTTGTTTATTTGCTATGTTTGATTAACCAGCAGGATTTCTCATTGCTTGGAATACAATATCATACGTACATAGCCCAGCACACCCCCTCCTGTGATTGACATCTCACTCTCAATGTAAAATCTCTGTTGATAGCCTGGTGAGGCTGAGGACAGCTCTCTCAGCTCTGCTACATGCTAAATCTAATAATATTGATTGTGTCAGAACAGCAGCACCCAGGAATCTACGTGATGCATCGTTGGATTCTGGATCTCTGTCCCTACATAATGCTGCTCTCAGATTAGGTAGCAAAAACCTGCTGACAGAATCCCGTTAAGGCCATTTTCAAACATATATTGCCTTCATTGACCAGTCTTGTGCAGCTCCATACATTTGCCAGGCCAATGTCTTGTCCTGTAAAATGACGGCTGCATGCTGACACATTGGTAACACTGGACACGGTTTTGTCCGAGGGCGATCTGTTGCGCACACAGGCTGTTAAAACATTTTTGGAATGTATCCTAAATGTGCATTCGTCCACAGTTTTGTTGAACTTAATTATTCTATTTTTGGACCCACTTTTTTTGGATACTTTTTTTTTTCAAAGTTATATAACCAATATAGAAATAAAAAAAAAACAAACAATCCTCTTGACTAAACAGCATGTCCAGGAACTGGGGGATGTGTGTGAATTGCTATCTTGGCTCAGTGCTGTTATTCAATGCCTCACAGCAGCCATCGTCTCATCATCTCCGCCTCTTACGATCACTGGATAAATTCTGCATACTGTGCTTACTTCTTCGTCCTTGAACACCACATTATGTTGTGTTTACACCCTAGGCCCTGATAACATAACACATGAAACCTCAATACAGCAACAGACACGCAGAATGTGATGAAGAAATAAAGATTAATTGGCCCATTTAGTTTGCCCAATAATGTGTTTTCTTCCCGTTTAATGATTCTTTACAATTAAGTCTGAGACAAACTATATCCCATGATGATGTAGATCACTTACATAAAATTACAGAAAACTGCATACTCGCACAAGATGGAGCGCAGCGCTCAGAGCGGGATATTAGGGCATACATCACCTTTTTAATATAACTTGACTGCTTCTAAAGTTTACATACTTTGCTCCTTTTATTTTATCATGCATTGTGTGTAAATTAGGCTGCTTTCACACATCCTGTTTTTGCTCAGCTGCACAATACGGCGCTTTGCAGAAAAAACGCAACCTTTTTTTTTGCCGCCGATTGCGTTTTTGCTGTATAGACTTGCATTAGCGCGGTATTGTGCCGCATGGCCTTGCGTTGCGTCCGTTTTTTGCCGGATGCAGCATATTTAGCCCATCTGTCCGGATGGAACGTTGCCTGGCACGTCTTTTTGTGCGGCGCGATTTACAATGCAAGCCTATGGACGCCGTATGCGGCGTCCTGTTGCAAAAAACGCATCTGGCCGCCAGATGCGGTTTTTTGCACTGCGCATGCTCAGTATCAAGCCACATCCGTCAAAAAACGGACGGGCCGCATGGAAAAACTTATGCAACGGATCCGTTTTTTCCACCGCATCCGTTGCATAGGTTTTTGAGCCGGATTGAGCCGCACTGCAAAAGCCGGATGTGTGAAAGCAGCCTTAAAGGACATCCACATTCACTAATGCACAGCAATACTTGTACATATTAATGTACATAAGATTTGTAAAAGAAAGGAAAATATATTTTAAAGTTTAAAAAGGGTTGACAGAGATTGGAGTATTTTCGATGGTAGTACAAATAAATTAATTTTCTAATTTACATGTATTAAAGAGAATCTGTCACCAGGTTATTAACACATAAGCTGAGAACAGAATAACGGAGCGGCAGAGATCATGATTCCAACTATTTCTCACTTACTGGGCTGCTTAGTGTAGCATTGATAATAAGCTGATTAATCAGCAGGAGATTATCATTACAGGACTACTTGGTGTGCTGCCAAGTAGTCCAGCATATTCATGCGCTCTGTCTAACTGCTAGATCTGCAGCAGAGAAAATATTGATTTTATCAAAATGACAACAAACAGCTTAGTAAGTGAAACATCGGAGGAATCATGGACTCGATCTCTACATTATGCTGCTCTCAGATGGGGAGAAAAAAACAGATTCTTTTTAAACAACTGCCCTCTTATAATCCTGGAGCTCCCACTTTGCTGACTGTGCCACATAAAAATGGTAAAGTTTTAACTTCGCATATACATGATGTCTCCACAATGTCCAGTACATCAGACATGTGATCATTGAACATGGCCACTTCATACAGATGTGCTACTCCCAGCAATGTAAGCCTACAGAGCTTCAGAATGAGGCACAATCATTAAATTTAAAGGAATCTGTCAGCCGGATTTCACCCCCCCAACTATGTATATGTGCTTGTAGCTCTAGTAAAAACTAGCCCAGCAATACCTTTTTGTCAGACAGTCCCTTCCTGTTCAGAGAAATCACCATCTGAATCAATATGTCAATGAAGCAGTTTTGGGAAGGGACTAAAGAAATGACAAGTGCAATAGGGTCTTATCTGTGAAAGACGCAGTAATACTGAATTCAACGAGTGCTCACCTGGTGGGGTTGTGTACCCCACAACCCAGGAATACACTCAAAAAAGTTGCTACTGCGGCCGCTCAGAATGCAGAAATGAATAACACGAGACGAAGAGTTAAAAATCTGTGCTGCTGATGGACAAGATGTGAAGAGGACAAACCTGGAAAGTAGAATCCTAGTAGTTTATCAGGTCTACGCGTTTCAAAGTACAAACTACTTTAGGACAAAAAAAAACATTTATAGTACTTTTCTGTCCTGAAGAGGTTTATAGAAACACGGAGACCTAAGAAACTACTTGGATTCTACTTACCTGGCTTGTCCTCTTCACACCCTGTGTATCTTGTCCATCAGCAGTGCGGAGTTTAACCCTTTATCCCCTGTCATCCAATTAACCCTACAATGTGTATTGGGGGCCTTTTAGGCCCCGGTGCTTACTTTTTCACCATTATCTGCAAAATTACTTTAGTTAGAATTTTGAAACTCTAGGTAATCCTCAAATATGTCGTTGTTGGTAATATCCAGTTATTCATATATTTTTTTTTTTTATATGCATTTTGGTGCAACAATGCTTTTTTGGGGAAAACCACATCTGTACGGAACGGGGGCCTTTTAGGCCGCTGCTATTTTTATCATGCACTCAGCAGTGTTTGTGTCTCAAGTTACTATATTTGTAGCCAGGGTTACTGCTGGAGGGGCCGGGGGGGTGGATCATGCCATGTGAGGATGTAATATGATTTTAGGAGGGAGTGATAAGTCCATGACATCATCTAAGGTTCTTCCGAACACAGTAATGAGCTGTGTAGAGAGTACTGAGGACAGTACACACTGTGAGCTAATTGCTGAAGGACCTGTGATGATATGATGTTGGGAGGAAGTCTGAGTCATTTTCAGTCTCTTTGTTTCTATAAGAAGCTTGCAAAGGGTAGAGCTTGTGAGCCACAAAAATCCAGAGAATTGTGCACCACCTAAAAGTATAAAAGGTAAGAGCTGCTGAGGGTGAGAGGAGGAAGGGGGCACTTTACCCTTACAGTGTGTCACACACAAGCAAATAATGGACAACCCTGATTATGTTCATTGTTTTTTTCTTTTAGTTTGCTAACATCTAGTCAGTAATGGCACAGTCTTCCTCCAAGTGTCTGACTGACCAAGATATTAAAGCAATTATGTTTCAAAGTGATGATGAAAGTGAAATCTTTGTCCGATGAAGAGTACCTGCCACCAGCTAATCAAACATCCTCTTCCAGTGATTCTTCTGATGATGAAGAGTGGTTCCAGTGGATCCTGAAGAAGTGATAGTAGAACATCCAAAACAAATGGTTTTTGGGACAGTAATCCTCCATTAGTCAGACATACTCCAATACATAATACTGTGAGACATGCTCAAGGAGCTGTGGGAAGTCCCAGGTACTTTTCCCCTAAAAACTATTCTGTACTTTTTTTCTGACAATATTGCAGAAGTCCTTTTATGTTCAACCCTAGAAGAAAGACGTATCACTTCTGCAAAAAATAAGTCCTGGAAAAATATCTCAAAAGAGGAACTTTATGCATATATTGGACTTTTACTGCTGGCAGGGAGTAAAAAATCATATGATGTTCTTTTTAAATCAGATCTTTTTTATTAAACAACTAACAAATCAATACAGAGAAAATATATTGCATCTTATATAACTAGTAAAAGCGTACATTGAACAAACATATGTTGCCTATAAATCAGGTTCTTCCTCTGTATATAAAAAAAAAAAAAAAAAAAAAGGATTCTTAGATCAGTTATATAAATTGAGCAAAATGTTTTGAGTTATTATTGAGTTAATATTGTGAGTTATTGAGCTGTCCCTTCCCCTACACCTTGATGTTGCCTTGGCCCTATATGTGCCTCCTTTTTGTATTTTGCAATTATATGGTATGATATATCATTTGATCTTTGATACTATTCTTAGATTGCTGGTGCCTTGCATTATAAACTCTAGCTGCGGCAGGACATTTATATTTTTATTGTCTTTACATATTATTGTACTATTGTGGGTACAAGATCTTGTCTTTTTCCATGTTTTAATTGTTTTTAGATCACATAGTGTACTAATAAAGGTTTTCTCATCTTCATCTCGGGTTGTGCGGTTATATTCAATGTCTGTTTTTTCTCTCTCATATAGCAGGATGGATGGGGGAATATGGATGGATGGCAGTATATCGCATGATGAGGGCATATACCAGGATGGGGCTATATAGCAGGATGGCGGTATATAGCAGGATGGGGGCTATACCAGGATGGCAGTATATAGCATGATTGCAGTATATAGCAGGATGAGGGCATATATCAGGATGGGGCTATATAGCAGGATGGCGGTATATTGCAGGATGGCGGTATATAGCAGGATGGGGGCTATACCAGGATGGCAGTATATAGCAGGATGGCAGTATATAGTAGGAGAAGGGCATATACAAGGATGGCGCTATGTAACAGGATGGGGGCTATACCATGATGGCGGTATATAGCAGAATGGGAATATATATACCAGGATGGGGTACATATATACAAGGATGGGGATCATATACAAGAGGATCATTAACAGGATGGGGTACCTTAGTAGAGAATTTGGGGACATTACCCCCATAACAGTGTCAGCAGCAGATCCTTGCCCCATAAGTGTGTCATGACCACATTTTTTGCTTAAAATTTTATTTTCCTGTTTTCATCCTCTAAAACCAGGGTGCGTCTTATAGTCCAAAAAATACGGTAGATGTCAAACTACTATTGGAATTATTAATTTTATGAACGAGAGTAATCTGATAGTAAAGACTGGATGTAAGGTAAATGCCCATACACTCACCGCAACCTGTTCGCAGACTTTCTATCATCATGTAGTGACACAAAGTACAATAATGGCAGCCTGTATTCTTTTATAGGTAGAGAAGAACAGATAAATTACTCATCAATGACTTGCTATGCTATTAAACACTCAGTTTTAAGCTGGAACATTCATGGGAATTGAGCGCTTCGGTTTTAAAACTGAGCAGTTTAAGAATTACTTGTATACAGAGAACCGTTCTGTAGTACAATAGTGATATAATCTGCCATTTTGTACTTCACTTTTATGTACTGCATCTAAGCCTGACATGCTAAAGGTTATTCTCTCCTACTGCGAGCCTTTAAATATTAAGAAAACTCTTCCAAACCTTTAGAAACGGCAACATTAGCAAATTGCAGAAGTGAGATACTTTTTAGATGACATTTAAGTAAAAGTGATTATCTGGCATATTGATTGGCTATACTGTGGATAAGCTGATTGGTAGGTAATAATTTCCGAAACCCCCATCGATCAGCTCTTTGAAGAAGCAGTGTCTTTGCCAGATACAGCTTTGAATATTTCCTAGTGGCTGTATCTATTATTGCAGCGTAAACCCACAAGTTTAGATGGGACTGTGCAGCCGAGAGCTGCAGTAGCAGACTGACAAAAATGTGTATAATGAAGGGGTGCAGCATTTGGCCCCTTTAACCAACCGATCAATGGGAAATGATAGCAGTCATTCTCTCATAACTAAGATTAATGGCCTATCCTAAGGATACGTGCCCACGATCAGGGCTTCTGGACGCAGCGTA
Source organism: Anomaloglossus baeobatrachus (assembly GCF_048569485.1). Classification (NCBI taxonomy): domain Eukaryota; kingdom Metazoa; phylum Chordata; class Amphibia; order Anura; family Aromobatidae; genus Anomaloglossus; species Anomaloglossus baeobatrachus. The sequence continues at coordinate 813,470,955 of NC_134353.1, read as the reverse complement.
TCCTGACCTGTGTGGCTGAGAGTCTCCTGCGCAGGAGAACACAGTTGCCCGTGTCCGCGATCAGTGTATGGGGTGCTGTGGTCGCTCTCTTTTCCCTACGGAGAACACTTGCAAATCCGCAGCAAAGAATTGACATGCTTGTGGCTCGGTAAGCCACACCGCAGGTCAGGTTTCAATGCGGGCCATACATGCACAGTAGGCAGATTTCTAGAAATCCCATTTACTGTGTGTGTACTGTACAACTCAAGTGTCTTGGATGCAGCTGAAACATGCTGCATCCAAAACGTTGCTAAACACTGATCGTGGGCATGCAGCCTAAGGGTAAAAGTCTCAGAAAACCCTTTTTAAGGAAATTTGTCACCAACAAAATGCTAATGAGGGTGCTTTGGTGCACCCTTAGCATGGACAAAAGGATCATTATCCTGTTATATCCCATTAATTTGCATACTAGGCATTTTGTAATATCTTTTCTGACAGTGTAGTCTGCAGCCGCATTCACATTCACAAATTGTAGGAATTGTACACATTTCTTTACAAACACTCCACATTTTAGGAGGTCAAAAGTAATGGGACAAATAAACCAAACCCCAAAAAAAATTTTTTATTTTCAATATTTTGTTGCGAATCCTTTGGAGGCAATCACTGCCTTAAGTCTGGAACCCATGGACATCACCAAACGCTGGGTTATCTCCTTCTTAATGCTTTGCCAGGCCTTTACAGCCGCAGCCTTCAGGTCTTGCTTGTTTGTGGGTCTTTCCGTCTTAAGTCTGGATTTGAGCAAGTGAAATGCATGCTCAAGTGGGTTAAGATCTGGTGATTGACTTGGCCATTGCAGAATGTTCCACTTTTTTGCACTCATGAACTCCTGGGTAGCTTTGGCTGTATGCTTGGGGTCATTGTCCATCTGTACTATGAAGCGCCGTCCGATCAACTTTGCGGCATTTGGCTGAATCTGGGCTGAAAGTATATCCCGGTACACTTCAGAATTCATCCGGCTACTCTTGTCTGCTGTTATGTCATCAATAAACACAAGTGACCCAGTGCCATTGAAAGCCATGCATGCCCGTGCCATCACGTTGCCTCCACCATGTTTTACAGAGGATGTGGTGTGCCTTGGTTCATGTGCCGTTCCCTTTCTTCTCCAAACTTTTTTCTTCCCATCATTCTGGTACAGGTTGATCTTGGTCTCATCTGTCCATAGAATACTTTTCCAGAACTGAGCTGGCTTCATGAGGTGTTTTTCAGCAAATTTAACTCTGGCCTGTCTATTTTTAGAATTGATGAATGGTTTGCATCTAGATGTGAACCCTTTGTATTTACTTTCATGGAGTCTTCTCTTTACTGTTCACTTAGAGACAGATACGCCTACTTCACTGAGAGTGTTCTGGACTTCAGTTGATGTTGTGAACGGGTTCTTCTTCACCAAAGAAAGTATGCGGCGATCATCCACCACTGTTGTCATCCGTGGACGCCCTGGCCTTTTTGAGTTCCCAAGCTCACCAGTCAATTCCTTTTTTCTCAGAATGTACCCGACTGTTGATTTTGCTACTCCAAGCATGTCTGCTATCTCTCTGTTGGATTTTTTCTTTTTTTTCAGCCTCAGGATGTTCTGCTTCACCTCAATTGAGAGTTCCTTAGACCGCATGTTGTCTGGTCACAGCAACAGCTTCCAAATGCAAAACCACACACCTGTAATCAACCCCAGACCTTTTAACTACTTCATTGATTACAGGTTAACGAGGGAGACGCCTTCAGAGTTAATTGCAGCCCTTAGAGTCCCTTTTCCAATTACTTTTGGTCCCTTGAAAAAGAGGAGGCTATGCATTACAGAGCTATGATTCCTAAACCCTTTCTCCGATTTGGATGTGAAAACTCTCATATTGCAGCTGGGAGTGTGCACTTTCAGCCCATATTATATATATAATTGTATTTCTGAACATGTTTTTGTAAACAGCTAAAATAACAAAACTTGTGTCACTGTCCAAATATTTCTGGACCTAACTGTAGCACTGCACTCAGGTGCGGAACTATTGTAGTCGCAAAGATCGCAAACTGATGCTGCACATCCAGCTGAAATGCATTGCGGTGCAGAGACCCGTCAAGTCCCTGTACTGAGATACATGCTGCCGGCTAAACAAAAACTATGCAAATCAAAAAAGGTCTGTGGAGCCTCTGTTAGGAGTCTCGACACAGAAATAGCCAGATATCCCTCCGGGAAGGACCTAGCCAAGGAGTGGCTCTTTTTAGGAGACCACCATAACCACCATATTAAGAGGACCTTTTAGTCAATTTCCAACTCTTTGACGAGTCCAAAGATATGACAAGGGAAATACCAAGCCCAGGTATCCATCCACAGGCAGCTGTTTCAAGGTGTTGCCCCTTATCAGTGTGGAGTAGGATTCTGGTTAGGTGGGAGCAATGCCTAGTAGACCAACAAGACAAAACAATCACTGATCTCGGGGAGACCAGCCAGAGAAAACACTGCATCCCAGGGGGCAATGCACCTAGGATTTCACTGTTTTGAGCGCCTTTGTTGGCTGCCGGCAGTGTTTTCTCTGGCCGGTCTCCCCGAGATCAGTTTTGTCTTGTTGGCTAAACAAAAACTGGCAGCTTTCATCTGTGTCCTAGTGACTGAGGGTGGCACAAGGTAATGACGTCATGCGTTGCAATAGCACCAACACCGATGAAAGCTGACGGGCACTGTGGGCTAGTTACATAGGAGGATGCTACGCGATGTGGGAGCCAGGGACGATGAGTACAATGTTGTTGTATTTGCATTAGAGAGAACGGAGATGTATTTACCAAGATGGGGACATATATACCAGGAGGTGGGCAGTATATACCAGGAGGGGGACAGTATATACCAGTAGGGACCCGGAAGGGGGACAGTATGCCCCAGTAGGGGGGCAGTAGATACCAAGAGGGGGACAGTATATACCAGTTGGGGCCCAGGATAGGGACATATATACCAGGATGATGACATATATACCAAAATGGGGACATTTTTATCAGGATGGGGTTATATATACACCAGGATGTGGGCTAGAATGGGGAACATATATACTAGGATTGGTGACATACCAGGATGGGGGGCATATTTACGAGTAAGGAACCCAGGATGGGGGACATTTGAACAGGGTGGGGGACATTACTACATAATGGGGAGGGGCAACTCGTATGTCTTTATAGAATGTAGAATGCTAAATGTAAACATATATAACCATACATCTGACCAACATCAAATTTTGCACCCGGGTCCATCAAACTCTAGTTACGTCACTGGGTGTACTCAGCCTTTTGGCCACACCAAGGTGTGCACCAAAGCATCCTCATTTGCATAAAAAATATTAATATTTTTACTTGTATGATATTTGTAGGAGCTAACTTCCTTACATATTTTATAATTAGTTTTAGTTAGCATTTTGGGGATTACAGGCTACCTTTAATCACTTTTGATGCTGTTCCCTGAGCCTCACATATCAAGAATAATATATTTTATGTAGTTGATTTTTATCTTCTTTAGTAATGTCCTATTAGTTCAAGGTCATTAAAACGCTGTGGTTTGCTAACTGTAATTACTTTGTAATTATTTTTCCAGGCAACAACTAGAGAGAACGACAAATCATCTTAATCAATTACAGCCTTCATTTGTACTCTAACTTTTACCCTGTATTGTTAGACTGATTATCTGCCATATCTGTTTCTTTGTCAATACATCTGCATTTACACAGAAATTGTGGAAAAAAAAGCAATTTGAAGTGATGCATGATAATGAAAACCAAGCTGCAGAGAATGGCTTATACAGTTGCTGCTGTATAATAACACTATAACAATAGAAAAAAGCAAGAAATCTCTTCCAATGCTCAATAAATCTTAATAGTTCTCACAGTATCCAAGTTCACAAAAATATGAATAGGTCATAAAGATAGACAATAGATTCAATAGCGAGACAAAGATAAATATCTCTATGTATAAAATACGCAGAAAAGACTTAAGGGTGCTTTACACGCTGCGATATCGCTACCGATATATCGTCGGGGTCACGTCGGTAGTGACGCACATCCGGCGCTGGTAGCGACATTGCAGCATGTAACAAATGAGCGACGATCAACGATCGCAAAATAGTTCCAAAACTGTGATCGTTGACACGTCGCTCATTTCCTTAATATCGCTGCTGCCACCGGTACGATGTTGTTCGTTGTTCCTGCAGCAGAACACATCGCTAAGTGTGACACCGCAGGAACGACAAACATCTCCTTACCTGCGTCCACCGGCAATGAGGAAGGAAGGAGGTGGGCGGCATGTTACATCCCGCTCATCTCCGCCCCTCCGCTTCTATTGGGTGGCCGCTTAGTGACGCCGCAGTGACGTAGCTATGACGCCGAATGCACCACCCCCTTGAGGGAGGGATTGTTCGGCGGTCACAGCGACGTCGCTGACAAGGTATGTGCGTGCGATAATGTTCGCTACGGCAGCGATCACCACATATCGCTGGAACGACGGGGGCGGGTGCTATCGTTCGCGACATCGCTAGCGATGTCGCAACGTGTAAAGCACCCTTTATAGTCTTGACCGAAAGTGTTGGCACCCTTGAAATTGTTCTAGAAAATGAAGTATTTCTCCCAGAAAATTATTGCAATTACACATGTTTAGTTATAAACGGGTTTTTTTTTTTCCAAAATGTGTATTGGAACAACACAAAAAACAAAATTGAGAAAAATGTCAAATTGGACATAATTTCACACAAAACCACAAAAATGGGCAGGACAAAGTTGTTGCACTCTCAAATTAGTATTTGGTTGAACAATAACATCCCTTGGAATAAATAACTGCAATCAAATCAGATTAGATAGCAAAAACTGGTGACAGAATGCCTGTAAGGAGATGACTGCTTAAATGATTGTACTAACCAAGCACAAGTGCCAGGTGTTCATTGACATTGCTAAACAGTTCAGTGCAACTTCCCATTTACTTGTTTTTCATCTCTGATCTTATCTTGTTCTTGTAAAGCCATAGCTGTCAATCAAGAAAGATAAAGAAGCAAAAAGTAGGTGGAGACGTCTTGGCCAAGTCAAGACTGCACCAAGTCCCTGTACTTTTTTTTATTTTCGCTGAAAGCTCCTTTTAAGTCATTAGGCAGATCTAGTCCTTTTTCTTACCAAAAAAAGGAAATTACTTTCTTAAACCCTTCATATGGTAATGTTCTCTTATTTCCACATGTGAAAGTCCCACTCCTATTTCTGTTTACAAAAGGGAACAGATCTCAAAATGGTATTAGCAAATTTCAGACTTTGATCCCTTTCTGTCTGTAACCTTATAATTACCTGTACTCGTTTTTCATTTCATACTGGAAAATTTGCCTACTACTACAAAATAAGTAAGGCTGCCGTAAAATGATTAGATTGATCAGCAACAATTCTCGGGTGATTCTCAGTTGATTTACTCTTAAATCCTATAACTGGAAAAAGGTAATGACCAGTGTGAGAATTGCCAATTGGCAATTTTTTCTGGATGGAGGGCTTTACCTCTAGGAAAACATTCAAAAATTCTATCATATACAAATTCAGTGAGAAATATATATATATATATATATATATATTGTGAGACTGTGACCGGGGTTATCTATGACGGCCGGTATGTCTCGCCCCGGTTGTGCTCACTCCATGATAGAAAGTAAATCCACTCTAGGGTTAATCCTGTTTCCCTACAGGCTGAAGGAAGGGTTAAATGGAAACAGGAACGAGGGCAGGTGTTCCGGGTGTGAGGGAGTGAACAGAACTCCCTGAGCTCTCTGCTGGAGAGGCACATGTATATATTGTTGTGGACTTTTTTTTGTTTGGACATTAAAACCGTGTGCTGTGAACCTTAATGCCTGGATCCCGTGTCTTCTGCAGCGCAGCCGACCGTGCTACCTCACATATGGTGGAGAATCGGCGGGCATGACAGCCGGTGAGGTGTAGCATCATCCCTGGTGACCCAGCAGCACATGTCCTGGATCCGAGCGGCTATACTACAGACCAAACCCGGTGACGCCATGGAGGACATACTAAGGCAGCAGCAACAGACTAATGCACAGCTACAAGAGGCTAATGCACAGCAGCAACAGACCAATGCACACCTGCTCCGGGCGTTGGAACGTCAGCAGCAATCCTTGCAAGCGCAGGAAAAAAGGCACCAAGAACAGATGGTTCTCCTGGCCAAGTCGATCCGTGCCGGACCGGCAGCAACAACCCAGGGACCGGGTGATGACGGCAGCGTCCGGAAAGCGGTGAGACAAGCGTTGCAAAAGATGACCCCGGGGGACGATGTGGAAGTGTTCCTGGCGGTGTTTGAGCGGGTGGCCGAGCGGGAAAAGCTGCCGACCCCCCAGTGGGCTGAGGTATTGTCGCCCTATCTGACGGGGGAACCCCAAAAAGCGTACTTGGACCTCTGTACCGAGGACGCCATTGACTATGTGACCCTAAAAGCCGAAATACTGGCACGGTTGGGGGTGAATACCTATGTACGGGCTCAGCGGGTAAATCAGTGGTTCTATGAGGAAGCCAAACCCGTACGCTCCCAGGCCTATGACTTGTTGCATCTTGTAAAAAAATGGTTGCAGCCTGACACTCTGAGCCCGGCGCAGATGGTGGAAAGGGTAGTAGTGGATCGTTTTGTGCGCACTTTACCCGTCACCGTTCAACGGTGGGTAGGACAGGGTGACCCGAGTACCCTGGACCAGTTAGTGTCCCTGGTAGAGCGGCATGTGGCTACGCAGGACTTGATACGGGACACTGAGACTTTGCATACCGCCCGTCGGTCCGGCCCCTCCAAGCCTAGGGCCAAGGACCCACCGCCGACAACGGTGCAGGAGTCCCCTACCGTCCCGCCTGAGGCCGCGGCCGCCAATCCTGAATCCGGGACACCTGCCGTAGGGGTCCCCATGATAGGGACAGAATGTGAACCCGATAGGTCGCCCCTAGAGGTATTGGCAGGAGAGGCTGAGACGGTCGAACCCATCCCGGAGTTGGAGGCGTCCCCGGATACGTTTGGGACTGCCCAACTCCAGGACCCTACATTAATACATGCCCGGAGTCGGGTGACAGTAATTGACGGGGTGGCACAGCTGCCCGGTGCCCAGGTAAGGTACCCCCATTTCGCTCTTAAGCAGGATTTACTCTAGCGGGTAGATGAAATACGGGGCGTGGGGGTAGAGCAGTTGGTGGTGCCCCAGCCGCATCGTCGGCGGGTCCTCGACTTGGCTCATAAACACCTGATGAGTGGCCACCTAGGGGTCAAGAAAACCCAGGAGCGAATATTGCAAAGGTTCTATTGGCCCGGAGTCTTTGGGGAGGTAAAACGGTTCTGCGAAACCTGCCCGGAGTGTCAGCTTACCGCACCCCTGACCCATTTTCGCAGTCCGTTGGTACCGTTACCCATTATAGAAGTCCCTTTTGAACGGATAGGGATGGATCTGGTGGGGCCCCTCGTAAAGTCCGCTCGAGGGCACCAACACATCCTAGTGATCGTTGACTATGCCACCCGGTATCCCGAGGCGATACCTCTCAGACATACTGCAGCAAAGCTTATAGCTCGGGAGTTGTTTGCTGTGTTCTGCCGGGTGGGGTTGCCCAAGGAGATCCTTACGGATCAGGGGACCCCATTCATGTCTAAAGTGACCAAAGAGCTATGCCGGCTACTCCAGATCAAGCAGTTGCGTACGTCTGTGTATCATCCTCAAACGGACGGTTTAGTCGAGCGTTTCAATAAAACCCTGAAAACCATGCTAAAAAGGGTGATTTCAAAAGACGGGAAAGACTGGGATATGATGCTTCCCTATTTGATGTTTGCCATCCGTGAGGTGCCACAGGCATCCACGGGGTTTTCGCCTTTTGAGTTGTTATACGGGCGACATCCCCGGGGATTGTTGGACCTGGCAAAGGAAACATGGGAGCAAGAGCCCACCCCCCATAAAAGTGTGATTGAACACATTTTGGGTATGCAGAACCGCATAAGCGCGGTCATGCCAATTGTGAAGGAGCATTTACAGGAGGCTCAGGCCGCGCAAAGCGGCCGCTACAATAGACAAGCGGTGGTGGACGCGCTTCGAACAGCCGGATTGACAGCCAATCCCAAGAAATCTGCGTTGGGACTCACGGAAGCCCGCTACTTGGGCTACGTGATAGGCCAAGGAGTGATTAAGCCCCAAATTAACAAGGTTGAGGCGATCCAGAAGTGGCCTAGACCCCTGACCACAAAGCAGGTTAGGGCCTTCCTGGGTATCGTGGGATACTACAGGAGGTTTGTAAAGGATTTTGCGGGACTATCAGCCCCCTTGACGGACCTTCTCAAAGGCAAGAAGTCCGTCATGGTGCGCTGGACTCCGCAGGCCGAGGACTCCTTCCGGGCCCTGAAGGGGGTCCTGTGCGGACAGCCCGTTCTTGTACACCCTGATTTCCGGAAGGAGTTCATAGTACAGACTGACGCCTCAGAGGTCGGCCTGGGGGCAGTGCTGTCTCAGGTGGTTCAGGGGGAGGAACACCCCGTCACCTTCTTAAGTAGGAAGCTCACCCCTCCCGAGCGGAATTATAGCGTAGTGGAGAAGGAGTGCCTGGCGATCAAGTGGGCTTTGGAGTCCCTACGCTATTACCTGCTGGGACGGCAGTTTCGCTTGGTGACGGATCACTCTCCACTGGTCTGGATGAGGTCCGCCAAGGAACGGAATGCCCGGGTTACCCGGTGGTTCCTTTCTCTGCAGAACTTCCGGTTTACGGTTGAACATAGGGCCGGTAGGTTGCAGGGCAACGCCGATGCCTTGTCCCGCGGCCCGTGTTTGATGGCGGGAGGTCGACCCCGCACGCTTGAACTGAGGGGGGGGGTATGTGAGACTGTGACCAGGGTTATCTATGACGGCCGGTATGTCTCGCCCCGGTTGTGCTCACTCCATGATAGAAAGTAAATCCACTCTAGGGTTAATCCTGTTTCCCTACAGGCTGAAGGAAGGGTTAAATGGAAACAGGAACGAGGGCAGGTGTGCCGGGTGCGAGGGAGTGAACAGAACTCCCTGAGCTCTCTGCTGGAGAGGCACATGTATATATTGTTGTGGACTTTTTTTTGTTTGGACATTAAAACCGTGTGCTGTGAACCTTAATGCCTGGATCCCGTGTCTTCTGCAGCGCAGCCGACCGTGCTACCTCACAATATATATATATATATGTATATATATATATATATATATATATACACATACACACACATATACACATACATACACACTACAGTTTAAAAGTTTAAGGTCACTTGGATATTTCCTTATTTTTGTAAGAAAAGCACATTTTTTTCAATGAAGCTAACATTAGATTAAACAAAAATATACTCTATACATTGCTAATGTGGTAAATGACTATTCTAGCTGCAAATGTCTGGTTTTGAATGTATTATCTACATAGGTGTATAGAGGCCCATTTCCAACAACCACCAATCCTTTGAGCTAGTTGAGAATCTGGAGCATTACATTTGTTGGTTCCATTAAACTCTCAAAATGGCCAGAAAAAGAGAGCTTTCATGTGAAACTCAACAATCTATTCTTGTTCTTAGAAATGAAGGATATTCCATGCAAGAAATTGACCTGAAGATTTCCTACAATGGTGTGTACTACTCCCTTTAGAGGAGAGCACAAATAGGCTCTAACCAGAGTAGAAAGAAAAGTAAGAGGCCCCACTGCACAACTGAGCAACAAGACAAGTACATTAAAGTCTTTAGTTTGAGAAATCAACGCCTCACAAGTCTTCAACTTACAGCTTCTTTAAATAGTACCCGCAAAATACCAGTGTCAACGTCTACAAAGTAGAGGCAACTCCAGGATGCTGGCCTTCAGGGCAGAGTGGCAAAGAAAAAGCCATATCTGAGACTGGATAATAAAAACACAGACATTGGACAGGGGAAGATTGGAAAAAAGTGTTAGGAACAGACAATTCGAAGTTTGAGGTGTTGGGATCACACAGAAGAACATTTGTGAGACGCAGAACTGCTGAAAAGATGCTGGAAGAGTGCCTGATGCTGTATGTCAAGCATGGTGGAGGTAATGTGATGGTCTAGGGTTGCTTTGGTGCTAGTAAAGTGAGAGATTTGTACAATGTAAAAGGGATTTTGAATAAGGAAGGCTATCACTCCATTTTGCAACGCCATGCCATACCCTGTGGACAGCGCTTGATTGGAGCCAATTTCATCCTACAACAGGACAATGACCCAAAGCACATCTCCAAATTATACATGAACTATTTAGGGAAGAAGCAGGCAGCTGGTATTCTATCTGTAATGGAGTGGCCAGCCCAGTCACCAGATCTCAACATTATTGAGCTGTTGTGAGAGCAGCTTGACCGTATGGTACGCAAAAAGTGCCCATCAAGCCAATCCAATTTGTGGGGGGGGGGGCTTCTGGAAACATCAGGTGAAATATCTCCAGATTACCTCAGCAAATTAACAGCTAGAATGCCAAAGGTCTGCAAAACTGGAATTGCTGCAAAGGAGCGTTCTGTGCCGAAAGCAAAGTTTGAAGGAGAAAATTATTTCAAGTAAAAATCATTATTTCTATCCTCGTCAATGTCTGGACGATATTTTCTATTCATTATGCAACTCATTTGATAAATAAAAGTATGATTTTTCATGGAAAAGACAAAATTGTCTGGGTGACCCCAAACTTTTGAACTGTAGTGTATATACTGTGTATATATTCTAAATTTTGTTTCTCTAGTATCCACTGATTTCAGCTTAAAGGGTTTTACCAGTTAATTAAAAGAAAACTGCACGCATACTGCAAAAAAACAAAACAGTGAACTAATATATGCCCATTGGCAGTGAAGGTGTCATCCTCTACCACAGGTACCTGCAGCCAATCACTGGACTTTGCGGTCTCATGCAGAGCAAAAGCTAAGGCCAGTGATTGGCTACTACAGTCATGTGGTATATATGGGATGCCACAGCTGCAACCAAGTTTAACATTGAGCTGGATGGGGAAAGAAGAAATTTTTAACTATATATTAATTTTAGCTTTATTGCTCACTGTAGGAAGCTTTTGAAGTAACTTGGAAAATCAATTTAAAATATCTAGATGTGATTTCTAAAGATGCCAAGTAAAAATAATCAGTGTGAAGTCTAACATATCAATGCCAAAAGAAACCATTCTAGGTTTAAACTGAAGGGGCACAGCAACAAAGTAAACCATTGTGACCCATGTTATAGCAATCTATAAATGATGTAGCATTTACCTGAAAGTTTATGCAGGATTTTGTTTATTTTTCCTTAATCTCATGACCACTCTGAGTTGGCAGAGATAGGCATTAAGCAGGACAGGTAGGTAGTTAGAAATTACCAGCCTATAAATTATTAGTAGAGATGAGTGGACCCCAGCTTTAAAGTTTGGAGTTCTGATGCTTTATGTATACCACTCGATCGAATATTGCTGTGCTCAGGTACGCTCAGTGCTCAGCCCAGTACGAGCCGCTTGCAGTGTTTGAACAGCTCGCACTGCGGGTAAAATTAGCCATGTAGGAAGTACCGTATTTTTTACTTTATAAGACGCACTTTTGTTTCCCCAAATTTTAGGGGAAAGTAGGGGGTGCGTCTAATAATCTGAATATACAGATTATATACTGCAGGGTTCAGGGTAGGTGGGGGCCACTCTGGAGCGATGCTGGAGGCAGAGGGAGGCTGGTGGAGGCTGGTGAGCTGGTGAAGGCTGCAGCGGGAGATCTCCTGCTCCCGCTCATATCATATGCACAGCCGATGTCCATCACCGTGGTGCTGAAACCGCACCATGGTGACGGGATGGGGGATCGGCGCATGTTATATGTGCCTGTGCCCCCCTTTGATGGCACATGCCCCCCTATGTTAGATATGGCCCCCATACTGCTGCCCATAGTAAAATAAAAAAACTCTTTACTTACCTCCTCCAGTGTGTCTCCCTGGTCTCCCTCCTGTTGCTGTGATCAGGCACGCAGAGATGATATCACTCTGCTGTGCCGATCACATGACCAGCACCGAGAACCAGGAAGTGCAGGAGGCCGGAGCTCAACCGCACGGAGGGAGACACGAGGGAGGACAGTGCTGGAGAGAAGGTAAGGAAAGAGTTTATTTTACTAAAAGCAGCAGCATGGGGGTGATATCTAACACAGGGTGATGTGTACCATCCACAGGGGGCCGTGTGCCAGCCACAGGAGGCCGTGTGCCAGTCACAGTGGGCCGTGTGCCAGCCACAGGGGGCTGTGTGCCAACCACAGGGGGCCGTGTGCCAGCCATAGGGGCCGTGTGCCAGCAATAGGGGACACGTGGCATCACTGGCGGGCTGTGTGCCAGCCACAGTGGGCCGTGTGCCAGCCATAGGGGGACATGTGCCAGCCATAGAGGACGTGTTCCAGCCATAGGGGACGTGTGCCAGCCATAGGGGACGTGTGCCAGCAATAGGGGACATGTGGCATCACTGGGGGCTGTATGCCAGCCACAGAGGGCCGTGTGCCAGCCATAGGGGCCGTGTGCCAGCCATAGAGGCCATGTGCCACCCATAGAGGCCGTGTGCCAGCCATAGAGGACGTGTGCCAGCCATAGGAGACGTGTGCCAGCAATAGGGAACATGTGGCATCATTGGGGGACGTGTGCCACCACAAGGGGTCTATATTCAATATAAGGTGGCCATATCCAGACTAAGGGGGGCTAATTTTAGGATGGGGGGACTATGAGGGACATAAACCCTGTATGATTTGTTAAACAGACACTGGCATTATAAGACGGACCCCATTTATTAAAAAATTCTCTATTCCTTCACCAAATTTGGGGGTGCATCTTATAAAGCAAAAAAATACGGTACTTTGAAAGAAAGAAAAAAAAAAAGAAACCCTGCCCACCCTCCCTCCAGAAGTGCTCTTTTTATAGCTGGCTGCATGTATGTGGAGAGCCAAACTGCCCAATCAGTGACATCCAAAGAGGTTCAGGTCAAGTTCAGGTCCAGAACAGAACTTTAAAGACTGGCTGAACCCGCCGAACCTGAAAACTACTTTAACCTCCTTATCAACCAGTCTGTTTTCACCTTTTATACCAATTTTTTTTTTTTTTTAATTCTCACTAGTGTCACTTTATAAGGTTATAAATCTGGAACACTTCAATGGATCCCAGTGATTCAAATATCCAAGAATGTTTTTTTCCAAGACATATTGGACTTCTTGTTAGTGGTAAATTTAGAACAATATTTTTTGCATTTATTTGTGAATAAAATAAGAAATTTCAATTAAATTTAGAAAATTTAGCAATTTGCAAACTTTGAATTTTATACCCTTAAACCAGAGTTATATCACACACAAATCATTAACAAATAACATAACCCACGTCTACTGTACATCAGCACAATTAAGACATCTTCATTTTCTTATAAAGTAAGGGTTCAACCATTTCTCATTTTTCCAAAAAAATTTACAAAACCATTTCTTTAGGGACCACATCCCTTTTTAAGTGATTTTGAGAGGCCTAGGTGCAAAGTGAAGAGGGGAAAGGAGCGTCATAAGACACACCCCTCATTTTCCTCCCAAATTTTTTGGAGGAAAAGTGCATCTTATAATCTGAAAAATACGGTATATGGTCTTTTTTAGGTGTGGCTACTATCACACTAAAAACAAATTTTTTTTTTATAAAATAAACATTTTTTTTACATCACTGAATTTGGAAGGCTATAGTTTATTTTATATTTTTCTGCAGACAGAGTCATGTGAGGGCTTGTGTTTTGCGGGATGAGTTGGGTTGTTTTTTGGCCACAATATTTTTTTACCACTTTCTATTCTGCTTTTGTGAGACAAAAACAAAATGAAATAACAAATCAGGAATTGTTTTTTTATGCAGTTCAATGTGTCATAAAAGTGATTAGACAGCATTATTCTTTGGGTCAGTACTGTTACGTCACCACCGGAGTCCGCTCCAGCGACTTCTACTCCAATCGCCAGGTGACGCCGTGTTCCTGCCATGGATGGTGCTGGTGATGGGAGAGGAGTCGATGCCAGCCGTGCCAGTGGGCACAGGCTTTGCTCATCCACAGGGCTGGGCTTCCTTGGGATCTGCAGTACCGCTGGCAGACTATAGGTGGTGTGTGTCTTTTAGCTGAAGTTACCATCATTCAGCAACAGCCAATAGGAAGACACCACACCCTTCTTAATTCCCCTCCTGTCTGCTGACCACTGCCAGAGAGAGTTCTAATATTTTGGCTCCCGTTCTGCCCTGTTCTGTTTTGTGATTCTGGTGTTCTGACTTTTGCTAGTGTTCTGACTACCTCTCCTGCCTGCTGTTTATTGACCTCGCTGCCCGATCCGGATTTGACCTCTGCTACGTTTTCTGATTACGTCCTTGCCTACCGATTCTGTCCCTGTTCTACAATTCCTGGTTTGACCCTGCCTGACGACTACTCTCTCGGATTGCTGCCTTCCACAGGTAGTGATCTCCAGGGCCCTCTGTAATTCCAAATCCCTGTATAGGGGTTAAAGGGTTCTGGGGGTCCTGCTTGGTGAGTGGCTTCACTCTATCCTGTCCATTACAGCCATCTGAGTCTGTGGATCCAGGCAGGCGTTACAAGTACATACTGTAATACCACATTTATATAGGGTTTTTCTGTTTTGCGATTTTACACTATAAAAACAATTTTATAGAAAAGAAACAGTTTTTGCATTGCTGTATTCTGAGATCTATAACGTTTTATTTTGTAGCTGATGTAGCTTTATGGCATCTTGAATTTTTGAGGCACAAGATGATATTTTCAGAGATACTGTTTTTATTTGTATATAACATTTTGATTATTCCATTTGTTTGTCAGCTATATGATGAAAAGACTAGGTTTTTGCTATGTATTTTTTTTCACAGTGTTCACTGAACAGGTTAACTTATGTAACAGTTTTATAGATCCAGTTGTTATGGATGTGGTGATACCAAATATGTGTACTTTTTGGTTTGTTTGGTTTCTTTTATACAAATATAAGTGCTTATTGGAATATTTCTTTTTTGTTCTTTATTTTCTGATTTTTTTAAAATATTTTTTCTTTTTTTTTTTTTAAACTGTTTTATTTAGTCCCTATATTGGACATTTCCTTTCATTGCTCCGATCGCAGCTGCACTATACTACAATGATTGATCATTTTAGTACAGTGCAGCTGTCAGAGCTGCCCTCATAAGCTTCAGTGATCATGCTTTAGGAATGATCCCTGAGGATTCACGTAGTCCGGTTAACCAGAGGTGGTCATGACGACTTCGGGTCACTTTGGCGACAATCAGGCCCACGTGATTACATTGGAGGGGCACCGATCGGAGGAGAGAGAGAGCACAATCCCTCTATCAGTCCCCTAGATGCCTCAATCAATACTGATTGCAGCATTTAGGGGCTAAACAGCCAGAGACCGTGTGGGCACCATCCCTGGCTGTGACAGCCAGGGCTCAGCTGTCGGAAAAGCTTATTCCCGGGCGGAGATCGCGCTGGGCATGGGGTCAGTACTCCTGCAATCGCCAGGATATACCTACAACTCCTAGGTCAGTAAGTACCTCCAAACCAGGATGCATAGGTACATCTAAGGCCAAGAAGGGGTTAAAAGATCACTGTTTCAAATAGAGATAAGTTTATTAAAAGGATTTGTAAGAAATGGAAATATTAGAAATCATTTTATTTACAAAAATTCTTACCTTACCACTGTAAAATACCTTAAAATGATGACTATTAGGAATCCTTCTCTGTAACTTGCTCCCCACTCTGTCACATTAGAAACTAAGATGTATCTCTTAACAAAACAGAAGCCTTTAGGCTATGTGCACACAATGCAGTTTTATTGTGCTTTTTTATGCATTTTCGAGTGCAGTTTTGTCACAAAACTGCAAGCAAATCTTGATGCCAGCAAAGTCAATGAGAATCCTGAAATGTAGTGCAGATTTGGTGCAGAAAATAATCTGGAGCAGGATAATTCATTTAGAATGTTTTGCAGCATTTTTTTCACCCATTAAGTTCAATTGAAAAACACATGCACAAATGCATCAAAAACATGGTAAAACGCAGCAAAACCACATATTTTTGTGCTGTTTTTCCTGCCATGAATTGTAGAAATGGTGCAAAAATGTCACCAAATACTCAATGTGTGCACATTTCATAAGGCTACGTTCATACAGGGCATTTTTTGCAGCGTTTTTTAGCATGGTTTTTGCCTTGGCCTTGCCTATGCAAATCCATGCTGATAAAACGCTGCCTTCCACAGTCCCAGCAAAGTCTGTGAGATTTCAGAAATCTCATGCACACATGTAGTGGGTGAGCCTACCCCCTACAGGAGGGAGTGGAGATAACCCGGAATTGTAATTGATAAAAATGTTTTTATTGTTAATGCATTGTTGTAGTGGGTTCCCCTAGTGGCCGGGTAGGACGGCTGTCACCACAGAAACAGGGCAGAGGAAAGGAGGAGCCGGCAGCAGAAAGGGGAGGGAGGTGAAGTGTTGGTTAGAAAAAGTGCAGAGTCACAGTCAGTTGGATCCGGGACATGAGAGGGTGAAGATCAAGGGGCAGAGTGTGAGGGCTGTTAAGCGGGGACGCCGGAGAGAACGGGAGTGGACGCAACCTCGGAGAGTGAAGCAGCCGGTGTGGGTCCGGTGTGTGTGTAACCGACAGTGGGAGCCCGGTGAAGCGGAGTAATCAGGGCACATCCCCACGTGAGGGAACGTCATGGCAGGTTGTCCCCCAGCCTCAGAAAGTGTTTTATCTATGCAACAGCCGGATGGTGACCTCGAGTGTTAAATAAAAGATGTTTTCTGCTTTCACATCATTCTTCTCAACAATTGAAAAAACTTTGTGTAATCATTTTTCCAAAAAAGGAGCAAAAAGTCCTAAATAATCTGACAACTATAAAGTTAATTTGTTACTGCACAGTGTTGTGCAGTAACAAATTAACTTTATAGTTGTCAGATTATTTTGGACCCTCCACTAATATTCCTTTATTAGAAAATAGTGTAGGTATAATATCCTTAATGGACAACATATGTGAATATATTGCGAATTTGCACCTTCTGTATTGCATGAGTCACTTTACATAACGGTCTGAATATATGTGCAATATTATTGTGCTGCCAGTTGATTCTGTTGCTGTAAACATCTTTTTATGTGTGTGTGATTTATATTTATTGAATAAAGATTGTTATATATTTAGGACTTTTTGCTCCTTTTTTGGAAAAATGATTACACAAAGTTTTTTCAATTGTTGAGATTATTGAAAAATGGGAGTGTCCACATACCTTAGGACCATTTATGTGTTAATTTCACATCATTCTGCCTGAAGACTGTCTGTACGCCGAGCAACACCTGTACCACCACCACACTCTGCCCCATCAAGTCAGCCCCTGTCCTGAAGGTAGTGTTGGAGCCAGGGGAAAGCCTGGAAAATCTCGCCACGACTACACAGCCCGAGGCTCCCCTGGCCCATCACTTCACACACACAAATCACCTCTGGATTTTTCCTGACTGTTTTGCCAACCTCCTTGGTTTGGGCAGCGTTTTTGTAAAAAGGAGCATGTCAATTCTTTGCAGAGCTTTTGCCATGGTTTTGCACTGAAAACTGACCACAGTATAGAGTAATTGCTGCAAAAACACTGCAAAAACGAAATACAAACAGCGACAACAAACGCACCAAAACCTCAGATGACTCCCAGGAGAAACCATGCCACAAGACCAGGTTTTGGTCAGGAAAAAAATGTTACAAATAAGCCCTGTGTGAACATAGCCTTACTCTCCACACAGTAACTACACTATTAAACTCCCTGTCCTCTACATCTACAAGAGAGCTCTGGTACGCCATCACAAGTATCTTTTCAATTTCCCCATAAAGCTGGAAGTCCATTTTGGTAGTAGATCACAGGAGATTTCACTGTCTGTGCCAGGTCCTCTGGCTAATAACATGCAGAAGGACAAAGCTATACGAAAGGCTGCTGATCCGTCTTTGGCTTTATCCAGAAAGAAACAAGATAGGATTAAGAAACTTTACTTTTATTCCACATACTCTCCACTGATGTCAACACACTTCTTACATCAGTATTCCAAGTTCTGTAAGCCTAGCAAACAGAAGGATTTCGCTTGTGCCTCAAACCAGGCATCTGCAGCAGCCATGGCATCACAAATGGTGTGAAATTTGGTATGTTTGAGGTGTTTCTCCAGGTTTGAAAACAGATGATAGTTGGAGGGAACTAGATCTGGTGAATAAGGTGGGTAGTGAACCAGCTGGAAGCCCAGTTTTGCCATGGTCGCTTGTGCAGTGTGAACGGAGGCTTTGTCTTGCAGGAACAAGATTCCTTTGGACAGCTTGCCGTGTCGTTTGGCCTTCAGAGCTGCCATCAATTGGTCTAAAAGTTCATTGCAATACCTTGCATTGATGGTGGAACCCTTTTAAACGTAGTTCACTAGCAGCACACCCTCCTTATCCTGGAACTCAGATGCCATCACCTTAGTGGCTGAGTTTTGCACCCTGAACTCCTTTGGACATGGAGAACCATTGTGCCTCCACTCTTTTGACTGCTCCTTGTTTTCAGGATCATACAAATAAATCCAGGTCTCAGCAATAGTGACCAGTCGATCCAGGAAGTTCTCATCAGTCCGGAAACGCTGACAAATGGACCGGGAAGTTTTCACTCGCATGCTTCTCTGATTTGTCAAACATTTGGGGACCCACTTTGCAGATAGCTTCCTCATGTCCAAATGTTCATGGATAATGACACAAACATGTTCACGGGTAATCCCCATGATGTCTGCTATTGCTTTCACTGAAATTTGTCAATTTTCCAGTATGAGATTGTGCACAGCATTGCCGATCTCCGGTACAACAACAACTCTTGATCGTCCAGGACGTTCCTCATCATTGGTGCTGAAGTGGCCTATTTTAAATTTGGCAACCCAGTTCTTAACTATGGAATATGAAGGGCATTGATCCTCCAATGTCTGCGACCTATCACCATGAATACCCTTGCAGACTTTCCTTGCAGAAACAAGAATTTTATCACTCCTCTGCTCTCAGTTGCTGTGAATATCGCATTAGACCCCGCCATTTTTTTTCCTGCGTGCATAAAACACTGTTGCCATAAGCAACAAACACAAAATTTTGAAAACATATCAGACACAAAAGGCTTTCATGTGATGTAACATTCGTTACCATAGAAACAAAAAAATATCACAAAGCCATAGACTTATCAGCAGTCCTTCGTATACCTGAAATTGTAAATGACCAGGATAAGTTCAGATAATAACATAATGATAATAAAGATAATAACAGAGGACATCAAACACTGCTATTAGTGCTGTCTCTCAGCTCAATCTCTCACTTTGCTGTCAGCTTGATCTCCTCTCACTGTCCTGCATTCTCTACATGCCAGCTCTCCCCTATCACTGCTCATACAAAAAAACACAGAGGAGGGCTTTCTGTTTAGGGGTGGCTTGTTACTGGTAACTGTAGAAAGGGTTAAGTTGCTTGAAGTACACTTATGGCAGACTGCTAATGACAGTTAACATCCTACTGAAAGAGAATAGATAAATAATAAGAAGCAGCAGCGCTACATGACTGCGCACATTTTTGTTTGTTGCCCTGGCTAGACACTAATCTGACATATGCCAATGTTGCAACCAGAAAACTAGATTTGGTCTTTTTTGTAAAAATGAAAACCCATTTAATGTTTTAAAAGGACATTTTTTCCCACACACTTCTCCTTTTACACTTCTGCATTTCACCAGTTTTCAGTTTAGCAGATTCACCTTGTTCCGCCTAGAATTATGAAAAGTTAACTGAGAAGGTCAAATAAATACATATCAGAGAAAATATGCTAAGCTCTTCTGCATGGAGAAGTGAGGGAATGCATGCATTTCCATATTGCTGCAGCTAAGTTCAGGAGTAATGCTAAGTGCTCCCCTGATGACTTGTACCGTATTATGGTATCAGAAGGAGCAGCTGGCGGAGTCACAGATGACTTGTGGCCAAGAAGGCACTGAAGCAAATATTAAATTCAAATCTTCACATAGTTCTCTGCCACGATCAGAGCCGGGAACAAGAACCTCAGCATTGTGCTTCACATATGTTCAGATAATGCCAGACTGGCTATGTGGCTGAGCTTTGTGAAGTTATGTTCACACCTCATTTATGTGTATATTCAGGGTGTATGCATACTGCAAATGTGACTATAGGGGATTAATTGACTATATGGGTTTAATGAATCTAAAAAGTGTCCTTTTGCTATTTTGATCAGTATTTTTTGCTTTGTAGTATTTAGATGATGTAGTATACGCTCTCAGGATACCACTAGTCATGCTGTATTTCATGTAAACGTTTCTCTTTGAAGAGGACCTTTCATTTAAAGGGAACCAAACATCAGGATTTTCATGTATAAGGTGCAGCCAGTGTAGTGCTGGCACTATCAGGCACATTGTGTACATACCATTAGTGGGCAGCTCAGGTGTTTAGTCAGTGAAATCCAACTTTATAAAGTTTGAAAATTCGTGCACTTTTTGATTGACGTGTGCACCACTCTCAATGTCCAGGCGTGTTATGGACGTTTATCCCCGCCCCCGGCGCCATGTTTCTGAAGAAAGAAATTTACATACGGCCAGTGAGAGGGAGGAACAGGGGGCGGGGATAAACGTCCCTAACCCGCCCGGACATTGAGAGTGGTGCACACGTCAATCAAAAAGTGCACGAATTTTCAAACTTTATAAAGTTGGATTTCACT
Source organism: Anomaloglossus baeobatrachus (assembly GCF_048569485.1). Classification (NCBI taxonomy): domain Eukaryota; kingdom Metazoa; phylum Chordata; class Amphibia; order Anura; family Aromobatidae; genus Anomaloglossus; species Anomaloglossus baeobatrachus. Next base: position 813,450,219 of record NC_134353.1, on the reverse strand, counting down.
GACTAAACACCCAAGCTGCAGCCTAATGGTATGTACACAATGTGCCTGATAGTGCCAGTACTGCACTGGCTGCATCTTATACATGAAAATCCTGATATTTGGTTCCCTTTAAAGGGAATCTGTTAGCAGGTTTTTGCTATGTAAGCTGAGGACAGCATGCTGTAAGGGTTAAAAAACAAAAAGCAATTATTACTCTCCTATCAGGCTCCATGCTAATGTTTACTTAAACTAATGGCTTTATTACCTTGTACTTAACATTGCTAAGTCTATCTGGCATGAGCAGAGTAGAACTACACACCCCCAACCAATGCATAATCTCTATTGAGAGAGTGGTGTTGGCTGGGCAGCTCCCTGGGCTTAGCTACATGCTTAAAACTCAACTGTTTGATTATGTGAGAACGGCTGCACCCAGTAATCTATGTGATACATCGTTGGATTCAGAATCTCATTGCCAAAATTACTTTGCCGTCAGATGAGGTAGCAAAAATTTGCTGACAGATTCCCTTTAATCTAACAAATATAGATTAATAAATACATGTATATGTAATGAAATAAGAATTCTGGAGCAATTCTTAAACCTATGCATCCTGCTGTTCCTCTATTGTTCCTACTATTTGTTACCATAAAGAAAGGTAATTTGAATATAGAGGGGTGACACTCCCCTTAAACTTTTCAAGGATACATTCTTTTAACAATTCTAAAAAATAATCCAAAATTAAAACAGATAAATTCTTCTCATGAAATAAAGTCTTTAAATCGTTCAAATGTCCTATACACTTATAAGAAAAAGTTGCCGTTTCGGCTTTAGGCCTTGGGCGCACTAGATGGAATTTCCTGCGGATTAGCCGCGGATTTGCTGCATGTTTCGCTGCAGAAAATGTTCATAACATTTCTGCAGTGATTCACCAGCAAATCCTATGGGAAAAAAAATGCTGTGCGCACTAGGCGAATTTTGACAGCTGCATGTTTTGCTGCGGGATTCCCACAACAAAAACATTTGCATGTCACTTCTTTTCCGCAGGTAGCTGTGGGATTTCACTCCATTGACTGTAATGTAATCGTAAAATCCCGCAGGGAATAACGCAGGTAGCAAATTCTGTACGGTTCATTGCGTTTTCCTGGGTTATTCCCTGCGGTATTTCGCATTTTTCGGGACATAATGTTCATCACTGCCCTGCGTTTTGCAGGGAAGTGATGTCATTATGACAGGAAGAGGAAGCTGAGCAGAGAGGAAACACACAGATCACACTCACACACAGACACAGACATATAGAATACACATAGAAATCAAACGTACATATTACAAATAAAAAAACAAAAAAAAACGTGGGCTCCGCTGTATTTTTACCATCCAGCCGAGGTAAACACACAGCGGCGGCCCGGTATTCTCAGGCTGGGGAGGGACAGGGCCAGGGTTAATGCCCCCCTCTCCCGCAGCCGAGAATATCAGCCCGCAGCTGCCCCGGGACTGTCGCATCCATTATGCGACAGTCCCAGAGTGTCCCCGACTCTTCCAGATTGCCGTGATGCGGTGGCAATCCGGGTAATAACGAGTTAATGGTAGCGGATCGCTGCCACTAAGTCCAGGCTTAATCATGGAAGCGTCTATGAGACAGCTTTCATGATTAACCCGTAAGTAAAGTGAATAAACACACACACCGAAAAATCCTTTATTTTAAATAAAACACAAAAAAGCCCCTCTTTCACCCCTTTACAGTCATATGAAAAAGTTTGGGCACCCCTATTAATGTTATCCTTTTTTCTTTATAACAATTTGGGTTTTTTGCAACAGCTAAATCAGTTTCATATATCTAATAACTGATGGACTCAGTAATATTTCTGGATTGAAATGAGGTTTATTGTACTAACAGAAAATGTGCAATTAAACAAAATTTGACCGATGCAAAAGTATGGGCACCCTTTAGCAATTTCTTGATTTGAACACTCCTAACTACTTTTTACTGACTTACTAAAGCACTAAATTGGTTTTGTAACCTCATTGAGTTTTGAACTTCATAAGCAGGTGTATCCAGTCATGAGAAAAGGTATTTAAGGTAGCCACTTGCAAGTTGTTCTCCTATTTGAATCTCCTATGAAGAGTGGCATCATGGGCTCCTCAAAACAACTCTCAAATGATCTGAAAACAAAGATTATTCAACATAGTTGTTCAGGGGAAGGATACAAAAACTTGTCTCAGAGATTTACACTGTCAGTTTCCACTGTGAGGAACATAGGAAATGGAAGAAAACAGGTACCGTTCTTGTTAAGCCCAGAAGTGTCAGGCAAAGAAAAATATCAGAAAGGCAGAGAAGAATGGTGAGAACAGTCAAGGACAATCCACAGACCACCTCTAAAGACCTGCAGCATTATCTTGCTGCAGATGGTGTCAATGTGCATCGGTCAATAATACAGCGCACTTTGCACAAGGAGAAGCTTTATGGGAGAGTGATGCGAAAGAAGCTGTTTCTGTAAGCATGCCACAAACCGAGTCGCCTGAGGTATGCAAAAGCACATTTGGACAAGCCAGTTACATTTTGGAAGAAGGTCCTGTGGACTCATGAAACAAAGATTGAGTTGTTTGGTCATACAAAAAGGCGTTATGCATGCAAGCAAAAAAACACAGCATTCCAAGAAAAGCACTTGCTACCCAAAGTAAAATTTGGTGGAGGTTCCATCATGCTTTGGGGCTGTGTGGCCAATGCCGGCACCGGGAATCTTGTTAAAGTTGAGGGTCGCATGGATTCAACTCAGTATCAGCAGATTCTTGACAATAATGTGCAAGAATCAGTGACGAAGTTGAAGTTACGCAGGGGATGGATATTTCAGCAAGACAATGATCCAAAACACCGCTCCAAATCTACTCAGGCATTCATGCAGAGGAACAATTACAATGTTCTGGAATGGCCATCCCAGTCCCCAGACCTGAATATCATTGAACATCTGTGGGATGATTTGAAGCGTGCTGTCCATGCTCGGCGACCATCAAACTTAACTGAACTGGAATTGTTTTGTAAACAGAAATGGTCAAATATACCTTCATCCAGGATCCAGGAACTTATTAAAAGCTACAGGAAGCGACTAGAGGCTGTTATTTTTGCAAAAGGAGGATCTACAAAATATTAATGTCACTTTTATGTTGAGGTGCCCATACTTTTGCATCGGTCAAATTTTGTTTAAATGCGGATTGCACATTTTCTGTTAGTACAATAAACCTCATTTCAATCCAGAAATATTACTGAGTCCATCAGTTATTAGATATATGAAACTGAAATAGCTGTTGCAAAACCCAAATTGTTATAAAGAAAAAAGGTTAACATTAATAGGGGAGCCCAAACTTTTTCATATGACTGTATTAACCCCTCCCAACACATAGCTCTGGCGTAATCCATGCAGGTCCCACGAAGCTTGCAGACTGCTGCAGCCGCGTCTGACACACTGTACTGAATGCAGCCTCGTAACGAGACTGCAGAGGTAACCACAGGTCATTTCTCACGGTCGGTAATGTGAACACATTACCGCTCGTGAGAAATGCAGTGTGTACTCACAGGGACTCTATCTATTGATTGATCTGTCCTCTAACTATTGATTATCTATTCCTCTATCGATCTATCTATCTATCCATCTATCTATCCATTGTCTATCTATTTATTTATCTATATCAGAAGGAAATTACCTTTTTTTTTTTCAATGTGCTTTATTGCATTGAATGCATTAAAACACATGTACCAACCTGCGGAAAAACCGCACAAAAACCTCGCCACAACCGCAACAAGACCGCAACAAAACGCATGCAGATTTCGGTGCGGTTTTTTTTGCGTATTTTTCTGCGAGTGCGGAAATCTTTCAGAGCCTGCAGAATTTTCTTAAGAAAAATCGATTTTCTAGTGCGCACAAGCCTTATGCCTTTGTCAAGATTTTTCTAAAAGTGTAAATCATGGGAACAAATGAGAAGTTCAATGCAGAATGGGGGCTCACAGACTTGTTGGACTTCAGCATGGTGAAGGTATGCGGACAGAGTTGCGCTGTGACATCATGGGCCATTTGAATGATTTAAAGATTTTATTTCATGAGAAGAATTTCTCTGTCTCAATTTTTCGTGAGAACAGGATTACTTTTTATTCTGAATAAAATTTTCCTGGGCACTTCTTGCTTTAAAAAACGGCAAATGCAAGAATAATTGCATTTACTATAGAACATTATTGTTTTAATAAGGTTATCAGTAACATCAAGTTGTTAAGATATTCACTAGTGATGAGCGAGTACTAAAAAGCTCGGGTGCTCGAAGCTCGGGCCGAGCCTCCCAAGATACTCATGTACTCGGCCCGAGCAACGAGCCCAATGTTATCCTATGGGAGACCCGAGTATTTTTGTGAAATGACCCCCCGGCAGCATGGAGAAACCCTAAAAATGTCACAAAAGTCTCAGAAGAGTGCTCAAATGACATGGCAACAGCATGGGGAAGACCCCTTGAAGCATTTATCACTGAAAAGTCACAGCTGTGAACAATTTTGTCCGCGTTTTACGCCATTTTTACGGACTCACCAGAAAACCTTCCAAAATGACCCCAAAATGATTTTTCATGGCGGAAATGTTAAGGGCACATACCCAATAGTGAGATAGAGCTGGTGTATGTTACTTTTTGAGATTAATACATGAAAGATTTTACGTGAAAACATTGTGTGGCACTCCGATGTCCCTGAGAAGAGACGTACATGAAGGCCTCTTGAGTCTAATGTGCCCATTTTGAGGAAGTGAGTCTTTGTAGTATTTTCCTTTGCCAGGGCAGTCCAAAATTGTGAGGTTCACCAATGCCCCTGCATACAGACGTGCATGAGGGCCTGTAAACCTGAAGTGCCCATTGTAAGGAAGTGGGTCTATTGTAGTATAGCCCTTAGGCAGGGCAGCCAAAAATTGGGAGGCTCCACATTGTCCCTGGATAGAGACGTGCATGAGGGCCTGTATACCTGAAGTGTCCATTGTAAGGAAGTGGGTCTATTGTAGTAAAGCCCTTAGGCAGGGCAGCCAAAAATTGTGAGGCTCCACATTGTCCCTGGATAGAGACGTGCATGATGGCCTGTAAACCTGAAGTGCCCATTGTAAGGAAATGGGTCTATTTTAGTATAGCCCTTTGCCAGGGCAGCCAAAAATTGGGAGGCTCCACGTTGTCCCTGGATAGAGACGTGCATGAGGGCCTCAAAACATTAAGTGTCCATTGTCAGGAAGTGGGTGTATTATAGTATAGCCCTTAGGCAGGGCAGCCAAAAATTGGGAGGCTCCACGTTGTCCCTGGGTAGAGACGTGCATGAGGGCCTCAAAACATTAAGTGTCCATTGTAAGGAAGTGGGTGTATTATAGTATAGCCCTTAGGCAGGGCAGCCAAAAATTGGGAGGCTCCACGTTGTCCCTGGATAGAGACGTGCATGATGGCCTGTAAACCTGAAGTGCCCATTGTAAGGAAGTGGGTCTATTTTAGTATAGCCCTTTGCCAGGGCAGCCAAAAATTGGGAGGCTCCACGTTGTCCCTGGATAGAGACGTGCATGAGGGCCTCAAAACATTAAGTGTCCATTGTCAGGAAGTGGGTGTATTATAGTAATTATAGTATAGCCCTTAGGCAGGGCAGCCAAAAATTGGGAGGCTCCACGTTGTCCCTGGGTAGAGACGTGCATGAGGGCCTGTAAACCTGAAGTGCCCATTGGAAGGAAGTGGGTCTATTGTAGTATAGCCCTTAGGCAGGGCAGCCAAAAATTGGGAGGCTCCACGTTGTCCCTGGGTAGAGACGTGCATGAGGGCCTCAAAACATTAAGTGTCCATTGTCAGGAAGTGGGTGTATTATAGTATAGCCCTTAGGCAGGGCAGCCAAAAATTGGGAGGCTCCACGTTGTCCCTGGGTAGAGACGTGCATGAGGGCCTCAAAACATTAAGTGTCCATTGTAAGGAAGTGGGTGTATTATAGTATAGCCCTTAGGCAGGGCAGCCAAAAATTGGGAGGCTCCACGTTGTCCCTGGATAGAGACGTGCATGAGGGCCTGTAAACCTGAAGTGCCCATTGGAAGGAAGTGGGTCTATTGTAGTATAGCCCTTAGGCAGGGCAGCCAAAAATTGGGAGGCTCCACGTTGTCCCTGGGTAGAGACGTGCATGAGGGCCTCAAAACATTAAGTGTCCATTGTAAGGAAGTGGGTGTATTATAGTATAGCCCTTAGGCAGGGCAGCCAAAAATTGGGAGGCTCCACGTTGTCCCTGGATAGAGACGTGCATGAGGGCCTCAAAACATTGTTCCCATTGCAAAGGAGCGGGTCTCCTGTCGTTGTAATGTCCATTCTGCAAAGAATGGGCGAAAAAATTTACCACTGGGGGTATACCTGAAACAAAGGCCTAAGTATTGCAATTTGTAACGGTCATCATCATGGTGGCGCATGAGGAGAAGGAGGAGCAGTCCAGCGATTATCCAAAGTCCAGAAGTGTGTACCCATGGGTGAGTGGAGGTACATGGCAAACTTTAAATTCCGCTCTCATTTGCTGGTGGTGTGGTGAAGTCTGGCCCAATCCAACCCTTGTTCATCTTGATCAGAGTCAGCCTGTCAGCATTTTCAGTTGACATGCGGGTACGTTTATCTGTAATGATTCCACCTGCGGCACTAAAAACACGCTCTGACAAAACGCTAGCAGCAGGGCAGGCCAGGACTTCCAAGGCGTAGAGAGCCAATTCATGCCACGTGTCCAGCTTGGATACCCAATAATTGTAAGGCACAGAGGAATGTCGGAGTACAGTTGTTCGATCTGCAAGGTACTCCTTCAGCATCTGGGCAAACTTAGGATTTCTTGTGGCACTACCCCGCACCTCAGGGGCTGTGGTACGTGAGGGGCTGAGAAAACTGTCCCACATCTTAAAGACTGTTCCCCTACCTCTGGCGGATTGGACTTGTGCCTCTCTCGGCTGTACGCCTCGGTTGTCCACTGATTCATGACCTATGCCGCTAGCGTTTTGTGAGGGGAATGCTTTGCCTACTTCCGTGACTATGGCCTTCCGGAACTGCTGCATTTTGGTTGACCTCTCCTCCACGGGAATAAGAGACAAAAAGTTCTCCTTGTAGCGTGGGTCTAACAGTGTTACCAACCAGTAATGATTGTCGGCCAAGATGTTCTTAACGCGAGGGTCACGAGACAAGCAGCTTACCATAAAGTCAGCCATATGCGCCAGACTCTTAACAGCCAGGACTTCAGTAGCCTGACCAACAAGATGACTGAACATGCTCTCTGTCCTCCTCCTCCTCCTCCTCCTCCTCATCTACCCTGTCCTCTGGCCAGCCACGCTGAACCGAGGATATGACTGGTGTGCATGTCATATCCTCAATTTGGCCGGAGAGTTGCTCCATGTCTTCATCCTCCTCCTCGTCATAGTCCTCCACTGCACGTTGTGATGAGACGAGGCTGGGCTGTGTGTTATCATCACCCACACCCACTACTGTTTCTTGCTGCAACTCATCGCGCTCCGCCTGCAATGCATCATGTTTGTTTTTCAGCAGAGACCGTTTTAGAAGGCAGAGTAGCGGTATGGTGACGCTAATAATGGCGTCATCACCACTCACCATCTTGGTGGAGTCCTCAAAGTTTTGGAGGATGGTACATAGGTCTGACATCCATCTCCACTCCTCAGGTGTTATGTGTGGAGTTTGACCCATTTCCCGACGGCTTAGGTGATGCAGGTACTCAACAACTGCCCTCTTCTGCTCACATATCCTGACCAACATGTGCAGAGTTGAATTCCAACGCGTGGGGACATCACACACCAGTCTGTGAGCCGGAAGATGCAAACTGCGCTGAAAGCCGGCAAGGCCGGCTGAAGCAGTAGGTGACTTTCGAAAATGTGCAGACAGGCGGCGAACTTTTACCAGCAGATCAGACAGCTCTGGGTATGACTTTAGAAACCGCTGAACCACGAGGTTGAGCACATGGGCCACGCATGGAACATGTGTCAGCTGGCCTCGCCTCAAAGCCGCCACCAGGTTCCGGCCATTGTCACACACGACCTTTCCTGGCTTTAGGTTCAGAGGTGTGAGCCAGTGATCTGCCTGCTGTTTCAGAGCTGTCCACAGCTCTTCTGCATTGTGGGGTTTGTCACCTATGCAGATTAGCTTCAGCACAGCCTGTTGCCGCTTCGCCAAGGCAGTGCTGCAGTGCTTCCAGCTTGTGACTGGTGTGGAGGGTACAGTGGATGAGGATGCGCAGGAGGAGGAGGAGGAGGCTGAAGAGCATGACATTCCGGAGCTGTAGAGTGTGGGTGAAACACTGACTGAGGTAGGGCCTGCAAACCTTGGTGTGGGAAGGACGTGTTCCGTCCCTCGCTCAGACTGGGTCCCAGCTTCCACAATATTAACCCAGTGTGCCGTCAACGAGATGTAGCGGCCTTGCCCACAAGCACTTGTCCACGTGTCTGTGGTTAGGTGGACCTTGGGTGAAACAGCGTTGTTCAGGGCACGTGTGATGTTTTGTGACACGTGGTTATGCAACGCGGGGACGGCACACCGGGAGAAATAGTGGCGGCTGGGGACCGAGTAACGTGGGACAGCTGCCGCCATCAGGTCACGGAATGCTTCTGTCTCCACCAGCCTAAAAGGCAACATTTCCAGCGCAAGCAGTCGCGAAATGTTAGCATTTAGAACTGTGGCATGTGGGGTGTTGGCAGTGTATTTGCGCCTGCGTTCAAAGGTTTGCTGAATGGATAACTGAACGCTGCGCTGGGACAAGGACGTGCTTGATGATGGTGTTCTTTCTGCGTAGGCAACTGCAGGTGCAGGAGTGGAGGAGGCTTGTTCGCAGGCAGCATGGACAGGGGATTGGCTCACATGCACAACCAGCGAAGACGTAGCAGTGACATCAGCAAGCACTGCTCCTCGACTCTGTTGTACTTCCCACAAAGTCGGGTGCTTGGCTGACATGTGCCTGATCATGCTGGTGGTGGTCAGGCTGCTAGTTTTGGTACCCCTGCTGATGCTGGCACGGCAGGTGTTGCAAATGGCCTTTTTTGAATCATCTGGATCCAACTTAAAAAACTGCCAGACTCGGGAAGACCTAACATTTGTACAGGCACCTTGTGTCGTCGTGTTGTTCCGGGGAACGGTTGCCTGACTTCTGCCTGGGGCCACCACCCTGCTTCTTACTGCCTGTTGTGATGCTACGCCTCCCTCCCCCTGTGCACTGCTGTCCTCGCTCTGCATATCCTCCTGCCAGGTTGGGTCAGTTACTGGATCATCCACCACGTCGTCTTCCTCTTCCGCACCCTGCTCCTCCTCCTGACTTCCTGACAATTGTGTCTCATCATCGTCCACCACTTGTTGAGACACGTTGCCAACTTCGTGAGAACGTGGCTGCTCAAATATTTGGCCATCTGTACAGACGATCTCCTCATGACCCACTTCAATATGAGCTGGCGAGAGGCCAGAATGTGTGAATGGAAACGTGAACAGCTCTTCCGAGTGTCCAAGTGTGGGATCATTAATGTCCGAGGAGGACGTGTACTCAGCCTGGTGGTAGGAAGGAGGATCAGGTTCAGAAATGTGCGGTGCAGTATCACGGCTACTGACACTTGACCGTGTGGAAGACAGAGTGTTTGTGGTGGTGCCAATCTGACTGGAAGCATTATCTGCTATCCAACTAACAACCTGTTGACACTGGTCTTGGTTCAAGAGCGGTGTACTGCTGCGGTCCCCAAGAATTTGGGACAGGACGTGCGAGCGACTAGATGTGGCCCTTTGTTGTGGCGAAATTAGAGCTTGCCCACGACCTCGGCCTCTGCCTGCACCACCATCACGTCCACTTCCTTGTTCCTTGCCAATGCCCTTGCGCATTTTGCAATGCTGTGCACTGCTGACGTGTATATTCACTACTTGTGCGTTATATCAAAGTTTGTGGAAATTGCACACAAGTGCACCTGTACGCTGCCACCAACAGGCACACACGTGCGGTTTTAAAAACCAAGCACGGACGCAATAAGAACCTAACAGGTTTTTTTGGGGAGCGACAATTACAGACAAGTCAGACACTATCTGGACTGTTTTACACTGTGTACACCAGCCCCAGATATGATGAAGGCTGGTATACGGTCACCACTACCCTGCCTGCCTGCCTGCCTGTATACTGGTACAATAGTCCTGACAAGGACTCTTCTGGTCACTAGCCTGTATTCAGACCTGGCTATACCCTGCCTGTATATAGCAACAATAGTCCTGAGAAGGACTCTGCTACTGTACTCCGACCTGGCTATACCCTGCCTGCCTGTATACAACTAGAATAGTCCTGAGAAGGACTTTTGGTCACACTGTTTGCAGCCCTGCAACTGAAAAAGCTATAAAGGGCCGCAAAGCTTTCCCTGAATCAGCGACACTCTCCCTGCACTCACTGTCTGGATAGCTGTGAGCAGAGCACAGCGCGCCGGCCGGTATAAAGGCTCGGTCACGCTGTGCAGGCCGGCCAATCACTGCAATTCCACAACTAACAGGGCTGTGGCATTGCAGTGGTCTGCCAGCCAATCCCTGCATGAGGGCTGGCTCTCAAAAGAGCGCCAACATGCAGAAATGAAGACCACGAGTACAGCACAGCACGAGTATCGCGAGATTACTCGGTCCCCGCCGAGTAGACCGAGTACAGTGATACTCGTGCGAGTACCGAGTAGTAACAAGCATGCTCGCTCATCACTAATATTCACTAATGTCCAGGAAGAATGAGGCAATGCATTTGTCCTAAGCATAACGTGCTTGGGGTCTTTGGAAGAAGACTCCCACCAATTACCTGCAGTTAAGAGAAAATTCAAATATACAAAGATTCAGTTACTCTTTAACTGCTAGGATTGGAGTTAACACTAATGGCACAAGTGGCATTGTGCAGAGGACTGTCTATGACAATCATGTTTCCACCAAAATCTTGTAGGTACATTACAGTCATAGGCATGTCCACCCATCTGGTGGGAACAGGCCTGGCATATTACAAACCTATCACTCATAAAAAAGGGGTAAGCAATGTGTTACAAAGTAATGAAAACCTGAGCAATCGGATCACAGTTTTAAACTGCAAAGGAACCATAGTATATGGTACATGACTGTTGTGAAAAAGTAACTGCATTGTGAAACCAAACCCTTGTGATAAATCCACATCAGCCCGTTACCTCACAGCTGCAGGAGGTTACTCCACCTTTTCTTGCAGAATGGCTTCCTCTCAGACACGCTGGTTATTGTACCAACTTCTAGTTTAGGTAAAGTTAAACTCTACTGTCAATCTCCACAGTAAAACCCAAAACACTTCTAACACTTCAGCCTTGAAACATTATTATAACAAGACATGATCCTGAAGAACATTTCTGGTGGAAATGAATTGGTACCTTCTCTAGTGGCGATATGTAACAGATCATTACATTTCCAACACTATGGCTGACTACTGCTCATGTACTCTTACTGTGCAACACTATCTTGGCACAATAGGTTTCTATAACATTATTTAAAAGGATTATGGATCACTGAGTTATTTTTTTCCTCCTTTAAATAGATTGGTATTACTCTTAGGCGGGCTTTGCACACTACGACATCGCAGGTGCGATGTCGGTGGGGTCAAATTGAAAGTGACGCACATCCGGCATCGCATGCGACATCGTAGTTTGTAAAGCCTAGATGATACGATTAACGAGCGCAAAATCGTCGTAATCGTATCATCGGTGCAGCGTCGGCGTAATCCATAATTACGCTGACGTGACGGTCCGATGTTGTTCCTCGCTCCTGCGGCAGCACACATCGCTGTGTGTGAAGTCGCAGGAGTGAGGAACATCTCCTACCGGCGTCACCGCGGCTTCCGTAGGATATGCGGAAGGAAGGAGGTGGGCGGGATGTTTACATTTTGCTCATCTCCGCCCCTCCGCCGCTATTGGCCGTTGTCGTGTGACGTCGCTATGACGCCGCACGACCCGCGCCCTTAGGAAGGAGGCGGGTCGCCGGCCAGAGCGACGGTCGCAGGGCAGGTGAGTGCATGTGAAGCTGGCGTAGTGATAATTTTCGCTACGCCAGCTATCACACGATATCGTACCTGCGACGGGGGCGGGGACTATCGCGTGCGACATCGCAGCATCAGCTTGCGATGTCGCAATGTGCAAAGCCCGCCTTAGATAGACGATAATACCACCTTAATACTCCTTTAATGTACTGTATCTTAACTTTGCTCAAGCTTTCTCATTATAGGGGTTCTCCTAGAAATGTGATAAAATATTATTAAATATTAAACATTTTCCTGCATACCTTTATTTAGCAAAAAGGTTTTTTTTATAGTGCATCCTGTTAGGATTTTAAAGATGTCAACCATCTAGGAGTGTGCAGCCCATTCTATGAGGGGCTGCATGAAGAGCATCTGCGAGACCTGCATTGCTCTAAAACTGTCAGGCTGACTCAAATGGATGTTCATTCTCCATCAGCTAAAGAAAGGTGTTTCTCTTCTTCTTTAGTCCAATCTGCTCAGTGTCCTGTCAGGTTGACTGATCAGAGGAATGCAAGATGCCTGACAGGTCGCTGTTCTGACATGTCATGTCAGATGTTCTTTGCACAGCCTTCCTACTGCATGTTTTCTGAAATCTAAGACCGGCTACATGCTTGATTTAAGTTGCCATCTTTAAAATCCTGACAGCGTGCACTAGATAAAGCATACCTTGTTGATATATAAAAACATTTAGAAAAAAAATATTTAAATATATTTTATTTTCTAATAATTCTTGGTTCGGTGTTCGTACCAAACACAGTCCTTACCAAAAAACAGAGTTTGCGTGCTTTACATATGCAAACTACTTGCGCAAGCATCACTGTGCTTGGGTATGCTCGGTGCTCAGCCCAGTGCGAGCTGCTTGCATTGTTTCAACGGTTCGTACTTGGTGTAACAATCCTGCCCTTTGTCCCATGGAAGTGCTCTGTATATGGCTGGCTGTATGTGGGTAGAGCCCGAACTGCACAATTAGTGACTTACATTGGGGTTCAGGTCAAGTCCAGGACCCAAACTGAACTTCATCTAAAGTCTGGATGAACTCGCCGAACCGAGCATCCACTGGTCCGGTTTTGTATACTATGATTTAGGGTTTTTGTTGTGCCAGAAACGCGTTAGTTTTTCAATTGCATTTTGCATGGATCTTCTTGTTTTACTATTTTCAAATGAACTATGTCAATTTTACCCTTATTTTCTCGCTTGTAAGAACTGTATATGTTCGGCCATTGCTCTTGGATAGTAGCGATTGCCATTATTATTGGAAACAAACTGTACACAATAAAATAGAAAAGGCAGGCTTGAAACTGGGGCAAATGTTAATAAAAGGTAAGTTGAAAAGTTTGGAATATCCCATTACTGCTATGTTCACGAGACTCAAGGGATCTGTGTGCAGCCTTCATTGAGTGGTTATTTTTTAGGATAAGAATAGCACAGAATGGCTTTCACATCAAAGTCAACAGATCCCCAGAGCCTTAGAAATAAAACTACTTACAGATTTCAATTATGAAAATGTTTAATACCTATATAAGAATACAAGTAATTCTCACAATTGTAAATGGGGATTAGACTGACTACATTGGCTGCATTCTTTTTAGACATTATAGTAAAATACTTCAGTAACAATATTTAAGAACTCAATGACTATCTGCATCATAGAATGTGATTGTGGACATAATATTGTTTTCAGTTGGTGTTATCAAGTATAGGGAAAGCATGAGAACGCCATAGATAGGGCTTATCAACCATGAGATTACCCCTCCCATTAAGGTTGCTGAAGTTGGTCTCTCTTACTTGTTTAGTTTCTAATTCAGGGCAGAAGTTGGCTTCTTATTCAGCATTTTCTTGTGTGCAAAATTTTCAGTTTTTATAGGTTTAAGAAATAAAACACAACAAAAATATAATGTAGTGATGAGTCCTGATGTGAATAAAATTAACAACAGCTAAAAAATGTATAAAATTGACACAAAAATCTGCATCAAAATGGGCACCCAAGTATATTATTGAAACTATTAAACTTTCAGCCACTGATCTCACACTGCAAACACACAGATAAGGGTACCTTTCATCAAATTCAGGTCATTCCGGCGTGACCCAAACAGGTTCTGGGCATCAGAGCTGGCATCATATTGGGCAAATAGCCAATTTTCACTGACATAAGCAAATGGTGTTTATAAGAGAATAAATGACTTTGGGCCACTGATCTCACATCAGTGTTACACAGGTAGTGATACCCCGCCTCTTACAAGGGTCACTCTTCCCTGGCCCAGATGGGTTCTGGGAATCAGAGCTGGCATCAAAGAGGGCAAATGGACAATTTTTACAGATATCAATAAGTAACTGCTGGTTATAAGGAGTTAAATGACTTTTAGCCACTGTTCTTACATCAGAAACACAAAGATAAGGATGGCCCACATCTAATATGGGTCACTCCAACCTGGACCAACGGAATTCTAGGCATCAGAGCTGCCATCAGATTGAGCAGACTGTACATTTTCATGATTTGAAAAAGTAACAAACTGGTGATTTTAAATGGGATAAATTGCTTTAGGCCACTGATCATCACTGTTAGGGCTCATGCGTACATTGCGTAATTACATGCATTTACGCTGCGTATTGCACTGCAGCGTAACTGCATGCATCCTGCATTCCCTGCAAAATCTATGAAGATTGGGCATGATACGTGCGCACGTTACTTTTTTGAACTTAGCGATTTGGATGCTAACATTTTGACCCAAATCCGAGCGTTCAGAAAGCAGCATGTCAATTATTCTGTGCGCTATGGATGCAGCTCCCACTCTGTCTATGGTGGGGGCAGCAGCCATAGCGCATGAAATCGTTCTTTCCTACAAAAAAACGGCAACCATTAGGCAGTGTTTCTGCAGCGATTTGAAGCGCACATGTGTTGTTAAATCGCTGCAGAATATTCAGCAGATACGTGCGCATGAGCCCTTACAAAGATAGGAACTTCAGCCTGGACCAACTCTGTTTGGGACATCAGATCCGTGCATGCGCAATAGCCATTTTGACAGACCTAGTGTCTGAATGCCAAACAGTCCTGGTCACCATCCGTGGCTCAGAGGAACAGGACAGGCGACCTCGAGTATGGGGAGTTACAGCTACGGAAGATGAGTGAAGAGCCCCAGTACCCAGGTTCATGACACCCACCCTCTTTCACCCCTTTATTAACCCCAAACACCCAAGTCCGACGTAAGCCACACTAGGTCCCATGATGATTCTAGCTTTGTTATATACTTAAGTGACAGCGTGCAGACACAGAACATGACTGCACGCTGTAGGTTTCAGGCAGAGAATGATTGAGCCATAGCGATGAAAGGTAACTTCACTCACTTTATTTGCGGTCACAGCTGGAGGTTTCCATTGTACCCCAGCTTAGACCACAGGTAACCTGACCTCAGATGACCTCACTAAACTCAGTGACCTCACCTAAGTTCACAGTCCTACATCTCCTAGCAGAAAACCGCAATTTTTTTTGTCAAGAGATGCAGATTTGGTGATGACATTTATACACCATGTTCCTGCCCCAAATCTACACCTCCTGGCAAAAAAACCCAGGAGGTATAGATGCAATTTTTTACCAGGAGAAGCAGATTTGGAGCAGAAATATGGTATATAACTTTAATTACCAAATCTGCATCTCTTGGTAAAAGACTGACGTTGACGTTGCTTCAGTGCGGTCTTCTGCAATGAGGTGCATATTTGGTGCGGAAATCTGGCTGCGGGAGGTGAGTTTCCATTATTTTTATTCTAAGTGAGGTCCTGAATTAATGAAGCTGTTTGAAGTTGTGCATAGCCTTTAAAGTGTAACCGTGGCTTTAATTTTTATTTCATAAATCAATAGTATACATGAAAATAAGCAACTTTGTGATATATGTTATCACACAAATTTGCTTCTTTCTCTGCCAAAATTAATTACTAAATCTCTCAATTAGACTTTCCCATTACTGGGATAGCAGATGACGGCTATTACTGATGAGATTCTATAATGACGAGAGGAGGAAGGAGCTAGAGGCAGCGGGAGGATCTAGAGGCAAAGCGAGGAGCTAGAGGTAGAGTGAGGCGCTAGAGGCAGAGGGAGGTGCTAGAGGTAGAGGGAGGCGCTAGAGGGAGCTGCCAGAGGTAGAGGAAGGAGTTAGATGTAAAGGGAGGAGCTGGAGGTAGAGGGGGGAGCTAAAGGCAGAGGGACGTGCTAGAGGGAGCTGCTAGAGGTAGAGGGAGGAGCTAGATGTAAAGGGAGGAGCTAGAGGCAGAGGGGGGAGCTATACGCAGAGGGAGGTGCTAGAGGGAGCTGCTAGAGGTAGAGGGAGAAGCTAGATGTAAAGGGAAGAGCTAGAGGCAGAGGGAGGAGATACAGTCAGAGGGAGGAGCTAGAGGCAGAGGGAGGAGATACAGTCAGAGGGAGGAGCTAGAGGCAGAGCTCTGCCCCTCTTCCCTCTTCAACCTATATAGAATCTCCTCAGTAACAGCTGCCATCTCCTATCTCAGTAATGGGAAAGTCTTCACTGAATACAGATCTTACCTCAGAATTGAGAATTTTGATAATGACTGATCAATTCTGGTAGAGAAAGAAGGAAACTTGTTTGATAAGATACAGTATGTTGCAAACTTGCTTTTTTCATGTATACTATTGATTCATGAAATAAAATTTAAAACAACGGTTACACTTTAAGTCTTACATTATACTTAACTTTTATAGCTGAATAATTCTCTAGGAAAATTGGTAAAACCGCGTTCAGATATAAAGCTTTAGGAGTACTGTACTTTACTGCTCATAATATGTTGTGTTGGAAAGTACAAAAAACAAGCAAAGAACCTGAAACATAGGCAATTTTGTCCTGATCTACCAATTGTGCTCATATTTCAATGTTACATTGTTTTTGGCTAGCCGTATATCTAAGGCTACAGTTTTGTACTTTATAGATATAATAAATCATGCACCTAAGAAACAACAAGGTGGTGAAGGAAACAAGAGATATGAAAACTATGGAGGGAAAATGTTAAAACTGAAGGACACATGAAAATAAAACACTGTGTATATGTAATATATTTCAGATTTCTACTCTGTCATTCCTAACTTTTATAGTCTTTCATATTTCAGCAGTATATAATGAATAGCTATTCGGTCTTGCACGCTGTGATGTACCGCAGAGAACAATTATTCATCCTTTGTTGGCATACAACGTAACACACATTCAAACCTTTTCCAGTATGGTCATCTTTCTTCACAAAACTGCAGCTATAACAAAAGGTTAAACACTAATGCACAATATAATATTCCTTTATAGCATAGGTTCATGTGTCCACGATAAATCACTACATTGCATTGTTCTCAAATGTAAAGTTATTCTACATTATGAACACACGCCTCTAGTCAAATTATATATTCTTTTTCAAACCTTCTCATAAATCATTCTTTTAGATAAAAATTAACTGAAGAAATCAATTGGAACAAGAGAGACTAGTCATTTTCAGGTACTTACCCTCTGACAGCGTGAATGAGCCTTAGCGATGGATAGGCAGTTCGTACTCGAAGTTTGTTTTTAAGAATTAAAGCATTAACCCATTCGACGTGCTTCTCTCCACCTTTGACCATAAAAGCTGGTATCCAGAGGACGCTGTCGTTAAGCATAGACAGTCTGTGAACAAACTTTGCCCGGTCACTTATGTTGCGAAATCCTCCAAATGCTCTTTGTACAACAGATGGATTCATTGTAATAAAGTCTGATTTGGTTCCAACATCGGCAGCAAATTCAACAACAGGCGCTAAATTGCACCTATAAGAAAAAAACACAACATGAGTGAACACGCCAATTTACAGATAACACATTTACTTTGTTAAAAACATTCTAGCAAAGCAAAAACCATTTCCATGCAAATATATGTTCATCTTCTTGGCATTTTGGATATTTAGCTTCAGACCCAGGTACTGGCACCAATGCCCAGATATTTTGATACCTTTGATGCCAGTTCTTATTATAGGGGTTAAAAAGAGTCAAGGATACTTGACAATAAGCTTGCAAATGGAGTAACAGTGGTCTTCAGTGGTTATCTTGATATTCGTTCACTTACAGTTGTGAGACCACACATTGATTAAGTGAGCTTGGGTGAAGGCATTCGGTCCCAACTATTGATGAGATGAGCGAGCACTATCATACTCGAGTGCCCGGTACTCATAATGAATAGTGATGAGTGAGCACTACCATACTCGTAATGAGCAGTCGGACGCTCAGATGGGCTTGACTTGTGTATCGAGTGTAACGGAAGTCAATGGTGGACTCGAGCATTTTTCCGGAAGATCTTTTGGAACAATACTAGAGTTCCCCATTTTTTTTCCATTATACTCGGTACACGAGTCAAGCCCGTTCGAGCATCCAACTGCCATTATGCGTACCAAGCATGGTAGTGTTCGCTCATCACTAGTCCCCAACAACAAAATTTACATACTGAGCTTTATGGCCCCAGGATGTCTTTCTTTAGTGGAAAATTATGACAAGCTATAGTTGTTAGGTTTCTGAAAACAGGTTAAAGGGGTTTTATCTACAATAATACTGATGACAAATCTTTTGGATTAGTCATTGATATTAGGTTAGTGGAGGTCCAACAGCCTCCATTGATCGCAGGTGAACAGCTCTAGAAGTGGCCGGATGTAAACCGTGTATGGAGCAAAGTAATAACAACATTACACTATTCGGTGGCTGCTACTGGGCTCTGCAGATCAACTCCTATTCATCCAAATAAACAGTGTATGGAGCTGTGCTGTTGTTCTTCATACACAGTTTACACCCAGACACTGACAGACGATATCAGCTGATAGATGGCGGTGCTGGTTTCCCTCACCTATCTGATATTGAAGACTTATCGTAAGGATAGTTCAACAACATTATAATAGTGCAAAAACTCTCTAAGGGATTTATTCAGACTGCCAAATCTAGAGCCAGGAATGATTTGTTCTCCAAGATAAGCAACCATTGTCTGTTGCCTTCCTCTAATAAACATTACAAGAGAATACACTAAAGCTGGGGTCACACTAAACGACAGCGACAACGACGTCGCTGTTACGTCACCATTTTCTGTGACGTAGCAGCGACCTTGTAAGTCGCTGTTATGATCGCTGCTTAGCTGTCAAACACAGCAGCCAAAGCAGCGATCATAACGTCGCTACATGTGCAGAGAGCAGGGAGCCGCGCACACTGAGCGCTGGCTCCCTGCTCTCCTAGCTACAGTACACATCGGGTTAATTACACGATGTGTACTGCAGCTACATGTGCAGAGAGCAGGGAGCCGCGCACACTGAGCGCTGGCTCCCTGCTCTCCTAGCTACAGTACACATCGGGTTAATTACACGATGTGTACTGCAGCTACATGTGCAGAGAGCAGGGAGCCGCGCACACTGCTTAGCGCTGGCTCCCTGCTCTCCTAGCTACAGTACACATCGGGTTAATTACACGATGTGTACTGCAGCCACATGTGCAGGGAGCAGGAGCCGGCGCTGGCAGCTGGTAACGAAGGTAAATATCGGGTAACCACCTTGGTTACCCGATGTTTACCTTGGTTACAGCTTACCGCAGCTGCCAGATGCCGGCTCCTGCTCCCTGCTCGCTTCATTTCGTCGCTCTCTCGCTGTCACACACAGCGATCTGTGCGTCACAGCGGGA
The DNA here is from genome assembly GCF_048569485.1 of Anomaloglossus baeobatrachus. Lineage (NCBI taxonomy): Eukaryota > Metazoa > Chordata > Amphibia > Anura > Aromobatidae > Anomaloglossus > Anomaloglossus baeobatrachus. Next base: position 813,430,538 of record NC_134353.1, on the reverse strand, counting down.
GAGCGACGACCAAAAAATGAAGCTGGACATTCAGCAACGAGCGGCGACCTCACAGCAGGGGCCAGCTCGTTACTGGATGTCACACACAGCGACGGGACGTCGCTGCAACGTCACAGAAAATGGTGACGTAGCAGTGACGTCGTTGTCATTGTCGCTGTGTGTGACACCACCTTAAGGGCTGAAAAATATTGCCTTTGGCCTCATTCAGGATTATGCTTTTCTCTCACTTATCAGAATAGATGGAATGAAATATATTTTTTTCCAGCCTTATAAACTGAACAGTGCAGCGTCAAAGAAGCTGAAAGCTGACTGATACAAAGCCGCGAGCATGTGCAGCTTTATATGAAGCTGCCATGACGCTGGCTGTAGTAAAGCAGTTTATTGTGCCCACAAAGGCAGGATAATATGCTAAGTGGACAGACTAGCCAGGGAACTAATGAACTTGCGACTAGTCACAGCCCTCATTAGAATCACATAAATAATCTTTAGAAATACTTTCTCCAAAGATCAGTTTGTGTGTACTACTATATGCCGGGACTGTTAGAGAGGGATTCTAGATATGCACCCAGAACTGCTAGAAATATATTTTTTTCCAGCCTTATAAACTTTATATGAAGCTGCCATGACGCTGGCTGTAGTAAAGCAGTATATTGCGCCCACAAAGGCAGGATAATATGCTAAGTGGACAGAACTGCTAGAGGTTCTGGGTGCACTGGGGATCTTATAGGTTCACTTAAATAAAGTAGAAAAAATTCTCGGCACTCCCAGTCCAACAGTTGTCATAAAAATACAATTTAATGAGAAAACATTCCTATGAGTAAAGGCATCTTTGAGCACTGGAAACGCGTCAGGTGTACTCCTTGGCTGGGGGGGGGGGGGTCTTTTTTTCACATGTTTTTTTCATTTACGTAGTGTTTTCATGACAAGCTGTTGGACTGGGAGTGCCAAGAAAGTTTTCTACTGTGTCTCCACCCTGCTGTGCCACATCAGCTTATGATAGCACCCATCCAGATTTCACATAAGGCATTCCTATGCAGCATGTTGAGCCTCTGTCAGCCGTCAACTTTATAAGAGTTAATAGTTCATTTTTACCAATTAACTACATGCAAAGTGAATGAGCAAAAGCAAAATCTAAATCAAATCAATGTTTGATGTGAAAACATTTTGCCTTCAAAACCACATCAATTCTTCTAAATACACTTCAGCACAGTTTTTGAAAGAACTCGGCAGGGAAGTTGTTCCAAACATCTTGGAGAACTTAACTACAGATCTTCTGTAGAACTAGGTTTGCACAAATCCATCTGTCTCATCTTGTAATTTTAAATTCAATGTGAAGATCAGACCTTTGTGGGGCCAATATCACCAAAAATAGGGCCTTGGTTCTTCTTTAGGCTGAAGACCGTTTTTAATGATATTGACTGTATGTTTGGGGTTATTAACCTGCTGTAGAATTTGGAGCCAACCAGTTGCCTCACTGATGGTATTGAATGATGGATAAATATCTCCCTGTATTGATCACGTTGAGATAGATGCTTTTATTTTGCCAACATCATCAGGGCAGTGTGAAGCTCATGTGATGTCATGTCAGGCAGCTAAACAAAACAAGACCTATGAATGCAGTAAGTAAGGGGTGGACTGGAATGTGCTGATGGATAGAAATGTGCAAATTGATTGGTACCAATTCTTCATTGAGGACACCATTAATCTTGGCCAAATTTCCAACTCTATTTACTCTAATGCAGCCTCAGACTTAAAAGGAACCTCCCATAAGCTTCATTTTTTTCCTGCTGAAGTTCAATATTGCATTACTTTCCAGCTCTATGGCAAACAAACTTATTTCTGTTAGAGCCAAATCTTTCAAATTTTTATTCAGATCAAAGTACCCACTTCAAATTTTCTGCATCCTACCATGTCACCCCCAAAATAAAACCTACCCCAAAAAAAAGCCATCAAAGGATTATTCAGCATTTTTGGAATATGCTTATAATACAACCCCTACTCCAAAAATAAGCCCTAGTTGCATACCATATTATAATAGTGTGCTGAAATAGGACTTGTGTAGCCCTTTCAGGATGTGTAACTTTTGTTTGTGTACATCGCACCATTGTTTTGCTGTAAGCCTTGGAAGTTTATAGTGACATGCCGTCTAGTTAATGGAAAATGAATAGTCACTTCTTCTCCTGCCCAACCCTCTGCTCTGGTGTCAATCATAGGAAAGTGTGTTAATAGCAAATTAATATTCACCCCATTTCCCGCCCATCCCTCTGTGTTGGTGCCAGTGATTGGAGTTTGCGTTAATGGCAAATGAATATTCAATCCTTTCCCCTTCCATAATCCCACCCACCCCTCTGTACCGACATCAGTGATTCAGTCAGATTTACTCCTGCCCGAGGATCGCAATGGAATCCTCGGACTGGTAGGTGGCCATCCTTACCTGAGCATAGCAGATGCATATAAATACATGCTGGAGTTAGAAGAACTGCTGGCCAGTCAGAGCATTGTGATGTGATCCTCGGGCATTAATATGGCAGTTTGACTGAATCACTGATGCCGCCAAAGAGGGGTCGGGGGATTATGGGCAGAGAAGGGGGGGGGGGGTGAATACTCATTTGCATTTAACATTCAGTCCAGTCACTGATGCCGGCGCATAGGGGTGGGTGGGAATATGGGAGGGGGCAGCACAGTAGCTCACAGGTTAGCACTGCAGTATCTGCGTGGGTTTCCTTGGGTTACTTTCCTACCACACTCCAAATGCATACTGATAGAGAATTTAAACTGTGAACCCAATGGGGACAATAATGATTACATCTGTAAAGTGCTGTGGAATTAATAGCACGATATAAGTAAGTAAAATAAAACAAAAAAAAAATATTCATTTGCAATTAACTCATGTCTGATCACTGATGCCCGCGCAGAGGGGTGGACGGTGGAAGGAATTTAATGTTTATTTTCCACTAACTGGCAACCCAATCGCTGAAACCAATACTGAATAGAAGACATGCTCTGAAAATAAGTCCTAGTACATCTTTTAGAAAAAAAATAATATAACATCAGGTCTTATTTTCGGTGAAACATGGTAGTTTCTATGTTTTAGTTCTTAGTTGAGTCACTTGACCTTGTTTTATTATCAAAGATCTGGCCATAATTCCTCCACACAGTTCACTTTTGGCAGACTTCTCTAAATAGTAAAAGTGTCTAACTGGGACCCACTGGTTGCTGCCAGCTGAGAGCTGATGGCGCTGCTTAACATTTTCAAATTTTGAAGAGAAGCATGAGGTGTCTTATCTGCTGCACTAAGCTCCCCTAGACAACTATGTCTACAGTACTCAATGTTGCCTATTTAATGGTGCATCTTCAAGAGAATTTGAGCTGTACACCTTGAAACCCCAGACTGTTTTGAAATCTTTGCCTGGGAAAGACCTTGCCAATGCAGTGTACCTCTCTTGTGTCTTGTTGCCGTAACAAAACTTGTCATTGTATATGACCTGTGACATACTGTCTTTCCCCTATGAAGCACAGTTATTCCTCTCCTAATTTTAGACCTACTAGATAGCAGTTTCTGTTTCATTTAATGACCGTGTCAACCTACATATGAAAATTATTAAATTACCTTTTTTTATAAAAATAGTTACTCGTATAACTAACTGTAGTCTTAGAAAATATGACTTTGTGCACGTATAGCTTGAGAAGTTGTCGTTTTGAAGGCAAAGGATGGTCGCACCAAGTACTGATTTGATTTAGATTTCTCCTTTGTTCATTCACTTTGCATTTTGTTAATTGAGACTAAACTACTAACACTTCTATCGTTTAAAACAATCTTACTTTGCAGCATTTTCCCACACGTAAAATTTTGCTCTGTACTATAAAGTTAGCGGCAATATAAGTCAAAAATAGAAAATAGGATCAATGGCAAGGAAGTGATAAAGAAATGAAGAATATGATTTTCATGACTCATATTAACCTCTATTTTCTTAGAGACATAGGACGAGCCATTCATGAACAAACCATTAAAGCAACACTTCAGTAGTTTTTTTTTTTTTTTTTATTTCGCCACCAGAGTGGTATTAGTAATGCATATTCCTTTTCCCTAGTAACATACTTACCAGCTGCCATCTTCTGCTCTTCCTGGTGCCTTTCCAATTCCGTTATGCAATTGTGGCTTCTGACTGACCAGTCTTAGTACGTAATTGAGAATTGACCTCTTGCTCGCACAGAAAACACTGTAGCGATCCAACAGGTCACAAATATCAGAAGATGACAAAAGCGGTGCCGACAACAGAAGAAGAAGGCAGCTCATAAGTATATTACTAGGGGGACGAAACTTACATTAGTGATAAAACTAAAGTCAAATAGAAAAAAAAGCTGGAGTGGTGCTTTAACCCCTTTACCACATTTGACATAAATTTACATTATGGTTGAAAAGGGGTCACCGCTAAATTATGCAAATGTATTTCATGGCAATCATGTGGGCAGAGGAGCTGTGCCCAATCAATCGCCGCTGGGAGCTAAGTTAAAGCCAAGCTCCAGTTGTCACAGCCAAGGCCGGTGCTCGCACCGCCCCTGGCTGTTTAAGCCTTTAAATGCCAAGATCAATAGCAATCGCAGCATTTAGGAGGCTGGGAGAATGTACTGCTCCCACCAGATTGGGATCCTGTGACGTAATCACGGGGGCTTAATCGTTGCCATGGCCAAACGAGGTCGTCACAATGACCTCCCGGTCAGCTATCTTTGGCAAGCTTGTTAGACCATGCCAGAAGGAATAAAGCTGCCTTATCACTTATATTACACTGTGAAAGACAGAAAAAAAATAAATAAATACAGCCAATTCTTCAACTACTGTTGATTTGTTCATTCTATCTCCCAAAGACTGCAGCTCATATTTATCCTGCACTGTACGCGAGCACTTGCATTGAGGATTATGTGTAACTCTCTGAAAAATGTCATCAAAACAAAATTCCCAATGGAAAATTCACTGTAATGAGGTGAATAGAATCACTGTAAACTCCCGTCTGTCCTGTGGTCTGGAGGTGTCCATCTTTTTAGATTTGCACAAAAGTGTAGTCAACAACAGTTTTGTGCACCTTTGAAAAGAAGGACACAACAAACTGTAAGGTGCATTCTCTCCTATTACCCTGTAAAAATGAAAGATTTACAGTTAAACAAACATTCTAGAGGTAAAAATCTATTTTTTATTTTAATGGCTCAACGTTATGAAATTCTATGAAGTACCTGGGGGTTCAAGGTGCTCACCAAACTTTAAGAAAAATTCAATGAGGAGTCTAGTTTCCAAAATTGGGTCAATTGTGCGGGGTGGTCCACTGTTTAGGCACCTCAGTGGCTCTTTAAATGAGACATGGCATCCGGTATCTATTCCAGACAATTTTGTGCTCTAAAATTCAAATAGCGCTCCTTTCGAGCTCTGCTGTGCAAACAAACAGTAGATTTCCACCCCACGTGGAGTACTGGTTTACTCAGAAGAAATTGCATAACAAATTGTATGATGCATTTTCTTCTTACCCTAGTGAGAATGCAAAATTTGGGACTAAAGTAACATTTTTGTTGAAAAAAAGTAAAATTTTCATTTTTTCCTTCCAAATTGCTTTAGTTCTTGTGAAGCACCATAAGTGTTATAAACTTTTTGAATGTGTCTCTGAGCAGCTTGAGGGGTTCCGTTTTTTAGAATGATCGCACTTTGTGTATTTTCTGTCACCTAGGCCTTTCAAAGTTACTTCAAATGTGATGTGGTCCCTAAAATATGGTAATTTTTTTTGAAAAACTAGAAATTGCTGGTACAATTTTTTTTCTTTTGTTAAAAAGTTAGAGGGTTTAAAAATGTATCAAAATGGTATTGATGTAAAGTAGACATGTGGGAAATGTTATCTATTAAATATTTTTTGTGCCATAACTGTCTTGTTTAAGTGCATAAAAATTAAAAGTTTGAAAATGTGACATTTTTGCCAAATTTCCGATATTTTCCCAAACAAAGGCAAAAGATATCGTCCTGAATTTACCACTAACAAAGTACAATATGTCATAAAAATTTGGCATAAAAAACAATATATATATATAATAAAAAAAAGATTCGCACAAGGTGCTATCCAGTTGTGGTTTTGTCACTTTAAAGGGGGGTTAAGTTAAAACGCATTTATTTTACATTAAGGCATTAACTGTAATAACATATAAAACTTCAGGAACCTTGTATGTTTTGTTCTGACTCAACAATGCAGTAAATCCTCTTGAAAATAAGAGTCTGATAAGATGCTCCCAGCAGTGACCACTTCTAGATCCTGCGAGGTTCTACATGGGTTGTTTCTTAAATGCAGACTGTAAAGAAGCCTTTTGGCCATCCTGTGGTTCAGCTGTTCTGATCATAATGTATTGGCAGATGAACAGCATACGGTTCTGCATATGTAAAACATGCTTTTGCATAAAATATGCTTTTTTGCATGTCATTAAATGCTGTTTATTTGCAGCTTTTATTTTATTAATTGTTTCATACAAAACACAAGTAGTTTTTTTATGGTTTACAGTTTCTTATTACATTTAAAAATTACAAAAAGGTGTATATAAAACGAATCACAACCATTAATCCAACCCAAACCACCTACGAATGCCCCAAAAACAAAAAGTTAACCAAAACTGACATTCATCAATAAAAACTATAAAAGATCCATTCATACTGTGAAGATCTGAGGTTGTAGGTTTTACTAATCACCTATTCAGGTTAACAATGAAATTATTTCTTCCGTCCACGGTCTTACCGCAACTCCAAGTAGATGGTCAAAACAAGATGCCCCCAGTCCACGAGATCCCAAACCAGGACTGGTAGTTCCATTGGCCCCCGTACCAGGCGATACCCACTGTCTACAAACGTTTTGTTGTCCCACAGCTTTTGTATCTCAAACCAGTAAAGTCTGCAGTCACAGCCTATGCTCCTACAGGCGACAGATACCATGACCTTAGCAAGTGTAGCCAGCTCCAGCTGGCAACAAACCCCCATGAGTGTCCTAAGCATCCCAAGCCATCCCCTGGGTTTAAGCCCAGCATTCGTGCACCCAGGAAAACCCCCCCTCAATTTTAACGATGCATTGGTGGAGATATTTTCCTGAGGCCGAATCCCTTACCTGGGGCTGCATGTGAGACCTCTGTGCTGACTGTTCCACTGGGTGTACTATCAAAATACACATAATATGACTAGTGGCTAGGATAACTAACTTAAGGCCCCTGTGACACTAACAAAAGCAATGGAATGATTGGTCATTAGAGTAAACCAATCTTGTGCCTGGCCTTCTGTGTACTTTAAATTGACAAGCAAGAAAATATCTAATAAAACACAATGAGATCAACGTAACCAGTGTTCAGTACTGGAAAAAGTCTTCACACTTAGTACAGCCAGCAGCACAGACCTAAGAATAGGATAAAAGATCTAGAGGGAGTCCCAGAGGACTGAACTAGATATACATGTTTTTAACTATTTTGCTTATACAGACTTTCTGGATGCTCTTTCTAGCTAAGTATGTTCCAAAATAGATACAAATCTATCAGAGATCTCTCTCCCTCTCTTCCCACAGTGGTGAGATTGAGTTGGATATACACAGGTATTCACAGTGTGGGGAGGGGATAAAATATCTACATTCTCAGGAAGAAAGTACATGATGAAGAAATAAGTGCCAAATAAAAGTCATGCTTATTTGTTGATCTAGTAATGAATGTAGACTGCAGCACTCTGGATACACAGATAACAGATCCAGCCTATATTACTGATAGAGAAACTCCCAGAAGAGAAAATTCTGTAACTTGGATCAGGCTCCAAACTGAATATTAGGGTCTGAAAAGGAGTGAAGGAAGGAGGACTATAGACATAAACCTAATGTAAGTTTATTAATAGGGATGATCGAATACCTTAAATAGTCGGTTTTGCGAATATTTGCCGAATAGGTCGCCGCTATTCGTGAATATTTGATGCGTAATTTAAGTCTATGGGAAACCCGAATAACAACTATTCAGGACTATTCGGCCTTCCCATAGACTTACATTGCGCATCGAATATTCGCATAGAGGTGACCTATTAGTCGGATATTCGCGAAGCCGGATATTTTAGGTATTCGATCATCCCTATTTATTAACTAAAAGTTTCCAGTAACCTATGTAAAAAGTGTCCATTGTTTTGAAGCATAATGAAAACAAGCTGGTAGTGTTTCAGTAAGGGACTAATAAGTCTCCTACTGCCAAGTTGATCTTGCAAAGGAGGCAAAGGGTAGAAAGCCTGATTTTTAAATAACAGAAACAAGGTAGTGGTAGTCAAGTGGGAAATATATGAAGAAGAAACAAGGCAAACTTTAAAGTGGCAGAACATTCAAGAAGATAACAAAGGAAAGGCATCAGAGACCCAAAATGTGATAGTTATCTAAATCACTCTCCAAAGCATTAAAAACAACCACACTACTTATTAGATAAATAAAGAGAGAAATTATGGGTATAAAATATGACAACCGTGTGTTTTTATCAATTTGAATGTCTAACTTAATTAGCATTTAACATATATGTGTGATTAGTTTGGAAACTTACGGTCTGCGGAGTCATAATTCTAATTTCTTTAGAAAGGTTCAGGTATTAGATCAGGTAATCTATTGGTCTGACTTTTAGTCGTCACACATTTTCAAACTTGTAGCATTTTGTAACTTAACTTAATTGAGTAATAAAATCTGAGCGCAATAAATGCAGCATAAAAAGGCCGTTAAAACAGATTGAATCGAGCAGTTTATGTGCTACAGTTAATTGATAATTTACAGTGTGTTACAAAATGCATACCCTTATTACTAATTAAAATGCATGAAACATGCAAATGGCATGATATATCACGATATGCAAGATAAGCTTTTTGTAGACAGCTGAAATACTTCATCTATATTATTAAGAATATTGGGGTTGATTGAAGTAGAGCAGACATAGTCCTGTGAGGCTTACGCTAGACACTTTAGAAAAAGTGTCTATTTCTTTTCTGTTTCAGAAAAAAAGGACGTCTCTCATAAAAACAGACATTTTTCTCACTTTTAGTTCAAAACTGTTTCCATTAATAATGTACAATATTTTAGATGTTTATTTGCCCTGAAGGAACTTTCATCAACCATATACAATTGGGAATTATCACCATGTAATGCTATGGGAAAATCAAGATTTCTGTTCTCAACTCAGTATATTTTTTTTTTCGAGTACCATTGATTCCATGGTTCTGTACATGAGAAAGGGTTACATACAAAACACCAAAGCCCTGTGCGCACGCTGCGGATTTTACTGCGGATTTCGCTGAAGGAATGCTGCAGAAAATGTTTATAACATTTCTCCAGTCATTCTCCAGCAAAACCTATGGGGATTAAAAAATGCTGTCCGCACACTGCTGTTTTTTTGTCCCTGCGAATTTTCACGCGGAATTTCTGCTGCAGAAGTAATGAGCACGTCACTTAATTTTCGCTATGCTATTTAGCTAAATGCAGTTTTTGCCATAGAGAATGGTAAAAACCCACAGGGACCAACCTGCGGAAAACCGCTGCAAATCCGCACCAAAACTGCACCAAACCACGGCAAATCCGCATGCGGATTTTGGTGCGTTTTTTTACCGCAGGTGCGGGAAGCTTTCAGAGGGTCTGGTATGTTCTTATGAAAATTCCATTTTCTAGTGCGCACAGAGCCCTTAATGGACAATGAACTAACAGTGGCAGACTGATACAGAGGAGAGGTCCCTGCCCTTGCGGATTTAAATTCTACAACTTATAACCTCAATTTCACTCTTTGCCTTATAGTGATAAAAAGCAAGGCTATAATCCAAGAATAGCTTTAAAGTAATTGGAATGAAATAAAATGGTAGATTAAAAGAGGAACATCTGGACCTTCCACCATAAAATTTTTCATTGTGACTGAATTTTATCTGGTATTACTTATTGCATTGGGAATCATTCAGTGAAGCCAAATGTGAACAATAGAATCTGATTTTCTTGAATCTTAATCAAAAGAGCAGTATACCCATAGTTGGAAATATAATGAGTCCCATAACCAATTATGAGAAAAAGGAGTTGTCCTTTCTTTGCTCTGAGGACTAATGATTTCAAAACAATCCATGTTATATGTTGTTTATCAGACACAATTGTTAGATCCCCGATCACTCCAGTGGTCCATCGGTCTTGGCTTATTTTCCAGGAACAATGATGTGCCGCACATCCACATGATCATTACAAACACTGACCTCAGAGAACATGTGCAAGTTATGCTAGTGATACCAATAAAGGTAGTGATGGGCTTGAGGGGTCACATAGATGTACAACAAGTCATCGCTCTAGGGACCACTTGAGCAAAAAAGGGACTTGATAGTTGAGTAATTATTAAAATAAAAACACTGCTTCCTGTAACTTATTTCAATTGCTTACAGTCCTTTAAATGGATATTATAGTACTTAACAATGCTTTCTTAAACACTTCAGGGTTCTCTAGAAAATGAAAATCTATACTCAACTCCCAGAGTGGATCCCTTCCAGCGATGTTAGTACTGCTTTTCCTGACAGGTCATGTGACCACTGCAACCAATCAGTGGTCACTGATCGGCTGCAAAGAGGTCCATAACTAATTTGAAGAAGCAATATCTGTACAAATTCTATTTATTGTAAATAATTCCAACTGAGAATTTTTTGTTTTGTGAGATGTAACAATATTTATTTGTAGGAGAACACCTGTAATACTGTTTTTTTCCCCAGCAGTAACAGCTGATTGGAGTAAAAAGGTTGAGAAACACTACTCTACGTGCTCTACAATTACCCCATAGTGACAAGAAGATTCAACAGTGGACTCTCAAGGAAGTGGCGTCTATATTGATAAAAGGGCAATGCTCACAGTTATGTCAGAGGCTCCAATTTGGAGTCTTTGTTGGCAGTTCGAAGAATATGAAGCACTGATAAAGCAGACACACTGCAGGAGAAGGCTTCCTGACTTGCTCACATCTGTGTTCTTCATTTTCTTGTTCTGCTCAGTCATGCGAGCAGGAGAACCAAAATAAAGGCAGTGCCAAATATATTTCATGACAAACACCAACAGTGTTTGATGGTACAAATTGACTAATGGGATTGGTCAAGTTTTCGTCGTGATGTACTTTTTTTTTTTTCTTTTAAAAAGTATTGTCAGGTATTTTTGACTGGATCTGCGACTGAGGCTTCAATGCAGATGGGTGCAAAACTTTATTCTTGTCTTCCAACATACCCTCTCAGCCTGCATGTACTCCATAGCATGCTCGTACCACAGGCTGAGAACCTCTGGCTTCAAGAAGTCAGGCCTGCTGAGATTTGCTGACTGCCACACTAGTTTCTCATTAAAACTGGGTCATCTTTCATTTCACAAACCCTGTAAACCTAAATTATAAGTGGCTCACAATTATAACAGTTTTATATGAGATCGTGGTATTTCAATTTAAAGCACTAGTCTAGCATTTTTTTTTTCTTACCATTGAAGTGGTACTCCTACTCTAATGCGGGCATCACATGAGACGATCTATCGTGCGATATGTAGTCAGGGTCACGTTTTTCGTGACGCACATCTGGCATCGTTTAGGACGTCGTCCCATGTGACACCTACGAGCGACGCAGAACGTTCGCAAATCGTGTATCGTTGACACGTCACTCATTTTTAAAAAGTCATTTATTTATTTTTTTCGCCGGTTGTTCATTGTACCTGGGGCAGCACACATCACTCTGTGTGACACCCCGGGAACGATGAACATAGCTTACCTGCGTCCCGCAGCTCCCGCCGGCTATGCGGAAGGAAGGAGGTGGGCGGGATGTTTACGTCCCGCTCATCTCCGCCCCTCCGCTTCTATTGGCCGACCACTGTGTGACGTCGCTGTTACGCCGAACATCCCACCCCCTTCAGGAAGTGGATGTTCGCCGCCCACAGCGACGTCGCTCAGCAGGTAAGTACATGTGACGGCGGTTTAACGACTTTGTGCGCCACGGGCAACTAATTGCCCGTGACGCACAAACGATGGGAGCGGGTAAGATTGCTCTTGCGATCGCACAATAGATTGCGTGTAACGCCCGCATTTTACCTGCATTTAGTTTTATACTTATCTGATGCCATCTCCATCTGTTCCTGCCACTGCTCCCATGAGTCTACAACAATTTGTGACTAGCCAGATCACTTCAGTGTTTGTTGGAGCGAGCCGAAGGTCATTTTTTAATGCAAGTCTATGAGAGCCTAATTCTGCCCTCGTTCTGGCTCTTGCATTGAGAGATTGGAACCTTTACCTATGACTTCTGGCAGTCAGAAGTTAGGCGGGCTTTGCACACTACGACATCGCAGGTGCGATGTCGGTGGGGTCAAATCGAAAGTGACGCACATCCGGCGTCACTTGCGATGTCGTAGTGTGTAAATCCTAGATGATACGATGAACGAGCGCAAAATCGTCGTCATCGTATCATCGCTGCAGCCTCCGACATTTCCATAATGCCGGGGGAGCGACAGGTACGATGTAGTTCCTCGTTCCTGCGGCCGCACACATCGCTGTGTGTGAAGCCGCAGCAGCGAGGAACTTCACCTTACCTGCCTCCCGGCTGCAATGAGAAGGACGGAGGTGGGCGGGATGTTTACATCCTGCTCATCTCCGCCCCTCCACTTCAATTGGCCGCCTGCCGTGTGACGTCACTGTGACGCCGCACGACCCGCCCCCTAAGGAAGGAGGCGGGTCGCCGGCCAGAGGGACGTCGCACGGCAGGTATGTGCGTGTAAAGCTGCCGTAGCGATAATAATCGCTACGGCAGCTTTCACTATATATCGAACGTGCGACGGGGGCAGGACTATCGCTGCAGCATCGGTAACACTGTGTTACCGATGTTGCAACGTGCAAAGCCCGCCTTAAGGTCTCAAGATGGCACCGTGGGACCAGAGCAGCATTGCTAAAAGGTAAAGACGCTGGCGGATAAGTGTAAAACTATGGTCAGGGAGCTTAGATTAGCAACGTGACTTCAGTGCCAAATACAAAATGCTGGAGAGGTCCCTTAAAGTACAGACAACACAAGTGGCATAACTGACACCTGCATAATCACACATACAAGTCCTATGTAACAGAACTGTTCAGGTAATGACTACGTGAACACCACTATAGCTACAAATGGAAAAAACCTATTTAGGAGGTACTTGGTTTAAAGTTTTGATCCATATCTCGCCCTTCCATGGGCCTCAGCCGCAAATTATCTTGGAAAAAAACAGGCTGGGAAATATAGGTGGATAAGGCTCAAGGTCTAGGAGGTGGCCAACCACTAAAAATCAAGGCAAAAACCTATATCTGCTTCAATTAATAACAGGTTGACAAAGTATAGCTGGATCCTGTTTTTCCCTAGAACAGATGAGGCCTAGGTGAGTCTGTAGAGTCCTCACCACAGAAAAGGTCATTTTGTCCTTGTAGGTGATTTTAAAAAGATTGATCAAAACTGGATAGCACTAAAGAAAATGTAAAAACAATAACTTTTTTTGTATTGTATTTTGAGACCTAATAAGCAATTCCATCACAATAAGTATAAATATATGAAGCCATTGCTAGCTTTCTGGGTTTGTTAGGACCTAGGAGCCACAAGTTACGACTGCATGTCCGCAATTTCAACCTGTCTGTAGACCATACTTTGCAGTAGATTAATGTATATTTTTCACTTCTGACCTGAAATAGAAGGGATTAATAGTCCTGGAAAATGTGTGAATGTAATGTCTCGTCAGTAATTCTCAGAAGCTCAGAATCAGCCAAGAACCATCCTGTATACATGTATACATACCTGTTTCTTCCCACTGTTCTGTGAGCTTTTAAAATTATTAGCGTGGTCACAGGGGGTTTCGAGAATTGTTGTCAAGGTAACCACCTTGCTGGCAAATCCCATAATTTTCTTATTTTATCTGATACGAAGACTCGTGTAACCCTATGACGTTGCTTAGTCTACATGTCTTCTCCTATCCCTCCAGCTTTCCCTGTAGGGTTTGAATCCTGTATCTTTACCAGTATAGGTAATTGGGTCATATCTCCCGGATTTCTACAAAATTACCTTTATTCAAATAGTAACAGGATATATTCTAAAACAATAACGCACAGGAATAGCATTTAGAGGAAAATAGGAATTTTATGTCAGTTATATAGCTAAAAGGGGTTCTCAGATTTAGAAACCCATTAATAGACTTTATTAGGGATTTCTGAGATAACAGTATTCTGCACAGGATCCTCATCTTTTGGACAAATCAGAGAGGATTACATGAGCTCTGGAGGATCTGTCCAGTATGGCATTACACAGACAACCAAATGCATTTACTGGGTACTGTGTAATGCTTCATTTCTCCTGCAGTGTTACAACAGTATACATTTTTATCGTGTTTTTGATGAGTTTTTTTAGTGCAATTTTGTCACAAAACTGCAGGCAAATCCTGATGCCAGCAAAGTCAATGAGAAGTCTGAGGTGTAGTGCACATGTTCCGTATTTTCGCCTTGCAGATTTAATGCAGAAAATAATCTGCAGCATGTCACACTTTCTGCTTTTTTTGCCTGCTTTTTTCACCCATTGAAACACACATGCAAAAACGCATAAAAAACATGGCAAAAACACATAAAAAGCGTCAAAAATGCATGTTTTTGCGCTGCATATTTCCTGCCTAGGGATGCAGAAATGGTGCAGAAATTTCTGCAACCAAATACCGTATTTTTCGTTTCATAAGACGCACCTGATTATAAGACGCACCCCAAATTCAGAGCAAAAAAATGTGAAAAAAAAATGGGGTCCGTCTTAAGCGGGCTTTACACGCTACGACATCGCTAATGCGGAGTCGTTGGGGTCACAGAATTCGTGACGCACATCCGGCCGCATTAGCGATGCCGTTGCGTGTGACATCGATAAGCGATTTTGCATCGTTGCAAAAACGTGCAAAATCGCTAATCGGCGACACGGGGGTCCATTCTCAAATCTCGTTACTACAGCAGTAACGAGGTTGTTCCTCGTTCCTGCGGCAGCACACATCGCTGCGTGTGACGCCGCAGGAACGAGGAAGCTCCCCTTACCTGCCTCCCGGCCGCTATGCGGAAGGAAGGAGGTGGGCGGGATGTTACGTCCCGCTCATCTCCGCCCCTCCGCTGATATTGGGCGGCGGTTCAGTGACGTTTCAGTGACGTCGCTGTGACGCTGCACGGACCGCCCCCTTAGAAAGGAGGCGGTTCGCCGGTCACAGCGACGTCGCCGGACAGGTAAGTATGTGTGACGGCTGTGGGCGATGTTGTGCGGCACGGGCAGCGATATGCCCGTGTCGCGCAACAGATGGGGGCGGGTACCCACACTAGCGATATCGGGACCGATATCGCAGTGTGTAAAGTAGCCTTTATAATCCTTTGATGTCTTACCGGAAGGGGCAGTAGCGGTGGTGGAGAGAAGTCACAGGTGGCAGGGGCAGTGGGTGTCTCAGAAACTGTAGGCTGTGCTTGTGCAGCAGCAGAGGCTGGGGCTGCGACGGAGACTGGGGCTCGGGCTGCAGCTAGGGCTGGTGCTGCCGTGCTGGGGCAGCTGTGCTGGGGCTCGGGCTGCGGCGGCTGTGAGGGCTTCAAAAAAATGGTGCCTGGAGTCAGCACAGATTGAGCTCTAGGCGCAATACCAAGCAGGGATCTCATCTGCTTAAGCACCACCTCTGGGAGCCATTTTCCTTAAGTCCACCGGAGGGAGATCACTGGTCCGGAGGCAGCGCGTATGCAGATGAGAGCTTGAGCCGAGAGCTCCATCTGCGCACGCACTGACTCCAGGCAGCATTATTTGAAGTCCTCACCGCCTGACCCACGGTGCCAGTCCAGCTGCCAGAAACCCCGCACAGCCGCCCCAGCACAAGACACCAGAGACCCCACGCAAACACCGCTGCAGCCGCCAGATACCACGCACAGCCGCCGCAGACCCCGCACAGCTGCTACAGCACCAGCCGAGCCACCACAGCTCCTGTACAGCCATCGCAGCATTCCCCCTCTCCACTACCCCAGTAAGTTACATTCAGATCGCTGTGTGTAACAGTGATCATGTGACAGGGGACCAGAAAAACTGACCAGGATCATGATCTCCGCAGTATTTTCCTTCAATGTGGGTGCTCTAACCTTTTTCCTGAGCATCGTGTTAAAAAGCGGCACTGAGGAATAAGGCCTCTTAACTGCCGCCGTTAAAAGGCAAATCAGCGGTCGTTAAGGTGTGAAAAGTTCTATTCCGCCATATAAATGGTTTGGAGTGATAGAAATTTGACATTCCCTTTAAAGATATCGCTATTCAAAATTATGGCTTGGTTGCCCAACGTGCCCCTAGGAGGAAACCCACTGCCAAATGGAGCCAATGCAGCTGGCATAGGCAGCAGTTTTCTGACCACAGTGAGAAATTAATGTAGAACGGTACTCTCCATGTCTAAAGCTAGACCTATTGGATGATAAAAATCAACCAGGCCACTAGATATCAGTATGTGTGACATACTTGTGCATCGTTTCCTGTAGTTTCACATGTGGGAGACAATATGGTCACGCTCCTCTATAGTCTAAGAGATACAGGAAACCAACAATGTGGTCATGCTCCTCTATAGCCTAAGAGATACAGGAAAACAACAGTTATTACTTGGAGTCCAAACACGGACACTTCATTTTTTTTATCATTTACTTTTAGGCTGAAATGCATTGAGAAAAAGGACATGATGTAATACCCCAAGCATTCAAGCGCAAAAGACATTATAAATTCTTGTTTGCCCATTCTCATATATTGTTGCTCACCGTGTTTGTCTGCGAGTAGCTCATCTGCTGCTCTAAGGTACTTTTTTCCATTTCCGTTAATAATATAATAAGAGAAGCTTCTAACCACACAGCGACTGTTGACAAATTATTGTCTAGTTGAATTTTACGGTAATTTCTTTATCTGATATTGTGTAAAATCCTCTGTAGTTTTGCAATTTGTCATTTCTGGGTAATTTAGAGTCCATCGATATATTGTACAATCTTTGGTACTTATCTGAATTATGGTAATTTTCTAAATTAGCCGACAGTCAAATCTCTGTATTCCTAATAATGTAAATCTGCCACTTATATACACACATACCACATACTCATTTCCTTCATGACAAATACTGTAAAAAGCAGATGGTGTACATCAGGGGTGCACAACATTTTTTGATCCAAAGGCCACATTGCCATGCTGAACTAATTTCAACATTTTTAAAGGGGTACTTACATGAATACATCACAAGAACCACTATCAGTACATTCATTTTTCACCAGAACCAAGCTAGCAATGTCGCTCATGAAAGCACCCGCCCCCATCGTTTGTGCGTCATGGGAAAATCGCTGCCCGTGGCGCACAATATCGCTAGGCCCCGTCACACGGACTTACTAGCGACGTCGCTGTGGCCGGCGAACAGCCTCTTTTCTAAGGGGGCGGTTCGTGTGGCGTCACAGCGACGTCACATGGCAGGTGTCCAATAGAAGCGGAGGGGCGGAGAGCAGCCGCATGAAAGACACACCCACCTCGTTGCCGGAGGACGTAGGTACGGTGTTGTTCGTCATTTCTGGGGTGTCACACGTAGCGATGTGTGCTGCCTCAGGAACGATGAACAACCTGCGTCCTGAAACAGCAACGACATTTGGGAAATGAACGACGTGTCAACGATCAACGATTAGGTGAGTAATTTTGATAGTTAGCGGTCGCTCGTACGTTTCACACGCAATGACGTCGCTAACGAGGCCGGATGTGCGTCATGAATTCCGTGACCCCAACGACATCTCGTTAGCGATATTGTTGCGTGTAAAGCCCCCTTTAATGCTACAAAAAAAACCACAAGTTTTTAGAACAGAAACTCGCCAACACCTCCTCAATCTCAAATCTCTAAGTTTTGAGAATTTTTAAGTTTTAACATAACTATGAAGCATGTTACGAATTGCTACATGGGTACAAGATCAGAATCACTGTCAGCACATATACAGTGCCTTGCAAAAGTATTCGGCCTCCTTGAATTTTTCAACCTTTTCCCACATTTCAGGCTTCAAATGTAAAAATAAAAATTTTAAATGTTATGGTGAAGAATCAACAACAAGTGGGAAACAATTGTGAAGTTGAACGAAATTTATTGCATATTTTAAACTTTTTTAAAAAATAAATAACTGAAAAGTGGGGCGTGCAATATTATTCATCCCCTTTACTTTCAGTGCAGCAAACTCACTCCAGAAGTTCATTGAGGATCTCTTTATGATCCAATGTTGTCCTAAATGACTGATGATAAATATAAGCCACCTGTGTGTAATCAAGTGAAATGTGAAAACCAAAATAAATAAAACATCAAAGTAGGGCAAAGCATACTTAGTGGATACTACATTTGCGTACAATCAGCACACGCTCAGGAGGTATGTGCCAAATATTTATTAATATACTTTTTTTTTTATAGAGCCATAATATTCCACAGCGTTTTACAGAGATCATCATCACTCTCCCCACTGAGGCTCACAATTTAAATACCCTATCAGTAGGTCTTTGGAATGTGGGAGGAAATGACAGCAACTGGAGGAAACCCACGCAAAATACAGGGAGAACATACAAACTCCTTGCAGATGTTGTCCTTGGTAAGATCTGAACCCAGGAATTCAGTGCTGCAAGACTGCAGTGCTAACCACTGACAACGGTGCTGCCCATGGATAGTGGTGACAGGATGCACATATAGGCTTCCATCCACCATAAAGACCCATTGCAAACAAACATACAGTTAGGTCCAGAAATATTTGGACAGTGACACAATTTTCGCGAGTTGGGCTCTGCATGCCACCACATTGGATTTGAAATGAAACCTCTACAACAGAATTCAAGTGCAGATTGTAACGTTTAATTTGAAGGTTTGAACAAAAATATCTGATAGAAATTGTAGGAATTGTACACATTTCTTTACAAACACTCCACATTTTAGGAGGTCAAAAGTAATTGGACAAATAAACCAAACCCAAACAAAATATTTTTATTTTCAATATTTTGTTGTGAATCCTTTGGAGGCAATCACTGCCTTAAGTCTGGAACCCATGGACATCACCAAACGCTGGGTTTCCTCCTTCTTAATGCTTTGCCAGGCCTTTACAGCCGCAGCCTTCAGGTCTTGCTTGTTTGTGGGTCTTTCCGTCCTAAGTCTGGATTTGAGCAAGTGAAATGCATGCTCAATTGGGTTAAGATCTGGTGATTGACTTGGCCATTGCAGAATGTTCCACTTTTTTGCACTCATGAACTCCTGGGTAGCTTTGGCTGTATGCTTGGGGTCATTGTCCATCTGTACTATGAAGCGCCGTCCGATCAACTTTGCGGCATTTGGCTGAATCTGGGCTGAAAGTATATCCCGGTACACTTCAGAATTCATCCGGCTACTCTTGTCTGCTGTTATGTCATCAATAAACACAAGTGACCCAGTGCCATTGAAAGCCATGCATGCCCATGCCATCACGTTGCCTCCACCATGTTTTACAGAGGATGTGGTGTGCCTTGGATCATGTGCCGTTCCCTTTCTTCTCCAAACCTTTTTCTTCCCATCATTCTGGTACAGGTTGATCTTTGTCTCATCTGTCCATAGAATACTTTTCCAGAACTGAGCTGGCTTCATGAGGTGTTTTTCAGCAAATTTAACTCTGGCCTGTCTATTTTTGGAATTGATGAATGGTTTGCATCTAGATGTGAACCCTTTGTATTTACTTTCATGGAGTCTTCTCTTTACTGTTGACTTAGAGACAGATACACCTACTTCACTGAGAGTGTTCTGGACTTCAGTTGATGTTGTGAACGGGTTCTTCTTCACCAAAGAAAGTATGCGGCGATCATCCACCACTGTTGTCATCCGTGGACGCCCAGGCCTTTTTGAGTTCCCAAGCTCACCAGTCAATTCCTTTTTTCTCAGAATGTACCCGACTGTTGATTTTGCTACTCCAAGCATGTCTGCTATCTCTCTGATGGATTTTTTCTTTTTTTTCAGCCTCAGGATGTTCTGCTTCACCTCAATTGAGAGTTCCTTAGACCGCATGTTGTCTGGTCACAGCAACAGCTTCCAAATGCAAAACCACACACCTGTAATCAACCCCAGACCTTTTAACTACTTCATTGATTACAGGTTAACGAGGGAGACGCCTTCAGAGTTAATTGCAGCCCTTAGAGTCCCTTGTCCAATTACTTTTGGTCCCTTGAAAAAGAGGAGGCTATGCATTACAGAGCTATGATTCCTAAACCCTTTCTCCGATTTGGATGTGAAAACTCTCATATTGCAGCTGGGAGTGTGCACTTTCAGCCCATATTATATATATAATTGTATTTCTGAACATGTTTTTGTAAACAGCTAAAATAACAAAACTTGTGTCACTGTCCAAATATTTCTGGCCCTGACTGTATACTGCATGATATACATTTATTGCAGTTGCCCTCTGTATAGTAGAGCAGAGTCTGGTGTACTCGTTTATACATTAATGGGAACCTAACAACTTGGAAAATAATGTTTACCTGCAGATACAGGGTTAATCTGCAGGTAGATAGCATTATAATGCTGCCTGGGTATGTGCACACGTTGAGTATTGGGATGCAGAAATTTCTGCACCATTTCTGCATCTCCTGGCAGGAAAAAACAGAGAAAGTGAATAGAGCTAGATAGATAGATAGATAGATAGATAGATAGATAGATAGATCATTCACTGAGGAAAATAAGTATATGATACAATGCTGATTTTACAAGTTTTCCCACCTACAAAGAATTTAGAGGTCTGTAATTTTTATCGTAGGTACACTTCAACTGTGACAGACAGACTAAAAAAACCCCCAGAAAAATCACATTGTATAATTGTTAAATAGATAATTTACATTTTATTGCATGAATTAAGTATTTGATCATCTACCAAGTAACAAGCATTCTAGCTCGCACAGACCTGTTATTTAAGAAGCCCTCCTACTCTGCACTCATTACCTGTTTGAACCAGTTACTTGTATAAAAGACACCTGTCCACACACTCAATCAATCACAGTCCAACCTCTCCACCATGGCCAAGACCAAACAGCTGGACATCAGGGACAAAATTGTAGACCAGCACAAGGCTGACATGGGCTACATGACAATAAGCAAGCAGCTTGGTGAGAAAGCAACAACTGTTGGTGCAATTATTAGAAAATGGAAGAACACAAGATGACTGTCAGTCTTACTTGGTCTGGGGCTGCATAAAAGATCTTACCTCGTGGGGTAAGGATCATTCTGAGAAAGGTCAAGAATCAGCCAAAAGGTACATGGGAGGACCTGGTCAATGACCTGAAGAGAGCTGGGACTCCAGTCTCCAAGATTACCATTAGTAACACACTATGCTGTCATAGATTTAAATCTGGCAGGGCAAGCAAGGTCCCCCTGCTCACACCAGCACATGTTAAGGCCTGTTTGAAGTTTTCCAATCCGCATCTGGATGATCCAGAGGAGGCATATGGTCAGATGTGACCAAAATAGAACTTTTTGGTATCAACTCCACTCGCCGTGTTTGGAAGAAGAAGGATGAGTACAACCCCAAGATCACCGTCCAAACTGTGCAGCATGGGGGTGGAAACATCATACATTGGGGGTGCTTTTCTGCAAAAGGGACAGGACGACTGCACATTATTGAAGGAATGATAGAAGCGGTCATGTATCGCAAGATTTTCACCAACAACCTCCTTCTCTCAGTAAGAGCATTGAAGATGGGTCATGGCTGGGTCTTCCAGCATGAATGTCCTAAAACATGCAGCCATGGCAACTACGTGGCTCCGTAAGAAGCATTTCATGGTCCCAGAGATGCCAGTCTCCAGACCTGAACCCAATAGAAAAATCTTTGGAGGGAGCTGAAACTCAATGTTGCCCAGTGACTGCCCAGAAACCTAAGTGATCTAGGGAAGATCTGTATGGAGGAGTGGGCTGAAATCCCTCCTGCAGTGTGTGAAAACTTGGTCAAGAACTACAGGAGATGTCTGACCTCTGTAATTGCAAACTAAGGTTTCTGTACCAAATATAAAGTTCTGTTTTTCTATTGTATCAAATATTTTTTCATGCAATAAAATGCAAATTATTTAAAAATCACACAATGTGATTTTCTGTATTTTTTTTCTATTCCGTCTGTCACAATTGAAGTGTACCTAAGATAAAAATTACAGACCTCCCCATTATTTTTAGGTGGGAAAACTTACAATATCAGTTATGTATCACATACTTATTTTCCTCACTGTATAGACAGAAAGACATATAATTGCACAAGTGTAGAAGTGGAGCATAACATGCACCAATTAGATTGACAGAATGGAGAGGGTGAACGTGCTATGATCGGTCTGTGCCAAAATCTGACCACACTCTGATGTCATCTGAATGAGGTTCCAATTTTTACCATGGACCCATAGATTTGCATTATCCAACACTCGGATCAAAATTGGACATGTATGAGCTATTTTCCAAAAGAAAAAACTGGACATGTGCACAGGCCCATGAAATATTAAATATGAGTGCTATCCGTAAAAATCAAGTACGGGAAAATCGGTCGTGTACACAAGCCCTTAAAGTGACTATTGAGTTCTCACTGGCAGTCTTAAGCAATGTATGGGAACACTGTACAACATCTTTTTCAGCAGGTTTTCACATCAAAATACAAAATGTAGTTTTATACTACGTATATATTTGTGCAAGTCTGTCATAACATTGTTCTTAGGCCCTGTGTGCACACTGCGTTTTTTGCCGTGGATATGCTGCGGTTTTTGCTGCAGAACTGGTGCGGTTTTTATTCATAAGCTTCCTGCATTCCTCCCCCATCAAAAAGTCTATGAGAAATCCAAAATACTGTGCGCACGTTGCGTTTGTTTCCTTACAGGTTTTGCTGCAGAATTTCTGTAGCAAAAAGAAGTAGCATGTTACTTCTTTTCTGCGTCTTTCCCTGCTTTTTGCCATTGACAATGTTAAAAAAACTGCAGGGGCAAAGATGCAGGCAAAATCGCGGTAAAACCGCACCAAAACGTTGTAAAAACGTATGCGTTTTTGGAAAGGTTTTTCCGCAGGGAGGTGCATTTTTCTGCCAGAGGGTGCGTTTTTCGCTGGAGAAACAAATCCGCAGTGTGCGCACAAAGCATGAGTGTAGAAATATTCAGATTCTGCACTTAAAAACACAATTGCACAAAAGCTCTGAGTAGAATAACGGGTGCTTTACACGCTGCGATCTCGTTGTTCCTCGTTACTGCGGTGTCACACATAGCGATTTGTGCTGCCGCAGGAACGACAAACAACCTCGCTACTGACCAGACAACGATTTTTGGTAAATGAACGACGTATCACAGACAAACGATTTTTGCCTCTTTTGCGATCGTTTAAGGTCGCTCCTAGCTGTTACACGCTGCGATGTCGCTAACGACGCCGGATGTGCGTCACAAACACCGTGACTTCGACGATATATTGTTAGCGATGTCGCAGCGTGTAAATGGCCCTTTAGTCTATAGGGAAAAATTGAACCAAAAACTGTACGGTTCAACAATGATTTTGTTTGAACTCTTAAGGGTGCTTTACACGCTGCGACATCGCTAGCGATAGCACCCGCCCCCGTCGTTCGTGCAACATTTGGTGATCGCTGCCGTAGCGAACATTATCGCTACAGGAGCGTCACACGCACATACCTTTTCAGCGACGTCGCTGCGGCGTCACTAAGCGGCCGTCCAATAGCGGAGGAGGGGCGGAGATAAGCGGCCGGAACATGCCGCCCACCTCCTTCCTTCCGCATTGCTGGTGGACGCAGGTAAGGAGATGTTCGTCGTTCCTGCGGCGTCACACACAGCGATGTGTGATGCCGCAGGAACGACGAACAACCAGCGGCATGCACCACCAACGATATGAAAAGGAGCGACGTGTCAACGATCAACGATTTTTGACGCTTTTGCGTTCATTGATTGTCGCTCCTTGGTGTCACACGCTGCGATGTTGCTAACGGCGCCGGATGTGCGTCACTAACGACATGACCCCGACGATATATCGTTAGTGATGTCGCAGAGTGTAAAGCACCCTTTAAGGCTTCGTTACCACAATGAGCTTTTGGTGATTTTTCATGTTGCAGAATTTCAGTAACATTTCTACACCAATCATGTAAATTTGGTTACTTGTGTTTTTTTTACGTGTTTAACACTAGAACTACTGAGGTAGTCATTTTGACTACTTTGCACCATGTATTTCTATATAGGTGTCACAAGTCCAGTAGTTCTAGTGTTAAATCACTATTTTGACACTGTTTTTTTTTATCTCTTGTTGGTTTGTCGTGTTTTAAATAAAGCTGCTTTTTTGACACTTGCTGGTATTTGATTTTGCCAAAACTTTATTGATATGCTTTGGTATGGATTATATGTATTTTTGTTGCGTTTCCGCACGGAGGCTTTCAGAGTGGCGGCCGCGTAGCTTTAGAACATCATTATCTGCAGATTAAAGGGAACCTGTCAGGTGCAGAATGCACCCAGTACCTTGAGCAGTTCTGGGTGCATATTGCTAATCCTGCCTAAGGCTATATGCACACACTGCGTTTTTTTGACGCTGCGTTTTTGTGCGTTTTTTTAGCGCTAAAAACGCACAGAAACGCAGCGTCTTTAAAAACGCAAGAAAAAACTAACACGTTTTTACCGCGTTTTGCTGCGTTTTTGCTCACTGCGTTTTTCTGCATTTTTTTATCAGTGAACATTGCCATTAAAGATTGTTGAAAAAAAAAAAAAAAGGTCTGATGTCATTTCCTTCTTCCATATGTTCTTCATTCTCCAATAGTGTATGCAGGAGAGCAGACAGCTACAGAACTACAAGGCTCAGCATTCTCCATCCAGGACTGTATGCTGGAGGGAGAGTCAGGGGGAGCAGACCTACAAGGCTCAGCATACTCCATCCACTAGTGGATGCAGGAGAGCAGACAGCAGCTGCAGAACTACAAGGCTCAGCATCCTCCATCCAATAGTGTATGCAGGAGAGCAGCCAGCAGCTGTCAAACTGCAAGGCTCAGCATCCTCCTTCCAGGACTGTATGCAGGATTTCTTTTCCCCCCCAAACAAAAAAAATGACGTGGGCTTCGCCATATTTTTGTATGCTAGCCGGGTACAGCAGGCAGGTTTGGGCTGCCCCCAACCCCCAGCTGCCTATTTGTACCCGGCTGGGAACCAAAAATATAGGGAAGCCCTTTTTTTTTTAATTATTTCATCAATTTCATGAAATAATTAAAAAAAAAAATGACGTGAGCTTCGCCTAATTTTTGTGTCCAGCCAGGTACAACTAGGCAGCTGGGGATTGGAATCCGCAGGGCAGGGTGCCCAAGCTTTCTGGGTACCCCCACTGCGAATTGCAGTCCGCAGCCGCCCCAGAAAATGGCGCTTTCATAGAAGCGCCATCTTCTGGCGCTGTAACCAACTCTTCCAGCTGCCCTGATGCCGGGTGGCTCGCTGGGTAATAATGGGGTTAGGGCTAGCTGTATATTATCAACTGGCCCTAAGCCCAAAATTCATGGTGTCATGCCAATATTAGACATGGTCACCATGAATTTCTAGTAAAGATAAAAAAAAACACAACAAACAGAAGAATATTTTTATTAGAAATAAAACACAACACAATTAGTGACTTCATCTTTATTGAAATAAAGAACCTCCCTCCGCAGTAATCCTGGGTCAAGGGTCCCGCGCCGTCCAATCCGGATCCAATATCATCTGATCGGTTTGCTGGAAGGCAAAGCGATCAGATGAGGTGTCAGGTTCAAGGCCTGAATCACATGACACATCAGCTGATTGTATAAAAGCAGTTTATACAAACAGCTGATGCATCAGTGCAAAAAAAAAAAAAAAAAAAACACTTCTGTGCAGCGTCGGACTGGCTACTGGAGGAATCTCCAGTAATGCCAGGCCTGGCTTCAGGTACCTGCACTTCACTCTGGAGTTCTCACCTGAGCTCCAGACTGCAGCCGAGACTGTACAGCGAGCGAGTGCCGAGTGACTGATTCCCCGGCACTTGCGATTCAGTTCATGACAGCTGCAGACATCCCGGGCTAATCTCCAGTGCTCTCACCTGAACTCCGGAGATCACCCCGGCCTGTCTGCAGCTGTCATGAACTGACTGCAAGCGTCGAGGAATCAGGCGGTAAAATCCGGCGTCACCACGAGACTTACGATCAGCTGATGCGTCAGGTGACTGCATCAGGTGATCACCGCCAGGTCCTCACGGCCAGGTCATGCAGGTATCGTACGTGCCTGGGAGCCTGCACACAGCCGGAGTGGGGGTGGCGGGACCGGGAGAGGAGCTGGGACCGGACATGGCACCGGGAGTCTGCAGACAGGTGAGCATGACATTTTTCTACTGTTCACTTTTGATTTAGCAGCCGCTTCCACCTCCTGCACGGAAGCTGACATGGCACCGGGCGGGAAATGGAAGCGGCGGTGACGGTACCGGGAGGATTCACGCTTCTGTGTTTACTGACAGAAGGAATCCTCTTCCTGTACATGTCCCTTTACTACCCAACCCTTGCGTTTATAGCTGCGTTTTTAGTAATAACGCACTAAAATGCAGCTATATTTACAATTTGCTGTTTTCATTGCGTTTTTGAACATCTCATTGAACTCAATGGGTGGAAAACGCAGTGAAAAACGCAAAAATAATTGACATGCTGCGTTTTTGTGGGCACCACAAAAACGCAGCTAAAAAGAAACCGCTGTGTGCAGACAGCAAAAATGAAAACTCATAGACTTTGCTGGGGAAGCAAAGTCATGCAGTTTTCTGAGCAAAAACGCACCCGAAAAACGCGCAAAAATGCCGCGAAAAATGCACTGCGTGAACTTACCCTAACTGTCCCTGTATATACTAGCATAGATAAAGAGAGCTATAGAAAAAGTCATTCTAAAGATCTTTTATCATATGCTAATGAGCGAGGGGACTAATCACAAGGGTGTCATTTCCTTTGGCTTGTCGGCCCCCCTGTGGATGTGCTAACATGCTAGTGAATGTGCTATGTTAGAGGTATGGTCGGGCTCACCTCTGTCGCCAACGCTGGATTAAGATCACAATGTCTCCAGACTTCCGGTCATGTGCACTACACCAGTTTGAAGCCGGAACGCATACACCTGGCTTCATAGTACGCATGACTGGAAGTTTGGGACTTCTGATCATGTGCACTGAGCCGAAATCCAGCATCGAACGCGATGGCAGAAGAGGTGAGAACAACCATATTTCTGACGTTGCATATTCATTAGCATGTTAGCACTCCCACATGTTTACATGCTAAGGGGGTCGACTAGCCAAGGGAACTAACACCCTTGCGACTAGGGGCCTCATTAGCATATGATAAAATATCTTTAGAAATACTTTTTCTAAAGATCTCTTTATCTATGGTAGTGTATACAGGGACTCTTGGGCAGAAATTAGAAATATGCACCCAGAACTGCTCGTGGTTCTGGGTGCATATTGTACCTGACAGGTTCCCTTTAACAGCGTTTTTTGACATGGCAGATTCCCCGGCCTCTTTACGAGACACTGGAGAACAGTATACAGAAATAGTCAGAGCGTCTAACAGTGGCTACGTTTCTTGCAGTAATTACGCTGCTGCACTCGGAGATAGCTTAGGCTAAATAAGAAGACAAACACCATGTTAGGAAATATTACTGTACACCAAAAAATTCTAAAGCTATGTATGGAATAAGGACAAAGATGTTCAACAGATACAACATGCTCTGTCTGCAAGTATACATACCAAGAATTACAAGTTATCCGTTATTGAATTTTTACCTGTAATTCCCCATACTCTATTTTCAACCTCGGCATGTCCTTGAGCATGAACGTTCAATTCTACTCATATAATGATTACTGCTGTATCCTCGGCCCATCCTCTGTAGTGCATTTCCCGAAAGTCTGAGAGCACAGAAGAATGCCCAACAGGCAAAGGCTCAACCATCCATACAGTATTTACAAGCGCTTAAGTGGAGATGAAAGAAATCAATTTGGGCTGAAAGTCAGAAACCCCCGAACACCAGAGACTAATGAAATAACTTCAGTTCCAGGACCAGGACTATGTTGACAGCACAAAGCATGAAAACTGAGGTTCTCCTCATCAGCACTATGTGCGGCACACATCACATAATGAATGATTACTCCTAGAACACAACTCCTTCTTGGAGATGTCGCGTTTTAGATGCAGTTGAAAAGTGTCGTTGTGTCTCTGGATCAATGTGTTCATACTGACAGCAGTATGCCTTATTCCCGATAAAACACTCCAAAGTGCTGACCACAAGGAGAGTCCATTCTGTCTAATTTGATCTCCACTGCCCGTTGTAAAGTATAAACCGTCTCTAGCAGCAAATTGCTAAAATGGATTACAGAAAGTCAGAAAGTGAGATTGGGACTATGACTTTCGGCACCTGAGGCAGCTCTATAAAAGGGACCTGACATAACATACTAGTATGCAATCTGTACATGAAAAATTAAAATAAACAAATATATAAATCTTTCAATTTTCAAGATAGCTACTAAGCCTAATATTAGACTCTTCCTGCCATCTGGATAGATTACTTTTCAGCTATCTAATTATCATCACAGACAGTATTACAATGTAACAACACTATAAAAAGTAGACAGGGCCCATAGCAAATGTCCAAATAGGGTGCCCCATGGTCACATACAGTTGCCATTATGTATACCAATCTGGATCCTGTGATTCTATTGGCGGAGCGCGAGAACCACATCTTTGTCATTCATAAGATCATATAAAGGATTAAAACTGCTGTGATCGCAGCTTGCCCAAATGGTAGCAGTTACAACTGGTAACTGCTGGATAAAATAGCCAGGATACAAATATGGCAGATATTGGGAGACATGGGTGGATGCCAGGCAGGGCCGTTAGGCACTTGACTAATCTCCCAACATATGCAGCTCCAGTAACAGTTATCAATATGAGATCTAGCATTCACAGGAGGTAATAGTCACAGCTCTCCTCCTTCCTTCACAATCAGCTTAACCAAGATTAGAGAATTCAAAATCTATACTTCTAATAGGGTCAAACAGAAAGAGTCTGAGTTAGTCTACTGTATATGAAAAGAATAAAAAACATACAATAATTTTTTTTCAACATAAGAACCTGTTTTATACAATAGCACATTTTCTGATAAAATTCCCTTTAATGAAAAGTAATGCTACGAGTATAAAATTCCAACAGCATGAACAGTGAAACTAAAGCCTGCTTTACACACTTCAATAGATCTTTCAATCCGTCGTCGGGGTCAAGTTGTAAGTGACGCACATCCGGCATCGTTCGTGACGTATTTGCGTGTGAAACCTACATGCGATCAAGATTGAACGAAAATACGGTGATCGCATACACGTCGTTTATTCCTCATACATTGGACGTTTGGTAGTACGAAACTAGTGAATTGTAACGTGTGACATCCCTCATACGATTTTGATGTCTGAGGCTATGTGCGCAGGTGTGCGCTCTGCACCGCAGCTTAAAAAAGGTCTGTTTCAGAGCGAAGCTGAAAAGCTGCGTTCTGAAGCGCCTCACAATGTCTGTCATGCACTAATCTCTGTCAGTCCGTCACTATCTCTGTCCCTCTCTCTGTACATGTCAGTCTATCCTTCTTACCCCCTCTCTCATACTCACCGATCCCCGGCGCTGCACGGCATTCACACTGCTGCGGCGGCTTTTACTGTTTTGAAAAAGCCGGCCGCCCATTAAACAATCTCGTATTCCCTGCTTACCCCGCCCACCGGCGCCTATGATTGGTTACAGTGAGACACGCCCCCCACGCTGAGTGACAGGTGTCACACTGCACCAAATCACAGCAGCCGGTGGGCGTGTCTATACTGTGTAGTGAAATAAATAATTAAATAATTTAAAAAAACGGCGTGCGGTCCCCCCTAATTTTAAAACCAGCCAGATAAAGCCATACGGCTGAAGGTTGGTATTCTCAGGATGGGGAGCTCCACAGTATGGGGAGCCCCCCAGCCTAACAATATCAGCCAACAGCCGCCCAGAATTGCCGCATGCATTAGATGCGACAGTTCTGGGACTGTACCCGGCTCTTCCCGATTTGCCCTGGTGCGTTGGCAAATCGGGGTAATAAGGAGTTATTGGCAGCCCATAGCTGCCAATAAGTCGTAGATTAATCATGTCAGGCGTCTATGAGACACCTTCCATGATTAATCTGTAAATTACAGTAAATAAACACACACACGCCCGAAAAAATCCTTTATTAGAAATAAAAAACACAAACACATTCCCTGGTTCACCACTTTAATCAGCCCCAAAAAGCCCTCCATGTCCGGCGTAATCCAGGATGCTCCAGCGTCGCATCCAGTGCTGCTGCATGGAGGTGACCGGAGCTGCAGCAGACACCGCCGCTCCGGTCACCTCCATACAGCAAATGAAGACAGCCGCGCGATCAGCTGAGCTGTCACTGAGGTTACCCGCTGTCACTGGATCCAGCGGTGGCCGCGGGTAACCTCAGTGACAGCTCAGCTGATCGCGCTACTCACCGCCGCTCCGGTCAGCTCCAGTCAGCAACTGAGGTGAGCAGCGCGATCAGCTGAGCAGTCACTGAGGTTACCCGCGGCCACCGCTGCATCCACCGCTGGATCCAGTGACAGCGGGTAACCTCAGTGACAGCTCAGCTGATCGCGCGGCTGTCTTCATTTGCTGTATGGAGGTGACCGGAGCGGTTGTGTATTCTGCAGCTCCGGGCACCTCCATGCAGCAGAGCTGTATGCGACGCTGGACCATCCTGGATTCCGCCGGACATGGAGGGCTTTTTGGGGCTGATTAAAGTGGTGAACCAGGGAATGTGTTTGTGTGTTTTATTTCTCATAAAGGATTTTTTCGGGTGTGTGTGTTTATTTACTGTAATTTACAGATTAATCATGGAAGGTGTCTCATAGACGCCTGACATGATTAATCTAGGACTTATTGGCAGCTATGGGCTGCCAATAACTCCTTATTACCCCGATTTGCCAACGCACCAGGGCAAATCGGGAAGAGCCGGGTACAGTCCCAGAACTGTCACATATAATGTATGCGGCAATTCTGGGCGGCTGTTGACTGATATTGTTAGGGTGGGGGGCTCCCCATAACGTGGAGCTCCCCATCCTGAGAATACCAGCCTTCAGCCGTATGGCTTTATCTGGCTGGTTTTAAAATTAGGGGGGACCGCACGCCGTTTTTTTAAATTATTTAATTATTTATTTCACTACACAGTATAGACACGCCCACCGGCTGCTGTGATTGGGTGGCAGTGTGACACCTGTCACTCAGCGTGGGGGGCGTGTCTCACTGTAACCAATCATAGGCGCCGGTGGGCGGGGTAAGCAGGGAATACGAGATTGTTTAATGGGCGGCCGGCTTTTTCAAAACAGTAAAAGCCGCCGGAGCAGTGTGAACGCCGTGCAGCGCCGGGGATCGGGGATCGGTGAGTATGAGAGAGGGCTGCTCACTTCAGTTACTCAGGAGTTTAGCGGTCACCGGTGAGTCCTTCACTGGTGACCGCTAATCAGGACTCGACACAGACAGAGCCGCAGCATGACAATGAAGTCGGGTGAGGTTCACCCGAGTTCATTCTGACAGTGCGGCTCTTTCTGTGTCTGCTGTCAACTACCATTCACCGCTGCTACATGGCTGTCTGTGTCTGCTGTCAGCGGCCATGTAGCAGAGCTGAATGGCAGATGACATAGTAAAAACGCATCCCTACATTACACACGCTTGGCAAGTCAATAAATAAAAAAAAAAAAAAAAGGTGCCCAATCCATACGTCACAGAACACATGATCTAAAGGATCGCACACAAAATTGATCAATTTAACATAGACTACTAACGCTCGTGTGACAGCAAATGAACGACCTACGTGCAATCTCATTCAATCGCATATGCGACCTGGGCGTGTCACATCGCATACGAGATCGTACACCTAATTGTAAGGTGTAAAGCTGGCTTAAGCCAATCTAATTGAGGTTTTTTTTAGCATTTTGATTTCTTTAAAAAGACAAAAAAGATCAGAACAAACCTGAAATTAAAACTTTCAATATTAAGTATAGGGTCAGAAAAATGTTACATGGTGTATACTTGAGAAAACTCAAATGACTGCACTCTCTACGTAGTTGTCATGCTAAGTATGGGGAATGTACCAAGCGAACGGCGAAAGGGAAGGGAAACCCTGTGTCTACGGAAGAGGGAGATGGTGATCCCTGACTAAACCTACCGCTGGCCCCTGGCTTCCCTCACCACCCTAGATAGATTCTGCACATATGCGCCGAGCCAGATACCAGACCCTGGCTGACCCAGAAATAAGCCATAAGTAGGAAATGGATGGGATGAGCACTTAGGGTACCATCTCACTAAACGATGTACCAGCGATTTCGAACACGATACCACCTGGTCAACCTGGTCAGGATCACTGGTGCGTTGCAACATGGTCGCTGGTGAGCTGTCAATCAAGCAGATCTCACCAGCGACTCGTGTAACGATGCTGCGCTTGGTAACCAGGGTAAATATCGGGTAACCAAGCAAAGCGCTTTGCTTGGTTACCCGATATTTACCCTGATTACCAGCATACACCGCTTAGAGCTACCTCCATGCACAGGTAGCCAGGGTTCCTCCCATACTCTAAAGACATACTAATAGGGTATTTAGAATATGAGTCTCAGTACAGATTATAAAGAGGATGTCTGTAATACACAGTG
Organism: Anomaloglossus baeobatrachus; assembly: GCF_048569485.1. Taxonomy (NCBI): domain Eukaryota; kingdom Metazoa; phylum Chordata; class Amphibia; order Anura; family Aromobatidae; genus Anomaloglossus; species Anomaloglossus baeobatrachus. Next base: position 813,397,809 of record NC_134353.1, on the reverse strand, counting down.
AAATCAAATGGCATTATATAGACGAGTAAAATAAATGATAAAAGCTTGAGACTCATTCACCAACACTACAAATCACATATACAGTGATAATTTCGGACATTATTTCTTTTTGCCTTTTTTCTAAATATAGATAGGCGGAAGACTGGTCTAAATATAGCCAGAGAAAAAAGATAATAGCCAATAGCACTCTGTGCAGTTACAGTAAATCCCCTTCCTTCTGAAGAGGCTATTTGCAAGTATATCTATTAGGACTTAAGGGCAAAGGGTCATTTTAATGGCGACACCATTCCTTAAGCTCAATTTAAAGAGATACATCTGGATTGCTTTGGGTTTGTAGAAGAAACTATGACTTTTTATGCATCTTTTTCCTACTCCAGATTATCCTGGTACACTACTTATAGGGCGGTCTCTCCAAAAATTGAGAATACAAGGTCTTGGCTCTCAAGATACTGCATCATACACTCAACGCTGAAATTACATCACCGAAAGGAAAGAATGTTATTATGGAATTCACAGAACTGATAGACATGTTAATTATATGCAAAAAATTAAGAGTGGAATCTATATTTTGAAATCATCATGATTCATTAAGTTTCAAGTATGAGCGCCACACAGAAATCCCTGCACTTAACTTCACTGATAGTAGCCAAGGTGTGTATGAATGACCATGGCAGCTCCGTTTGCAACTGTCGACCAAATGTCGACATCCTAGATATGCTTGTGCTTCTGTGAGCAGCCTGCAAGGTCTTCATCCTCTCCAGACTTGTCTCCCATCAAGCCCATCTGAGACAGCATTGGTCATAGATTGCAAAGGAAACAGCGGATTTTGATGATTTGGGCAACTCAAGGAAATTTAACATGGCAGAACAACCCACAGACAACCATTAATAACTTCACTAATATCAGCAAAGGCATCTAAGGGTATATCTGCACATAACTCTCATACTTCATAATGAATAAATCGAGGTGTTATGAAAATTTTGCTTCTATTTTTTTCATCATTAACAGGTCTATCGATTACATGACTTTCGCAGTTGCTCAAATACTCCATCTTGATGTTGCAATTTAATGTTGGGTAGGAAACAGTCATGGCCAAAAGTATTGAGACTGATACAATTTTTGATTCTTTTATGTGCACAAACTCAATATTTCCAGTGTTAACCCTTATTTTTTAAGACTTCTAGAATTCCCTCTGACATGCTGGATATCAACTTTTAAACCAGTGTACTGATGGCAACTAGGGATGATCGAATACCTGAAATATTCGGCTTTGCGAATATCTGACGAATAGGTCGCCGCTATGCGAATATTCGATGCACAATGTTAGTCTATGGGAAGCCCAAATAGTTCAGAATAGTTGTTATTCGGGTTTCCCATAGACTTACATTGCGCATCAAATATTCGCAAATAGTCGAATAGCGGCGACCTATTCGGCAAATATTTTCCAAGCCGAATATTTGACGTACTCGATCATCCCTAATGGCAACACATTCTTGTCTAATCGATGTTTGGAGTTCATCACAATTTGTGTTTATTTGCGCACTCAAAGTGGATTCTGCTTTCTAAGTGATTACATAACAAACATTTATCATCCTATGTTGGTTGACAGCACTGGCTTGCCCATATCCAGTATTGTCAACCAACATAGGTGTGACAGTATTAAATAAGTGGGTGGAATGATGGAAAGGACGCACATTACAATAAAGTTATTATTTGGAACAACAGAGGAACAGATTTAAAAATAAAAAGGTTGATAGTTATTGTTGCCCTGTCTCCTATAAGGCTATTTGGTTAGTTTGAAGTATAAATTTGGGATTACATAATCCCTTTATTTTTGGGATAATAGACTTCCTTTAAAGGGAACCTGTCACCAGATTAGCAGACTGTAAACTGCGGCCACCACCAGTGAGCTCTTCTATACAGTATTCTAGAATACTGTATAGAAGAGCCCAGGCCACTGTGTAGAATGTAACAAAAACTTTTCTAATACTCACCTTGGGGGAGGTCCGGTCTGGCGCCTCCTCTCTGCTGTAATCTCTGTCCTCCTATCCACCCCAGACCGGCATTGCAGTCCTGAGCAGTCGCACTATGATCCACTCTGCTGAGGGTAGATCAGTACTGTAATGCGCAGGTGTATGGAAAGGTTGAATACCGCCTGCGCAGGCGCACTACAATACTTTGATCTGTCCTATACAGGACCTCAATGCTGGCTAGTGTGAATGACAAAGAACACATCATGCATACGGGCCTCAGAAGAAGGAGGATAGAGATCACCGCAGAGAGGAGGCACCGTACCAAAGAGCAGCGACAACCATCGGACCGGACCGCCCGCTAGGTGAGTATAATAAAGGTGTTTTTTACATTCTACACAGCGGCCTGGGCTCTTATATACACAGCATGTTAGAATGCTGTACATAGAGGCTCACCGGTGGTGGCCGCAGCTCATAAGGGAGAAACCTGGAGACAGGTTCCCTTTAAAACAAAATAAACCAGAAATAAAAATGTAACGATATACATATAACAAGAAATGAAACATATAGAATGTATTATGACTTAATTTACATCAAACACGGAAATATTTGCATCTAGAAATAAAAGTAAACTAAACTGTTAGACTGAACCAGTAATCAAAAGAATTCATCAAGGGAAGCGCGGCGGTCTATGAAAAAAATCTAAACAATCTGTTTAATAACCACATATATCACTGATGTTACTGATCCCTAGGGAATGGATAGGCTGCGTGCTAAAAATAATTGCTTAACCCACAAAATAGCAGTTTACAGTTTGCTTAGACGAACAATAGATATTTAATGCTACGGAGAGCGATGTCTGGATACTGAAGCATTTTATTCTGTATTTTCAATTATTTAACAAAAGCGATATAATTAAAGCTCTATTCCAGTACACTCCACAGGCTGCAGCCACACAGGCAGTATTACTTCACTGGAGATAATCAGATTTTGTCACCTTTGTTACCATTTCAATTCCCTTTTTTCTCTTGCCATTTTCATACACTGCATCACTTCCTCATCAGGGGGAGGATAATCCTGAGCCTCTCGACTTAGAACTGCAATGCCAGATATACAGTGCTACTGTAAAACCAAGGCCGCGCTTTGCATTGTCGGCCAGGAACGTACCTAGAAGGGCTGCAGATGTTGCGGCCTAACCCATGCCCTGGATTTTAGGATGACCGAATGGTTGTTATGGCCAATATGCCATCATGACTGGTCTATTGGGTGTGTGTGTGTGTCTCAACGACAAGACCAGTAAGCACAGACTAATAGGAACTGGACTAACGGGGAGTTGCCGGACTAACGGGCAGCACGCCAAGTAGTCCTCTAAGGATAATCTACTGCTGATTAAACACTGATTTTATCAAAACTACACTAAGCAGCCTGGTAAGTAACACATCACTGGAATCAGGATCTCTGCTCCAACGTTATAATCGTCTCAGATTAGGTGACAAAAATCTGGTAACAGATTGCCTTTTAGCAAACTGGGTAAGGACCAGAGGAGGGATTTGCAGGGAAATTAGGGATAATGTTTTTATTACACATACGAGGCCAATAATAATAATAATAATAATAATAATAATGATAACTAGGAATGATCAAATACCGCAAATACGGCAACGCCCATATTTGCTGAATAGGTCGCCACTATTCGACGATTTTCAAATATTCGATGCGGAATGTAAAGCTGGCTTTGCACGCTACGATATTTCTAACAATTGCTAGCGATATCGTACGCAAAAGCACCCGCCCCCGTTGTGCATGCGATATCATGTGATCTCTGCCGCAGCGAACATTATCGCTACGGCAGCGTCACACGCACATACCTGGTCGGTGGAGTCGCTGTGACTGCCGAACAATCTTTCCCTCAAGGGGGAGGTGCGTTCGGCGTCACGGCGACGTCACTGCGACGTCACTAAGCGGCCAGCCAATCAAAGCGGAGGGGCGGAGATGAGCTGGATGAACATCCCGCCCACCTCCTTCCTCATTGCGGGCGGGATGCAGGTAAGGTGAGGTTCCTCGCTCCTGCGGTGTCATACACAGCGATGTGTGCTGCCGCAGGAATGGGGAACAACATCTATAAACAACCATTAACAATTTTTGGTTTTAAGACAACCTCTACATGGTGAACGATTTTCACCACATTGGAGGACGTTTAAGGTCGCTGGTAAGTGTTACACGCTGCGATACCGTTAATGACACTGGATGTGGGTCACTAACGACGTAACCCCAACGATAAAACATTAACGATATTGTAGCGTGTAAAGCCCCCTTTAGTCTATGGGAAACCCGAATAGTTGCCGAATAGCAACTATTCGGGCTTCCCATAGACTTACATTGCGCATCGAATATTCGCATAGCGGTGAGCTATTCGACAGATATTCGTGAAGCCGAATATTGCCGAATATTTGTGATATTTGATCATCCCTAATAATAATAATATTATTATGTCTATAATTACAAACTACACTAAGCAGCCCAGTAAGCGACACATCACTGGAATCAGGATCTCCGCCCCAACGTTATGTTGATCTCAGATTAGGTGGTAAAAATCTGGTGACAGATTCCATTTAAGCAAACTGGGTGAGCACCAGAGGAGGGATTTACAAGGAAATCAGGGATATTATTTTTATTACATATAAGATGCCTTTATAATTATAAAATCTGTAATTACAATACTTTAAAGAAGAATAACTTTTGAAGGTGAAAAATATCATTAAATACATCACTTCATCTAGTCCCAGCTCTTTTTATTTTGTGACTTTGATATATCGTTGTCAAGCACCAGAGACTGATAAGCGCCTATGATACATATGAAGTGATAATCTCCAGAAACAGACAGCGGCTCACCTTATTACAAAGTCATGGCTGTCAATCTCGTTGCCACATCCACTGTTCAGAAGGATTCCGGAATTACCCACAACTGCACAAGTCTGAAACCGGCGGCTCTTCATTGGTGACACTTCAGGCAATAGACTGTGCAGATTCTGGGAAATATTTAGAGTACGGCGTCTATCCAGAACATAATGAATTACGTCTCCCGGCTTGAAGCTGCTTTTAACTACAGATACATCTCTCTCAGCATCCAGAAATCGAAGAATATCTTTTCTATGAGAAAAAAAAATACCATAATAAACAAATCAGTTTTATAGGACAAATCATGCACACATCAAAAAGTACATCCGGAATTCAGGAGATTGGTCATTGCCCAAACACCACTGATATCATTACAAGAAATATTGGTACTACTTTATAATATCCTGTTTGCTTTCTGAGCAATTCCTTATAGCGTCTCTGTCACCAGATTTCACAACAGAAACTATAATATTCCACAAAGCTCTTAAATCTGATAAGGCTGGTGGATTTCTTTTGAAAGTCCATATCAGAAACAACTTTCATAAAGGATAATACAGCCTAACTTTATATCCACCAACTTTCCCTGATTGACAGCTCCTCAGTGTCCCTCCTCCCTGCTGCTGAGATCTCAAACTGCTCAGTACAAGCTGCAGCTGTCAGAGGGTGGAGACTGAATATGCTTGGACTTATGAGCTCTCTGGACTTTTTAGCCAGACTTATAAAATGCTCATTTTGCTATCAGGATTACATTGTCACTCTAAAATTGATTTTCATAGTAATCACACAAGCCGCATCAGGTTTAAGAGCTTTTTTTAAACAATGAATATAGTTTACACTGTAAATTCTGGTGATCATTCCGCTTTAACTTCTTCCTGATATACAATGTACATATATCAGCTCAACTGTCACCTGCTCCAATCGCTGCTGTCAATCTCTGACAGCGGTATTTAAGTGGTGCGATCTGGTATGGGAGTGGACAATAAGGTGACAACAGGTGCGACACCTTTTTTGATAGACTATGATATTAAATCCTGCATACAAATTTCAAGCACCAAAGAATCAAACAAAGTGTAAAGTTTATTCTTGACTAGCTGTAGCACCCAGCGTTGCCCGGGATAGTAACTGTCTCTCTCCCAGTCTTTGTCTGTTTGTGTCTGTTTGTCTGTGTCTGTCTGTCTGTCTCTTTCTGTCTATCTTTGTCTCTGTGTGTGTCTCTTTCTGTCGGTCGGTCTCTGTCTGTCGGTCGGTCTCTGTCTGTCGGTCGGTCTCTGTCTGTCGGTCGGTCTCTGTCTGTCGGTCGGTCTGTCGGTCGGTCTCTGTCTGTCTTTCTCTTTCCCTCTCTGTTTGTGTCTGTGTCTCTGTCTCTTTGACAGACTTTCTATCTCTGTCTTTTTCCTGGTCTGTCTCTTTCCCTGTCTTTCTGTCTGTCTCTTTCCATGTCTGCCTCTTCCTCTGTGTGTGCCTATGTCTGTCTGTCTCTCTCTGTCTCTTTCCCCATCTCTCTCTTTCTGTGTTTCTCTATCCATCTCCCCACCGACATCCTATTACCTCACACACAAGCTTCTTATACTAACAATTTCCTTTGCTTCTATAGCAACCAATCACAGCTGCTATTAATAACCTGTAGCTCGCAGCTCCATTGACTTTAATGGAGGCAGGTTTTTTGGAAAGTAACTGTAAAGCGCGGGGTTAAATTTTCCGGTCAAAACATAGTCTATGACGTTCCCTGAATCACATGGAGTGTCTGTGCAAAATTTCGTGATTGTAAATGCGACGATGCAGATTCCTTTAGCGGACATACACACACTCAGCATTATATATTCGATGACTCTATCTTATTCATAAAAGAGAATAGTCAGAATACAGTTTTTGAGCAGAAAGACGGGCAGTATTTATATAAGGTGAACTAGCCTTCAATAAGCAGCTAAACACAAAAAGACTAAATTTGGAGGGAGGGGTGGGGGTCAGAAAATGTAATATTGCTAAAAGAGTAGTAGATGCTTGGGACAAACTGCCAGCAAATATAGTTAGAAAACCAAGAGTAGGTGAATATAAACATTCCTGCGATACACATCACGTAGCTCTGTACTAAAAAGTAAATATAAGTGCAGACAAAAATGGACCATGTACTTTTTTTTGTGTCACTCGCCCATGTTCACTCTAATTCCTTCACATAGGCTCTCAACCACCCACATCCATCGATACTTATCTATTGTGTAGGAGACGCTTTAAGCTCCATTTAGACAGCCCGATAATGACAGAGCGACGTCCGTCACAATGTAGGAAATCTACGCTCACTTTGGCTGGTGTAACTCTGTACGATAAGCACTATTCAGCTATTAAAAATTAAGCTTAAAAAAAGTGCAAAATGTGACTTTATATGGAGATTATTTGATACTGCAATGAAGTCAGAACAGCAGCCGCAATCATTGTGCATCCTAATAAATGGTTTGCCATGGCAACATGTTTTTAATTTCAAGGCCCTGGAGTAACTGCTTTTACACTCAGCTGTTTGATGATCCTATAATCGAAATTTTCAGCATTGCTTAAGATTTCTGATGAAGATGATACCTACAGTGCCTTGAATTGTTTCATACCCCGTGAACTGAATTCCTACCCCATGAACTTTTCCACATTTTTTTCACATTACAGCCGCACTTTTTGTGATATACCAAGAGTAAATAGCAAGTATTTGTGAACTGTACAGGAAATGAAACTTGGTTTTCTAAATATTTTAAAAATATAAATATGAAAATTGTGACGTGTATGTGTGTTCCATCCCAGAGTCAATACTTTGTAGGACCACCTGTCTCTGAAAGTCTTTTGGGGTCTGTCTCTACCAGCTTTGCACATTTAGAAGCTAATAGTTTTGCCCAGTCCTCTTTGTAAAACAACTCTAGCTCAGTGAGATTGGATGGAGGGATCTGTGAACAGCAATTTTCAAGTCCTGTCACAGACAAAGGGATTTACGTCTGGACTGACTGGGCCATTCACACACATAAATATCTAGGAGGCTGCATGGCACATGAAATACATAATATAGAGTAGGACGCCCTATTGAGATTTACCGTGACGTTGGCAGGGGTGGCTCAAAGAATAGATCAATTATTTGCTAAAAATCTCATTTTGTATTATAGTACAGTTGGAATAAATCTGTGAATTTGCACTTTTTATATGATGCATGCCACTCTCAGATCGTGCTGGCTCTCTTCTCTCTCTGTTTGGTTGTAGTTATGCTACAAATGTATGGTGGCTGGTCACCACCATGCTATGCACGCCTGATCTTGGTTTGCAATATATATACCTCCTGTTGGTAGCTGTTCACATTCAGTTGCCTCACCCTTTTCCACAGGCATTGCTAATTAAGCACCATACTTGGATCTGGTCTGCCTATATCAATGGTTGCTGTCTGGCACTGGGAGGGTCAGTTCTGATACAGTTCTGGTATGTGTAGAGCTTGTTCCACATGCTGGGACCTGGGCTGTTCCTTAGCCACAATTGCCTCTTTTGCAACATAGAAGTGGTTATATACAGGTTACAGGTATGTGTGCTCCATTATGGTTCTGCTTTTAACTTTATCTAGGAGGCCGTATGGCACATGAAATACATAATATAGAGTAGGACCCCCCTATTGAGATTTGCCGTGACGTTGGCAGGGGTGGCTCAAAGAATTGATCAATTATTTGCTAAAATCTCATTTTGTATTATAGTACTGTTGGAATAAATCTCTGAATTTGCACTTTTTATATGATTCATGATAATTTCTGATCGTGCTGGCTCCCCTCTCTCAGAGTAAATACTTTGTAGGACTACCTGTCTCAAAGTCTTTTGGGGGTCTGTCTCTACCAGCTTTGCACATTTAGAGGCTGATAGTTTTGCCCAGTCCACTTTGTGTACAAAACAGCTCTAGGTCATTGAGACTGGATGGATGTGTCTGTGAACATCAAATTCCAAGTCTTGTCACAGATTATCAATGGAATTTACATCTGGACTGACTGGGCCACTCACACACATGAATATGCTTTGATCTACACCATTCCAGTGCAGCTCTGGCAGTATGTCTAGGGTTGTTGCCTGTTGGAAGGTGAACCTACACCAAAGTCTCAAGTCTAATAGGTTTTCCTACAGGCTTGCTTTATATTTAGCTCCTTCCACCTTCTCATCAACTCTTACCAGATACCCTATTCCTGCTGAAGAAAAGTATCCACACAGCATGATGCTGCCACCACAATGTTTGATGGTGGGGATGGAGTTTTCAGTATGATGTGTACTTTTAGTTTTCCACCACACATAGCATTTTGTATTTAACCCAAAAAGTTCCACTTTGGTCTTCATCCACATGCTATTTGTGTGCCCAACATTACATGTCATTTGCATATTTGCAGCCTCATTCACACTAAATGTGCTTGGTTTTACTCAATTCATTTGCATTGAGCAGAACATGTCTAGTTGGCAGGTGACCACATATATGTCTAGTCGGGATGAGACTGTATACTTGTGGTCATGTAGTCACATAACCACATTCTCTCGTTGGCAAAATGGTGGTTGTAAGGATTCAGAAGTCTGCTGACAGATAGTTACTGCAGACTTTCACCCGAAGACCGGACAACTTTAATCTCAAGTCAGAACCATCATATATTTATAAGTGAGAATATACCTACATCTTGTGTACACCAACAAGTTTTATTGTCGGTCAGACCAAGATGGTATGATAATTCAGGCACTCTATATAAAAGATATTATAATTTGTAATAGCTTTCTTGTAAAACTATGCATCCTGAGCAAAATTGTAACTGTGGCAAAATAGTCTTAAAATCAGAAAAGATGGGGTTTAGTTCTTTATTAGTGATGGACAAACCCTCCCCGATGTTTGGGATCAGGAGACTCGCCCGAGCTTTTTGTAAGGTCAGGGTTCAAGGCCGAAGATAACGCGAACTTGCGTCCGAACCCCGAACTTGGACTTTACAGTTATGGAATGGGGCGGGGGGTAAAATATAGAATATAGTTAATAATAAACATTGTCATTATACTTACCGGTCCCACGACACATCCTGCAGATCTGCTATCTCCCGGCCACTTCTGCTTCCTGGTCCGATCATTAACTTCTGGAAGTATTCACTGCACTGCTAGTCACTTGGCAGTCTTCAGCCGTATTCGCAGTGATGTCAGGTCCATGGCTAAAGGGTGCTTTACACGCTGCAACATCGCTAACAATATATCGTTGGGGTCACGTTGTTAGTGACGCACATACGGCGCCGTTAGCGACATCGCAGCATGTGACATTAAGGAGCGACGATCAATGATTGCACAACCATCAAAAATCGTTGATCGTTGACACGTCACTCCTTTCCTTAATATCGCTGCTGCCACAGGTACGATGTTGTTCATCGTTCCTGCGGCAATCCACATCGCTATGTGTGACACCGCAGAAACGACGAACATCTCCTTACCTGCGTCCACCGGCAATGAGGAAGGAAGGAGGTGGGCGGCATGTTACATCCCGCTCATCTCCGCCCGTCCTCTGCTATTGGGCGGCCGCTTAATGACGCCGCTGTGACGTCGCTATAACGCGGAACGCACCTCCCCCTTGAAGGAGGGATTGTTCGGAGACCACAGCGGCGTCGCTGAAAAGGTATGTGCATGTGACGCTGCCGTAGCGATAATGTTCGCTACAGCAGCAATCACCAAATGTCGCACAAACGACGGGGGCAGGTGCTGTCGCGCACGACATTGCTAGCTATCGCTAGCGATGTCGCAGCGTGTAAAGCACCCTTTAGCCATGGACTCGATTGAACTTTGACTGTCACTGTCAGTGTTAGTCTGCTTCTCGCTCTATAGAGACCCTTGTCTGTACAGAGCGATGAAGCAGAGCTGACATTACTTTCCCTGTGGACTACGTCAGACTAATGATTTTTTCATAATAAAGATGGAGTCTCTAAATGTTTTTTTGTTTTATTTCTAAAAAAAAAATAAATCTCTATGTGTTGTGTTTTTTTTTTACTGTTTACTAGAAATTCATGGAGGCCATGTCTAATTTGGCATGACACCAATAATTTCGGGCTTAGTACCAGCTGAAAATACAAAGCTGGTATTAACCCCTTTATTACCCAGCGTGCCACCGGTATTAGGGCCGCTGGACGAGCCGGGTAATGCACCTGGAAACAGAGCTAAGAAACAATGCGCCATTTCCAAGGGTGGCTGTAGGCTGCGGTTTTAAGTGTGGGGGGCCCAGAATGCTTGGGCCTTACTACGCTGAGAATCCCAGCCCCCAGCTGCCTGGTTTTACCTGACTGGCAATCAATCAGCGGGAGCCCACGCATTTGTTTTTAAATTATTTTTTTAAATAATTAAAAAAAATGAATGGACTTTCCTGTATTTGTATTGCCAGCCAAGGTAAAGCCAGGCAGATAGGGGTGGCAGCCCGTAGCCGTCCGCTTTATCTGCGCTAAAAATCAAAAGTACAGTGGAGTGCCACGTCATTTTTTTTAATTATTTATTTTTACACTACTATATGCGTGAGGGACCCAACAGCCAATCACAGACGCTGTCACCCAGAATGAGCGTCTATGATTGGCTGTTGGAGTAACCTGGATTCTGCCCATACATTCTAGATGCTAGATTGTAAGGGCTAGTTTCAGGTTACGCCAGCATCCAATCACAGATGTCCACTCTGTGACAGCGTCTGTGATTGTCTGGTATTTTAACAGTAAAATAAAACAACAACACAGAGGAAAAAATATTTTATTAGAAATAAAACAGAAGACATTTAGGACTCAATCTTTATTACCCAAAAAAAGCCCTCTGATGCAGTCCAAAGGCGGGCGAGTATCTTCAGCTCTGCTACATCTGTGCGAGGAGACAAACAGGTCTGCTCACACAGACGAGCAGGCACAGACTCAGTCGAGAGCTGTCAGAGACTTCACCCGAGTGCACAGCTGAGGCCGGTCAGCTGTGCCCTCGGGTAACCTCAACTGACGTCACTGCAACACTGCGGTAAAATGAGTGCTTGTCGGCAGTAAGAGCACTGACGTCAGAGTCGGGGTTACCCGAGGGCACAGCTGACGTCACCGCTTTCACCGTCGACAAGCGCTCACTTTACAGCAGTGTTGCAGTGACGTCAGAGGAGGTTACATAGGGGGGTCAGTGGAGGATACTCACACTGTGAGGCTCTGGGACTTTGTGCATTAGAAGGTCATCAAAACCACTGCAGACTGTGACTGACTGCAGCGGTCAGGTGACTGGGAGAGCGCGTTCTTAGAGAAACCTCCCATCATGCACTCCTCTAGTTACCTGGCCACTGCAACCAATCACAGACTGTCCTGGTAACCTCTTGCCCGGCCATACATCACTGCAAGGAGCACCGGGAGGGATGACGCCTCCCTCCATTATATTAAACCCATTCAGGGCTAGAAAAAAAAAATGTATTAAAGCATCAGATGTCCTAGAAAGAGTTAATAAATACAATCAATAAATTGTATGTACCTAAAAATGGCGCCATTAAATAAAAATGCATAAAAAAAGGCACGAGAGACCACATAGATGGAAAAATATAAAAGTAACAGATTTTAAAAAGAATAAAAAAGAACCAAAAAAGTAAAAAAAACTGAAAAACTTTCACTTTATAAAATACTTTAATTGAAAAAAAAAAACACAAAACAAACAAAAAAAAACAAACTATGAATGGTGACGTGTGCAAGATGTCACGGAAGGTCCTGTAACCCAAAAGGTAACAACAACATTCACACCAAACTGGTCCCATGGCTATGACATCATGGAAGGTCCTGTAGTTAAAGTTACCTGGGGCACAGTTGACTTTGCCTGCTCGTCTGTGTGAGCAGACCTGTGTGTCTCCTTGCACAGATGTGACGCCCTGGTCTATCAGGTCGTCACAGGGTGCCGTGTAATCTGCCCTTCTGCATGGTACCCGCTCCTCCTTGGTTATGGGTCCTGTCAATTTGGTGTTGCTACCAACAGGTGTACACAAATCCTGAGGAACACTCTGCACCACACCCATCAGACACCCATTGGGCGGCCTGAGGGGAATAGGGCCACCCAGATGGGGGGATGGAAGAGGGAGGGCAGAGATGTCAGTTGTAGAGTAGAAGTTGAGCAGTGAGCAGCGGTTACAGGACAGGTCACGCTGTGGAGCTGGGCTCCTGCACCCGTCCCAGGTGCCAGACTTTGGCCTGGCCAAAAGGAGCTGGAACCCCGGTCACAGGGGTAGTGACAGGGGGCACGGTGCTGCTACAGAGAGCAGGCTGGCTGCCTTGTGCTGCAACCGGGCAGGGACCAGGGCACAACAAGGTACGCAGACCCTGGGCTGGGAAGAAGCTCCATGCAGCCCAGTAATTCACCCCATGGGAACAGAGTCTTCAGGAACCATTCCCCACCTGCTCCAGAATCGGGGTACTAGCGCAACGAGGGGGATAGGACTTCCCACAAGCGTCCAGAAAATCCCAAGCGTGAACCCTGAGAGCACCCCACTAGCCACGCAGGTGAGCGGGACCCGAATCGCTTCATGTGAGAGGGATCCACACATAAGACACATAGTGCCAAGGGACAAGGCTTCAGACCAACATTCAACACCAAAAGGAAACGAACCCAGGGTACTGTCCCAGAGAGAGCAGGATACTCAAGGAGTTTGGTTTACCTGGTGTCAGCGTCAGTGACTTTGGACTGTGTGAGTACCCGATATCACTTTTCACCCGACGGGTTCTCCACTCCATCCATCACCGGATCCCGGGACACCACTCCCCCTGCCCATGGAGGGGTTAACATCTTAAGCCGCCACACACCATCGTCCCTGGGCTTCCCCCCAAACGGCAGCGGTGGTCCCTCACGTTACCACACACCGTGGATGGCGTCACGAACATTATCCCATTCACCACCCAAAACAATTACCCCCTTTTTATTTCCGAGGTAGCCTTGCGACTCCACCTCGAATCCGGAGACCCCTCGAGCCACTGCGAATCCAGGTCCGAGCAGCCCATCGGCTGTCGCGGGGGCGGCACACCTTAAAGGAAAACATGGCATCACGAACAGGATGCGAGCAGGACCCACTAACCTGGGTGACATGCGCATTGAGAAGTAAAAATCGCAGTCCATAATCCTGTTTTCTGCGACGCCAGCCATTTTTCCGCTGTTTTCGCGCCAAAAAACGCCATCTTGTTGAAAAAGCAGTGAGCGGTTACCCATTCCCTATTGATTACCCTAATCCGATCATGGCGGCTGAGGGATCCGGTTCACCCCCGCTTGTAGTAACCACTCCACTGTCACCTACCCCTTCCTCGGTGGACGCCGAGCTGCCACTATCCATCCCGGCAGCGGAAAATGCAGTTTGTTTTTATGAAGTTCCGGCAGCAGACCTAAAGTCTTCTCTCGTCTCGGTCACGTCAGCGGTCCCCCGGAGCCCAGCCAGATCAGACCCGGCCGCATCACCGGACCGGTCCTTAGAGGCGGAGCACCCGGACCCTAAAACCCCGGCTGCGGAGCAGTCGGGCCCACTATTTCAGTAGCGGGAGGGGAACCTCCCTAGTCTCCGGTTCCACTGCCGCGCAGTATCCCGAGGGCTGTTGGGGCCGCTCGAGTTCACCTAAAGCCAGAGCCAGTTCGGGAGCTGAGGCCGGACGCCGACGCCCCCTACTGGGAGCGACACAGTCAGGAGTTGCAAAAAGAAATTGCTACCAGAAAACAGGGGCGGCGGCAGGAGTTGGCAGCCTGCAACAGGGTGGAGAAGGAACAAGTGAGAAGCGCTGCTTCACGTATTAAAGGGCCATGGTGCCGCGGTCTGGTGGATCGCTTTGACCCCGAGCAGGGATTGGGTTTCATCCATGAAGCAGACCTCACAGCGGGGGTATTTGTGTCCCGGCGGGACGTGGCCCCACACCTTCCTTGGAAGCATCCTGGCCGCAACCTAGAGCCTGAAGAAATGGTCAGCTACACCCGACACTGCGGGGAGAGGGGCTGGTATGCCCTCGACGTGAAACGGGTCACGGTAGCGAATGAGCAGATCATGCCGAATGCTGCTGTTGGCTACCGGTTCCCCAGGGAGCTGGACCAGTAAGGACTGTTAATATAAGCAAAAATATGATACCGTAAAACTGTTAGGTATCTGTGTTTTCCGTTTGTTATTTTCCACAGTTTGTTATTTTCCATATAGAAAATGTTAGAAAATGAAAGAATTAATAAAAAGCTAATTGCATGGAAAAGTAACCTGATTTTCTCTAGATTGACAGCAGTTGTACAGGGACTCTTGTTAAAGTTTTATAAAGACTTCCACGTTTTATAGTTGATTAAAAATGGACCATGGTCACAGGACTGGCGTGACCAACACAAACTTGTGTCTTGTAAAAAGACTGCACCCGTTGTGCCTAACAGAGTTGTCTGACCTAACTCGGGACCTTAACCCGGCCCAGGGACCCATTTAGGTTTTCAGGGGAACCAGATTGCTTGGGTGGGGGGTGTTGGGACCCGGGACGTCGGGACTGGACTGTCGCAGGGAGGGACCACATCGTGGAAGGTTGGGTTCCTGCTGCCATCAAAACCGGTGGCGTCCCCTGTAGCAGACGAACTCAAAAGTAAAAAAATGTTGGTAATGGTTTAAGAAAGCACCTCCCTAATGTGGGATGCACCTGTTCAAAATAAATATGTGTGTTAATCCTTTTCTTTCCTTTAAAAAAAAAAAAAAATAATAAGTGCTTGGCGTGCTGTAGCTCGCGGACGAGCTACGTTTAACCAAAGGGGAATGTGACGCCCTGGCCTATCAGGTCGTCACAGGGTGCCGTGCAATCTGCCCTTCTGCATGGTACCCGCTCCTCCTTCGTTACAGGTCCTGTCAATTTGGTGTTGCTACCATCAGGTGTACACAAATCCTGAGGAACACTCTGCACCACACCCACCAGACACTCATTGGGCGGCCTGAGGGGAATAGGGCCACCCAGATGGGGAGATGGAAGAGGGAGGGCAGAGATGTCAGTTGTAGAGTAGAAGTTGAGCAGTGAGCAGCGGTGACAGGACAGGTCACGCTGTGGAGCTGGGCTCCTGTACCCGTCCCAGGTGCCAGACGTTGGCCTGGCTAAAAGGAGCTGGAACCCCGGTCGCAGGGGGTAGTGACAGGGGGCACGGTGCTGCTACAGAGAGCAGGCTGGCTGCCATGTGCTTCAACCGGGCAGGGACCAGGGCACGACGGGACCCTGGGCTGGGAAGAAGCTTCACGCAGCCCAGTAATTAACCCGACGGGAACAGAGTCTTCAGGAACCGTTCCCCACCCGCTCCAGAATCAGGGTACTAGCGCAACGAGGGGGATAGGACTTCCCACAACCGTCCAGAAAATCCCAAGCGTGATCCCTGAGAGCAAGCTCACCCTGCTAGCCACGCAGGTGAGCGGGACCCGAATCGCTTCATGTGAGAGGGATCCACACGTAGGACACACAGTGCCAAGGGACAAGGCTTCAGACCAACCTGCAACACTAAAAGGAAACGGACCCAGCGTACTCGCTCAGAGAGAGCAGGTTACTCAAGAGTTTGGTTTACCTGGCGTCAGCGTCAGTGACTTTGGACTGTGCGAGTACCTGATATCCCTTTTCACCCGACGGGTTCCCCACTCCATCCATCACTGGATCCCGGGAAACCACTCCCCCTGCCCACGGAGGGGCTAACATCTCAAGCTGCCACACACCATCGTCCCGGGGCTTCCCCCCAAACGGCAGCGGTGGTCCCTCACGTTACCACACACCGAACTGCAACATGGGTTTCCCAGGAAAACCTGTGTTCGGGACCTTGTGCACGAACACTATGTGTTCGGTATGAATCCCGAACTTTACAGTTCAGGTTCGCCCATCACTATTTTTTATGCCAACAGAGTAAGTAGGTTTAATCATTTTTGTGGGAGACTTTTGGAAAGTATACTTTGGATTCTGTTTGTGCCAATTTCTAGCTAGAACCACTCTCTGGAGTTGAGGATTTTGGATCTGAGCATATTGAAGGTCAAAGTGAGACATGTTACCTTTCCAGAACATTGTTGGGCTGACAGAATAAAAGCAGGTCAGGAATATCCAATGGAGTTATCCTTAGCACTAAATCAGTGATATTGGAAAGGAAAGAACAGAAGTTGTAACAGTCTTTAAAATAAGGGCATAGGTAGTAGGTAATATTGCTCACCAGAGCTAGAAAGGTGGTGTTGCTGATGCAGATACTTGGGGGGAAGGTTTGTCCAAAGAAGATGTGGGGCTTTATTGCCAAGTATTAAGTTTAGTTCTTCCTCCTCATACTTATCCTGTCTTTCCAAGTTAGCCAGTCACAACCATCCTCTCAGATGTGTACCCTTGTAATAAATGTGGATGTCCGCAACGTCTTCATTGTATTTCGTACTGTGAGTAGTCTATAATGAAGTCTTGGTCTTTTGAATTTCCAAATGTATTGTGAGAATGGTGCGCGGAGAGAATTATAGAAGCATAGTGAGAGTTTTATAAGAGCCTTATTCATGGTATGAAGTATTTCAAGTAGAATATATGCTTTGAGGTTGTTTCCTTCTATCCACACAAGATAGAATGGGAGATCATATGATTTGAGAAGTGATTTAACTTGTAACATAAGGGGAGAGTAATTGTATTAATATAGTAACTTCTGGGTCTTTTTTTAGAATACCTAGGTATTTTATGCATGATGGAAGCAATTTAGAGTATGTTTTAGAAGGTGAGTAATGTTTTTTTTTTTTTTGGAGGAACAAATACATGGTGAACACGTCAAACTTCCTACAATTAAAAAATAAAGGAGTCTCAAAAGATTTTAAAATATGTCAAAACGCATGGGGAGGTGCTTTGATAGGTTAGGAAAGCACAAGCTGTAGATTGTTGGCGGTTGCAATTTGGATAGTGTGGCCTATTTTGAATCCTATCACATCAGGGTCTTGTCATATCCTTTGGTTTAAAGCCTACATTGTGAAGGTGAATAAAGGTGAGCAAGAGGGCACTCCTGACGAGTCCTATTTTGTACGTTAAATGTTAGAAAGATATCCATTGACCTCAGACTCTCAATGAGGGCTAAGTATAAGGTTAGACTAGCAGCTATAAATGGAGGGGTGTCTTCCATTAAGCCCCAGCTAATTCTATCAAAAGCTTTTTCAGCATTGGTACACCTCATTAAGATATTAAAAAAATAGCAGGAACGAATCTGGACACTATAAGTATGATTTTCATTAGCTCTAGGTGCCTGCAAGTCTGTGATTGGTTTGAACAGTCATTTCTTGCACACATAATACCCTTATTGTATATTGCCTTGGTTTCTAAATGGAAAAAGTTGAAGATCTAGGAGTACATCTACTTTAAGCAAAGAAAATGTACAACCTCTTTCAAATTTATTCAGATGTAATTTCTCAGAAAAAAAAGCAGGCAGGGCTTGGGGGCAGAGGCCAAATTGCATATTTTGCTGTGGAGTAAAAATACAGTGGTACCTTGCTTAACGAGAACAATCCGTTCTGGGACTGTGCTTGTTAATCAAGGTACTCGTTCAGCAGAGCAAGATTTCCCATAGGAAATCATTGCAATGCTGACGATCCGTTCCACAACTTCTAAAATGTCCCATCCTGGTCCCCTATTCTATCATTCCACACATGCACAAACACACACAAACACACACAAACACACACAAACTCACACAAACACACACAAACTCACATGCACACACACATATTATACTCACCTTACCTTCCATTCCATCGCCGGTCTGCTGGGACTTGCTGTTTTCTGGTACGGGGCCGAGCTGTGTAACGCGTTATCATAACGACGAGGCAGGAAGTTCCCGGCCAGAGCGCTGACGTCAAAGGCAGAGCCGCTTGCCTCTGATTGGCCAGCGCTCTGCCTTTCATTAGCGGTGACAGGAAATTCCTCCCTCGTCGCTATGGATGCCGATACACAGCGCAGACTGGAGTGGCGCGGCGCACTACAGCACCCAGGAGGCCGGCGATGAAACGAAAGGTAAACATATTATGTTATATTATATGCTCACCTTACCTTCCGTTCCATCGCAGGCCTCCTGGGTCTTGTAGTTCGCCGCGAGGACGCCGCGATGTACCCGGGAACTACAAGAACCATCAGACCAGCAGTGGAACGGAAAGTAAGGTGAGCATAATACTGTATGTGCGTGCGTGTGTGTCTGTGTTTGTGTGTGTTTGTGCGTGCATGTGTGTGTTTGTGTGGACTGCAAGTGCGGGTCAGAGTGTGGTGGATGGACGAAACCGGAAGTGTGTGCGGTGAGAATTTTGCTCGTACAGCAAAGATTTCTCGTAAAGCGGGTTACAAATTTACAGAAAGCTTTGCTTGTATAGCGAAATTCTCGTTAAGAGGGTTACTCGTTAAGCGAGGTACCACTGTACTCCATTTAGAATTTTTAAGGACTATTCTTAGCATTTCAAATTTTTAAATCCAAGGTATATATTATGATGCTGACGGGGGGGTCTTGTTACTAAATATACAGGGTGGGCCATAAGTATGGATAAACCCTGATAAAAAGGAAGTCGTTTCTGATATCACCTTACTGTTTGTGGCATATTAGTACATGGGAGGGGCAAAACATTTGACATCAGGTGACTCAGTGTGTCAAGAGTGGGAGAAGAGAATCACATTGACAATTCAACAGCACTTTGAGCACATCCTTTAGTGGGTTACTGTTATTGCTCCACGGCACAAACGTGTCAATAACTCAATAATGAATAAAGCTACATTAAAAATGAGCACACCATTGTTTTTCTTGTGCAATTCTCAATGTGTTTGATGTGTTACATAACCCCCTACCCATTGAAAAAAGTAAAGTTGAATTCAAAATCGCGGCTTTGCAGGTGAACCCCCCCCATGTACCAATATGCCACAAAAGGTAAGGCGGGCTTTGCACACTACGACATCACAAGCCGATGCTGCGATGCTGAGTGAGATAGTCCCCGCCCCCGTCGCAGCTGCGATATCTCGTGATAGCTGCTGTAGAGAACATTATCGCTACGGCAGCTTCACATGCACTCACCTGCCCTGCGACGTCGCTCTGGCCGGCGAACCGCCTCCTTTCTAAGGGGGCGGGTCGTGCGGCATCACAACAACGTCACACGGCAGGCGGCCAATAGAAGCAGAGGGGCGGAGATGAGCGGAACGTAAACATCCCGCCCCCCTCCTTCCTTCCGCAGAGCCGGCGTGAGACATGGTGACGCAGGTAGATGTTCCTCGCTCCTGCGGCTTCTCACACAGCGATGTGTGCTGCCGCAGGAACGAGGAACAACATCGTACTTGTCGCTGCTGCCAAATTATGGAAATGTCGGACCCTACACCGATGATACCATAACGACGCTTTTGCGCTCGTTAATCGTATCAAAAAGGCAAAAAGGATTTACACACTACGATATCGACTGCGGCGCCGGATGTGCGTCACTTTCAATTTGACCCCATCGATATCGCACCTGAGATGTCGTAGTGTGCAGAGCCTGCCTTAGGTGATATCAGCAACCACTTCCATTTTATCAGGGTGAATCCATACTTATAGCCCACCCTGTAGATTACGTATCTTTTGGATAGGTTATCAATATCAGATTGGTGGGGCTATGACACTCAGTGTATCATACAGGGATTCAGAGATAGAAATGCTCCCAACATACACAGATATACTCACAAGCACTCATCACATACATACTGTACCACATTAAGGAAAAATAAATACTCATATTCACCACATACAAGGACGCACTCAAACACACTAACACATGTACATTCTCAAACATGCACTCACCGCATACATGGATGGACTCATATATACGAACAAATGCACATAAACCACATACATACATAGATACAATCCTACACATATTCACCAGATAAATGGACACACCATATCCATCCAGTTCCCGACATGTGATGTATCCTATCCCTACCTTTGATGCGGGCTCACAGGATCTCCGACCCAATCCCGCTGTCAATTTTTTCCCCACTTAAATAATAATTAAAAAAAAAAAAAAAACTATATAAGTTTGGTATCTATGTACTTGTACTGACCTGGAGAATCATACCACCACATCAGTTTTACCATATAGTGACCTTGGTAAATAAAAAAACAAACTATCAATTGTGGAATTGCACTTTTTTTTGCAATTTCATAGCACTTGGAATTTCTTTCCCATTTTTCAGTACACTATATGGTAAAATGAATGGCGTCATTCAAAAGTACAGCTTGGTCCTCAAAAATAATCCCTCGTATGGCTATATTGATGGAAAAGTAAAAAAAGTTATGGCTTTTGGAAGAAGGAGAGAAAAAAACTAAAATGACAAAAAAAACCCTACCCAAAATACAGAAAATGGCCACGGCATTAATGCCCAACAGATTTCTTATCATGTAATCAGAGACTGCTGAAAATTATAGCTCGTAGGAGACATAGATTTCAGTTTATCGCATAGCCCAATATGCACTCAATGTATTAATAATAATAATAATAATAATTTTATTCATTTATATAGCGCTATTAATTCCACAGCGCTTTACATACATTGTAAACACTGTCCCCATTGGGGCTCACAATCTAGAGTCCCTATCTGTATGTCTTTGGAGTGTGGGAGGAAACCGGAGTACCCGGAGGAAACCCACGCAAACACGGGGAGAACATACAAACTCCTTGCAGATGGTGTCCTTGGTGGGATTTGAACCCAGGACCCCAGCGCTGCAAGACTGCAGTGCTAACCACTGAGCCACCGTGCCGCCCTTAAGAGGCATTCGCTTTACTTGAGCTATTTAAGCCGGATATAGGAGACACCGGTCTTCGTAAATATCTACAAAATGTTTTTGTGGTTTTGGTGTGAAAAGCCTTGCTTAAATCCTAGAGATTGTAATAACCGTAATATGGTGTTTGGAGTATATTTTAATGCTGCAGGTTCCGTAATACTGAAATACACAAAAGCCTGAACTGCTAAATATAATATCACATTTTTCAATATTCCGTGTTTGCCCTTTGCCTTTATTACAGCTTTCATTTCTTTTGTGCTGCCTGCTTTTAGCGTTTTACAGTGATTTGTTAGCAGAAATTCTGGATTTTTTTCCCATGCTTCTTATAAAGCTAAAGGATTAGGAGTTGGGTACCTTTCCTGCTTCTCACAACCTAAGCAACGTGGCAATCATTCAGTGATGTTGGGATCACTCACGAGCATTGGCTGGGCCAATCATTGCATTGACTCCCACAATGATGTGGATCTTTGGCCACCTCTTACATAACCATATTACATAAACATATCTCACAATGTATAAGTGAAAAAGACCAAGTAGGCATTTAAAGAGAACCAACCAGCAGGATTTTCATATATAAAGTAAAGCTAGTGCTATACTGGCTCTAGGATGCTGAATGTAACCATACTTTTTGTTCTGAGATTGGAGGCTTTATTTCAGAAATATGTGCAAGTAAAGTTCCAGCAATGCACTGCTATTTGATTGACAGGTGCAACAGGAAGGGAATATGTGGGTCAGGTTTTGCTAGCTATTCCCGCCCTGGTCTGCCTGCCTGGCCTCTGTAGATGCTCTAGGATCTAAGTGGTGGGGCTTAACATGTATAATTCATGGACAATAGAGGGAATCAAGAGAAACAGCAGAGGGTGCCATATATGGAATAGCAATCTAGACAATAGCATTTGTTTCTAAAATAATTCAAATTGAAAACAGTGAAATTAAAAGGAATCTGTCAACAGGTTTTTACCACCTAATCTGCGAGAATTATAATGTGCCATAAACAAGAGATTACCATTAGAGGACTACTTGGCATGCTGCCAGGTAGTCCAGCATATTCAGGAGCTCATCATAATCCTGCTCTACATTCAAATAACTGCGAGATCTGCAGCAGAGAAAACATCGATTATATCAAAATGACAGCAAACAGCTCAGTAAGTGACATCACTGAGATAAGGGTCTCTGCCTCTACATTATGCTGCTGTCAGATGGGGGAGAAAAAACCTGGTGACAGATTCCCTTTAATGAGTTTGAAAAAACAAAAAATGCATTGACTTACAACAGCAGTACAAGAGCTCGTGGACTATCGGCACTTTCACCAGTTGATACACAGAACCTAAAGGGGTCCTTCTACAAATTACTATTACCAACTCAGCTAGATCATGATATAGATTATATATATATACAGTTAGGTCCAGAAATATTTGGACAGTGACACAAGTTTTGTTATTTTAGCTGTTTACAAAAACATGTTCAGAAATACAATTATATATATAATATGGGCTGAAAGTGCACACTCCCAGCTGCAATATGAGAGTTTTCACATCCAAATCGGAGAAAGGGTTTAGGAATCATAGCTTTGTAATGCATAGCCTCCTCTTTTTCAAGGGACCAAAAGTAATTGGACAAGGGACTCTAAGGGCTGCAATTAACTCTGAAGGCGTCTCCCTCGTTAACCTGTAATCAATGAAGTAGTTAAAAGGTCTGGGGTTGATTACAGGTGTGTGGTTTTGCATTTGGAAGCTGTTGCTGTGACCAGACAACATGCGGTCTAAGAAACTCTCAATTGAGGTGAAGCAGAACATCCTGAGGCTGAAAAAAAAGAAAAAATCCATCAGAGAGATAGCAGACATGCTTGGAGTAGCAAAATCAACAGTCGGGTACATTCTGAGAAAAAAGGAATTGACTGGTGAGCTTGGGAAGTCAAAAAGGCCTGGGCGTCCACGGATGACAACAGTGGTGGATGATCGCCGCATACTTTCTTTGGTGAAGAAGAACCCGTTCACAACATCAACTGAAGTCCAGAACACTCTCAGTGAAGTAGGTGTATCTGTCTCTAAGTCAACAGTAAAGAGAAGACTCCATGAAAGTAAATACTAAGGATTCACATCTAGATGCAAACCATTCATCAATTCCAAAAATAGACAGGCCAGAGTTAAATTTGCTGAAAAACACCTCATGAAGCCAGCTCAGTTCTGGAAAAGTATTCTATGGACAGATGAGACAAAGATCAACCTGTACCAGAATGATGGGATGAAAAAAGTTTGGAGAAGAAAGGAAACGGCACATGATCCAAGGCACACCACATCCTCTGTAAAACATGGTGGAGGCAACGTGATGGCATGGGCATGCATGGCTTTCAATGGCACTGGGTCACTTGTGTTTATTGATGACATAACAGCAGACAAGAGTACTCGGATGAATTCTGAAGTGTACCGGGATATACTTTCAGCCCAGATTCAGCCAAATGCCGCAAAGTTGATCAGACGGCGCTTCATAGTACAGATGGACAATGACCCCAAGCATACAGCCAAAGCTACCCAGGAGTTCATGAGTGCAAAAAAGTGGAACATTCTGCAATGGCCAAGTCAATCACCAGATCTTAACCCAATTGAGCATGCATTTCACTTGCTCAAATCCAGACTTAAGACGGAAAGACCGACAAACAAGCAAGACCTGAAGGCTGCAGCTGTAAAGGCCTGGCAAAGCATTAAGAAGGAGGAAACCCAGCGTTTGGTGATGTCCATGGGTTCCAGACTTAAGGCAGTGATTGCCTCCAAAGGATTCGCAACAAAATATTGAAAACAAAAATATTTTGTTTGGGTTTGGTTTATTTGTCCAATTACTTTTGACCTCCTAAAATGTGGAGTGTTTGTAAAGAAATGTGTACAATTCCTACAATTTCTATCAGATATTTTTGATCAAACCTTCAAATTAAACGTTACAATCTGCACTTGAATTCTGTTGTAGAGGTTTCATTTCAAATCCAATGTGGTGGCATGCAGAGCCCAACTCGCGAAAATTGTGTCACTGTCCAAATATTTCTGGACCTAACTGTAATATATATATATATATATATATATATATATTTCTTTTTTTTATTTCTTTTAACTGGAATAGTTTAGAAATGAATGATATTGTGTAGATTGCTAAGATTGCTAGTACATTTATTGCGCTTTCTGCTAATATTTTGATTCCCTGTCAAAACATCTGCCCAATATGTCCTTTGGTCATGTTCATCCTCGTCACCTATATCATCTTGATTTTGTACATGGATGTGGATTCACTCTTTCTACATTGCTTAGTAGAATTGCACAAGGAAAAGGCTTGTACAGGGCACCTGGTGGGGTGCACTTATATAGTGCTGGGCCGTCCACCTACTCTAATAGCATGGGCATCCCTAATAGGCTGTAAGCAAGACACTGAGCACCACATATTCATGTCCAGCCCTATACAAGCCTTATCCGTGTGCAATTCTAATACTAAGAAATCACTCCGTCCATGATTTGGTAGGTTGTGAGTCGTTGTCTTATAAGTATTTTGCACCTGTGTTGCCCCCACCTTTATCAAGGGCGTTTGCTGCATCCTGCAAGTGCCTTCATTGCTATGACCTAGGCAAATAGTTTTACCTTTATTTTGCTATTTTAACTTTTGATAATGCTATTTCCCACCATGAAATTGGATAAACTCCATCTTGAAATTTAGTGCTTTTTGAAAATGTTAACTTATTTATGGAATGACAGAGATCCACACCGATAGATAACATCCAGTATTGGAAAGCTACAAGTTTCAAACTTTAACAGTTTTTAATAATGGTATCAGGCTGGAAACTTTAAGATTACAGACGATTAAAATCACATGTCTAAGCTTTGTTCCACCTTATTTCCCATGATAGTATCAAGTAGAAAGTATATAGAAGGTAGAGTCCAGAACCATTAGAATGATAACTCAAATCTGGGTCCAGAACCAAACACTGACTTGTTGAAGGATATTCAGGTTCTCCACCTTACACATCAGAGTTATTGTAATAGAGTAAAAAGAAGGAATGAAAGGTTTTTTTAATGGGATTCAAGTAAAAACTTTTCTTCACAATCCTGTAAAAACATGGATGCAGGTGTGGGTGGCGTTGTAGACGACGGCCATTTCGAGCTCAAGTCCGCCTCAACAGGTAGTTGTCGCGGGCGGGGAGGAGGGTGTCAGCACACTACGCTCGCCCCCTTCTGCTCGGGTCCGGCGGCCGCTGCTCAGTGGTGGCTCGAGCCGTAGGCCGGATCCCGGGGGTTTCTCGAGCGGCACTCCTCGCCCGTGAGTGAAAGGGGTTTGTTGGGTGAGGGGATTGTTATAGTTCGTGACGCCACCCACGGTTGTGGTGATTTCACCACCGCTGCTCAATGCGGGGATCCCGGGGATGGTGATGCGGAGCAGCCAGGTGTTGTGTTGCCCCTCCGTGGGCAGGGGTTGGTGATCCCGGGGCCCGGTGATGGTTTGTGAGGTGCGGGGCCTGGTGGGCGCAGGGGCGCGGGGGCAGCGCTGTGCCTTGCGGCACTGTGATACTCACTCAGCCTGAGACGTGGACACAGTTTGTACGGTAAACCAAACGGCTGGTAGGACGGTCCCACAGACGGCTGCACCTGCACTCCCGGTAGGTGACGGTGATGTCCCTCTTCCTTGCACCTATGGTTGACTTGTGGTAGCGGTGGATTCCCTCCGGTTACCCGCTCCCCGACTACAATCTGGGCCGGAGGAGCTCTACACTTTGCCCGCAGGCTCTGGCCCTGAGAAACTGGTGCCGTGGCGGTGGCGGTGTCTCTCTGCTTCAGGTTGGGCTGTTGCCTTCAATCGGGACTTGGTTGTTGGGGGATCTACGTCCCCTTCACTGACGGATTCGGCAAATTTGGCGACTCCTAGCCTTGCCAGGGTCCGAGAGGCCCCTGCCCTGGTGCTGACTGTCCTTCGGAACACTGCTCCAGACCACCGGGCACACAGCCAACGGGGTCCTTCCAGGAACTTCCAAACGGTCCCCCTCCAGACAGTCACCGCCGTCGCTGACCTTGCTGTCCTGGCCCTACACAAAGCTGGACCCTTCAGGCTCTCCTTCCTTCTTGTCACCTCACTTGCTTTCCTCCTTTTCCACTTTTCTACTTTCACTACTTGTTTACTCCTTCACTTAGCTCCTCACTCCTGCTCCTCCCTGAGCTTTCTCCTGGTTTCTCCCGCCTCCAGAGCTGTGACCTCCTCGGTGGGCGGAGCCAACCGCCTGGCCCACCCCCTGGTGTGAATCATCAGCCTCTGGAGGAAGGCAACAAGGATTTGTAGTTTAGCTGTGATGTGCCTACCTGGAGTGTGGGGTGCGGTGGTGTTGTGACCTGTGACCCCTGGCTTGCCCAGGGCGTCACATCCTAATTAGTGATGGGCAGAGGTGCTCAAGGCTCGATTGAATAAGGAGCTTTGACCAGGACGCTCGCTCATCACTAGTCCTAATCTGAATAAAAGTTTTTGAATTGGCTGGTGAGAGCCAACTCTCATTCCTTCTTTTTACTCCATTTCCATAGCAAGTAAAAAATATAAGGCCCCAATTGCTCAAAACAATTTAGCCAAACTTTGGTAGAAATTGATTCGGAAAGTTGCAGAATTTTGTGGCAACTATTGTGAAAAAAATTTTGCAACCTTTGGCATTTACATGCCAGTTTTTCCCAGCTACACCACAATGGGCAAAGCTGGAAAATGAAAGGGGGTCGCGGGGACATAACCCATTGGCTCATCTAATTCATAATGAGCTGTGGCGTCGCTTACACTAGAAATCTTACACCAGTCTGATTCTGGTACAACATTTCTAGTGTGGTGCACAGAGGAGTATACTGCTCGTCAAACGCTCCTGATTCATGAAAAGGCAAGCAACTCTTCATTATAGGTTGGACTCACATGAACGTATGAAAAAAATGGTCCCATTCTCGTCCAGGAGAGTAGGACAATTGTATTTCACTTGTCATCCGTGTGCTCTCAGTGTGCTGTCAGTGTACAATCCGTTTTTTATCAGCAGCTATTAGTCCTTTACAGGACCATTTACAGTTATGTACAGGAGCATTTACAGTGTTCTGTGCTACATGATAGAATTGTATCCATAAAAATGGACATCATTAGGATGGTCCGTGTACTGTCTGTGTGACGTCCATTTTTTCCTTGCACTCATTGACTTGTATTGGCGAGTCTTGGACGTATTCTGGAACAAATCGCAACATGTTGTGACTTTTCTTGCATCCAGATTCTGGATGCGAAAAAAGCTGACCAACTGCTCTCCCTCACTGACTAACATTGGTCAGAGTACAATGCGAGATTTTCTCGCATTGCACTCGTCTGTTTTTAACGCTCGTTTGAGCGTACCCATAAAGGAGCATCTGACTCCACCAAGCCCCTCTTTAAGACCAACGTGAAAATCAATTAATGTCAGATCTATTTTTTTCTGAAGAAATTGGGACCCCAAGGGCTGAGGTCGCCGCTATATTTGTATTCATTGGCCACACCTGTTTTGTCTGTACCATGGGCGTAACTACCGCGGTCGCAGCGGTAGCCATTGCGACTGGGCCCGTGCGGTTAGGGGCCCGCGGCTGGCCGGCAGATCAGCAGCCAGCTCCTTTCTATGAGAGAGGACCTGCGCTATTCTGCCACAGACCGCGCGGCGTGACGGCCGCTATATAACCCGGTCGCCGCTGCTGACACCGGGCCCCCCTGCCTGGTGTCACCGCACTCCCGTCACCTTGCTCGCGTCACCGCGCACTGCTGTGATATTGCACAGAGCCGCCGGTGCATCATCAGTCTTCCCCCGTGCCTGCGCGGTGTCGTCACTCCTGTGCGACTGCTGTGCTGAGTGCACAGAGCGCAGGACGGGAGGACGCTGACCGGAGCCACGGAGGAACGAGAACAGAAGTGAGGACGAGCAGCGCTGAAACAAATAGAGGTGAGGACAGAGCTGAGAGGTGAGTACTTGTTTTTTTTATTTTTTTTTATGAATCAGTGAGTACACAGGGAGGCTGGCTGCAGGACACATGGAGTCCTTGGGGGGGGGTTGACGGCAGGACACATGGAGTCCTTAGTCCTTGGGGGGGCCTGGCTGCAGAACACATGGAGTCCTTGGGGGGGAGGGCCTGGCTGCATGACACATGGAGGCCCTGGGGAGGGCTGCATGGCACATGGAGGCCCTGGGGGGGGCTGCATGACACATGAAGGTCCTGGGGGGGGCTGCATGACACATGAAGGTCCTGGGGGGGGCTGCATGACACATGAAGGTCCTGGGGGGGGCTGCATGACACATGAAGGCCCTGGGGGGGGCTGGCTGCAGGACACATGGAGTCCTTGGGGGGGGGCCTGGCTGCATGACACATGGAGGCCCTGGGGAGGGCAGCATGACACATGGAGGCCCTGGGGGGGGCTGGCTGCATGACACATGGAGGCCCTGGGGAGGGCTGCATGGCACATGGAGGCCCTGGGGGGGGGCTGCATGACACATGAAGGCCCTGGGGGGGCTGCATGACACATGAAGGCCCTGGGGGGTGCTGGCTGCAGGACACATGGAGTCCTTGGGGGGGGGGGGCTGGCTGCATGACACATGGAGGCGCTGGGGAGGGCAGCATGACACATGGAGGCCCTGGGGGGGGCTGGCTGCATGACACATGGAGGCCCTGGGGGGGGGAGGGCTGGCTGCATGACACATGGAGGCCCTGGGGGGGCTGGCTGCATAACACATGGAGGCCCTAGGAGGTCTATGGAGCTGCATGATACATAGAGGTCTATGGGGCTGCATTATACATGGAGGTCTATGGGGCTGCATTATACATGTAGGTCTATGGGGCTGCATAATAAACATGAAGGACACCTTATACATGGACTATATGGGTGCATTTTAAATGGAGGAGTATGGGGCTGCATAATACAGTATGAAGGTTTATGGGGCTGCATTGTAATACATATAGGACTATGGGGGCTACATTATAATATATGGAGAGAGGCTACTTTTATACATGGAGGACTATGGGGGTGTGTTATAAAACATGGAGGACTGTGGTGCAGTATAATATATGGAGGACTGTGGGGTGAATTATAATACATGGAGGACTATGGGAAATGCATTATAATACATGGAGGACTATGGAGGTGCATTCTATTATATGAAGGGTTATGTGGGACCCTTTATACTATATGGAAGGCTATGTGGGGGCCATTATAGTATTTGTAGAACTATATACAAGGGGGGACAAAGATACAAGCATGGGATGGGAATGTTTTGTGCTGAGGGGAAAAAGGCTGTTTCCCTCAGCACCCAGCTTTCCCATGCTCTGTTGTGCATATCTCAGCACCCAGCTTTCCCATGCTCTGATATGGGAAAGCTGGGTTCTGAGGGAATGATGTATAGCAGAGCATGGGAAAGCTGGGTGCTGAGGACAAGATGGATATCAGAACATGGGAAAGCTGTGTGCTGATAGACGGATTTCAGATCATGGGAAACCTGGGTGCTGAGGGTAAGAGCCAAGTGTCAGTATCATTATCCTGTACCCTAAGCGTCGGTGTACGTGGAGGGGGGGCCCCGGTCCAAATTTTGCACCAGGGCCCATCAAACTCTAGTTTCGCCACTGGTCTGTACATTTCAGAGTGTTGGACAAGTAATACAATACAATACAAATTAACTGATTTGCTGTGTAAGCAAGAAATTTAACACACCTTAGGGAAATAGTTCATTAAGTTTTCAGTTTTCAATCTCCTCTGTGCCGTGATGCATTCACATTTAAAAAAAAAAAATCAAAGTGGATCTCTCCAAAGAGATGTGGAAGCAGCCAAGTGTTTTTGGAAGGTAAAGCTAGTATCACCTATGTGTGATCTTTTTATTGTAAAGACACAGAAGTATTGTCTTGACATTTAGGCCGTGATCATACTGCATAAATGTAGGGAGTCTATAATTCTGCAAGAGTTTCATGTGAACCACTAAAAATAGGACTCGGACTAAATCCCCAATGGAGCAGGAGTGAAATTCCAAATTCCAATAATGGACCTCAAGTGAACTCTTTGTGCTTTTTTTTATCATGATGTCTGCCTTTTCAGACGTTGTATGCATGTCGTGTACTGCACTTTTTGCGCACGTTTGAAAGGACAAACATAGCTAGAGAAAAAATAAACGATCACAATATGAGTCCATTAGAACTCTGTAGTATTTCAGTCTGTGGATCTGTAGGGGGGATTCAATGTGATTCAGACATAACCTCAAGTAGAGTCATACATGCACGGCATAAATGCAATCTGAACAGGGCCTAAGACTGGAATGACAGAAAGTTGTGAAAGGGTGCAGAAAATTAATAAGTGAAATTCAATACTGATAAGTTTCTGCTAAATATACTTATTTTCACATTTTAAAAACTAATTGTTTATTGGGCAAATATCTTGACAATAAGGGCTCGCTCACACTGGCGTATAATACGGAGGAGTGCAAGGCGAGAAAATCTTGCTTTGCACTCTGGTCAATGTTGCAGGTCAGATCTGTGAGTTTTTACTCATGTCTAAACGGACTGAGGAAAAAACAAAAAAAAAAAAACTCTGCATGCTGCGTTTGGCAACGTGTCTCGGATCATGACCACCCATGCAAGTCTATGGGTGCGTGTGAACTATCACACTGCACTGATGACAGTGCAGTGAGATATACACAGGGACAGGCAATCCATGTTTTCCGCACGTGTTCTCCGACGCTCACATGCGAGAGAATCGGATCACAGTAAATGACCCTCGGCTCTCACTCATACCAGAGTGTCATTAGCACATTGCATCCAATGCCAAACGCTAGTATGACCCTGGCCAAAATGTTACACTTCTAAAAAGGTAAAACAAAACTGTGAGTCACATAGTTTACGTAGGAAATAATTTTTTATTTGTCCTTGGAAAAATTGAGTGTACTTCTTTAAAAGCAGAACTGTCATTATTGCATTATTACAAATTAGTGATATACGGTAATTATATTTTTGTGTTGCAGCTTTGTCTAAATTTAACTAATAAAAAGTGTCAATATTAATTATCAAAACCCCAAAAAATACAATTTGCAAAAACTGAGAATAGCGAACAGAGTAATAATTGCTGGTGACATGAAAACATGATCCATTATGTTTTATAACAGATATAACGGAATCACTCGCTGATACTTTTTACTCATTAGCTCCATCAGATTCTGTTTGCTGCCGAGAGCTAACACATTGCTAACAAAGCTATAAATGTTACTCTTCAAGATGCAATGTATTAACAGAATGTGACTTGATGGACATATTAATGAGTAGATAAAAATACCATGCTCCGGCCTCTTTCTCTACTACAATATTTCAAATAGTTGTGCTGAAGGAAGGGGTTGGCCACTGTATGGTTAACCCCTTATTTCTCATGTGTGACCCCATAAATATAATAAAGCCTCCAGTGTAGGCGTAGTTCCAGCGATGTCAGAACTCACGTTCCTGGGGCCCACATGACATTGTTAGGACACGTGAGCCCCACGACCAATCAGAGCTGGCTTCCTTATCCACCGCTTCGCACAGTTAAGTAAGTAAGAGGAAGTAAGCGCTACAGCTGCTATATATATCATATATATATATATATATGTATGTGTCGCCAGAGATAAGGGGGTACTCAGAACCGGGCCAAGGGGTCGTTTTGTGGAGGGGATCACGGTGTCGTGACCCGGTCTGTGATTCCTGGTTCTACAATAGAAGGAGGGTTATGTACGGGACACCACCCGTGGGATGTGATCAGAGATGACCACCGCTGCTGCAGAACCTCTAGGGGTGATGGATGGCAACTTGAGATAGGACGGCTCCCCATGGGTAGAGCCTTCTCCCCGGGGTAGTGTGATAGTCTATGGGGGAGTGCAAGACACGAGCGCAATAAACAAGCAGACTCACGGTATTGCAGTTTCTTTGGCCTTTACTGATGATAGCATTCAGCAGAGTACTGTCCACAGAGTCTGTGCAGGATTCAGGGTTTCTCCCACCCAGCCGGGCCGTTTTGGCTCCCTTATCTGCACTGTGTGTGGCCCTGCTGCAATATAAACTAGGCAGCCAGCCCTGTTCTCCTCCTGGATACCGACCTGACAGGCAACTCGAGTCCTTACTTGTGGTGTTCCTGAACACTGCTGTGTTGCTGTGTCTGTGGTACAGATGAAGATTGTGGAATCTTCACTTCTCCAGTGTTAACTGTACGGTATGTAACCTGCACAGTCTCGGATCCGGTATCCGTTCTGTGCACTCCACTGGGGTGAGTTCAGCAATACTCTTTCTCCCAGGTATGTTCCTCTGTTTTATCTGTCTCATCTCCTCAGACCCTTGGCTTAGGCCTGGAATTGGTCAGCGGACCCTGTGGAGCTGAACTCAACTGATGAAACTGACCACTTCCTCTCCACACCAGAATATATAGGGAAGCAGCTTGGTCTCCCTCTTCTGGCCTGGAGGTGCTGGTGTTATGTGGGGAGTTAACCCTTTGTGTTGTTACTGTGACACATGAACCCTGGGGTGCCACACACACACACACTATAATATATATATATATATATATATATATATATATATATATATATATATATATATATATAACATATACACTTGCCAGGGTATGGTTTGTCAAGTAGACATTTGAAGCTATATTTAATACTAGTCACTCTCTCAATGGCCACAAGCTTCTGTTTCTACATTTGTATCAGTCCACTATCCAGCATTGTTTATTAAGCATAAAGATCTTTATTAGTGATGGGCGAATGTGTTTGGCATTGCTGGGTCCTCAATCGAGCATTACTGTGCTCGAGTTTCTCTATCCTCAATCAAGTATTCTGCTGCTCGGACGCCATTCTTGAGTCCCTGTACCACACGTTTCCAAGCTTTTTATCAGCCAGTAAACATGCAGGGATTGCTTGTCAATCATAGTAATGGAAATAGTGTAGGGACTAAAGGCTGCTTTACACGCTATGACATCGCTAAAGCGATGTCGTTGGGGTCACGGAATTTGTGACGCACATCCGGCCGTGTTAGCTATGTTGCTGCGTGTGACACCTATGAGCGACTTTGATTTGTCACAAAAACGTGCAAAATCGCTAATTGGTGACATGCCCCCCTATTCCCAATTATCGTTGCTGCTGCAGGTACGATGTTGTTCGTCGTTCCTGCGGCAGCACACATCGCTATGTGTGACACCGCAGGAGCGAGGAACCTCACCTTACCTGCGGCCGCCCACAATGAGAGAGGAAGGAGGTGGGCGGGATGTTCGTCCCGCTCATCTCCGCCCCTTCGCTTTGATTGGGTGGCCGCCTAGTGACGTTGCTGTGACGCCAAACGAACCGCCCCCTTAGAAAGGAGGCGGTTCGGTCACAGCGACATCGCAAGGTAGGTAAGTAGTGTGACGGTCCGCGCGATTTTGTGCGCCACGGGCAGCGATTTGCCAGTGACGCACAAACGATGGGGGCGGGTACGCATGCTAGCGAGATCACAGCATGTAAAGCGGCCTTAAGGAGACATTCTGCTGGAGACAAACAATCCTTTTCTGTGCTAATTGAAAAGTATTATATTCTCCAATAATACTGTTCTTATTCTGCATTTAGTGTAGGGCAAGCTTCTGGAGTAGGGGTAGTGTATAAGAACTATGTTGGCAAAGGATTCTAGCCTTACAAGCCGTGCTGATGATACATCAAAAATGTAATCTATTTGCTAATAGTACCACTTGTAGCTGTATTTCGTGTATGGCAATCTTATGGAGTAGGGGTAGTGTATTAGAGGCATGTCGGAAGGGATTCTAGCCTTAGAGACTTTGCTGTTGATACCTAAAACTATATATTCTAATCTGTAATATAACCACTTTTAGCTGTGTACATAATTTAAAATGTGCAAGGCCTGTGGTAGGGGACGTGGAGAGAAGTGGTTCTGCTGCTGATGGTGGTGCACGCAGAGGCCGTGGCCATGAGTCAGGGCAAATTGGTCCTGCTGCAGGGATAGCAAATATACTTATCTAGACCTAGCTTCCTGTCTCACTTTGCAGGGGGGCACAGAACACACCTGTTGAAGCCAGTGCGAGTAGGTTGTGGGTTGGATGTTAGATAATGTTTCCAGTCTGCTGACAAGCTCCACCCTGTCTTCCAAATGTGGTCCAGTCTGACTACTGAAGAGTCAGGGCCACAAAATTCTCAACCTGACCCCCCTTCCTTCCTCTAACCACGGTGAATCTAAGGAGACAAGTGACCCCACATTTGGACATCCTGAGGAGCTCTTTACCTCTCCATTTATTGCTTCTTCTGTCCTCTCAATTTGCACGTTTTAAGAGGCACATGAGGAGATGGTGTGGGGTGATGCCCAAATATTTGAGCAGCCATGGTTAGACGAAGGTGAGGGTGGTGCATGGCAGTTACTGTCTCAGGAGGGGGATGATGATAAGATACAGTTGCTAGCAAGTCAGATATAGCCTAGAAGAAAGGGGGAGGAACAGAGTGCAGAAGTGGAAGACGAGGTGGTGGACGATGAAGTCACTGACCCAACTTGGCAAGGTGGCATGCAGAGTAAGGACAACAGTTCAGAGGGAGAGGGATCTGCAGCACTGCAACAGGAAGCAAGAGGCAGTGTGGGGAGGGGGTAATAGGGAGAAGATGGACAACTACTCCCCAGAGCACCCACACACAGCAAGATTCCAGGCCAAGGGTTAGGTGTCCCCCAGTCTGGCGCTGTTTTACAGAAAGTACAGAAACCAAGAAAACGGTGATTTTAAACCTGTGCCATACCAAGCTCATAGGAGCCAGACCACCAGCTTGACCACCACCAGCATGCTCAGGCACATGTCATCCAAATTCCCGACTAGGTGGGCCAATGCCTGTGTGTACAATCGCGGTCTGCGGGTGACCCCACTGCTTCTCCTATGCTACCTACTTTTTAATCCCCTGTCAAGGACCCAGGAGCGTATGCCTCCTGCCTTGTAGCTGGTCTTTGCACATTAGCAAACACCATCAGCAAGCACGTGCACTTCCTTGTCCCAGCTCAGCATCCAGCTATATCTACCCCAGGCTTTTGATCACAAGCAAAAATACTCAGCCACCTACCCACAGGCACAAACAAACAACCACATTTCCAGACTGCTTACCCTGGAAATGTTGCTGATTAGACTTGTGGACACTGAGATGTCATAAAGCTAATGCACACAATAGTTTAATTTACTTTAGACACATCGTTATACACTGTGCAGAATTATTAGGCATATGAGTATTTGATCACGATACTTTTTATACATGTTGTCCTACTCCAAGCTGTATAGGCTTGAGTACCAACTACCAATTAAGTAAATCAGGTGATGTGCATCTCTGTAATGAGGAGGGGTGTGGTGTAATCACATCTACACTCTATATAAGGTGTGCTTAATTATTAGGCAACTTCCTTTCCTTTGGCAAAATGGGTCAGAAGAGAGATTGACGGGCTCTGAAAAGTCCAAAATTGTGAGATGTAGCTGTCTTGAAATTGCCAAACTTTTGAAGCGTGATCACCGAACAATCAAGCGTTTCATGGCAAATAGCCAACAGGGCCGCAAGAAGTGTGTTGGGCAAAAAAGGCGCAAAATAACTGCCCATGAATTGAGGAAATTCAAGCGTGAAGCTGCCAAGATGCCATTTGCCACCAGTTTGGCCATATGTCAGAGCTGCAACATTGCTGGAGTATCAACAAGCACAAGGTGTGCAATACTCAGGGACATGGCCAAGGTAAAGAAGGCTGAAAAACGACCACCTTTGATCAAGAAACATAAGATAAAACGTCAAGACTGGTAAAAAAAATATCTTGAGACTGATTTTTCAAAGGTTTTATGGACTGAGGAAATGAGAGTGACTCTTGATGGGCCAGATGGATGGGCCAGAGGCTAAGGCCAGTAAAGGGCAGAGAGCTCCACTCTGACTCAGATGCCAGAAAGGTGGAGGTGGGGTACTGGTATGGGTTGGTATCATCAAAGATGAACTTGCTCAACTCCCAGACCACCTGCCAGTTTCTGGAAGACAACTTCTTCAAGCAGTGGTGCATGAAGAAGTCGGTATCGTTCAAGAAAAACATGATTTTCATGCAGGACAATGCTCCATCTCATGCATCCAACTACTCCACAGCGTGGATGGCCAGTAAAGGTCTAAAACATGAAAAAATAATGACATGGCCCCCTTGTTCACCTGATCTGAACCCCATAGAGAACCTGTGGTCCCTCATAAAATGTGTGATCTATAGGGAGGGAAAACAGTACACCTCTTGGAACAGTGTTTGGAAGGCTGTGGTGGCTGCTGCATGAAATATTCATCGTAAACAGATCAAGCAACTGTGAGAATCTATATATGGTAGGCCGTTGAGTGTCATCATAAAGAAAGGTGGCTATATTGGTCACTAATTTTTTGGGGGTTTGTTTTTGCATGTCAGAAATGTTTATTTCTAAATGTTGTGCAGTTATATTGGTTTACCTGGTGAAAACAAGTGAGATGGGAATATATTTGGTTGCTATTAAGTTGCCTAATAATTCTGCACGGTAATAGTTACCTGCAAAAACAGATATCCTCCTAAAGCCCGCTACACACGCTTCAATATATCTCACAATCCGTCGTTGGGGTCAAGTTGTAAGTGACGCACATCCAGCATCGTTTGTGAGGTATCTGCGTGTGACAGCTACATGCGATCAGGATTGAACGCAAAACCGTTGATCGCAAACACATCGTATCATTCTCTAGAATTGAGCGTTTTGTTGCACGAACCTAGTGAATTGTAACGTGTGACATCCCTCATACGATTTTGGTGTCTGATGCTATGTGTGCAGGTGTGCGCTCTGCACCGCAGCTTAAAAAAGGTCTGCTTCAGAGCGCAGCTGAAAAGCTGCGTTCTGAAGCGCCTCACAATGTCTGTCATGCACTAATCTCTGTCAGTCCGTCACTATCTCTGTCCCTCACTCTCTGTCCATGTCAGTCTATCCCCCTCTCTCATATACTCACCGATCCCCGATCCCTGGCGCTGCACGGCATTCACACTGCTCCGGCGGCTTTTACTGTTTTGAAAAAGCCGGCCGCCCATTAAACAATTTCGTATTCCCTGCTTTCCCCGCCCACCAGCGCCTATGATTGGTTACAGTGAGACACGCCCCCACTCTGAGTGACAGGTGTCACACTGCACCCAATCACAGCAGCCGGTGGGCGTGTCTATACTGTGTAGTGAAATAAATAATTAAATAATTAAAAAAAACGGCGTGCGGTTCCCCCCATTTTTAAAACCAGCCAGATAAAGCCATACGGCTGAAGGCTGGTATTCTCAGGATGGGGAGCTCCACGTTATGGGGAGCCCCCCACCCTAACAATATCAGCCAACAGCCGCCCAGAATTGCCGCATACATTAGATGCGACAGTTCTGGGACTGTACCCGGCTCTTCCCGATTTACCCTGGTGCGTTGGCAAATCGGGGTAATAAGGAGTTATTGGCAGCCCATAGCTGCCAATAAGTCCTAGATTAATCATGTCAGGCGTCTATGAGACACCCTCCATGATTAATCTGTAAGTTACAGTAAATAAACACACACCCGAAAAAATCCTTTATTAGAAATAAAAACACACACATATACCCTGGTTCACCACTTTAATCAGCCCCAAAAAGCCCTCCTTGTCCGGCGTAATCCAGGATGATCCAGCGTCGCTTCCACCGCAGCTGCATGGAGGTGACCGGAGCCGCAGCAGACACAGCCGCTCCGGTCACCTCCATGCAGCAAATGAAGACAGCCGTGCGATCAGCTGCTGTCACTGAGGTTACCCGCGGCCACCGGTGGATGCAGCGGTGGCCGCGGGTAACCTCAGTGACAGCAGCTGATCGCGCGGCTGTGTTCATTTGCTGTGTGGAGGTGACCGGAGCGGCTGTGTCTGCTGCGGCTCCGGTCACCTCCATGCAGCTGCGGTGGAAGCGACGCTGGATCATCCTGGATTACGCCGGACAAGGAGGGCTTTTTGGGGCTGATTAAAGTGGTGAACCAGGGTATATGTGTGTGTTTTTATTTCTAATAAAGGATTTTTTTCTGGTGTGTGTGTTTATTTACTGTAACTTACAGATTAATCATGGAGGGTGTCTCATAGACGCCTGACATGATTAATCTAGGACTTATTGGCAGCTATGGGCTGCCAATAACTCCTTATTACCCCGATTTGCCAACGCACCAGGGTAAATCGGGAAGAGCCGGGTACAGTCCCAGAACTGTCGCATCTAATGTATGCGGCAATTCTGGGCGGCTGTTGGCTGATATTGTTAGGGTGGGGGGCTCCCCATAACGTGGAGCTCCCCATCCTGAGAATACCAGCCTTCAGCCGTATGGCTTTATCTGGCTGGTTTTAAAAATGGGGGGAACCGCACGCCGTTTTTTTTAATTATTTAATTATTTATTTCACTACACAGTATAGACACGCCCACCGGCTGCTGTGATTGGGTGCAGTGTGACACCTGTCACTCAGAGTGGGGGCGTGTCTCACTGTAACCAATCATAGGCGCTGGTGGGCGGGGAAAGCAGGGAATACGAAATTGTTTAATGGGCGGCCGGCTTTTTCAAAACAGTAAAAGCCGCCGGAGCAGTGAGAAAGCCGTGCAGCGCCGCGCCGGGGATCGGGGATTGGTGAGTATATGAGAGAGGGCTGCTAACTTCAGTTACTCAGGAGATTAGCGGTCACCGGTGAGTCTTCACTGGTGACCGCTAATCAGGACGCGACACAGACACAGCCGCAGCATCACAATGAAGTCGGGTGAAGTTCACCCGAGTTCATTCTGACAGTGCGGCTCTGTCTGTGTCTGCTGTCATCTGCCATTCACCGCTGCTACATGGCTGTCTGTGTCTGCTGTTAGCGGCCATGTAGCAGAGCTGAATGGCAGATGACATAGTAAAAACGCATCCCTACACATTACACACGCTTGGCAAGTCAATAAATAAAAAAAAAAAAAAAGGTGCTCAATGCATACGTCACAGAACACATGATCTAAAGGATCGCACACAAAATTGACCAATTTAACATAGACTACTAACGCTCGTGTGACAGCAAATGAACGACCAACGTGAAATCTCATAGATCCCGTATGCAACCTGGGCGTGTCACATCGCAAATGCGATTGTACAACTAATTGCAACGTGTAAAGTGGGCTTAAGATAGCCAAATCTAAAAAAAAAAAAACCACTCCAACTTCCAAAAATATTAAGCTTTGATATTTTATAGTCTTTTGGGTTGATTGAGAACATACTGTAGTTGTTGATCAATAATAAAAAAAACAGCTAAAATACAACTTGCCTAATAATTCTGCACACGGTGTATAGCGGAAAGAACGTTTCCAAACATTCTGTCCGTTAAAATCTATTTTATTGTTTGATTTGTACATTTTATTGTCAGTCCGTTAAAGGGGCGTAATATTCTGACATTGTTGTCAACAGTGACCTGGGAGTCAGCAATGCATCCAGGCATCTTCCCCATGCTGTTCCCATTCCATTTAAGCAGTTTTTGCATCTATTTCCGTGATTTACAGACTCTTTCAAGCCTCTCGGGGGTTCTGGCAGAAAAATGCTTGAGTTTACCTTTGACTTCCATTATGCTCGTTGCTCGAGACGAGCACCCGAGCAATAGATATTGCTTGGCTTGCCCATCACTGATCTTTATAACATTTTTGGCCCCAATTAATCAATGGGATTATGCCAGATGTATAACGATTTGAATAGTATAAAAAAAATTGCTCAGTGCAGAGTTGTAAAGAAATGTTGCAGCTTTTGCGATTTTCGGTTTCAGTGGCACGGGGGCATAGCAAGCTTGATTAAGAGAATCTTGATTAAGAGACCAGCCACCTCTGTAACATATAGCAAAATGCTATGAGGAGCTTGGGTGGGTTCTGGGTGGTGACGCTCACTCATCTAATTCGAGGAGCGCTGTGGCATACCTTATTTCACAAATTTTACTCTAATCCTCAACTGGATTAAGATTTGTGGCGAGGCACCCGGAGGAGCCTGCCCATTTTTTAGATATGCCTGATTCATTAAGAGGCTTGTGCCTCAAAATAAGTCAGACACCACTGACTCCAACACGCATCCACTAATCTTGATCAATCAGGGCTTTTACGTTTTCTAGTCCTCTCAGCATTTTGTGCAGTATATCAGTCTCCGTCACTAGTATCAGTGGGTAGAAGACATCCCGGCCTGTAAAAACAGCATTTACAAACTAAAAATCTTTGCTTTTCTTT
Organism: Anomaloglossus baeobatrachus; assembly: GCF_048569485.1. Classification (NCBI taxonomy): domain Eukaryota; kingdom Metazoa; phylum Chordata; class Amphibia; order Anura; family Aromobatidae; genus Anomaloglossus; species Anomaloglossus baeobatrachus. Next base: position 813,356,951 of record NC_134353.1, on the reverse strand, counting down.
AATATTATGTGGTATGCAAGATACAAGTCAGTAATAATTTACTATTATAGGTACCCAGCTTAGCCTGAAACTGTTCTCCAGAGATTGACTCCACCACCTCCAACTGGGTTTTAACATCATTCCTTATTTTTAATGCTTATGCGAGGCTTTACTTTGCTGACTCAGTTCTTTCAGCTTCTTTTCTTTTCTGTTCTACTGTTTCCCTCTACTCCTGTATTTGGATATTCAAAATCATAGACAGGCAGGTCCACGCAAATGGCCTCACAAATGTCCATTCCTAAACTTGTCTCTAAAGCCAACATTTCTTAAGATATATGATGCAAATCGTTATCCAAAACATAAAAAACGCATATGTGCCGCCCCCGTGGGAGCAGCCGAGCTGCTTGGAATCGGGTTCTCCGTGGCTCGAGGGTCTCCGGACCCGGGGTCGTGCGCCCACTCAAATGAAAGGGGGTATTTACAGGGGAGTTGATGTATAGTTTGTGACGCCACCCATGGTGTATGGTAATTTGGGAGTACCGCCGCTGCTGGGAGTACCCGGGGTGATAAAGTGGGGCAGCAAGGTGTTGTAGCCCTCCACGGGTAGGGGGGATGCCCCGGGACTCGGTGTAAGGGGTGCCGTGGGATGTAGGGGTCACTCTCGTACTCACTCAGTTCATAAGCAGACGCTGATAAATCGGGTAAACCAATTCTCTGAGTACCGCTGCTGCTGAGGGAAGCTCATCTGGGTCCCGTCCCCCTATGGTGTTGCCTGGTGATCCTGCCTCCTGACACTAAGTTTAACTTCAACTTGGTGGCCCAGCAGTATGGAACTTGCCGGGCCTCACTCCCCACTGTGGCTAAGTGTGGGAGCTTGCTCTCAGGGCTCACGCTTGGGATTTTCTGGACTGTTTTGGGTTGGAAAGTCCTATCCCCCTCGTTGCGCTAGTACCCCGATTTTGGAGCGGGTGGAGAGCGGATCTTGAAGTTCCAAGTTCCATACTACCTGGACCCACAGAGAAGTAAATTAAGTGTCAGGAGGCAGGTCATGGATCACCAGGCAACACCACTGGGGACAGGACCCGAACTAGCTCCCCTCAGCGGCAGCGGTATCCAGAACTTTGGTTTATCCAGTTGTCGGTGTCAGCTTAATGGACTGAGTGAGTACGCAAGTGACCCCCTTTGCACCCAACGGCACTTTCCCCTTACCATCACCGAGTCCTGGGGCATTCCTCTTACCCGTGGAGGGTTCTAACACCTGGCTGCCCCATTCCATCAGCCCCGGGTACTCCCAACTGCAGCGGTGGTACTCGAAATTACCACATACCACGGGTGGAGTCACAAAAATCTGACACAATCCCCTGTAAATACTCCCTTCATTTGAGTGGTCGCACGACCCCCGGGTCCGGAGACCCCTCTAGCCACCGCGGATCCGGATCCGAGTAGCCCAGCTGCTGGCATGGGGGCGTCACACCTCAAATTCCTGGTGTCACGAACACGATATGAGCAGGACCCACTTACCTGGGTGACGTGCGCCTTAGAAGTCGAAACTGCGAGTCAAAATCCCCGTTTCCCGACATTTCCGCCATCTTTTGGCACCAAAATGCTGTCTTCTACACAAAAGCGCGCAAAGCAGAAGCCCCACGCTTCGTCCTGAGAGTGAGCCCGGAAACGGAAGTCCCCAGAGGGCCACAACAGCGAGAGAGGGCTGAGTGAAAACCGATGGGGCATGACGGCATGTAACAGCGAAAGAGAAGCAGGGACACCAGGACTCTGCCATAACGTTCCAGGACAGCGCAGAGACAAAATGGTAGAAAGGCGCGGCTGTTCAGCAGAGGATACAGCTACCGGAGCACCTCCACAGACGGAGATGCGGAGGATGGCCGCGGCGGTGCAAACCCATGAGATTGGAGTCCCATGAGAGGAGCGGGTAAGCGGTTACCCACTCCCAGTTGATTTCACTAATCCGGCCGATGCGGCTGTGGGATCCGAGCCTCCCCCCATCACGGAAAGCACTCAGCCGTCGTCACCTCCACCCTCCACCATGGCTGACCCCGAGGCGCTGCCCGCATCACCGGCAGTGGATCCCTCGACCCCTGATGGAGATGACAACTCCATGGCTTCTGACCAGATTGACCCGGTTACCGTGGACTCGGAACCAGAGGAGATGGAGGAAGGCGATTCAGGTTCCAGTACCCCAGAAGCAGCATGGGTGCCACGTTTTGGAGGAAATGGCTGTTGGATGTCTCTGTCATCACAAGCGCTACAGGCATTGGAGATAATGGAGGTGGAAGCAGAGTCCACTTCGGATAAAGAGATCTCAGTCGATACCATGGATGTGGTGGTACCTATTTGTCGTCGCTGTGGTTTACCAGGGCACTTTGCAAGAGTGTCCAGGAGGTGCCCAACGTTGAATGGACCGGAACCTGCAAGTTTTAAAGTTTTGCGTGGACTGTCACTTTTGTTGAACGTTCTCCAGTGTTCAAATGGAGGAGACTGTCGGGGACCAGCTGAAAGGTTCCTGATGGAAGGTGACAGGAAAGTTCTGCTATAATTAGACTGTACCCTCCTTGTTGAACCTTTTTCCACCCTTTGTTCCAGGGAAAAGGCCATCAGGGCCTTGGACGGTGCAGTGCTGGTAGACAGCCCCAGGAGGCCACGGTGGGGGTTGGTAAGGACTTCTACTAGAGTCGTCTTTTACAACACCCGGGATCTTAACCTGGTCACGGACCCACAATAGGTATGCAGTGGGTTAGGTTGTTTGGGTGGCGGGTTAATGGGATCCGGTACAGTGGGACTGGACTGTCGCAGGAAGAGGCTGTAACAGAGCAGGTTGAGCCTCCGCTACTAACCTAATCGATAGTGTTCCACCGTTCTGGACACCTTGCCACAATCCCCTGCGACCGGGGGTCCGACTCCTCTAGGCCCAGACCGCCGACTGGTGGGTGTGGTGCAGGGTGTATCTAGGATTTGATTTGCTGTTGGAGGCAACACCATTAAGATAGGGACCCAGAACCATGAGGGAGGTGGAATACCGCACGGAAGGGCAGTATGTGCAGTACCCTGTGACGACCTGATAGTCCAGGGGCATCACACATACATCTGACAGATGCATAATTGAATTACATCAATTCTCTCATCTGTGCTTATTTATTAATTTTACTCGCTTATAAAGAGCCAATAATTTCACAGCGCTTTATATACATCCTCATCACTGTCCCAATCGGGGCTCACAATCTAAATTCCATATCAGTATGTCTTCGGAGTTTGGTAGGAACCATCCCAAACACAGGAGAACATACAAACTCCTGGCAGATGTTGTCATTAGTGGAATTTGAAAGCAGGACCCTAGCAATAGGGCTAACCACTGACCACCGTGCTGCCTAGTATGTGTAAAATGTATATGTAACTGGACAGCTATGATGGTTTCCTCTGATGGATGCCACCTTCGGGCCATCCATCACTCTCAAATCGGTTATATTAAAAATGTATATTTTTAGCCAATATGGGTTTTTTTTCATTTACTAGATGGCTTTGTTGAATAAGTGTTATGGTTGTCATGGGTCACCTGTAGGGCCACCATGCATATAGCACAATAAAAAAAAAATATAATATTATATATATATATATATATATATATATATATATATATATATATATATATATATATATATATATATATATATATACACACACACACACACACACACACACACACACACATATATATTATGCACACACGTTTAATGGTTTAATATGTATTTTCTGTAGGGCTGGTTTTAGATAAAGTGGGGCCCTGGGCAAAGGTTTGAATGCTTGGCTATTACACCATATTACACCATCACCATACACCATATTGCACCCTCCCACTCAAGCATTAAAGTTTCCTTTCACATGTGCGGAGTTGAGACTGGTAAATAGGAGATCAGCAATATTCAAGTCACATATGTGATTTTTTCATCCTGAAGAAGGAGAAACTGTTCTCAGAAATGTGTCGACAAATGAAAATCACCACTCTAAAACCTTGGATCGACACCCTCCATTTGGATTGTTCGTTTGTACACTATAATTTGTATTTTGTATGTAAACCTTTTTTCACCAATGGTTCTCTATGTGCTTCTGTTTCCCGTAACAGCACATGATGATATTATCATTTATTTATTTTTAAAGGAAACCTGACAGCTCAATCCATGGGCTGCGTGTAACAGTCACTGGCTGTATTATCCAAGCCAGTGTTTTAGAGAATAACATAAAATGGAACCTTGGATTACGAGCATAATTGGTTCCGGGAGTGTGCTCTTAAACCAAGTTACTCTTATTTCAAAGCAAATTTTCCCATAGGAAATAATTGAAACACCGACAATTCGTTCCACAACCCAAAAATATTTGCTGTATTTATACAAACTTATTAAAGTAATACAAATTAATATACTGTATTCATATAAAATTATTACAGTATACAAATACAAAATACTGTACAGTAAAAAACATAAAAACAAATTAAACTGCACTGTAGCTTACAATAAAATTGTTGGTGTGCGGGAGGTACAGTATAAGCAATGTGCTGTACTGGTTAGCAGAAAGAAAGTACAATACTATATCCACAAATGCAAATTGATAGACATGCTTTATAGTATATACTGTACTGTACAATTGTATATTGTATACAGTATACAGTATATACGTACAGAAAGTTACCTTCAGAGCGGGTCAGAGCGCGGTGAAAGGACAGAACCAGTCGTGTGCATGGTGAATATTTGCTCTTCTTGCAAAGCATTGCTCTTAAACCAAGTTACACATTTGTAAAAAGCTTTGCTTGTCTTGCAAAACGCTCCCAAACCAAGTTACTCTTAAACCAAGGTCCTACTGTACTTTAATAGCCGCCCGGGGACCAAGCTGTTGCTCCATGGCCACTGACAGGTCTCTGCCTATGTGTGAGCATATAGTAAGGGGTACTTTGCACGCTGAGACATCGCTACTGCCATATCGTCGGGGTCAAATCGAAAATGACGCACATCCGACGCCGGTAACGACGTCGCAACATGTAAAGCCTAGATGCGGCGATAAACGATCGCAAAAGCGTCGAAAATCAGTAATCTGTGTAGCGTTGGTCATTTTCATAATGTCGCACCAATAGGAGATACGATGTTGTTCGTCGTTCCTGCGGCCGCACATAGCGCTGTGTGTGAAGCCGCAGGAGCGAGGAACATCTCCTTACCTGCCTCCACCGGCTATGCGGAAGAAAGGAGGTGGGCGGGATGTTTACGTCCCGCTCATTTCCGCCCCTCCGCTTCTATTGACCGCCTGCCATGTGACGTCGCACGTCACAGGGCAGGTAAGTGCGTGTGAAGCTGCCGTAGCGATAATGTTCGCTACGGCAGCTATCACAAGATATCACATGTGCGACGGGGGTGGGTACTATCGCGCTCGGCATCGCTAGCCGATGCTAGCGATGTCGCAATGTGCAAAGTACTCCTAAGACCTGCCAGTCCACGGCAGCTGAAGAGCAGAAGCCACCGGGGACCCAACTGTCCGACTGTTCTACCATGATGCCACAGCATTTCAGAGCCAAACATACCCGGCTGGGATAATACAGCTAGTGGCGGGTACATGCTGCCCATAGATTGAGCCTCCACATTCCCTTTAAAGTCAGAGAGTAAATTGCTCTTAACTTCAGCTCTGGTAAAACTACAGATAAGCTAATAGAAAGAATATTAACGTGGTTGGGAAATGATGACTTGTGCCATATGCTTCTCTTTTTATATCTCAGTACTTTAGCTAAAATAGAAGTGAGTCGTAAAGTCAGACATCGCCTTTCACATATGCCCAGGATAGCGGCGTTCTAATAAACAAATCTTTGTGTTTCTTATGCACCCACACACAATGCATAGAGTGTTAAATAATAAATGCAAGTCACTCCTATGTACAATATTATAGAATAAAATGGCCCTGAAGACATTTCTATATTTATCAACCCCACTGCCACTGAGACCTTTCAGTTTCTATTGTTAAGCGCCATGTACAGTACATATTTCTGTAAGGCTTCATATGTTGCCTTTACAAAAGTCATAAATTACAGTTTTCAAGTTCTGCCAAACTCTACTTCAATTTTGCTCTGTAAACATGCAATTGACAATCTAAAAGGGTTTGCTACAACCTTTAGAAAATTTGCAATGTGATAAAATGATAAAAGTAACCTATGCTCATTCTTTTCATCACCTGCGTTCCCACAATGCTACTGAAGTGCCCACTACTGTTGGCTGCACTAAAGGGAAGGTGTTGTCCAAAAAAAAAAAATTCAATAACTGAAACAATGTAAAGTATTAATGTTTTGTTTATATTAACATTGGTTTTAATTGAGCAAAATATAGAAAAAAAAAAAAAAAAGTTTGATATTTTCCACTCTTAAACACTAGGGGGAGCAGCTGCTGAAATACTGCTGGAGAACTAGCTCACATTACAACTGCAGTAAAACTGGGTGGAATCTACTCTCCTGTGTGTGATGTCACACAAGCCCCTCCCATTCTGGGTGTTTCAAAAAGGATAAGGGAAGATTAAGTTTAGGATCACAATGCGGAGCCATTTTGTTAGTGACCGCAAAGTGATCCTAATGTCTAAAATGTCACCAAGGACACATGCATAGAGCCCTGCACCAGCAATGCTCTGCCGCACACCCGCCTGCAATGCTCTGCCGCACAACCGGCCCCTAATGCTCTGCCGCACGCACGCCCCCAATGCTCTGCCGCTCGCATGCCCCAATGCTTTGCCGCACGCAAGCCCCCAATGCTCTGCCGCATGCAAGCCCCCAATGCTCTGCCGCATGCAAGTCCGCAATGCTCTGACGCACGCAAGCCCGCAATGCTCTGACGCACGCAAGCCCCCAATGCTTTGCCGCACGCCAGCCCCCAATGCTCTGCCGCACGCCAGCCCCCAATGCTCTGCCGCATGCACGCCCCCAATGCTCTGACGCACGCAAGGCCGCAATGCTCTGACGCACACAAGCCCCCAATGCTTTGCCGCACGCCAGCCCCCAATGCTCTGCCGCATGCACGCCCCCAATGCTCTGCCGCACGCACGCCTGCAATGCTCTGCCGCACGCACGCCCGCAATGCTCTGCCGCACGCACGCCCATGTATACCGCTCCTCAGTATACCACGCTCCTTTGAGCTGAGGCCGAGGTGAGCACATGAGAGTGGGGGGGGGAGAAACAAAAAAACAGCGGCGAGGGGGAGGGTAGCAGCAGGAGGGAAGAGTGGCAGTGGAGGGGCAGGGGCAGCAACGGCAGTGGTAAGGGGGGGGTAGCAGCGGCGGCCCGGTGCCGGTACTGACACATCCCGGCGGGTGACAGGGGGAAAGTGCAGCACACAACATATGCTTTGAGCTCCACAAAGATGGCGATGATCTCCTCCCTCTGCTGTGATCTCGACAGCCCAGGGGTGTGTCCAGGTCACAGCAGGAAGCAGACAGACACAGTGCAGGAGACAGGGTGAGAGAGAGACAACTGTCTTCTATGCACAGGGGCTGCCATATTTGAGGTGAGTAACTGTCGTTACACACAGAAAATCCAAGATGGCAGCCTCCAGTGATTCAGTAAAACTAGAATTAAATGAAAATTTAAAAAAAAACGTGAATTTAAATTTTGTATTAAAAATACTTGATTTCATAATCACTATTATTAATAAAAAAAAAAAAAAGTGACACCTTACCTTTAATGAGATGCCCATTTACCTAAGTGACCGCTAATGGTATCAGTGGTCTCAGCAGTCTTATGTCTTACCCAGCTAATGATAGTGATCATCTAAAGCAGTTATGATGGTAGATGGAACGTTATTGCTACAGAAAAGTATAGAAAGGAAGACTGAGTGTCCAAGCAGTGGCGGCAGAGTGGCTGGGGATATAATGGATGATTACATCTTCTTTGTTTATTTTATAATTCTGCCTGTCTTTCAACTACTATTTCTAATACTAATAACATCTTAAAAAAATGTTTTGTAGTGGGACTCCTACACTCATAAAGGCTACACACTAAGTGCAAGGTGTGACAAAAATTATAATGATCAACTGCAATGCCCCTTAGAAGAAACGTAGAGAAGATTTTGATTCAATTCTGGTACAATATTAAAAACATTCTGACTCCTAAACTAAGAATGCTAAACTTACAAAAGGCATTGCAGTACACCCTGGAAGAAACAAAAAGGGGGACTGTGATTCAATACTGGTACAATTTTATAAACATTCCGACTTGGATACTGGGAAAACCTATGCACTCAATGCAAGGCCCAGCTAAAACTATAAAGAGGCATTGCAGTACACCCTGGAAGGGATGCAGAGGGGTACAGCGATTCAATCCTGGTACAATTTTAAAAACAAACATTCTGACTCGGAAACTGGGAAAGCCAATGCACTCACTAAGAGCCCTAGCTAAAATTACAAAGAGGCATTGCAATACAGTCAGCAAGACACAGAGGGGGGACTGTGATTCAGTTCTGGTACAATATTAAAAACAATTGGATCCCAAACTCAGAAAAGATATGCATTCAGTATGATGCCTAGCTAATATTTCATAAAGGCATTACAGTACATCCTGGAAGAGACTTAGAATGTTTTTAAAATTGTAACAGAATTATATCACAGTTCCCCCTCTGCCTGAGACTTGGTATTATCTGTTCAAGGACCGAAAACATTTAACCATGGGGGCATACATATATATGTATTTAAGCAGTTATTTGAAGTAGGCCTCTAAACATTGGAAAAATTGAGAGCATGGAGCGTATTGTGACCTTGTTGATATGATGAAAGAGGAGGAGGACATAAAAAAAGAAGAAAACAAGGACTATATAACCTTGTTTGGGTGGTAAACGGTGCATGGGAATACACCGCAATAAAAGGAATGTTACAATTGCCTTTAGGTTTGGTTGCTGTCATCCAGTGGGGTTAAAAAATCTGGGCAAATCCACACTTTGTTCATTTTCATAAGAGTCAGCATGTCAGCATGTTCAGTTGACAGGCAGATGCGCCTATAGGTTATTATGCCTCAAGCAACACTAAAAACGTTCTCAGACAAATTGCTAGCGGCAGAGCAGGCCAGCACCTCCAGGGCATTAAAGGGACAGTTCATACCAGCTTGGATGCCCAATAATTGTACAGCAGAGAGGAAACATGGAGGGTGGTGGTAAGGTCAGCTAGGTAATGCTTCACCATCTTCACAAACTTTTCCGTCATTGTCAGAGTACCACATGTATCAAGGCCTGGGCGATGGGAAGGTCCAATGAAACTGTCTCAGATCTTTGCTCGTGTTACCCTGACTCTGTTGATCCTGCTGTGTGTATCTCTCCTCTACTCCTTGGTTGTCCAAAGAACTCAGACATCTGCCGCTAGTGTTGTCTGATGGGAATAGTTAAATCAATTCTTCAACTATGGCCTTCTGATACTGCACCATTTTAGTAGTCCTCTCAACCGCAGGAAGGAGAGATGAAAAGTGTTCCTTGTAGCATGGGTCAAGAAGGGTGGACATCTAATAATCGTTGGGTCATAGGAAAGGCAGTGGAACAAAGTCTGCCATGTGTACCAGACTCCTAACAGGCAAGACTTCCCTGTCCCTACCAGGATGCTGAACAGACATGAAGCAGCTGTTGATAGTACTCACTGTAGCGCAGGCTCCCATCTCCTGTTCCTTTTCCTCCTGCTCTTCCTCCTCATCACCCAATCCATGCTGAGAAGATGACATAAGGCTGGGTAATATCCACCTCTTGAGACAGTAATTGCCGTTCGCCACCATCAGCTTCTTTTGACCATGGCTGCTTAAATATTTCGGCATCAGCATATGGTCTCCTCATGTCCCTCTTGAAATGTGCATGGTGAGAGGCCAGAAGCCATAAATGGAAGGGTAAAGAGCTACTTGGCGTGTCCAAGCCAAGTGTAGGGTCACTTGTCTCCTTGAACTCTGCATGGTGAGAGAAAGGAGGATCAGGGTGAGGATTATGTGGTCCAGACCCTTGTCTAGTGAGACTGGACTGTGTGGAAGACAGAGTGGTGCTGGTAAACAGATTGGAAGTATGATCTGAAATGCAAACCAACAACCTGCTCGCACTGTTGTAGCTTCAACAGTGGTGTTCCTCGCCCCACTGCAAAATGAGAAAAGAAGCTAGGTCTAGATGATGCATGTGTTTGGTGCTCTCCCACAGTTTACCCTGGCCCATTGACATGACCTCTGCATTCACCCCCATCTGTGGGACATTAACTTCCCCGTCCCTTATCGCACACCTTTCGCATTTTAAATTATGTAAGCATCTAAGAATGGTATTATTAGAGCATAAAATATTTTTCTATGTTGCAGCAGCAAAGTCTCTAAGGCTAGAATCCCTGCCTAAATGTCTCTAATACTCTAATACACTATTCCTAGTCCAGAAACTAAAGACCGCTTTACACGCGGCGATTTATCGTGCAATCGCATGTGCAATCGCATCCGCCCCCATCTTTTATGCAACACGGGCAATTTGTTGTCCATGTCGCACAAAGTCGGTAACCCCCGTCACACGTACTTACCTTCCAATCGACCTCGCGGTGGGCGGCAAACATCCTCTTCCTGAAGAGGGAGGGAGGTTCAGCGTCACAGCAAAGTCACAAAGCAGCAGCCCAATAGAAGAGGAGGGGCGGAGATGAGCGGGAAGTAACATCCCGCCCACCCCCTTCTTTCCGCATTGCCGGCGGGACGCAGGTAAGCTGCAGTTCATCGTTCCTGGGGTGTCACACGGAGCAATGTGTGCTGCCTCAGGAATGACGAAAAACTGGCACGCAGAAGGACTTTCGATTTTTTTGAAAATGAGCGACGTGTCAACAAGCAACGATAAGGTGAGTATTTTTGCACGATCACAGTCGCTCGTAGCTGTCACACGCTATGATATGTGAAACGATGCCGGATGTGCGTCACTAACGACGTGACCCCGACGACATATCGTTTGATATATGGTAGCGTGTAACGGGCCTTTAATTCTACACTAATAGCAGACTAATAACAGTATTAGTATAGAGTAAAATTTAATCTATTTAAATTGGCCCTGAAAAGGACTATTGCTTTAAAATGTTGCACCATCAGGTACTGTGACACTATAAGGGCGGCTTTGCACACTACGACATCGCAGGTGCGATGTCGGTGGGGTCAAATTGAAAGTGACGCACATCCGGCATCGCATGCGACATCGTAGTGTGTAAAGCCTAGATGATACGATTAATGAGCGCAAAATCATCGTAATCGTATCATCGGTGCAGCGTCGGCGTAATCCATAATTACGCTGATGTGACAGTCCGATGTTGTTCCTCGCTCCTGCGGCAGCACACATCGCTGTGTGTGAAGTCGCAGGAGTGAGGAACATCTCCTACCGGCCTCACCGCGGCTTCCGTAGGCTATACGGAAGGAAGGAGGTGGGCGGGATGTTTACATCCTGCGCATCTCCGCCCCTCCGCCGCTATTGGCCGCCTGCCGTGTGACGTCGCTATGACGCCACACGACCCGCCCCCTTAGGAAGGAGGCGGGTCGCCGGCCAGAGAGACGGTCGCAGGGCAGGTGAGTGCGTGTAAAGCTGGCGTAGCGATGATTTTCGCTACGCCAGCTATCACACGATATCGTACCTGCGACGGGGGAGGGGACTATCGCGTGCGACATCGCAGCATCGGCTTGCGATGTCGCAACGTGCAAAGCCCGCCTAAGGCTATGTGCCCACGGGGACAGTGTCCTGCGGATATATCCGCAGGAGCTCCCAGGAAACCGCACCACAACTTTTGTCTGTTTCCATGCTGCGGAATGTCCTTCGGATATAGTGCGGGCATTCTGCATTGAGGATACAGTACCATGGCTTCGGCACTGCATCTTCAATGCAGAACAAGTGCTGCAGTGATCGAGAGTTCATACTCACCTCCATCACGCAGCACCTCGCTTTTCCGGCGGCCGGGTCACTGTCAGCGTCTGCAGGAGAAGGTGGGCGGGTCTGAACTAGCTCCGGCTGGAGCTCGTGAAGGCCCCACCCACCTCTTCCTTCCTATACCTGGATCCACCGCGCTGCTGTACACCGGACGGAGAAAGTGACTCCGGTGAGGCAGGTATGTATATGGGAACCTGCAGAGAAATCCGCAACAATAATTGACATGCTGCAGATTTTTCCGCACGAAAATCCGCATGATTTCCACTGCGGAAAAATCCGCCGCGTGGGCACAGCATTTCCCAAATGCCATAGAAATGGCTGGGGAGTAGCTGTGCTGCAGATTTCTGGAAAATCCGCAGCTTTTCCGCGAGAAATCCACGGCAATTCCGCAGCGTGGGTACATAGCCTAAGGCTCTGTGCCCATGTGTGCATATTGCATGCAGTTACGCTGCGTTGTGCACCGCAGTGTAACTGCATGCGTCCTGCGTCCCCAGCACAATGTATGAAGATTGTGCATAATCCATGCTGCCAAATCGCTGCGTTCTAAAAAGCAACATGTCACTTATTCCATGCGCTTTGGATGCAGTTCCCACTCTGTCTATGGTGGGGGCTGCATCCAGAGAGCATGAAATCGGCTTTTCACTACGCAGTGTTTCTGCAGCGATTTGAAGCGCACATGTGCTGTTCAAATCGCTGCAGAAATTTCTGCAGGGACACAACGCAACGTGGGCGCATAGGCTAAAACATTTTCTCTTCTCCAGCAGAAACTACACTAGTTTTGGGCACAGTACGCCAAGAATGTTATCATCGGGTCTTATATAGACCCAATGACGCTATGTAGCCTGCTAATCACAGTGATGTGACCAGCTAACAATGTTTTTTGGTTCATCTGTAGACAAATCTTAGAACTATTTGATATTTTTTGTATTTAACCTTTTATATACTAAAGAAAAAACAGTAACATGCAGACATTTATAATATATAGGTCACAAAATTTGCTAGTCTTAATTTTTGTAAATTTTACATTTAAAAAGAAAAGTGGCAAAGATTCAGAAGCATTACATATAATAATGTAGAGTAATCATTCCTTAATTATAATTTTAATTACTTGCTTTTGATAGATATTGATAAATGCTATCATAATGAGTAGCTTGCTATTCCTATTCACCACAGTGATGCGCCTTTGTATAAGATCTGAAATAATTGGTACTAGGTGTGTATAAAAACCTTATGCTAAGGTCACCAATAAAAAACAACTTTAAACGAAGAGCAAAAACAGGAAGCTTTACTTCTGCATGAGATTACTCAACGTAAACATGATTGTAATAATTCAGGAAATTGTGTGCATGCATCCTAAAACTCAGAGTAGCGCTCGTGCATAATAAAATAAAACCATCTTGCAAGTATTAACTAGGAGAGGCAACTGCCCTATAATTCATTGCCTGACCCTTTTATGAGCTTTGCGACATGACCAGAAATAAATGCCAAGCCAGAAACTTATCTACAGACAGACTGTTCCGGATTGATTGTTCCTCATCGGTGTAGAACAGCATTTGGTTGGCTAAGATACGGTTTAGGCAATGACGTACCCACCGAGGCCGTGGGGTACTCATTACCGGGCAGCGGTTCTGCTTTTGGGATGCTACGGAGCAAGGCCCGGTTACATGACCCCGGTGGTATCGTTTAAAGATAAAGGGGATGATGACAGTTTATTCATGATGCCACCTGTGATACTCGGCCAGAGATAGCAGACACTACGGGATGGGGCCTCTGGGGCAGATGGCGATTCAGCTTGGTTGGTATAGCTCTTCACAGGTAGAGCTAGGCCCCAGGGAGGATTGGGGTAGTAGTAGACGCTGGTGGGGATGCAGGGCTCGAGTGCAAGTGAATAACGGAGCGACACAGGGATGCCGTCTCAAGATGTTTACTCACTATAGCAGGTTCCAAGGTAACACGACGTCAGTGACTGCCTTTGGAGTGCTGGGTTCCACTGTGAAGGGCTCTAGCCCCTCCCAGGTAGTTCGGAGGTCAAGTCCAGTTCACCTTCCTTATGTAGCTTCCCTGGTTGTCTCTTTGCGCTTGCTTCTTCCTCCTGCTTTGCGCCTTCGCACACAGTGCCCTGAGCCGGTGTCCACGGACCCTTTTGGGTGGTGTGAAGCTCTATCCCTTGGCCCTATGTGGTCACCTTCCAGCTAATGCATGTGCGGGTTTGGCTTCGGTACTAGATTCGCCCTCAGTTTCTGATTGTACTAGAGGAGTATGTAGGTTCTACTCCTCTAGCCTAGGGGCCAGTCTCCAATCTGCGACCAAGCCCCTCCACTCCGTTCCTGTATGTGGAATGGGGCCACTTCCTGTGGTCCCTGGGACCCGTTCTCTCTATTGCCTGGGCCGAGCTGCACCAGCTCCAGACCACATGTCTTCACTGCTCTACCTCTCCTTCTCGACTCTCCAACTCCTCTCTCTGTCTGCCTTCACTAGACTCCACCCCCCGGCCTGGCTTCGGATTCATCACACCCTTGCAATGTCTGATGAGGTGTTGTCTGTGTTTTGTGCATACCGGTGGATGGCTGCTTCCATACCCAGGATGGAATACCACACCTTTGGATGAGGTGCAGTACCTCTGTGGCGACTGAAGACTTAGGGGCGCCACAGCAACATACGGGAATAATTAGTTTTCCTTAACACCAGAACAGCTAAAAATCTGACATTTCTAGAACAAAGGGAAAGGGTTATTTTGACCCTTATAACAAACGCACATAAAAATTGTTAATTGGAATTCAATTTTAATAATTTTTATTTTACATTATCTTTCTATCGACAATTGACTAAGGACATTTTTTGTTGCACAAAATGGCTTGTTTGCCATAAATTGACTAAATTTGCTTCTTGTTTTGCTGGGAAGTAATTGTCCTTCAATGGTTATGTTTTCACGTGGGCAGTAACAATGAAGGCAGGTTTCCACAAACTTTTCCCAAATTTCAGAGAAAGTTGCAAACTTGACAGGCATGAAATCTGATTTCTCATCAAAATGAAATCTGCCGAAATCTGTTTTTCAGTATCATGTCCTTGATGAATTTTGGTCCCCAAGAAAGTGACCAAAGATCATCCTTCGGGGTATTCTTTGCACAAAATGCACCCTGGGAGTACATGATGCCGATCATTGCTTCCAACTCGAGTAACAGTCCATTTGTTGTTGTTTAGTTCTTTCCAAGCATTTGACTCTGCATCATGAGACAAAGCAAAGATTTACCGAAAAGCAGACAGACGGCTTTTTACAAATGACAGAATCCTCCACTCGGTGACAGGTGTATGCAAGTAGGACCTTCTCGCTCTTTTAGGACATTAACAGCAGATTCCCAGATATCCTTTCAGACAAATATATGATCTTAACAGATGAAGCACTTGACTGAGCCTACTGAGATGGCTGAGGCAAAGATTGTGGTAGATCAAGATTTGCATTCATTTCTGCAGACAACTCCTCCTCACCCGCACTTTTATCCTCACTTGTTCCTGGCACAAACTCACCATCTGAATGAGATACATCACTTTCTGATTCAACATTCAACATCCAAATTTTCTAGAAAAGACAAGACCTTTTCCCTAGAGATACAAAGTTTATTAAACTTGACTGAAAATGTCTGTCAAGGCCAGATTACAAAGTCGAAATGATAAGCTGAACCCAAAGAGGCTAGCTACTGCTTTCACACTACATTTTTTTAACATGCGTCTTGAACGTTTTTTTAACGCAAAAACGGATCCAGTGCAAATGCGTTTTCATTTCAATGCATTTGCAATGGACTTGCGTCAACATGCGTTTACGTGTGTTTGCGTGCGTTATAGTGAGGATCCAGCGACTTGCAGTTTTTTAACATTTTTTAAAAACGCTACTTGTAAGTCACTGGATCCTGACTAAACAGCATGCAAACGCATGTGAACGGTGGTATGCTGAAAAACAGGATCCTGTTTGGCCAGAAACCAGCCTGGCGTGATCACAGTCTCACTCTCTGCAGTCTCACTCTCTGCTCTCTGCAGTCTCACTCTCTGCTCTCTGCAGTCTCGCTCTCTGCAGTCTCGCTCTCTGCAGTCTCGCTCTCTGCAGTCTCGCTCTCTGCAGTCTCACTCTCTGCAGTCTCACTCTCTGCAGTCTCACTCTCTGCAGTCTCACTCTCTGCTCTCTGCAGTCTCACTCTCTGCTCTCTGCAGTCTCACTCTCTGCTCTCTGCAGTCTCACTCTCTGCTCTCTGCAGTCTCACTCTCTGCAGTCATACTCTCTGCAGTCATACTCTCTGCAGTCATACTCTCTGCTCTCTGCAGTCGCACTCTCTGCAGTCGCACTCTCTGCAGTCGCACTCTCTCTCCTCTTCTCTCTCTTTTGCCCCCAGCTGCGTCTGAATTTCCAGTCTGTCACGTTCAGTTCCCCTCACTCCCGATCGCATGACTCCAATGCCCACCCATAAACTTCAAGTGACAGGATCCTGTAAAATAACACATGCGTTTCTCTTTGCAAAAACAGGATCCGCTTTTGTCGCAAAAAAACGTTCATGAAGCATGTTAAAAAAACGTAGTGTGAAAGCAGCCAAGACAAGTGTAGACCTGCAACAAGTGTCAACATGACCTGCTGTCTGAAACAATATAAAGTAACATTCAAAAGAGAAATATCACTGGGGTCAAATCTATTTTGTAGATTGCAATGCATATTGTAAACAGAACAAACAAAGTCACAGTAATAATTAAAAAAAAGAATAAATTATTGAAGAAAAAATTGACTTTTTCAGGTCATGCTCCATGGTCAGGCAGACTCAATCAGGAGAAGAAAACACTCCTAAGGCCTGCAATACACATCCGTTTAAAACGTGCGTGTTTGATCCGTTTCCGTACATACCGGAGATCCGACCAAACGTGCACATATGTTTTTTTATGTTTAAAGGCACACGTGCGTGTTATTTGATCTTCCGTGTGTTCGTGTGCGTCCCACGTTTTTTGCTCCGTTTGGCACGGAAGCATGTTCGTTTTTGGGACGAATCACGCACACGGACATAATGTTAGCCTATGGGAGTCCAAATAAAACGTTCCTTGCACGGATGTGTGGCTATGTTGTCCGTGAGAAATGTCCGTGTGTCATGCAAAATGTCGTTACTACATGTCGGAAGACAGAGTAGCGGGATGAGAATGAACTCGAGTGAACTTCACCCGACTTCATTGTCATGCCGCGGCTCTGTCTGTGTGCCGTGTACTGATTAGCGGTCACCTGTGAAGGATTCACCGGTGACCGCTAATCCCCCGAGTGACTGAAGTGTCCCCCCCTCTCTCATACTCACCGATCCCCGATCACCGGCGCTGCACGGCGTTCACACTGCTCCGGCGGCTTTTTCTAATTTGAAAAAGCCGGCCGCTTATGTAACAATCTCGTATTCCCTGCTTTCCCCGCCCACCGGCAAATATGATTGGTTGCAGTGAGACACGCCCCCACGCTGAGTGACAAGTGTCTCACTACACCCAATCACAGCAGCCGGTGGGCGTGTCACTATGGAGTATATAAATAAATAAATAAATAATTAAAAAAAACGGCGTGCGGTTCCCCCCAAATTTAATACCAGCCAGATAAAGCCATACGGCTGAAGGCTGGTATTCTCAGGATGGGGAGCTCCACGTTATGGGGAGCTCCACGTTATGGGGAGCCCCCCAGCTTAACAATATCAGTCAGCAGCCGCCCAGAATGGCCGCATACATTAGATGCGACTGTTCTGGGACAGTACCCGGCTCTTCCCGATTTGCCCTGGTGCGTTGGCAAATCGGGGTAATAAGGAGTTATTGGCAGCCCATAGCTGCCAATAAGTCCTAGATTAATCATGTCAGGCGTCTTCCCGAGATACCTTCCATGATTAATCTGTAAATTACAGTAAATAAACACAAACAACTGAAAAATCCTTTATTAGAAATAAAAAACACAAACACATTCCCTGGTTCACCACTTTAATCAGCCCCAAAAAGCCCTCCATGTCCAGCGGAATCCAGGATGGTCCAGCGTCGCTTCCAGCTCTGCTGCATGAAGGTGACCGGAGCAGCAGAAGAAACCGCCGCTCCTGTCACCTCCACGCAGCAAATGAAGAGAGCCGCGTGATCGGCTGAGCTGTCACTGAGGTTACCTGGATCCAGCGGTGGATGCAGCGGTGGCCGCGAGTAACCTCAGTGACAGCTCAGCTGATCGCGCTACTCACCTCAGTTGCTGCGTGGAGCTGACTGGAGCGGCGGTGAGTACCGCGATCAGCTGAGCTGTCACTGAGGTTACCCGCGGCCACCGCTGCATCCACCGCTGGATCCAGCTAACCTCAGTGACAGGGCTGGGAGCTAAAGTGCAGAGGTTGTCAGGGAGAAAGGAGAGCCAGTCTAGTAGTGGAGCGCGGCGGTCGCGAGTCAGATGCGCGCGCTGCCACTAGTCAGAGCCTGCGCGGTGTAGTAACCGTTAGTGGGGGAGAACGGTCATCGAGAGAGGACAGAGAAGGTGCTCCTGCTGACTAGGCACGTACGGGGTACAGGTCCCTAGAGAAGACTCTAGTTTACCTACCTGCTAAACCTGCCGGTGAGGGATACTACAAGTACCTCACCAACTTTACAGAGTCCGAGCCTCAGCAGCAACGCGGGGACCCATAAGGAGACAGAGCCTGGGGCCATCTCACCTGGTCTACGCTGCCGGCAAACGGGCCAAACACAGGGGAGAAAAGGCAGTTGCGACTCCCTGGATAGACCCCCATGGTACTTCAAGTCAGGGGGTTATCCGAACACAGAAGTGCTAGGAAGGTGAGCTAACAGGTTACCCTCAGACAGGCCCGAAGGAGCCCCTGGTCCTACCTGCTTGATCACAGCAATGCCCGGGTCAGCTCACAGCAACATCTGAGTGAGTAAAAACCAGTTAAAAGACTTTTGGACTCAGCCTGTGTTATTCCGGACCCGCTACTCTTCTCACCCGAGCCCCTGGGGCCTGCCTCAGTCAAGGGAGGCTACATCATCTGGCTGCAGATCCCATCAGCCCCAGAAGCTCATAAAACCTGCAGCAGCGGTCATTCATATCCTTGACCGCAAACCGTGAGTGGCGTCACGACATATAATAAAAACTGACATTACCTGTTGCCATATCGAATAAGTCCTGTGGCGTCCCTGAACAGGATCAGCATCCCTGGGGCGTTACACATTCAGCAAAAAAACAGATCAAACGCAAATACATGCAACACAATCTGGCGCTAAAAAAAGTCTATGAGGAAAAATTGCACCCAGCGGCAAAAAAAACGGATGCGTTTTTCCCATAAAGCGCCGGATTGTGCCGCACAGCAAAAACCTAATATGTGAACATACCCATAGCCATCCAGATGATAGCGCACACTGATGAGTGGCAAATGCCCTGAAATAGACTGCCTTTAGAGGAGTTTCTGGCCTGGCATTTATCCCTGGTCATGTTGCAAAGCTCATTAAAAGGTCAACAAATGTTGACTTGAATGGTAGCAACTGCTCTTAAGTGGTTCTTGTGAGATAGTTATCTAACTTGCAAGAATGAAAATGGCTACCTCCTCAACTTAGGGTACCTTCACACTTTAGCGATGCAGCAGCGATCCGACCAGCGATCTGACCAGGTCAGGATCGCTGCTGCATCGCTACATGGTCGCTGGTGAGCTGTCAAACAGGCAGATCTCACCAGCGACCAGTGACCAGCCCCCAGCCAGCAGCGACGTGCAAGCGACGCTGCGCTTGCACGGAGGCGGCGTCTGGAAGCTGCGGACACTGGTAACTAAGGTAAACATCGGGTATGGTTACCCGATGTTTACCTTAGTTACCAGCTCACACCGCTTAACTTAGCGTGTGCAGCAGGAGCCGGCACTGGCAGCGTGAGAGCTGCGGAGGCTGGTAACGAAGGTAAATATCGGGTAACCACCTTGGTTACCCGATGTTTACCTTAGTTACAGCTTACCGCAGGCTGTCAGACGCCGGCTCCTGCTCCTTGCACAAGCAGGATTGTTGCTCTCTCGCTGTCACACACAGCGATGTGTGCTTATCAGCGGGAGAGCAACAATAAAAAAATGAACCAGGGCTGTGTGTAACGAGCAGCGATCTCACAGCAGGGGCCAGATCGCTGCTCAGTGTCACACACAGCGAGATCGCTAATGAGGTCACAAAAAACGTGACTCAGCAGCGATCTCAGTAGCGATCTCGCTGTGTGTGAAGTACCCCCTACACACACATTTGAAAGCAGTCTACTAACAGATCGTTTGGCAAACAGCTATTTCCCAATTCCCCCATATACAGGAAAACTCAACTTATGTTCTCTAAGAGCGTCACTGCCAGACACTACTAGTGGTGTCTTATTTCCAGGCTCTCAGATGGCGTCCAGTCTTTTCTGGTCTTCAAAAAACAACAACTCACCAGCAACCTCTTACCTTAATGAATCAAATGTTAACAGGTGCAAGTGGATGTGTCTGCATGATACGATAAAAACTGACATTACCTGTTGCCATATCGAATAAGTCCTGTGGCGTCCCTGAACAGGATCAGCATCCCTGGGGCATTACACATTCGGCAAAAAACAGATCAAACGCAAGTACATGCGGCACACTCCGGCGCTAATAAAAGTCTCGTATAAATACCAAGGAGTACAGCAAATATTAAACATATGAAATGTAAATCACCTTTTGCGGTAGCTTATGTCTAAGCAGAAAAAAATGAATCTTCTATCAAAATTCAGCAGGACCCTCAACTGAATCTGGCTCAAGTCTTTTCTGGACTTCTTTCCATCTGTATTGGTGCTTCCTGCACAGAGTAGGCCTCAGTTACATTGGAGGAAGACCAGAAGAGACAACAGTAGAAGGGAGCTAGCCGGGACCGGTTGGAGTGGTTAGAAGCAAGGTGACTGACAATTTTTTTTTTAGCCCCTTTGGTGCCTATTAACTATGCTCCAA
This sequence comes from Anomaloglossus baeobatrachus, assembly GCF_048569485.1. NCBI lineage: Eukaryota > Metazoa > Chordata > Amphibia > Anura > Aromobatidae > Anomaloglossus > Anomaloglossus baeobatrachus. The sequence goes on along the minus strand of NC_134353.1, from coordinate 813,336,109 downwards.
GGTCTAGAGAAAACTGAGCAGAATGAAGCACATTTGAATTGACGGACATCAAAACAAATTGAATGTTTTGGCCAAATTCAAGCAAATCGCAGAATTTCAAATTTTGGCAGATTCGTTAATCATTGTATTTGCTGATAACCTCTAGAACAATGGCCAGAATCTCTAGAAATTGATCATGCAACTCTGTACAAGTAAATTAGACTATAATGCACTATTAAGCTATGTGCGCACAGTGCATTTTTCGCGGCGTTTTTGCGCGTTTTTCGGGTGCATTTTTGGCCTCAAAACTGCATGACTTTGCTTCCCCAGCAAAGCCTATGAGTTTTCAATTTTGCTGTCCGCACACAACTGTTTTTTTAAGCTGCGTTTTTGAGCTTAAAAAAAAAAAATGGCCATGTCAATTCTTTCCTGCGTTTTTCTGCGTTTTCCCCCCATGCAATGCATTGGAAAACCGCAGAAAAACACAGAGATCAAACACAGCAAAACGCAGCCAAAAACGCACCAAATCGCGGTAAAAACGCATGCATTTTTTGCCGCGTTTTTTTGACGCGGGTGCGTTTTTGTGCGTTTTTAGCAGCCAAAAACGCACAAATACGCGGTGTCAAAAAAACGCAGTGTGTGAACTTAACCTTAGACAGCAAATAAATATAAGTGGTGCCAATTCTGGGAAACACTCTTTTCTAGCTGCCAAATTCGGATCTGCCTTTATAAGAACATTGTTGTGTTATGCTTGCTTTCATTTGGTTTGATGCTGTAAGTGCATTTTCTTCTTTTGGGTCAGTCTTTTTTTTTTTTCTTTTTTAATTAAGGAAAGTAAAACCAGAAACGTCTACATTTCTTATAGTTTGACATCGTTAATCTAATGTATAATGAACTGAAAGAATGACACATCACTTCCTAGACTTATTTTGCAGCCAGTGTATAATTGTGCTTAGGATACATTACACGGATCTCTCAATGTCACCCACAAACCACAAGGCAGATATCCAACAGGCTTGAGAAGATGACTTTCTTACAGCAAACGGAAGTTGTCAAGATTGACTTTTCTTCAGAAGCTGGTATGCATGTCACATGCAAATCAAGGGTATAAAGCGGGCTTTACACACAGCGACACCGCTATCGATGTTGCTGGTGAAAGCAGCCGTCCCCGTTGGTTGTGTGTCACGGGCAAATCACTGCCCGTGGCGCACAACATCGCTTACACCCGTCACACATACTTATCTGCCTAGCGATGTCGCTATGGCCGGCAAACCGCCTCTTTTCTAAGGGGGCGGTTCGTTCGGCGTCACAACGGCGTCACTAAGCGGCCGCCCAATAGAAGCGGAGGGGCGGAGATGAGTGGGCCGAACATCCCGCCCACCTCCTTCCTTCCTCATTGCAGGTGGCCGCAGGTACGATGATGTTCCTCGTTCCTGCGGTGTCACACATAGCGATGTGTGCTGCCGCAGGAGCGATGAACAACCTGCGTCCTGCAACAGCAACGATAATCGGGATTACAACGACGTGTCAACGATCAACGATTAGGTGAGTAATTTTGATGGTTTAACAGTCGTTCGTGCATTTCACACGCAACGACGTTGCTAACTAGGCCGGATGTGCGTCACGAATTCCGTGACCCCAACAACATCTCGTTAGCGATGTTGTTGCATGTAAAGCCCGCTTTAAAAGAAGAAAAAAATCCTTTATTAAAAGGAGGCCAGTGTGCAAAAACACCTTGAAAACAAAGCTCTTCCCATACACAGGCTGCTGATCTAGATTATTTAAAGAAGTACAACTAGTCTAAAGACCTCTTCATGCGGTTTTGTACATGCAATGAGTTGGGCAGGATTTGAAAAGACTTTCTTTTTGATTTTGCCCACTGAACCCAAATCCAATTGGTATATAACATTTGTTATTCTGTTGGGTATCTTGCAATGGATCTTAAAAAGAATCGGACAGCTGATTTATGCTACCAAAACTACGGGGTAGAATTAATATGATACTCAATCATTTCACGCGGGTATATTTTACTCTGAAACTCTGCAGTGCTTTAAAGAGAACATATATTTAAAAAGACAGCTGTGGACCATTGGATGACTAGTCCAAGAGGCAGCTTCTACTTAACCAATCTCTGCTCTTGAATGTTAGGCCTCTCTCTCTATTAAAGTGGGTACGGAAAGTATTCAGACCTTTTTACATTTTTCACTCTTTGTTTCATTGCAGCCATTTGGTAAATTCAAAAAAAGTTAATTTTTTTCTCATTAATGTACACTCTGCACCCCATCTTGACAGAAAAAAAATAGAAATTAATAAATTAGCAAAAATTTCTACAACAAGAAAAACTGAAATATCACATGGTCATAAGTATTCAGACCCTTTCCTCAGTATTGAGTACTACCACCCTTTTGAGCTAGTACAGCCATGAGTCTTCTCAGGAATGATACAAGTTAAGTTTTTCACACCTGGGTGTGGGGATCCTCTGCCTATCTTCCTTGCAAATCTGCTCCAGTTCCATTAGATTGGATGGTGAACGTTGGTGGACAGCAATTTTCAGGTCTCTCCAGAGATGCTCATTTAGGTTTAGGTCAGGGCTCTGGCTAGGCCAGTCAAGAATAGTCACAGAGTTCTTCTGAAGCCACTCCTTTGTTATTTTAGCTATGTGCTTAGGGTCATTGTCTTGTTGAAAGGTGAACCTTTGGCTAAGTTTGAGGTCCAGAGCACTATGGAAGAGGTTCTGTCACAGGATAGCTCTGTACTTGGCCACATTCATCTTTCCTTCAATTGCAGCCAGCCATCCTGTCCCTGCAGCTGAAAGACACCCCCATTGATGATGCTGCAACCACCATGTTACACTGTTGTGATTGTATTGGGCAGGTGATGAGCAGTGCCTGGTTTTCTTCACACATACCTCTTAGAAATATCACCAAAAGGTTCTATCTTCATCTCATCAGACCAGATAATCTTATTTCTCATAGTCTGGGAGTCCTTCATGTGTTTTTTCGCAAACTCTATACAGGCTTTCATAGGTCTTGCACTGAGGAGAGGCTGACGTCGGGCCACTCTGCCATAAAGGTCCGACTGGTGGAGGGCTGCAGTGATAGTTAACTTTGTGGAACTTTCTTCCAACTCCCAACTGCATCTCTGGAGCTCAGCCACAGTGATCTTGGGGTTCTTTTTTACCTCTATCAATAAGGCTCTTCTCCCATGATTGCTTAGTTTGGCTGGATGGCCAGGTATAGGAAGAGTTCTGGTGGTCCCAAACTTCTTCCATTGAAGGATTATAGAGGCCACTGTGCAGGAATGTTGAGTACTGCAGAAATTCTTTTGTAACCTTGGCCAGATCTGTGCCATGCCACAATTCTGTCTCTGAGCTTCTTGGGCAGTTCTTCCTTTGACCTCATGATTCTCATATGATGTGACATGCAATGTGAGCTGTGAGGTCTTAAGTAGAAAGGTGTGCCTTTCCAAATCAAGTCCCATCAGTTTAATTAAACACAGCTGGACTCCAATGAAGGAGTAGAACCATTTCAAAAAGGAACATAAGGAAATGGACAGCATGTGACTTGAATATGAGTGTCTGAGCAAAGGGTCTGAATACTTATGACCCTTTGATATTTCAGTTTTTCTTGTTTAATAAATTTGCAAAAATGTCTACATTTCTGGTTTTTTTCTGTCAAGATGGGGTGCAGAGTGTACATTAATGAGAAAAAAATGAACTTTTTTGAATTTACCAAATGGCTGCAATGAAACAAAGTGAAAATTTTAAACAGGGTTTGAATACTTTCCGTACCCACTGTATATACATTGGGGAAAAAATGTATTTAGCAAGCCACCAATTGTGCAAGTTCTCCCACTTAAAAAGAGGAGAGTGGCCTGTAATTGACATCATAGGTAGACCACAATCATGAAAGACAAAATGAGAAATAAATCCACAAAATCACCTTGTCTGATTTTGCAAGTTTTTATTTGCAAACTATGGTGGAAAATAAGTATTTAGTCACCTAAAAATATGCAAAATTTCTGGCTCTCACAGACCTGTAACTTCTTCCTTAAGTGGCTTCTCTGTCCTCCACTCATTACGTGTAGTAACGGCACCTGTTTGAACTTGTTATCAGTATAAAAGATACCTGTCCACAACCTCAGTCACACTCCATCCAAAGAACACCATACCTACCGTGAAGCATTGAGGTGGCAACAACATGCTTTGGGGCTGTTTCTCTGCAAAGAGATAAGGATGACTGATCCGTGTACATGTATCGTGAGATTTTCAGTGCAAACCTCCTTCCATCAGCAAGGGAATTGAAGATGAAACGTGGCTGGGTCTGTCAGCATGATAATGATCCCAAGCACACAGCCAGGACAACAAAAAAGTGGCTTCGTAAGAAGCATATGATGGTCCTGGAGTGGCCTAGCCAGACTCCAGGTCTCAACCCCATAGAAAACCTTTGGAGAAAGTTGAAAGTCTGTGTTGCCCAGCGACAGGCCCAAAACATCACTGCTCTAGAGAAGATCTACATGGAGGAATGGGCCAGCATACCACCAACAGTGTGTGCCAACCTTGTGAAGACTTACAGAAAACGTCTGACCTCTGTCATTGCCAACAAAGGATTATATAACAAAGTATTGAGGTCAACTTTTGTTATTGACCAAATGCTTATTTTCCACCATAATTTGCAAATAAAATCTTGACAAATCAGACAAGGTGATTTTCTGAGTTTTCTCATTTTGTCTCTCATAGTTGTGGTCTACCTATGATGTCAATTACAGGCCTCTCTCATCTTTTTAAGTGGGTGACCGTGCACAATTGGTGGCTGACTAAATAACTTTCAAAAGCATCACTATTGATCAGTCTGGCCTTACTATAGAAGTGGATAAAAGCAAAAACTTTTCTGACATATTGGACTTTTATGGAGATATGAAAACAATGCAGTCAAGTTATAATGCTGTACCAAAAATTAAGCAGCTGAACTGCACTATTATTTGGTGCATAATTCCAGGCTGATAATTAGGGACTGAGGAGGATAATGTAGGCAGAGAATAAGAAGCACTGAATGGAAGAAGGTGAATAAGTCCCTTGTAAAATACACTTAATATTTACTTGTATTATAGATAAAAATATATATGATAAACTGTTTCTCCAGCATAGTAAAAGAAAAAAAATGAAAGAAAAGTGTGCCATTTGTTAGAGATAATTCTGTTAAACCACAGCACAGTCCCCTGCCATTGTTCGCTGTGATGTTGCAATGCCCTGTGCTATATCTGAAGTAGACTAACTAATTATAGAACCAGCAGCAGGCTGGTGATCTGAAAAAACAGAGGTTTCAAGGTATTTGGAAACTGGTTTAAAGCATCACTCATTTGTGGGTTTTTAGTGTTGGCATGGTGCTACAAATCTAAGCCCCGTGCCGTCTGTCATATACTCACCTTTTGATGGCTTCACCTTTTACCAACGCAGCTCCGGTCCTGTGGCACCATCTTGTGACTGCACCTTCTGACTGACCCGAAGCTAGACGTTAAGACACAAGTTCACAATGCATCTCTATGAGAGCCAGAATTAGGCCAAAACAAGGCTCTCATAGAGTTGTATTGAGTTGTGGCCTCCAGTTCCATGAAACATTGGAGCTGCAGGTCACAAATCACAGGAGACTGAAAGGAGCGGCAGTGAAAGGAGGTGAAGCTGCAGAAAGCTGCGCATAATACAGGGGGCAGGAGACTTACATTTAAATTGCTACTACAGCGGTGCAATAAAAAAACTAAACACTGGAGTGGTGCTTAAAACAGCAGGTAGCGTAATAAATGCCCTATAATAAGATCATGAAACAAGCCAGATATTATTACCCAATATACTGAAAGCTTCTTGCAACCAAAATGTATTTGCACAATATCAATTGTGAAACTCGTAATGTCTCTAAAAACTGAAGTAGTCTGCTAAAAGTCTCACACTCCCAGAGCTGCAAAACTAATGATCTGAAGCTCGCGGGGGAAAAAAAAACCTAAACCACACTCTCCCCAACGTTTAGAGCAGTTCTTAGCGTGAGCGCAGTTGATTTCATCTATTTCTGGCATGATTCAGAAAGTTATTAGGTTGATCTCTTTTATATTACTTATATACTTTGTGTATATAAGTACTAAACGCATAGATACACGTTCATCAAAAACAGAAGAATTTGTGGCACTTCATATTCACAGCTTAGTGCATTAGTTCTCTTGCCAGTGTTAGGCCGGGGCCACACGGGGACTAATCGATCCTCGCATGACACTCGGCTCACGCTGGCAGCACAGCAAGAGCCGAGTGTCATGCGAGTGTCACTGCGACTGAGGTCCGATCATGCGTGACAAACGTGTGACACGTATAACCATAACCATGCATTTGGCTTGTACCTCATTAAACATGGACTTCTGAAACCAGCTTTGCACTGGTAAAAACTCCTACCCAAGCACAGCACAAGCAGACACATTGCAATGAGCTTCTTGATGCAGTTGTTGCCACTTTGCTCTAAAATTGATGGAGGTTAAACCCCAGTTTATTGGAAATTGAGGTCATATATTATTTATACACTGATATGAGGCATTTAACAGGTGCAGGACGAATGTCAGTCGAGAACACACATTTTGGTTATGAGCATAAAATAGATGTCATCACAATCACCACTCTTTAAGGACAGCCACAGGCTCCATGCAACAGCTGATCCCTGGTTAGGGGGATTTTACCACTGGGGTAATTGTATCAAGTTACACACTTTAGAATTACATGACATCCATTCAACTGAGTGTCAATGTGTATAGAGCAGAGGCGTACCGTCAATAGAGGCAGGCCACACCACTGCTATGGGGCCCGTAAACTAGGGGGGCCCGGGAGCGGCTGCCCACGGTGTCAGTGCCAGCACCAGGCCCTCATTCAGGATCACACTTTCGATTATATCGGCATCCCAGATGCCGATACATTTGAAAGTAATGATGAGAGCGAGCGCAGCGCTCCCTTCTCATCATTGTCCCACTGGTGTCTGTTCTCTGACAGCTCAACACAGCAGTGATGTCACTACTGCGCGACAGTCACCGCCGTGTTGAGGTGTGCAGAGAACAGACAGCGGGCGAACGAGGATCAGTGGCAAGGTGAGGGGTGTATGCAGTGGCGGCTGCTATCGGCGGGCTAGGCTAGGGCAGGGGGCCCCAAACGACTCCACCAGCTGTTCCGGGGCCATCTGTGACACCCGGGACTACACTGCGCGTTTGCTGCCCCGGCCGTGTCACAGTTAACCGACGCTGCCGTGTCTGCTAAGATTGACGTCACGCTGTGCGCCCTGCACTGCAGCTTCCCGCCGGAGATCTGTAATGGAGCCTGCAGGCCTGACTGGAGACCAGCAGGGGAAGGTAAGAACTCCCCTAATATGTGTGTATATTTATATGAATAAGTATATATATTTGTACGTGTGTCTGTGTGTATGCCATGCCTGTGTGTCTATATATTTTGTGCCTGTATTTGCGTTCTGTGTGCATGTATGTGCCTATGTGTGTGTCCACATACGCACACACCACATACAGTGTGTGCAGGCTTTTGCCTGTGTATGAATGTGTGCGTGTCTGTGCATGAGTGCATGCATGTGACGACATATGTGTGCGTCTCTGTGCATGTGTTTGCCTGTCTGCATGTCTACATATATGAGTGAGTGTGTGTGTGTGCCTGTGTCAACATATGTGTGCGTTTCTGCATTTGTTTGCCTGTCTGCATATCTACATGAGTGTGTGTGTGTGTGCCTGTGTCTACATATGTGTGCGTCTGTGCATGTGTTTGCCTGTCTGCATGTCTACATATCTACATATGAGTGTGTGTGTGTGCCTGTGTCTGTGTCTACATGTGTGTGTGTCTGTGCATGTGTTTGCCTGTCTGCATGTCTACATATGAGTGTGTGTGTGTTTGTGTTTACATATGTGTGCGTGTCTGTGCATGTATTTGCCTGTCTGGATGTCTACATATATATGCGTGTGTATGTGTGCGTGTCTACGTGTGTGTGCATCTGCGTGGTTAGATATGTGTGCGTGTCTGTGTGAATATTTGCAGGTGTCGCTCTACGTGCACCTGTCTGCATATGTGTACATTTTTCTGCCTGGGTGCATGTCTATGTGTATGCCTATGTGTATGTGTACTTGTCTGTGTGTGTCAGCATGGCTGTACATTTGTCTGTGTCTACGTATGTAAGCATACATGCATGTATGTGCGCATTTCTTTGTCGACAAGTATAGCTGTCCTCATGTCTGTGTGCATGTCTTCCTTCTTGTGCTCATGCCTGTGTGTTTACGTATGTATGAGTGTGTGCTTGTCTGTGTATGTCTGTGTGCATTTGTATACATGTGTCTGAGTGTCTATCTGCATTCATGTCTGATTGTCTAGAAATTGGTGAAAAAGGGGGGAATGTTTTCTGAGAGTCATCAGCTATAGGTGACTGTTATTTTCTGTAGAGTCGCGTCATGGCAGGAAGAAATAATAGCAGTCAGTGCCAGATGAGGAGAGAAAGCGAAGATGAATAACCTCAGCTAGAGATGTCACTGGTAAGTCAGTGTATTACATGTACACACACACACTATACACTATATACAGAGTTCCTGTGTATAATGTCACTGGTGATCACTGTATTATCTGTAGACTGACACTATATACAGAGCTCCTATGTATAATGACACTGGTGATCACTGTATTACCTTGTACACTGACACTTATATACAGAACTCTTGTGTATAATGGCACTGATGGCAATATTCGTGTTATTAGTATTGTGGTTTTTATTCATGATCATTATTGTAGTATTATTCAGTCAGTATGTGGTCTGGTCATGGGGTGTTGGTATTTGACCCTTGTATGTGGTTGTATTCGGTCACTATGTCATCATAATAATATGTGGTCTGGTCATAGTATGGTGAAAAAAAAAATTGTTTAAAAGAACAGAGAGTCCTCAGTGGTTGATACCTTTTAATGGCTTTAATTTTTTTTTTTTTTTTTATCTCTACTGGCTAACACGGTACAAAGATATATTTTACTTGTATCATAGTATGGTGGTATTTCTTTCTTGTATGCGGTATTATTTGGTCACTGTGGTCTGATCAGTGTTGCAGTATTTCTCACTTATTTGTGGTATTATTCGGTCATTATGTGGTCTTGTCATGGAGTATTGGTATTTCTCCCTTGTATGTGGTTGTATTTGGTCACTATGTAGTGGTAATATGTTTGGTCATGGTGTGGCAGTATTTCCCCCTTGCATGTGGTTGTATTCGATCACTGTGTGGTGGTAATATGTGGTCTAGTCATGGTGTGGCGGTATTTCTCCCTTGTATGTGGTATTATTGGTCTTGGTATAGTGGATTGTGTTGTGTATGGAGGTCACTTTTTCTCTCTGCTATCAATATGGGGAAGATTATTTATTTCCAATAGAGATTAAATACTTGAAAGCTTGGGGCACTTTTGTTGCCATCATATTTTATGGCTGCAATGAAAGTGGAATCTAGCTGCTTCAATAAGAGGAAAAGTACTTGGTAAGGGCTGCAAAGTTGTGAGATATGCTCTTCTGTGACCCAGCCGAATATTATTATTTATTTATATTTATTTTGGGGGGGGGGGGGCAATTAGAAATTTTGCTATGGGGCCTCATGATTTCCCTGTTGTAGAGGAGTTGGAAAATATAGCAGTTGGGCAAATGAGCATTTTATATTTGTTTGTTTTCCATCTCCATGGTTGCAGATATGCCTCTCTTCTGCAGAGTGTAAGCTCTTATGGTCAGCTGGGTGTATATCATGATCATTTACAAGCTTTCCAGTGTTGCAATTCATACAAATTTATTTGTTCCAAATTGAATTCTTTTTGAAAATTCCACAAAGCCAACGAATTCTAATGTCAAGAGATCTGCACATCATTAACTTACATTATTAAAAATAACTTGTATTTAAAATTGTTTTCAAAACCAGATAAACCAATAAATGCTCCAACAAATTAAGTAAAAATCAAGTCTTAAGTTCGATCGTCAGATTTGTACACCCAGTGTACAGTCACAATTACATAAACAATATTATTTAAACTTTCACTCGTAAGTTTACACTCCGGGTCACTCACCTTATTTCCAAAGCCAATGAAGAATTGATCTTCCAGCCTGCTTCTGCATGGTTAAAGAGCGCTGACCCTTCTTTTCTTAAGATTTTATCTGAGCTATTCACCATCAGTCTGCTCAATGTGAGCTCACCATCTCTGAAATGTAACAGACACAAGAGCTAATTAGCTTCATCGTCAATAAATATCTCTTATGCACGAGACACTGAAATAAATGTGGATTGTATAACATCAATACATGAAAGGAAAATGTGGCCATCTCCGTGCAGCTGTCAATGTTATTTGAAAGACGAGGATACACAAGCTATCACAGAGTGCTCAGTTTCTGGGAGCACCCTGAAAACAGGCTTTATGGGGGAGACTCGGCATACAGGCCATGCAATAGTCTGCATTTTTTGGGGGTGTAAAGAACAAGGAGAGCATCAATAAGGAGACAGGGACGTGGCTGTGGTGCTGCTTGCGGTGGAGGTGCTGCAGGGAAAGGACGTGGTCGATATATGCCTGCTATGCACCCAAATGAAACACTTTCCTCTGGTGCACGCACACGACTAGGCATTCTGAGTAATTTTGTAGGCCCGAGGACGTTGGACAGCTAGTGCACACGGTCAGCGGAGCACCGCACGACGACGACGACGACGACGACGATGATGATGATGATGATGAAATTCAGGTGGCAACTGCTGCAGCTTTCTGCAGTTTGCAGATCAGCAACGAGGGCAGGAGTGAAGAGTGGATAGAAGATTATGTGGGGGATAATGAGGTCCTAGACCCCACAAGGAGTCAAGGCCACCTGAATGACTTGCAAAGTTTGGAAGAAGAGGTGGTGGTCATATTGCCCTAACTACACAGCAAAAGAGTGAGCAGGGTGCAAAAGCACAGTGGCCAGCCCCTTGCCGCTACGTTTTGTTTGATCAATCACATCTTGGGAGGGACTATTTATACTCAGTATGCACACGCCTTTATTGATGGCTATATTCCTGGATGGATGGATGGATGTTTGGAGTCTCAGCTCTTCAGTTGAGGATTTCCCTGCTGAATAATTTCTTTTGCATTTCCCTGTGGTTTGTTTGAGTTTTTCTTCCCAGTATCCTTCCCTATTTGTTATGATTGGGATTTGGAAAGTTTTCCCTTTATGACTGTGTTTACATGTTCTTAGCCCTGTGACTCACCCGCTGCTTGTGTGCACTTCATTTATGTTTATTGTTGTTTAGGGTTACACTTTATTTATAGTTGAGGGTGCAGTTAAGGTCACTTAGGGTCAGCCGATGTAGAGTGGGGACACCATTGCGTTATCTTGGGGTGCCAACCTCTGTGGTCAGGTAGGGACAAATCAGGGTCTTATTTAGGGCTTCTTCTAGTCTGACTAGGGATTTGTTAATTACATCGCTCCTGGTTTGCTCATCCCCATGTGAATGGTAGGGCTCAGTAGTAACAGAGCCGAGCGATCTGTAATAAAGCGTTCAGTGCACATAGGCTGCTATATATTTCAGTCGTGTGAGTTGTGTTTACATTGGACGATGCAAAGCCCAGAATGATGATCTTTTGCGCTGCACAAAAGATATTTCACCCACTAAACATTTTGCTCATTCATTAGCAGCCTCTTTACATGGAAAAATGATCATGAAATGAGCATTCATAAGGACACTTGTTTCAGAATTATCTTTCGGTGTCAATGCAGTTGACAAAACTCATATTAGTCAATGTCCACCAGCAAGACCCTAAACATCAAAGGTGGGCACATGAGGATTGCAAGGCGAAAGCCACTGCTCTTAGAAAAGATATTTGCAGAATGAAAAACACTGCACAAAAAAACACAGCATAAAAAATGCATATCGTGTGAAACATAGTGGTGGTACGATCATGGTTTGGGCCTGTTTTGCTGCACCTGAGCCAGGACCGCTTGTCGTTGTTGATGTAACAATGAATTCTATATCATCAAATTCTAAAAGAAAAATGTCAGAAGATTTCTCCATGAGCAGAATCTCAAGGCAATATGGGTCGTGGAGCAAGACAACGACCCAAAGCACACAAGTCGTTCTACAAAAGAATGCTTAAAGAAGAATAAAGTTAAAGTTTTAAAACTGCCAAGTTAAAGTTATGACCTTAATCCTATAGAACCGTTGTGGAAGGATCTGAAGCGAGCAGTTCATGGATGAAAACCCACCAAAAGAACAGAGTTGAAGCTGTTTTTAAAGCAGGAAGAGGCTTAAAATTCCTCCAAGCGAATGTACAGGAATAATGAACAGTTTCCAGGAACATTTAGATGGAGTTATTGCTGCATTCTTTTGCCACTCACAGACATGGAAAATTGTAACTCTTAAATTTTACATTTAGTTTTCTTTATCTACTTTTAAATCTGATGTAGTTTTGATTCATATTTGTGTAGAAATTTTCAAAATTTTGAACAGTTAACACTTTCAAGAACCATTTTATGTAAAATCCCAGTCTTCTATGAAAGGCAGTCTTTGGCTTGGCTTCACAGCACTATGACATGGCAGCCATTTGGGCATTCAACTGGCCTCCTCCATTTACCATAGCAACTCATCAAAACACAGGAATAAGAAACCCCTGGGCTACTCACCTTAAATAGCGCTGTCAGATATTTATAGTGCCATTTAACATTAGAAGTCCCAGAAATGTCGAGCTCCCCTCTGAAGTCCCGAAAGAGGGTCAAATGACATACAATAAACTGAATAGAACTAACTAAAAACTAAATGGCTAAACTCAATGGAAAACAACAACCTCCTGTGGTGCGACAGTAATGGCCTTAATTAAGGAAAAGAAGACGGTGATTATAGGAAGTTAGCTAAAATCCTTCAGGTCATTCGACACGTCTCTGGGTTCCAAAGGTAGAAATGCTAAATGACCCCTCTCTGGGACTTCTAGTGTTAAGGGGTTAGCAGCACGTGCTAGCTGAATGACACAGCTGTCATCTTCCAGGTATGGTGTTGACTCAGCTCTTGAGTAGAGTTGAGCAAACCTGAAGTTCAGTGTTGGATATAAACCTAGACTTTTCCAAGAAAATAAAATTCGATGTGCTCGGCTATGCCCAATACTCAGCCCAGTGCAAGCCGCTTGCAGTGTTTGAATAGCTCACACTGGGGGTAACAACAGTATGATCACATGTAGCGTGCAATCCAAAAACAAATGGAAAAAAACACTTTCCACCCTCCCCTAGAAGTGTTCTGTTTATGGCTGCATGTGGGCAGAGAACCGAACTGCCACTCAGTGATCTCAAATGAAATTCAGGTCAAGTCCAGGTCCAAAACTAAACTGGACCAGCAGAACCAGAATTTCCATGGCTCCACTACTCATCTCTACTCTTGAACTCTCTCTATTCACCTTTTCTAAGACATAATTATGATACATCATGTCGTGGGAAGGGATTAAAGATATAAGCTAAAAGAGGTTTTTAAGTTTTGTAAAATCTTTTTAAACCAGTTGTAGTTTGTTTGACAAAACTGTGCTCCCAGTGTCAGTTATATGTAGTGTGGTACTAGAAAAGGATATTATCAATACCATGGATGACAAAAAGAACACACAAATCAATTTTGGAACAAATCAAGCCAGACATGTAAATCGAAGAAAGGATCACCAAGTGATGACTTGTCTACTTTGGACACACCATACGAAGAGAACAATCACTGGAGAAGGACATCATGGTCGGAAGAATAGAAGGAACAAGGTGAAGAGGAAGACCAGCAACCTGTTAGCAAGATAACAGCGGAGAAGACCATAGTGGACCTATCTAGGCTTGTGCAAGATCAATCTTCCTACAGAATGTTCATACAGCAAGTCACCATGGCTCAAGATTGAGCTGAAGGCTGTTAAAAAAAAAAAAAGATGCTGTACACATTGGAAAACTTTAAAGGGTTGTCTCATTTCTGCAGCTGTGCACCCATACCCTGCTTCACAGATTCCTGCTTGCTGTGGGAGGGGTGCATTCCTACCCAAGATTGGAGTCATACATGCATTTGCACATCGCACTGCCCAGACCAGTTGGCTTCTCTCCTGACAGGAGCATGTCAGCTGCATAGACATACATGAAGCTGACCCGCTCCTGTGAGGAGAGTGTTGGCTGGTCCGAGCAGTGTGATGCGATCCTCACGAGAGTAACATGCAGCCTCCAGTCTAAGCCTAAGTGAAAGTTTGGACCAGAGGCATCATCACACTTACAATAGAGGAACAAAATTACCGTATTTTTCGGACTATAAGACGCACCGGACCATAAGATGCACCCTGGTTTTAGAGGAGGAAAATAGGAAAATAAAATTTTAAGCAAAAAATGTGGTCATGACACACTGTTCTGGGGCGAGGATCTGCTGCTGACACGGTTATGGGGGGTAATGTCCACAAATTCTCTAGTAAGGTACTCCATCCTGGTAGTGATCCTCCTGCCTTGTATATAATACCCATCCATATATATATATATATATATATATATATATATATATATATATATATATATATATATATATATATATATATATATATGGCCCTCATCCTGATAAATACCCCCATCCTGGTATAGCCCCCATCCTAGTACATCCCACATCATGCTAAATACCCCCATCCTGCTATGTGGCCTGTGTCCTGTGGCACACCAAAAAAATAAACGTTTATACTCACCTTTCCTTACACCAGCAGCATCGCTCGTCTTCCTGCCTGTGCCAGCAGCAGCGCCGCTGACCTGTGTGGAGCCGGTCACTGTTTCCTGCAGCATCCACACACATCAGAGGGCCGACAGACAGGAGGACATCGCGATGCAGGGAAGGTGCCCGGTAAGTATACCGTACTTATTCACTGCCCCCCACACTGATGATGATGCACGGGGAGCAGTGAATATAGCTGCACATGATCATTCCAGGCTGTAGTTGCCAGGGGTGATCACGCTGGCCGGCTGAAAATTATGTGCGCATCCCCCGCCCATCATCCCGCCCACCTGCCAGTGCCAGCTTCAGCGCTGAGAGATGATGGGCGGGAGGATGCATGCATATGAAAGGAGCGGGTCCACATGGTTACAGTAGGTGCTGCTACAGCCTGCTCATGCCGCCGATGACCCGCTCCACCGCAGCAGAAAAAAAGTGCGTTTTATAGTCTGAAAAATACGTACACTGAAGTTGGAAGGGATCAAGTGCTAACCTTGATCTACAGAAGTGCACGCAGCCTCCATATTGTCTCACAGGCAACATACAGTAAATCACTACACAAAATCAGAACTTGCTGTTCAGAATTATCAAACACCTAAATATAATATATTATATTAAATATAATATAGAAGCACTAAAATCTTAAAAATAGACTGCATAAAATAAACTCAGAATGAAATGCATTCGTGGCTACATCCTAAATCCTTTCACCGTTATTGACAGAAGCTACTTCATCAGCAATCAATTATTATTGGTGTACAAAATTCAAAAAACAATTTAATAAGGGAACATAAATAAGAGAACATAAATTACTCAGTGAATTCAACCAAAGTTATTTTCCTGTCAGCTACAAAAAGAAACAACTAAAATAAAATCCACAGGATGTGGACTCGTGCTTTTTAGAGGTATCAAGTAACCTACAAAATTTTAAAAGAAGTATTAAACATTATCAAAATGACAAGTCTTATCAAAGGCCGGAGACTCACTGCCTGATGGTAGAAGCGTAAGAATGAGATACACAAGAGACAGAATGATCAGAAGTGTAGAATGATCACATATCCTCATAGCTAGGTCAGAAAAATCTCATATGGCCCCCAAATCTGTAATAAGCACTTAACCGGTCTTGGATTACTCCTACTTCTTGTCGGTGAAAGTTATTTTTCTCTCCTTTTTTTGTATTGATGAATCATCAGGATTATTGACCTTCAACTTAGTCGAGAGAGATTTTTTCTGTAAATTCTAACTTGTCCTTTTGCCCTTAGTCTTTTCGGTAGACAGTCACCACTGGGAAGTTCAACAATTCTTCCTTATTTAGAAATAATGACTCCCACTGTGATTTTGTAGACTCCCAAATCCTTGGTACCCTCTACAGATATATTTTAAGAGATTTTTGTTCTATCTTCTGAATCAGAAACAAGCACTTTGTGCATGAAAACCAATCAATGTGTCTTAATGAAAACAGTTTGGTAAGGAGAAGCGGGTTGAAACAGGAACGAGAGACATCAATTATAGGAAGCGATTGGAGGCAATTATTGCTGCACTGGGACCCTGTGCTTCCCGTCAGAAGCAAATTTCATATTTACCAGTGATCCACACAAATTCTCAGCTGATGCTAAGGCTTTAGATCAGCACTGATTGCACTAACACTCCCTGCAGCTCTTTGGTTAAGTACAAAATATTCTCTTGTGCTGAATTTAGCAAGAAGTTCAATAGTTCCTGTTTTTATTTTAACATTTAGCCCCTGGACCTTTAGGAACAAAATAAACTGAGAGGAAAAAAAACATGACATTTAAAAAATTAAAAAAATACATGTATTACACCAAGCCTGGACAAAAAAAAATACATACAGTGGGGAAAATAAATATTTGATATATTGCCGATTTTACAAGTTTTCCCACCTACAAAGAATGTAGAGGTCTGTAATTTTTATCATAGGTATACTACAGCTGTGACAGACAGGATCCAACTAAAAAATACATAAGATCACATTGTATGATTATTAAATAGTTTGCATTTTATTGCATGACATAAGCATTTCATCACCTACCAACCATTAAGAATTCTGGCTCTTATAAACCTGTTACTTTTTCTTTAAGAAGCCCTCATACTCTGCCCTCATTACTTGTATTAATTGCACTAGGGACAAAATTGTAGACATGCACAAGGCTGGGATGGGCTTCAGGACAATAGGCAAGCAGCTTGGTGAGAAGGCAACAACTGTTGGGGCAAGTATTAGAAAATTGAAGAAACACAAGATGATTGTCAGTCTTACTTGCTCTGAGGCTCCATGCAAGATCTCGCCTTATGGACTAAGGATGATTCTGAGAAAGGTTAGGAATCAGCCCAGAACTACACAGGAGGACCTCTTCAATGACCTGAAGAGAGATGGGTCAACAGACTCAAATATTACCATTAGTAACTGCCGTCATGGCTTAAAGTCCTGCAGGGCACACAAGGTCTCCTGCTCACACCAGCACATATTGTTGAGGCTCAATTGAAGTTCATCAATGACCATCTAGAGGCATGGGGCAAGGTCATGTGGTCAGATGAGACCAAAGTTTTTGATATCAACTCCACTTACATGTTTGGAGGAAGAAGAAGGATAAGTACAACCCTAAGAATACTGTCCCAACAATGAAGCATGAGGGTGGATACAGCACACTTTGGGAGTGCTTTTCTGCAAAGGGGACAGGACAACTGCACAGTTTTGAAGGGAGGATGGATGGGGTCAGGTATAGTGATATTTTGGCCAATAACCTCCTTTCCTCAGTAAAAGCATTGAAGATGGGTCGTGGCTGGGTCTTCAGCATGACAGTGACCCGAAACACACAGCCAGGAATACTAAGGAATAGCTCCGTAATACGCATTTCAGAGTACTGGTGTGACCTAGCCAGTCTACAGACCTGAACACAATAGAAAATCTTTGGAGGAGCTGAAACTCAATGTTACCCAGCGACAGCCCTGAAACCTAAAAGATCTTGAGAAGATCTGTATGGGGGAGTGGGCCAAAATCCCTGCTGCAGTGTGTGAAAACTTGGTCAAGAACTACAGGAAACGTCTGACTTCTAATTGCCATCAAAGGTTTCTGTACCAAATATTAAGTTCTGTTTTTCCATTGTATGAAATACTTATTTCATGCAATAAAATGCAAAATAATTATTTAGCAATCATACAATGATTTACTGGATTTTTTTTGGGCTCTGATTCACAGTTGAAGTGTAACCTACGATAAAAATTACAGACCTCCCCATTTTTTATAGGTGTAAAAACTTGCAAAATCGGCAGTGTATCAAATACTTTTTTCCCCACTGTATATAGGAAGAAAATAAAAAACACTTTCTATACACTGTGTGCACAATTAGACAATTTGCATTTTTGATGATTAGTTTTATTATTGAACAACTACCATGCTGTCCATTAATCCGAAAGGTTAACAAACCTGACTATTTAAAATGGTAAAAGTGTAGTTTTGTCATTCTTTTGAGAATATTTGTGTGCAGAATTTTTTAATAGTCGAACAATGTTACTGGTCCGTGACCAATATAGTCCGACTTTTTTACAATATCAGTTATGTGTAGAGCTGAGCGAACCCGTAGAAGTTTGACTTCTGCAGGGTCAACCGGACTTTATAGTAAGTTTAGTTCTGGACCCGGACTTGACTTGAACTTTGAACTTTGACTTGGAAGTCACTAATTGAGCAGTTCAGTCCTCCGCCCAGATACAGCCAGCCATAAAGAGAACATTTCCGTGGAAGGGTGAGGATTATTTTTTTTTGTACATACTACATCCGATCATGCTGTTATTACCCCCAGTGTGAGCCATTCAAACACTGCAAACACCTCGCACTTGGCCGAGCACCGAGCATACCCGAGCACAGAGATGCTCACTCCAGTGGTTTGAATATGTAAAGAACACAAACTCCGAACTCAAACACTGAATTTCTTGTAAAGTCATGTTTGGCACAAACATCGAACTTAAAAGTTCAGGTACACTCATCTCCAGTCATAAATTTTCCATCCATGGGGTCCGATAATTTCTTAATCTGTTGACGACCAACCACAGCCTCCCAGACACTGATCACAAAGATGACCCTTTTCTTTCACTGGAAATGTCCCATTTAAGAAGGGCACAAAAAGTCTCAATATGTTTTAGGTCAGGTAAGGAAGGGGCCATGTAATTATTCTTTCATCTTTAAAGTGAATCTGTCAGCAGGTTTTTACTATATAATCTGAGAACAGCACAGCAGGGTTAAAATGCTGAATTCAGGGATAAGTCACTTATTACGCTGTATGCTGTTTTCTTAAAGTTAAGGTTTTATCACCAGCAGCTTATCACTGCTCAGAATACAGCTGCTAGAGCAGCTCAGGAGCCTTAGTCCGACCTCACACATAATAAGCAACTTACTATCAAAAGACAATGTACATAGAAAGCTGTGGTGTGGCCATTCTGAGCTCGGCTACATCTAAGAACTCTGATTGTGTCCCAACTGCTGCACCCAGTAAATTAAGTGATACATCATTGAAATTATGGGTTTATTTCTACATTATGCTGCTCTCAGATGAGGCAGCAAAAACCTGGTGACAGGTTCCCTTTAAGACCTTTACTGGCAGTCAAGCAGTGGAGACTGATGCATACGAAGTAGCATTGTCCTACTCAAAAATCATGTTGTTTTGAAAGATGCAGACTTTTTCCTGTACCACTGTTTGAAGAAAGTGTCTTTTAAAATCCAACAGTAGGTTTAGTAGTTTATTTTGAGTCCATCTTCAACTCAAAAAGGTCCAACTCTCTCATCTTTAATAAAACCAGCTGTAGCGGGGTGGGGGTCCCCCAGGACCACAAAGACGCCGTGACTCAAATAGTCCGATCAAAACAGCTTTATTGTCCTCGCTGTACATGTAAATGGACCCGGAACACAGCCGGGTTATGCACCGTCCATACGGGTCCCCGTCACACAGGCACCCCTTGCCGTAGGAGACGGTCTTACGATGCCCCGTTCGGCTGTTCCAGGAGGGTCCACAAACTTATAATCGCTCCACGCAGGCCTGGAGCTTTTCCAGGCTTCCGGCTCTGCAGCTTACAGAGCAGACTCTAGTACAAGATCATAGTGGGAGTTTTAACTACTTTCTTCTCTCTCTGGCACCCGGTAGCAGACACCTCTAGCTGAGGTTCCTTCTTGGCCCCAGGGCCCTCTGCAGACCCCTGGGTCTGTGTCTCCTCCAGGAGAGGTTCGGCCTTACAGCCCTAGTCTGGCTGCACTCACCTCAGTCTGAATATCTGAGTCCTGTGCTCAACCTCCACACAGGATGCTCCATGCAGAGTTCTCGGCTCTGCTCTCACTCTCTCCAAACACACATTGCCAGTCTCCTATATCAAGCTGGCCACACCCACAGGTGGAGGTCTGTGAATCTCAGCCCTGCAGAGCACCTTGTGATTGTTAAAGGGAGCCTGACCCTTATGTGTAGCAAGAAGCCTTTGTGGACTACAAGTCCTATAGCAACCTTTACCGTCTAGATATCGCAGATACCTTCTCCACTGTGACATATAGCGACCATTTACCACGTTGGTGGTCGCTACGTCACACAGCCCATAGCAATATCCCACCTCCACCTTACTGGAGTCTCAGCCGACGTAGAGGTCTGTGCACATTACTGATACAGCCACAACCCCATCTATCTGGTCCATCAAGAGTCACTAAAATCTTATCAGTATATAAAACATTTGGAAAATCTGTCTTTAGTTATTTCTTTGCCCAGTCTTGACATTTCTAATTATGTTCAGTGGTGGTGGTGTTTCGCCCACCCTTACTTTGACCATGTATCTGACCCCTGGCTCAGTTTGTTTATTCTTTCCAACTCAATCCACCAAGTTGACGATTAAAGTATAGACTCAACCTGGAGATCTCGCAGTGAACTTCAGATTTCTCTGAAAGGCTGGGACAACACCACCACTTTGGCCACGATAGTTCACATGGCAAAATGACCACTCCATGTCACTGTTACACTACACTATAATGCAGGTGAATGGAGTCGCATTGTGACCTGGAAGGTACTGCATTAAGTGTTGAAGGTTGAAAACCAGGGAGTTCCTAATTGTATTAACCGAAGTGACCAGCTCAAAGTCCTGCTGTGGAAGTCCAATTTGAGCAGACGGGAACCATACCCCTACTATAAAATACTATGTCAAGTAAAGATTGATAAACTAACATTTAAGAAATGGATGACAATAACGAAATACACCCAAAACGGTTCATTTCAGCCAACTGTTTCCTCATGTCTGTGGCTAGCTCTCTAATACCATAGGATTGCACATTTGAAACAGTAAATACTATGTAGGGCAACATTCTGATCAGAGCTTACCACAAGAAAGAAAAATCACTCAACATATTCTTGTGGTTTTCATCATGATCCATATATCATGGTCTTGACAGCATAGGTGGCCCAGCAGCGGGATTAATAGACCTATATGTCATGGCACGTAAATGATGGATTTCACAACTTGCTTTAATTTAAAATACAAACTGAAAAACCAAAACGAAAAAAGTGTTTCTCATAAAGCGAGAGATTTTATCACAACATGCATTCAGTCAGATAAACACAATTTCCTCTTAGGAAAATAAAAACTTAAAATGCGGTCTCGCATCTATGGGAGGATTCATACCCTTTACAGGCAGATGTGTCCAAGGACTGGTGCACACTATTGGTGAGGAAACCAAATTTTAACAAAGCCAGAGCTCAACATATATACAGTACAGACCAAAAGTTTGGACACACTTTTCCATCTCTAGAACAACTATTAAGAGGAGACTTTGTGCAGCAGGCCTTCATGGTAAAATAGCTGCTAGGAAACCACTGCTAAGGACAGGCAACAAGCAGAAGAGACTTGTTTGGGCTAAAGAACACAAATAATGGACATTAGACCAGTGGAAATCTGTGCTTTGGTCTGATGAGTCCAAATTTGAGATCTTTGGATCCAACCACCGTGTCTTTGTGCGACGCAGAAAAGGTGAACGGATGGACTCTACATGCCTGGTTCCCACTGTGAAGCATGGAGGAGGAGGTTTGATGGTGTGGGGGTACTTTGCTGCTGACACTGTTGGGGATTTATTCCAAATTGAAGGCATACAGAACCAGCATGCCTACCTCAGCATCTTGCAGCGGTGTGCTATTCCATCCGGTTTGCATTTTGTTGGACCATAATTTATTTTTCAACAGGACATTGACCCCAAACACACCTCCAGGCTGTGTAAGGGCTATTTGACTAAGAAGGAGAGTGATGGGGTGCTCGCCAGATGACCTGGCCTCCACAGTCACCAGAGCTGAAGCCAATCGAGATGGTTTGGGGTGAGCTGGACCGCAGAGTGAAGGCAAAAGGGCCAACAAGTGCTAAGCATCTCTGGGAACTCCTTCAAGACTGTTGGAAAACCATTTCTGGTGACTACCTCTTGAAGCTCATCAAGAGAATGCCAAGAGTGTGCAAAGTAGTAATCAAAGCAAAAGGTGGCTACTTCGAAGAACCTAGAATATAAGACATATTTTCAGTTGTTTCACACTTTAAGTATTCAATTCAATTGTTTTAATTCATAGTTTTGATGCCTTCAATGTGAATCTACAATTTTTAGAGTCATGAAAATAAAGAAAACTCTTTGAATGAGGATGTGTGTCCAAACTTTTGGTCTGTACTGTACATTTAAAACCAGAAATGTACATACACTATCTAAAAATACACATATGCTTGTGTCTCTGTGTGAGTGTGAGTGTGTGTGTGTGTGTGTGTGTCTCTTTCGGTGTGTCTGTTTCACTGTGTGTCTCTCTTTCTGCGTGTGTGTGTCTCTTTATGTATGTGTGGGTCTGTCTGTGTGTCTCTTTCTCTGTCCATAATAGAGGTCTATAAAAACAGATCCATTCCCAATTCCATTGACTTTAATGTAAGCAGGTTTTTTGATGAATAACTGTAAAGTGTAGGGTTATATTTTATATTTTCCCCTCAAAACATAGTGGATGTGCAAAACTTCATGATTGTAAATGTGATGGTGCAGATTTCTCTAGTGGACATACACACACATATATACAAACATACATACATACCTTCAGCTTTATATATTAGATTTTGGAAATCCTAATTGACCTAATACAGGATAGGTCTGATTTCATATCAGATAGTGAGAAAAACATGAAGATGTGTCTTTTTAGATAGTGTATGTAAATTTCTGGTTTCAAATATATAAATAAAATAAAATATATAAATAAAATATATAAATATATAAATATAATAATAATAATAATAATATAAATATATAAATATAATAAATTTCTGGTTTCATCTGCATCCGCTACGTCTTGAGGAAAGAAGGTTTAATCATAATCACAGACGAGGATTCTTTACTGTACGAGCAGTGAGAACTCTCTGCCGCATGATGTTGTAATGAGTGATTCACTACTAACATTTAAGCAGAGCCTGGACGCCTTTCTTGAAAAATTTAATATTACCAGTTATGTATATTAGATTTTATGACAGGGTATTGATCCAGGGAACTAGTCTGATTGCCGGATGTGGAGTCAGGAAGGAAATTTTTTCCCCATTGGAACTTGTTTGCCACATTGGGGTTTTTTTGCCTTCCTCTGGATCAACATGTTAGGCTACGGGTTGAACTAGATGGACTTAGGGGTACTTTGCACACAGAGATAAATCTGCGGCAGATCTGAGGTTGCAGTGAAATTGTGGACAATCAGTGCCAGGTTTCTGGCTGTGTACAAATGGAACAATATGTCCATGATTTCACTGCAACCACAGATCTGCCAAAGATTTATCTCTGTGTGCAAAGTAGCACAGAGTCTCCCTTCAACCTTAAAAACTATGATACTATGAAATAAATATATATATATATATATATATATATATATATATATATATATATATATATATATATATATATATATATATATATATATATATATATATACACACACACACACATATACATATATATATATATATATATATATATACACATATATATACACTAGAAGGTGGCCCGATTCTACGCATCGGGTATTCTAGAATTTACGTATTGTGTAGTTCATGTATGATTTTTGTTATATATATATATATATATATATATAGATGTTGTTGTGTGTAGTTACCAAGTGTTTGTGTAGGGCGCTGTACATGTTCTGGGTGTGGCGGGGGGTGAAAGCGGTGTTGTATGTGTGTTGCGTGTGTTGCGTTGTTTGTGGAGCGCTGTGTGTCTGTAGCGTTGTGTGTGTGTGTGTGTTGTGCGGTTTGTGTGTGTGTGGTGTGTTTTGGGGGGAGGTATGTTTTGAGCAATGTGTGTGTTGTGCGGTATGTGCGTATATTTGTGTGTGCTGCGGTGTTTGTGTGTTGGGTGTTGTGTGTGTGCAGCGTTGTGTGTGTGTGTGTGGGTGTCTGTGTAGGGCGTTGTTTTGTGGTTCCTATGCTGCGCATTCCCAAACGTGCTCCATCCGCCATGCTGCGCACTCCCAAACGTGGTCCATCCGCCATGCTGCGCACTCCCAAACGTGCTCCATCCGCCATACTGCGCACTCCCCATCGTGCTGCATCCCCCATGCTGCGCACTCCCAAACGTGCTCCATCCGCCATGCTGCGCACTCCCCATCGTGCTCTATCCGCCATGCTGCACACTCCCAAACGTGCTCCATCCGCCATGCTGCGCACTCCCAAACATGCTCCATCCGCCATGCTGCGCACCCCCCATCATGCTCCATCCGCCATGCTGCGCACTCCCAAACGTGCTCCACCCGCTATGCTCCGCACTCCCAAACGTGCTCCATCCGCCATGCTGCGCACTCCCAAACGTGCTCCATCCGCCATGCTGCGCACTCCCAAACGTGGTCCATCCGTCATGCTGCACACTCCCAAACGTGCTCCATCCGCCATGCTGCGCACTCCCAAACGTGCTCCATCCGCCATACTGCGCACTCCTAAACGTGCTCCATCCGCCATACTGCGCACTCCCCATCGTGCACCATCCGGCATGCTGCGCACTCCCAAACGTGCTCCATCCGCCATGCTGCGCACTCCCAAACGTGCTCCATCCGTCATGCTGCGCACTCCCAAACGTGCTCCATCCGCCATGCTGCGCACTCCCAAACGTGGTCCATCCGCCATGCTGCGCACTCCCAAACGTGGTCCATCCGCCATGCTGCGCACTCCCAAACGTGGTCCATCCGCTATGCTGCGCACTCCCAAACGTGGTCCATCCGCCATGCTGCGCACTCCCAAACGTGCTCCATCTGCCATGCTGCGCACTCCCAAACGTGCTCCATCCGCCATGTTACGCACTCCCAAACGTGCTCCATCCGCCATGCTGCTCACTCCCAAACGTGGTCCATCCGCCATGCTGCGCACTGCCAAACGTGCTCCATCCTCCATGCTGCGCACTCCCAAGCGTGGTCCATCCGCCATGCTGCGCACTCCCAAACGTGCTCCATCCTCCATGCTGCGCACTCCCCATCGTGCTCCATCCCCCTTGCTGCGCACCCCCCATCGTGCTCCATTCCCCATGCTGCACCAGCATCAGCCTCTCTGCCCGCAGCATCAGCCTCTGTGCCCGCAGCATCAGCCTCTCTGCACACAGCATCAGCCTCTCTGCACACAGCATCAGCCTCTCTGCACACAGCATCAGCCTTTTCTGTCCCTAGCATCAGCCTCTCTCCTCCCAGCCTACCCCAGCCTCAGCCTCCCTCAGCATCAGCCTCTCTTCTCTCAGCCTTCCCCTCCCAGCCTTCCCCAGGATCAGCCTCTCTCATCCCAGCATCAGCCTCTCTCCTCCCAGCATCAGCCTCTCCTCTCTGTCCCCAGCATCAGCCTCTCTCCTCCCAGCCTTCCCCAGCCTCAGCCTCTCTCCTCCCAGCCTTCCCCAGCATCAGCCTCTCTCCTCCCAGCCTCCCCCAGCATCAGCCTCCCCCAGCATCAGCCTCTCTCCTTCTAGCCTCCCCCAGCATCAGCCTCTCTCCTTCCAGCCTCCTCCAGCATCAGCCTCCCTCTCCCAGCCTTCCCCAGGATCAGCCTCTCTCCTCCCAGCCTCCGTCTTCCCAGCCTCCCCCAGCATCAGCCTCCCCCAGCATCAGCCTCTCTCCTTCCAGCCTCCCTCAGCATCACCCTCTCTCCTTCCAGCCTCCCCCAGCATCAGCCTCCCTCTCCCAGCCTTCCCCAGGATCAGCCTCTCTCCTCCCAGCCTCCGTCCTCCCAGCCTTCCCCAGCATCAGCTTTCCCCTCCCAGCCTCCCTCAGCATCAGCCTTCCCCAGCATCAGCCTCTCTCCTCCCAGCCTCAGCCTCTCTCCTTCCAGCCTTCCCCAGCATCAGCCTCCTTCCTCCCAGCCTCAGCCTCTCTCCTTCCAGCCTCCCTCAGCATCAGCCTCCCCTTCCCAGCCTTCCCCAGGATCAGCCTCTCTCCTCCCAGCCTCCTTCAGCATCAGCCTCTCTCCTCCCAGCCTCCTTCAGCATCAGCCTTCCCCTCCCAGTCTCCCCTAGCATCAGCCTCCCCCTCCCAGCCTTCCCCAAGATCAGCCTATCTGCTCCCAGCCTCCTCCAGCACGCCGTGCTCCTCTGCCGACACTCACACACACCCGATCGCATACACTCACCCACACAACCGATCGCATACACTCACCCACACAACCGATCGCATACACTCACCCACACCCGATCGCATACACTCACACACACCCGATCGCATACACTCACACACACCCGATCGCATACACTCACCCACACAACCGATCGCATACACTCACCCACACAACCGATCGCATCCACTCACACACACCCGATCGCATACACTCACACACACCCGATCGCATACACTCACACACACAGACACTGACGAAATCGCACATACGCGCTGATACTCACAACATCCGGAGATATCACATGCTTCTGGCCATGTGATCCTCCGTCAGGTCCTGGAAGCTCACAGCACAGTATCGCCGCCGAGAAGCAAGCGATATCCCAGGATGTTGTGAGTATGTGGATGCGATGTGATGTGTGTGTGAGGGTGAGTGTGATCTGATGTGTGTATGTGTGTGTGTGTGCTGTTATGTGTGTGTGTGCGTGTGTGTATGTTCCGCCGCTGCAGGACCTTGATGTGTGGATGCGATGTGATGTGTGTGTGATGTGTGTGTGAGAGTGAGTGTGAGCCAGTGTACGCTGGTAACTATGATACACATCGGGTAACTAAGGGACCTTAGTTACCCGATGTGTATAATGGTTACCAGCTTTCACGGCCTCCGTCAAGATCCCAGCATCGCAAGGTTATGTCTAGCGCTGCTGGGATCCTGACGGAGCCGGTGTAGAAGCAAGCGATATCCCAGGATGTTGAGATGTGTGAGGTGTGTGTGAGAGTGAGTGTGAGAGTGAGTGTGATCTGATGTGTGTGTGTGTGTGTGTACTCACCTGGGAATCGGAGCTCCGTGTCAGTTGGGCCAGAGCGAGCGTGCATTGCGTGAGGGGGGCGGGGCCTGCAGAGAGCCGGGGCGAGAGGCCAATCCGTGTGGGGGGGCGGGGCCATGGCGAGCCCAGCGGCCAATCAGCTTTGTGTCACCGTAAGGACACAATTTCGGAGCATGACAGACAGACAGACAGACAGACTAAGGCAATTATATATATGCTGCTCACTCCCAAACGTGCTCCATCCTCCATGCTGCGCACTCCCAAACGTGGTCCATCCGCCATGCTGCGCACTCCCAAACGTGCTCCATCCTCCATGCTGCGCACTCCCCATCGTGCTCCATCCCCCATGCTGCGCACCCCCCATCGTGCTCCATTCCCCATGCTGCACCAGCATCAGCCTCTCTGCCCGCAGCATCAGCCTCTGTGCCCGCAGCATCAGCCTCTCTGCACACAGCATCAGCCTTTTCTGTCCCTAGCATCAGCCTCTCTCCTCCCAGCCTACCCCAGCCTCAGCCTCCCTCAGCATCAGCCTCTCTTCTCTCAGCCTTCCCCTCCCAGCCTTCCCCAGGATCAGCCTCTCTCATCCCAGCATCAGCCTCTCTCCTCCCAGCATCAGCCTCTCCTCTCTGTCCCCAGCATCAGCCTCTCTCCTCCCAGCCTTCCCCAGCATCAGCCTCTGTCCTCCCAGCCTTCCCCAGCATCAGCCTCTCTCCTCCCAGCCTCCCCCAGCATCAGCCTCCCCCAGCATCAGCCTCTCTCCTTCTAGCCTCCCCCAGCATCAGCCTCTCTCCTTCCAGCCTCCTCCAGCATCAGCCTCCCTCTCCCAGCCTTCCCCAGGATCAGCCTCTCTCCTCCCAGCCTCCGTCTTCCCAGCCTCCCCCAGCATCAGCCTCCCCCAGCATCAGCCTCTCTCCTTCCAGCCTCCCTCAGCATCACCCTCTCTCCTTCCAGCCTCCCCCAGCATCAGCCTCCCTCTCCCAGCCTTCCCCAGGATCAGCCTCTCTCCTCCCAGCCTCCATCCTCCCAGCCTTCCCCAGCATCAGCTTTCCCCTCCCAGCCTCCCTCAGCATCAGCCTTCCCCAGCATCAGCCTCTCTCCTCCCAGCCTCAGCCTCTCTCCTTCCAGCCTTCCCCAGCATCAGCCTCCCTCCTCCCAGCCTCAGCCTCTCTCCTTCCAGCCTCCCTCAGCATCAGCCTCCCCTTCCCAGCCTTCCCCAGGATCAGCCTCTCTCCTCCCAGCCTCCTTCAGCATCAGCCTTCCCCTCCCAGTCTCCCCTAGCATCAGCCTCCCCCTCCCAGCCTTCCCCAAGATCAGCCTATCTGCTCCCAGCCTCCTCCAGCACGCCGTGCTCCTCTGCCGACACTCACACACACCCGATCGCATACACTCACCCACACAACCGATCGCATACACTCACCCACACAACCGATCGCATACACTCACACACACCCGATCGCATACACTCACACACACCCGATCGCATACACTCACACACACCCGATCGCATACACTCACACACACCCGATCGCATACACTCACACACACCCGATCGCATACACTCACACACAAAGACACTGACGAAATCGCACATACGCGCTGATACTCACAACATCCGGAGATATCACATGCTTCTGGCCATGTGATCCTCCGTCAGGTCCTGGAAGCTCACAGCACAGTATCGCCGCCGAGAAGCAAGCGATATCCCAGGATGTTGTGAGTATGTGGATGCGATGTGATGTGTGTGTGAGGGTGAGTGTGATCTGATGTGTGTATGTGTGTGTGTGCTGTTATGTGTGTGTGTGTGTGTGTGTGCTGTTATGTGTGTGTATGTTCCGCAGCTGCAGGACCTTGATGTGTGGATGCGATGTGATGTGTGTGTGATGTGTGTGTGAGAGTGAGTGTGAGCCGGTGTACGCTGGTAACTATGATACACATCGGGTAACTAAGGGACCTTAGTTACCCAATGTGTATAATGGTTACCAGCTTTCACGGCCTCCATCAAGATCCCAGCATCGCAAGGTTATGTCTGGCGCTGCTGGGATCCTGACGGAGCCGGTGTAGAAGCAAGCGATATCCCAGGATGTTGTGATGTGTGAGGTGTGTGTGAGAGTGAGTGTGAGAGTGAGTGTGATCTGATGTGTGTGTGTGTACTCACCTGGGAATCGGAGCTCCGTGTCAGTTGGGCCAGAGCGAGCGTGCATTGTGTGAGGGGGGCGGGGCCTGCAGAGAGCCGGGGCGAGAGGCCAATCAGTGTGGGGGGGGGGCGGGGCCATGGCGAGCCCAGCGGCCAATCAGCTTTGTGTCACCGTAAGGACACAATTTCGGAGCATGACAGACAGACAGACAGACAGAATAAGGCAATTATATATATAGATATATATACATATATATATATATATATATACATACACACACACACACACACACACACACACACACACACACTGCGCTCTGAAGGATTCACTGGTATAAGAGTCAGGAACGACAGTCATGTTGCCAGAATCTGACTAGTGGGGCATGGCCTCACTCAATACAGTTGGATTGAGAAAGGCCGCGCCCATCTAGTAGGATTTTGGACAGGAGTCTGCATATCGCATACTCGCAGCTGTGACTGTCGTTCCCGGCTCTGACGCTGGAGAATCCTGAAAGAGCGCAATATGAGGATTCACAAGTCTGCAGTCACATTGTAGTCACTCTGACTTGTCATTTCACCACCAAACAATCCCTTTAGCACATTTGTATGACTGACTAAAGGTGATCAAACACTTTAGCACATCTGCTAGGGTAGATGCTAGTACATCTGCAATCTTTTTCATCACAAATTCACTGCCACTCCTCCATTCATTATATTTTATTGAGCTCCCCAAATTCTCTGAAATTGATTGGGTTATGCAAGGTTTTGTCCAGCCCCTATGTAGTTTGAGTCAAAGGCTTGGAAATTACATTAGAGACAGTGAAAGGGTGCACATGTCTGGATCTTTCGATCATAACCGGCTATATATATATTTTTTTTTTCTTTCAACAAATGCATAGCAAAGGAAAGTAAGGGTCCTGATTAGAATAACTGCTCTGGAGACTGCATACTTGAATCTCGGAGATAGTGATTCTACATAACTGATACGAACCCTGTTAAGAGATGAGGGGAAGGCGAAGGCAGGTGAGAATACAACTATTGTATAGACATCAATGGGCTGGAAACAGCCGACTGGAATATTACGAGTTAACTCCTCTCCTAGAATGTCACTACTGCACATACTTTGCCAGGGTTCAGGCAGGCACTAATGACAGAGCTGCATCGAAACCAACTGTACATTATGTAAGATAGAAGATTGCAGAAGAATTATAGTGGAAAGAAAAAGCAAGTAAATTGCAAACTTGCTTATTTTCATGTGGTCCAACTAAAACAATTTAAGAACATAAGAATATGCCTTTAATATTACATCTCTCTGTGTAATTGGTTTCTGGGCAAAAACTGGAAATTTACATTGTATTGCGATCTACAAATTTCTACATCACACACGGAGTTCAGTGATACACAGATGTACAGTATGTGGCTTATTTTTCATTGTAACTTAAAGACATTCACAAGATGGTGTTGGAAAAAGCTTTGATCTCTTGAATATATGCACCTACTGGTAACTATTAAAGGGATCAAAATGGAGAAGTAGGTGAGAATGACAACTTTAAAAGTTAGGTGCTAAGGATATCAGAAATCAGAAATGAAGCAAAGATCAAGAGAAATCTCTACTTTAATGGAGAACGGTGGTCATCCAATGCAAGATGAAAACTTTATAAGGAAACGTAATGCAAAAGCTGAAGTTAAAGGGGTTGTCGAGTACTAGGGCAACCCCTTCTGATACCACATGTTTCCCCTAGGTAAAATAATAAAGCCTATACTCACCTCCCGTGCCAGTGCCATTCGAGAGGTGCCATGGCTCCGGGGCTCACATGAGGTCGTGACGTCACGCGAGCCCTGCGTCCAACCAGCACCGTCTTCTATCTCTTTTCCTTCAGACCAAATTAGTTAATCAACAGGAAGTGAGAGCTGTGGCCGCGCTCAATATCTGTTGATTGCTTCATTTCGTTTGAATGCGGGGAGACAGAAGCCGGCGCTGATTGGACGCAGGGCTCGTGTGAGATCACAACCCCACATGAGCTGTGGCACCGATTGTTGGGGTGGCAAACAGGGGTCTGTGTAGCTGTTGTAGCAGACGCTTCTAGGCTGCAGTGCAGCCTGCTGTAAACCCCTCGCACCCCAGTCGCCACTCCAGTGCAACTCCGCAAAAGTCCAAGCATTCACTGGCACAATAATTTTGACACACGAGAGTTTCTTCCAATCACTGGAACTTTACTGTTTGTCTTCATAACATCTCGCATCAAGCGGGCACTGTTTCTGACCCCGCTGGGGTTCCCATTAGTTTCTAATACATAGTCCAATTTGCCGACCGATCGCTTCCCTGGCACTTGGGTTTCTGAGAGCACAACTAAGTCCCTCATCTCTTCCTTGGACATCACAGTGCGTGGCAGGCTCATCCTCTGCTCTCACACTTGGTTCTCACCCTATCCATAGGGTCATGTCGCGACCTCAGAGCAGCCGAGCTGCTCGGATCCGGGGGTCGGTGGCTCGAGTGATCCCAGACCCGGGTGATGGCGGACACTTAATATGATGGCAGGGGCTATTTACAAGGGATAATAAAGTTAATGTTTGTGACGCCACCTGCGGTAGTGCGGCAAGGGAACAGATGCAGCCGCTGCTGCTTGTGAGGGACTCGGGCTGATGGAATCAGTAGCGAGTGTGTTAACCCACTCCGCAGGTAGGGTAAACCCCAGTGTCCTCTAGGTGCTGGATGAGGTGCAGGCTGAAAGGAATGCAAACAGGCAAAGTCTGAGTGAAACAGGGAGTCTTTACTGATGATTTACTCACAAGTTACACTCCCCTTTGTCCCGGCCATGTAGTCTGGCTTTGGCCCCCTCCGTGCACTTCTCTTGTGGCGTGGCTCCCTCCTGGCTTGGAACACTTGAAGGGCAACTTAAGGGTGGTGGGGAGCTCTGGAAGTTTCCTCACCGTGCAGATCCTGGCAGAAGGCATGAAGCTTTCCTACTTCTTCCCTCGGGTTCTACACCCGGTTGTGTGCACAGCTCTGTCAGAGTCCCTTGCAGACCCTGCCGCCATCCAAACAAGGAGCCTCATGGTCATAGCTTAGAGTCTCATTGTGGGCAGCACCAGACAGGGTATAGGTTGACCCTCCAGTGTGGCCCTGAGACAGCACACTCCAGGAGCAATTCAAAAAACAAGAGCACTAGGAGTTTTAGTGCAAAAGTAGAAATTTATTATAAATACCATAAAATACCAACAATTTATATAAAGGACATATGGCGAGCAAAATAGAGGGATTAGGTACCCGGATCCCAAAAACCACACTGAAAAAGCCTTCTATAAGGTCAGGGTGTCAGAGCTGAAGCAGGCCAGCCTGTAGGTGATCTGAATAAATGTAAAATGCTGAATCATAGAGATTCCATTAGTCAGCAGATATAACAGATCCTATACAACGGGCCTGATTCAAAACAAAAGCACCCATACTGGTGCATACACTGTTGCTGGATTAGGAATTATATATATACTATTCGTAGAGTCATCAGAACCATAGTGAAGGACCCATGTATATAAATCAAGACCCATACATCAGTTTGTATGTCCACACAGGGAGGGTAAAGGGGTGCTTACCAAGGTGCAGTGGTGGTTAGAGGGATCCAGGCCAAGCCAGAGGGGACCTCCGACGGCCGTTTCGCGGTAAACACCGCTTCTTCCGGGAGGAATAAGTGCCGCCAGCTGCTTCTCCCCTGGGCATCGTGCAATCGATCCTCAGGCCTCACACCCCGACCTGACACCCAGCCGGGTGTCTTTCTCCTTCCTTCTCCTCTGTCTGTCTGGACTCTTCTCTTCCACCGACCAACTCCTCCCCTTCCCTCCAGGGGCCTAACTACAGGAGGGTTGGATTTACACCTCCTAGGCAACCTCCACTTCCTGGGCAGGCTTTACACCATAGGACGCCCAACCCTCTAATAATGCCCTCTTGTGGTCCAGTGTGGTGTTGTGTGAGTGTTTTAGGTGTGTGTGGCTTTAGCCAGAGCTAGGACTCCAGGAACCAGGTTGTAGATCTTAATAGCATGATCGCAGGGGCGCTACAGTCACACTAACAGTCAGTCTCTTGAAGGGAGTGGTAGGGAATTCTTTCCAGGGAAACGGACACCACTCAAACTGTCCGGAGTAAACCAGCTTCCAGGGGACGTAGTTACTGTCAGTCCTTCCATGCTCAGGACCCCACATGTCCGGTGTCTGTGTTTGTCCCTGAGGGTCTCATCCAATCACTACTCTGAGCTTCTAATCTGTTTCTCCTCACTGGGGACTCTCTAAAGGGGGTTTACACGCTACGATATCGTTAATGTTTTATCTTCGGGGTCACGTTGTTAGTGATGCACATCCGGCGTCATTAACGATATAGCAGCGTGTCACTTATGTGCAACCTAAAACGATTGCAAAAGCGGCCAAAATCGTTTGCCGCGGAGAGGTCGTCCTAAAACAAAAAATGGTTTACCTCTCATTAGCGATGTTGTTCGTCGTTCCTGCGGTAGCACACATCGCTATGTGTGACACCGCAGGAGCGAGGAACATCTCCTTACGTGCCTCCATCGGCAATGCGGAAGGAGGAGGTGGGCGGGATGTTTACGTCCCGCTTATCCCCGCCCCTCCGCTTCTATTGGCCACCTGCCGTGTGACGTCGCTGTGACAACGCACGACCTGCCCCCTTAGAAAGGAGGTGGATTGCCGGCCAGAGAGACGTCGCAGAACAGGTAAGCCGTGTGACGGGGTGCACTTTTTTGTGCACGACGGGCACCGATATGCCCGTGTTCCAAAAACGAGGGGGACGGGTACGCACGCTAGCGATATCGGTACCGATATCGCTACCGTGTAAAGCCCCCTTTAGTCTTTTCCTAGTGCTTGCCCTTTTTATCAGCTACACTTCTCCCTGCAATTAACCCTTTTCCTACCCAGAAGGTACCAGGGAAGTGATCACTAGAACCTTGCCATCTAGTAGCCGCACCAAATATAACAGTATTTGTCAGACATAATCCAATACATTTCCTTATAGGGGAGGCAGAGCCCTAGACCTCTTTCCCTTTACATGCTGAAATGGCACTGGTACAGGAGGTGAGTATAGACTATTACTTTACCTGGGGGAAATATGTAGCATCAGAAGGGTTGCCCTAGTAGTCAACAGCCCATTTACGTATCAGGTGCTGTAATATTAATAGATTTTGCACAAAGTTTAACTGTCTTGCTGGACCTGACTATAAAAAAAATCTATATTTTTACTGATATTTCATATACAGATCTTATACGGTATAAAGACGACCATAGAAATATATGGACTCATCAAGCAGTTTCATAAGGTGTGCCAAAGCAGAAATATTGCAAAACCAATTTCACCGCCTCAAAACAATAACAGTAAGTGGTTATATATTCTTTTGGCACGGAATTAGATCATTAGTATTCTGCATTCTCCCCATAACAATACACTGCCCAAGTTAACATTTTCAGCAGCAAAACTTTATGAAGCGGCCAAGTTTCTGAGAACAGAAATCAAGTCTCATATTAGTTCCTTCCATCACCAGAATGGAGACAATGATGGCAGCGCAGGCTGAGCACACTTCCTACAGCAGGACACAGATGTGTTTTTCTAGTTGAGGACAAACAAAAACACATCTTATTATGTTTCCTTAGCGGAAAAAAAAAATAGAAAACACGACTGTGATAATCAATATGCATGTTACATAGTTGCATAATGTGGCCCTAATTACTTTTGTGGAAAGCAGAAGTGTTGTGCTAATTACCATAGCCACAATCTGGATTGGTAAAAATGTGCATCATGATGTCTGAAGTAACCTGGAGAAGATCCAAACCTCGTTCTGTAAGAAGTGGGAGATGTAATGGGCTTAAGATGGAACTCTTTAGAAAATACTAATGTCCCTTGGAGGTAGTAGAGTTTTATAGCCGAACATTTGTGGTCTTTAGCTTTGAATAGTGTTAAGCAAAAAAGAACAACAGAAGGCTATAGACTTGGAGAGCGACCAATCTGCCGTAACCCACAGCTTTGTAATTGCTGAGCGTAATTAATACACAGGGCGATATTAGCGGCTCCACAACCCTGGGACGTGGGCATGGGTGCCCTTTTTTGGTGGGATTTTTTTTACCCCCCCCTTTAAATCACATGATTTAGAATAAGCTTATTATAAATCAGTGAGAGTGGCTAGATAATTAAAGACTTAATGACGGTAATCCCATTGTCATGATACCAGATTGCTCACCAGGCCACAGCCCCTCACCCACTTGCCTTTCTTTGGCTAAGAATGGAAATAAATGAGAGCGGGGAGACTGACGGCTCGGCTTAATATCAGACATCATGTCTCACACCTATCTTGCACGTTCTTTCAGACTGGGTTACTCCATTGTGTTGCACAATGAATGTCTGCCTGTTGTGGTGATCACTTTTACAGCTCTAGGCTTCTTGCTTGTACCTATCCTTGTGCTCCCTCCTTTGTCTCCTTACACTATATCCCCAGGAGTGCCCCGATTTCTATATGGTCACCTTATGGCCGGCTGCTTTGTCTATCCATTTCTTTGTTGCTCTCATTCTCTATGCATGTTTCTTTGTCTGTGTCTACATGTTGGGCTCTTTTGGCTTTGTGCTTCTCCCTTCCAGTCTCTTTTATTAGTCGGACCCCTATTTTTTAGCCTCTTGACTCCTCTGACCTTCCCTTTTCTTTTCGGGCTATACGTTCCCAGATTAAGCTTCAGCATTACACTTTTTCTCTCTTCTCTATCAATGCCAATGATAAAACCGTAAACTGTTGTGATCCAACATTATTTTTTCTGCTAAAGTCAATCATATGTTGGTGATTTCTGGCAGCATTACATTTTAGTTCAATAGAAAATTACAGTACTTAGTAATGTGCCCATTTTATTGCAGCCCCAGTCAGCAGGAGACTCACTTTTGTGTCTGTCAATATAAAGACAGTACATTCACCCCAGGAAATACTGCACAAGCCGTACAAAATATTACCGTACAGTCTGAAAGCCTTTAATTATTACCAAACTAAGTCATCTCACTAAATACTGTGATATCACTCCACAGGTAATTACTGTTCTACGGAGAGAGAATAATGTGGATATAATGGGAGACGATGACCAGAAAAGTGGGAGAAAATTCTTCAAATCCAATGTTTTTTCATTGCCTTGTGTATCGAGAAAATGGTTCAATGTCTTCTGTCTACACACTGGCGAAAAACGCACCAGAGGCGAAAAACCCACCACCGGCAAAAAAAACACCACTGGCGAAAAAAAAACACCACCGGGGAAAACCTACCACCGGCAAAAATCCCACTGGCGAAAAACCCACCACTGGCAAAAATCCCACCACTGGCAAAAAAAACACCACCGGCAAAAAACTCACCACCAGCAAAAAAAACACCACCGGTAAAAATTCCACCACCAGCAAAAATTCCACCACCAGCAAAAAACCCACCACCAGCAAAAAACCCACCACCAGCGTGTTCAGTGCAATTATAGGGACATCGTCACAGTGAGAAAAGATGTCCAGACACTAAAACTAAAGAAACAAAAATAAAAAGGATTGATCTGGTGACTTTTTATAAGAGGTCATTGTTATTATAATGGGCTCCTATGGAAGGATAAAGTTGTTACATTTTAAAAAGATACAAAATACTTGTGAAAGAAAAAAAGTGTGATCAGTCATATAGAAAGCCAGAAAAAGTTAGAGGAAGTGAGCAGAGATGACTTCAGGGAGACAAGTGAGCAAAACAGGAGGAAGCCACAAAGCAAGAACATCTGCACCTCAAGAGGAGCGCTGACAATAATGGCCAGAGGAAAGGCACAAAG
Source organism: Anomaloglossus baeobatrachus (assembly GCF_048569485.1). Classification (NCBI taxonomy): domain Eukaryota; kingdom Metazoa; phylum Chordata; class Amphibia; order Anura; family Aromobatidae; genus Anomaloglossus; species Anomaloglossus baeobatrachus. Next base: position 813,299,000 of record NC_134353.1, on the reverse strand, counting down.
GCTGGCAGCCACCAGGCAAGCCAGCCTTAGATGCCACACACTCAGGGATCACAGCCAGGACAGGTGCCCACCACACTGGTATACAGTGCCCAGCACACTAATATAGAGTCCACCACACTGGGATCAAGTGCCCATCACATTGGGATCCAGGACACAGTGCCAACCACACTGACATACAGTACCCAGCAAACTGCACCCAGCACATTGTGCCCACCAGACTGGCATACTGTCCCCAGCACAATGTACCCACCACACTGTCTCCAACACACCGGCACCAGTGCCCACAACTGGTATCCAGTGACCAGCACACTGTGCCTACCTCACTGGCATACTGTCCCCAGTATATTGTGCCCACCACACCGGCACCAGCACACTGTGCCCACCTCACTGGCATACTGTCCCCAGTATATTGTGCCCACCACACCGGCACCAGCACACTGTGCCTACCTCACTGGCATACTGTCCCCAGTATATTGTGCCCACCACACCGGCACCAGCACACTGTGCCCACCTCACTGGCATACTGCCCCAGCATACTGTGCCCACCACACCGGCACCAGCACACTGTGCCCACCTCACTGGCATACTGTCCGCAGCACTCACCCATTGAGTGGCGAGTCCTGGTGCTCATCAGTCCTGGCGATCTCGGTGGTTTTATAGAAGATCAGGAGGATACTTATTGTGCAGATCGTCCACCTCTTCCTTATAGAACGCATGTCTTCTGGTCCCTGGCATACAGGAGCTCCGATCCTCAGGTTCTCCTTGTAGTAATAAGGAATGACAGGCGGGATGAAGTGAAGGCGATGCTGAGGTCTCCGGCGAGCTGCAGCCTCCTCGGAGATGAACAGCTGGCGCTCAGGCATAGAGTGGCTGCCGCCGCGGTGCGCACAATCACCGGCAGCAGCAGCGGCAGCGGGCGCCCTCAGTCACTGCTCACACACAGCCCCGCCCCTCCAGCCGGCTGTGGCCACGCCCCTTCTGTCGGGATAGCTTTCGGAGCCGCCCGATATGTGACGTCACTAGGCTGCCAGAACCGTGATAGCTGCCGGTACAGGGAGCACCTATCGACCTTGCTCTGTGCTGGAGGGGCTCAGCTGCCTCCCCTCACCGGACACCTCAGCAATCACCTGCACCACGGCTGGGAAAGTGTTAAAATCTTCGTTACCGGTGACATCTATTCCACATTCTCCTCATAATGATCTTTTAACTGTTTCCCTTCCAGAGGCGGGTCTGACACTGACACCGGGGCTGTAAGGGCGAAGGACCGAGAACTTCTCCAGCATGCCTAGGTCACAGCCAATGTCTGACGCTGCCTGGAGCTCCGGGGTCCGGCGCCTCACACTGCAGCTCTGAGGGGCTGTGCACACTAAGCGTTTCTGATGGTCTGGTTTCCTGCTATGTGCTCAGGACGTGTTTACTAGGCAAACTATGGGCGCTGGAAAACCGCTCCATAAAGTGGGCATAATGCACAACTGCCACAAAGAGTGGGTATAATGTTACAACAAAGTGGGGATAATGCACAGCCACCATAAAGAGTGGGGATAATGCACAGCCACCATGAAGAGTGGGGATAATGCACAGCCACCATGAAGAGTGGGGATAATGCACAGCCACAATGAAGAGTGGGGATAATGCACAGCCACCATGAAGAGTGGGGATAATGCACAGCCACCATGAAGCGTGGGGATAATGCACAGCCACCATGAAGAGTGGGGATAATGCACAGCCACCATGAAGAGTGGGGATAATGCACAGCCACCATGAAGAGTGGGGATAATGCACAGCCACCATGAAGCGTGGGGATAATGCACAGCCACCATGAAGAGTGGCGATAATGTACAGCCACCATGAAGAGTGGGGATAATGTACAGCCACCATGAAGAGTGGGGATAATGCACAGCCACCATGAAGAGTGGGGATAATGCACAGCCACCATGAAGAGTGGGGATAATGCACAGCCACCATGAAGAGTGGGGATAATGCACAGCCACCATGAAGCGTGGGGATAATGCACAGCCACCATGAAGAGTGTGGATAATGCACAGCCACCATGAATAGTGGGGATAATGCACAGCCATGAAGAGTGGAGATAATGCGCAGCCACCATGAAGAGTGTGGATAATGCGCAGCCACCATGAAGAGTGTGGATAATGTACAGCCACCATGAAGAGTGGGGATAATGCACAGCCACCATGAAGAGTGGGGATAATGCGCAGCCACCATGAAGAGTGGGGATAATGCGCAGCCACCATGAAGAGTGTGGATAATATACAGCCACCATGAAGAGTGGGGATAATATACAGCCACCATGAAGAGTGGGGATAATGCACAGCCACCATGAACAGTGGGTATAATGCACAGCCACCATGAATAGTGGGGATAATGTACAGCCACCATGAAGAGTGGAGATAATGCACAGCCACCATGAAGAGTGGGGATAATATACAGCCACCATGAAGAGTGGAGATAATGCACAGCCACCATGAAGAGTGGGGATAATATACAGCCACCATGAAGAGTGGGGATAATGCGCAGCCACCATGAACAGTGGGTATAATGCACAGCCACCATGAAGAGTGTGGATAATATACAGCCACCATGAATAGTGGGGATAATATACAGCCACCATGAAGAGTGGGGATAATATACAGCCACCATGAAGAGTGGGGATAATATACAGCCACCATGAAGAGTGGGGATAATGTACAGCCACCATGAAGAGTGGGGATAATATACAGCCACCATGAAGAGTGGAGATAATGCACAGCCACCATGAAGAGTGGGGATAATGCACAGCCACCATGAAGAGTGGGGATAATGTACAGCCACCATGAAGAGTGGGTATAATGTACAGCCACCATGAAGAGTGGGGATAATGTACAGCCACCATGAAGAGTGGGGATAATGCACAGCCACCATGAAGAGTGGAGATAATGCACAGCCACCATGAAGAGTGGAGATAATGCACAGCCACCATGAAGAGTGGGGATAATGTACAGCCACCATGAAGAGTGGGGATAATGCACAGCCACCATGAAGAGTGGGGATAATGTACAGCCACCATGAAGAGTGGGGATAATATACAGCCACCATGAAGAGTGGGGATAATGCACAGCCACCATGAAGAGTGGGGATAATGCACAGCCACCATGAAGAGTGGGGATAATGCACAGCCACCATGAAGAGTGGGGATAATGCACAGCCACCATGAAGAGTGGGGATAATGCACAGCCACCATGAAGAGTGGGGATAATGCACAGCCACCATGAAGAGTGGGGATAATGCACAGCTATGAAGAGTGGGGATAATGCACAGCCACCATGAAGAGTGGGGATAATGCACAGCTACCATGAAGAGTGGGGATAATGTACAGCCACCATGAAGAGTGGGGATAATGTACAGCCACCATGAAGAGTGGGGATAATGCACAGCCACCATGAAGAGTGGGGATAATGCACAGCCACCATGAAGAGTGGGGATAATGCACAGCCACCATGAAGAGTGGGGATAATGTACAGCCACCATGAAGAGTGGGGATAATGCACAGCTACCATGAAGAGTGGGGATAATGCACAGCCACCATGAAGAGTGGGGATAATGCACAGCCACCATGAAGAGTGGGGATAATGCACATCCACCATGAAGAGTGGGGATAATGCACAGCCACCATGAAGAGTGGGGATAATGCACAGCCACCATGAAGAGTGGGGATAATGCACATCCACCATGAAGAGTGGGGATAATGCACATCCACCATGAAGAGTGGGGATAATATACAGCCACCATGAAGAGTGGGGATAATGCACATCCACCATGAAGAGTGGGGATAATGCACAGCCACCATGAAGAGTGGGGATAATATACAGCCACCATGAAGAGTGGGGATAATATACAGCCACCATGAAGAGTGGGGATAATGCACAGCCACCATGAAGAGTGGGGATAATATACAGCCACCATGAAGAGTGGGGATAATGTACAGCCACCATGAAGAGTGGGGATAATATACAGCCACCATGAAGAGTGGGGATAATATACAGCCACCATGAAGAGTGGGGATAATATACAGCCACCATGAAGAGTGGGGATAATATACAGCCACCATGAATAGTGGGGATAATATACAGCCACCATGAAGAGTGGGGATAATATACAGCCACCATGAAGAGTGGGGATAATATACAGCCACCATGAAGAGTGGGGATAATGTACAGCCACCATGAAGAGTGGGGATAATATACAGCCACCATGAAGAGTGGAGATAATGCACAGCCACCATGAAGAGTGGGGATAATGCACAGCTATGAAGAGTGGGGATAATGTACAGCCACCATGAAGAGTGGGTATAATGTACAGCCACCATGAAGAGTGGGGATAATGTACAGCCACCATGAAGAGTGGGGATAATGCACAGCCACCATGAAGAGTGGAGATAATGCACAGCCACCATGAAGAGTGGAGATAATGCACAGCCACCATGAAGAGTGGGGATAATGTACAGCCACCATGAAGAGTGGGGATAATGCACAGCCACCATGAAGAGTGGGGATAATGTACAGCCACCATGAAGAGTGGGGATAATATACAGCCACCATGAAGAGTGGGGATAATGCACAGCCACCATGAAGAGTGGGTATAATGCACAGCCACCATGAAGAGTGGGGATAATGTACAGCCACCATGAAGAGTGGGTATAATGCACAGCCACCATGAAGAGTGGGGATAATGTACAGCCACCATGAAGAGTGGGGATAATGTACAGCCACCATGAAGAGTGGAGATAATGCACAGCCACCATGAAGAGTGGGGGTAATGTACAGCCACCATGAAGAGTGGGGATAATGTACAGCCACCATGAAGAGTGGGGATAATGTACAGCCACCATGAAGAGTGGGGATAATGTACAGCCACCATGAAGAGTGGGTATAATGTACAGCCACCATGAAGAGTGGGTATAATGTACAGCCACCATGAAGAGTGGGGATAATGTACAGCCACCATGAAGATGTCACGGGCGGAGGAGGGGACGCTGCGCTCTCCCACTGCTCGGGTCCGGCTGCTGCTGCTGCTACTGCTCGGTGGTGGCTCGAGCGGTGGGCCAGATCCCGGGGACTCGAGCGGCGCTCCTCACCCGTGAGTGAAAAGGGGTTGGGATTGGATGGTGGGGATTTGGTTATTGTCCATGACGCCACCCACGGTTGGGGTGATATTGGTGACACCACCGCTGCTCTAGACGGGGATCCCGGGAGCGGTGACAGGGAGCAGCTTTGATGTTAGTTCTCCCCTCCGTGGGTAGGGGGGTTGATGGCCCCGGGGCCCGGTGATGGGGTAGGGATGGATGGCAGGCGGGTTACGGGGCCTGGCGAGGTGCAGGGTCGCGGGGGCAGTGTTGTGCCGCACGGCACGGTGGTACTCACTCAGCCAATGATGAGGACACAGTTCTCGGTAAAACACACGGCTGGATGGACGGGTCCCACAGACGGCTGCGGTGTTGTTTCTCCCGGCAGGTTGATGGTGACTGCCTTTCCCTGCACCTTTGTACTGTAAATGGTTCCGATGGGTTCCCACCGGTAACCCGCTCCCCAGCTTGGATATGGGCTGGAGGAGCCCCTTTTTGCCCGCAGGCTCTGGCCCTGAGAAACGGTTGCCTTGGCGGTGGCGGTGTTTCCCTCTCCTGGTTGGACTATTGCCTTCTGTCGGGACTTGGCTGCTGGGAAACCCAGGAGGTTCCCTTCGCTAACGGATTCGGCAAATTCACGGCGACTCCTAGCCTTGCCGGGGTCCGTAAGCCCCTGCCAGATGGTGCTGACTTCTCTTTGTGTACCGGTCCGGTACCGCCGGGCCACCGCCCGTCCACGGTCCTTACGGTAAACTCCGATAGGCTACTCCTGCAGACGGTCACCACTGTCTGCCAACCTTGCTGGACGTGCCCGGGCTCCAACCCGGACACCTGCAGTAGCTCAGCACGCTTTTACTCTGCACTTAACTCTGCTCCGCACTCAAGCTCTGCCTGAGCTAAACTGACTACAGTTTCCTGCCTCCAGGACTGTGAACTCCTCGGTGGGCGGGACCAACCGCCTGGCCCACCCCCTGGTGTGGACATCAGCCCCTGGAGGAAGGCAACAAGGGTTTTGTGTCTGACCTTGGTGTGCCTGACCGGGAGTGTGGGGTGTGTTGGTGTTGTTCTCTGTGGCCCCTGGCTTGTCCAGGGCGCCACAAAGAGTGGGTATAATGTACAGCCACCATGAAGAGCGGTTATAATACACAGCTATGAAGAGTGGGAATAATTTACAGCCATGAAGAGTGGGTATAATACATCACAACAAAGAGTGGGTAAAATACACAGCCACGAAGAGTGGGTATACTGCACAGCTACCATGAAGAGCGGTTATAATGCACAGCTACCACGAAGAGTGGGAATAATATACAGCCACTAAGATTGGGTATACTGCACAGCCTCCACGAAGAGTGGGTATACTGCACAGCCTCCACGAAGAGTGGGTATAATGTACAGCCACAAAGCATCGGTATATTGCATAGCTACCACGAAGAGTAGGTATAATGCACAGCCAATAAGAGTGGGTATAATTCACTGCTACCACGAAAAGTGGGTATAATGCACAGGCATAAAGAGTGGGGATAATGCACTGCCATGAAAAAAAGAGGAGCTGCGCACACGGTCAGTCCATCATTACTGCCTCTAACAGCATCAGAGTTCGGAAAGTGTGAGTCGGTGAAAAATATTGTGCCCGTTCTTCCAGCAGAAGCCACTTGTTGTTTATTGTCACATCATAGAGAAAAAGACAAACATGACAGGTTTCGCAGCATAGACAAGTCAGAAAAAAGTGGCTTAGTGTAGGAAAACCTCAGGGTCCATTGACACCCTAAAGATGCCATCTGCACCAACCTGTAGATGGAAAGCCACAGATTTTGCACATTTTTGGTGTTTCGTTTTTTTTGCTAAGTCTCTATGGGTGATGAGCGAGCACTATCATATTCAGGTGTTTGTGACGAGCAGTCGGACATTTGTACGGGCTCAACTCTTTTATTGAGTATCATGAAAGTCAATGCTTGAGTTCCCCATTGATTTCCATTATACTCAGCAAACGAGTTGAGCCTGTCCGAACATCCAACTGTTCGTTAGGAGCACCTGAGCACTTGAACATGGTAGTGCTCGTTCATCATTAGTAAAAACTGCAGTAAAATCTCTAAGACCATGTTCACACATGGAGTAAATGCTATTACTTCAGCATTTTTTATTTATGTTCTCTTAGGTTTTTGCACCAAAACATGCAATAACATGTTGCTTTGTAATTCCTCTTTTTTTTACATTTTACCCTTTACTTGATGTGTTTTGGTGCAGATTTCAAGCCTTTTTTTTGTATACGTTTTCTAGTACTGAAAAACTTTAGAAATGCATTTCTGAGTTTTTTTGTTTTGTTTTGTTTTTCAGCGCTGGAGTGGCGCTTTAAAGCTAAGCCCCCTGTCACATACTTTCCTTATGGCGGCTTCACCTTTTGTTGATGCCACTCCAGTCCCGCAGTGATCTTGTGCCCATAACTTGTGACTATATGGAGAGAAGGTATGCACACCAGTGACTATGTAAGAGGAATATATGAAAAGCAGAAACTGCTGTGTGAATACTGACATGAAAAATCCAATAGCTATATTTGCACACTACGACATCGCAGGTGCGATATCGGTGGAGTCAAATCGAAAGTGATGCACATCCGGCGTCGCAGTCGATATCGTAGTGTGTAAATCCTTTTTGATACGAGTAACGAGCGCAAAAGCGTCGAAATCGTATCATCGGTGTAGTGTCATTTATTTCCATAATTTCGGAAAGACCGATGTTATGATGTTGTTCCTCGTTCCTGCGGCAGCAAACATCGCTGTGTATGAAGCCGCAGGAGCGAGGAACATCTCCTGCCTGCGTCCTGCGGCTCACGCCGGCTATGCGGAAGGACAGAGGTGGGCGGGATGTTTACGTCCTGCTCATCTCCGCCCCTCCGCTTCTATTGGCCGCCTGCCGTGTGACGTCGCTATGACCTTAATAAGGAGCCGTTTCGCCGGCCAGAGCGACGTCGCAGGGCAGGTGAGTGCATGTGAAGCTGCCGTAGCGATAATGTTCGCTACGGCAGCTATCGCAAGATATCTCTGCTGCAACGGGGGCGGGGACTATCGTGCTCTGCATCGCAAGCATCGGCTTGCGATGTCGTAGTGTGCAAAGTGCCCCTAAGAGTGAAAGTATGAAAAATGGAATCTGCATTACTGCCATGAACATATGAATAAAGAGAAATTTAGCTACTGAATTGATCAATGCAATCAATGTTGGGGCTCTGTTACATTGATCAATTCAGTAGCTAAATTTCTCTTTATTCATATGTTCATGGCAGTAATGCAGGTTCCATTTTTCATACTTTCATTTTTACATATAGCTATTGGATTTTTCATGTCAGTATTCACACAGCAGTTTCTGCTTTTCATATATTTCCGTTACATAGTCACTGGTGTGCATACCTTCTCTCCATATAGTGTAGATTTTTAGGTTTTTGCGCCCAGTTCAGACTCAGAATGGTGTTCCAGACGTTATTTCTTGATTCATAACTTGTGACTGGCCGGAAGTCAGAAGTACTTACGTCACAAGCTCCAAGCGCCTCTCCATGAGGCCAGAACGAGACTCTCATAGTCTTGTATTGAGTTGTGACCTCCGACGCGCCTTGAAACACTGAAGCTGCTGGCAGGTCACAAATTGAGTGACTGAAGCAGCTGTGATAGAAGGTGAAGCCACCGGAAGGTGAGTATAAGGCTAGGGCCCCACTTTGCGTTTTCACCTGCGTTTATGCAGCGTTTTGAGAAGCACCTTTTTAATGCCAAATGGCCTGCGTTTTGCGTTTCCATGATATTCAATGGATAAGTGTGATTTCCAGACCCCACTTTGCGTTTTAAAACGCTGCGTTTAATTTGCATATTTTGTGGCAAAAACCATGCGTTCAAAGAAGCACCTTGTCAGTTGTTTTTGCCATTTTGTGTGCGTTTTGCTAACATTGGAGTCAATGAGAATGGTCAAAGTCAAGATTCCTACAAATTCCTGCGTTTTACCTGCTTTTTCTGTGCAGAAAACATGTGTTTTGGACTTCCAAAACGCATGCTTTTTCTACATTAATTTAATGGTTTCATATGTCCCTTTTCTCACACACATAATCCGACAATTAAATGAAAGAAAATTTATAATTTATTGCTATTTTTCAAATAAATACTATATTACCGTTATAATTTCATTATATATTTCTATTTTCTTTATAATTTATGAAATTAATTATTTAATACTTTTTTTTCTCTTTTTTCATTATTTTTGACTGTTTTAACCTTATTTAGCAGTGTCAAGATTTACAAAACGCATCTGTCAAAAAGCAGGTGGAAATGCATGTAAAAAGCGCTGAAAACGCATCAAAAACGCAGCAATACGCATGCGTTTTTAGCGCTAAAATTCTGGAAAAGGCAACTTTGGTCAAATCAATTAAGTCAAAAACGTGCGTTTAGAACTGCAAGTAGGTGAACGCAAAGTGGGGCCCTAGCCTTAGACAGGGGCAGAGGACACTACCACTCAGCGGTGCAATAGAAAAAAAATGCTGGAGTAGTGCTTTAAAGGGGTTTTCCCACAAAGTCTATTTTAAAGTTAATTTTAATCAATAGATCTTGGAATAATAACACTGATCAACAAAAAAAAAATCATCAGCCTAGGTAATATGTCTGTTTTATGGAGTTTGATGTGCTGATTCCAAAAATTTGCTTAGTTTTGCTGTATCACATAAAGTTTCTGAGTTAGAAGTATTTTTGTTATTACGTTATTTCTGCATTTTCAATGTATGCTGGGCCCCTCATGTGATACGCTCAAGTTATTCAAATGGTCTTCATGACTGGTTTAATATGAGGAAAGTGGCTATGCCATTTGCTCTTCCCACAATTTGGAGAGAACCCAAAAATCATGATAACTGCTACTTTTGTTTTGTCAAACTAAAGGGCTTTTCTACAAAGAACAGACATAAGATTAATTACCCTGAACTTGAATCTGTGATTAGGTCAGTTTCACATGATGGTACCTTGCCAGTTCCTGTACCACTCTTGTCTGGATTGGATGAAAATGAAGTGGAATATAAAAACTATGGAGCTGAAGCTACTGGCGAAGACATGGAGACCTCAAGTCAAGATGAGTATGTACCTGATGGAGCAGCCAGAACGCTTTACTCAACATGAATTAACTGATCTCATCAGAGACCTTTGATTGTCAAAAGATATAGCTGAACTTCTTGCATCTAGGTTGAAACAGAAGAATCTTCTTCATGATGATGTCAAAGTGTGTTATTACTGAAACAGAAATAACACTTTAACACAATTTTTCATAATTGATAGACCAATGGTGTACTGTAACAATGTGAATGGCCTGTTTGAAGAACTGAATCAAGAGTATTTTGTTACAGATTGGCAATTGTTTATTGACTCATCCCAGAGAAGTTTGAAAACAGTGTTGCTTCACAATAGAAATATGAAATCATCAATCCCTATTGCTCCCTCATGTCATCTAAAGGAAAGTTATAAAAATCTGTCAGTTGTTTTGAATGCTATACAATATAAGCATCATCAATGGAATATCTGTGGAAATTTGTAAGTGATTGGTCTGCTAATGGAAAGCAAGGAGTTTTCACAAAATATTGTTGCTTCTTGTGTTTATGGGACAGTAGAAGTACAGTAGAGCATTATGTTTGTCGTGATTGGGGACAGAGAAACATCTATAATCCAGGTAGAGACAATGTTCAGCATAATCCTTTAGTTGTGTAAACAAAAATCTTTCTTCCATCATTATATATAAAATTGGGATTGATTAAAAACTCTGTGAAAGCCAAAGACAAATTCACAAGGGTTCCAGTACATTTCACAGAAATTCTCCAGCATTTCACCAGCAAAACTGAAGGAAGGGGTATTAGTTGGTCCTCAGATCAGAAAGCTTATGAGAGATGATGTGTTTGATGGAACTCTAAATGATAAGGAATTGAGATCTTGGAAAAGCTTCAAATGGATCTGTGAAAACTTCTTAGGAACAAATAAATCTCCAGAATATGTTGAAGGTGTTGAGGAACTGCTAAATGCATACCAGTGTCTTGGCTGTCGCATGTCTCTGAAAATGCACTTTTTGCACTGACATTTAGATTTCTTCCCTCAAAATCTTGGGGATGTAAGCGATGAACAAGGCGAGCGGTTTCACCAGGACATTAAAGTAATGGAACACCGCTACCAGGGACTTTGGAATGACTCAATGATGGCAGATTACTGTTGCATGTTATATAGGGACAACCATGAAAAATCATATCAATGACAGTCTAAGGTCAAGCACTTTTAATTTCTGCTCATATTTTGGTTTCTATTTTGCATGTGAAATTATTTTGTTTAATAAAAACTGTTTTGTAAGGTGAAGCATTTTTTTCTGATATGTAGATTACTGTTTTCTTAATGTCGCCAGTATATTTCCTATACGTTATAATGATGATGCTGCTCCATGGAAACTATATGTGCTACAGAAAATCTATATACATTATTGAAATCAGGACAAAAAGATGATTCAGAAAAGTACAAAGTCGCCTGCGATGATTACAAAAAAGATTTTTTTGTAGACCTGTGTAATAATTTCCACAATTGGATGTGTTTAAAAATAAAGTTCCTGTGCTGAGATAATTCTATATATATGCCCCTGCTAAGTACTGTGTAATGGCTGTGTCTGACCGTACAGGAACATGGTCTGATCATATCAAATATCCTGGGCTGGGGAGGAAGCAAAAGAATATCAAGACATTACAGCACGAGATAACAGCTCTTCTTTCTGTGAAGTAAAGCATTTCCTTGCACGTATTTACAAATATTTTACCTCAAAGAAAAAATAATTTGCAATCTCATACTGTGTACTCTTTTGCTTTCTCCCCAGCCCAGGAGCTGTGGTATGATCAGACCATGTCCCGATACGGTCAGACACGACCATTACACAGTACATAGCAGGGGCACATCTATAATATTATCTCAGCACAGGAAAATAAAATTAAATGCCTCCAATTGTTGAAATTATTATTATTCCAAAATCTATTGACTAAAATCATCTTTTTTTGTGGGAAAACCTTTTTAAGAACATATGCATATTTTTTTTACGTACATTTTTCTGATTCACCATAGAAGATTATAGAGAAAAAAAACCATACAGTTCAACAGTGTAATTAGGAGCACATTGAGCGGAGTTTTAGTGAATCGCAACCATTTTGCTTGGGTCGGAAAACACTGTAGACTTAAGCGGGGTTTACACGCTGCGACATCGCTAGCATCAACTAGCGATGTCTAGCGCGATAGCACCCGCCCCCGTCGTACGTGCTATATTGTGTGATTGCTGCCGTAGCGAACATTATCGCTACAGCAGCTTCATACGCACATACCTGGTCAGCGACATCGCTCTGGCCGCCGATCCGCCTCCTTTCTAAGGGGGCGAGTCGTGCGACGTCACACGGCAGCCGTCCAATAGCAGAGGAGGGGTGGAGATGAGCGGCCGTAACATGCCGCCCACCTCCTTCCTTCCGCATTGGCGGTGCAGGCAGGTAAGGAGATGTTTGTCGCTCCTGCGGTGTCACACACAGCGATGTGTGATGCCGCAGGAACGAGGAACATCGCTAATAAACAGGCAACGATATTTGGTTTTAGGATGACCTCTCCAAAACCAACGATTTTTGCCTGTTTTGCGATCGTTTAAGATCGCTCGTACGTGTCACGCACTGCGATGTCGCTAAGGACGCCTGATGTGCGTAACGACGTCTCCCTGATGATAAATCATTAGCGATATCGCAGCGTGTAAAGCCCCCTTTACTTCACAAAAATACACAGTGGAAAAAAACACTTTTGCATTAGGTGTGGACACGGGTTGATAGAATGGACATCTCTGTGTTTGAGTGGGTTTCCTCCATATTCTGTGAATGAGATTTTAGAAATCTTATTCATTTTGCTGTTGTTGTTAAATTGTGTATTTTGTTCCTCCCCAAAAAAATGTAACCGCTCCCCCATCAAACACACCATGTATAAACTAGCCAATAGCCATGTATAGAAACAAAATGCTACACCAACTCCAAAAATATGTTTGCTGGGGATTGGACCTTATTCAGACATCAGTGATTTTTATGTATGCAAAAGATCATCCATATTTCATCAGTGTTTGTTGAGTATGTCAGTTTTTACCATCAGTATTTAAAGGGGTTGTCTATTACTTGGTCAACTCCTTCTCAATCAAATGTTTGCTACAGTAAAATAAAAAAAGCTTCTACTCACCTCTGGTGCTGAAACCATTCCAGTGGTTTCGGCACTGGCTCTCCTGGGCTCACATGAAGTTGTTATCACTCGAGCCCTGCACCCAATCAGTGCCGGCCTCCTTCTCCCTGCGTTCGAACGTATCAAACATTAATAGAAAGTGAGGGAGCAGCCACAGCTCTGACTTCCTCTTGATGTTCAATTTGGTGGAAGGTGGGGAAAGGGAAGCCGGCACTGATTTGACCCAGGGCTTCACTGTAGCACCAGGAGAGCAAGGGCCAACACCGAATAGTGGACAAGCCCTTTAAAAGTTTAAGCAAAGTAAATATGATTTCATGAAAGTTCATACTCACTGTGCATTTAAAGACAATGCTGAAATGTGTGTTTATTGGTGCATTTTTTTCCCCAATAAAGATCTCAGAAAACCATGAAACAAAATTTCACTTGTGTTTTTAAATTCCCCCCCCCCCCCCCCACTCCCAAAAAATATGCTTTAGGCCATATGTGTACACATTGCAGATTAGGTTTTAGAAATTTCTGCATCTCCTGGCATGGAAAACACTGCAGCAAAATGTACGTTCTGACCACAATTTGCCGCATTTTTTATGTGTTTTGTCGTGTTTTTTTGATGCTGCTTTTTCATTGGTTTCAATGGTGAACACGCAGCCAAAAACGCAGAAAGAATTGACATGCTGCAGATTTTTTCTGCAACCAAATCTGCAAGGAAAAAATCCTGAATGTGTGCATGAGACTTCAGGATTCTCATTGGCTTTGCTGGCATAAACATTTTCTCGCAGATTTGTGAAAATCTGCAAACAAAAATCCGTGAAAAAACACAACATGTGCACAGAGCCTTAAAGGGAATCTTGTCACCCCCTTTGACCGTTTTAAGCTCTTACTATGGGCATACAGGTAATAGGATGGTGAAGTAGTCTAAAGGGGGCTTTACACGCTACGATATCGTTAATGTTTTGTCGTCGGGGTCAAGTTGTTATTGACGCACATCCGGCGTCATTAACGATATCGCAGCGTGTGACACTAACCAGAGACCTTAAGCGACCTCAAAAATGGTGAAAATCGTTCACCATGGAGAGGTCGTCCCAAACTCAAAAATCGGTAAGGGTTGTTTATCCAGGTGGTTCATCGCTCATGCAGCAGCACACATCGCTGTGTGGGACACCGCAGGAGCGAGGAACGTCTCATTACCTGCCGCCGACCGCAATGCGGAAGGAAGGAGGTGGGCGGCATGTTATGTCTCGCTCATCTCCGCCCCTCCGCTTTGATTGGCCGGCCACTTAGTGACGTTGCGGTGACGTCGCTGTGATGCCGAACGTCCCTCCCCATTGAAGGAGGGATTGTTCGGCAGTCACAGAGACGACGCCGACCAGGTAAGTATGTGTGACGCTGCCGTAGCGATAATGTTCGCTACGGCAGCGATCACAAACAATCGCATGCGCGACGGGGGAGGGTAGTTACACGCTCGCTATTGCTACAAATTGCTAGCGATATCGCTACCGTGTAAAGCCCACTTTACCTGTATGCCTCATAGTAGATACCTTGTTCCACAAATATTACTTTAGATCGCTATATGCAAATTAGCCTACCAGGCTACAGGGCGGTTGCTTCCCTGTAAGAAATCCTCGCCTACCTGCTTCATTATCCTTCCTGTCACCTTCTCTCAGCATCACAATCACAGTTGGCAAATTCCGCAGTACAGTGTCTTTGTCCTGCGTTCATTCACCCCTCCATTGAATCTATTGCGCATGTGCTGGTGAGTCAGCTCCATTTCCGTTATTGATGCACTGTTCTAAGTTGTCCTCCCGGCCTTCCGGCTGCAAAATCACCCAGGTATGTATGTGTGTATGCCTGTCTACCCGCCGGTAGGCAGAAAGTCAGAAGGATAACATAGAACAGCACTCCAACTCTTGGTTGGGAAGCCACTAGACTTGGTACTCTCAAAAACCTGAGTGGGATTGGTCTGTAGAATGGAAAGAAAAAGAAAAGCTTGTGGTCAGGAAGCCACTCCAAGATAAAAAATCCGAGTACAGTGATGGTAAGTAACCATCTTTATTAAAAAAGGTGTGCAGATAAAATGCAGTTCGGGCATGTGCTGCCCCCTTCTTCAGGTAAGAAAACATTAGTCAGTTGGCAGATGATTTTGGTGCAGAAAAAAAACTGCAGCATGTCAATTGTTTGGTGCGTTTTTTTCCTACGGTTTTTTTTAGCCCTTTCAGCCTTTGATTTTACTAAAAAAAAAATGCTCCAAAATGCATGCATTTTTTTTATGCATTTTTCTGCCAGAAGGTGCAGATTTCAGGCAGAAAATTTCTACACCAAATCTATGCGCACATACCCTTACTGGAAAGAGAGCAAATTTTGCTGGCAGAAATAGCCTTATTAAAAATAGAGGGTTCCTTACCATTATTGTCCTCAGATTCTTTACCTTGGAGCTTCTCCTTTTTGATCCACTCTACTATTTTTGTCAGAGGGATTTTTCACAAAGATTTCAGTGCAAAATTGATGTGTAAAGCAACCACAAGCAGTTTCTTTTTCATTGGGAAATATATCATGCCTTTCATACGTACGGATTTCAAAATAATTTCTGTAAGTGACAGGTCCCTCATTGAGGTGGTTTCCGCTGAAATACTGCTCAGGAACTATAGCAAGGAGCCCCAGGAGGATTGCATAGCAAAATCTGGACCTGCAGCTTTTCAAAATGCAAGTCTGACATGTCACTTCGTAATGTCTTTTCATATCCACAGTTGTATGAACACCAACACAGATTTCCTCATGACAATAGTAGGAGGCCATTTTTGAGTATTTTTTAATGGATTTCAGTACAGTGTAGGTCAAAAATCTGTGGAAAAGAACTTTGTGTCCACATACTATTGGGGAGGTCCACAGAGAATTCTACTGCAAAATCAGCATCAAAAATACATCAAATCCTCTTATAAGCTTCCCAAAGGGATTCCGTTACCCCAATCATAAACCTAAACCTAAGCAAACTGCATTAAAGGGAATAGAACACCTTTAAAAACCACAGCTTTATTTTTAAAATGTCCTCTTCTGCTATAAAGAAAATCTAATTGATTTAATTTGCTAATTAGAGTGCTTGGTGTAACCTTGTCCTGACCATGCCACTGCGTGCATCAGTCCTCCCAATGTTATTGTAACGCCCTGACAAAATCAGGTTGTCACAGGAGACTGCATCCATCTTCAAGATGCAGGACTCTCTCCTCCTTGGCCCTCCAGCACAACCCCACAGAGGTACATACACCAGCCACAAAAGCCTAGTCACCCTCCCAGGACAATAGGGACACACCAGTGGGCGGGGCCAGGCAGATTGTGATGCCCACCTAGGGGTCCTGAGGTGTTAAGGGAAGGGAACAAACAGTGTAGAGTTGAGCAGTGGAAGTGAAAGGAGTGAAGTGGTAGTCGGGGGTTGTAGCTCCCGGACTACCTAATCTGACTAGATCGCAGACGGCAGAGCAGGGCCACAGGCGACGGAGATCCGGTCACGGGTGACCTTAAGTGGACCAGGGCAGGATTGTAGCCCGCCGCTGCCGACAGCGGGAATCCGGTCCAGAGGCCGTGCACAGTCGGGGTACCTGGACCCTAGGGCGAGGACAGCTGCAAGCACCTTTCCAATTAACCAGCAGGGGACAAGATTCCAAGTCTTGTCCCACTAACAGCCCAGATAGAGTGAGACGGAAGCCCAACGCGGGGGATAGAGCGTCTGCAAGTGCCTGCTAAAATCCCATGGGTCAGCTCTCGCAGGCCACAGCTCCAACGGAATAGTCACCAGGAGTGGACTTACCCTGTTTCATGCGGACTAGTCAACACACAAGACAGCAACACTAAAGTGCAGGAGGAAGGGCCCCTGTTCTGTCCACCGGTGTGCAGGACCCGAGCACACCCCTCCGGAGGCTACCGGTTTCCGGCACTTCGTTTACTATCTGGACTCTCTGTGATTTAATTCAAAACAGTGAGTACACCGGTATCATCCGGTCCAGCCCTGCAGACTGCGTCCCAGCACTTCACCTACACCTGGGCCCCGGGACAACACCTCCCCTACCTGTGGAGGGGATACCATCCTGATGCCCCGCTCCATCAGCCCCGGGCACCCCATACCAAAGCAGCGGCGGTGTCACCAACAATCACCGCAACCCATGGGTGGCATCACTGACAAACTCTCCCCTGTAAATAAACCCTTTTCTCACTTGTGGGTGACGGATGGCTGCACGAGCCCGGGTCCAGCTGCCACTTGAGCCACAGCAACTGCCCGCATCCGAGTATCTCCCCTGCCGTGGTCTGTTCCCCATCTGCAACATTATTTGCATGAAGCCACCTCCCAATTCTTGACAGAAAGTACTTGGTTGTTTGCACACAATGCTCATTCACGCACGTATGGTTGGACGTCTGGAGCAGAGCGCTCTGCCCTCTCTCCTCTCTGCAGCAGAGTGAAGACAGGACTTTCTGTGCTCTGCCGGACTTCATACTGCAAGTCCTAACCATGTGCTGCCCGATTCTGCAGCCAGAAGCAGCTTTGCCTCCGCAGCATCAGAGAAATACAGGATCACCAAAAGTGGCAAAATCTACCAATTACATATGCTGCGATTTGACTCCAAAATCGATACAGTGCAAGAAAAAAAAATCAAACGCCGTATGAACCATCAGTATGGCATCCGATTTTTACAGATAAATTACAATTCTGTAAGATGGGAAACTGTAAATGCTCTTGTAAAAAATTAACAGCTGCTGAGTAAGGGCTCATTCAGACGACCGTTCCGTCTGTCCTGTTCAGTTCCTGTTTTTTTGCGGACCTACTGACAGGACCATCTTTTCAATGTCTTGTGTAGGGTCGGATGGCACATGGAAGCACTTCTGTGTGCATCAGTTCCTACAAAAATACACATCGGATGCCGTATGTCCGTTCCGTCATTATGGAACATGTCCTATTCTGTTCCGTAATAACAGACCGTGACTCAATAAAAGTCAATGGGTCCGCAAAATCCCAAGAATCCGCATGGAAGCACTTCCATATGACTTCCGTCAGGTGCCCCTGCAGTCTGTGTCCTGCTCCCGCACCAGCCCAGCAGCTGCTCGCACTGCAGTGTGTCCTCATTTGCTAGCACAGCAGTGTGACGCCCTGGACTATCAGGTCGTCACAGGGTATTGCACAATCTGCCCTGCCGTGCAGTATCCACCTCCCTCTTGGTTGTGGGTCCCTAACCAAATGGTGTTGCCTACATCAGCTAATCAAATCCTAGATACACCCTGCACCACACCCACCAGACACACCAGTGGACGGCTTAAGTGGAATAGAGTCGCCCACCTGGGGAGTCAGGGAGGGGAGGTGAGGAGTGTAGTGAGTAGTGAGTAGAGAGTTATAGAGTAGCCCTCGAGCTGTGAGGAGCTCTGAGGAGGTCGGGAGCGGGGACTCCCATAAGGAAACTGTCTAGGTAGCAGACGGTGGTCTGGGCCTAGAGGAGTTGGACCCTGGTCGCAGGGGATCGTGGCAAGGGGCTTGTCAATGTCGAGCAGGACAGCCGGTAGCCTTGCACCATCACCGGGCTGAGACCAAGGCACAACGGGGTACGTGGACTCTAGGTCGGGGAGCAGCTCCAGGCAACCCGATAATTTACCCGTGAAGAACGGAACCTTCAAAATTCGTTCCCAGCCGCTCCAAAATCGGGGCACTAGCACAACGAGGGGGATAGGACTTTCCACCCAAAACGGTCCAGAAAATCCCAAGTGTAAGCCCTGAGAGCAAGCTCCCACAGTGGGGAGCGGGACCCGGCAAGTTTCACACTACCGGGACCACCAGACATGTAAACTTAGTGCCAGGAGGCAGGTCACGGATCACCAGGTAGCACCATTGGGGACGGGACCCGAACTAGCTCCCCTCAGCAGCAGCAGTGTCCAGAGACTTGGTTTATCCAGTTGTCGGTGTCTGCTTAATGGACTAAGTGAGTACAAGAGTGATCCCTGCATCCTACGGCCTTTAACCCCACACCGAGTCCCGGGATATTCCCCCTACCCATGGAGGGTTCTAACACCTTGCTGCCCCATTCCATCACCCCCCCAGGTACTCCCAACTGCAGCGGTGGTACTCCTAATTACCACATACCATGGGTGGCGTCACAAACTCTATAATCCCTTGTAAATACCCCCCTTTATTTGAGAGGCCGCACAACCCCCGGGTCCGGAGACCCTCGAGCCACTGCAAATCTGGATCCGAGCAGCTCGGCTGCTGACACGGGGGCGGCACAGCAGTGTCAGCAGCTGCAGGGATGATGAGCGTCAACATTAGGAGATTAGCAAAGTTCATTACCTGCGGTGTTGAAGTCTGCTCGCAATACTTTGCTTGTGAACGCGGTGGACAATGAAAGTTAGTGATGAGCACTGACATCAGGAGTGCAGCGGCGTTCATCACCCAGGTAATGTACCTAGCTAGCCTCATGAAGTCAGCGCTCGTTATGCCCTCCAGTGACCTGGGATGGCCTATTGATGTTAGCTCAGGTCACTGCACTGCTCTCCCAGTCAATGGGGAACATTCTGCTCTCCATTGACTGGGACAGTGAGTATGGTATGGATCGTAATGGACCCCCTTATTGGATTACGCCGAACCCGGATTTGTTTTTTCTTTCCAATAACTTGGTGAACGAGGGAATGTGTTGGGGAGTGTTTTTTCAAATAAAAATTTGTCGTCTATTTTTTTTTTTATTACTGACTGGGTTATGATGACATTACTAACCCCAGGGCTTGATGCCAGGTGAAATTACACAGCTAGTATCAACCCAATGTATTACCTCGTTTGCCACCGCACCAGGGCATTCGGGATGAGCTTGGTAAAGTCCCAGGACTGTCGCATCTAATGGATGCGGCAATTCTGCCCAGCTGCTGGCTGATATTTTTAGGCTGGTGGGGTTCCCAATAACATGGGTCTCCCCAGCCTGAATATATCAGCCAGCAGCTGTGAGGCTTTATCTTGGCTGGTATCAAAATTGGGGGAGATCGCACATCGTTTATTTTTTAATTATTTATTTATTGTACAGTACGATATAGACCCGCCCACTGGCAGCTGTGATTGGTTGCAGTTAGACAGCAGTCACTCAACTTGGGGGCGTGTCTGACTGCAATCAATCGCACACGCCGGTGAGCAGGGAAGCAGTGAATATGAAATGAGCCTAATGAGTGGCCGACTCGGGAAAAACAAAGAGCTGCCAAAGGAGCAGTGTGACAGCCGTGACGGTGATAGGAGCAAGCGCTACATACTCACCTATCAATTTGTGCCGGACTCTGTTCCCCATAGACCTTATATGGAGACCAGCATTTGGCCAGATACCCTGGACTGTATGTACTGTAACTCTCCTTCCGTTTTTTTTGCTGTCCGTAAAAAAAAAAAAATGGAAGTCACATGGATGACACATGGACCATATACGGACACTTGGACAAAATGGGACGGATTCAGTTGTCACATGGATGTCACATGGATGCATCCGAGGAAAAACATGACCGTTTTTTGCGGACCGCAAAAACGGAACGGTGGTGTGAATGTAGTCTTAAAAATGGTTTACACATGGATGATTGGTGATAAAAAAAATCATCCCACTTTTCAGGATGAGAATGGGACCAATTGTATGTTTGTATAATTGGTCCCTTACACCTGTGTTCTAGGAACAGAATAATGGATTTCATGTGGATCACATACTAATTTTATAATAGATGCATAAACAACCCTATTGACTACAGTACTGTCGAGTTTTTTATTTTAGTGGCTGTTATTTTTCCAGAATAGAAAGTGTGGCATGCTGTACTAACAACATTGCTACTAAACTATGTTTTTTGTTTGTTTTTGTTTTTTTTTTCTTTTTTTTAAATTATGATGATACAATATATTGTATCTTGTGTTTCCACTGTTTTATTCTTTTTTTATGAAGTCTACATAATTTATGTGATTTATCTCTTGAATTCATAATACATCTGTACAGTATATACAGTCTTAGGCCCTTTATACATATTACATTATTTCATTCCACAGATTCCATTAAATATGGCACAGACCCGCTGATGTCTCAGCACTCACCCGTCTAAGATGTATGTTTATTAACATCAATAGCAAAGTAAAAAACACATGGGCATAATTACTAAAACTTAATGGAAATTAATCAGGACTGATGTTTTATTTTCAAGTCTTGATCAACAGCCTGCCAAAATAAAATGTGCAACATGTATCAAGAGCTGCACGCCTCCATACAATTTAGTTTATCTTTGCGCTGCTAGTAATCTACACCAGCTAGAAGTTTATGCAGATTTCTGCTTTGTGTTTGAGGCACAAAATATTGTAAAGCTATCAGAAAGAACGCAACATGTACATGTCTTACACAGTAAGGATAGAGAACCCTTGTAAAAAAAAAAGGCACTTTCCATGATGGATAATCCCTTTATTCGGGTTGCCCCATGATTACATATTACATTACTGTGATAGATCATCAGAAACGTGTTAGGCTACAGAATGAAGTATGCAAAATCTATAGGCTCACCAGATAAAAAATATATATTTTAATAAACACAAATAAGGGACATATAGGGCTGATAAGAACAATTAATAGCACAAGGTGCTAGGTACACTAATGAGGTGTGTCTATAAAGAGAACACTAGCGAACCAAAAGGAATAATCACACAATTAATAAATGAACCTGTTTGGTCAGGTATTTGATAAATGAGCAAAGAGAGACCCTATGGGTATCGCCACCAATACATGGCTTCTTCAAGTGTATTGTCACGCTCGGAATAGAAGTCCGATTACATGGTGTGACAGTTGCCATCAGACCTATGAATGTCTTGCTCACTACAAAAATACCACGTACAAAGGGGACACTGGGGGCACAATAGCAACGGTGTGCCAAAATACATAAGCTTGTACATTTATGTCCTTTTCGGTGAATTATTTTTGAATATAGTGTAGGGACTCATAAGCGTGGGTACCCTTGACGTTTGGGTTACGAGCTTATGTATTTTGTTCAATCATATATATCGAAAAATTATATTGGTATATCATTTTTAAGGCACAACTTTTCGCAGGATGCAGCCGAGCCCTCTGGGTGTCTGTCTTTTGTGCTAGTGGACTTAAATAGTGCTGGGCAGCCCGCCTAATCTAATAGAGGGGCATCATCAAAGGCTGTGAGCCGGACACTGTGCATTGCACATATCCATGTGACTGGTGCCCTTTATAAAACCTCATTAGTGTACATGTTCAATACCAGCAGCCACCCCCTCCATGAGTTGGTAGGTTGACAGTGGCTGTCTCATCGGTATTCTGCACCTGTGTTACCCATACCTTTTACCATAGGGGGCCGGCTGTATCCTGCAAGTGCATTTGCCATTTTGACCTCAGTTGGCTGGTGGCTTTTTTTTGTGGAGTTGTTTTTTTTTTTCTTTGAATTTATGCCATTTTCAGTGAATCATTGTTGCACTAATACAGCAGGAAGGGTAGGAAGACAAACAGGGGGTAAAAGGATACCAACACAAACTCTAGAGCTGCAGCCAGACTCCATGGCAGAAGACAGATGGACTCAGGTCAGAACACCAGAAGTTCCTTCCACCTTGGCAGCCAGGGCAGAATAGATTCTATCAACAACAAAAGTTGATGGGTATTGCCACTATTTGAAGGTAGCGGGCGTGATAACAAAGTGGCTGCACATGACATAGACTGCTAAAAAGCTGCTAGCAACAAAACTTACATTAACCCCTAACACACCAAAGGAAAGTAAAACACGTTTAATCATAAGAGTCTCAGAGCACTGTGAGACTCTGGACCTGAACCTGTCACAAATCTATACATTTAGAGAGATGGCAGTGACAGGTATCCTCGAAAAATTCACATAGTGGTCACAATTAGAAATAAGAGAAGCGGAGGTTTGGTGTTCGATGTTTGTACCGAACACAGATGTTACAAAAAAAAACAGAGATTGGAGTTTGGGTGCTTTACATATGTAAACCACTCACGTGAGCATCGCTGTTCTTGAGTACGCTTGGTGCTCAGCCCAATGTGAGCCGCTTGCAGTATTTGAACGCCTCGCACTGGGGCTAACAACAGCATGATTGGATGTAGTGTGCACCAGAAAAAAAAATTCATAAACTGCCCACCCTCCCACGGAAGTGTTCTGTATACGGCTGGTTGCATGTGGGCGAAGGCCTGAACTGCCCTTTTGGAGAGTTCCATTGGCATTCAAGTCAAGTCCAGCTGAACCCAACGAACCAAACTTCCAAGGGTGTGTTCATTTCTGGTCGCGAAACGTATGGGGTCTCTCATTCTTCGTTTATCATTTGCCTGACCATGCAGGTTCATTTATAATTTCCAGCCAAATCTACAAGCTGACTTTATTCAGGTCTGGTTTTATATCATTGATGCATGTTTTTTTGTTTGTTCATACTAGATTAATTGTATTACCAGGCAACATAGACTTTTGCATTGTTGCTTTTCATACAATACTTTTTTTGTCAGTTTATAAGGAATCATTGTAATCCATCCCTTTTGGGCCATTTATGCTTACAGCCATATATCCTGTGTGATTATTCTGTCAGTTTACTGAGATTCGGTAGTGCTCTTATAATAGACACCTCATTAGTGCATCTATCACCTTGTACTTTCAATTATTTTAGAGATGGGTGAATAGTCAAATATTCAAGTTCAGAATCTTTGTGCCAAACAGTTTCTATTATTAGTGTATTACTACCAAATAGCAAACCTAAAGCAAGTCAATAGGAAACCGAAATAATTTTCTGGAGGACTTGGAAGTAGGTGTGAGAGGGCTGTAAAAATGCTACATTAAATGGGAAAGTGATGAAACGGAATGGGAACAGCTTGGGGAAGATGCCTGGATGAATTTCTGATTCACAGTTGGTTTCTGAGAATAATGTTGTCAGAGTATTACAGAAATTAAAGCAGGAGAATTAAATTTACTGAGTTTTCCCCTTGTTGTCACACTGCTTCCTGGTTTGATCATTACAGTTACATGAATGTGCACTGCTTCACCCACTCACCCCCTGTGAGAGTGTCTGTGATTGGCTGCAGTCCTGCTTCCCCTGCCCACCCTCTGTGGTTCCCCAAAGTGGAGTGTAAAAATAAATTAATAATTGGAAAACAAGGCTGCAGTCCCGAGCTGTCTGCATTATATTGGCTGTATATCAAAATAGGAGGGACCCCATGCGGGTTTTTTATTAATTAAATAAACAAATGTAAAAAACGTCATGAAGTCCCCCCTAATTTTGATACCCAAGATAAATTAGATAGCTGGGGCCTGATATTCTCAGGCTGGGGAGGCCAACGGTTTTTGGGCCCTCCCATCCTAAAAATACCAGCCCACAGCCATGTTAAATTTGCCAATTCCAGTGCTTTACACGGCTCGTCCCGATTGCCCTGGAGCGGTGGCAATCAGGGTAATATAAGGGGTTAATGACAGCTGAAAAATGTAAGAAAAAAACACAGCTGTCATCAAGCCCAAAGCTGGTAATTGGGAGGGATCCATGAGGCCCCCCTCCCCTATTTCTAAAAACAAAGGGATATCCAGCAATCCACATAAATAAAAGACATATTTATTTCATATATTCCTTAAAAATCATAATGGAAAAAATAATATATTAAAAAAGCAGAGTAGAGTTCCCTGCGGATGTCACACTGCTTCCGGGTCCGATCATTATTAACTCTTTTGAAAATTCATGGCTTCTCCCACCCACTCTGTTTGCTAGCGTCTGTAATTGGCTGCCCTCACACTAGCTGTCTGGGTCAGAAGTGGAGTCCAAAAATAAATAAATAATTTGAAAAAATAACATAGGGTCGCCCATATTTTGATGCCCTGTGCAGATAAAGCAGACAGCTACAGGTTGCAGCCACCAGCTGTGTGCATTTTCTTGTCTGTGCATCAAAATACGAGTGACCCCATGTGTTTTTTAATTATTTAAATAAATAATTATGAAAAACATCACGGGGTCTCCCCATTTTTGATACCCAGCCAAGATAAAGCAGACAACTGAAGGTTGGTATTCCCCCCCATTACTAACCTCAGGCTTAATGACAGCTGCAGTTTTTTGACAAATCACAGCTGTCAATAACCCCTTATATTACCCCGATTGCCACCACATCAGGCCAATTGGCTTGAGCCGGGTAAGCGCTGGAATTGGTGCATCTAATGGATGCTCCAATTATGGGGTTGGCTACCGGCTGCTATTTTTAGGCTGGGTAGGGTCCAACAACAATGGGCCTCCCCAGCCTGAGATTACCAGCCCCCAGCTGTCCACTTTATCTTTGCTGAGTATTAAAAATTGTGAGTACCTCACATTTTTTTAAATTATTTATTTAAATAATTAAAAACTGAAAAACCTCATGGGGTCCCTTGTATTTTGATACATAGCTAAGACAGGAGCTGCAGCCTTTAGCCATCTGCTTTATCTGCGCTTGGTATTAAAATAAGGGGGCCAATGCCATTTTTTTCAATTATACATTTATTTTTACACTACACTTTAGGGACCCAGATAACTAGTGTGAGGGCAACCAATAACCGCTGCCGGCACATACAATGGGCGAAGGAATCAGGACCGCAACTAATGACTGATACTGTTACAGAGGGTGGGCAGCACATGTTCAAGAAATTTAATGATCGGAGCAGGAAGCAGTGTGACAGCTGCTGGGAATCTCAGACATGTAAAAACTAATGTCTAACAAACTGCAGACCTGCATGTAAATGGAGGATCATGGGCAAAGAAAGATCACGAAACACCATACAGTCCCTGGCAGAAGTTCTGTCGCTTATCCATTTTATGTAAATAAAAGCTTATAACCTGACTTTAAATTCATCCATTGGTTTCATAAATTACTCTTTTGAAAGCTGAAACCCTCCCAAATTTGGTTTAGGTTATGAAAATAAAGTTGCTGAAAGCTGAAATATTGATCATTTAATGAACAAGAAAGGTCAGATTTTGGCAACACAAAAGTTTTGTCGCCTTGTCATATAATGCACCCAATCCCAGTTTACATCCTCACCTGTGCTCACTAAATGATCGGTTAATGCAACCATTTTTAACATGATTAAAAAATTCCAGTTTTCTAAGAAATATTTTTTACTTGACTTGAAAAATTTGACACATTGATCTCATCTAACATTGGGAAGGGCATTACCATGCTTAAAAACTTGCACTGGATAATTTGCCCCACATTTATCATTAAGGTGCAAAATTGAAAAAATATGGATTGGCAGATTTTGAGGTGAGTGATACAGAAAAATGTGGAGCAAATGACGCCATTTTGGTCACTGGGACCATTACATTTTGGAATGTTGTAACATATGCATTGTAATATGTCATTATAATCTGAAAATTGGTAGGTGGGGGATTGTTACAAATCATTTGTTTTCACATATGTGCACATATGGGGCATCTAGTCACAATCTAATATAAGGACATCAGATCACATATAAACACAGCCAAATGAAGTCCATCTTCCATTTTTACATTAGTCTTCAGATTTCTAGGCCTTTGCCTGACACTTATTTTTTTTCTTTCTAGAAAGTATTCTGGTTCCAGAAAGGAAGAATTTAGAAGGAGCCATGATATTGGTTAGTGTTAGAGTATAGGACTATCGGGATATTATATCTGGTGCCTTATCTGTCATCATACCCTGACTATACAGAACAAAATCTGGAATCTGTTACAGCCATTTCTCTGTTTTCCTGTACAGAAAGTTGACATGTGAGATGACACCACCTGCATACAGAATCCCTATCCATCTGCATGTTCAGCAGTATGTTGAATTGTGGCATCTGGGCATTGCACCGATATAATCTGGACCTTGGATTAGTTGATGGTCTCTATGTGCCCTTAACATTTGGTGGGATGCAGGTCTGGAGAGCTGTTGGAATCCTATTAGATAGATAAGAATGAATGTATGTATTGCAGAAATGTCTCCAATCACGTTCCCTATTGTGCTATTATGTCCACATCCTGGTCCCCATCTTGGACATCATAAGAAATGTGCACTTTTTTGTTTAATTTACACATTGGACCATAGGAAAAATGACACTACAGCTACAGAGGTGACCGTCTGATAGCCCAGCTCGACTACCATCTCTCCTGAAGACACTTTCAGCTTTTTGAGAGTTGGGTGGAGGACATCATCGCTGAAACTAGGGTCCCACAGCGGCACCCCATCACCTTGAGCAGGACTCTTAAAAGAGGCAATGCCCTGAGACCACAGGAAGGCACGAAGTCCCTCACTTCATCACTTAGGATGATTTCATTCTTCAGGGAAGGAGTGGTCCTTGTGGTGGGATGCAGGTCTGGAGAGCTGTTGTCATCCTATTAGATAGATAAGATTAAATGTATGTATTGTAGAAATGTCTCCTATAATGTTCCCTATTTTGTTATTATGTCCACATCCTGGTCCCCATCTTGGACATCATAACAAACGTGCACATTTTGTTTAATTTACACATTGGAACCGTAGGAAAAATGACACTACAGCTACAGAGGTGACCTTCTGATAACCCATCTCTCTTTAAGATCCTTTCAGCTTTTTGAGAGTTTGGTGGAGGATATCATGTCTGAAACTTGGGTCCCACAGCTGCACCCCAACAGATTGAGCAGCACTCTTAAAAGAGTCAATGCCCTAAGGCCACAGGAGGGTTGGGTCACTCACTAAGTCACTGAGGGGTGATTTCATTCCTCAGGGATTACACAGGATTCTGTTGGAGAGTTTATGAATGCCACATAAGGGTTCTGATATAAAATAACCGTCCTATAGTTCAGTTAGTTAGTTGTAGTATAGCCTTGGTCTAGGGTTCTTGAACTGATCGCCTTTTATCGGGGTCAAGGAGGAATTTTTTCCCTGTGGCACAAATTGGCTGAATATGTCCAGGTTTTTTGCCTTCTTCTGGATCAATGGCGTTAGGTATAGGTAGAGACTGTATTTAATAAAGTGTTCAAAAATGAATGATCTGTCTTCTCATTTCTTTATATTATATAACAGTTATTTGTATACATTGTATAAATTTTAGAACTTATGACTGCTGCAATAAATGAAACCAAAACACAAGGGTAGTAATTATGTCTGATGGATAGGTGGCCATGTACTGTATGTACAAGTGGTTCAGCTTTTTCTGTATCTTCCATAGCAGCAAATAGAGAGTAAATATTTTCTACCTGATGGGTTTGGTGGTAGTCCTAAATATGGGAGCTTCCATTTCTTATACATTTATTTCATACTAGTAGATAGCCCGTCCAAGTACTGTGAGTGTAGTATAAAATGCATCCACTTGAGGGCAGAGTTCTTGTCCCAGGACAACAACCGCAAATCGCAATATTATATATATATATATATATATATATATAAATATATATATACAGTATATGTGACGCCCCTGCGGTAACCAAGTGCCACAAAAATAAGGTAATAGCAAAGGAACAGCTTGGGTCCTACATGACTGAGCCAATCGGTACACACACTAGCACACCAGAACATTTACACTCACAACCAGGGCGGGAGACACCCCCCCCTTAGAACCAGGTGACAGGGCTGGGAACTGTGAACTAACAGACAGTCAACTGGAAAGGGATGGATGAGACCTGGGGAAGGAGAGAGGGACCTGGAAAGTGTGGCTAGTCAGCAGAAGACAGAGAGAGAGGAAGGAGTTGAGAGTTGAGGAGAGAAGTGAGCAGTAGTAAAAGGACAGGTGTCAAGACAGACAATGGAATCTTGAGACACAGTGAAAGTAACAAAGACCTGAGTAGAAAGATCAGCCACTCAGAGGAGAAAGTAGCTGGAGAGTAAGAGAGCAAGCTCCAAGGACAGAAGGATCCTGTGGGGTGGACATCCAGGGCTCCCAGTACTTTGCATGCATGGGGTGCATATTCCAGAACAGACCAGGACTTCAAGCCATCTGTTAACTCTGCCAGGCGGGTGAGTTTCCAGGACTCATCTGCCAGCACTAACGTCCGAGGCAACACCAGCAAAGGGAGGATCGGGACATATTCTCTTAAACAGTCCAAGCTGCCTGCAGCAGGACCCAGATACCAGACGGACCTCCAGGAGCTCCATGCCATGGAGGACCGACAAATACACCAGAGTGCATTGGTTGGAGAGTGGTACCAGGTTGGCTGACACAGTCATAGAGGACTGGGGCGTACCTGGGATCCAGCACGTCTCCAGGGTGCGAACCCAGTAAGTAAAGACAACCAAACTGCACTCCCTGTCTGGACTGATTTACTGTATTGCCCTGCGCTTCCACGTTAACCCTTCACTTACCCCTGGGGAAAAGCCCTGCTTGCGGAGGGCTCCACCATTCACACTGCCCCATCCATCATCCCCAGTGGGAACCCACAGCGGCGGCCCTACCATTCCTGGCCGCACACCGTGAGTGGCGAAGTGGGACTTTTTATTATTTTCTTTCTTTTTCCTTTCATTTAAAACTGGTCAGCGGTTTCCCTGGATTCGGAACCCCTCGAGCCACGGACTGTCTGGATCCGAGCAGCCCGACTGCCCCGGGGTGCGACATAGATATATATAAATATACAGTGCCTACAAGTAGTATTCAACCCCCTGCAGATTTAGCAGGTTTGATAAGATGCAAATAAGTTAGAGCCTGCAAACTTCAAACAAGAGCAGGATTTATTAACAGATGCATAAATCTTACAAACCAACAAGTTATGTTGCTCAGTTAAATTTTAATACATTTTCAACATAAAAGTGTGGGTCAATTATTATTCAACCCCTAGGTTTAATATTTTGTGGAATAACCCTTGTTTGCAATTACAGCTAATAATCGTCTTTTATAAGACCTGATCAGGCCGGCACAGGTCTCTGGAGTTATCTTGGCCCACTCCTCCATGCAGATCTTCTCCAAGTTATCTAGGTTCTTTG
The DNA here is from genome assembly GCF_048569485.1 of Anomaloglossus baeobatrachus. NCBI lineage: Eukaryota > Metazoa > Chordata > Amphibia > Anura > Aromobatidae > Anomaloglossus > Anomaloglossus baeobatrachus. The sequence continues at coordinate 813,268,752 of NC_134353.1, read as the reverse complement.
GGTGTCTCATGTGGACTTTAATCTTGAACTCCTTCCACAAGTTTTCAATTGGGTTAAGGTCAGGAGACTGACTAGGCCACTGCAACACCTTGATTTTTTCCCTCTTGAACCAGGCCTTGGTTTTCTTGGCTGTGTGCTTTGGGTCGTTATCTTGTTGGAAGATGAAATGACGACCTATCTTAAGATCCTTGATGGAGGAGTGGAGGTTCTTGGCCAAAATCTCCAGGTAGGCCGTGCTATCCATCTTCCCATGGATGCGGACCAGATGGCCAGGCCCCTTAGCTGAGAAACAGCCCCACAGCATGATGCTGCCACCACCATGCTTGACTGTAGGGATGGTATTCTTGGGGTCGTATGCAGTGCCATCCAGTCTCCAAACGTCACGTGTGTGGTTGGCACCAAAGATCTCGATCTTGGTCTCATCAGACCAGAGAACCTTAAACCAGTCTGTCTCAGAGTCCTCCAAGGGATCATGAGCAAACTGTAGATGAGCCTTGACATGACGCTTTGAAAGTAAAGGTACCTTACGGGCTCGTCTGGAACGGAGACCATTGCGGTGGAGTACGTTACTTATGTTATTGACTGAAACCAATGTCCCCACTGCCATGAGATCTTCCCGGAGCTCCTTCCTTGTTGTCCTTAGGTTAGCCTTGACTCTTCGGACAAGCCTGGCCTCGGCACGGGTGGAAACTTTCAAAGGCTGTCCAGGCCGTGGAAGGCTAACAGTAGTTCCATAAGCCTTCCACTTCTGGATGATGCTCCCAACAGTGGAGACAGGTAGGCCCAACTCCTTGGAAAGGGTTTTGTACCCCTTGCCAGCCTTGTGACCCTCCACGATCTTGTCTCTGATGGCCTTGGAATGCTCTTTTGTCTTTCCCATGTTGACCAAGTATGAGTACTGTTCACAAGTTTGTGGAGGGTCTTAATTAGTCAGAAAAGGCTGGAAAAAGAGATAATTAAACCAAACATGTGAAGCTCATTGTTCTTTGTGCCTGAAATACTACTTAATACTTTAGGGGAACCAAACAGAATTCTTGTGGTTTGAGGGGTTGAATAATAAATGACCCTCTGAATAAACTTTTCACAATTTAAAAAAAAAAAATAAAAAAAGAAATAACATTCTTTTTTGCTGCAGTGCATTTCACACTTCCAGGCTGATCTACAGTCCAAATGTCACAATGCCAAGTTAATTCCGAATGTGTAAACCTGCTAAATCTGCAGGGGGTTGAATACTACTTGTAGGCACTGTATATACCAAAGTAAGAGAAACACCGGGCACTGCAAATCCATAGGGAATGCTGCTTGTTCGTTCTTGTGAAGCATGGGATCCGGGTGCACATCCTAGGGCGTAGACCATATGTATATCCAGAGAAAGATAGAATAGGCGGCACTCAGCAGCGTCCAAATGCAGAATTTTATTTCAAATTCATACCAAGGGGTACAAGTGGGGGGTGAAGACTAAACACACAACGCCGGACGATGGCGAGCCGTTTCACACATCTGTGCTTCCACGGGTCCAGTGAATTGAGACTGAAAATCCGTCTCCTTTTCAGGGTAAAACGAATCTTGCGTCATCATGTGATTAAAATGTAAATATATTTAAATAAACAGCAGCGGTTACAATTGCGAAGATGAACATACATTTTATTAAAATAGGCATAAGTATTCTTAAAGAGAAATATTACAAAGTCATCAAAAGAGAAACAATCTAGTTTTTTATAAAAAGACGGATAAGTCATTCTTATCGTTCATACCTAGGGGGCCAAGAGCTTTCAAATCCATGATAAGTCTGGACTCTTTCTGAAGTAAGAGGCGATGGAAGTCACCTCCTGTAGCACGGGGGTTAACCTTTGTTATTCCGGCAAACTGTAGAAGCCGAGGATTACCTTCATGATAGTCATGCATGTGTTTTATTAAACAAGGTGATCCTGTCCCAGACGGGATGAATTTGAAATGCTCTCTGAACCTAACATACAGTGGTCGGATTGTCTTTCGTATGTAGCGCGGTTATCCTTCCTTAGTAATTAACGCGGTTTACGAAAAAACAATGATCAATAGGCAAACACAACCTAAAAATAAAGATTCTTTGACCACAGGAAGATGTGTTTTCAACTTTAAATTTAGCCCCATGTACGATGTTATAAAATCCAGCATCAGAAAACATTGGCATCTAATAAAAAACGATAAAGATCTTGCAGATATAGCCGTTGACGGTCCACTGATTTTCTATAGAAGGAGTAAAAACTTAAGCGACATATTAGTACAAAATCGCTATATTACTAAAATGGAAAAAATCTGGTTAGATAAAAAAAAAAAAAAAGGAAATTTTCAATGTGGCAATTGCCCTTTCTGTGAATATCGCTGCACGGGAGGTACTGTAAAAATTGGCAATGAATTTATCAAAATAAATGATTTCATTACATGTAAATCCAACTTTTTTGTTTACGTTATCTTTTACCCGTGCCAGTGTTGAGGACGGCAACGGATCACCGCTGACTGTCCAATACAAGGCGCACTTCCACAAGGTAAGTGGATGGGTAAGTATCCTGTTCGTGACGCCAAGTTTCAGGGTGTGCAGCCCCCGTGCCAGCAGCCGCCGCTGCTCGGATCCAAACCTTCAGGGGTGGTGGCTCGAGGGTCTCCGGACCCGGGGGTCTCGCGGACATGCCGAATAAAATGGGGAACGTATATGTACGGGCTGGGCCGCATTGAGTGCGTGACGCCACCCACGGTGTGTGGTGAGGTAGGACACCACCTCTGCTGTGACAGGGCACCCGGGGGAGATATTGTGCGGCGAGTTGTTAACCCCTCCATGGGCAGGGATGGTGGCCCCCGGGACCCAGTTGGTGCATGCAGGGGATGGCGACCGCAGAGAGTGCTGGTGTACTCACAGTTAGAAACACACACAAGTATCTGGTAAACCAAGGTGGTGGTGGCCGGTGCCGCGGCCGGTTGCTTTCTGGTCCCCCACCCGGCTGGTGGTCTCTATCCTTTTCCTGCACTGTTTTAGTAGAAAAGACTTCCTTGTATGAAACGTAGGAGTCCGCTCCCAGCTGGATGTGGTCTAAGGAGCCGTGCCCACAGACGCTGGCCCGTGGGATCTATGGGCCCTGGCGGTGACCTCTTTTCCCTAATCGGTGGGCTGTTGTCTTCTATGAGGGACTTTGGGTGGGACAGGACCTCTAGTCCTGGCCTCAATCGGTTAATTAACCAGTTCCAGTAGTTTCTGGTCCTGGTTTCAGGGTCCGGGTACCCCCCTTTGTGCTATGGTTTCCGGGTCGGTTCCCTGTGTCGGTACTGGCGGGCTCCAACCCTGGCCCGGTCCACCTTGGTTCCACCGAGCCATCTTCCCGTCTCCTGTTGACGGAGACCACCGTCTGTCTCCTAGCCAGTGGCACCAGGGCTCCTACCCTGGTACCTGTCAGTTTGCTTCAGGCCTGACACACAGGCCTGACCTACACTACTGAACTCTAAGACAAATCTGACTGATTTTCCCGCCCCCGGGCTGTCTAAACCCCTGGATGGGCGTGCACCAACTGCCTGGCCACGCCCACTGGTGTGTCTAACTGTCCCTAAGGGGGGTGACTAGGGTTTAATAGTTGGCTGTGTGTTTCCTAATGAGGGAACGGTGTAATGCGGGGGCCTAACTGTGACTACCTGGTTTTGCCAGGGCGTCACACAAATTCCCGTATGGGGTGCTGAGGGTGCTTTACAACCAGGAGTCTGTGACCCTCATCTAATGAAATTTAAGGGTGCTGGCTGGGAGTTGTATCAATGAACCTCCACCAGTGGGGTCTCACAATTCATCTTAAAACTGAGAGTAGCTGTAAGGGGGCTGTATCATTAGACCTCAACCTGTGCGGTTTTCACAGGGTTGCTGGAGCTTCCCATAATGGTTTGCTTTACTTTTTTGAATTGTAAGGCAATTAACATATCATCATATGTAACTGGAAAGTTCCTACATCTGTATACTGCAAATTAAGCATTTGTGAAGAGTGTAACTCCCTTACCAACGTCTGTCCAGTCTCTCTCTCTTCTGGCGGGGACGCCAGCACTCTCATCTTCATGGCCACTCAGCGGTCACTTCTCCGTTCCTGTCTTTGCCACTGACCCCTGGCTCCTGCACATGCCGCACCTGCAAGCATAACAGAATGTTGTGCCTACTATCTGCTATTGCTCTTACCAAGTTATTGTTCAGTAAAGAAAAGTTTATTTTTGGACGTTGGATTCCCTCAGTGTGTTCTATTCCATTTGGTTCTGGCCTGCCAAGTACAACAGCAGCATACAATCTGCAGAGGCCTATATCCCATGTAAAGACCATAGGCAGCCTGGATCCCCATTTTCATATAGCATGGTAGGGCGTGGAAGACGACTATCTCACCCACATTACACTTGTGCTCATGTTACGGCCCAGTCTCACCACTGACACTGGGAAATCCAGACAGCACACACTCTGTTGGGTGTCAAACCACTACCGATTTGACATTGATGACATATCCTAGGACAAGTCAAGAATATCAGTAGTGGACAACCCCTTTAGAGAATCTGTGGGAACCTATGTTATTAGGCAACCTCTATAGCACCTAAATATTCCCTATTGTAAATGGTCTTTGTGGATTGGAAGCATTCTGATATGTGACATTAGGCTACAAATGCCATATGCCATAACTGTAGAAAAAAACCCATGAACTGCACATTCAAAAATCATACATTGATCTAATGCCACTGGGTAAAAATTTAGAAAACTGAACCTGAAGTTCTTAGTTTAACATTTTGATTAGACTACATGAAGTCCACTGCCATGTCATGGCGAACATCTCAATGGGTCTCTAACCTGAAAGATGCATTACCATGCACCAATATCATGCCACAGCATATGGATGCTCAGCCTGCAGCAGGACACAAGGGGAATGATAGGAACGGTATAGAAGACAGGTACTGGTTATACGGCAAGGGGAGAGGGGACTCTTCCTGCAACTCACCTGAGTCTTTACTCTACCAACCCTAACATCTCTATACAGATCTTCCGTCCATCGCCGTCACGTGCCTATGCCCTCTCTTGCCCTGAACTCACCCTAGCTAGTGAGACACCGGCAAAAACACTAGTCTCACCACTACAATAATACAACACTCGGTAAGGGAGACAGACAGAGGGAAAATAGACTCAATCAAAACAAACAGAACTAAAACTCCCCCGCTGGCCTATCTCCCTGTTAGAGCTTGCATAGCTGAGGCTCAGTAAAGGAGGCATGGTCAGACTCATCATAGATGAGGCCTAGGGTCACAAAAAAACCTCATCAACCAACTGGAGCAACAGAGGATCGCTCGGAAGAAAAAATGCCCATTATTGAGGGTCACCCTGAAAGAGAGAGATCACAATCCACCCCCCTTTGTTGCTCACTCCTGGACGAGTGTGGGCTTGGCTTAAAATAAAGCTTGAAGGTTTTACAGAACACAAAACAAATTGTCCTGCCCTCCCAAAAATCTATCCAGGAGTACCACCTGGGGCTCAAGTATTGTATCGCTGGCTGCTAGACCTGTGGCCAGCTGTTGTGGTTGCAAACCCCTGGATTGCAGGTCTGCCTGACCAAGAGACAGGCTCTGACATGCTCAACATGCAGCATGACACAAAGAGAATGATGGGAATAGTATAAAAAGAAAGCTCTGGAAATAGGTAGAGGGGACACCTGCAACTCACCTGAGTCTTTACACTACTCTCCACAACATCCCTATAGGGGTCCTTCACCCCATCACCATCATGTGCCTAGGCCCTCACTTGCTCTAAACTCACCCTGGCTAGTGAGAAGACCAGCCAGAACACTAAACTCAACACTGTAGTAATACAACACAAGGTAAGGGAGACAGACAGAGGGAATATAAACTCAATGAAGAAAACACTCCAAATTCCTCCAATGCAGCTAAAGACCACAGCTTCTTCCACAGACCTCCTCCTTCCAAAGTGGACAGCTTAGGAATGAGAATCTATAACAGGCATCAGATGGTAAGGCACGTAAGTTTTTATATTAAATGAGAGTGGTCACAAAAGAGCTGCACCTAAGATTAAGGCTGCCACGGACAGGCAAATAGGAAAGAGTCCTTAACCCCTGTAGCACTAAAAGAAAGTAGATTAGATTAAAGGCCCCGTCACACGCTACGTTATATCGTGCGATCACATGAGCGATCGCACTCGCTCCCGTCGTTTCTGCGCCACGGGCAATTTGTTGCCCATGGCGCACAATGTCGTTAACCCCCGTCACACTACTTACCACCCTCATGACATCACTGTGGGCAGGGAACATCCTCTTCCTGAAGGGGGAGGGACATTCGGCGTCACAGCGACGTCACACAGCGGCCTCCCAATAGAAGCGGAGGGGAGGAGATGAGCGGGACGTAACATCCCGCCCACCTCCTTCCTTCCACATTGCCAGCGGGATGCAGGTAAGCTGTTGTTTGTCGGTCCCGAGGTGTCACATGTAGCGATGTGTGCTGCCTCGGAAACGACGAACAACCGGCGCGCAGAAGGAGGAACGACATAATAAAAATGAACGACATGTCAAGGAGCAATGATAAGGTGAGTAGTTTTGCTCGTTCGGAGGTGTCACACGCTACGACACCTCTAAAGATGCTGGATGTGCGTCACGGAAAACGTGACCCTGACGACATATCGTTAGATATATCGTAGCATGTGAAGGGGCCTTTAGTCAAATACAAATTGTAAACCTGTGAACATAGAATCATTGTGACCTTCTGATCCCAGACTTGCCAGTGGTTCCCCCAGAGCGGGACACACTCATTACAGCCAACCCCCACTGAAGCAACAGTGTAGCAGCAGGGGGAGAGATCGGGTGCCCCACAACACTCATGCTGCAAGGGAAAGCCCCCATGGCTCCAGGATACACCAACTCACAGGCACAGCATCACAGCAGCAATGGTTGCCACAAAGCACCAACACCAAGTGAAATGAGTTCAAAATTAGTCAGAACCACTCTTAGGCGGGCTTTGCACGTTGCGACATCGCAAGCCGATGCTGCGATGTCGCACGCGATAGTCCCCGCCCCCGTCGCAGGTACGATATCTTGTGATAGCTGACGTAGCGAAAATTAACGCTACTCCAGCTTCACATGCACTCACCTGCCCTGCGACCGTCGCTTTGGCCGGCGACCCACCTCCTTATTAAGGGGGCGGGTCGTGTGGCATCATAGCGACATCACACGGCAGGCAGCCAATAGCGGCGGAGGGGCGAAGATGAGCAGGATGTAAACATCCCGCCCACCTCCTTCCTTCCGTATAGCCGCCGGCGGCCGGTAAGGAGATGTTCCTCGCTCCTGCGGCTTTACACACAGCAATATGTGCTGCCGCAGGAACGAGAAACAGCATCGTACCTGTCGCGGCAGCGTAATTATGAAAAAGTCGGAGCATGCACCAATGATACGATAACGACGCTTTTGCACTCGTTAATCGTATCATCTAGGATTTACACACAACGATGTCGAAAGTGACGCCGGATGTGCGTCACTTTCGATTTGACCCCACCGACATCGCACGTGCGATGTTGCAACGTGCAAAGCCGCCCTTAGGCTATGTGCCAACGCTGTGGAAAATTTGTGGAATCTGCCGTGATTTTTTCAAATATCCACAGTACAGCAAGTCCCCAGCCATTTTTATGGCATTTGGGGAGTGCTGTACCCATGCTGTGTTTTTTTCCGCAGCGGAAATAATGCAGATTTTCCTGCGGAAAAATCTGCAGCATTTCAATTATTCCTGTGGATTTTTCCGCAGGGTCCCATACTTACCTGCCTTGATAGAAGACACCGGAGTCACTTCCTCCGGTGCAGGGGAGCGCGATTGGAGCCAAGAGCAGGAAGCAGGAGGTGGGCGGGGCCTGCACAAGCTCCGGTCATGTGACAGCCGTAGCTAGTTCACGCCCGCCCACCTTCTCCTGCAATGTGCAGCCAGACACGGCAGGAAAGTGAAGTGCTGCGTGATGGAGGTAAGTATGAACTCCCCGATCACTCCAGCACTTGTTCTGCATTGAGGATGCAGTGCCAAAGCCAGGGTACTGTATCCTCACTGCAGAATGACCGCAGCATATCCGCAGGACATTCCGCAGCACATCCGCAGGATGTAAACAAAGTTGTGCTGCAGTTTTCTGGGAGCTCCTGCGGACTGTCCTGCGGATATATCCACAGAACACTTTCCCCGTGGGCACATAGCCTTTACAGCCTCCTGCTTGCAAGAATGCCTGTGCTTATGGCACATACTAGAAATAGTGAGCTTGTTTTTACTGTTGTTAGAAAACAACCTATTGCTTAAACTTTTGTTTTGTGACTTTCTAAAATGTGGAAGTCAACTGTCGTCATAAAAGTTCTGCAACATTGGCATAACGTGTTTTATCTAATGACATCTTATTTTGCTGATCTGTAGAAATATATACTGTGTAAGAGCAGGGCATAAGGGCATAATTGTACCAGTAAGGTGACAATTTAGGCAGTCAGGGAAAGTGTGCAACAGAGACAGAGACAATTCTCTGGTTTTGAATTGGGTTCAAAACATGTGAAGTCTTTTACTTTGCTGTTAATGAACAAGGGGCATCCACTACGATTAAAGGAAAGGAAGTTTTATCATAATCATAGATGCAGATTCTTTACTGTAAAAGCAGTGAGACTATGGAGCTGTCTTCCACACAATGTTGTAATGGTTGATTCACTACTAAAATTTAAGAGAGGCCTGGATTCCTTTCTTGAAAAATATATTACTGGTTACGTGCACTAGATTCTATGATGGGCGTTGATCCAGGGAACAAGTCTGATTGCCGTATGTGGAGTCGGGAATGAATTTTTTCCCTAATCTGGCGCTTACTGTCTGTCGCATGGGTTTTTTTTTGCCTACCTCTGGATTAACATGTTCGGTTAGGTCATGGATTGAACTTGATGGAGTGAAGTCTATCTTCAACCTTAAACACAATGAAAGTATGTAATAGAGTTGGTTGCGGACAATTTTTGAAGCTAATTTAACTATATTATAGAAAACTGTTCTTGGCCCACCATCTTGCAATCAAAGGTGGATATCTTATAAGGTAATTTACATTTTATTATGTAGAGAGAGTTGGTGCTTTTCCCATTTGAGTAATGTCATGGTTTCCTCTGGTTAGGAGGGAGCTTAAGTAGAATGACACATTAGCTGTAGACACATTAGCGTATGGCATCTACAAGGCTATAGACACATTAGCATATGGCATCCGATGCGAGAGCAACGGATGAAATATGCTAATGACCCCCGGCTCAGGCTCTGCTGTGAGCGTGAGCCGATTGTCATGCGACTGTGACCTAATCTTGCAATCAGGTTACAGCTGCGAAGCTGAGGGCGGGTGTACCGCCCCGGGGCTTGGCCGGCTGCCGAGCCACTCGGATCCGTGCTCGTCGATGGGTAGCTCGAGCTCCTTACGGACCCGGGGGTCACGTCGCTCTGAAAGGGTGCTGGCGCTACGTGAGGGGTAGTGTTCGGTTGCGATGTTTACGGGTTGAACTAGATGGACTTAGAGTCTCCCTTCAACCTTAAAAACTATGAAACTATGAAACTATGATGTTCACGGCCGGGGCCGCGGTTGTTTGGGGGTTAAGTCCGTGACGCCACCCACGGGTTGTGGTGAATGGATGGACACCACCGCTGCCGTTGACTAGGCTCCCGGGGACGGTGTTGCGCAGCTTGGTGTTGACCCCTCCGTGGGTAGGGGGATGATGGTCCCGGGGGCCCGAGGGAGGTGCTGAGGCAGGGGAATGAATGCGCGCTGGCGTGTCGGTACGGTGCGCGGCCCAAAGGCACTTATGTACTCACTATTACAGACACACTGGAGTCTCTGGTAAACCAAACAAGATGGTGGACGGTGCCCGCAGCCGGCTGCGCTTTTCCCCTTTTCAGGTTGGTGGTTTCCGCCTTTCTCCTGCACCTCACTTTTGGTTGAAATGATGACTCCTATGCTTGAGCAACGGTAGTCCGCTCCCCAGCCTTGTGTGTGCCGGTAGAGCCCGTTTGCCCGCAGACACTGGCCCGTGGGATCTCGATGCCTAGGCAGTGGCTTTCTATCGCTATGGTTGGGCTGTTGTCTTCAGTCGGGTCTTGGGTGGGAAAGGACCTAAAGTCCAGTCCTCAATCAGTGGATTAGACTCGGTCCAGTGGTTTCTGGGCCTCGTACTGGGTCTGAGTACCGCTCCTGGTACTCCGGTTTCCAATCGGTTCACCGGTTCGGTACCGGCGGGCCACTACGGCGTTCCACCGGCTGTAATCCCAGCTCCTGCAGGCGGCCACCACCGTCTGCCTCCTTGCCAGAGGTGACTGGGCTCCAACCCAGACACCTGGTGTTAGACTGTGGCAGAACTGGGCACAGGTCTGCACTTGAACTTGACTCCACTTCACTGTCAAAACTAATCTGTTCCACTAACACTGTGCTCCCCACGGGAACTGAGCTGTTTTTCCTGCCTCAGGGCCTGTGAACTCCTCGGTGGGCGTGGCCAACCGCCTGGGACTACCTGGCTAGTCCAGGGCGTCACACGGGCACTGCGGAGGTGAGGATGGGGTTAATCCCTCCATCTTCTCCATTGTTAGCCTGTGCGTATATCGCACTGCACTGGGATAACATCCAAGTGCAGTCTGATGTTTCTCTCGCACCCATTCACTTGAATGGGTGCGAGTGATACAGCTCTTGCAGAAAATCGCAGCATGCTGCAATTTTTTCCTCAGTTCGTTAAGGGCTGATCTGAGCTGCAGCATTGTCTAATATGGGGCCAAGTGCAATGCGAGATTTTCTCACATTGCACTCGTTCGATTTATACGCTCGTGTGAGCGTACCCTAATATTGAGGATAGCGCCACAGCATGAGGTTGGTGTATTCAGTTCTATTTAATCGGTGAATTTGACATAATTCAAGTTGTTCATACTTGAACCTAAGAATGTAATCAGGGCCGCCATCAGGGTATTACAACCATGACTGGTGTAGGGGGTCCGGGGAAGAGGGGGTGCCTGGCCGAGCCTGGGATAATTACAATACTTTATTAAGTCTGGACGAGCCAGGCGCCCCTCTTCACCAGACCCCAGTCACAGCTGGAGCAGAGGGGCCCAGCAGTGTCACTTCGGCTACTAAAGATAGATAACTTGCATGCAAAAAGGGGCGGAGCATGCAAATTAGCCATGTGCTGGACTGGTGACCGGGTCAGTGGTGCAGAGGGGGGTGAGTGGGCTTGGGGAAGGGATATGCACATCACAGGATGCACCCAGTGAGCAGAAGCACACAGGGGGGACAGGGCCCTCCTCTTTTAATCTCCTCACCAGGGGCAGGGGACGGAGTCCAGAGCCATTTGTAGAGGAGACAGGCAGGTGCAGCTGGTGGGGGGACCCCTGATGCGAGGGTCCGCGGTGTTTCCCCACTAGCTGCCTGGAAGTTGGATGTTCTCTGAGCTGCTGTCAAGCTCACCGCAGCTCACAGAATCTTCAGTGCCGGCTCTCAGGGATCAGCACTAGTGTCTTTTAGACGCCAGTACAAGCCCTGACTCGGTGACGTCAGAAGTGTGATGTGGTCAGCTGATCACGCTGCTGACGTCACTTGGCGCTGCAAAGTCATGAAAAGAGCTGTTGGAACGTGCTCCAATGGAGCTGAAGATATCGAAGATAATTAGGGGACGGAGAGAGGGGGTGTGTATGTGGAGCAAACTGGGACCATTTGAGAACCCAGAATAGGGAGCAATGGGGTGATAAGTGCACACACAGTATGGGGACCAAATTGAGGGGGAGTATAAGGAGCCATGGGTTAAATTTAAAGACACAGTATTTGGAGCATGAGGGTAGAATGGGTGCCAATACAGTATGAAAAGTGAGGTGGGATGGGTGCGGACACCGTATGGGAAGTAAGAGGGATGGGTGCGGGCATAATATGGGAAGAAAGTGAGGGGTAATGGGTGCAGACACAGCATGAAATGTGAGGGGAGGATGGCTGTGGACACAGTATGAAAAGTGAGGTGGTAATGGATGCAGACTCAGTATGAAAAGTGAAAGGAGTGGGTGAGGACACAGTAAGAGAAGTGAGGGGAGGATGGGTGCAGACACAGTATATGGAGGGGGTGATGGGTGCGGACACAGTATGATGAAGGGGGATGGGTGCGGACATAGCATTGGGAGAGAGGGGGATGGGTACAGACAAAAAATGCAGAGAGAGGGGATGGGTGCAGACATAGTATGGGAAGTGAGAGAGGATGGGTGCAGACACACTATGTGGAGTGAGTATAAGGAGGAGGGATGGGTGCAGACAAAGTATGCAGAGAGGGGGACTGAGTGCAGACACAGTATGGGGAGTGAGGAGGATGGGTGTGGACACAGTGTGAGTGGGGATGAGTACAAACACAGTATGAGGAGGGGGATGGGTGCAGAAACAGTATCAGGAGTGAGGGGGATGGTGCGGATACAATATAAGGAGGGGATGGGTACACACACAGTATGAGGAGGGTGATGGGTGCGGACACAGTATGAGGAGTGAGGGGAGGATGGGTGTGGATACAGTATGAGGAGTGAGGGGGATGGGTGCAGAGATAGCATGAGGAGGGGGATGGGTACAGATATAGCATTGAGAGAGAGGGGGATGGGTGCAGACAAAGTATGCGGCGAGGGGGGAGAAGATGGCAGTCTGCAGAGATGAGCAGTGGTCATGAAAATTCATCATGGCATCTGTACAAGATTAAAAAAAGAAAAAGAACGACTCTTCAGAGATGTCATCTATAAGGTACCTGGATCTAAATGTTTATTTGTGATATTGACTAATTCTCATCAGTACTGTGGTTCCTGTATGGTCTGAAAAGGACTGATGACTACAACTCCCAGTATCTTCTTACCATTGTTAAGGACATACCGGAAGTTTAAGGTTCATTTTATATATATATATATATATATATATATATATATATATATATACAGGGCTGACCTGACATTACAATTGATGAATTGTGTACCGATTCTTGTGATTCCTGTACTGATGAAGATTTTGATGCTGTTTCTGTACTGCTAGGGATTTTTTTAATGTATTTCTGTACTGCTGGGGGTTCTGATAATAAATTTCTCTGCTGATGAGCATTTTGATACTTTATTTGAATGTATTTCTGTACTGCTGGGGGTTCTGATAATACATTTCTCTACTGATGAGCATTTTGATACTTTGTTTCTGTACCTATGTTTTTTCTGGTGATGTATTTTTGTACTGATTAGGGTTTTGATGCTGTGTTTCTCTACTGATGGACCTTAGTGATGTATTTCTGTACCTCTGGTGGCTCTCGGTTAATATATTCCTGTGCTGTTATAAGTCCTGATCCTGTACAAATGTAACAGTTCAGAATTTGTAAGATTACATTATGCAGGGCTATGTTATTAAAGTATTGTGCCATCTGCCAATTTAAGTGTTACTATGTTTTTTTATGTTAGGAGCATTAAAGGGGCTATAACAAGTTTGTGATGAGTCTGCAGTCACTCTATGTGACACTCCATGTGACTGCAGACTTCTGAGTTCTCACACTGCACACTGTCAGTATTCTCTGATGCCGGCGGTGAAAGCAGGAGGTCACAAAACCACAAGTATGCTAATTACATACATATGGTCACGTGCTGACTAGACGACATGTGTGGTCTTAATCAATGAAATTGAATTGCTTGAGGCCAGACATGTCTAGTCAGACTGTGGCCAGAAGTTTACAAATCGCACACTTGTGCTCATATGACCGTCCAATATAACCATTGGCACTAGAGAATCCTAAAAGTGTGCAGTGCAACTGCTGTGAGAATTCAGAAGCCTGCAGTCATCTAAAGTGACTGCAGATGTTTATCTCAATCCAGGATAAGCCCTTTAATTATAAAATTAAGCCCTGTAGCATGTCCAATCCTAAGGCCCCTTTCACATGTCTGTTTAAAAAAAAGCACAAATGTACCAGAATCACTGACATACGCAGACCCATTATAATGAATGGGTCTGCTCACACGTCAGTAATTTGTCACTGCACGTGTCTCCGTGCAGCGTACCCGCGTGTGCGTGATTGCTGCACGGAGACATGTCAGTTTTTTTTCTGGCATCACTGATGTCCCACGGAACACGCAGTGGTGTGGTCCGTGAAACACGTGCCAGAAAAAAACGTACTTTTAAAATAAAAAACATTTTAACTCACCCGGCGTCCAGCGATGTCCTCTGCAGCCCGTTCTCCCTGCTCCTTCTGTGCCGGCTGATTACTGTCGCGCATATTCATTATGCGCGACACAGCCGACCCGGAAGCAGCTCCTGCAGGGGTCACCGCCGGCCGGATGCTGCGTCGCGGGATTCAGCACCATGGAGAGCGGGAGCGGGCGCAGGTGAGTGAATCTCTAAGTGCAATCACGGGCCACGGAGAACGGAGCCCGGATTGCACTTAGACAACCCACGTGTGCCGTGATTTTCGGCACACGCAGGGACATGTGCGTGTTTTACACGCCAGTGAAAAACGTCACTGTTTTTCACTGACGTGTGAAACGGGCCTAACAGCGTGTAATATACTGACTGTCAGGATTTGTTTCTGCTTGCTGGTTCCAGAAGTCATCACATGGCCACTCCACTCATATGTGAATTTCATACTTACGGTCATGTGACAATTAGCTTTTCTTCTTACTACTCTCTTTTTAACTGAACATTGAAAGATTTGGAAAGAGCAGCTCATCATCACGTGACTCTAAGTATGAAAACCGCATATGAATGATTAGTCACATGACGACTACTCAGACCGCTGTGGGGGAGGGAGTGGAGTGCAGATGTGGACAGTGTGACAGTGGTACTGTGACATATTTGAGGACTGGAGGCGGAGCTGGGTGGAGGCACAGCTGGGGTAGAGTCTTGCCGGAGTCTCAAGGGGGCCCAAAAATGTTGCCAGTAGGGGGCCCTAAAATTCCTGGCGGCGGCCCGGAGTGTAATGTTACTGCTTTGTGGATATGAGCTTCCATCCTGGGAGCGATGGCCATCCAGCTAAAGTAGGAGCAATTTTTTTTTTTTTCAGGACAAGATAAGTTGTTAATAATTATTTTGGTGAAATAGACTGCATCCGCCTAAAATTTATAATAGTCATAAAGTTCCACAATCCCACCACAGAACTTATCTTCATTTCAATATTCCAAGTATATAACCCACTGTGAGTGCCACTTGGCTTATGTGCCCAATTGAAGAAAACTGTTTAGCTGTGTTGCTACATTTTGTTGTATTTTTGGTCAACGAAACTAAAGGCCGCTTTACACGTATCAATTTATCGTGTGTTTGCATGTTCGATCGCACCCGCCCCCATCATTTGTGCGATATGGGCAATTTGTTGCCCGTGTCGCACAAACTCGGTAACCCCCATCACACGTACTTACCTTCCGAACGACCTCGCTGTGGGTGGCGAACATCCTCTTCCTGAAGGGGGAGGGACGTTCAGCGTCACAGCGACGTCACACAGCGGCCGGCCTATAGAAATGGAGGGGCAGAGATGAGCGGGACGTAAACATCCCGCCCACCTCCTTCCTTCCGCATTGCCGGCGGCCACAGGTAAGCTGCAGTTCATTGTTCCTGGGGTGTCACATGGAGCGATGTGTGCTGCCTTGGGAACGATGAAGAAACAAAGCACAGAACGACGTTCGATTTTTTGAAAACGAGCGACGTGTCAACGAGCAACGATAAGGTGAGTATTTTTGCTCATTCACAGTCGCTCATTTATGTTACACGCTACGATATGTCAAATGAGGCCGGATGTGCGTCACTAACGACGTGACCCCGACGACATATCGTTAGATATATCGTAGTGTGTAAAGCGGCCTTATCTTTATTTAAACATGTATTGTAGATAAATGACACCAATAAAGTAGCAAAAATGCAGCTATTTTATTGCTAACAGATCAGGTTTTGTTGCCAAAAAGCACCAAAAATGTCATGTGTGAACATAACCTAAGGCTATGTAAGCACTTTGTGTCGTCCTATTCGCAGTTCTAAACGCATCCTCTGACAGAAATTGCTTTTGCCAAAGTTGCTTTTGACAACAAAATCGCGGTAAATGCGCGTGCGTTTTTACCGCTTTTTACCTGCATTTCCATTTCTTAAAGTCAGATGCGTTTGGATTACAAAGACACTACTAAATAAAGTTTTGACATACAAACACTATGAAAAAAGAGATAAAAAAAAGGAAATAAATATAGTTATTTAAATCATAACGAAAGTAGTTATATTTAATATAATTATAGCAGTTTTATACTATTTATTGCTAAAATTCCAAGAAATTAATATTTTTCATTAATTTAATTGTCGGACTATGTGTGTGTGTAAAAGGGACATATCACTCCATTATTTTGATGTCATATACGCATGCGTTTATGTAGTCCAAAATGCATGCTTTCTGCAGCCAAAAAGCATGTAAAACGCTGCAATTTTGATGTTGCTTGCTTTTTATAACTTCTCATTGACTTCAATATTATCAAAACGCAGCCCAAATGGCAAAAACAATTGACATGCTGCTTCTTTGAACGCAGAGTTTTTGCCCAAAATTATGCAAATTAAACGCAGCGCTTTGAACAGCATGGTGGGCACAAGAAATCCACTTTTCCCATAGACTTTGCTGGAAAATCAAAACGCATGCATTTTGGCATTAAAATGCTGCAGTTCAAAACGCTGCAGAAAAGCAGCTGAAAAGCAAAGTGCGGACACAGCTTAAAACTTGCTCACAAGTTACATACAGTCTAAGCAGACCTGTGGCTGGCATAAAAAGTATTGTATCAATAGCCACTCTAATTTGCTAAAGTTACAATCAGTGTTAATTAGGTTTCACACCTTCAAATGCACAATTTATATTTTAATATCCCTATTCCTAGAATATTGTACTGTTCACTCTCCCCACTAGGCGTCCTTTCAGTATTCATCTCATTATCATCACATGTAGAATTACAATGAAAGATAACACCTTTTTATAGAGCGAGTAACAAATTATCACAGCTCACCTTCTCCCTCACAGAGCATGCCTAGAAAACTCTACAATAGAAATATAAAAAAATCACGGTCTAGAAAACATCTCAACATTTAAAGGGAACCTGTCTGGTTCCGAATGCCCTCCATGCTCATGCCTGCTTTAAATATTCACATTTTTGAATAGCTTTATACAGGGTTTGCTAGGCAGGGAATGCTGCTGGGTTGGAGGGCATAGGTTACCGGACAGGTTCCATTTAATTCTCAGCATCTGGTACAAGTGTGACGCCCTGGCAAAACCAGGTAGTCATAGATAGCCCCCACATAACACCTTCCCTCACTTAGGTAACACACAGCCGACCTGAAACCCTAGTCACCCCCCCTCTTAGGGAAAGCTAGGCACACCAGTGGGCGGGACCAGGCGGTTGTCCACGCCCACCTAAAGGTCTAGACAGCCCGGGGCGGGAAAACAAGCAGTTAAGCTTTAGATAAGCTGTAGTTCATGTTGAGAGGAGTGGAGCTGGGGCTAGGTGTAGTCCCAACAGGAGGAGAAGCTCAAGTTGAACGGTGCCAGGGTTGGGGCCCTGGTACCTTGGCTAGGTGTCAGACGGTGGTCTCCGTCAGCAGGAGACGGGACGACAGCTCGGCAGATCTGAGGTGGACCGGGACAGGGTTGTAGCCCGCCGGTACCGACACGGAGAACTGACCTGGAAACCGTAGCACAGAGGGGGTACTCGGACCCTGATGCCAGGACCAAAACCAGCGGCCTAGCTAATTAACCGATTGATGGCAGGATTTTAGATATATATATATATATATATATCCCACCCAAAGTCCCTGAAAGAAGACAACAGCCCACCGATAGGGATAAGGCCACCGCCAGGGCCCATAGGTCCCACAGGCCAGCGTCTGTGGGAACGGCTCCTTAGGCCACATCCAGCACGGAGCGGACTCCTGAGTTCCAGACCAGGGGGTCCACCATACACAAAGCAAGTGCAGAGGGAAAAGACAGCGACCACCAGCCCGGGTGGGGGACCTGAATGCAACCGGCCACGACGGCCGGCCACCAGCACCTTGGTTTACCAAAAGACTCGTGTGATTCATTTGCTGTGAGTAACATAACATTTCCCCCACGTCCGGGCGTGCCGGCCCTTGCCATCGCTATACCCTGCACAAAGATACTGGGTGCCGGGGCAACCATCCCTACCCACGGAGGGGTTAACATCCAGCTGCCACTACATCTCCCCCGGGTGCCCCACAACAGCAGCAGTGGTGTCCCACCTCACCACACACTGTGGTGGCATCACGAACTTAATACGGCCTAGCCCGTACATCTACGTCCCCCTTTTTATTTGGCGTATCTGCGAGACCCCCGAATCCGGACACCCTCGAGCCACCCACAAGAGGTCCGGATCCGAGCAGCAGCGGCTGCTGGCACGGGGGCGGCACACAAGCACACATATATGTATATATTTGTGGCGCCCTGGACAAGCCAGGGGCCACAGGTAACAACACACACACACCCCCACCCCCAGCAGTTCACAGCAGACATCCCCAGTGAGAGCTGATTTCTTCCTCGGGTTCAGACAGACACACCAGGTGGGCGGAGTCAGGCAGATGGGCACGCCCACCGATGAGTTTAGCTGGCCTGAGGCAGGAAACAAGCCGAGACAAGTCCAGGCAGAGGAAGAGAGAGGAGGTCTGCAGAGAGGCAGACGCAGACTGGGGCCTAGGTTGGAGCCTAGGGCCCTCGTGTAGCAGTCAGGCAGACGGTAGTGGCCGTCTGCGAGAGCCGGGAAGACAGTCTGGTGGAACCGTAGGTAGCCGGGGCTGGGAGGTGGCCCACCAGTACTGAACCGGGGAGCCAGCTGGAAACCGGAGCGCAGGAGGAGCGTACACAAAGGGGAAGGAAAGGACTTACATTACCAACCTGGGGTCAGGGGAAAAACACTGCAGCCGTCTGTGGGACCCGTCCATCCAGCCGTTTGTTTTACCGGAGACTTTGTGTACATCATTGGCTGAGTGAGTACCACTGTGCCGTGCGGCACAGCGCTGCCCCCGCGACCCTGCACCTCGCCAGGCCCCGTAACCCGCCTGCCATCCAAACCTACCCCCCTCACCGGGCCCCGGGACAACCAACCCCCTACCCACGGAGGGGAGAACAAACATCCAAGCTGCTCCCTGTCATCGCTCCCGGGATCCCCGTCCAGAGCAGCGGTGGTGTCACCAAACTCACCACAACCGTGGGTGGCGTCACGGACAATATCAAATCCCCACAATCAAATCCCCTTTTCACTCACGGGCGAAGAACGCCGCTCGAGTCCCCGGGATCCGGCCCACCGCTCGAGCCACCACCGAACAGCAGCAGCCGGATCCAAGCAGTGGGAGGGCGCAGCGTCCCCTCCACCGCCCGTGACATATTCATGTATTTGTGTGCTTCTCCTCTCCCCCTCACAGGGACTTTATCTGAAAGTTGTTCGGCTGTGTGCACACAGTGCTTTTATCTTGTTTTTGTATGGGTTTTTGAATGCAGTTTTGTCAAATATCTGCATTCAAATCTTTATGTCAGCAAAGTCATTGAGAATCCTAAAGTTTTCTGGACATGTTGCTATTTTTTTCCTTGCAGATTTGGTGTAGGAAAAAATCTGCAGCATGTCAATTCTTTCAGCATTTTTGCAGTGTTTTTCCACCCCAAAAAACATTAAAAATGCATTGGGAAAAAAACGCATTAGAAACACATAAAAAAACGCAGCAAAAATGAGGCAAAAAACCCCAGCATTTTTTTCCTGCCAAGAGATGGAGAAATGGTGCAGAAATTTCTGCAACCAAATACTCAACTTGTGCACATAGCCTTAGTCATTGGTTTCTGATCATGCAGGAGGTTAGACCAGGAGATCAGGGTTGTCTGCCTTACATCAAACATATTGAGAAACCTGCTCTAAGCTATGGTGGGGCATTTTCTTTTCCTGCTGTGCTGTAATCTGTTGATTCATTAGGTGAAAAATACTTTAACCTCTTCACGACACATGACATACTGGGTACGTCATTGGTCGTGTCAGGTTAATCCCTGCCTGCTGCCACCGGCACTGGCAGCGATCGCTGCACATGTCAGCTGCTTTGCACAGCTGACATGTGCGGCTATCAGGCCCAACTGGATTCGCTACTCACTCATGCCTGTTAACCTCTTACAGCGCGCTGTGAGAATGTCACAGCGCGATGTAACAGCAGGCCGCGGTAAGCATTCACTTACCCAGCTCCATCGGAAATCATGTGATGTGATCATGTGAATCCGATGGTTGCCATGGTAGCAAAGGGTCATGTGATGACTCCTGTAGCTATCATGAGTCAGTTCCTCTTACAGCCGGCAGAGGGCCATGTGTCAGAGGAGAGCTGCTTTTGTGCAGATCAGAGCAATGCTGCTGTGATCTGCACAAAAAAGAAAGAATGAGCAATCAGACTGCTGATTGTTATAATGCCCTAGGGACACTAGTAAAAAAAAGTTAAAAAAAGTTTTAAAAAATAAAAAAAATAAAAAACCTAAAAAGTGGCGTACATTTTGCGCCATGTTCTGTGAGCTGTAGCGTTCTCATTTTTCGGGATCTATGGCTCAGTGATGGCTTATTTTTTGCGTCTTGAGCTGATATTTTTAACTGTACCATTTTTGCACAGATGCTATGTTTTGATCAACTGTTATTGCATTTTGTGCAAAATTTGAGGTGACAAAAAAACCCATAAATTTGGCATTTGGAATTTTTTTTGCCGCTACGCCATTTACCGATCAGATTAATTGATTTTATATTTTGATAAATCGGGTGTTTCTGAACGCGGCGATACCAAATGTGTGTATATTTTTTATTTTTTTAACTATTTAATTTTCAATAGGGTGAATGAGGAGTGAAGTGAACTTGGAAATATTAAAAAAAAAATAATAAAACCTACAACCATTTTTTTAAAACTTTTTTTTTTTCATTTTACTAGTTCCCCTAGGGGGTATAATGATCAGCTGTCTGATCGCTTATTCATTTCTAACGATTAGAGCAGCATCGCTCAGACTGGGAGAAATGATCATCTCAACAGCACTCTGCTGTTTCTTACAGGATCTGAGTCATGTGAGCACAGGAGTCATCACATGACCCTGAGCTACCATGAAAACCACCGTAACCACGTGACCACGTGACATGACTTCCGGTATCAGCCTGTAAGTAAAGTTATAGCACGATCGCTATTATAATGGTGCTGTTACATATTGACAGCGCCATTTAAGGAGTTAAAAGGCACGGGCGGATAGCGATTCCACTTGTGCTTGTCAGGCACACATATGTCAGCTGTATTAATCAGCTGAGATGTGCGCTGATTTCCCCCTGCTGTCGTCAGCTACCAGGGAGATTAACACTGTGACCGCTATGACGTAATTTTACTGCCCGCCGCCATAAAGGGGATATGCAGCATTTTATTTCTTTTGTTTGTGTGTCTTTCCTAGCTAGGTGGTGGTACTTTGTATATTGGCTTCTAGCACAGTCTGTGGGATCCTTTTAGGGATCCAATAGGCTAATTCTATTATATGTCATTCTCTTTACCTACCTTTATCTAGTCCTGAGCAATAAATAGGGTAAATCAAGGGAGCACAAACATACCATCAGGGTGCTAACCTTCGCTAGTCAGGAGAAAGAATAAATAAGACACATAGGGACACACGGACAGAGATTAGTTCTGATGCTGTAATTAAGAATTTGCTTCTACTACTACAGTGCCTTGCGAAAGTATTCGGCCCCCTTGATTTTTTTCAACCTTTTCTCACATTTCAGGCTTCAAACATAAGGATAAAAATTTAAATTTTATGGTGAAGAATCAACAAGTCTGACACAATTGTGAAGTTGAACGAAATTTATTGCTTATTTTAAACTTTTTTAATAAATAAAAAACTGAAAATTGGGGCGTGCAATATTATTTGTCCCCTTTACTTTCAGTGCAGCAAACTCACTCCAGAAGTTCATTGAGAATCTCTGAATGATCCAATGTTGTCCTAAAGGACTGATGATGATAAATATAATCCACCTGTGTGTAATGAAGTCTCCGTATAAATGCACCTATTCTGTGATAGTCTCAGTGTTCTGTTTAAAGCACAGATAGCATCATGAAGACCAAGGAACACAACAGGCAGGTCCGTGATACTGTTGTGGAGAAGGTTAAAGCTGGATTTGGTTACAAACAGATTTCCAAAACTTTAAACATCCCAAGAAGCACTGTGCAAGCACTCATATTGAAATGAAAGGAGTATCATACCACTGCAAATCTACCAAGACCCAGCTGTCCCTCAAAACTTTCATCTCAAACAAGGAGAAGATTGATCAGAGATTTAGCCAAAAGGCCCATGATCACTCTGGGTGAACTGCAGAGATCTACAACTGAGGTGGGAGAGTTTGTCCATAGGACAACAATCAGTCGTATACTGCACAAATCTAGCCTTTATGGAAGAGTGGCAAGAAGAAAGCCATTTCTCAAAGATATCCATAAAAGTATTGTTTAAAGTTCGCCACAAGCCACCTTGGAGACACACCAAACATGTGGAAGAAGGTGCTTTGGTCAGATGAAACCAAAATCAAACTTTTTGGGCACAATGCCAAACGATATGTTTGGTATAAAAGCAACAAAGCTCATCACCCTGAACACACCATCCCCACTGTCAAACATGGTGGTGGCAGCATCATGGTTTGGGCCTGCTTTGCTTCAGGAGGGACAGGGAAGTTGGTTAAAATTGATGGGAAGCTGGATGGAGCCAAATACAGGACCATTCTTGCAGAAAACCTGTTGGTGTCTGCAAAAGACCCGAGACTAAGTTGGAGATTTGGCTTTCAACGAGACAATGATCGAAAAGATAAAGCAAAATCTACAATGAAAAGGTTCACAAATAAACGTATCCAGGTGTTAAAATGGCCATGTCAAAAGGCCGCTTTACATGCTGTGACATTGCTAGCGATCGCACCCGCCCCCATCGTGCGTGCGTCACTGGCAAATCACTGCCCGTGGTGAATAATATTGCTAATACGCGTCACACGCACATACCTTCCTAACGACGTCGCTGTGGCCGGTGAACAAACTCTTTTTTAAGGGGGCGGTTCGTGCGGCGTCACAGCGACATTACACAGCGGGCCACAAATAGAAGTGGGGGGAGGAGAGCGGCCGCATTAACGTCACTCCCACCTCGTTGCCGGATGACGCAGGAACGCTGTTGTTCGTCATTCCCGGGGTGTCACACGTAGCGATGTGTGCTGCCTCAGGAGTGACGAACAACCTGTGTCCCAAATGAGCAACGATATTTGGGAAAGGAACGACATGTAAACAATCTAACGATTTTTGCCACTTTTTGGATCGTTAGCGGTTGCTTGTAGGTGTCACACGCAACAACATCGCTAACAACGCCGGATGTGCATCACAAATTCCGTGACCCCAGCGATATCTCGTTAGCGATGTCGTTGCGTGTAATGGGGCCTAAAGTCCAGACCTCAATAAAAATCGAGAATCTGTGGAGAGAGCTGACAACTGCTGTTCACAAACATTCTCCATGCACCCTTACTCAGATCAAGCTGTTTGCAAAGGAAGAATGGGCAAGAACTTAAGTCTCTCGATGTGTAAAACTGATACACATACCCCAAGCGACTTGCAGCTGTAATCGCAGCAAAAGGTGGCGCTACAAAGTATTAACTTAAAGGGGTCGAATAATATTGCACACCCCAATTTTCAGTTTTTTATTTTTAACAAAATTTTAAAATAAGCAATTAATATCGTTCAACTTCACAATTTTGTCCCACTTGTTGTTGATTCTTCTTCTTGAGAGTTGTTTTGAGGAGCCCATGATGCCACTCTTCATAGGAGATTCAGATAGGAGAACAACTTGCAAGTGGCCACCTTAAATACCTTTTCTCATGATTGGATACACCTGCCTATGAAGTTCAAAGCTCAATGTGGTTACAAAACAAATTTAGTGCTTTAGTAAGTCAGTAAAAAGTAGTTAGGAGTGTTCAAATCAAGAAATTGATAAGGGTGGCCATACTTTTGCGTCGGTCAAATTTTGTTTAAATGCGGATTACACATTTTCTGTTAGTACAATAAATCTCATTTCAATCCAGAAATATTACTGAGTCCATCAGTTATTAGATATATGAAACTGAAATAGCTGTTGCAAAACCTCAAATTGTTATAAAGAAAAAAGGTTAACATTAATAGGGGTGCCCAAACTTTTTCATATGACTGTATACTCACCTCAGGTGCCGATACTGTTTCAGTGGTATCGATACTGTATCTAACAAGGAATATGTAACATTTTTATGTCACATGATGCCGGCGGCCAACCAGTGCTGACTTTAGTCTCCGCTTTTTCAGACATAACTGACATCTGGATTAAGTGAGAGAGAAGCCACAGCTCTTGCTTCCTCAGGATGTCTAATTGGTCAAAATGAGGAAGAATGAAGGCAGCACTGATTGGCTGAAGGGATCGAATGGCAACGTTTTTATGCAATTCCAGGGACCTGAGAGAGCCACTGTCAACACTGCTAGAATGGTGCAGGCACATGCGGTGATTATAATGGTTGTTACTGTGGGAAAACATATGGACTGAAAAAGGGTTGTCTGAGTTATGGACAACCCTTTTATGCTAATTTAAGCCTATATAGGTCTAAAAGAAAAGGATGAATATAATGTAAGGAGTTTGGTTAAGTATGTATTCTAGTGTGGCAAAGTGCACTGTAGGATGGGGATGGTGGTGCACACCTTATCTAGTGTATTTAAAATATGGTAATTATTTAATTAATAAAGCAGGAATAATTCTTACTGCATTCCTAAACAGTGTTATGAACATAAATCACTCACACACATGGGTAATGGAAAAGGGAAAAGTGCGGGCACACAAAGCTAGTCCCTGTGCAAACTACAAGCCCATAGCCGTACAACTATCAGTAGTACCTTGGATCTAGCTTCCTAAAAGGCCATCAATGGTTCTTCATGCCTCCTGAATGACCAGAGGAGTGGCCGCCACACACTGCTTACAAGGGGATAGGAAGCTGTGCAGGAACATATAGATAGTCAGTGTGAGATAAAAAGAAACAAGTTCAGATAAGGTGAAAGGGTAGGGGCTGGAAAGAAAACACAGCAGGCACTCAACTGGTGTTTACTCCAAGGTAGTAGTAATAATAATAATAATAATAATAATAATAAAAAAATCTTTATTTCTATAGCGCCAACATATTCCACAGCACTTTCTAATTCAGAAGGTTCATATACAAACAAGTAACAGTTATAGAAAATACAATAATTAGTGCAAAAACGACAACCCTGCTCGTGAGAGCTTACAATCTACAATGAGGTGGGGGGACAAGGTACAAGTGCTTATTTGCAATGACAATCCAGCCATCCCAGAGAAATGGAGGATACATAAAGGCTGCTTTTCCCAGTCAACCAAAACTTTGAGATGCATTTGGGTGCCGTGGAGTTTGAGGTGGAGTTATGTTCTGAGAGGTCGTGGAGAGACTATGTGAATTTAATTCGGCTAGGGAGTGTGATAAGCCACCCTAAAATGATGTGTTTTTAGAGAGCATCTGAAGCTCAGTAAGTTGTGATTTGTCCTAGCTTCTTGGGGTAGAGCATTCCAGAGGATTGGTGCAGCTCAGGGGAATCTTGAATCCAGGAGTGGGAGGTTCAAATTAGTGTGGATGTTTGTTGAAAGTCATTTGCAGAGCGTAGAGAACGAGTACGGTGATAGACAGAGAGGATGGTGGAGAAGTAGGGGGGTGCCGCATTGTGGAGAGCTTTGTGGGTGAGAACAAGCAATTTGAATTGGCTCCTGTGATATATGGGCAGCCAGTGCAATGAATGGCATAAGCATTTATACAGGGAAGAAAAGGCAATAGCCCAGCAGACAGAGGAACCAATTATAAATCAAAAGTCACTGAATCAAATCCCTAAACTGGTCTATCACACACAGTGGACATCCAACACTTTAAAATGTATCTATTTATTTAGAAAGGATCTCCATTACTTTGATATTGATTGCGCATTTCTAGAATAGGCCATCAGTATGATATTGGTGGTGGTTCAACATTTGGCACACTTACCAGTCAGCTGATATCCGCTCCAGTGGTGGCTGGATGTTAACAATGTAAACTTATGATTGGTAGCAGCTGATCAGTGGTTTCGCATGAATCAGACCTTAATTAATCTGATGATGTATTTTTTCCAAGGATATGTTATCAGTACTTAAGTAATAGACAACCCTTTAAATAGAAGAAAAAATTGGTAAAAAGTAGACATAACTAGTACTGTCTACTACTCGCGTATTTTTTCCGAATAGCGTGTGCAATGCAAGTCAATGGTAAAAACTCGCAAACTAACGAGTAACCCAAATGCCGCACTATTTGCTACTTGCACGAATAGTACGGCATTCGGATTACTCATTATCTGGGGCGTTTTTCCCCATTAACTTGCATTGCATACACTATTCGAAATGAATACACGAGTATTAGATAGTACTCGTTATGAGTATAGCTAGTATGAATAGTTAGGTACTCGCTCAACTCTACTCCCAACCTTTCTTGCAGTAGTCACTGTAAGAGAAAAGCTGCATTAAAGGGGTTGTTTGGTATGAAATGATAAGTCTGCAGTCACTCTATGTAACTGCAGACTTATGAATCCTCCCAGAACTCACACTGTGCGCTGCGAAGAATCGCCGGTTTCTGAATTCACAGAATCACATGACCACAATTGTGTAAACACGATTAGTGGGTGCGGCCTCGCTCAATATAAATGTATTGAGCAAGGCCGCGTCCGCTAGACGGCTGTGCCTACTATTCGTATGTTCCCACTCTATACACTTCTATTGAGCAAGGCCGCGCCCACTAGTCGGTGTCTGGCCGCAAACATGCATATCACACAATTGCAGTTATGTGATCGCCGTTCCTGTCTTAGAAACCAACGGATCCTCGCAGAGCACACACTGTGCCATGGGAGGATTCATAAGTCTGCAGTCACATAGAGCTTTAGGGGCACTTTGCACACTACGACATCGCAGCTGCGATGTCGGTGGGGTCAAATCGAAAATGACGCACATCTGGCATCGCAGTCAATATCGTAGTGTGTAAATCTTTTTTGATACGATTTCCGAGTGCAAAAACGTCCAAATCGTATCATCGGTGTAGCGTCGGTCATTTCCATAATTTAGGAAGGACCGATGTTACGATGTTGTTCCTCGTTCCATCGCTGTGTGAAGCCGCAGGAGCGAGAAACATCACCTTACCTGCGTCCTGCGGCTCACGCCGGCTATGCGTAAGGATGGAGGTGGGCGGGATGTTTACGTCCTGCTCATCTCCGCCCCTCCGCTTCTATTGGCCTCCTGCCGTGTGACGTCGCTATGACACCGAACGACCCGCCCCCTTAATAAGGAGGCGGTTCGCCGGCCAGAGCGACGTCGCAGGGCAGGTGAGTGCATGTGAAGCTGCCGTAGTGATAATGTTCGCTACGGCAGCTATCACTAGATATCGCACCTGCGACGGGGGTGGGGCCTATTGCGCTTGGCATCGCAAGCATTGGCTTGCGATGTCGTAGTGTGCAAAGTGCCCCTTAGACTGAACAACCCCTTTAAATGGTTGCCATTTATATACAGTAAGTCTGCATGCATGTAGAGAATTAATAAATGCTTCTTACAGAATAACTTCATTCTAACTGAAAGAGGAGACACTTTCTTAAGCATTGATAAGATGACCTCACATCATACTACATTAAAAGCTGCTTTATTTTACCTTTTTTGATGGTGAATATCTCCCAATTTTATCTATTTCATTGTATGTAAAATCTAATATACTGTATATTTATAGTTTTGTATTGCATAATATCATATAACAGTTATTTATAACTAATATTTTGATGGAGATAGCATTTTATAAAATTAGATTTGACTTTTTGATTGGATTGAATTAAGGCATCAGATGATTATCACCACAAAGCCATTCACTATTGATCTATGTGTAATGCAATAGCAGAACTGGTCCCAGACAGCCCAGTTTCACAAGGAATTCTTTGAAGTCTACCTCCTTTCAGTTAGATAACTGATAGTACTGATATACGATTTCTTCTGTGATGCCACATGAAATGAGAATACTTAATATATTCATCTCTCCTACCTTGGAACTTAATTTGTTGTATACTCCTATTTATGCTCAAATTTAGTGGAATAGTAGAAGACATAGATTTTTTTTCAAAGCTACATTATAAGATGACATGGAATATTCCAAAGAGAAATAGCGTTTTAATGTTTAACGATATTATTTTTATTAAGATTATTATTACGATTATTATTATTGTCTTTACAAATTAAGTAATAGTATATTATTGGTACAATAGTCAGGAGAGAAACAATAGGTTGGACGTCTGCTCTGTTGATGGAAATCTGAAATAATCTTCCACGATACAAATTAGACTTGATGCGGATTTATTATCTACACGTTTCGAAGTCTTCGACCTTCTTCATCCAGATATGCTCACATGGTATATGGTTATATCCTGATAAAAATGTCTGAAGACTTCAAAATGTGTAGATAATAAAACCACATTAAAGGCCGTTTTACACGCAGCGACATCACTAAAGCGATGTCGTTAAGGTCACGGAATTTGTGACGCACATCCGGCCTCATTAGCGATGACGTTGCATGTGAAACATACGAGCGACCGCTAACGAGCAAAAATACTCACCTCATCGTTGCTCGTTGACACGCTCTTCAATTCCCAAATATCGTTGCTGCTGCAGGTACGATGTTGTTCGTTGTTCCTGCGGCAGCACACATCGCTATGTGTGACACCACAGGAACGAGGAACCTCACCTTACCTGCGGCCACCGGCAATGAGGAAGGAAGGGGTGGGCGGGATGTTATGTCCCGTCCATCTCCGCCCTTCCGTTTCTATTGGGCGGCCGCTTAGTGACGTCGCTGTGACGCCGAATGAACCGCCCCCTTAGAAAGGAGGCGGTTCGCTGGTCACAGCGACATCGCTAGGCAGGTAAGTAGTGTGACAGGTCCGAGCGATGTTGTGCGCCACGGGCAGCGATTTTCCCATCACGCACAACCGATGGGGGTGGGTACGCACGCTAAAGTCCGTGTCCGAATCTTCAGTTTAGATGCTGAATAAAGTTTGTTGAAAGTCTGCAGCACAGCTAATCAACCAGATTTTTGGCAGTGGGCAAATCTAGAGTCATCATAGCCACAGCCTTGCTGGAAGAAATCCGGATCCCTTAAAGTTGTAGGCTCCGCTCTAGGTCCATTGGTCCAACAGTCTTAAATCTGTGGCCAGCTCTTCACAACAGGTATTTTAGGAAAACTACACCAAGCAGCTCAGTAAGGGTACTTTCACACTTGCGTTTTTTTCCTTCCGTCACAAGCTGCCCTTTTGGAAAACAGTGGAAATTGTTAACGGATTCCGCTGTTTCCCATAGACTTGTATGGATGATGGATTGTGCCAAAAGGACCTGCGTTGCTTCCACTGGGCGACACTCCGTTGCTTCCGCCCAGCGGGAGGAACGCAGCATGTAACTTTTTTTGAGCAGCGGAATCCTCATGATTTCACTGTGCATGCTCTCTCTGGCTCCCTGCACCCATAACCAAGATAAATATCGGGTAACCAAGCAAAGTGCTTTGCCTAGTTATACCCGATATTTACCCTGGGTACGTGTGCAGGGAGCCCGACACTTTCCCGCTTGGCTCCGCCCCTTCCCGCACTCCACTCCGCATGTATACACACACACACACACACACTCACCTGTCCTCAGCGCCATAGCTCCGCTCGGCTCCACCCACCCAGTACTCTGCCCCCGCACACATTCTCGGCAGCCGATCGATCAGCTGATCACCCGGCGGCTGGTTACTGGAAGCGATCAGCTGATCACCCGGCGACCGGCTACTGGGAGCGATCAGCTGATCACCCGGCAGCCGGCTACTAGGAGCAATCAGCTGATCACCCGGCGACCGGCTGCTGTGAGCGATCAGCTGATCACCCAGCGGCCGGCCACTGGGAGCGATCAGCTGATCACCTGGCGGCCGGCTACTGGGAGCGATCAGATGATCACCCGGCGGCCGGCTACTGGGAGCGATCAGCTGATCACCCAGCGACCGGATGCTGTGAGCGATCAGCTGATCGTTCACAATAGTCTGCCGCCGGTAAACTGTAAAAAAAAATAAAAATAAAAACGGATTCCGTTGTTTTGCAGCATCTGTTGTGCCACTATATACAACACATCTGTTGCATCCGTCACACAACGCAATGCAACGGATACCGTTCAACGCAAGTGTGAAACTAGCCTAAGAAATATATCACTTGATTCAAGCTTTTTTGCACTAAGTTATGCTGCTAACAGCTTATACAGTGTGTTCACCCATATCCTGTCCACCGCCATTAACTTGAGAACGGCGGCAGCTATAGGCATAGAAGTGGTGTCTAGGTATAGTAAAGTAGCCATGCGCTATGCAATGAAACCACCTATAGCGCCACTGGTGAAAACAACGGAGTTAGCATTTTTATTTAAAAATCGGAATGAGATAGAGAGCAAAAGTAAATTACAAAGTTGTAGGGCATCATCAATTCAACACCGTGCATACAGAAATGCTATGATTAGAACGTGTAAAACTCACAAGGCTGCGGCCATGAAGCAAAACCTCATGGAGCCCTTCTTACAAGTCATTGAGTATCGTGGCTGCGTGGAGTAGCCTCCACGCTCACCTGACCTGACCCCATTGGACTTCTTTCTGTGAGGTCACATCAAACAGCAGGTGTATGCAACCCCTCCACCAACATAGCAGGACCAACAACGATGTATCACAGATGCTTGTACAAATGTGTCACCTACCATATTGCACAACGTGCAGCAAGATACAGTATGCTGTCCAGAGTCCAGATGTGCATTGCAGCTGACGGTGGCCACTTTGAGCATCAAAGTTAAATAAGCGCCATATGCGTAACCAGCATTTTTGGGGGGGTCATGGGTTTTATATCATAGCATTTCTGTATGCATGGTGTCGATTCATATTGAACTGATGATGCCCTACAACTTTGTAATTCACTTTTTTTCTCTATTTCGTTCCATTTTTGAGATAAAAATGCTAACCTTGTTGTTTTCCACCAGGTGTCGGGCGCTATAGGTGGTTTCATTGTACAGCGCATGGCTACTTTGCTATACCTAGATACCTCTTCTATGCCTATAGCTGCCGCCGTTCTCAAGTTAATGGCGGTGGACAGGAAGTGGGTGGACACACTGTATACCAAAAACCTACAGACAGATATTTTTTAATGTAGTGATTAAATATGGATGCATTAAGGAGAGGCAAAAAAAGGATCCATATGACAGTTCCATATTTTCTTAAAAAAACAGTCACAGAGGTACACTCATGCACTTGTACTACTGTGACAAAAAAAATGCCTGATCTCGCTAAGAAGTCTGTGTCTGAATCTTGGGCCATTTTTGTATTTATTTATACACTTTTTAACATTGAAATTGCAACATCAAGCACATCTTCCCTTCAACTCTGACCAGCATCCATGTCCCTGCTAAGTAAAAGGATGTCCACACCATGATGCAGCCACCACCATGTTTGACGGTGGGGAAGGTGTCTTTAAGGTGATGTGCAGTGCTTATTTTTTTCCTTGTAGATTTGAAACAGTTTCAAGTCTCCAGCATATCAATTCTTTCAGCATTTTTGCAGCGTTTTCACTCATTCCAATGAAAAATAACAAAACATACTCAAAAATACGCTTTTATTATGCTATGTTTTTCCTTACAAAAGACAACGTTTTGATACAGAAATATCTGCTGCCAATACTTATCGTGTGTATATACCCTTTACCTAAATTACAAATCACTCTTGTAGTTTTGATACAGATTTTTTTGCATATGAAAGAAATACGTATGTCTTTCATTTATAGATTTTCCTTTATGATGTCTGATTCTCATGTATGATCCTGAGATTAGAGGTGTGAGACTGTAGATCAGGCAACTTACAAGCTTGTTTTAGCAGAAACAGACGACTGACGATGATCTCAAGAATTATGATTTGTTAATTCAAACATCGACATTAAGGTAAAACAACAGAATTATTTCTTTATATTAATCCAGTCTGATTATCAGTTAAGATCAGAAGAAAAAAATATTTTATTTTTCTACTTCAGAATGTTTTATGCATTAAGTAAAAAAAACCATAACCTCTTTTGAAGGAGTAAGGGAAAATGAAGTTCTGAAATGTAGATCCTCAAATACCTTTTATCCAAATCTTCTCCTTTCTTCTGATTAATCTTGATTTATATGTCTCTTTTTATAAAAAAAACTTTTTGAACTTTGGTAACATAACTACTATGTAACAACATTCTCCGCAGATACTTGCTGTAAGGGAATACGGTGGAACTGCTGTCCACAGAGTTCCATGATATCGTAATCATGTAGAGATAATTCGAGGAAAATAGAGTACCAGAAAAATAAGGTGCTGAATTCCCTTTAAGCTCTTTTAAGTATTCTTCTTACCCATACAACATGTTGCTTGCAGCAGGCTGTGACTTGATAGGGAGGACTTGGCAGTTAATGTTATGACAACCTTTTAACCACTGTTTTGGGAGATAGACCAGGAACATTATGACATTCGCTGATGCGAAGGTCAGGTCATATGGCAAATTTTGAAGTTACTGTTATCGAACAGAGAAAAGTGACATTAAAATAGACTGCATAGTTATGCCTTAAAAAGAATCTATAACAATCAGCAGCCCAACCCATTGCATGCTGAACATCAAATAAAAAATTGTTTAAAAGAACTGAAGTCCTCAGTGGTTGATACCTTTTAATGGCTAACTGAAAAGATGGTAATAATAGCAAGCTTTCGAGACTGCTCGGGTCTCTTCTTCAGGCTAAAAATATAACACAAAATCTGAAGTCACATATTTATACACAACAGGACATAGAATGGGGCAGTAAATGTGACTCTTCGATTTTGTGTTATATTGAGCCTGAAGAAGAGACCTGAGTAGTCTCGAAAGCTTGCTATTATTACCATCTTTTCAGTTAGCCATTAAAAGGTATCAACCACTGAGGACTTCAGTTCTTTTAAACAATTTTTTATCTCTACTGGCTAACACGGTACAAAGATATATTTTCCGAACATCAAATATGAATATAAACCATATATAGTATCCAACTAACATGCAAAGTAATGGACCTGGGTGAAATCGCTCCACAAACATGAACCAGGAAAGAAAAAATGCGATTGAGCACCCATGTATTAACAAATGATATGCTTTATTAAACAGATGAACAGTGATGGCGAGTAGCACAGACAAACAAGCAGGGGGCACAATTCCAAGAGGTAAACCCAATATGTGGATAACAACAATGCTTGATTATAAGAGAACATGGTGTTATATACCCCAATGTGTGAAACAACCAGTATAGACTCACATAGGGAGAGATGGCATGAATAAAGCAGTGTAATTATATGTAGTTTCATGAGATAAAGCAGAACTAGACTGAAGGCTCACCTATGTAAGAAAAGGTAGGATTTACTGGCAGAAATGATGTCCGTCCCTCTAGCCAAAACGGACATAATCCCTTCATGTTGCACTTGTCAATGAAATAGCAGGGCATTGCTGGAACTTTACTTGCACATATTTCTGAAATAAAACCTCCAATCCCAGAACAGAAGCTATGCTTACATTTAGTATCCTAGAGCCAGTATAGCACTGGCTTTACTTTATATATGAAAATCCTAATGGTTGGTTTCCTTTAAGGAGCCTCCTGACTAGTAATGGGTGGATCTGCAGGGTTTCAAAGTTGCCCGGGTGCTGGACCCAGGCAAAGGATTCCATGTGTTTGATCCAAATCTGGAACTCGAGAAATAAAAAAAAATAAAAAATAAAGAAAATAAGAATGAAGCAAGCGCTTCATACTTACCAAGGCTCCGTCGCATCTGTACACTGCTCCTGCACGGCTGTTACACTGATCCTGCGGGCTCCACTCATCATTGCTCATACATATGCACTGCTTTCCCTGCCCACCGGCTGGCCTGGCCCCTGTGATTGGTTGCAGTCAGATGTGCCGCCAGCCTTTGTGACAGCGTCTGCCTGCAACTAATCACAGGTGATGTCTGAATCATGAAGCAGGCTACTCCTCCAAAGGCAGATGAGGACACATTTAAGGCGCATCTCATCTTAAGCCACCTGTTCCATGAAGCAGGCCGCTCAGGTTGAGCAGAGGAGGACACATCTCGGCCAGCTCATGAAGCCTGCCACTCAGGATGAGCAGAGGAGAACACATCACGGGCACAGCTCATCCTGAACCGATTACTTCATAAAGTAGACCGCTCAGGCTGAGCAAAGGAGGACACATCATGGCCAGCTCATGAAGCAGGCCGCTCAGGCTGAGCAGAGGAGGATACATCTCGGCCAGCTCATGAAGCCTGCCACTCAGGCTGAGCAGAGGAGGACACATCTCAGGTGCAGAGATCTGTTCATCCCTCTCCCCCCCATCTGGGGTCTTACCCCCAGACCCCCGCTTCTATTAAAAACAACTCCATGCCCACGTGGACTTATAAAAATAATATTTATTCTAAAAGAGGCTGCATTTTGAATATGTCTCCCCATCACGTGACAAATTACGTCACACCTGGAAGGAGCCAGTACATTCTAGCATCTACCTTTACTTTTACTGTACGAGCTAGACACACGCAGCTCCAGACGTGAATGCGCGAACTGGCAGCAGCTTGCCGCCATGACACCTATCACCCTATCCCAATATACCTTCCAGCCAACATTTTTAATGCCCAGATTCTGGTTCCCATAGTCTTACATGGGTACCAGATTCTGACCCGGAACCAGATTTTTTGCGAGTCCACCCAGCTCTACTCCTGACGTGTTTCCCTACCCAGCAGCAACCTCTTTAGTTTGATTTAATAGTTTACTGTCTAATTTTCTTGCATTAAACTACTAATTACTCTGGAATGTTGAAACAGGTAGAAGATCTAAAGGTGTCAATGGTTTATAATTTCAAAGATTGGCATGTCCTCATTTGCTGTTTTGGTGGGGTTGATCTTACTGACAAATTCCATTTATGCTTAACACCATGCAGTCCCTTTTCAAGCCAAAGTAATGGTTGCATATACTGTATATCCATACATTATAAACAAAGATGAGTCCTGGAACATTTCAGCATTTTTATTAATTTCATTTGTATTGAACTTAGTTCCAATTAAATTACCTGAACACAATGTATCATAGATTTTTATTTAGTGCTTTTCACTCTTGCTGCATACCTCTGATTCATCAAATATATTATTAATAATTTCTTCAGTTATAATAGCGTCAATAACTATTGCAACTAAAAAAAGTTGATTTTTTTTTTATAGAAGTCTGTAAAAAAGGACAAATGGCCATCGCATTATATTTAGCTGAATATGTCATACAGTGTTTTTCTCAAACCTTTATAACCAGTCCTTAGGACCTTAGGATAACATTTTAATTATATTTATAGCCGAAGATACCAGGGCCAAGGTAAATGAAGTAAAAATATTAAAGTTATATTAGTCAAATTATTGGGATCAAACACCTGCTAACAGCTAAATAGAAGCAGGTTATGCCTACATGATTTTACAGATTAGGACTAGTTCAACTTCTAATGGGCAAGTAGCACACACTGTGATATTCATCAATCATTTGCATTTTATCAGCCGTGGGTGGAGTGAAGCTCCGCCAACCCCTGTTAACTTGTTAAATATAGCTGTCAATCACTGAAAACAGCATTTACAGCATGATGGCAGTGGGGCACATCATTGTATGCTCCCATTGGCATACCGATGACATAATTGCAGGGTTTCCATGACACCCAGGGGTAAGAGTTTAGTCTCCAGATGTCCCAGCAGCTAGGAACTCCAGGAACCTTAAAGGCTCCTTTAAAGTTACCTGGTTGACAACTGCCTCGAGACTCGGTGGTTGGGAACTCCATTAAACTTAAAGTCAACTTTAAAGGCTCCTTTAAGATTTCCAGTCCTTACAGCTACTGGACTGTTGGACTGCTCTGCCACAGTGTCATACAGGCTGCCAGTCTGCCACTGAGTTCACCTGGGGTCACAGCTGGTGGCTCGCAGAATGGGTACCATGAGTGTCACGATACTGTTTGCACTCTGCTGTCACAGAGTTGTGTCGGTCACCTGATTCCATGGTCGGCGTTTCCCGGTGAGAGGAGCCTATCCTTATATGCCTCATTCCCGGGGGCATGATGCATTATCAGGAAGTTCCCTTCATCATGACTGGACCAGTTATAGTCCTACTCTGCAGCGTGCTCTCCTGGTCCCTGTAAGTGCTCTAGATGCTGTCTGCTACCTCCCCTGACCTTTCCTGACCTCCCTGATGCCTGTTCTGCCTGACTTCCTTCACTTCTGTTCTGCCTGAGCTCCCTGTCTCCCATCCCTCCGTCTTGAATTATCTTCCGTTTTTCTCTCCTGCTCCCTGTTCGTTGTCCTGTCCCTGTGCCCACTCCTTCAGCTTGCTCTCCCAGTTACCGACTTCTGGCTTGTTCTTGTCCCTGACTCCATCTCCTCCTTTGTACCGCTCTCCCTCTCGGCTCTGACCTGGCTATCACGACTCCTTTTAGCAACTACTTAGTTATCTGGGACGTCTTGTGCTCTGGCTCCCTTAAATGGTTATTTTCGTTACATACACACACTGTGTGCTGACTCCCCCTTGTGATGACATTACAATGAGTACCTCCAGAAGTGACCTCAGCTGAACTCCGTACTGGACTGTCAGACTGCGCTGCCACCATGTCACAAAGTCAGACAGACCCACACTGAGTTCACCTGAGGTCACAGCAGGCGGCTCACAGAGAGTGTACCATGAGAACCACAAGAAGTGACCTTAGGTGGACTCAGTCCCAGGCATTCAGACTGCACTGCCTCTGTGACATGCAGTCAGACAGTCCAGCACCAGAGGTAATTTCTGTTACCTCTGACACTGCTCTCAGTGTGTCTCAGAGACCGCAGTGAGAGGTCATGTCTTTTAATATCACTGCTCATTGTGGCATCCGGATGTAGCACAGCTGGGATCATTGTGTGGATTTCTTTATACCTGTGGAAGTATTTTTGGGGTTAATAAATTGGTGAAATATGGTGTTTTTTCATTTAAAATAAAGAATTTTTTGTTTGTGTGTTTTTTCCTTTTCACTTATAGGGTTGGTAATGGGGGTCCTCCTCGGTCCCTGAATCATAACAGGTCCCATAGACACCTCTCTACTACCAACATAGGGCTTGATGGAAGCTATGATTTTTAACAAATTACAGCTGACATCAACCCCATATATTACTAGAGTTGAGCGCAGTTCGCGGTTCGAGGTTCTCCAGTTCTAGGCCTGAGTGATTTTGGGGGTGTTCGACATCGAACTAGAACTCAAGCTTTTTGCAACAGCTCGATAGTTCTAGATACGTTCGAGAACGGTTCTAGCAGCAAAAAAACAGTTAATTCCTAGCTGGCTTTCCGCTGTAATAGTGTGAGTCACTCTGTGACTCACACTATTATGACATTTCAGTGTATAGTGTGCATGAACAGCGCCTTCAGATCACTGCTGTTTGTATAATGGCGATCGCCATTTTTTTTTTTTTCCTTGTCTTCCTTCCCTAAGCGCGCGCGTCTTGTGGGGCGGGCCAGCATGTCAGCCAATCCCAGACACACACACAGCTAAGTGGACTTTTAGCCAGAGAAGCAACGGCATGTGTGATAGGATGTCCATGTCACATGTCCCTGCATTATAAAACCGGACATTTTCCTCCAGGACGCCATTATCTCTTCTGCGTCCTTGGTGTCAGACATCACTGGCGCAGCTCCGTCCTGAGTCCTATCGCTGATACAGCTGTATGCGCTCCATACACAGCGCTGGACAGCATAGGGATAGCACTTTCCATCAGTCCTTTTAAGGGCTCGTACCGGCAGGGTCAGAGCCATAGGTGACAGGTCCTGAAAACAGCGACAGCGTCTGTGTAGCAAAGGTCAGGGATTTCCTCGCTGCATTTCCCCATTAGGAGGGAATAGAAAGGCAGGCTTCCTTTCCTCTACCCAGAGCCCCACAATCCTGGCACTATACCCTCCTGTCCTCTGCACACTCCAACTCATTATAACTAAGCCATTATACTAGCAAACACTCAGTGTACCTAGTGGCATCCTAAACGTGGCTATTGGACTTTGCTATAGTCCCACTAGTGCAAAGACATTTGCAGCACCTCTAAATGCATTGCACACTCCAACTCATTATAACTAAGCCATTATACTAGCAAACACTCAGTGTACCTAGTGGCATCCTAAACGTGGCTATTGGACTGTTGTCTAGTCACACTAGTGCAAAGACATTTGCAGCACCTCTACCTGCGTTGCACACTCCAACTCATTATAACTAAGCCATTATACTAGCAAACACTCAGTGTACCTAGTGGCATCCTAAACGTGGCTATTGGACTTTGCTATAGTCCCACTAGTGCAAAGACATTTGCAGCACCTCTGCCTGCATTGCACACTCCAACTCATTATAACTAAGCCATTATACTAGCAAACACTCAGTGTACCTAGTGGCATCCTAAACGTGGCTATTGGACTGTTGTCTAGTCACACTAGTGCAAAGACATTTGCAGCACCTCTACCTGCATTGCACACTCCAACTCATTATAACTAAGCCATTATACTAGCAAACTCTCAGTGTACCTAGTGGCATCCTAAACGTGGCTATTGGACTTTGCTATAGTCCCACTAGTGCAAAGACATTTGCAGCACCTCTGCCTGCATTGCACACTCCAACTCATTATAACTAAGCCATTATACTAGCAAACACTCAGTGTACCTAGTGGCATCCTAAACGTGGCTATTGGACTGTTGTCTAGTCACACTAGTGCAAAGACATTTGCAGCACCTCTACCTGCATTGCACACTCCAACTCATTATAACTAAGCCATTATACTAGCAAACACTCAGTGTACCTAGTGGCATCCTAAACGTGGCTATTGGACTGTTGTCTAGTCACACTAGTGCAAAGATATTTGCAGCACCTCTACCTGCATTGCACACTCCAACTCATTATAACTAAGCCATTATACTAGCAAACACTCAGTGTACCTAGTGGCATCCTAAACGTGGCTATTGGACTTTGCTATAGTCCCACTAGTGCAGAACATTTGCAGCACCTCTGCCTGCATTGCACACTCCAACTCATTATAACTAAGCCATTATACTAGCAAACACTCAGTGTACCTAGTGGCATCCTAAACGTGGCTATTGGACTGTTGTCTAGTCACACTAGTGCAAAGAAATTTGCAGCACCTCTACCTGCATTGCACACTCCAACTCATTATAACTAAGCCCTTATACTAGCAAACACTCAGTGTACCTAGTGGCATCCTAAACGTGGCTATTGGACTGTTGTCTAGTCACATTAGTGCAAAGACATTTACAGCACCTCTACCTGCATTGCACACTCCAACTCATTATAACTAAGCCTTTATACTAGCAAATACTCAGTGTACCTAGTGGCATCCTAAACGTGGCTATTGGACTGTTGTTTAGTCACACTAGTTCAAAGACATTTGCAGCACCTCTACCTGCATTGCACACTCCAACTCATTATAACTAAGCCATTATACTAGCAAACACTCAGTGTACCTAGTGGCATCCTAAACGTGGCTATTGGACTGTTGTCTAGTCCCACTAGTGCAAAGACATTTGCAGCACCTCTACCTGCATTGCACACTCCAACTCATTATAACTAAGCCATTATACTAGCAATTTTTGCTGCAAGTTTAAGGGCCGTAGTTGCATTGTCAGGGATATTTATTCTTTATTATTCTGCTGTTAATAAAGCTAGACCACCACTGCAATCTACACCACCTCTCAATTTTTACTACCACATTTTCAGTGCACAATCTTGTCGCAATCAACATGAGTGGCAAAATGACAGATGCTGGTGGAAAGGGGAAGAGGCGTGGTGGAAAAGGCAAAAAAGGTTTTGTCCGTGGGGAAGGTGGCAAAGCTCCATTATCATCTGCTGAAGATAGACCATCTACCGGCAAAAGTAAGATTTCTACTACTTACCGTGGACAATCCGATGTGCTCCCTTTTTTACAGACACGAACAACAGGAACAAAAAGGTAGATGATGGCCAAAAAAGGAAAATGCTTGAATGGATCTCAAGTGGTCCAACAAGTGCCCTCTCAGCCACTTCAAATACCGCATCCAAAAAACACCAGTCCTCTGAGTTGTCATCCCAATCAAACTTGCTTTCTCCCAGCTCTGAAGTCTCCATCAGCCCTGCACAGTATGGTGGAACTGATATGGCTGAGTCTGCAGAGCTGTTCAGTCACACTATAGCCTGGGAATCAGAGGTCTGCTCCCAAGCTACAGTGAGTACAGAACAGGAAATGGTCTGCAGTGATGCCCAGAACCTTTGTGACTCTGATTCAGGCCGTGAGGACCAAGTTTCTGAGCATAATGTTGACCCTTTGTCACAAACTGTAACACCTGTGGTTATAGACAATGAGGAACATACTGATGAAGATGAGACGCAGATACCCGATTGGGATGACAACTTAAATATTCGGTCAGGGCAAGAAGAGGCTCGGTCTGAGGGGGAGGGGAGTGCAAACACAACAATTGATGATGAAGTTCTAGATCCCACCTACTGTCAACCCACATTCAGGCACTCGAGGAGGTCAACAGAGGTGGTGGAGGAGGATGCAACTGATGACGAAGTTACCTTGCGCCTTCCTGGACACAGTCGGAGTACTGGTAGCACGTCTACAACTGCATCCTCAGCCACCACTCTGCCTCTGAGCATTATTTGGGGTGGATCAACAGGTCGCATGGCCTCTAAGCCTTGCCTAGCCTGGTCCTTTTTTGACATAGAAAAAGATCGCCCAAATTATGTGATCTGTAAAATTTGTCATGGTTCTCTTAGTAGAGGTCAAAACCTCAGCAGTTTGACAACTTCTTCCATGAATCGTCACATGAATAAATATCATATGGCCCGGTGGGAAGCTCACCGTGCTGCAATGCGGCCTAGCGGAGCGAACCATCCACCGCCTGCCCCTTCCAGTGCATCCGCGCGCTCGTCATCTTCTAGGACTGTGGGGACAGCTGTCACACCTGTTTTTCCACCCACAACTTCTACCACTGTAACCGCAACAGGCAGTTTGCTTGGTAGGTCGTCAGTTGGTTTGGAAGGGGAAACAAGTGAGTGTGTACAGCTCTCTCAGACATCGATAGCACCAACGTTGGATGAAGGCAACATCATGTCTCCGCCTGCACTTTCCTCACAAACCTGCATTTTTCCAGGGACACCCTACTCAACACCGTCTACACACAGCAGCCAGATCTCTGTCCCTCAGATGTGGTCAAATAAAAGGCCACTTCCTGCGACCCATGACAAAGCTAAGAGGTTGACTCTATCCCTCTGTAAGCTGTTGGCTACCGAAATGCTGCCTTTCCGCCTAGTGGACACACAGGATTTTAGAGACCTTATGTCTGTCGCTGTGCCCCAGTACCAGATGCCTAGTCGCCACTACTTCTCTAAGAAAGGTGTGCCCGCGCTACACCAGCATGTCGCACACAACATCACCGCTTCCTTGAGAAACTCTGTGTGTCAACAGGTGCATTTCACCACCGATACTTGGACCAGTAAGCATGGACAGGGACGTTACATGTCGCTGACTGGGCACTGGGTAACTATGGTGATAGATGGTGAAGGGTCTGCTGCACAAGTCTTGCCGTCCCCACGACTTGTGTGTCAATCCTCTGTCTGTCCAAGTTCCGCCACTGCTTCTGCATCCTCCACCTCATCTGGCTCCTCCACCTCCGCCCCAAGCCTGCCTGGTCAGGCCACCAGCGTTCTCACTGCGCAGAAGGAATCACGCACCCCTCATTACTATGCTGGCAGCAGAGCGCAACGGCATCAGGCGGTCTTTAGCTTGACATGTCTTGGGAATAAGAGTCACACAGCTGAGGAGTTGTGGTCAGCTCTGCGGTCCGAGTTTAATAAATGGTTGTCTCCACTCAACCTGCAGCCTGGTAAGGCCGTGTGCGACAATGCTGCAAACCTGGGTGCGGCCCTTCGCCTGGGCAAGGTGACACACGTACCTTGTATGGCTCACGTGTTGAACCTTGTCGTCCAGCAATTCTTAACACAATATCCCGGCCTAGATGGCCTTCTGAACAGGGCACGAAAACTGTCTGCTCACTTCTGCCGTTCAAGCGCCGCAGCTGAGCGACTTGCATCGCTCCAGAAGTCTTTCGGCCTGCCGGTTCATCGCCTGAAATGCGATGTGGCGACACGCTGGAATTCAACTCTCCACATGTTAAAGCGACTGTGGCAGCACCGCCGAGCCCTGGTGTAATACGTCATGACGTATAGCCTGGGCCAACGAGATGCAGAGGTGGGGCAGATCACCCTGATGGAGTGGTCTCAGATCAAGGACCTATGCACCCTTCTGCACAGTTTCGACATGGCGACGAATATGTTTAGCGCTGAGAATGCCATTATCAGCATGACGATTCCAGTCATTTACATGCTGGAGCACACGCTAAACACTATTCGGAGTCAGGGGGTGGGACAACAGGAAGGGGATGAACTACAGGAGGATTCATATGCGTAAGACACAACAATATCACCAAGGTCCAGACGTTCATCATCACCAAGGCGCCAGACATGAGACCATGGGGGACAGGGATCAACAAGGGCGCATGGTAGCAGGCGAGATGTTGAGGAAGGTGCAGGAGAACATGAAGAAATGGAGGACGAACTGTCCATGGACATGGAAGACTCAGCAGATGAGGGAGACCTTGGTCAAATTTCAGTTGAAAGAGGTTGGGGGGAGATGTCAGAGGAAAAAAGAACGGTTAGCACCTCTATGCCACAAACACAGCGTGGACTTGGTCCGCATGGCTGCGCAAGACACATGAGTGCCTTCTTGTTGCACTACCTACAACATGACCCTCGTATTGTCAAAATTAGAAGTGATGATGACTACTGGCTTGCCACACTATTAGATCCCCGGTACAAGTCCAAATTTTGTGACATAATTCCAGCCATAGAAAGGGACGCACGTATGCAGGAGTATCAGCAGAAGCTGTTACTCGATCTTAGATCGGCTTTTCCACCAAAGAACCGTGCAGGTGCAGGGAGTGAATCTCCCAGTTGTAACTTGACAAACATGGGACGGTCTCGTCATCTTCAACAGTCTACCCGTACCAGTAGGACCGTATCTGGTGCTGGTAACAGCAATTTTATGGAATC
Source organism: Anomaloglossus baeobatrachus (assembly GCF_048569485.1). Lineage (NCBI taxonomy): Eukaryota > Metazoa > Chordata > Amphibia > Anura > Aromobatidae > Anomaloglossus > Anomaloglossus baeobatrachus. Next base: position 813,225,454 of record NC_134353.1, on the reverse strand, counting down.
TTTTCATAATTTTTTAGACCCTCCTTTGCAAGGCCACCAGAGACAACAAGTCTGACACATAGTCAACGGCTGGAGAGGATGATACAGGAGTATCTCCAAATGAACATCGATGCCATGACTTTGCAAATGGAGCCTTGCTCCTTTTGGGCTTCAAATCTAGAAAAATGGCCAGAGCTATCCAGTTACGCCTTGGAGATTTTGTCGTGTCCAGTTGCCAGCGTTGTCTCTGAACGTGTCTTCAGTGCTGCTGGGTGTGTGCTGACAGATAAGCGCACGCGTCTGTCCAGTGACAATGTGGACAGACTGACGTTCATCAAAATGAACAAGTCATGGATCCAGAAGGAATTTACTACCCCTGTGTCATCCTGGGGAGAGTAAATGCTTGTGGATTTGGAATGTGCTTGATGCAAATCTAGCTGTGAAGAGTACAACTAGGGCACAAGTGCTGCCACTGATGGGGTGTCTGTGTGGCCCAATTTTTGGAAAAAAGGGAGACTCCGCTTGGAGTAACCCTTGCTTGCTGTGTTTTTAAAAGAAGCCAAGATGAACAGAGCTGGGATCAGGAAAGACTTTGCTACCTACCCCGGTGTCATCCTGGGGACGGATAAGAATGGCGTATTTTTGAATGTGCTTGATGCAAATCTAGCTGTGAATTGTACAACTGGGGCACAACTGCTGCCACTGAAGGGGTGGGTGTGTGTGGGGCCCAATTTTTGGAAAAAAGGGAGACTCCGCTTGGAGTAACCCTTGCTTGCTGTGTTTTTAAAAGAAGCCAAGATGAACAGAGCTGGGATCAGGAAAGACTTTGCTACCTACCCTGGTGTCATCCTGGGGACGGTTAATTAGGCCGTATTTTTGAATGTGCTTGATGCAAATCAAAACATCATGTTTGCAACTAGGGCACAAGTGCTGCCACTGATGGGGTGTCTGTGTGGCCCAATTTTTGGAAAAAAGGGAGACTCCGCTTGGAGTAACCCTTGCTTGCTGTGTTTTTAAAAGAAGCCAAGATGAACAGAGCTGGGATCAGGAAAGACTTTGCTACCTACCCCGGTGTCATCCTGGGGACGGATAAGAATGGCGTATTTTTGAATGTGCTTGATGCAAATCTAGCTGTGAATTGTACAACTGGGGCACAATGCTGCCACTGAAGGGGTGGGTGTGTGTGTGGCCCAATTTTTGGAAAAAAGGGAGACTCCGCTTGGAGTAACCCTTGCTTGCTGTGTTTTTAAAAGAAGCCAAGATGAACAGAGCTGGGATCAGGAAAGACTTTGCTACCTACCCCGGTGTCATCCTGGGGACGGATAAGAATGGCGTATTTTTGAATGTGCTTGATGCAAATCTAGCTGTGAATTGTACGACTGGGGCACAACTGCTGCCACTGAAGGGGTGGGTGTGTGTGGGGCCCAATTTTTGGAAAAAAGGGAGACTCCGCTTGGAGTAACCCTTGCTTGCTGTGTTTTTAAAAGAAGCCAAGATGAACAGAGCTGGGATCAGGAAAGACTTTGCTACCTACCCCGGTGTCATCCTGGGGACGGATAAGAATGGCGTATTTTTGAATGTGCTTGATGCAAATCTAGCTGTGAATTGTACAACTGGGGCACAACTGCTGCCACTGAAGGGGTGGGTGTGTGTGTGGCCCAATTTTTGGAAAAAAGGGAGACTCTGCTTGGAGTAACCCTTGCTAGCTGTGTTTTTAAAAGAAGCCAAGATGAACAGAGCTGGGATCAGGAAAGACTTTGCTACCTACCCCGGTGTCATCCTGGGGACGGATAAGAATGGCGTGTTTTTGAATGTGCTTGATGCAAATCTAGCTGTGAATTGTACAACTGGGGCACAACTGCTGCCACTGAAGGGGTGGGTGTGTGTGTGGCCCAATTTTTGGAAAAAAGGGAGACTCTGCTTGGAGTAACCCTTGCTAGCTGTGTTTTTAAAAGAAGCCAAGATGAACAGAGCTGGGATCAGGAAAGACTTTGCTACCTACCCCGGTGTCATCCTGGGGACGGATAAGAATGGCGTATTTTTGAATGTGCTTGATGCAAATCTAGCTGTGAATTGTACAACTGGGGCACAACTGCTGCCACTGAAGGGGTGGGTGTGTGTGGGGCCCAATTTTTGGAAAAAAGGGAGACTCCGCTTGGAGTAACCCTTGCTTGCTGTGTTTTTAAAAGAAGCCAAGATGAACAGAGCTGGGATCAGGAAAGACTTTGCTACCTACCCCGGTGTCATCCTGGGGATGGATAAGAATGGCGTATTTTTGAATGTGCTTGATGCAAATCTAGCTGTGAATTGTACAACTGGGGCACAACTGCTGCCACTGAAGGGGTGGGTGTGTGTGGGGCCCAATTTTTGGAAAAAAGGGAGACTCCGCTTGGAGTAACCCTTGCTTGCTGTGTTTTTAAAAGAAGCCAAGATGAACAGAGCTGGGATCAGGAAAGACTTTGCTACCTACCCTGGTGTCATCCTGGGGACGGTTAATTAGGCCATATTTTTGAATGTGCTTGATGCAAATCAAAACATCATGTTTGCAACTAGGGCACAAGTGCTGCCACTGATGGGGTGTCTGTGTGGCCCAATTTTTGGAAAAAAGGGAGACTCCGCTTGGAGTAACCCTTGCTTGCTGTGTTTTTAAAAGAAGCCAAGATCAACAGAGCTGGGATCAGGAAAGACTTTGCTACCTACCCCGGTGTCATCCTGGGGACGGATAAGAATGGCGTATTTTTGAATGTGCTTGATGCAAATCTAGCTGTGAATTGTACAACTGGGGCACAACTGCTGCCACTGAAGGGGTGGGTGTGTGTGGGGCCCAATTTTTGGAAAAAAGGGAGACTCCGCTTGGAGTAACCCTTGCTTGCTGTGTTTTTAAAAGAAGCCAAGATGAACAGAGCTGGGATCAGGAAAGACTTTGCTACCTACCCCGGTGTCATCCTGGGGACGGATAAGAACGGCGTATTTTTGAATGTGCTTGATGCAAATCTAGCTGTGAATTGTACAACTGGGGCACAACTGCTGCCACTGAAGGGGTGGGTGTGTGTGGGGCCCAATTTTTGGAAAAAAGGGAGACTCCGCTTGGAGTAATCCTTGCTTGCTGTGTTTTTAAAAGAAGCCAAGATGAACAGAGCTGGGATCAGGAAAGACTTTGCTACCTACCCTGGTGTCATCCTGGGGACGGTTAATTAGGCCGTATTTTTGAATGTGCTTGATGCAAATCAAAACATCATGTTTGCAACTAGGGCACAAGTGCTGCCACTGATGGGGTGTATGTGTGGCCCAATTTTTGGAAAAAAGGGAGACTCTGCTTGGAGTAACCCTTGCTAGCTGTGTTTTTAAAAGAAGCCAAGATGAACAGAGCTGGGATCAGGAAAGACTTTGCTACCTACCCCGGTGTCATCCTGGGGACGGATAAGAATGGCGTGTTTTTGAATGTGCTTAATGCAAATCTAGCTGTGAATTGTACAACTGGGGCACAACTGCTGCCACTGAAGGGGTGGGTGTGTGTGTGGCCCAATTTTTGGAAAAAAGGGAGACTCTGCTTGGAGTAACCCTTGCTAGCTGTGTTTTTAAAAGAAGCCAAGATGAACAGAGCTGGGATCAGGAAAGACTTTGCTACCTACCCCGGTGTCATCCTGGGGACGGATAAGAATGGCGTATTTTTGAATGTGCTTGATGCAAATCTAGCTGTGAATTGTACAACTGGGGCACAACTGCTGCCACTGAAGGGGTGGGTGTGTGTGGGGCCCAATTTTTGGAAAAAAGGGAGACTCCGCTTGGAGTAACCCTTGCTTGCTGTGTTTTTAAAAGAAGCCAAGATGAACAGAGCTGGGATCAGGAAAGACTTTGCTACCTACCCTGGTGTCATCCTGGGGACGGTTAATTAGGCCATATTTTTGAATGTGCTTGATGCAAATCAAAACATCATGTTTGCAACTAGGGCACAAGTGCTGCCACTGATGGGGTGTCTGTGTGGCCCAATTTTTGGAAAAAAGGGAGACTCCGCTTGGAGTAACCCTTGCTTGCTGTGTTTTTAAAAGAAGCCAAGATGAACAGAGCTGGGATCAGGAAAGACTTTGCTACCTACCCCGGTGTCATCCTGGGGACGGATAAGAATGGCGTATTTTTGAATGTGCTTGATGCAAATCTAGCTGTGAATTGTACAACTGGGGTACAACTGCTGCCACTGAAGGGGTGGGTGTGTGTGGGGCCCAATTTTTGGAAAAAAGGGAGACTCCGCTTGGAGTAACCCTTGCTTGCTGTGTTTTTAAAAGAAGCCAAGATGAACAGAGCTGGGATCAGGAAAGACTTTGCTACCTACCCTGGTGTCATCCTGGGGACGGATAAGAATGGCGTATTTTTGAATGTGCTTGATGCAAATCTAGCTGTGAATTGTACAACTGGGGCACAACTGCTGCCACTGAAGGGGTGGGTGTGTGTGTGGCCCAATTTTTGGAAAAAGGGGAGACTCCGCTTGGAGTAACCCTTGCTTGCTGTGTTTTTAAAAGAAGCCAAGATGAACAGAGCTGGGATCAGGAAAGACTTTGCTACCTACCCCGGTGTCATCCTGGGGACGGATAAGAATGGCGTATTTTTGAATGTGCTTGATGCAAATCTAGCTGTGAATTGTACAACTGGGGCACAACTGCTGCCACTGAAGGGGTGGGTGTGTGTGTGGCCCAATTTTTGGAAAAAAGGGAGACTCTGCTTGGAGTAACCCTTGCTAGCTGTGTTTTTAAAAGAAGCCAAGATGAACAGAGCTGGGATCAGGAAAGACTTTGCTACCTACCCCGGTGTCATCCTGGGGACGGATAAGAATGGCGTATTTTTGAATGTGCTTGATGCAAATCTAGCTGTGAATTGTACAACTGGGGCACAACTGCTGCCACTGAAGGGGTGGGTGTGTGTGGGGCCCAATTTTTGGAAAAAAGGGAGACTCCGCTTGGAGTAACCCTTGCTTGCTGTGTTTTTAAAAGAAGCCAAGATGAACAGAGCTGGGATCAGGAAAGACTTTGCTACCTACCCTGGTGTCATCCTGGGGACGGTTAATTAGGCCATATTTTTGAATGTGCTTGATGCAAATCAAAACATCATGTTTGCAACTAGGGCACAAGTGCTGCCACTGATGGGGTGTCTGTGTGGCCCAATTTTTGGAAAAAAGGGAGACTCCGCTTGGAGTAACCCTTGCTTGCTGTGTTTTTAAAAGAAGCCAAGATGAACAGAGCTGGGATCAGGAAAGACTTTGCTACCTACCCCGGTGTCATCCTGGGGATGGATAAGAATGGCGTATTTTTGAATGTGCTTGATGCAAATCTAGCTGTGAATTGTACAACTGGGGCACAACTGCTGCCACTGAAGGGGTGGGTGTGTGTGGGGCCCAATTTTTGGAAAAAAGGGAGACTCCGCTTGGAGTAACCCTTGCTTGCTGTGTTTTTAAAAGAAGCCAAGATGAACAGAGCTGGGATCAGGAAAGACTTTGCTACCTACCCTGGTGTCATCCTGGGGACGGTTAATTAGGCCATATTTTTGAATGTGCTTGATGCAAATCAAAACATCATGTTTGCAACTAGGGCACAAGTGCTGCCACTGATGGGGTGTCTGTGTGGCCCAATTTTTGGAAAAAAGGGAGACTCCGCTTGGAGTAACCCTTGCTTGCTGTGTTTTTAAAAGAAGCCAAGATGAACAGAGCTGGGATCAGGAAAGACTTTGCTACCTACCCCGGTGTCATCCTGGGGACGGATAAGAATGGCGTATTTTTGAATGTGCTTGATGCAAATCTAGCTGTGAATTGTACAACTGGGGCACAACTGCTGCCACTGAAGGGGTGGGTGTGTGTGGGGCCCAATTTTTGGAAAAAAGGGAGACTCCGCTTGGAGTAACCCTTGCTTGCTGTGTTTTTAAAAGAAGCCAAGATGAACAGAGCTGGGATCAGGAAAGACTTTGCTACCTACCCCGGTGTCATCCTGGGGACGGATAAGAACGGCGTATTTTTGAATGTGCTTGATGCAAATCTAGCTGTGAATTGTACAACTGGGGCACAACTGCTGCCACTGAAGGGGTGGGTGTGTGTGGGGCCCAATTTTTGGAAAAAAGGGAGACTCCGCTTGGAGTAATCCTTGCTTGCTGTGTTTTTAAAAGAAGCCAAGATGAACAGAGCTGGGATCAGGAAAGACTTTGCTACCTACCCTGGTGTCATCCTGGGGACGGTTAATTAGGCCGTATTTTTGAATGTGCTTGATGCAAATCAAAACATCATGTTTGCAACTAGGGCACAAGTGCTGCCACTGATGGGGTGTCTGTGTGGCCCAATTTTTGGAAAAAAGGGAGACTCCGCTTGGAGTAACCCTTGCTTGCTGTGTTTTTAAAAGAAGCCAAGATGAACAGAGCTGGGATCATGAAAGACTTTGCTACCTACCCCGGTGTCATCCTGGGGACGGATAAGAATGGCATATTTTTGAATGTGCTTGATGCAAATCTAGCTGTGAATTGTACAACTGGGGTACAACTGCTGCCACTGAAGGGGTGGGTGTGTGTGGGGCCCAATTTTTGGAAAAAAGGGAGACTCCGCTTGGAGTAACCCTTGCTTGCTGTGTTTTTAAAAGAAGCCAAGATGAACAGAGCTGGGATCAGGAAAGACTTTGCTACCTACCCTGGTGTCATCCTGGGGACGGATAAGAATGGCGTATTTTTGAATGTGCTTGATGCAAATCTAGCTGTGAATTGTACAACTGGGGCACAACTGCTGCCACTGAAGGGGTGGGTGTGTGTGGGGCCCAATTTTTGGAAAAAAAGGGAGACTACGCTTGGAGTCACCTTGCGGTGTTTTACATGATTTTAGAAGGGCGTGCCATGCCTATATCTGTGTGTCCTCCTCTTTTTCCTTGTCCAGCTGTTTTGTTTTCGCATGAGTATATGTCCTTGTCACTTTCCCATGTGTTTGTGTTGTGTTGGGAGTTGTTTGTCACCTTTTGGACACCTTTGAGGGTGTTTTCTAGGTGTTTTTATGTGTTTGTGATTGCCTGCCATTGTTTCCTATGCAGTTCGAGTTCGGTTCGTCGAACGGTCGACGAGCCGTACTCGAACGGGACCTCCGTTCGGCGAACCGACCTCGAGCCGAACCGGGACCGGTTCGCTCATCTCTATATATTACCCTGATTGCCACCTCTAGAATTGGTGCATCTATTGGATGGGCCAGTTGTGGGGTTGCTGCGGGCAGCTATTTTTAAGCTGGGGAGGACCTAATAACCATGGACATTCCCAGCCTGAAAATAAAAGTCCCCAGCTATTTGCTTTATCTGCACAGAAAAAAAAAAATGGGCAGAATCCCAACATAGTTTTTTTTAGTTTTTATTTAAAAAATTTAAAAAACAAAAACTGTGTGGAGGAGACTGTTTTTGATAACCAGCTAAGATAAAGCATACAGCTGGGGGCTGGGGGTTGCAGCCCACAGCTGTCTACTTTACCTGAACTGATTTATCACCAAGAACCAGCAGACCGCACGTCAAAGTGGCGTAATACTCTGACAACATTGTTCTCAGAAGTGACCTGTGTTTCAGAGATGCATCAAGGGATCTTCTCCATGCTCTTCCCATTCAATTTCAGCACTTTTCCATCCATTTCAGCATTTTTACAGCCCTGCCAGACATCCTGGGAGTGTCTGCAGAAAATTATTTGAGTTTCCCATTGACTTACATTAGATTGGTTATTCGTGACAAATACACAAATAGTACGAAATATTTGAGATATATAATCCAAACCTGAATATTTTAGTATTTGCTCATCACTATACAGTGAAGCCTAAACTAAGGTTATATTAAAGCGAATTTTCCCATAGGAAATAATTGAAACGCAGACAATTTGTTCCACAACCCAAAAATATTTACTGTATTTATACAAACTTATTACAGTAATACAAAATAATGTCCTGTATTCATATAAAATTATTACAGTACACTAATACAAAATACTGTATAGTAAAAAACATGTAAACCAAATTAAACTGCACAATAGCTGTCAATAGATTGTTGGTGTACGAGAGGTACAGTAAAACTATGTGCTGTACTGGTTAGCAGAAAGAAAGTACAATACTGTATCCACAAATGCAAATTGATAGACATGCTATATAGTATATGCTGTACAGTACAATGGTATACATTATACAGTACATATGTACAGAAAATTACTTCCAGAGCGGGGTGAATGGATGGAACCGGAAGTGTGCACGGTGAGTATTTGCTCTTATTGAAATCATTGCTCTTAATCAAAGTTACAAAGTTTTAAAAAGCTTTGCTTGTCTTGCAAAATGCTCTTAAACCAAGTTACTCTTAATCCAAGGTTCCACTGTATATATGTAAAAATCTAAAATAAAATAAACCCAATCTGTAAATGAAAACGAAAATGTAAACACCAGAATTAAGTTTTTTCAGCAACTGCATCAATCCAATAAAATGCTATAAGAGGCGATCAAAACATCTTATCTACTCCAAAATGCTTTTGGTGCAAAAAAACAAGCCCTCACACAGCCCCATCGAACAAAAACTTTAAACATCATGGGTCTCGGAAAATGGCAAATAAGTAGAGATGAGCGAATCTTTCAAGGTTTGGTTCAGTTAGTGTTTGCCGAATTTCCAGGTGTTCGCTGAACAGTTCGACAAACAGTTTTCCGAACATACCTGAACACCATTGAATTCAATGGTAGGCAAAACTTATGTGTTATTGATGGCTAGGGGGGGCTGAATAAGAAAGAAAATAAGGAATGAAGCAGGAGATTCTCACCACAAAGCCATTCACTATTGATCTATGTGTAATGCAATAGCAGAACTGGTCCCAGACAGCCCAGTTTCTCACAGAATTCTTTGAAGTCTACCTCCTTTCAGTTAGATAACTGATAGTACTGATATAGGATTTCTTCTGTGATGCCACATGAAATAAGAATACTTAATGTATTCATCTGTCCTATCTTGGAGCTTAATTTGTTGTATACTCCTATTTATGCTCAAATTTAGTGGAAGAGTACAAGACATAGTTTTCGTTCAAAGCTACATTACACGACTACATGGCATTTTTCAAAGGGAAATAGCATTCTAATGTTCAATGTTGTTATTATTATTATTATTATCTTTACAAATTAAGTAAAACTATATTATTAATATTGTAGCAGGAGAGAAACAGAAAGCCGGGTGTCTGCTCTGTTGATGGAGATCTGAAAGAATAAGGCTTGATGCGATTATATTATGCACGCATTTCGAAGTCGTTGACTTTCTTCATCAGGATATACTCAGTCACATGGCATGTGTTATATCCTAATGAAGAAGTCTGAAGACTTCAAAACGCGTAGATAATAAAACAGCATCAAGTCTACTTTGTATCCTGGACAATTATTTCAAATCTTCATCAGCAGCACAGATGACCTACCTAATGTTTCTCTTTTGACATTTAACACTTTTTAAGCTTGTGGGATGCAGCAGCTAGAAATTTGAACCTTTATCTTTGTTGAGTGATACACAACTTTAATAGGTGAGCAATTCTCTGCACCTTATTGCTCTTTATTAGAGATAGGCAAACTCTCAGATGTTCGAGTTCAGTGGGTCCAGCTGGATTTTTAAAAAAAAAAATATATATTCTGGACCAAACTTGAACCTGAACATCTGCCTGGATGCCAAACCCCATATAAGTCTATGGGGACTTGAACATTGTGCTGTAACATGGTGGTAGAAAGGGCTTGGGGGATTAGAGCAGGAGCATTATACTTACTGAGTCTCCTACGCAGTTGTAACACTGCTTCCAGGTCCGATGATTAGCCCTCACACATATTCACTGCTTTCCCCACCCACTGGCAGTTCCACCATCTGTGATTGGTTGTAGCCAAACCGCGCTCCCACCCTGTTTGACAGTGTCTGTGATTGGTTGGAATTACACATGCTGTCTGGGTCCATATAATGGTGAAAAATGGATAAATAAAATGTTGTAGGGTCCCCTCATTTTGTGATACAGCCCTGTTATTATATTGTCTGAGTTTCAAGATATGAGGGACCCCATGCGGCTTTTTAAATTATTTAAATAAGTAATAATAAAAAATGACATGCGGTCCCCAAGATTGATACTAAGCCATTATAAAGCTGATAGCTCTAAGTTGCTATTCTCAGGCTGGGGAGCCCCATGTCTATTGGACTTTCTAGACTAAAAGTAGCATCCTACAGCCGCCCAGAATTGCTGTATCCATTATATGCAACAATATTGGTGCATTACCTGGATCATCCTGATTGCCCTGCTGCACTGGAATTTGGGGTAATATAAGGGGCTAATGACGGCTGTAATTTGTCACTACTCACAGCTACAGCTCAGTCATTGTCTGCTCGAAGTCGCAGCACGTGGCCACATTCTGTATTGTTCCCACGCGCTGCGACTTTAGTATGTAGCAGAGAAGGTTTAATCATGGGACCTCGTGTGGCTTATATCGTACCTCGATGTTTGGTGGTTTCGTAAATTGTAGAAAGAAGGTTTTTTCATATTTTATTTCAAATAAAGGTTTTTTCGGTGTTTGTGTTTTATTTCTTTTTACTTACAGGGTTATTAATAGGGGTCTCATTGACACATCCCATTACTAATCCAGGGCTTGATGGCAGCTGTCATTTATTGACAAATCACAGCTTTCATTAACCCATTATTAATATACCAGGCACCAGGGCAATCGGGATGAGTGCCAGTATTGTTGCATCGAATGGATACAATTCTTGGTGCCTGCATGTCGTGTTTTTAATTATGTATTTAAATAATAAATATCCGAGGAGGAGGAGACAAGAAATTCTCACTTTTTTGCCTGCGGTTTAGACATTAATGGCTGTGTGTTGTGTTATTTAGCGGACACACCAAATTTACACTGCTATATAATATGTACGCGAACTACTTTACATTGTATCAAAGTGTCATATCTTCAGTGTTGTCCCATGAAAATATATAACATATTAAAAAAAATTGAGGGGTGTACTCATTGTTGTAATATACTGTGTGTACACACACTCACTTCTCTATGCTCTGATGAGGGCAGATCAAAGTATTGTAATGCACATTCGGTAGCGTTCTTTGACTTTTTCCCTCTCATGTGCCTTACAGTGCTTTGCTCTGCCCACAGCAGTGCAGAGAGCAATGTGCATGTGCAGGAGCGTGACGGAAGACACTATGTGGATAACGTAGGTCGTGTCATCCACAGGAAGCAAGACAGAGGATGGAAATCGAAAGGATAAAAGAGGCTCTGGGTCAGGACCAGCGACGCCCATTGGACCAGACTGGACTGCCTCGCCCTGCAGGTTTCTATGTAATAGGTTCCCTTTAAGTGTTTAGAATGTCTATTCCACTTGTTTTATAGCTTTATCAAACTGTCCAAGAGACTTTGTAGCTTTAGTACTTAAAGGTAAACTACATTAACCTTTAGAGTTATGTGACGGGGTCCTTTTCCCATATCACACAATCAACAGAGGGAAAGATGGCTGTACAATCCAAAGAGCATTTATTCCAAGCAAAACAAAATGGTCCATAACATAATTCACAACACAGAGGGTAAAATATTGTAGAAACACGAATATAGTCCAGAAAGCGATAAATAAATGTTCAGTTTCTCTCTGAGAAGTCGCAGCTTCTCCCAGAGGATCAATCCTTCTCTCCTGAAGTTCTCCAATAGACTGACTGCTCCAGGTAAGCAAAAAGGTCTCTAGGCCCACCTCCCCCCACACCCAGGGATGGAAGCGCCTCAAGAGGCTATAACCGTGCACTATAGGGGGTGATTATCTACAGACAACAGAATGTACACATAACACTGCACAACAATGATTTTGCTACTGAGAGAAAAAAATGTGATTCATACTAAGTTGAATGTGCTGATTCCACATATGAACTTCAAATTTGCCTGGCACATCTAGATTTTAAGTTATGCATGCAAAGCTTATATTCACTCATTATAATATTAATGATTAAATTATATTGAAGGTATTCCTGCGGACATGCCTGGACCTGTCCGGAATTGCTCAAACAGGTCTATTGGCAGATGTCAGCAGTAAGTATATAAGGCAAGTTGAAGAGGGTTTGTAAAAGAGATCGGATCTGATATAGTTATAGCAGTTTATAATCTTAACCCCTTAGTGACCAGCAATACATATTTTTACTGACTTGAGTTATAAGAGAATAGCATCTCCAAATGGGTGAAAATGCAGCAGCAAGACACATGAGCGCCTTCTTGCTGCACTACCTACAACTAGTGATGAGCGAGCATGCTTGTAACTACTCGGTACTCGCATGAGTATCGCTGTACTCGGGCTGCTCGGCGGGGACCGAGTAATCTCGCGATACTCGTGCTGTACTCGTGGTCTTCATCCCTGCATGTTGGCGCTCTTTTGAGAGCCAGCCCTCATGCAGGGATTGGCTGGCAGACCACTGCAATGCCACAGCCCTGTTAGTTGTGGAATTGCAGTGATTGGCCGGCCTGCACAGCGTGACCGAGCCTTTATACCGGCCGGCGCGCTGTGCTCTGCTCACAGCTATCCAGACAGTGAGTGCAGGGAGAGTGTCGCTGATTCAGGGAAAGCTTTGCGGCCCTTTATAGCTTTTTCAGTTGCAGGGCTGCAAACAGTGTGACCAAAAGTCCTTCTCAGGACTATTCTAGTTGTATACAGGCAGGCAGGGTATAGCCAGGTCGGAGTACAGTAGCAGAGTCCTTCTCAGGACTATTGTTGCTATATACAGGTAGGGTATAGCCAGGTCTGAATACAGGCTAGTGACCAGAAGAGTCCTTGTCAGGACTATTGTACCAGTATACAGGCAGGCAGGCAGGCAGGCAGGGTATATATAGCCATTCCTAGTGGTAAACGTATACCAGCCTTCATCATATCTGGGGCTGGTGTACACAGTCCAGATAGTGTCTGACTTGTCTGTAATTGTCGCTCCCCAAAAAAACCTGTTAGGTTCTTATTGCGTCCGTGCTTGGTTTTTAAAACCGCACGTGTGTGCCTGTCGGTGGCAGCGTACAGGTGCACTTGTGTGCAATTTCCACAAACTTTGATATAACGCACAAGTAGTGAATATACACGTCAGCACAGCATTGCAAAATGCGCAAGGGCATTGGCAAGGAACAAGGAAGTGGACGTGATGGTGGTGCAGGCAGAGGCCGAGGTCGTGGGCAAGCTCTAATTTCGCCACAACAAAGGGCCACATCTAGTCGCTCGCACGTCCTGTCCCAAATTCTTGGGGACCGCAGCAGTACACCGCTCTTGAACCAAGACCAGTGTCAACAGGTTGTTAGTTGGATAGCAGATAATGCTTCCAGTCAGATTGGCACCACCACAAACACTCTGTCTTCCACACGGTCAAGTGTCAGTAGCCGTGATACTGCACCGCACATTTCTGAACCTGATCCTCCTTCCTACCACCAGGCTGAGTACACGTCCTCCTCGGACATTAATGATCCCACACTTGGACACTCGGAAGAGCTGTTCACGTTTCCATTCACACATTCTGGCCTCTCGCCAGCTCATATTGAAGTGGGTCATGAGGAGATCGTCTGTACAGATGGCCAAATATTTGAGCAGCCACGTTCTCACGAAGTTGGCAACGTGTCTCAACAAGGGGTGGACGATGATGAGACACAATTGTCAGGAAGTCAGGAGGAGGAGCAGGGTGCGGAAGAGGAAGACGACGTGGTGGATGATCCAGTAACTGACCCAACCTGGCAGGAGGATATGCAGAGCGAGGACAGCAGTGCACAGGGGGAGGGAGGCGTAGCATCACAACAGGCAGTAAGAAGCAGGGTGGTGGCCCCAGGCAGAAGTCAGGCAACCGTTCCCCGGAACAACACGACGACACAAGGTGCCTGTACAAATGTTAGGTCTTCCCGAGTCTGGCAGTTTTTTAAGTTGGATCCAGATGATTCAAAAAAGGCCATTTGCAACACCTGCCGTGCCAGCATCAGCAGGGGTACCAAAACTAGCAGCCTGACCACCACCAGCATGATCAGGCACATGTCAGCCAAGCACCCGACTTTGTGGGAAGTACAACAGAGTCGAGGAGCAGTGCTTGCTGATGTCACTGCTACGTCTTCGCTGGTTGTGCATGCGAGCCAATCCCCTGTCCATGCTGAATGCGAACAAGCCTCCTTCACTCCTGCACCTGCAGTTGCCTACGCAGAAAGAACACCATCATCAAGCACGTCCTTGTCCCAGCGCAGCGTTCAGTTATCCATTCAGCAAACCTTTGAACGCAGGCGCAAATACACTGCCAACACCCCACATGCCACAGTTCTAAATGCTAACATTTCGCGACTGCTTGCGCTGGAAATGTTGCCTTTTAGGCTGGTGGAGACAGAAGCATTCCGTGACCTGATGGCGGCAGCTGTCCCACGTTACTCGGTCCCCAGCCGCCACTATTTCTCCCGGTGTGCCGTCCCCGCGTTGCATAACCACGTGTCACAAAACATCATACGTGCCCTGAACAACGCTGTTTCACCCAAGGTCCACCTAACCACAGACACGTGGACAAGTGCTTGTGGGCAAGGCTGCTACATCTCGTTGACGGCACACTGGGTTAATATTGTGGAAGCTGGGACCCAGTCTGAGCGAGGGACGGAACACGTCCTTCCCACACCAAGGTTTGCAGGCCCTACCTCAGTCAGTGTTTCACCCACACTCTACAGCTCCGGAATGTCATGCTCTTCAGCCTCCTCCTCCTCCTGCACATCCTCATCCACTGTACCCTCCACACCAGTCCCAAGCTGGAAGCACTGCAGCACTGCCTCGGCGAAGCGGCAACAGGCTGTGCTGAAGCTAATCTGCATAGGTGACAAACCCCACAATGCAGAAGAGCTGTGGACAGCTCTGAAACAGCAGGCAGATCACTGGCTCACACCTCTGAACCTAAAGCCAGGAAAGGTCGTGTGTGACAATGGCCGGAACCTGGTGGCGGCTTTGAGGCGAGGCCAGCTGACACATGTTCCATGCGTGGCCCATGTGCTCAACCTCGTGGTTCAGCGGTTTCTAAAGTCATACCCAGAGCTGTCTGATCTGCTGGTAAAAGTTCGCCGCCTGTCTGCACATTTTCGAAAGTCACCTACTGCTTCAGCCGGCCTTGCCGGCTTTCAGCGCAGTTTGCATCTTCCGGCTCACAGACTGGTGTGTGATGTCCCCACGCGTTGGAATTCAACTCTGCACATGTTGGTCAGGATATGTGAGCAGAAGAGGGCAGTTGTTGAGTACCTGCATCACCTAAGCCGTCGGGAAATGGGTCAAACTCCACACATAATACCTGAGGAGTGGAGATGGATGTCAGACCTATGTACCATCCTCCAAAACTTTGAGGACTCCACCAAGATGGTGAGTGGTGATGACGCCATTATTAGCGTCACCATACCGCTACTCTGCCTTCTAAAACGGTCTCTGCTGAAAAACAAACATGATGCATTGCAGGCGGAGCGCGATGAGTTGCAGCAAGAAACAGTAGTGGGTGTGGGTGATGATAACACACAGCCCAGCCTCGTCTCATCACAACGTGCAGTGGAGGACTATGACGAGGAGGAGGATGAAGACATGGAGCAACTCTCCGGCCAAATTGAGGATATGACATGCACACCAGTCATATCCTCGGTTCAGCGTGGCTGGCCAGAGGACAGGGTAGATGAGGAGGAGGAGGAGGAAGACAGCATGTTCAGTCATCTTGTTGGTCAGGCTACTGAAGTCCTGGCTGTTAAGAGTCTGGCGCACATGGCTGACTTTATGGTAAACTGCCTGTCTCGTGACCCTCGCGTTAAGAACATCTTGGCCGACAATCATTACTGGTTGGTAACACTGTTAGACCCACGCTACAAGGAGAACTTTTTGTCTCTTATTCCCGTGGAGGAGAGGTCAACCAAAATGCAGCAGTTCCGGAAGGCCATAGTCACGGAAGTAGGCAAAGCATTCCCCTCACAAAACGCTAGCGGCATAGGTCAGGAATCAGTGGACAACCGAGGCGTACAGCCGAGAGAGGCACAAGTCCAATCCGCCAGAGGTAGGGGAACAGTCTTTAAGATGTGGGACAGTTTTCTCAGCCCCTCACGTACCACAGCCCCTGAGGTGCGGGGTAGTGCCACAAGAAATCCTAAGTTTGCCCAGATGCTGAAGGAGTACCTTGCAGATCGAACAACTGTACTCCGACATTCCTCTGTGCCTTACAATTATTGGGTATCCAAGCTGGACACGTGGCATGAATTGGCTCTCTACGCCTTGGAAGTCCTGGCCTGCCCTGCCGCTAGCGTTTTGTCAGAGCGTGTTTTTAGTGCCGCAGGTGGAATCATTACAGATAAACGCACCCGCCTGTCAACTGAAAATGCTGACAGGCTGACTCTGATCAAGATGAACAAGGGTTGGATTGGGCCAGACTTCACCACACCACCAGCAAATGAGAGCGGAATTTAAAGTTTGCCATGTACCTCCACTCACCCATGGGTACACACTTCTGGACTTTGGATAATCACTGGACTGCTCCTCCTTCTCCTCATGCGCCACCATGATGACCGTTACAAATTGCAATACTTAGGCCTTTGTTTCAGGTATACCCCCAGTGGTAAATTTTTTCGCCCATTCTTTGCAGAATGGACATTACAACGACAGGAGACCCGCTCCTTTGCAATGGGAACAATGTTTTGAGGCCCTCATGCACGTCTCTACCCAGGGACACCGTGGAGCCTCCCAATTTTTGGCTGCCCTGCCTAAGGGCTATACTATAATACACCCACTTCCTGACAATGGACACTTAATGTTTTGAGGCCCTCATGCACGTCTCCCAGGGACAACGTGGAGCCTCCCAATTTTTGGCTGCCCTGCCTAAGGGCTATACTATAATACACCCACTTCCTGACAATGGACACTTAATGTTTTGAGGCCCTCATGCACGTCTCTACCCAGGGACAACGTGGACCCTCCAAATATTTGGCTGCCCTGCCTAAGGGCTATACTATAATACACCCACTTCCTGACAATGGACACTTAATGTTTTGAGGCCCTCATGCACGTCTCTACCCAGGGACAACGTGGAGCCTCCCAATTTTTGGCTGCGCTGCCTAAGGGCTATACTACAATAGACCCACTTCCTTACAATGGGCACTTCAGGTTTACAGGCCCTCATGCACGTCTGTATTCAGGGGCATTGGTGAACCTCACAATTTTGGACTGCCCTGGCAAAGGAAAATACTACAAAGACTCACTTCCTCAAAATGGGCACATTAGACTCAAGAAGCCTTCATGTACGTCTCTTCTCAGGGACATCGGAGTGCCACACAATGTTTTCACGTAAAATCTTTCATGTATTAATCTCAAAAAGTAACATACACCAGCTCTATCTCACTATTGGGTATGTGCCCTTAACATTTCCGCCATGAAAAATCATTTTGGGGTCATTTTGGAAGGTTTTCTGGTGAGTCCATAAAAATGGCGTAAAACGCGGACAAAATTGTTCACAGCTGTGACTTTTCAGTGATAAATGCTTCAAGGGGTCTTCCCCATGCTGTTGCCATGTCATTTGAGCACTCTTCTGAGACTTTTGTGACATTTTTAGGGTTTCTCCATGCTGCCGGGGGGTCATTTCACAAAAATACTCGGGTCTCCCATAGGATAACATTGGGCTCGTTGCTCGGGCCGAGTACACGAGTATCTTGGGAGGCTCGGCCCGAGCTTCGAGCACCCGAGCTTTTTAGTACTCGCTCATCACTACCTACAACATGACCCTCCGTTTGTCTGAATTAGAAGTAATGCTGACTACTGGGTTGCCACACTCTTAGATCCACGGTACAAGTCCAAATTTGGCGAAATAATTCCAGCCATAGAAAGGGACGCACGTATGCAGGAGTATCAGCAGAAGCTGTTATGCAATCTTAGCTCGGCTTTTCCACCAAACACCAGTGGTGCACAGAGTGAATCTCCCAGTTGTAACTTGCCAAGCATGGGACTGTCGAGTCATCATCAGTCAAACCGTACCAGCAACACCATATCTGGTGGTAACAGCAATTTTATGGAATTGTTTCATAATTTTTTTAGACCATCCTTTGCAAGGCCACAAGAGACAAGAAGTCTGACACATAGTCAACGGCTGGAGAGGATATTACAGGAGTATCTCCAAATGAACATCAATACCATGACTGTGCAACTGGAGCCTTGCTCATTTTGGGCTTCCAATCTTGAAAAATGGCCTGAGCTCGCTACTTATGCCTTAGAGATCTTCTCGTGTCCCACAGCCAGCGTTGTCTCGGAACATGTCTTCAGTGCTGATGCGTGTGTGCTGACAGATAAGAGCACGCGTCTGTCCAGTGACAATGTGGACAGACTAACGTTCATCAAGATGAACAAGTCATGAATCCGCAAGGACTTTGCTACCCCTGTGTCATCCTGGGGAGAATAAAGGCTGGCATATTTTTGAATGTGCTTGATGCAAATCAACATGTGAAGTTTGCAACTGGGGCACAAGTGATGCCACTGAAGTGGTGTGTGTGGCCCAAGTTTTGGAAAAAAGGGAGACTCTGCTTGGAGTCCCCTTGCTGTGTTTTACATGATTTTAGAAGGGCATGACATGCCTATATCTGTGTCTCCTCCTCTTTTTACTCGACCAGCTCTTTGGTTTTCGCATGAGTATATGTCCTTGTCACTTTTCCATGTGTTTGTAGTGTCTTGTGAGTTGTTTGTCACCTTTTGGACACCTTAGAAGGTGTTTTCTATGAGTTTGTTTGTGTTTGCCTGCCATTGTTTTCAATGGGGTTCGAATGGGTTCGTCGAACATTCGGCGAACGTTCGATGAACTTGCCCGCCGTTCGACGAACCGAACTCGAACGTTAGGGGGGTGGCTCATCTCTATTCAGTGCTTTCAAAGTACTTCATACATTTGTGCAAACTTAACCACTGTCAGTATACTCATTGCTGATTTGAACAGCTGACATGTACGGCAATCAGGCAGGAGTGGATCCGTATTCCACTCGTGCCCTCCACCTTACACCACACTATATAAATGTCACAGCACGGTGTACATCCCAGCTGCGGGAAGCATACACTTACCGGCACCATCGGAAGTCACATGACATGATCACGTGGAGCTGCCATGGTAGCACAGGGTCATGTGATCACTCCTGTAGCTATCATTAGTCACTTCCACTTAGACCCTGCAGACTGCCATGTGTGAGAGTAAAGCAGCCTTCTGCAGATCTCAGCTGTGCAGCTGTGATCTCCAGAAAGGAACAAGAGATCAGACTTCTGATCCTTATTGTTCCCTTTGGGGACTAGTAAAATAAAAAAGTTACAAAAAGTTTAAAAAAAATAAAAAAACCCTAAAAGTTCAAATCACCCTCCATTCGCCACATAGAAAACTAAAGGGTTAAAAAAATAAAAAATACCCACATATTTGGTATCGCCGCTTTCAGAAACACCCTATCTATCAAAATATAAAATCAATTATTCTGATTGTTAAATGGCGTAGATGCAAAAAAAATCTAAATGCCAAATTAAGTTTTTTAGTTGCCACAAATTTTGCGCAAAATGCAATGAGGCGATCAAAACATAGCATCAGCGCAAAAATAGTACCATTAAACATGTCAGCTCGAGAGGCAAAAAATAAGTCGTTATCGAGCCCCAGATCCTGAAAAATGAGAATAGTTTTCGGAAAATGGCGCAAAAAGTGCGCCACTTTTTTTGGACAAACATCTAGATAACAGTAAACCTATACATGTTTGGTGTCTACGAAGTCATATCAACCTGAGGCATCGCACCAACACATCAGTTTTACCATACAGGGAACACAGTGAATAAAATACCCCAAAAACAACCATGCAATCACACTTTTTTTGCAATTTTTCCGCACTTGGATTTATTTTGCCATTTTCCAGTAAACTATATGGTAAAACTTATGGTTTCATTTAAAAGTACAACTCATCCCGCATAAAACAAGCTGTAATATGGCAAGATTGATGAAAAATAAAAAAGTTAAGGCGCTCAGAAGAAGGGGAGCAAAAAACAAAAACAGAAAAACAGAAAATTGCCTGGAGATGAAGGGGTTAAACATAAAAAAAAATCCTGACGTGTTTCAACAATTTTGACTTCGGATTTGGAATATGCAAACTTGATTTAGTATAGGACAAAAGGTTTTTGCGCAGTAGCAGACGAAAAGTTATTTTTTGTTGCACAGTGTAATCTGTACAAATAATGGACAGTGAACCACGCCTAAACATGAACCCACACAAAATGGTACATGACCCACAATATCCCACCATCACAGATTATTATTATACTATCATTACTATTATTATTATTCCCTCACATCTGCGTTTAAATATGGCTCCATTGTTGCTCCAGAAACCATCTTGGAGTGAGATACGAATGACATGTGAGTGTCATTCCTTATGTCATTTAAGTGTTGTGCGAGTGCATTTTTAAATCCGTGTGCTGTCCATATGACATCGGTGTGCCGTCCGCATGACATCCATTTTTAACATAATCTTTTGCATTACACAAAACTCTATGTATATTACAGTTGATGAAACAATAACAAAGCAAGTATATAAAATTAGAGCTAAATGGTATGTAGACCACTAGCAACAGGTGATTTTATCCTATATAGCAGGTTCGTATGTCATGTGTTTAATAAAGTTGCTTTCTTTTTTTACATCTCCTGGTTATTGGGTTTGACAAAACTTTACTGATTCAGTCATTTGTGGATCACATTTGTTTTAGCGTGTTTCTGCACATTGAAATCAAATACGCCATGTTCTAAATTATAGTATCATGCAAATGCTATTTTTGTTTGGTTTTCCTAAATGGTCAATACAAATGAGTCAGTACAATGTTCAAATCATTAACTTTTAAAGTATAATTCAATTTTTATTGGACAAACCTCCCAATAATAGCATTAACTTTTCCAAGCTTTAAAAATAAATAAATAAATAAAATAAATAAAATGGGCTATTCCATATTCTTATGTACAAAAGAATTTCCAAACACTGTATCGATTGTGAAGAATTGAAAGTGGTCATTTGTAGAATTTTCAGCCAGAAAAGGTCCCATTTTCTGAAATTAAAAGCTTTTCCAATCAAAAACAGGCCAAGTTATCTTTTAACATAGGAACCCTTCTTTGATATCACCTTCACAATTCTTGCATCCTTTGAACTTGTGAATTTTTGGATTGTTTCTGCTTGAATTTCTTTGGAGGATGTCAGAATAGCCTCCCAGAGCTGCTGTTTTGATGTTTTGCCTCCCATCCTCATAGATCCTTTGCTTGAGGACACTTCAAAGGTTGTTGTCAGGGGAGGCTGGTGGCCACATCATGAGTTTCTCTCATTT
This sequence comes from Anomaloglossus baeobatrachus, assembly GCF_048569485.1. Classification (NCBI taxonomy): domain Eukaryota; kingdom Metazoa; phylum Chordata; class Amphibia; order Anura; family Aromobatidae; genus Anomaloglossus; species Anomaloglossus baeobatrachus. The sequence goes on along the minus strand of NC_134353.1, from coordinate 813,204,134 downwards.
TATGCCCACAGCAGCCAATGACTCAGACGTATTCTTTGCAGCATGAGATGGTGCATTGTCATGCATGAAGATGATTTTACTATGGATGGCACAGTTCCTCTTTTTTGTACCATGAAAGAAAGTGGTCAGTCAGAAATTCTATATACCGTATTTATCGCTTTATAAGACGCACCTGATTATAAGACGCACCCCCAAATTTTTTGAAGGAAAAGAGAATTTTTTTTAAATGTTAAATGGGGTCCATCTTATAATGCCAGTGTCTGTCTAACAAATCATATAGGGTATATGTCCCTCATAGCCCCCCATCCTAAAATTAGCCCCCCTTAATCTGGATATGGCCCCCTTATATTGAATATAACCCACTTGTGCTGGGACACGTCCCCCTGTGCTGCCCATGGCCCCTATAGATGGCACACCTCCCCTGTGTTAGATATGGCCCCCATGTGTGCTGCCCATGGCCACTATAGATGGCACATCTCCCCTGTGTTAGATATGCCCCCCATGTGTGCTGCCCATGGCCACTATAGATGGCACACCTCCCCTGTGTTAGATATGCCCCCCATGCTGCTGCCCATAATAAAATAAAACACTTTCCTTACCTTCTCAACGCTGTAATCCCTGTGTCTCCCTCCTCGCAGTTGAGCTCTGAGTCCTCCCTCCTCCACTTCCTGGTTCTTGCTGCCGGTCATGTGATCGGCACGGCAGAGTGATATCATCTCTGTATGCCTTATCACAGACAACAGCAGCAGGAGACCGGAAGATCAGGGCTGGAGGTAAGTAAAGCTTTTTTTATTTTACTATGGGCAGCAGCACGGGGGCCATATCTAACACAGTGGGGATCATGTGCGATCAAAGGAGGGCACAGACAGATATAATATGCCCCACTGCCCCAGCCCCTCAGGGTGATGCAGTTTCAGCACCACGCTGCTGATGGACAGCGACTGTGCATATTATATGAGCAGGAGCAGGAGATCAAACGCTGCCGCAAGCAGCTGTCACCTGCCCCCAGCAGCGCTCCAGAATGAACCCTGCAGTATATATATATATATATATATGTACACCCCCCCATACATTCGGTTTATAAAACGCACCCCCTACTTTCCCCCAAAATTTGGGGGAACAAAAGTGCGTCTTATAAAGCGAAAAATACGGTACTTCTATATACACTGTGTGCAGAATTATTAGGCAAATGAGTATTTTGATCACATGATACTTTTTATACATGTTGTCCTACTCCAAGCTGTATAGGCTTGAGAGCCAACTACCAATTAAGTAAATCAGGTGATGTGCATTTCTGTAATGAGGAGGGGTGTGGTGTAATGACATCAACAACCTATATAAGGCGTACTTAATTATTAGGCAACTTCCTTTCCTTTTGCAACATGGGTCAGAAGAGATATTTGACAGGCTCTGAAAGTCACAAAATTGTGAGATGTCTTGCAAAGGGATGCAGCAGTCTTGAAATTGCCAAACTTTTGAAGCGTGATCAGTGAACAATCAAGCATTTCATGGCAAATAGCCAACAGGGTCGCAAGAAGCATGTTGGGCAAAAAAGGTGCAAAATAACTACCCATGAATTGAGGAAAATCAAGCGTGAAGCTGCCAAGATGCCATTTGCCACCAGTTTGGCCATATTTCAGAGCTACAACGTTACTGGAGTATCAAAAAGCACAAGGTGTGCCATACTCAGGGACATGGCCAAGGTAAGGAAGGCTGAAAAACGACCACCTTTGAACAAGAAAAATAAGATAACACGTTAAGACTGGGCCAAGAAATATCTTAAGACTGATTTTTCAAAGGTTTTATGGATTGATGAAATGAGAGTCACTCTGGATGGACCAGAGGCTGGATCAGTAAAGGGCAGAGAGCTCCACTCTAACTCAAACACCAGCAAGGTGGAGATGGGGTACTGGTATGGGCTGGTATCATCAAAGATGAACATGTGGGACCTTTTCGGGTTGAGGATGGAGTGAAGCTCAACTCCCAGACCTACTACCAGTTTCTGGAAGACAACTTCTTCAAGCAGTGGTACAGGAAGAAGTCGGTATCGTTCAACAAAAACATGATTTTCATGCAGGACAATGCTCCATCACATGCATCCAACTACTCCACAGCGTGGCTGGCCAGTAAAGGTCTAAAAGATCTTTCTCTCCATTATTCCATCCCAAAACATGACTCTGCCACCTCTTTGCTGATGTCTCAGCCCTGCAGGGACATGGTGACCATCCACCTACCATCTACTACTCCATCTATTTGGACCATCCAGGGTTGGACAGCACTCATCATTAACTGTTACAAAATTAAACTTAATGTATGTCTGGGGGCCAATTGCAATTGTTTATGCTTGTGAGCACTGTTTAGGGAAGGACTAACAGTAGGTTTATGCACAACAGCAAGCCTCTGGAGAATCCTACACTTTGAGGTTCATTGGACTCCACAGGCATCGGCAGCTTCCTAAACCTGTTTCCTAAACCTGTTTGCAGTTGTTATTTTAATCCAATGAATTTGTCTGGTAGACACCTTCCTCATTATGCCTTTATCTGCAATACCCCATCTGGGCTGTATATGAGCCACAAATGTCTTCATAGTACAATGATCACACTTACGTTTTATGACATACAGTATATAATGTGTCATACCATGTCCAAGGCATTGCACTATTTGACTGTTTACGGTAACAGACACCGTTTTTCTTTCTCATATTGCTTGAAACCTGTGGCCTAGTTAATAATGTGGAACATCCTTCTTAAGTAGTTTTCCATTTATTGGCCTCACCTGCCAAACTAATTATCACAAGTGTTTGAAAATGATTTGAGGGATCAAAGATCCCTTAGGCACAATACCATCCATGAGTTTATTTGAAATACAAAAAATAAAATCTTTTTGATACGTAAATCCAATTTGCAGAATAAGTTGCAGTGTGGTGTATGTGGGTTTTTTTTTGTGGATTTTCTACATCTAATACAATTTATTGGGAAAAATTTGTATATATAACTCAGCATACTACAAGAGAGATTGGGATGCTGGGGTTTTCAAACACGCTCTGCAATTCAGTTTACATAGCATAAAAAAAGCACACGGGGCATGAGATTCCCATAAATCCCAACCACTTTTCTAGTACTGTAAGACACTGCATTTTCTGTAGAAATACGCAGCATCAAAAACTCACAAGTAACTCACTGTGGGAACTTAACCTTAGGGTGACAAGTTTAGAAAATTATACAATAGAAAGTACTTAGAATGTCAGATTACTTACAAATACAGATGCACCTTAGTGATTTTTTTCTTATGCATGCCCTCCTGGGAATTGGGGGCATTGTAGAGTGCTCTGATACTGGACCTATCCATTGACTGGGTCATCAATATCAGATTGGTGTGGGTCTGACACAAAACACCCTCATCAATCAGCTATAATCAGCTTTGATAGTAGCTGGATGTAAATAACGTATTGAGCGAAACAGAGCAGCGTAGCTCCATACATTGTTTTGTGTCTGGTGCCAAAAATTGCACTTCAGCTCCTATAGAAGTAAAAAGAAGATAAGCTAGGGTCACACGTAGCGATGCAGCAGCGATCATGACGACGACCTGACCTTATCAGGATCGCTGCTGCGTCATTACATGGTCACTGGTGAGCTGTCAAACAGTCAGATCTCACCAGCGACCAGTGACCAGCCCCCAGCCAGCAACGACGCGTGGAATCGATGCTGTGCTTGGTAACTAAGGTAAATATCGGGTAACCAAGCAAAATGCTTCCCTGGTTACCCAATATTTACCTTGGTTACCAGCACACACCGCTTAGCGCTGGCTCCCTGCACTCGTAGCCAGAGTACACATCGGGTTAATAAGCAAACCGTTTTGCTTATTTACCTGATGTGTACTCTGGCTACGTGTGCAGGGAGCAGGGAGCCGGCACTGGCAGCCTTAGAGTGGCGGACACTAGTAACCAAGGTAAATATCGGGTAACCAAGCAGCCTTTGCTTGGTTACCCAATATTTACCTTGGTTACCAGCGTCCGCAGAAGCTGTCTCCCTGCTCCCTGCACATTCAGTTTGTCGCGCTCTCGCTGTCACACACAGCGATGTGTGCTTCACAGCGGGAGAGCAACGTCCAAAAAATGGTCCAGGACATTCAGCAACAACCGGCGACCTCACAGCAGGGGCCAAGTTGTTGCTGGATGTCACACACAATGACAGCGACGACGACGTCGCTGCTACGTCACAGAAAATGGTGACTTAGCAGCGACGTTGTCGTCATTGTCGTTGTGTGTGACATGACCAATAGACTCATGAAATGGACACTAAACAATGCAGATCTGCTGTGATAACATCTGGTTGGAAGGGGCTGTTGTGTGTTCAATCCCAAAAAATATTTATGACCTACGACAGGTCATCAAGATCAATATACTGGGCAATCCCTTTATTTTTAAATATTTTTTATTTTTAATTACATAGTTACATAGTTACATAGTTACTTAGGTTGAAAAAAGACCTAGGTCCATCTAGTTCAACCTTCCTCCACCAGTTCTACATTTAGTCACTAAGTCATTTATAACCAACAATGTTTTGTGTACTGAGGAAATCATCCAGCCCTTTTTTAAAAGCTGTTATAGTATCTGCCATTACTACCTCTTGTGGTAGGGCATTCCACAGTCTGACCGCTCTAACTGTAAAGAACCCTTTCCTATTTAGGTGTCGGAATCGCTTTTCTTCCACTCGCAGTGAGTGCCCCCTGGTCCTTAGTATTGTTTTCGGAAGAAATAAGTCATGTGCCAGTCCTTTATATTGACCACACATATATTTATACATATAAATGAGATCTCCTCTGAGACGTCTTTTTTCTAAGCTAAACATATCTAACTTTTTCAATCTGCCATCATATGGGAGGCCTTCCATTCCTTGTAATAGTCTAGTTGCCCGCCTTTGAACTGACTCTAACTTCTGAATGTCCTTTTTAAAATGTGGAGCCCAAAACTGGATCCCGTATTCCAGATGTGGCCTTACAAGTGATTTATAGAGGGGTAACAATACGTTGGGATCACGGGATCTAATCTCTCTTTTTATACACCCTAAAATCTTGTTTGCTTTAGCAGCTGCTGCTTGACATTGAGTGCTGCTGCTCAGCTTATTTGTAATGAGAATACCCAAGTCCTTCTCCTGTTCTGTAGTCCCGAGTTTACTTCCATTTAATGTATACGCAGCTATAGGATTACTCCGTCCTAGGTGCATTACTTTACATTTATCAACATTAAATCTCATTTGCCAAGTATCTGCCCATTCTGACATCTTATCCAGATCTTTTTGTAATATTGTACTATCCAGGTCAGTTTTTAATATCCTACATAGTTTGGTGTCATCGGCAAAGACTGACACTGTACTATCAATCCCATCCACAAGGTCATTAATAAAGAGAGTAAAAAGAATCGGTCCAAGCACAGATCCCTGCGGCACCCCACTGCTGACTATAGCCCATTTAGAGAATGAACCATTTATGACTACTCTTTGTTTCCTATCTTTTAGCCAATTCCTTACCCAGTTGCATATTGTGTCCCCTAGTCCTTGCTTCTGGAGCTTTAGTATAAGGCTATTATGTGGTACAGTATCAAATGCCTTTGCAAAGTCCAAATAAATCACATCAGCTGCATTACCAATATCCAGGTTTGCACTTACCCCCTCATAGAACCCCAACAGGTTGGTTAGACACGACTTATCTTTCATGAATCCATGCTGTTTGTGACAACTGTATTAGGGAAATGATTTCGTGGCACTTTCTAATATGTAAGTGTGACAGATTCTTGTCTTGCACTTGGTTAGTGCCAACTTACTCACAGACTACACAGTTCACAGGTCTGCAAAATGGCTTCTGATAGTAGAGCATGGGACTAGACTGGTCTCCAATTGAAAACAACTTTTTATGTGCAGTATTTTTTCACTTGGAAGATGTTGATGAACAGGTCTGGTTACATGCGCCTCCATCAGCAGACATTTTGTGAACAGGATAGATGTACTCTCTGTGAGGAAGGCTGTAGTAACAAGTGTAGTGTAATATATTAGTAAGCACCACAAAAAAATCATGTTGCCAACAAAATTAGTTAAAATAAACATGTTAGGCCTTTTAAGAAGACAAGTTGTGTATGAAAAACCGTAGTGCATGCCATTATTATCTCCCATCTAGACTATTGCAACCCCATGCTCTGTGGCCTCCCTTCTAACAGTCTTGCAACCCTACAACCTATTCTAAACTATGCTGCCAGACTAATCAACCTGTCCCCCCACTACTCCCCGACCTCTCCTCTCTGCCATTCCCTTCACTGGCTTCCCATTGCCCAACGACTCCAGTTCAAAACCCTAACCATGACATACAAAGCCATCCACAGCCTGTCTCCTCCCTACATTTGTGACCTAGTCTCCTGGTACTTACCTGCACGTAACTTTCGATCCTCACAAGATCTCCTTCTCTATGCCCCTCACATCTCTTCTTCCCACAATCGCATCCAAAATTTCTCCCGGGCATCCCCCATACTCTGGAATGCTCTGCCACATCATATTAGAATCTCGTCTACCTTGACAAGCTTCAAGAGGAACCTGAGGACCCACCTCCTCCGACAAGCCTACAACCTGCTGTAACCCTTAGGGGTACTTTGCACATTGCGACATCGCTACTGCGATATCGTTGGGGTCAAATCGAAAGAGACGCACATCCGGCGCCGGTAACAACGTCGCAACGTGTAAAGCATAGATGCGCCGATAAATGATCGCAAAAGCGTCGTAAATCGGTGATCTGTGTAGCATCGAACATTTTCATATTGTCGCACCAATAGGAGATACGATGTTGTTCCTCGTTCCTGCAGCAGCACACTGTGTGTGAAGCCGCAGGAGTGAGGAACATCTCCTTACCTGCCTCGACCGCCAATGCGGAAGGAAGGAGGTGGGCGGGATGTTTACGTCCCGCTCATCTCTGCCCCTCCGCTTCTATTGGCCGCCTGCCGTGTGACGTCGCTGTGACGCCGCACGACCCGCCCCCTTAGGAAGGAGTGACGTCACAGGGCAGGTAAGTGTATGTAAAGCTGCCGTAGCGATAATGTTAACTACGGCAGCTATCACAAGATATCGCATGTGTGACGTGGGCCGGTACTATCGCGCTCGGCATCGCTAGCATCGGCTAGCAATGTCGCAGCATGCAAAGTACCCCTTAGTACGCTATACCGCTCTACACTCACCTACTGTGTCCTCACCCATCCCTTGTAGACTGGGAGCCCTCATGGACAGGTTTCTCTCTCCTCCTGTGCCAGTCTGTGCCTTATATTGTTCATGATTATTGTACTTGTCCCTATTATGTATACCCCTTTTCACATGTAAGGCGCCATGGAATAAATGGAGGTATAATAATAATAATAATAATAATAATAATAATATTATTGACAATGCTTCATGGGTAAAAAACATGCAAATTATCTCTCTCTCTCAGAAGTAGAGATGAGCGAACCGGCCGTTGTTCGGTTCGAGCTCAGTTCGCCGAACCAAGGTCTGGTTCGAGTTCGGTTCGGCGAACCACTCGAACCCCATTGGAAACAATGGGAGGCAATCACAAACACATAAAAACGCATTATAAATGTACACATACAGTTAATAAACATTGCCATAACACTTATCTGTCCCCGGGATGCGTCCTGCACTCTGTCTCCCGCAGCTTTTCCATCGGTAATGGCTGTGTCCTCCGGGAACACCAGCAGTGATGCAGGACCTATCGTGACGTCAAAATAGCCATGTGACCAGTCACGTGTCTATTATCTCATTGGCTACAGACTGGTCACATGACTATGACGCGTCATGCTAGGACCTGTCATTGCATCTCTCTGTTACACGGTGCACGTTTGTGTATCGCCGTGTACCGGCGACATGCTCTAGCACACGCTCGACTCCCCGCTCTGCTTCCCCTTTCCCTTAAGGTACCGTCACACTAAGCGATGCTCTAGCTATCCCACCAGCAACCTGACCTAGCAGGGATTGCTGGAGCGTCGCTACATGGGTTGCTGGTGAGCTGTCAAACAGGCAGATCTCACCAGCAACCAGTGACCAGCCCCCAGCCAGCAGCACGCGTGGAAGCGATGCTGCGCCTGGTAACTAAGGTAAATATCAGGTAACCAACCTGATATTTACCTTGGTTACCAGCGCACACCGCTTAGCGCTGGCTCCCTGAACTCCTTGCCAGAGTACACATCGGGTTAATTTTACCCGATGTGTAGTCTGGCTATGTGTGCAGGGAGCAGGCACTGGCAGCGTGAGAGCGGCGGACGCTGGTAACAAAGGTAGATATTGAGTAACCAAGGAAAGGGCTTCTTGGTTACCCGATGTTTACCGTAGTTACCAGCGTCCGCAGAAGCCTGCTCCTGACCGGCTGACACAGCCGGTCAATAACGGAGATCACCGTTGCCATAGCAACGCGCTTGGTAGCGGTGACGTCCCGCTACCAGCACGCAGCGGCACCGCGGAATCTTGTGATCGGAGCAGCGTTGCTATGGCAACCCGTGCCACCGCTTACAGCCGGAAGCCTGTGGTCACTCTCACAGAGTGATTTCTGCATGGAGCACCTTTCTCCCATGCAGCTGTGCTGTCTGATGTAGCAGAGGTGCATGTGTTGAAGGAGAAAGAAGACAGAAGAGCAGGATCGTGGAGGGCTGAGAGGGGGTAATAAAGATGGAGTCTCTAAATGTGTCTGTGTATTTATTCTTTTAAAGTATTTTTTTTCTGTGTGGTGTTTTTTTTTAACCCTTTATTGGAGATTCTTAATGGCCGGGTCAAACGTGCCTGACATTAAGAATCTCTGACTTAATACTAGCTAATAAAACAAAGCTAGTATTAACTTATTTTTACATAGCAAGCCACCCGGCTTCAGGGCTGCTGGAAGAGTTGGATACAACGCCAGATGATGGCGCTTCTATGAGAGCGCCATTTTCTGGGGCAGCTATGGACTGCAATTCGCAGCAGAGGGGCCCAGAAACCTCGGGCTAACCTGTGCTGCGGATCCAATCACCAGCTGCCTAGTTGTACCCGGCTGGACACAAAAATGGGGCAAAGCTCACGTCGTTTTGTTTTTTTTAATTATTTCATAAAATTCATGAATTAAGTAAAAAAAGGGCTTCCCTATATCTGTAGTTCCCAGCCAGGTACAAATAGGCAGCTGGGGATTGGGGGCAGCCGTACCTGCCTGCTGTACCTGGCTAGCATACAAAAATATGGCGAAGCTCAAGTCATTTTTTTTGAAGTTTTTGGCAAAAAAAATTAAAAATGCTTCCCTGGATTTTTATTGCCAGTGAAGGTAACACCAAGCAGTGGGGGTCAGCAGCCAGTAGCTGCTTGGATTACACTTAGCTAGCAATACAATAAATGCAGTGGGAACCCATATATATATATATATATATATATTTTTTTTTTTTTTTAATTATTTATTTAAATAACTAAAAACAAAAAGGGCTTCCCTGTATTTTTATTGCTGGACATCACAGTGCTGTAAAAATTTTTCTTTAAAAAAAAATGACGTAGCGCTCCGCGGTATTTTTGATTCTCAGCTCAGATAAAGCAGACAGCGATGGGTTGCCACCCCCATCTGCCTGGCGTTACCTTGGCTGGCAATCAAAATACAGGGAAGCCCATTCATTTTTTTTTATTTAAAAAAATAGTTTAAAAAAAATGACGTTGGGTCCCCCCATTTTTGATAGCCAGCTAGGGTAAAGCAGACGGCTGTAGCCTGAAAACCACAGCTGGCAGCTTTACCGTGGTTGGGGATCCAATGTGGAGGTCACCCTAGGCTCTTTTTTTATAATTATTTTATAAATATTAATAATTACAAAAAAAATGTAGAGTCCCCCCCAAATTGGATCACCAGCCAAGGTAAAGCGGACAGCTGTGGTCTGGTATTCTCAGGGTGGGAAGGTCCATAGTTATTGGCCCTTCACAGCCTTAAAATAGCAGGCCGCAGGCGCCCCAGAATTGGCACATCCACTAGATGCGCCAATCCTGGTGCTTCACCCCAGCTCATCCCGTGCCCTGGTGCGGTGGAAAACGGGGTAATAAATGGGGTTGATACTAGCTGTAAGGGTCACCTGACATCAAGCCCAGCAGTTTGTGATGTCATGGCGTCTATCAGATACCCAACATCACAACTGTCAGCACTAACAAAACAAATAGACGAAAAAAAATGTATTTGAAAAAACACTCCCCAAAACATTCCCTCTTTCACCAATTTATTGTAAGGAAAAAAATAAGGGGGTCCCACAATGACTCTGGACCATCTAGAATATGGGGGGACATGCTCAGGGAACATATCCCTCATTTTCTAGGAGTGCAGACCATCCATGTGAGGAGTGTGGGTGCAATGAATCTGCACCCACTCTCCCCGGGTCCACAGCAGCAGAGTCCATGTTGTAACTGTTGCTACCAAAGCTGCAATGTCCTGCTCATGAGGTAAGGACATGCCTAATCAGGAGAACTATTCTACATTTACAAATATTGGTATTTGCTGATATTATTGCTATTCCACCTACTATATATTGGGGATAGGATCATGGAGATGGAATACCCCTTTAAGTCCAGTTATCCTGCTGAATGAATACTAAACAACAGAGCTCGCTATTTAGACATGTTTTCTTGTGGCGATAACGGACTCTCATGTTTGGTAGTCGTTCAGCAGGGCAACTACAAAATCAAATCCCTCCATTTGGAAATGTAGTATAGCTCTCCTGATCAACTATGTTCCTTTCCTCATGAGCAGGGCATTGCAGTAGCTTACAGATGCATGGTTACTGCCACTCACTGTGTCTGAACACAGGAAGCTGAGCTGACAGCCGCTCTGTGCATGCGGCAGTGTCTATTGTGAAGGAGGGGGCCGCGGGGGATCAACGCTGCACAGGTACCGTGGGACACTACGGAACACCGGTGGGCTTTTAGGGGGTGACCTGGCAGGGCCTGGGGAGGAGTTTTCTGTCACATGCGACAGAAATCAGAGGAATAGGGTGAATGCGGCCGGCGCGCTGCTGTGCACGTGGCCATCTTGGATTTTCAGGAGGGTGTCGGGGGGGCACTTTGGCGACACCGTGGGACCGGAGGGGACTGGGGAGGAGATTTATCTCCCATCTGACATGTTTGTTCATGCCAGATGGGAGATAAATAATTTTTTACCGGCGCTGTCATTTACTGTAACATGATCACTGGTATACGGTGTATACTGGTGATCACGTGAGCGGTTACCGGAAAAACCGACCGGAATCATGATCTCCAGGGTCTCAGCTACCCCTAAAACCCCGGAGATTTTCTGACGCTGGGGGGCGCTATTCACTTATTTCTGCCTGCTATTTATAAACAGCAGTTTAGAATACGGCTACATTCACACGACCGATCCGTTTTTGCGGTCCGCAAAAACGGTCTGTTTTTTTCACGGTTGCACCTGTGTGGCATCCGTTTCCATTCCATATTGTTAGTTCCGGGTGGTGGATTCACTGGGCCGTGCACCCCACCGGAGGCCTGGGTGCACGTTAGCCAGAACACTAGCGTGGCAGCGACTGCGTCCCACAGGGGATGGGTAGAACAGTCACTGGGGCTTCAGAGTTCCTGGAGACAGTGCAGGAATCTGGCACAGGTGCCGGGTAGGAATGTCAGGCAATAGTATTGATCACAGGACACGGCACGAGGGGGACCTGAGCACCTAGCTTTCAAGACAAGGCTTACAAGACACGTTGATCAGGGCCCGCCCACATGGCAAGGCCAGTCTTATATACCCAGCACAGCCTCATGTCATATCCTGCTGCAGCAGTGCTGGGCCCATAAGACCAAGTGAGTGGGCGCGGCCCGACCCTATACAGAAGCATGAGTCAGACACATGAGACTGGGGACAGGACACAGGAAAGCATGAGCGGGAGCGGCAGCCGTGACCGGTGGACACGTGGACCGGATCAGTGGGTAAGGAGAGGTGCCATGCAGGTTAGACCAGATCAGTGGATAAGGAGTGGTGCCGGGATGGTGCGACCGGATCAGTGGGTAAGGAGCGGTGTCGAGGCATCGGGAGCGTGACACGTATACGGTACGTATGTCATCCGTTTGTCATCCGTGTGTCTTCCGTTTTTTTGGCGTACTGCCAAAAAAACTGAAGGAGGGAAAATACATAAATTAATCCAAGATTCATAGCTTCATCCTACATGAGGCGGTCACATGTTCACTCCAGTGCCATTTTCTACTGCTTTTCACAGCGTAGAGCGCTCTGGTGATTTTCCTGTGCTTGTACACTTCATATCAGTCTTTTCTGTCATTTTAATGGCAGAAAGACACATAATGTCCCACTCTCCTGCATTTTGTAATTTTGCACCCTTTGGTGTCTTTCATGTGGCACTAAGGGGTGCTTAGCCTTGTATTTACCAAAATAAATAAATAAATTTAAAAAAAAAATGAAGTGGGGTTCCCCCTATTTTTGTAGCCAGCTAGGGTAAAGCAGACGGCTGCAGCCTACAGACCACAGCTGGCAGCTTCACCTTGGCTGGTAATCCAAAACTGAGGGCACCCCACGCTGTTATTTTAAATTAAATAAATAATTAAAAAAAAACCCCACATAGGGGTCCCCCCAAAATTGGACCACCAACCAAGGTAAAGCGGACAGCTGGGGTCTGATATTCTCAGTCTAGGGAGGTCCATGGTTATTGGACTCTCCCCAGCCTAAAAATAGCAGGCCACAGCCACCCCAAAAGTGGCGCATCCATTAGATGTGCCAATCCTGGTGTTTCGCTCCAGCTCAACCCGTGCCCTGGTGCGGTGGAAAACGGGTTAATATATGGGGTTAATACCAGATGTGTAATGTCACCTGGCATCAAGCCCTGGTGTTGGTGAGGTCACGCGTCTATCAGATACCCGACATCACCAACCCAGTCAGTAATAAAACAAATAGACGACAAACACATTTTTATTTGAAAAAACACTGCCCAAAACATTCCCTCTTTCACCAATTTATTAGAAAGAAAAACAAATCCAGGTCTGCTGTAATCCAAGCGGTTACCATGACGATCCATACCATAGTCACTGTCCCAGCCAATGAAGAACAGAATGTTCCCAATTGGCTGGGAGAGCAATGCAATGACCTGAGCTAACATCAATAGGTCAGCCCAGGTCACTGCAGGGGATGACAAGTGCTGCTGTCAGCGAGGTACATTACCTGCGGTGATGATCTCCTGCACTGCTGACAGCAGACCTGTCACTGAGTTCAATGACCTTCACAGCCAAGTATCGCGAGAGCCTGTGAAGTCACCGCTAGTGACAGTCTCGGGCCGCAGTGAGAGATGTGAAGCGGCGGCCATGGAAGACAGTGTCAGCGCTGAGGTCGGGAGGGCGGGACTTCATCACCGCAGGTAAGCCGAGCAGGGTAATGCGTGTGGAGTGCGAGGTGGGCGGAGCCTAGCGGGGTAATGTGTGCAGAGTGCCAGGTGGGTGGAGCCTAGCGGGGCCATGTGTGCAGAGTGTCAGGTGGGCGGAGCCTAGCGGGGTAATGTGTGCAGAGTGCCAGGTGGGCGGAGCCTAGCGAGGCAATGTGTGCAGAGTGCCAGGTGGGCGGAGCCTAGCGGGGCCATGTGTGCAGAGTGCCAGGTGGTCGGAGCCTAGCGGGGCCATGTGTGCAGAGTGCCAGATGGGTAGAGCCTAGCGGGGCCATGTGTTATGAATGTTAGTTGTGTTTTGGCTGCTGGGAGGCTCCCTGTGGTGGCCAGGAATGGTTTGGACTTGGACCAGGTGTGTTGTGCAGTGGGTGTTTCCTTTGCTAACTCTCTGCTTATTTAAATCCTTGTCTGATTGCAGGCTGTTGCCGGATGTCAGTTGTTCTTTGTATCTCCAGCCTGCTTAATCCTGCTCTACACCACATCTTCCCCAGATAAGTGCTTGCTCTTTATTTATTGTCTGGTTCTTTTGTTTATCTGGGTTTGTCATTTGCTGTGGTTGGTTTCAGTTTATTTGCTTGCAGGGATTTTCTCCCTCAGCGGATTTTTGAGGAACTCCCTGCAGTTCTGTGTGGAGTATAACTCCTTTGGGACCATGTGTTTGTGGCTTGTTGAATTTGTTATAATTCTTGTTTTCTGTTCATTGGTATGACAAGGGCACCTGGTATAGGACGGAGTTCAGATCGTGCGATCTGAGGGCCTTTTTGTACTATCAGGAAGTTGGTATTTTGCAGGGTTTTTCTCTGGCCACCATCAGTCTCTTTCCTGTCCTTTCCTATTTTAGTCAGCAGGGGCCTCACCTTTTGCTAATCCTGTCATCTACCTGTGTATTGTGTTTTTCCTATATCACCGCAGTCTTTGAATGTGGGGGGCTAGCTATTCTTGATTATTTTCTGAGGCAGAGAGTTATTCATCTTTCCTACCTTTAGGATAGTTAGTTCTCCGGCTGGGTTCGCGGTGCACAGGATGTTAGTTCACCCCTCGGCTACTTCTAGTTGTGATGGTTAGTAAGGGGATGGCGGCCAGATTAGTTGCCAATGCTCTTGTCACCTTTTGCCAATGATTTGTGGTGGTCTTCCATGGTTCCGGATCATAACAGTACATCCGGCCCACAAATTTAAAGGGATTTACTCTTAAGAAGGAAAAAAAAAAGAAAAGCTGCTGAGAAAACATTTTTTTTTTTTGGTATTTTTCCTCTTCTTCTTTGGGTTCTGTGGAAGATTTCTTTTTCTAGCATGGATGAATTGGTTGAGCGTGTTGCTCATCTTGATGCTGAGGTTTGTCGTATAGAGTCTTATCTTGCACAGACTCCCCTTGCAGAGCCTAAGATTCCTGTTCCTGAATTTTTTTTGGGAGATAAGTCGAGATTTTTGAGCTTCAAAAATAATTGTAAATTATTTTTTGACCTGCGCCCTAAGTCCTCAGGGAATCCCGTACAGCAGGATAAGATTGTCATCTCCTTGCTGCGTGGTGACCCTCAGGACTGGGCCTTCTCTTTAGCGTCTGATGATCCGATTCTCAGTGATGTGGACTCCTTTTTTCAGGCCTTGGGTTTATTATATGATGAACCCAATATTGTGGACCAAGCAGAAAAGGTCTTGTTGTCCTTAACTCATAGTTTGGATTCTGCAGAAACGTTTTGTCAGAAATTCCCAAAGTGGGTGGTCCTTACCAAATGGAATGATGATGCGCTTGCGGCTCTTTTTCGGAAGGGTATTGCTGATGCTGTGAAGGATGTAATGGTAGGATTTCCCGTCCCTTCTGGTCTTGATGCCTCTATGACCTTGGCCATTCAGATTGATAGGCGTTTACGTGAGCGCAGGAAGATACCTGCTGGTTTTGTTCCTGTGGAACAGCCTTTGGAGCCTATGGAGTGTGATAGGGTCCTTTCTAATGCTAGTCGGCAGGGGTTCAGACGGAAGAATAGACTGTGCTTCTATTGTGGAGACGCTTCTCATAACATCTCTGTCTGCCCTAAACGTGAAAGGAGATTGGCTACTTCTGTTACTGTGGGTTCTTTGCAACCAAAGTTTCTTTTGTCTGTCACATTGATTTGCTCATTGTCTTCCTTTTCTGCATTTACCTTTGTGGACTCAGGGGCAGCGCTCAATTTGATGGATTTTGGGTTTGCTAGGGATTGTGGTTTTCCCATGGTTCCTTTGCAAACTCCTATTCCTTTAAAGGGCATTGATGCTACCCCTTTGGCAGAACATAAACCCCAATTTTGGACCCAGGTGCCTATGAGAGTTGCACCAGCGCATCAGGAAACTTGTACATTTTTAGTATTGCATAATCTACAGGATACCTTGGTACTGGGATTTCCGTGGTTGCAGACCCATAATCCGGTTCTTGACTGGAGATCCTTGTCGGTAGCTAGTTGGGGTTGTCAAGGTGTGCATCAGGACCTTTCCGTGTCCTCCACGTCTGCTGAGGCAGTTGATGTTCCGGCCTTCTTGTCTTATTTCCGTGATGTATTTAAGGACCAGGAATCTGATTCTCTGCCCCCACACCGGGACTGTGACTGTGCTATTGAGTTGGTGCCCGGTTGTAAATTTCCCAAGGGGCGGATTTTCAACTTGTCTGTGCTCGAACATGATGCCATGCGGTCATACATCAGGGAATCATTGGAGAAGGGGCACATTCGGCCCTCATCTTCTGCTTTGGGTGCCGGTTTCTTCTTTGTTGCTAAGAAAGATGCGTCGTTGAGGCCTTGTATTGATTATCATCTTCTTAATAAAATTACGGTCAAATATCAGTACCCTTTGCCTCTGATGTCTGATCTGTTCTCTAGAGTGAAGAGTGCCAAATGGTTTACGAAACTGGATCTCAAGGGTGCGTATAATCTCATCCGTATTAAGGAGGGTGATGAATGGAAGACAGCTTTTAATACTCCTGAGGGGCATTTTGAGTACCTAGTGATGCCTTTTGGGCTCACTAATGCACCCTCCGTCTTCCAGGCCTTCATGAATGATATTTTTCGGGACCTTATTGGTAAATTTTTGATTGTGTATTTGGATGACATCTTGATTTTTTCTGATGATTGGGACTCTCATGTTGGGCAAGTAAGGGATGTTTTTCAGATACTTAAGGATAATGCACTGTACGTTAAGGGGTCAAAGTGCCTCTTTGGGGTGCAAAGGATTTCCTTTTTGGGCTTCATCCTGTCTCCCTCCGCTATCGAAATGGACCCGGTTATGGTTCAGGCTATTTACGACTGGGTGCAATTGACTTCTCTAAAATCCCTGCAGCGGTTTTTGGGATTTGCTAATTTTTACCGTAAATTTATAGCCAATTTTTCTGCCATTGTCAAACCTCTGACAGATTTGACAAAGAAGGGAGCTGATGCTGAGCATTGGACCCCTGAGGCTATTGTGGCCTTCCAGGAGCTTAAAAGGCGATTCACTTCTGCCCCAGTTCTGCAGCAGCCTGATGTGTCTCGCCCATTTCAAGCTGAGGTCGATGCCTCGGAGATCGGAGCAGGTGCTGTTCTGTCTCAACGAGACGCTACTTCGGGTAAACTTAAGCCCTGTGCCTTTTTCTCTCGGAAATTTGCTCCTTATGAACGGAATTATGATGTGGGGAACCAGGAATTATTGGCTATGAAGTGGGCATTTGAAGAGTGGAGGCATTGGTTGGAGGGGGCTAGGTATCAAGTTGTGGTGCTTACGGACCACAAGAATCTCATCTATCTGGAATCGGCCAAGAGGTTGAATCCTCGGCAGGCCAGGTGGGCTTTGTTTTTTACCCAATTTAATTTTGTTGTCTCTTTTTTGCCGGGCACCAAGAATGTTAAGGCCGATGCCCTTTCCAGGAGTTTCTGCGCTGACTCTTTGGAGGTTGTCGAACCGTCTACTATCCTGAATGATGGTGTAGTTTTCTCGGCTATTTCAACTGATCTGCAGTTGGCACTGGCGGAATTTCAGGGAGATAAACCTGAGAGATGTCCTACAGGGAAACTGTTTGTCCCAGACCAATGGAGAGACCGAGTTGTCTCTGAGGTTCATTGCTCTGTTTTGGCGGGTCATCCTGGCATTTTTGGTACTCGAGATCTTGTGAGACGCTCTTTTTGGTGGCCTTCCCTGTTCCGAGATGTCCGTCGTTTTGTGCAGTCGTGTGGAGTTTGTTCTAGGTCCAAGCCCTGTTGTTCACGTTCTAGTGGGCTATTATTGCCTTTGCCTGTACCTAAGAAACCTTGGACACACATCTCTATGGATTTTATTTTAGAGCTTCCCGTCTCTCAGAAAATGACTGATTTGGGTGATCTGTGACAGATTCTCCAAGATGGTCCACTTGGTTCCCCTATCTAAGTTGCCGTCTTCATCAGAGTTGGTGCCTTTGTTTTTCCAACATGTTGTTCGTTTGCATGGTATTCCCGAAAACATTGTTTCTGACAGAGGGGTGCAGTTTGTATCCAGGTTTTGGAGGATTTTTTGCTCCAAATTGGGTGTTCAGCTGTCTTTCTCCTCGGCATTTCATCCTCAGACCAACGGTCAGACTGAAAGGGCTAACCAGACCCTGGAGACCTAATTACGGTGTTTTGTTTCTGCGGATCAGGATCACTGGGTTTCGTTTTTGCCTTTGTCTGAGTTTGCCCTTAACAATAGAGCTAGCTCTACCACGTTGGTGTCCCCCTTTTTCTGCAATTTTGGGTATCACCCCAGGTTCCTCTCAGGGCAGCTTGAGGCGTCTGACTGTCCGGGGGTGGATTCGGTGGTCAACAGAATGCAGCAGATTTGGGGGCAGGTAGTGGATAAATTGTTTCAGTCCCAAGAAACTGCCCAAAAGTTTGCCAACCGGCGTCGGACTGTTGGTCCCCGGTTTAAAGTAGGGGACATGGTGTGGTTGTCCTCTAAACATATTCCTATGAGAGTTCCGTCTCCTAAATTTAAGCCCAGATTTATTGGACCTTAAAAGATTTCGGAGATTATTAACCCTGTATCTTTCCTTTTGACTCTGCCTGCATCATTTAAGATTCACAATGTCTTCCATAAGTCCTTGTTGAAAAAACATGTGGAGCCAGCAGTTCCTGCAGCAGCGCCTCCTGACCCTGTTTTGGTACAAGGGGATCTGGAGTATGAGGTTGAAAAAATTCTGGATTCCCATCGCAGTAGGCGTCAGCTTCAGTACCTTGTGAAATGGAAGGGTTATGGGCAGGAGGATAACTCTTGGGTTGTGGCTTCTGACATGCATGCGGACAGGTTGGTTCGCGCCTTCCATCATGCTCATCCCGAGCGACCCGGTGGCGTGGGTGAGGGTTCGGTGACCCCTCCTCAAGGGGGGGGTACTGTTGTGAATGTTAGTTATGTTTTGGCTGCTGGGATGCTCCCTCTGGTGGCCAGGAATGGTTTGGACTTGGACCAGGTGTGTTGTGCAGTGGGTGTTTCCTTTGCTAACTCTCTGCTTATTTAAATCCTGGTCTGATTGCAGGCTGTTGCCGGATGTCAGTTGTTCTTTGTATCTCCAGCCTGCTTAATCCTGCTCTACACCACATCTTCCCCAGATAAGTGCTTGCTCTTTATTTATTGTCTGGTTCTTTTGTTTATCTGGGTTTGTCATTTGCTGTGGTTGGTTTCAGTTTATTTGCTTGTAGGGATTTTCCCCCTTAGTGGATTGTTGAGGAACTCCCTGCAGTTCTGTGTGGAGTATAGCTCCTTTGGGTCCATGTGTTTGTGGCTTGTTGACTTTGTTATGATTCTTGTTTTCTGTTCATTGGTATGACAAGGGCACCTGGTATAGGACGGAGTTCAGATCGTGCGATCTAAGGGCCTTTTTGTACTATCAGGAAGTTGGTATTTTGCAGGGTTTTTCTCTGGCCACCATCAGTCTCTTTCCTGTCCTTTCCTATTTTAGTCAGCGGGGGCCTCACCTTTTGCTAATCCTGTCATCTACCCGTGTATTGTGTTTTTCCTATATCACCGCAATCTTTGAATGTGGGGGGCTAGCTATTCTTGATTATTTTCTGAGGCAGAGAGTTATTCATCTTTCCTACCTTTAGGATAGTTAGTTCTCCGGCTGGGTTCGCGGTGCACAGGATGTTAGTTCACCCCTCGGCTACTTCTAGTTGTGATGGTTAGTAAGGGGATGGCGGCCAGATTAGTTGCCAATGCTCTTGTCACCTTTTGCCAATGATTTGTGGTGGTCTTCCATGGTTCCGGATCATAACAGCCATGTGTGCAGAGTGCCAGGTGGGCGGAGCCTAGCTGGGCCATGTGTGCAGAGTGCCAGGTGGGTGGAGCCTAGCGGGGTAATGTGTGCAGAGTGCCAGGTGGGCGGAGCCTAGCGGGGCCATGTGTGCAGAGTGCCAGGTGGGTGGAGCCTAGCGGGGCCATGTGTGCAGAGTGCCAGGTGGGCGGAGCCTAGCGGGCCATGTGTGCGGGCGGCGGAGTGCGAAGTGGGTGGAGCCTAGCGGGGCCATTTGTGCGGGCGGCGAAGTGCGAAGTGGGTGGAGCCTAACGGGGCCATGTGTGTGGGCGGCGGAGTGTGAAGTGGGTGGAGCCTAGCGAGGCCATGTGGCGCTGAGGACGTCAGTCCTGGGCACTGCATGGCTGGGGACAGGTGAGTGTGAGTGTGTGTGTGTGTGTGTGGACATGCCGCATGCAGGAGGGGGCGGAGCGAGCTGAGCGGGGAAGTGTCGGTTCCCTGCACACGTAACCTGGGTAAATATCGGGTTACTAATCAAAGCGCTTTGCTTGGATACCCGATGTTTATCTTGGTTACCAGCTTACCGCAGGCTGCCAGCGATGGCTCCCTGCATACTGTAGTTGTAAAAAGCCCTGCTTTTGCTGATAGAACCATTCTCAAATGTAACTCGAACTTCCGAACTTTTAGCAAAAAGCTCGAGTTCAAGTTCTAACTAGAACACCCCACAAAATCACTCGAACTGCGAACTGGTGAACCGCGAACCGCGCTCAACTCTACTCAGAAGGAGAAAACTAGAGGTCTATTGAAGGTAGCTACCCTTTTGGAGTAGGTTCACACATCGCACTCGTGGAGTGCAACAAGTGAACTCACTCTAAGCTAATGTCCAGCCTTTTAGCAATCCTTACAATATGATTTAGGATATTTATGAAGCCAGACACCGATTCTGACAGCCATTTGAGGACATTTCCCACCATCACTACTGAGCGATTCAGCTGAATTTAGTTGAAAGAGCTCATTTACATATTCTTCTATCTATAAATAGATAAATAACTGTACGTGGTGCATAATATTAATATTGATCTTAAACGTTTCTTCCCACATTTGCCATCTGCTTATATCTTCAGTATACTTAAATCCGGCAAATCTTGTTAGTTATTAATCACTTGCAGATGCTTGAGAGGTGTCCTAACTATTTTTAATGTATTTATTTTTATCTTTGGGAGAGGTGATTATGAATTAAAGGAAAGAGTTATCTAAAATGGAAACTATGAAGTCTAACTGTATAAGGAAAAACTGTATTTTTGGATAAAAAAATTATTTTTAAGGCGTTGTCTAATCTTCTTTCTTTCAGAAGTGTACCCCTCTACCGCTCCCCAGCTTCCTGCATGCCAAGGGTGATGATCCTCTAATGATTGAGAGCTCATACCAGCATAAACAGTGTAGGCTACCATACTGGAAGCAGAAGCTGCTTTACCTCTCTAGCATCAGAAGAGAACAAGGACACTGAAGGTGGCAATCCAGTATTTTGAGCAAAGCTTACAAATAGTGATGAGCGAGCACGAAAATGCTCAGTTGCTTGGTACTCGAATCGAGAAACTCAGACTGTTCGGGTACTCATCTCTGCTAATGAGTACAATGGAAGTTAATGGAAAACTTATTTCTAGCAGACCCCTGGGAGGTCTTGGAGCAGCAGCACTCACCATGTGTGTCCACAATTCTTTATTTTAAATCTGTGATCAGGGCCTGTTGAAGCACGGTTTGACACGCACAAAATGGCTGTTGTCTGGATGTTCCCCACTCCCTCTTCCCTGCATCCCACAATTTGGTGATCTTATGGATTTAAAATAAAGAATTATGGAGAGCAATAGAGAGTGTGGCTGAGTTTTTATGCTGTGCAGCCCACCGCCTATAGTCTTTCTTTTTACTATCAGTAATATTGTCAAGTGGAGTTAGTGGGCAAGCGGTTAGTGCTGGACCTGTAAATTGTTGCACAGAAATATTAGTGAAACGTTCTTTTGACAT
Source organism: Anomaloglossus baeobatrachus (assembly GCF_048569485.1). Lineage (NCBI taxonomy): Eukaryota > Metazoa > Chordata > Amphibia > Anura > Aromobatidae > Anomaloglossus > Anomaloglossus baeobatrachus. Next base: position 813,182,506 of record NC_134353.1, on the reverse strand, counting down.
TGTGACTGCAGGATAGTGAAAGATGGGGGCTCCTATACTGTCCCTCACACTAAGGGACTCTAGTCTATCCCTAACTTCTGGTTCACCCCTAATGGTGGAGATGCCGGAGTTCTGTGCCTCATTAATTTCCTGACCAGAACTAAACTGTTACTTCCCGAGGGAAGGAAGGGGCAGTAGTGTGATGGCAACACAGATAAGACAGACACGGAAAAAACAAAACTCAGCTAGACTGAAAACTCCCAGGCGTTAACAGTAACAAACTAAGGAGGAAAACAAAAGAAATTAGGCAGCAAGAAAAAGACAACAGAGGTTAAGACTGCAACTACTCACAGCAATAATGCACTAGATCCACCATTATGTCAGTTGACGAGGGTCAGGATCCTGCTCGGACCCTACTTCGTCCAAGGCAGGATCCAACTGACAAGGATTTTGGGCATCGGGGCAGATGCTTACCTCCTCTTGAGTTTGTGAATCTTTGGAGCAAAACTCTGATGCCCATGGGATACAATGTGTGAACAGCTTTGTAGACTCGCCCATGTGTGGATTACCAGTCAGTTTGCCTGGTTGGAGATTTATGATGTGGGGGGAAACAAGTTTAATTGGGGTGGCACCTCTAAGATGTGAACTGTTTGTGATTTTGAGGTGCAGGAAGAGGAGGAGAGGCCACTTGATGCAGCGCTTGCCATCCACTCTAGCCCATGCTTTCCTGGACTAAATTTGTCCGCTGATTTATTATCTAATGTTAATGAAGATTGTTGCCCAATATTTTGTCCATGGATTCAAATGGATATCGGGTGGGTTTATCCACTATTATAAACCGTTCATGAACTTTTTTGTTATTATTTATTTGAGTTTTGTGGATTTTTGTATTTATTGAATTAGATGCACTTTTTATATTTGCGCGTTATTAGTGCATTTATATTTTTCTGTGTTTATTATTGCTATGGATATATAATATGGAAATATATTGTGCACATACACAGATAAATGCATTTATGTCTACATATACTTTTTTGGAAAGAGGTTTTGTTTCATATGCAAATATTTTTTCTTTTTGCTTCCATTTGGCAATGAATCCAACTAGTATTTGTTCATGTCAACTACGTTCCCTGGCGATGTCATGGTTAATCTTGGTTGTAAGAGTTATCTCACCTTTAGTGTATTTGTCCAATTAAGCATTTAATATTTAACCCCTTAATGACTGTGGGCACTAATATTACGTCCTAGCGGTCATAGTGTTACTCCCGGCGGTCTGCTGCTGGCAGCTTGCCGTGATCGGCGCACATCTCAGCTGATTTTCACAGCTGAGATGTGTGCCTGCCAGGCACGAGCCTAAACGTTATCTGCTGGTGCTGTTTAACCCCTTAAATGGTGCTGTCAATATGTGACAGCGTCATTATAACGGCATTGGCGGTAGACATTTACTCACCGGCCGATGATGAAAGTAACATGATCACGTGACTTCCGGTGGTTGTCATAGTAGCACAGGGTCATGTGATGACTCCTGTAGCTCACATGAATTACTTTCGGTTTCACCCGGCGCAGAGCTGGGTGAGGCAGAAAATTAGCATATCTGCTGTTTACAGCTGTATAGCTGTAATCAGCAGATATGGCAGAGCGATCGGATTGTTCATCCATATAGCCCCCTAGGGGGACTAGTAAAATAATAAAAAAAGTTAAAAAAAAGTTTTAAAAAATTAAAAAAAAAATAAAACCTAAAAGTTCAAATCGTCCCCCTTTTGCCCCATTGAAAATCAAAGGGTTAAAACAATAAAAAAATATACACACATTTGGTATCGCCGCGTTCAGAAACGCCCGATCTATCAAAATATAAAATTAATCAATCTGATCAGTAAACGGCGTAGAGACAAAAAAATTCCAAATGTCAAAATTACATTTTTTGGTCGCCACAAATTTTGCGCAAAATGCAATAACAGGGGATCAAAACTTAGCATCTGTGCAAAAATGGTACAGTTAAAAACGTCAGCCTGAGATGCAAAAAATAAGTCGTCATTGAGCCATAGATCCCGAAAAATGAGAATATTATGGGTCACGGAATATGGCATAAAATGTGCGCCACTTTTTTCGGACTAACTTCTGATTTTTTTTTAACCTTTTTATATAAAACTAAACCTATACATGTTTGTTGTCTATGAACTCGCACTGACCTGAGGCATCGCACTGACCTGAGGCATCACACTGACACATCAGTTTTACCATGTAGTGAACACAGTGAATAAAATGTCTCAAAAACAATAGTGCTGTCACACTTTTTTTTTGCAATTTCTCCGCATTTAGAATTTTTTTGCTGTTTTCCAGTACACTATATAGTAAAACTCATGGTTTCATTTAAAAGTACAGCTCGTTTTGCAAAAAAGGAGCCCTCACATGACCATATTGACTGAAAAATAAAAAAGTTACGTCTCGGAAAAAGAATGGCGAAAAAAAAATGGAAAGCGAAAAATCGGCCGGTCATGAAGAGGTTAATGCCTTAGAGATATGGCAGGATTAAGAGCGTTTTTCTGCTCGAAACACATATACCTCGGTTTACACTGCTGTTTTAATATTTTTCTTTTTTATGGATTTGGAATAAAGTTTTGATTTTCAATATACTCTTTATGCGGATGCTGGTAAGACAGTCTTCTTTTTATCACTAGCTAACAATTAATAACAAATGTCATTGACTGCATACTTTTGACAGACTTTGAAAACTGACAAGACCTTTTTACATAGTTCACTAGAAAATTTACAAAAGATAGTACTAATAATACCTAGAAATGTGTTTCACTGGCTAATTGGGAGAAGGCAGTAATAAGTAGCAATAACTATTTAGATTGTTCACTGGCTACTTACCTATCTCTATTTCTATCATTAAATGCTGATTTTTGGCACACAGCTTTCCCTACACTGCATGTCCCTATTCTACATTATAAACATACTGTATATACTTTTATCTAAGGAGTTAAAAAAATTCAGAAGTTTGTCGGGGAAAAGAATAGTGCTTTTGTCGCCATTTTCTGAGACCCGTAGTATCCTCATTTTTCAGGATCGGGGACTTAGTGATGGCTTATGTTTTCATCTTGAGCTGGAGTTTTTAATTATACCATTTCTTCAGTTGATATGCTGTTTTAATTGCCTGTTATTGCATTTTAAAAAAAATGTTGCGGCAACCAAAATACTTAATTTTGGCATTTGAACTTTTTTCTTACCATGCCAGGTACCAATCAGATTAATTGATTTTCTCTTTTGATAGATCGGGCATTTCTGAATGCGGTGATTCCAAATTTTTTTAACTGTTTTATTTTCAAGGGGGTGATTTGAACTTTTAGGTTTTTTTTTTCATTTTTTCATATTTTTGAAAACTTTTTTTGACATTTTCTCATTTATTTTACTAGTTTTCCTAGGACACTTTATCACTGCACAGTTCAATCGCCTGTGCATTTCTGCAAATCAGAGCAGCATTGCTCTGATCAGCAGAAATGCTCATCTCCTGTGAGTGTCAGTGCGCTCACAGGATGTGAGTCAAAGCAGGATCAGCATCAGCTAACCCTGCACTACCATGACAACACATTGACGCTCTGTGATCGCATCACGGAGCCGCCGATTGGGACGGGAAAGGCGCGATCCCTGCCGCGGCTCTTTAAATCGCGCTGTCAGTGTTTGACAGCACAATCTAAGGGGTTAACAGGCGTGGGTGAATCTCCGATCTCAGTGAATACTGAGAGAATTCAGCTGGTGTCATGAAATAACATGGCTTTTTGCAACTCTCTTTCTGCATGTGTTTAATACGTTTTCCCTGTGTCTTTTCTCAGTATTAGGCCCCTTTCACACGTCAGTGATTCTGGTACGTTTGTGCTTTTTTATAAACGTACCAGAATCACTGACATATGCAGACCCATTATAATCAATGGGTCTGCTCACACGTCAGTGATTTTTCACTGCACGTGTCTCCATGCGGCGTACACACGTGTGCGTGATTGCCGCATGGAGACATGTCCATTTTTTTCTGGCGTCACTGATGTCCCACGGACCACGCAGTGGTGTGGTCCGTGAAACATGTGCCAGAAAAAAACGTGCTTCTAAAATAAAAAACATTTTAACTCACCCGGCTTCAGCCGCGCTCTCTGCAGCCTGTTCTCCCTGCTGCTTCTGAGCCGGCTGATTACTGTCGCGCATATTAATGATGCACGACACAGCCGACCCGGAAGCAGCTGCTGCAGGGGTCAGCGCAGGGCGGATGCTGCACCGCGGGAGTGATCAGCACCATGGAGAGCGGGAGCGGGCACAGGTGAGTTAATCTCTAAGTGCAATCACGGGCCACGGAGAACGGAGCCCGGATTGCACTTAGACAACCCACGTGTGCCATGATTCACGGCACACGGAGGGACATGTGTGTGTTTTACACGCCAGTGAAAAACGTCAGTGTGTGAAACAGGCCTTACAAATAACATAATTTATGGACCTCTATGGTTTGATTTCCTTGACTGTATGGATTGGAGGGGTTGATACAGACATCTGGTGGTAATTTCATGTAAATAGAATCTTTAAAGATATATTTACTTACAAAATTGGTAACGTGTTTAATACTTGTTTCACCCAATGTAAGTGAATACCACCATTAAGATATTAACCCCTTCACGACCGGCCGATTTTTCGCTTTCCGTTTTTTTTTTTTGCCATTCTTTTTCTGAGAGACGTAACTTTTTTATTTTTCAGTCAATATGGTCATGTGAGGGCTCATTTTTTGCAGAACGAGCTGTACTTTTAAATGAAACCATCAGTTTTACCATATAGTGTACTAGAAAACGGCAAAAAAATTCCAAATGCTGAAAAATTGCAAAAAAAGTGCGATAGCACTATGGTTTTTGAGATATTTTATTCACTGTGTTCACTATATGGTAAAACTGATATGTGGGTGTGATGCCTCAGGTCAGTGCGAGTTCATAGACACCAAACATGTATAGGTTTACTTTTATATAAGGGGTTAAAAAATCTGAAGTTTGTCCGAAAAAAGTGGCGCACGTTTTACGCCATATTCCGTGACCCGTAGCGTTCTCATTTTTTGGGATCTATGGCTCAATGACGGCTTATTTTTTGCATCTTGAGCTGACGTTTTTAACGGTACCATTTTTGCGCAGATGCTACGTTCTGATCGCCTCATTGCATTTTGCGCAAAAGTTGTGGCGACAAAAAAACATCGTTTTGGCGTTTGGAATTTTTTTGCCGCTACGCCGTATACTGATCAGATTCATTGATTTTATATTTTGATAGATCGGGCGTTTCTGAACGCGGCGATACCAAATGTGTGTATATTTTTTATTTTTTTAACCCTTTAATTTTCAATGGGGCGAATGGGGGGTGATTTGAACTTTTAGTTTTTTTTTAATTTTTTTAATTTTTTAAAACTTTTTTTTTAACTTTTTTTTTATTTTACTAGTCCCCCTAGGGGGCTATTGCGATCAGCATTCCGATCGCTCTGCAGTATCTGCTGATCACAGCAGATACGCTGTCTTTCTCTTTTGCTGTGTCCCCGACACAGCGAAAGTGAAAGCAAGTCAGGTGTAGTACAGGAGTCATCACATGACCCTGTGCTACCATGACAACTATCGGGAGTCACGTGATCGCGTCACGTGACGTCCGGGATCGAGCGGTAAGGAAAACATTACCGCGATCGCGCTTATAATGGCGCTGTCACATATTGACAGCGCCATATAAGGGGTTAATCGGCACGAGCAGATAACGATTCTGCTCGTGCCTAGCAGGCACACATTTCAGCTGTGAAAATCAACTGAGATGTGTGCCAATCGCAGCATGATGCTGCCGGCAGACCGCGAGCAGTAACATTATGTCATTTAGGACCTAATTTTACGGCCCGCGGTCGTTAAGGGGTTAAGATATACAAAATAGCAACCAATATAAGGGAAAAAATAAGAAATCATGACAGGGAGGATATTTATACAAAATAAAATATTTATATTCATACAACAAAATTATTTGCAATGTGAATGAATGTTACAGTCTTTGCTCAATAATCATGCAGTATACACAATTTGGCGATTACAAGAAGAGTGAGCATTTTGAACTTATGCCTGGCTTAAAAAAATTAGCAATTTTTAAAGCACTCCGTCCTGTGTAAACTAGATGTGCTGACGAGAACAATCTATTACTAGTCATTTTGAGTCCATCATAAGCATTGTCAATCTGTGTAAACAGGCTATTGAAATAAGTGCCAAACAGCAGACATGAAGCCAAACCTCACTCATCTTTAGATGCAGAAAATATTATTAAATGTAAAAGTCTAGATGTGAAGTTTAGGATATGAATTTGTTTATTAATAAGATCTTATATTCACACTCAAAAGTTGGACTAAGATAAAATCTAGCTTTGCAAATTATCTTTCTTGTTAATAAATTGATATTGTTGTAAATTATTAATGTATAGAGTTGATCAAATGGAAGTCCAGCAACACTACAGTCATTCCTCTTCCTGATGACTCCTAGGCTTTTTAAGAGTTGGGTGTAAGACATCATCTTTGATGATGATGAGTCTCTGAATGTCTCTGGGAACCCACAGACACATCCTGGTAGATTTAGCACCAGTCTAAAAGAAGCAAAGTCCTAAAAGTGATTTCACTGCATAATAGTCTGTGGAGGCATGAGGAAAATATTTTGTCCCTTTTTGAAGCTTCCCCCCATTATACAATGGATAGTGGAGCATGTCCACTGGGTTCAGTTAAGGCTACTTTACACACTGCGATATCGGTCCCGATATCGCTAGTGTGGGTACCCGCCCCCATCTGTTGCGCGACACGGGCAAATCGCTGCCCGTGCCGCACAACATCGCCCAGAGCCGTCACACATACTTACCTGTCCGGCGACGTCGTTGTGACCGGCGAACCGCCTCCTTTCTAAGGGGGCGGTCCGTGCGGCATCACAGCGACGTCACTGAAGCGTCACTGAGTGGCCGCCCAATAGCAGCGGAGGGGCGGAGATGAGCGGGACGTAAGATCCCGCCCACCTCCTTCCTTCCGCATAGCAGCCGGGAGGCAGGTAAGGGGAGCTTCCTCGCTCCTGCGGCGTCACACGCAGCGATGTGTGCTGCCGCAGGAATGAGGAACAACTTCGTTACTGCTGCAGTAATGATTTTTAAGAATGGACCCCCATGTCGCCGATTAGCGATTTTGAACGTTTTTGCAACGATGCAAAATCGCTTATCGGTGTCACACGCAACGGCATCGCTAATGCGGCCGGATGTGCGTCACAAATTCCGTGACCCCAACGACTCCGCATTAGCGATGTCACAGCGTGTAAAGCCCCCTTTAGAACAGGACTCTATTTTTGGATTTGTTATAGTTACAACTTTGAGATTTATATTTTGTTATTCCACCATTTTTCTCTCTTTTCTAATTGTCTATTGGTGACATATAGATTTTATTTGTAATTTGCACATATAGATTTTATTGGTATATGGCATTTCCAGTATCAATGCTAAAGGGTTAAACAGTCTATTTAAAAGATCTCTTCTATGGAGAGAAGCCCAGTCACTTAAAGCCAACATACTGTGAGTTCAAGAAACACATTTGAATAACACAGACACACAAAGATTGCAGAACAGACACTTTCCACATATGTGTCACTCCCATGCATAGACAAAAAAAGAAGAGTAAAAATAGAAATCAAAAACAGTGTCGCCTTTCAGCTCATCACTACCATTGTGGACAGTGAGGGCAGGTATGTCATTCTGGTGTGCAGCATAAACAATCAGACCAGCACCATTGTCTCCATATACGCTCAAAACACCAAGCAAATCGCATTTGTCAAAGACACTATGGCCATAGTAACTGATGTAAAAAAGATGCCCTCCTGGTGTGTGGGGATTTTAACATCACTCCATGTCGCAACATTGACAAATCCGAACATCCCAAACACAAAGGACAAATCCCGACCACTTTCCCAAACTCTCCTGTCAGAAGAGCTGTATGACGTGTCGTGGGTACTGCCCTCCTGTGAGTTCTACTTGCATTCACACAAAGGATATTCAAGAATCGATTAATAATTGTAGACAAATGGTTGTTACAGTGTTGAGGAGAGCCATTGGATCAAATACTTAACACTAGAACTACTGAGGTAGTCATTTTGAGTACTTTGCACCATGTATTTCTATATAGGTGTCACGAGTCCAGTAGTTCTAGTGTTAATTAACCTCTGGACATCGGGGATTGTTGGAAGTGTGTTCAATGAAATCGATTCTCTATACGTAAGCCAGTGCTTAGAGATACCCAAGATGGCCCCGATGACATCATAGACCTGCCCATCAGTGTCACCATGGATCCGCCTCGATGATGTCATAGACCCTCCCATCAGCATCACCGCAGATCCGCCCCAATTATGTCACAGACCCACACATCGGCATCACCGCAGTTCCACCCTGATGACTTTATAGACCCACCAACGTTGACGCCCACCAATCAGCCTATAGATTAACACATTGTTCAACCCACTGACAAATGACCACACCCGGGCATGCCCACTGTAGGGCTGACCATGCCCCTTTTCCTAGTTGATATAAGAGCCTGTCACTAATAAAGCACTCTCTGTTTTGGACCAATCTCGATCAAGAAAAGATGAACAACCGACTGTGTGTGTCTGATGTAATTTTTCAAGCATGCACTTGATCCTCATTAGTTAGGTCAGGTAGTAGGCAACACATGAACCTTTGTAAAAGTTCACCCTAACAACAGGATATCCAGAAGGCCACGATAAGCACTATCATGTGGTCAGACCAGGCCCCATCTCATGTCACATTACAAAGGAGTATAATTACCCAACATACTCCCCATCAAGACTGAACAATTACCTGATCTCTTCTCATATTATTAGGCTCTAACTACAGGAGACATTAAAAGAATATTTCACAATTAACAGTACACTTGATGTATCCCCATCAACAGTATGGTGCGAACACAAGGCTTATATCAGGGGGAAACTCATTCAATTAACCTTTCGAAGTAAAAAAGCCAGATTACAGCAAATAGAGGAAATCAACCAGAACATAGCCTCATTAGAAGAGACACACAAGCAGAGTCCCACAAATACAACTCTCCAAAAACTGCAAAAACTAAGACATGAAATATACCAACTGCTCCAACACAAGTACGAGCATATCCTACGGAAGAGTAAAGCCACATACTATTGGCAGGGAAATAGGGTAGTTAAACTACTGGCCAATAAAGTAAAAGCCAAAATAACTAAACAAAGACTAAACAAAGACTACCCCATATATGGAACGATAAAAACAATGAAATATATAACCTCAAAGAAATCGCCAACACATTTGCAAACTATTATTCCTCTCTTTATAACCTCCAGGAAGACAACTCAATGGCACAACATAACACCCAATTAATAAACCAATTCTTACAGAGATAAAAGTACCCTAAATACCAGAAGACAAATGAGATACATTAAACCGACCAATAACCCAATTAGAACTAAAACAAATAATCAGAGCAACAAAAAATAACAAGTCCCCCAGTCATAATGGACTAGCAAGCAAATACTTCAAATGATTTGAAGATATATTAACCCCCCATTTGGCATCAGTTTAGAATCAGGTTTACAAAATTCATTTGAAACCGGGGAAATTCCCAAAGAAATGATCCAGGCAACAATTGTACCTCTTCCAAAAGCAGTAAATTAATAAGACCTGATCGAACCATCAATTTCAGGCCGATTTCATTATTGAACACAGATTTAAAAATGTATTTAAAAATTTTAGCTACTACAATTTCAGATATGATCCCATTGTTGATGCAAAAACATCAGGTAGGATTTGTTAAATCTAGACAGACCTTGGATAGCACAAGGAGGATGAGTGACATCCTCCACATGACTGAGAAAAGTCAGATACCTTCTGTGCTCCTTTTCTTAGATGCGATGAAAGGGTTTGACGAAGTGCATTGGGGGTTCCTGTTTGAGGTGCTGTCTAAATTTGGACTCAGCAGGAATATATTGAAAGCAAATACCCCTCTATAATCTAGCCCATCAGCCTCAGTCCTCGTATCTGGAATGATGTCAGATAAATTCAACATTACTAACGGTACAAGGTAGGGGTGTCCCCTCTCACCATTAATATTTGCACTAAATTGAACCCCTGGCAGAAAAAATCTAATCACATTCTAATATAACGGGTAAAAAATTAAAAACTCAGAAAACAAAATTGGACTGTTTGCCGATTATATTATTTTAGCTCTCACCAACATCACAGAATCGATAGCTAAAGTTATGGAAGTAATAGATTCTTTCACTAAGGTATCATAAAATAAATTAAACATTTCCAAGTGTCAAATTTTAAACGCAATACCCTTTGACGTGTACCCTGCGGACCTGAAAACTAAATATCCCTTTAAGTGGGACAATGAAAATATAACATACCTGGGAATCTAACTAGCCCCCTCATCAGATAAAATGTTCTCATTAAATTATGAGGCTCTAAAGAAAAATATGAAAGTTGATCTGCTGCGCATGACACAACACGACATGTCCTGGCTAGGAAGAATCTCATCCAGTAAAATGTTCATACTTCCCCAAGTATTACTGTATATCTATTCCGCAGTCTACCCATTGCATTCCCCATGAAAATGCTCAAAGAAATACAATCCATTATATAAATTTATATTTGGCTAGAGAAACAACAGTGAGTCAGAGCAGACATTTTATATATCCCCATGAAAAAAGGAGGTCTGGGGTGCTCCTCAGTGGAGAGATTCTACAGAGCAGCCATATTCGGGAAGATATGGTTCATATGGAATAATAGCGATGATAGACACTGGCTAGAGATGGAAAGATACTTAATCGGAACTCCAAATGTGGCATCTCTCTTTTATTCATGCGCCCTGTCCAACCCTAATAGAAAGCTGTGTGTCTCACCAATGGTGGACATTGCTCTGGGAGTTTAGGGTGTACTGATTAATAATCTAAAGGTGGCACTCTGTAAGCTCCCTGTGGAGACCTTGGAAGGTGCATCCTGGATCTCCAGATCCAGAACTGGAAATCCCTGGGGATCACAATGATCGGAGACCTGTATGCGGGAGAGACACTGTCATTCACTGACAGAGAAATACCACATCCCATATAAAGACTTCTAGAAATATTTACAAATAAGACACTTCTTACAGGAAAAAAGAAATATGATCATCTAACAACCCTCACCACTCCTCACAATGCTGCACAACCCAGCGTCACAGATGAAAGCGTTATCCTTAAGTTATAATCATCTGCTGAAGGATACATTCTCTTCTCTGAACACAATGGGAGAAAGACCTACAGTGCACCATCACACCAGGTCAACGGCAGACATCATTCTCAATGATAGGAAAGCGTACCAAATGTACAAACCACCTAGAAAATGCTTGGAAATTACTATACAGGTGGTAGCTTACTCCTATATAGACTGTTGCAAATCTACTGCAACTCTTCAGATGTGTACTGGAGATGCGGAGACCCTAACGCAGACATTATGCACATCTGGTGGACTAGCAATAAGGTAAAATTATTATGGAATGCAATTAATAATTTAATGTCCCAAATTAGCAATATTCCAATGAAAATCACTAAAGAACAGGCGCTTTTCGCCATTAACCTGGACTTAGTCCCGTACAAATTTCAGATAGTGATGGTGCACGTCCTCACAGCCACCAAAGGAAAAATAGCAAGTTATTGGAAAAATCCTGGTTGTCCGTCAATAGCTGAAATTACAGCACTGGTCAATGACAACTGACAGAGAAATAAATCGCCTCATCTACTAACAATACATCACTATTCCTCAAAAAATGGGACAGCTGGCTAACCTTCATTTTAAATACTGTGGATGTAGAGAAGTGACATGGCACTACTGGTAACACACGGGTTCAATCTGATGTCATCACCCCTGCCCCTTCCCCCTTCTACCCAAATAATTTGTTGTGATAAGAAGTTATTGCCACTGTTGAAATGTTTAGTTATTAAGGAAAATGAAGAGAATATGTAATAATGATGTACTGTTATTACTTGCATATATGATGTAATATATGGGTTTATACTTTAATAAAAATGTAATGTTTTTTTAAAAAAAAAAAAGTAATTTCACTGGATTGTCATCTAATTAGATAGATAAGATGAATGTGTGTGACTTTAATAACGATGTGTAAGTGCTTAAATAAAATGTCAGCTATAAGGCAACCAGGAATCTGACATACTGTAATTTTTCTGTATACTCTATGACATATGGCTGTCCATGGGGTTACTTATGTACTTGTAAGACAATAATTTTTGGAGAATATATACTATATATAGTTAGGTCCAGAAATATTTGGACAGTGACTGAATCTTTGTGTTTTGTCCTCATGCATGCTGCTATTTTTTATTAAAAATGAAACAACTGGGATGCCATTGAAATGCAGACTTTCAGGTTTAATTAAAGGGGTTAAACAAAAATATCTTATGATACGTTTAGGAATAGCAACAATTTTTCTACAAAGCCTCCTCATTTCAGGGGCTGAAAAGTAATTGGACAAATTTACCATAAATAAAATGTTCATTTTTAATTCTTCATAGACAATCCTTTGTAGGCAATGACTGCCTGAAGCCTGGAAACCATGGGCATCACCAAAGATTGGGTTTTCTCCTTTGCAATGCTTTGCCAGGCCTTTACTGCAGCTGACTTCAGTTGTTGCTTGTTTGTGGGTCTTGCTGCCTTAAGTTTTGGCTAAAGCATGGAAAATGCATGCTCGATGGGGTTCAGCTCTGGTGATTGACTAGGCTTTACAAAATATTTCACTTATTTGCTTAAAAAACTCCTGGGTTGCTTTCGCAGTATGTTTTGGGTCATTGTCAATCTCTACGGTGAAGTGCTGCCTAATCAACCTTTCTGCATTTAGTAGAATCTGAGCAGCACATTTAGCCCTGTACACTTCACAATTCATCCGGCTGCTTTTGTCTTCAGTCACATCATCAATAAACACTAGTGACCCAGTGTCATTAAAAACCATGCATGCCTGGCCATCAAACTGCTTCTACCATGTTTTACAGTGAATGTGGTTGTTTTGGATCATGAGTAGCTCCAAGCTTTCTCCATGCTTTCTTCTTCCCATCATTCTGGTACAGGTTGATCTTAGTTTTATCTGTCCATACAATGCTTTTCCAGAACGGGGCTGGTTTCTTTAAATGCTTTTTAACAAAGTATAATCTGGCCTTTCTATTTTGAAGGCTGATTAATGGTTTGCACCTTGTTGTGAATCCTCTGTATTTGCTCTCATGAAGTCGAATCTTTATGGTACACTTATGTACTGAAACATTCACTTCCTAGAGAGTGTTCTTCACTTGGGTGGATGTTGTGAAGGGGTTTTCCTTCACTAAGAAAAGGATTTTGTGATCATCCACCACATATACCAAACTCTTCATTTGGCCATCCCTAACATTTTTGCTATCTCTCTGATGTATTTTTCTTTCTTTTCAGCCCAATGATAGTCTGTTTTTCCTCCATTGAGAGCTCCTTTGATCACATGCTATGGGTTCACAACAACTGCTTCCAAATGTAAATGCCATACCTGGAATCAACTCCAGACCTTTTAACTGCTTAATTGATGATGGATTAATGAGGGAATAGCCTATTCAGCCCATTAAAGAGCTTTTGAGATAATTGTCCAATTACTTTTGATTCCTTGAAAAAGAGGCAGCTACATGTTAAAGAGCTGTAATTCCTAAACCCTTATTCCAATTAGCATGTGAATACCCTCAAATTAAAGCTGAGAATATGCACTTAAAAACACATATTCATTACATAATTGTAATTGAAAATGTTTTGGTAAACAGGTAAAATGCCAAAATTTCTGCCAGTGTCCAAATATTTCTGGATCTAACTGTATGAGATAATAAAATCAAAAGGGTGAACTAATGAGAAAGAAATGATAGATTTCACCATAGATTCCTTTCCCTCAACTTGTATTTCATACTAGTTTGATACTGGTATAACAACAATCAACATTTTATCAAAGAGTATGTAATATCAGCATTAGTATCCCTGCACTTTTTTGCTTTCTCCACTCAGCAGGGGCACTGGTGCACTCACCATCCCGGGCGTCCTGTGATGTCTCCTATCCCCATCGCAATATCCTGCTCCTGGTGTGTGACTTGCTGTACAGGTCCTCCAGGAGCACGCTTAGGGTGCATGCTCTCTCCCCTTCTCTTAAAGGGGCCGCATGCTTAATTTGAAAGTGCCTATTAGCCACTCAGGAACTGAATTCTTGAGGCAATTTCCCTCATTAGAAGGTGCTTGAGCAATGTGTCTAGTCAGTTTGTCTGTATGTGTCAGGGCCAGGTGGACGGGCAGACCCAGGAGGTGGATCCACTGGGCCGAACTCCTAGATGGTGGTAAGGGGTCCGGTAGCTGGAGCACTATAGGCAGCAGAACAGTCCGTGCATAAGAGTATAACGGAGAAGTCCCTGGGACCACGGAGTCACTGATGGTAGTCCGGGTGACGTAGCTCAGGTTCGGAAGCCGAGAAGATGTCAGGCGGGGTCCGGAACCTTCGGAGCGAGATGACGGGTCACCGCAGGGATCCGAGATGGTACGGACTGTCAGGATGGCAGATGGACAGCGTTCGGGGTTCGGGATTCGGCAGGACCGGATGGCGAGGCAGGCACGGCTCTACAAGAGAGATAGGTGAGTATATCATAGAGCCATCAGGAGACCTGACTCCTAGCTTAAGAAACACGAAGATCAGGCCCCGCCCCCTTGGACATTAAACCCCTTTATACCCTGTACCTGTTTGCATCATTTCCTGTTAATGGACGCTGGCCCTTTAAGAAAGGGTCAATGACCGCGCGCGCGCCCTAATGCGCATGCGCGCGGCCCGAGTGCCAGAAGCCAGAGCAGGAAGCTGCGAGGAGGAAGCAGCAGGGCTGGGCTGGGGCTGAGAAGCCGACGGGCGCCGGGAGCGGGGACCAGGACGCCGGGGACGCGCTGGCAATGGATGCAGGAGAGCGGGGAGCGGCGGTGACCGGACCAAGGAACCGGGAAGCAAGGCAGGGGACCCGGGGAGCGTGACAGGTGAGCCGGAGGGCAGCGCAGGGGACCCGGGGAGCGTGACAGTATGGCTACCTGTGCACGAGGTCCAGAGTTCATTCCAGTCTTTCATACCTGTACCAGTCTGTACCAGCCATCCTGCCAGTACATGCATTCCAGTCTACACCAGCCATCCTGCTGGTACATGCCGGTTAGTCTGTACCAGCCATTCTGCCGTCCTGCCGGTACCTGCCATCAAATCTATACCAGTAATCCTGCCAGTACCAGCCTGCCAGTCTGTTCCAGCCACCTTACCTGTCTCTGTAACTGCATTCCTGGTCCCAGGGGTCAGTTTCAGCAGAACCGGGGAGTGCCCTAGAGTAGTATCTGGTGGCTACCTTCCAGCGCAAGTCTATCCTCTTCATCAGAGGTGCTAGTGAAGACAAAGTAGTCACTCAGTCACATCTCTCCAAGGTAATCACGGTCCCATGGCGCACTGGGTCCAGATTCACCAGCATGACAGTTTGCTCAGGCCATGAATCTTGCTCGTGGCAGGAGTAGAGGCAGCAAGTGGGATTAGTGGACCCACTGGGCTACAGGGGGACCCTGAGCTTAACTCTTAGTGAGAGGAACTTGAGTAAGTGTCCACCTCAAGATGGACACCGCGAGGTTGTGACCAGGACTGTGGCAGCTGACCCCCAGGACAGGTGACAGACTCAAGTATAGGCAGGCTGACTAAGGAAGACTGGACAGGTGAATACAGACAGGAATGGTGGGCATGTCAGGAGTTCAGAGGTATGGGACGGCAGGTACTGGAGGCGGACACAGGGTTAAGAGGACAGGAGCTCAGGACCTAACAACTAGCTAGGTAGCATACTAAATAATTAGAGGCATTGTGCAGACACCTCTCCTAATGGGAGTCAGCCATAAATACACAGGATGAGAGGTATTTCCTGGAAATGGCATGCCGGCCCTTTAAGAGTGTGCGCACGCGCGTTTTAGGTGCACTCCCGGGAACCCACTGCAGCATGTACAAGGCCCAGGAGGGGAAGGAGGCAGCGGAGCATGTGGGTGGCCACGTGGCAGTGATGTAGGACGCGACCCAGTCGGGGCAGTGAGTAAGTCGGCATCTCTGCAGAGATGCCAGCGCTATAAAGTCTGGCTGACCCCAGCTCCCCTACACTTCCAGCATTTTATGAGGAGATGACCCACCAGCGGGAAAAGCAGGATCAGATTCTGAACTATCTGTGGTCCGTCAACACTCATTTGAACTGGCGCCAATGGCCTCATCTACACCAGTCCAGCCTGCAGTTTCAGCACAGTCATTTATTCCTGGTCCTCGCTCTCAACTTCCTCCATGGTTTAATCGTGACCTCAAGCAATGCCATAGGGTTCATTAACCATTGTACGCTGTACTTTGAACTTTTGCTCCTCAATTTCCATCAGACCAGGCCAAGGTGGCATTAATAATGTCCTACCTTGGAGGACATGTCCTTATGTGGTTCAATCCCTTATGGGAGAGGGGATCTCGAAATCTTGAACCTTCAACAAGTCAGGCCATGTCACCTCAGAAAGTGTTTTCTCCTCTCAGACTGCTTCAGGGAGGTCTTTTAGTAGACCAGTATGCTGATCATTTCTGCATCCTGTCTTTGGAATGCAGTTGGAATATTGAGGCGCTGTTAGCAGCCTTCTGGAAGAGTCTGATTGGGAGAATTAAGGATGAGCTGGCTGGTTGTGATATTGCCACCTCCTTAGATGACCTGGTTTCACTGGCTATCTTAATCAACCTCTAGAGAGGAGAACCGAGAGAGGAGATCGATGCGTCTGGCTCCGTCATTCTAGAGGCCAACTGTTTTGCGTTCTTCATCTTCCACAGTTCCTCCTGAAGCTATGCAAGTGGACCAAGTGAAGCCACATAATCATCATGAATAATCAAGATTAGTCTTTATATATAAACATTCCTAGGGATTTAGAATGCAGTATGATTCCCATTCCAGTGATTGTCTTGGAGAAAAAGGGAATTAACATTAGTTTATTCAGTTCTCTATTGAGAAACATTTTTATTAATATTGCCTCCTCTCCTTGGAGGGATGATTTTCTTGATAACCTGATATTTTAATTTTTTTTTTCACTAAAATGAAAAGGCAAAGGTATTAATAAATTACCGCATCTAATAGTCAATTTTTGTTTATCTATGTGGGCTCTATTGTTACATTGGCTCACTAACATATAGGAGGCTGCATGGGCACTTTACAATATAGCCAACATTTCAGGATTGACATGTAAAGAAACCCCTAATTTTATATAATTTGCCAGCTTGTGGATGTGGGAAAAAACCCTCCTTTGGTGACATTGTTGCATTGCTGGCAGGTAAGGCATGGAAAGTACCATTTCTCTTAGTGGATAAATAGGACTGATTTTGTATTTTATAGCACTCCCAAAATCTGCCAGTGTTAGTTTTTCACGAATTATAGGCAGTTTTTCTTGCAAAAAAAGAGTAAATTGCTGAAAAGTTAAATTATCTGGATATGCCTGCTGCAAAATATTCCAATGTCGCTTTATAATACCATCAATCTGAAAATTAATAGGATTAAAAGTGCAAACAAAAGGTATTCTATTCAAGATTTGTCATTCCGGTTCATGTGTAGTTTCAATTGAGTGCCTGGCTCTTTTTAAAAGTTGTTTAGGATAACCTCTTTTCATAAACTGGCTCTCCACTTCATTCATTTTCTGATCACAGAGAACTATATCAGACACAATTCTTTTATTTCTTAAAAGTTGTGATTTGGGAATCACTTTTTCAATAGAATAGGAATGAACAATATAAAAATGGAGGCACTATTTTTATCCTTTTTTTTTTTTTTGTACAGATAGTAACTAGTTTACCTGCATGAGTTTTAATGATCATAGTGTCCAGAAAATTGATCTGTTTTAAATTATAAGACAAGGTACATTGTAATTCATCATAAATATTAGCAACATAATTGATGAACAACAGTGATGATTCAAGTGGCTCCTCTTATATGCAGAATACATCATTAATATAGCTATACCATGTTTTAGCATGTATGTAAAGTGGACGAGTATAAATAAATACATTTTCAATATACAACATAAAAAAATTTGCATATGGGAGGCCACATTAGCACTCATCGAAGAAGCCATGTAACAGCCTGTAAACCTTTAGTGTGTTCTATTGATGTATATAAACTCACTACCTCTATGGTAGTAATCTACACATCAGGAGTCAATCATCCTATGGATAAAGATGTTAGAGTTGAACTAGAAGGTGCCACAATTGACAATTCTGGGGGGGGGGGTGTCTATCACTGTCTTATGCACTTTGAGTAGAAAATAGAAAACATGTACCTGTGGTTCAAAGTTATATAAATTCTCAGGGAGTTTTTTATAGATCACTTTTGAATTAAAATATTTTTCAATAAATCTAATATAAATGATTTAATGACAAAATGTATAATTGGTGGAGGAATGTTGAACTAGATGGATTGAGGTATCTTTTCAACTTATGCAACTATGTAATATTTTTATTCTGAATTCTGGATAAAGGATCTCTTCCCAATATATGTATCAGTATCTGTAAGATGCCTCATAACTTCTTTTTTATATGAAAAATGATCCATGACTACGGTAGTTACCATTTGTTGGCAGGTTTTATATCAACGCTGCAGTCTTCCATAAGGGATTGTAGCACTAATCTTTCATCCCCATTGAGACTATTACTAAACATGAAAGTATCAGTTTCAAAATCATTAAATTTGGATTTAAGTAATTTATCTACATCCCTCATCACAAAGATGGAAAATGTCTCCACCAGGTGATAAAAAAGCTTTTCACTCGTACTCCCAAGTCCTTTAATTGAAATCCTGCATGTACTTCTTTAGATTGAAATGGGTCTATTTTATTTAAAGTGCTAAATGAAAGTCCCTTTTGTTTAGTCTATGTAGAATTTAGTAATTTAGATGAAATGTTAACTACTAATGAATCATCCCTACCTGGGACCTGGTTTGTATTATTGATGTTGATGCAGCTGTGTCAATGATGGGGTCCTGCCCATCTCATTTGTTTTGAGGAAGACTTCTTCTTCATCTTTTGAAAAAAGAATGCTGTTGTACAAAATGATCCTGGTGCTGTGATGATTTAAAACCTGTAAAAAAACCAAAGTGAGATGGTCCTTCCACCTGTAGACCCTGTTAGTCAAATAATCC
This sequence comes from Anomaloglossus baeobatrachus, assembly GCF_048569485.1. NCBI lineage: Eukaryota > Metazoa > Chordata > Amphibia > Anura > Aromobatidae > Anomaloglossus > Anomaloglossus baeobatrachus. The sequence goes on along the minus strand of NC_134353.1, from coordinate 813,163,238 downwards.
TCCATATCTCCTGTAAACTTGCAACATTTTATTTCCTGAGTTTCTTAATAGAAAGTGTCCAAGTGATGATTCACTGAATGTGTGACGCCCTGGCCTATCAGTTCATCACAGGGTATTGTGCAATCTGCCCTTCTGCACAGTATCCACCTCCTCCTTGGTTACGGGTCACTGACCTTTGGTGTTGCCAAGAACAAGCTAATCAAAATCCTAGGAACACTCTGCACCACACCCACCAGACGCACCAGTGGCTAACCTGAAGGGAATAGGGTTGCCCACTTGGGGGGGTTGGTTAAGGGGAGGTCAGGAGTGTCAGGAGACAGTGAGTTGTGGAGTGACTTTCAAGAAGAGAGGTCACCAGTCAGTTAAGCAGTGACTCTCAAGAGGATAGGTCAGGAGCTGGGCTCCTTGGTTTACTAGGTGGCAGACGTTGGTCTGGGCCTGGTAGGAGCTGGACCCCGGTTGCAGGGGGATCATGACAAGGGGCACGAACTGTCGGGGAGGACAGCCGGCAGCCTTGTGCCACCACCGGGCAGGGGCCAGGGCACGACGGGGTATGTGGACACTAGGTCGAGAAGGAGCTTCAAGCGTCTTCACAATTTACCCGACAAGGATGGAGCCTTCAAGATCCATTCTCCACCTGCTCCAAAATCGGGGTACTAGCCCAACGAGGGGGATATGACTTTCCCAATACATAGTCCAGAAAATCCCAAGCTGAACCCTGAGAGCAAGCTCACCCAGTTAGCCATACTAGTGAGTGGGACCCAATAGTTCTATGCTAGAGGGACCAGTTAGAAGTGAGGTGCCACGGAAAAGGCCACAAGCTAACAAGCAACACCAATGGGCATGGGATCTAGGCGTGCTCTCTCCCTGCTGCAGTGGTACTAAGAACTTTGGTTTACCACGGTTGTCGGTGTCAGCGTTATTGCAGTGAGTACTAAAGTGATCCCTGACCGTCCCAACGGCACCTCCCTGTCACCTACACCGAGTCCCGGGGCATCCGCCTACCCGTGGAGGGGTTAAACATCTGGCTGCCCACACCATTGCCACCAGGTACTCACCATTGCAGCGGTGGTACTCCATCATACTACGCACCACGGGTGGCATCAAAAATTGTCCTTACAATCCCCTGTATATGACCCCCCTTTAATTCCGAGTAGCTGCGCGACCCAACTCCTCGGGTCCGGAGACCCCTCGAACCACCGCGGATCTGGATCCGAGCAGCGGCGGCAGGCTGCTGATGCGGGGGAGGTACAAATGCAGTAAATTTCTCAGTTTTCAACCAGGATTTTAATTGCTGCTCAATGTTTTCCACCTTTACTTTAGTTTCTTCCATTATTTCATGTAGTTTATAAACAGTTAGGAGAATTAAATCCAAACAGCATTTGGTTAAAATATGCTCAAATGCATCACAAAAATTTGGATCATCTGCAAACAAAGTGGGTCTTGCGTTAACCCGTAAGGGTGCTTTACACGTTGCGACATCGCTAACGATATATCGTCGGGGTCACGATGTTTGTGACGCACATCCGGCGTCATTAGTGACATCGCAGCGTGTAACACCTCTGAGCGACCTAAAACGATCGCAAAAGAGGTAAAAATCGTTGGTATTGGAGAAGTCATTCCAACACTAAAAATCGTTGACAGGTGAGTAGCGAGGTTGTTTGTCGTTCCTGCGGCATCACCGTACCTGCGTCACGCCGACAATGAGGAAGGAAGGAGGTGGGCGGAATGTTTGGCCTGCTCATCTCCACCCCTCCTCTGCTATTAGGCAGCCACTTAGTGACGTCGTTATGACGCCGAACGAACCGCCCCCTTAGAAAGGAGGCGGTTCGCCGGTCACAGCGACGTCACAGAACAGGTATGTGCATGTGACGGTGCCATAGTGATAATGTTCACTACGGCAGCGATCACAACATATCGCACCAACGACGGGGGCGGGTGCTATTGCTAGCGATATCGCTAGCAATCGCTAGCGATGTCGCAGCGTGTAAAGCACCCTTTAGACGTCTGGAAATCTTTTAAACATACAGTAGTAATATTCAGCCAATGTGGCAGGGTAACCTCTTGGATAGAGATGAGCGAACCGGTCCCGGTTCGGCTCGAGGTCGGTTCGCCGAACGGAGGTCCCGTTCGAGTTCGGCTCGTCGAACGTTCGACGAACCGAACTCGAACTGCATAGGAAACAATGGCAGGCAATCACAAACACAGAAAAACACCTAGAAAACACCCTCAAAGGTGTCCAAAAGGTGACAAACAACTCACAACACATGGGAAAGTGACAAGGACATATACTCATGTGAAAACAAAAGAGCTGGACAAGGAAAAAGAGGAGGACACACAGATATATGAGTATATGCAAGGAAACATCGATTCCATTATTGTGCAACTTGAGCCCTGCTCATTTTAGGCTTCCAATCTTGATAAATTGCCTGAGCTCGCCACGTACGCCTTGGGGATCTTGTCGTGTCCTGCAGCCAGCGTTCTCTCGGAACCTGTCTTCAGTGCTGCTGGGGGTCTGCTGGCAGATAAGCACACATGTCTGTCCACTGACAATGTGGACATGGCTCTCAGAGGACTTTTCTTCCCCTGGGTCAGCCAGGGGACGGGAAAGGCACGCGTATTTTTGAGAGTGCTTCATGCCAAGCATCTTTTTCTTTTTCAAAAGGGGGCTCAACCGATGCCAGTCAAGTGGGGTGTGTGTGGCCCAGTTAGTGGAAACGAGGGAGACTGTAGTTGGAGTCCCCTCGCTGTGTCTCTAAAAGAACCAAGATGAACAAGTCATGGCTCTCAGAGGACTTTTCTTCCCCTGGGTCAGCCAGGCGACGGGAAAGGCACGCGTATTTTTGAGAGTGCTTCATGCAAAGCATCTTTTTCTTTTTCAAAAGGGGGCTCAACCGATGCCAGTCAAGTGGGGTGTGTGTGGCCCAGTTAGTGGAAACGAGGGAGACTGTGGTTGGAGTCCCCTCGCTGTGTCTCTAAAAGAACCAAGATGAACAAGTCATGGCTCTCAGAGGACTTTTCTTCCCCTGGGTCAGCCAGGGGACGGGAAAGGCACGCGTATTTTTGAGAGTGCTTCATGCAAAGCATCTTTTTCTTTTTCAAAAGGGGGCTCAACCGATGCCAGTCAAGTGGGGTGTGTGTGGCCCAGTTAGTGGAAACGAGGGAGACTGTGGTTGGAGTCCCCTCGCTGTGTCTCTAAAAGAACCAAGATGAACAAGTCATGGCTCTCAGAGGACTTTTCTTCCCCTGGGTCAGCCAGGGGACGGGAAAGGCACGCGTATTTTTGAGAGTGCTTCATGCCAAGCATCTTTTTCTTTTTCAAAAGGGGGCTCAACCGATGCCAGTCAAGTGGGGTGTGTGTGGCCCAGTTAGTGGAAACGAGGGAGACTGTGGTTGGAGTCCCCTCGCTGTGTCTCTAAAAGAACCAAGATGAACAAGTCATGGCTCTCAGAGGACTTTTCTAACCCTGGGTCAGCCAGGGGACGGGAAAGGCACGCGTATTTTTGAGAGTGCTTCATGCCAAGCATCTTTTTCTTTTTCAAAAGGGGGCTCAACCGATGCCAGTCAAGTGGGGTGTGTGTGGCCCAGTTAGTGGAAACGAGGGAGACTGTGGTTGGAGTCCCCTCGCTGTGTCTCTAAAAGAACCAAGATGAACAAGTCATGGCTCTCAGAGGACTTTTCTTCCCCTGGGTCAGTCAGGGGACGGGAAAGGCACGCGTATTTTTGAGAGTGCTTCATGCCAAGCATCTTTTTCTTTTTCAAAAGGGGGCTCAACCGATGCCAGTCAAGTGGGGTGTGTGTGGCCCAGTTAGTGGAAACGAGGGAGACTGTAGTTGGAGTCCCCTCGCTGTGTCTCTAAAAGAACCAAGATGAACAAGTCATGGCTCTCAGAGGACTTTTCTAACCCTGGGTCAGCCAGGGGACGGGAAAGGCACGCGTATTTTTGAGAGTGCTTCATGCAAAGCATCTTTTTCTTTTTCAAAAGGGGGCTCAACCGATGCCAGTCAAGTGGGGTGTGTGTGGCCCAGTTAGTGGAAACGAGGGAGACTGTGGTTGGAGTCCCCTCGCTGTGTCTCTAAAAGAACCAAGATGAACAAGTCATGGCTCTCAGAGGACTTTTCTTCCCCTGGGTCAGCCAGGGGACGGGAAAGGCACGCGTATTTTTGAGAGTGCTTCATGCAAAGCATCTTTTTCTTTTTCAAAAGGGGGCTCAACCGATGCCAGTCAAGTGGGGTGTGTGTGGCCCAGTTAGTGGAAACGAGGGAGACTGTGGTTGGAGTCCCCTCGCTGTGTCTCTAAAAGAACCAAGATGAACAAGTCATGGCTCTCAGAGGACTTTTCTTCCCCTGGGTCAGCCAGGGGACGGGAAAGGCACGCGTATTTTTGAGAGTGCTTCATGCCAAGCATCTTTTTCTTTTTCAAAAGGGGGCTCAACCGATGCCAGTCAAGTGGGGTGTGTGTGGCCCAGTTAGTGGAAACGAGGGAGACTGTGGTTGGAGTCCCCTCGCTGTGTCTCTAAAAGAACCAAGATGAACAAGTCATGGCTCTCAGAGGACTTTTCTTCCCCTGGGTCAGCCAGGGGACGGGAAAGGCACGCGTATTTTTGAGAGTGCTTCATGCAAAGCATCTTTTTCTTTTTCAAAAGGGGGCTCAACCGATGCCAGTCAAGTGGGGTGTGTGTGGCCCAGTTAGTGGAAACGAGGGAGACTGTGGTTGGAGTCCCCTCGCTGTGTCTCTAAAAGAACCAAGATGAACAAGTCATGGCTCTCAGAGGACTTTTCTTCCCCTGGGTCAGCCAGGGGACGGGAAAGGCACGCGTATTTTTGAGAGTGCTTCATGCAAAGCATCTTTTTCTTTTTCAAAAGGGGGCTCAACCGATGCCAGTCAAGTGGGGTGTGTGTGGCCCAGTTAGTGGAAACGAGGGAGACTGTGGTTGGAGTCCCCTCGCTGTGTCTCTAAAAGAACCAAGATGAACAAGTCATGGCTCTCAGAGGACTTTTCTTCCCCTGGGTCAGCCAGGGGACGGGAAAGGCACGCGTATTTTTGAGAGTGCTTCATGCAAAGCATCTTTTTCTTTTTCAAAAGGGGGCTCAACCGATGCCAGTCAAGTGGGGTGTGTGTGGCCCAGTTAGTGGAAACGAGGGAGACTGTGGTTGGAGTCCCCTCGCTGTGTCTCTAAAAGAACCAAGATGAACAAGTCATGGCTCTCAGAGGACTTTTCTTCCCCTGGGTCAGCCAGGGGACGGGAAAGGCACGCGTATTTTTGAGAGTGCTTCATGCAAAGCATCTTTTTCTTTTTCAAAAGGGGGCTCAACCGATGCCAGTCAAGTGGGGTGTGTGTGGCCCAGTTAGTGGAAACGAGGGAGACTGTGGTTGGAGTCCCCTCGCTGTGTCTCTAAAAGAACCAAGATGAACAAGTCATGGCTCTCAGAGGACTTTTCTTCCCCTGGGTCAGCCAGGGGACGGGAAAGGCACGCGTATTTTTGAGAGTGCTTCATGCCAAGCATCTTTTTCTTTTTCAAAAGGGGGCTCAACCGATGCCAGTCAAGTGGGGTGTGTGTGGCCCAGTTAGTGGAAACGAGGGAGACTGTGGTTGGAGTCCCCTCGCTGTGTCTCTAAAAGAACCAAGATGAACAAGTCATGGCTCTCAGAGGACTTTTCTTCCCCTGGGTCAGCCAGGGGACGGGAAAGGCACGCGTATTTTTGAGAGTGCTTCATGCAAAGCATCTTTTTCTTTTTCAAAAGGGGGCTCAACCGATGCCAGTCAAGTGGGGTGTGTGTGGCCCAGTTAGTGGAAACGAGGGAGACTGTGGTTGGAGTCCCCTCGCTGTGTTTTACATGCTTTTAGAAGGTCATGACATGGCTTGGAGGCTGACTTTCATCATCTGCAAACTGTTGGCTACCAAAATGCTGCCTTTCCAACAACTGTGGTTATAGACAATGAGGAACATACTGATGAAGATGAGACGCAGATACCCGATTGGGATGACAACTTAAATATTCGGTCAGGGCAAGAAGAGGCTCGGTCTGAGGGGGAGGGGAGTGCAAACACAACAATTGATGATGAAGTTCTAGATCCCACCTACTGTCAACCCACAGTCAGACACTCGAGGAGGTCAACAGAGGCGGTGGAGGAGGATGCAACCGACGTCGCAGTAACCTTGCGCCTTCCTGGACACAGTCGGAGCACTGGTAGCACGTCTACAACTGCATCCTCAGCCACCACTCTGCCTCTGAGCATTATTCGGGGTGGATCAACAGGTCGCATGGCCTCTAAGCCTTGCCTAGCCTGGTCCTTTTTTGACATAAAAAAAGATCGCCCAAATTATGTGATCTGTAACATTTGGCATGGTTATCTTACTAGAGGTCAAAACCTCAGCAGTTTGACAACTTCTTCCATGAATCGTCACATGAATAAATATCATATGGCCTGGTGGGAAGCTCACCGTGCTGCAATGCGGCCTAGCGGAGCCAACCATCCACCGCCTGCCCCTTCCAGTGCATCCGCGCGCTCGTCATCTTCTAGGACTGTGGGGACAGCTGTCACACCTGTTTTTCCACCCACAACTTCCACCACTGTAACCGCAACAGGCAGTTTGCTTGGTAGGTCGTCAGTTGGTTTGGAAGGGGAAACAAGTGATTGTGTACAGCTCTCTCAAACATCGATAGCACCAACGTTGGATGAAGGCAACATCATGTCTCCGCCTGCACTTTCCTCACAAACCTGCATTTTTCAAGGGACACCCTACTCAACACCGTCTACACACAGCAGCCAGATCTCTGTCCCTCAGATGTGGTCAAATAAAAGGCCACTTCCTGCGACCCATGACAAAGCTAAGAGGTTGACTCTATCCCTCTGTAAGCTGTTGGCTACCGAAATGCTGCCTTTCCGCCTAGTGGACACACAGGATTTTAGAGACCTTATGTCTGTCGCTGTGCCCCAGTACCAGATGCCTAGTCGCCACTACTTCTCTAAGAAAGGTGTGCCCGCGCTACACCAGCATGTCACACACAACATCACCGCTTCCTTGAGAAACTCTGTGTGTGAACGGGTGCATTTCACCACCGATACTTGGACCAGTAAGCATGGACAGGGACGTTACATGTCGCTGACTGGCCACTGGGTAACTATGGTGATTGATGGTGAAGGGTCTGCTGCACAAGTCTTGCCGTCCCCACGACTTGTGTGTCAATCCTCTGTCTGTCCAAGTTCCGCCACTGCTTCTGCATCCTCCACCTCATCTGGGTCCTCCACCTCCGCCCCAAGCCTGCCTGGTCAGGCCACCAGCGTTCTCACTGCGCAGAAGGAATCACGCACCCCTCATTACTATGCTGGCAGCAGAGCGCAACGGCATCAGGCGGTCTTTAGCTTGACATGTCTTGGGAATAAGAGTCACACAGCTGAGGAGTTGTGGTCAGCTCTGCGGTCCGAGTTTAATAAATGGTTGTCTCCACTCAACCTGCAGCCTGGTAAGGCCGTGTGCGACAATGCTGCAAACCTGGGTGCGGCCCTTCGCCTGGGCAAGGTGACACACGTACCTTGTATGGCTCACGTGTTGAACCTTGTCGTCCAGCAATTTTTAACACACTATCCCGGCCTAGATGGCCTTCTGAACAGGGCACGAAAACTGTCTGCTCACTTCCGCCGTTCAAGCGCCGCAGCTGAGCGACTTGCATCGCTCCAGAAGTCTTTCGGCCTGCCGGTTCATCGCCTGAAATGCGATGTGGCGACACGCTGGAATTCAACTCTCCACATGTTACAGCGACTGTGGCAGCACCGCAGAGCCCTGGTGCAATACGTCATGACGTATAGCCTGGGCCAACGAGATGCAGAGGTGGGGCAGATCACCCTGATGGAGTGGTCTCAGATCAAGGACCTATGCACCCTTCTGCACAGTTTCGACATGGCGACGAATATGTTTAGCGCTGACAATGCCATTATCAGCATGACGATTCCAGTCATTTACATGCTGGAGCACACGCTAAACACTATTCGGAGTCAGGGGGTGGGACAACAGGAAGGGGAGGAACTACAGGAGGATTCATATGCGCAAGACACAACAACATCACCAAGGTCAAGACGTTCATCATCACCAACGCGGCAGGCATGGGACCATGGGGGACAGGGATCAACAAGGGCGCATGGTAGCAGGCGAGATGTTGAGGAAGGTGCAGGAGGACATGAAGATATGGAGGACGAACTGTCCATGGACATGGAAGACTCAGCAGATGAGGGGGACCTTGGTCAAATTTCAGTTGAAAGAGGTTGGGGGGAGATGTCAGAGGAAGAAAGAACGGTTAGCACCTCTATGCCACAAACACAGCGTGGACTTGGTCCGCATGGCTGCGCAAGACACATGAGTGCCTTCTTGTTGCACTACCTCCAATATGACCCTCGTATTGTCAAAATTAGAAGTGATGATGACTACTGGCTTGCCACACTATTAGATCCCCGGTACAAGTCCAAATTTTGTGACATAATCCCAGCCATAGAAAGGTACGCACTTATGCAGGAGTATCAGCAGAAGCTGTTACTCGATCTTAGATCGGCTTTTCCACCAAACAACCGTGCAGGTGCAGGGAGGGAATCTCCCAGTTGTAACTTGACAAACATGGGACGGTCTCGTCATCTTCAACAGTCTACACGTACCAGTAGGACCGTATCTGGTGCTGGTAACAGCAATTTAATGGAATCTTTTCATAATTTTTTTAGACCCTCCTTTGCAAGGCCACCAGAGACAACAAGTCTGACACATAGTCAACGGCTGGAGAGGATGATACAGGAGTATCTACAAATGAACATCGATGCCATGACTTTGCAAATAGAGCCTTGCTCATTTTGGGCTTCAAATCTAGAAAAATGGCCAGAGCTATCCAGTTACGCCTTGGAGATTTTGTCGTGTACAGATGCCAGCGTTGTCTCTGAACGTGTCTTCAGTGCTGCTGGGTGTGTGCTGACAGATAAGCGCACGCGTCTGTCCAGTGACAATGTGGACAGACTGACGTTCATCCAAATTAACAAGTCATGGATCCAGAAGGAATTTACAACCCCTGTGTCATCCTGGGGAGAGTAAATGCTTGTGGATTTGGAATGTGCTTGATGCAAATCTAGCTGTGAAGTGTACAACTATGGCACAACTGCTGCCACTGAATGGGTGGGTGTGTGTGGGGCCCAATTTTTGGAAAAAAGGGAGGCTCCGCTTTGAGTAACCCTTGCTTACATTGTTTTTAAAAGGAGCCAAGATGACCAAGTCATGGTTCAGCAAAGACTTTATCTACCTACCCCGGTGTCATGCTGGGGACGGTTAATTATGGCGTATTTTTGAATGTGCTTGATGCAAATCAAAACATCCTGTTTGCAACTAGGGCACAAGTGCTGCCACTGATGGGGTGTCTGTGTGCCCAATTTTTGGAAAAAAGGTAGACTCCGCTTGGAGTAACCCTTGCTTGCTGTGTTTTTTAAAAATGATACAAGATGAACAGATCTGAAGGCAAGATGAAGGCAACATCATGTCTCCGCCTGCACTTTCCTCACAAACCTGCATTTTTCCAGGGACACCCTACTCAACACCGTCTACAGACAGCAGCCATATCTCTGTCCCTCAGATGTGGTCAAATAAAAGGCCACTTACTGCGACCCATGACAAAGCTAAGTGGTTGACTCTATCCCTCTGTAAGCTGTTGGCTACCGAAATGCTGCCTTTACGCCTAGTGGACACACAGGATTTTACAGACCTTATGTCTGTCGCTGTGCCCCAGTACCAGATGCCCAATCACCACTGCTTCTCCAAGAAAAGCATGCCCGCGCTACACCAGCATGTCGCACACAACATCACCACTTCCTTGAGAAAATCTGTGTGCGACAGGGTGCATTTCAACACAGATACTTGGACCAGTAAGCATAGACAGGGTCATTACATGTCACTGACTGGGCACTGGCAAACTATGGTGAGAGATGGAGAAGGGTCTGCTGTACAAGTCTTGGCGTCCCCACGAGTTGTTTCAATCCTTCTTCTGTATGTAGAAGTTAATACACTGCTTCTGCCTCTTCAACCTCGTGTGGGTCCTCCACCTTGGCGCAAACCCTGTGTGGTCAGGCCACCCTTCCTTGCAACTGCGCACAAGGACTACCACACACCTCCTTACTATGCTGGCAGCAGAGCTCAATGCCATCAGGCGGTCAAAGTTTTACTTTGAAATGTATGGGAAATGTGAGTCACACCGCTATTCCAGAGAATAGTAGTCAGGCAGGGTCAAAACATTAATTGAGGAACAGGAACACAATGGGACGGCCAGGACTTAATCAGAAAACAAGCAGAGGTGAAATGCGGATCGGCCAACAAGGTACATAAACAGCAAGCAGGAAAAGTAGTCAGGTAACAAGCACACAAAATCCTAAAACTGAACTGGGGGTAAAATTAACCAGAGGTTCATAGCTATGTCTGGCAGTGGTCTGCAGACAGGATGGGCATAAAAAAGGGTGTGGTGTCTTCCCATTGGTTGTAGCTGAATGATGGTATTTCATCTGTGAGATACCAACCAGCTACATTCAGCCAGAGATTCTGCATCTGTCAAGGTAATGCAGCCCAGTGGGTGAGCATAACCTGCGTCCACCTGCGCCGCTGGCATCGACTACTCTCCCATCATCAGCACTATTCATGAAAGGAACACGTTGTCACCTGGCGACCGGAGTACAAATTGACGGAGCGGACTCCGTTGGTGACTTAACAGCCGTGTGCGGCAATGATGCAAACCTGGCTGCGGGCCATCCTCAGGGCAATGTGACACACGTGCCTTGTATGGCTCACGTGTTGAACCGAATTCTCCAGCAATTTTTAAAACACCATCACGGCCTACATGGCCTTGTGCAGCGGGCACGCTCGCTATGTGCTCACTTCCATCGTGCGCACACAGCAGCTCAACAACTTTCATCACTCCGGAAGTCTTGGGGTCTGGTAGTTAAACGCCGGAAATGCGATGTTCCGACACGCAGGAATTGGAATCTGCACATGTTGCAGCGTGTGTGGCAGCACCGCAGAGCCCTGCTGAAATACGGTATGACATATATCCTGGGATAACTTGATCAAGAGGTGGTGCAGATCACGCTGCTGGAGTGGTGTCAGATCAAGGACCTATGCACCCTGCTACACAGTTCACAAATGTCGACGAAGATGTTTTGCACTGGCAATGTCATTCTCAGCGTGACAATTCTGGTCATCTACATGATGGAGCACACTGTAATTATTATTCGGAGTCAGGTGTTGGGACAAGAGGAAGGGGAGGAAGTACAGGAGGAGTCATATGCGGAAAGGATAACAAGATCTACGAGGTCCAGATGGTCAGCGGCACCTATGCGGCAGTCATGGTGAGGGAGAGGGATTAACAAGGGCGCATAGTATCAGCAAAAAGTGTTGATGAAAGTGCAGGAGCCCATGAAGAAATGGAGGACGAACTGGCGATGGGCATGGAAGACTCAGCAGATGAGTGAGAGCTTGCTCACATTTCGGTTGTGCGAGGTTGTGGGGAGAGGGCAGAGGAAGGATGCACGATTCTCACCTCTCTGCCACCAACACACCAAGGACTTGGTCCTCCTGGATGCACAAGACACATGAGCGCCTTCTTGCTGCACTACCTACATGACCCTCGGATTGTATGAATTTGAAGTAATCCTGAATACTGGGTTGCCACACTGTTAGATCCCCGGTACAAGACAAAATTTGGCGAACTAATTCCTGCCATAGAAATGGACGCACGTATACAGGAGTATCTGCAGAATGTGGTACGCAATCTTAGATCTACTTTTCCACTAAACACCAGTGCTGCACAGAGTGAATCTCAACGCTTTGTCATGGATAGGAGGAAATGGTCTTTTACTTGTCCACATCGGAGGGACCGAGGGATGGCTGCTGTGCTGAGATGGCGTTGAGTACGGTGTCCCTGCACAGTTGCACTTTTGGTCATATCCCAAAATGAGTTTAAAAAGGACAGATGCTGTTGGAAAGGGGAACAGGTGTGTTGGAAAGGGGAAAAAAGTTTTGGTCCGTGGATTTGGTGGTTAAGCAACTGTAACATTTGCTGAAGAAACACCATCTGTTACAGTGGGACTGGCAGATTTGGATAAAGTGGTATATAATCTGTGTCCGCTATATAACGAAAATTAATAAGAAAAGAAAGAGAAAGGTATATATCCCCATCAGCAGTCAGTGTCCACCGTGCTCCCAGTTGGAAAAGGAGAGGTTGGCAACTGGAAGGTTTGGTGGAGGATACAGAGCTGTGTGGCTATGAAACTAATAGTAGCCTGAACCGAGTTAGACGCCATTCGGATCTGGAGACTGTGAGCCCTGTTAGCGTCACAGGGTCCACATGCCCACCCAGCCCAGGAACTCCCTGTTAACAACACAGGGGCCATTGAGTACGCTGACCGTGTGCGTAGGGGCCACACCTGTGGACAGCAGGCACATCAGCAGCAGCAGGCCTGTTAATGCCACTGGGCTGCACAAGCAGGACTGGTAGGACAGGAGCTGGTCTTAACCGTTCTGCGTTACCAACTGTGGTGGTGGCCTGCATCCACCACCCTATCCCTGCCTACCTCTGGCCTAAAGCCGCAATGGGTTCAACACATGGAGGTGTGCTCTTTCGGAGCATAATAGAAGACTGCGCACCTCCTTGTTGGCTCCAGCCCCTTTTATAACCTGGGTCCGCCCCAAACCAGGGTGAACCACAATGCACCTCCTGGAGACAAAAGTAGAGTGACACGTCATGAGTGGCATAACTAGCGTCCTATTTGGAAACGCAACTTCAATGATGACCTCATGGCTGCCATGACCCAAACACCTCACCAGTCATCGTCTGACCATCAATAATGCGGTGACAAGTCATAGGTGTGGGCCTCTGCAAGCCATTTGGGAGGACACCTGATGCCCTGTGGTCTATATGGGACCCCCACATCAGGGCCAGGGCCAAAGAGTTCATTACTGGACCTAGTCTCTGATGCAGGAAGTGCATGAGCATGCTCAGTAGCATGAAATACAGTCTCTGAAAAAAGACTATCAGCTTTAGCATGGTGTCTAGGCACAAAACAGGACTTAGACCCGGCACGGAATGCAAGCACCTGTGCAAAGAGGCTTTTCACACTTAGTGTGGGAGCATGCGCTGTATCCCGAAAAGAAGACTTAGCGTCAGGAATAACACAGTCAGGCTGAGCATACTCACTACGCGAAACACTGTAATTATGCTGCAGCTGGGGTACATCGGCACACGCATGCGCACTAGCTGCCTCTCCACACTTAGACGTGGAGGGGAAATTGCTCTTGGAGATGCTGTCTATGAACAGAAGGAAAAGCTAAAGGAAGCCTGACTTTCTATCCCTCCGAATTATGAAATGCAGCAATGAATTCCATGAGTTTGCTATAACATTAGCGTAGCAAAATGTGCATGAGGGTGTCATGTAGAGGTGCTATAAATAGCTTGTCACCAGTGGGGCACTAATGGAATACAACAGCCAGTTCTATGATGCCACTAAATGGCAGTATTTTTTGCTATCATTATAGCTTATTAAAAACAGAGCAGGAGGGTGTCATGCAGAGGTGCTAGAAATAGCTTGTCACCAGTGGGGCACTAATGGAATACAACAGCCAGTTCTATGATGCCACTAAATGGCAGTATTTTGTGCTATCATTATAGCTTATTAAAAACAGAGCAGGAGGTTGTCATGCAGAGGTGCTGCACATAGATTTGCAGTAGTGTGAATAGACAAAAGTCCAATAGCCACGTTTAGGATGCCACTAGGTACACTGAGTGTTTGCTAGTGTAATGGCTGAATTTAAAAAAGTTTGAGTGTGGAATGCAGGCAGACGTGCTGCAAATATCGTTCCAATAGTGTGAATAGACAAAAGTACAATAGCCACGTTTAGGATGCCACTAGGTACACTGAGTGTTTGCTAGTATAATGGCTGAATTTAAAAAAGTTTGAGTGTGCAATGCAGGCAGACGTGCTGCAAATATCGTTCCAATAGTGTGAATAGACAAAAGTACAATAGCCACGTTTAGGATGCCACTAGGTACACTGAGTGTTTGCTAGTATAATGGCTGAGTTTAAAAAAGTTTGAGTGTGCAATGCAGGCAGACGTGCTGCAAATATCGTTCCAATAGTGTGAATAGACAAAAGTACAATAGCCACGTTTAGGATGCCAGTAGGTACACTGAGTGTTTGCTAGTATAATGGCTGAATTTAAAAAAGTTTGAGTGTGCAATGCAGGCAGACGTGCTGCAAATATCGTTCCAATAGTGTGAATAGACAAAAGTACAATAGCCACGTTTAGGATGCCACTAGGTACACTGAGTGTTTGCTAGTATAATGGCTGAATTTAAAAAAGTTTGAGTGTGCAATGCAGGCAGACGTGCTGCAAATATGTTTACAATAGTGTGAATAGACAAAAGTCCAATAGCCACGTTTAGGATGCCACTAGGTACACAGAGTGTTTGCTGGTAAAATGGCTTAGTTTAAAAAAGTTGGAGTGTGCAATGCAGGCAGACGTGCTATGCAAATGTCTTTGCACTAGTGGGACTATAGCAAAGTCCAATAGCCACGTTTAGGATGCCACTAGGTACACTGAGTGTTTGCTAGTATAATGGCTTAGTTTAAAAAAGTTTGAGTGTGCAATGCAGGCAGACGTGCTCTGCAAATGTCTTTGCACTAGTGGGACTATAGCAAAGTCCAATAGCCACATTTAGGATGCCACTAGGTACACTGACTGTTTGCTAGTATAATGGCTTAGTTAAAAAGAGTTGGAGTCTGCAATGCAGGCAGACGTGCTCTGCAAATGTCTTTGCACTAGTGTGACTATAGCAAAGTCCAATAGCCACGTTTAGGATGCCACTAGGTACACTGAGTGTTTGCTAGTATAATGGCTTAGTTTAAAAAAGTTGGAGTGTGCAATGCAGGCAGACGTGCTCTGCAAATGTCTTTGCACTAGTGGGACTATAGCAAAGTCCAATAGCCACGTTTAGGATGCCACTAGGTACACTGAGTGTTTGCTAGTATAATGGCTTAGTTTAAAAAAGTTGGAGTGTGCAATGCAGGCAGACGTGCTCTGCAAATGTCTTTGCACTAGTGGGACTATAGCAAAGTCCAATAGCCACGTTTAGGATGCCACTAGGTACACTGAGTGTTTGCTAGTATAATGGCTGAGTTTAAAAAAGTTTGAGTGTGCAATGCAGGCAGACGTGCTGCAAATATCGTTCCAATAGTGTGAATAGACAAAAGTACAATAGCCACGTTTAGGATGCCACTAGGTACACTGAGTGTTTGCTAGTATAATGGCTGAATTTAAAAAAGTTTGAGTGTGCAATGCAGGCAGACGTGCTGCAAATATCGTTCCAATAGTGTGAATAGACAAAAGTACAATAGCCACGTTATGGATGCCAGTAGGTACACTGAGTGTTTGCTAGTATAATGGCTGAATTTAAAAAAGTTTGAGTGTGCAATGCAGGCAGACGTGCTGCAAATATCGTTCCAATAGTGTGAATAGACAAAAGTACAATAGCCACGTTTAGGATGCCAGTAGGTACACTGAGTGTTTGCTAGTATAATGGCTGAATTTAAAAAAGTTTGAGTGTGCAATGCAGGCAGACGTGCTGCAAATATCGTTCCAATAGTGTGAATAGACAAAAGTACAATAGCCACGTTATGGATGCCAGTAGGTACACTGAGTGTTTGCTAGTATAATGGCTGAATTTAAAAAAGTTTGAGTGTGCAATGCAGGCAGACGTGCTGCAAATATCGTTCCAATAGTGTGAATAGACAAAAGTACAATAGCCACGTTTAGGATGCCAGTAGGTACACTGAGTGTTTGCTAGTATAATGGCTGAATTTAAAAAAGTTTGAGTGTGCAATGCAGGCAGACGTGCTGCAAATATCGTTCCAATAGTGTGAATAGACAAAAGTACAATAGCCACGTTTAGGATGCCACTAGGTACACTGAGTGTTTGCTAGTATAATGGC
The DNA here is from genome assembly GCF_048569485.1 of Anomaloglossus baeobatrachus. Taxonomy (NCBI): domain Eukaryota; kingdom Metazoa; phylum Chordata; class Amphibia; order Anura; family Aromobatidae; genus Anomaloglossus; species Anomaloglossus baeobatrachus. Next base: position 813,147,235 of record NC_134353.1, on the reverse strand, counting down.
TGAGTTTAAAAAAGTTTGAGTGTGCAATGCAGGCAGACATGCTGCAAATATCGTTCCAATAGTGTGAATAGACAAAAGTACAATAGCCACGTTTAGGATGCCAGTAGGTACACTGAGTGTTTGCTAGTATAATGGCTGAATTTAAAAAAGTTTGAGTGTGCAATGCAGGCAGACGTGCTGCAAATATCGTTCCAATAGTGTGAATAGACAAAAGTACAATAGCCACGTTTAGGATGCCACTAGGTACACTGAGTGTTTGCTAGTATAATGGCTGAGTTTAAAAAAGTTTGAGTGTGCAATGCAGGCAGACGTGCTGCAAATATGTTTACAATAGTGTGAATAGACAAAAGTCCAATAGCCACGTTTAGGATGCCACTAGGTACACAGAGTGTTTGCTAGTAAAATGGCTTAGTTTAAAAAAGTTCGAGTGTGCAATGCAGGCAGACGTGCTATGCAAATGTCTTTGCACTAGTGGGACTATAGCAAAGTCCAATAGCCACGTTTAGGATGCCACTAGGTACACTGAGTGTTTGCTAGTATAATGGCTTAGTTTAAAAAAGTTTGAGTGTGCAATGCAGGCAGACGTGCTCTGCAAATGTCTTTGCACTAGTGGGACTATAGCAAAGTCCAATAGCCACGTTTAGGATGCCACTAGGTACACTGACTGTTTGCTAGTATAATGGCTTCGTTAAAAAGAGTTGGAGTCTGCAATGCAGGCAGACGTGCTCTGCAAATGTCTTTGCACTAGTGGGACTATAGCAAAGTCCAATAGCCACGTTTAGGATGCCACTAGGTACACTGAGTGTTTGCTAGTATAATGGCTTAGTTTAAAAAAGTTTGAGTGTGCAATGCAGGCAGACGTGCTCTGCAAATGTCTTTGCACTAGTGGGACTATAGCAAAGTCCAATAGCCACGTTTAGGATGCCACTAGGTACACTGACTGTTTGCTAGTATAATGGCTTCGTTAAAAAGAGTTGGAGTCTGCAATGCAGGCAGACGTGCTCTGCAAATGTCTTTGCACTAGTGGGACTATAGCAAAGTCCAATAGCCACGTTTAGGATGCCACTAGGTACACTGAGTGTTTGCTAGTATAATGGCTTAGTTTAAAAAAGTTGGAGTGTGCAATGCAGGCAGACGTGCTCTGCAAATGTCTTTGCACTAGTGGGACTATAGCAAAGTCCAATAGCCACGTTTAGGATGCCACTAGGTACACTGAGTGTTTGCTAGTATAATGGCTTAGTTTAAAAAAGTTGGAGTGTGCAATGCAGGCAGACGTGCTCTGCAAATGTCTTTGCACTAGTGGGACTATAGCAAAGTCCAATAGCCACGTATAGGATGCCACTAGGTACACTGAGTGTTTGCTAGTAAAATTGCTTAGTTTAAAAAAGTTGGAGTGTGCAATGCAGGCAGACGTGCTCTGCAAATGTCTTTGCACTAGTGGGACTATAGCAAAGTCCAATAGCCACGTTTAGGATGCCACTAGGTACACTGAGTGTTTGCTAGTATAATGGCTTAGTTATAATGAGTTGGAGTGTGCAGAGGACAAGAGGGTACAGTGGCAGGATTGTGGTGCTCTGAGTAGAGGAATGGAAGCCTGCCTTTCTATTCCCTCCTAATGGTGAAATGCAGGGAGGAAATCCCTGACCTTGGCTACACAGACGCTGTCGCTGTTTTCAGGACCTGTCACCTATGGCTCTCTGACCCTGCCGGTTTGAGCCCTTAAAAGGACTGCTATAAAGTGCTCTCCCTAAGCTGTCTAACGCTGTGTATGCAGCGCATACAGCTGTATCGGCTATAGGACTCAGGAGGACGGAGCTGCGACAGTGATGTCTGACACCAAAGACGCAGAAGGCAGATAATGGCGTCCTGGAAGAAAATGTCCGGTTTTATAATGCAGGAACATGTGACATGGACATCCTATCACACATGCCGTTGCTTCTCTGGCTCAAAGTCCACTTAGCTGCGTGTGTGTCTGGGATTGGCTGACATGCTGGCCCGCCCCACAAGACGCGCGCGCTTAGGGAAGGAAGACAAGAAAAAAAAAAAAAAAATGGCGATCGCCATTATAGAAACAGCAGTGATCTGAAGGCGCTGTTCACGCACACTATACACTGAAATGTCATAATAGTGTGATTCACAGAGTGACTTACACTATTACAGCAGAAACCAAGCTAGGATTTAGCTGGTTTTTTGCTGCTAGAACCGTTCTCGAACGTTTCTAGAACTATCGAGCTTTTGCAAAAAGCTCGAGTTCTAGTTCGATCTAGAACATGCCCCAAAATCACTCGAGCCTAGAACTGGAGAACCACGAACCACGAACCGCGCTCAACTCTACTCTTGGATTCAATTTCAAAGTCCAATCTCCAGAATTCACTAGTAGGTATCTGAAGAAAATCTATTAGTGAGGTAGTGACCAATATTTTAATAAATATTTTTTTAAATACTGTATATCTATGAAATTTACAAATCAATTTATGGAATTTAAATATATTAAATCATGATTTGATATTTGATATTTCAATATTAGAACATCGGAGAATTTTTATGTAGTTTGTGTTTTCTATACTTTCAGGTTTCTATATTTTGCAGATTTTCTTATTTTTTTTATTTTTGCTTGATATTTTTCTTTTATTGCTTTTCATAATTTTCTGACATATAAATAACCTTCGGAACACTGATGAAGTTGGTTATTATTTTTTATACTTAATGATAATGACATTGTACATATAATTATTTTTTTTTGATTATTAATGATGATATAACCGTTTATCATGACATGTTGACATTTTGGACTTTAACATATGTTTAAATTGTATACATGTCTTACCAATTTTGTAATGCATTGTCATTTGAATAATTAAAGCATATTATTCATTTCAAGACTACATTTGAGTGCTGGGATTTTTTCTTAAACAAAATAATACCATTTACAAGTTGAAGCTTCTGTCCCCATTATGTATATGCAATTCCTTCCATGTGTCCGGGTACCTTGCCTCAACTTGTCAGCTCAGAAGATATCTTTCAGGTAAAGAACATCCTGGCCATGAGGAGGATGAGAGGTCAATCCCTTTTCTTAATTGATTGGAAAGGTTTTCGTTCTAAGGAGGAGTCATGGGAGCCGGAGGAGAATGTTAATGCCCCCCTTCTCCTAAAGAGATTCATTTCAGACCTGGAAAAGAAGGGGTGAAAAGAAGGGGTTACTGTAATGCCCAAGCCAGTATTCCTGCACTATCCCGCTTCTTCCACCTGCCAAGGACACCAGTGCACGCGCCATCCCGCCTACCCTACGGTGTCTCCGGTCCCCACCACAATTTTCTGTTTCCAGAGCCTACACACCATAGATGTCTCTCATCAGCTCTCTTAGAGTGTGCTCTCTTTTTTCTTTAATATTAAAGGGGCACAGTGCTAAATCTGGAAGTGCTTCTCAACCTATGGCTGAGATGCACTAGGTACTTAATTCATCCTCTGCCTTTGGGAGATGTCTGAGCAACGTGTCTAGTCAGTTTCTCTGTACCTTAGTTAGTCATCAGGTCCCTTGTATTTATCCCAGCTCTGTGTAACTGTACCCGAGTTTCTGAGTCCGTTCCAGTCCTACGCATCCATGTACCAGTCTCTACCAGCGATACTGACAGTACTGGCACAGTGAGAACTAGTGAAGAAATGATCACAAGGAAGCAGGGAATCACCATTTCTTTTTTTCTCATACTACACTATGGAACAGTGATAATATAATATAACATACATCTTATATTTTAATGAGGCCACATGAGTACCACAGTATATATAGATAAAGCTAATACAAGGTAAAAGCTATCCTGATATACAACAAATCTTACATGGTGCTTGAAAGACGTAGTGCATACAGTATATCACAAAAGTGAATACACTTTTCACAATATTGTATATATTTTATTATATCTTTTCATGAAGGAACACTGAAGATATGACACTTTTGTGATGCCCTGGCAAAACCAGGTAGTCACACATCAGGCCCCCGCATAACACCTTCCCTCACCTAGGTCACATACAGCCGACCTGAAACCCTAGTCCCCCCCAGGGCAAGACAGGCACACCAGTGGACGGGACCAGGCGGTTAGGAAACGCCCACCTAGGGGTCTAGACAGCCCGGGGCTGGAAAACAAACAGATGAAACTGTAGTTCAAGTTGAGAGGAGTGAGGCTGGAGCTAGGTGTAGCTCCAGCGGATGAGAAGTTCAAGTTGAACGGTGCCAGGGTTAGAGCCCTGGTACCTTGGCTAGGTGACAGACGGTGGTATCCATCAGCAGGAGACGGGAAGATGGTAGCCGGATTTCCGAGGTGGACCGGGACAGGGTTGGAGCCCGCCGGTACCGACACCAGAGACCCGACCCGGAAATCGTGCACAGAGGGGGTACTCGGACCCTGAAGCCAGGACCGGAACTAACGGCCAAGCTAATTAACCGATTGAGGGCAGGATTATAGGTCCTGTCCCAACCAAGTCCCGAAAAGTAGACAATCACCCACAGAGAGGGATAGGGCCACTGCCAGGGCCTGTAGATCCCACGGGTCAGCGTCAGATGGGTACGGCTCCTCAGGCACACAACAAGCTGGGAACAGACTCCAGTGTTCCATACCGTTTAGTCCAACACAAGCAAACACAGTGCAGAGGGAAAAGACGGCGACCACTAGCCCGGGTGGGGGACCAGAGTACAACCGGCCGCGGCGGCCGGCCACCAGCTCCTTGGTTAACCAAAAGACTCGTGTGATTCATTTAATTGTGAGTAACCAAACATCCCTCGATACGTCCAGGCGCGCGAGCCCTTGCCATCGCCAAACCCTGCACAGAGACACTGTGTTCCGGGACAACCATCCCTACCCATGGAGGGTGTGAGGTAGCACGGTCGGCTGCGCAGCAGAAGACACGGGATCCAGGCATTAAGGTTCACAGCACACGATTTAATGTGCAAACAAAAGTCCACAACAATATACATGTGCCTCTCCAGCAGAGAACTCAGGGAGTTCTGTTCACTCCCTCACACCCGGCACACCTGCCCTTGTTCCTGTTTCCATTTAACCCTTCCTTCAGCCTGTAGGGAAACAGCATTAACCCTAGAGTGGATTTACTTTCTATCATGGAGTGAGCACAACCGGGGCGAGACATACCGGCCGTCATAGATAACCGCGGTCACAGTCTCACAAGGGGTTAACATCCAGCTGCCACTACATCTCCCCCGGGTGTCCCACAACAGCAGCGGTGGTGTCCCACTTCACCACACACCGTGGGTGGCATCACGAACTGAATACGGCCAAGGCTGTACAACTACGTCCCCCTTTTCATTTGGCGAGTACGCGTGACCCCCGGGTCTGGAGGATCCCTCGAGGCACACAGCGGGTCCGGATCCGAGCAGCCCGGCTGCTGCAGGCGTGGGGGCGGCACACTTTGATACAATGTAAAGTAGTCAGTGTACAGCTTGTATAACAGTGTAAATTTGGTGCCCTCTAAATATCTCAACACACAGCCATTAATGTCTAAACCGCTGGCAACAAAAGTGAGTACACCACTAAGTGAAAATGGCCAAATTGTGGCCAAAGTGTAATTTTTTTTTTTGAGTGGCCATTCTTATTTTCAAGCCTTAAATCTTGGGCATGGAGTTCACCAAAGCGTCACAGGTTGCGACTGGAATCCTCTTTCACTTTTCCATGATGATGTCACAGAGCTGGTGGATGTTAGAGACCTTGCTCTCCTCCTCCTTCCATTTGAGGATGCAGCACAGATGCTTAATATGGCTTAGGTCTGGAGACATGTGTACTGCCCTGCACTCGGCTGCAGCCAAGCCGCTCGGATCCGGGCTTGTTGGTGGGTGGCTCAAGCGCCTCCGGACCCGGGGTCACTTCGCTCTGAAAGGGGATGCTGGTGCTTTTGGTGGGGGTTAGGTAGGTGTACGGCTGGAGCCGCGTTTGAGTTCAGGATGCCACCCACGGGATGTGGTGAAGGTAGACACCACTGCTGCAGTTACGGGGCACCCGGGGGAGATGTTATGCAGCAAGTTGTTAACCCCTTCGTGGGCAGGGATGGTGGCCCCGGGAGCCGTTGGGGGTAGCTGGGCGGTGCAGGGCGGTGCGCGGCCGGATGGCACTGTTGTACTCACTGTTATTGACACACACAAGTCTCTGGTAAACCAAGATGATGGTGGTCGGTGCCCGCAACCGGCTGTGTCTGGTTCCCCACCCAGTTCAGTGGTCTTGGCCTTTCTCCTGCACCGTGTTGTGTACTTGGGCTGCCTGCACTTCAGCGACGGAAGTCCGACCCTGGCTTTGTGAATGTCGGGAGAGCCCTTTTGCCCGCAGACGCTGGCCTGTGGGATATCTCTGCCTGTGCGGTGGCTTTTTATCCGCCTCGGTGGGCTTTTGTCTTCAGTCGGGACTTGGGTGAGAAAGGACCTATAGTCCAGACCGCAATCAGTTAATTACCTCAGTCCAGTGGATTCTGGACCTTGTTTCAGGGTCTGAGTACCCCCCTGTCCCAGTCCAACACGGTTCCACTGAGCTGTTTTCCCGGCTCCTGCAGGCTAAGGCCACCGTTTGCCTCCTAGCCAAAGGTGCCCGGGCTCCAACCCCGGCACCTGTCTGACTCTTCTCTCCAACCCCACTCAACTCAACTCACTGACTGACTGACTTGTTTCCTGCCTCAGGCCCTCTGAACTCCTCGGTGGGCGTGGCCAAATGCCTGGCTCCGCTCCCTGGTGTGTCCATCAAGCACTGAGGGAGGTGACTAGGATTTTAATGGTTGGCTGATGACACCTTATTGGGGGACAGGTGTAGTGCGGGGGTCTATCTGTGACTACCTGGCTAGTCCAGGGCGTGAGTCATGCATGGGCAGTTCAGCACATATACCCTCAGTTTCTTTAGCAAGGCAGTGGTCATCTTGGACGTGTGTTTGAGGTAATAATCATGTTGGAATACTGCCCTGGGGTCATGTTTCCGAATGAGGGGACCGTGGGGGCATTAATAATTGCTTCAATGAACTGTAGCTGTGAACAGCTGGCAGTACTCATGCAGCCACAAACCATGACACTCCCACCACCATGTTTGACTGTAGGCAAGACACACTTGTCTTTGTACTCCTGACCTACTTGCCACCACACATGCTTGACACCATCGGAACCAAATAAGTTTATCTTGGTCTCATAAGATCATGGGAAATGGATCCAGTAATCCATGTCCGTATTCTGCTTGTCTTCAGCAAACTGTGAGCTTTCTTGGGCATGATCCTTAGAAGAGGCTTCCTCCTGGGATGACAGCTATGCAGACTAATTTGATGCAGTGTGTAGAATATAGTCTGAGAGGCTGACCTCAGACCCCTTTTACCTCTGCAGCAATGCTGATAGCACTCAAATATCTATTTTAAAAAGATAACCTGTGGTATGATGCTGAGCACGTGTACTCAACTTTTTTGGTTGACAATGGCGAGGCCTGTTCTGAGTGGAGCCTGTCTTGCTAAACCCCATGGTCTTGGCCACCATGCTGCAGCTCAGTTTCAGGGTGCTGTCACTCTTCTTATAGCCTTAGCCATCTTTATATAAAGCAACAATTTTTTCTTAGATCCTCAGACAATTTTTTACCATGAGGAGCCATATTGAACTTCCAGTGACCAGTATGAGAGAGTGTGTGAGTGAGAATACCAAATGTAACACACCTGCTCCCCATTCACACCTGAGATCTTGTAACACTAATGAGTTACATGACACCAGGGGGGGAAATCGCTAATTGGGCACAACTTGGCCATATTCACTTAGGTGTGTACTCACTTTTGTTGCCAGCAGTTTAGACATAAATGGCTAGGTGTTGAGTTATTTAGGGTGCACACCAAATTTACACTGTTATACAAGCTGTACACTGACTACATTACATTGTATCAAAGTGTCATATCTTCAGTTTTGTCTCATGAAAAGATATAATAAAATATTTTTAAAAATGTGAGGGGTGTACTCACTTTTATGATATACTGTATAATAAATAGTTATTGGTTTATTTTATTCTATAAATGATGCATGACACTGGTATTCACCTAGATGTTGACTGTTATACTATTCCATTCAACCTCTTTCTCTCTTATAAACACTCCCTTTTTGAACACTGCAAAATATATTTAATTATGTGCAGATTTCACTGTAATGAATAGTTTAGCATATTTTACTTCCCAATGAACATCACAATTAAACTTGTAATTGGTTTTTATTGCAAACTATTCTTTGCATTTGCAAATGTAAATTAACAATTACCAAGCTGAACCTTAAAATATTGTGTGCTTTGAGAACAAAGGAATGTAGGATCCCTCCACTGCAACACAGCATAAATTACATGTGAGATGACACCCTGGATTCTGCTGCCGATAATGGGTAGTAATTAAGTCATTGTCCCTACCCATAAATAAATTGTACTTTTTTTTGGTAAAGTCTCATCACCAACCACTAAAGACAAATATATGCATAAAAACATTACAACTTGTACAGTACGTGTTCACCATCCCATTCCAAAAATCTATCCATTTGCATGATAAGTAATTACAGTTACTTGCAGATAATTATTAGTTGAGGTGAAGAACTGGTGTTGGATGATAAAGACCATAGATCTATACAGTTTAGATTGCTTCCATTATTTGCCAGTTGATAGTTTAGAGATCAAATTTTTTTAAATAAATTGGACATTTAATTAAGACCAACTCTTCTAAAGAGGTTTTAATTCACAACCTGATGAATTAAAATGCACACAATGTATTAGGAGGCACACACCATTTATTAAATTTAGTGTATCATGAGCAGCCAGTGCACTTGCACCAGAAATCAAAGTTTTGGTATAAATTCTAGTAAATCTGTTGGGACTTAGGTGACTTCACTCTCAAGGGGGCTTTACACGCAACAACATCGCTAACGAGATGTCGTTGGGGGTCACGGAATTCGTGACTCACATCTGGCCTAGTTAGCGACATTGTTGCGTGTGAAACGTACGAACGACCGCTAATGATCAAAATTACTCACCTAATCCTTGATTGTTGACATATTGTTCTAATCCCAAATATCGTTGCTGTTGCAGGACACAGGTTGTTCGTCGTTCCTGAGGCAGCACACATCGCTACGTGTGACACCCCAGGAACGACGAACAACACCATATCTGTGTCCTCCAGCAATGAGGTGGGCGGGACTTTCATGCAGCTGCTCTCCGTCCCTCCGCTTCTATTGGACGCCTGCCGTATGACGTCGCTAGGAAGGTAAATACGTGTGATGGGTACTAGCGATATTGTGCGCCATGGGCAGTGATTAGCCCGTGATGCACAAACGACGGTGGCGGGTGCTTTCACGAGCGACATCGCTAGCGATGTTGCTGCGTGTAAAGCAGCCTTAACTCTTCTATAAAGGTTTTAATTGACAACCTGATAGAGTAAAATGCATAAAATGTATTAGGAGGCACACACCACTTATTAAATTTAGTGTACACGAGCATCCAGTGCCCTTGCACCAGAAATCAAAATTTTGGTATAATTTCTAATAAATCTGTTGGGATTTAGGTGACTTCACTCTCATTCTAGGCTCCAACCAATTTTAGACGCACGATTGTGCAATCATTTAACTGCACAAATATGGAACATCTTCAGAAATGTTCCTCTAACCATCAAGCTGAAACTTGCCTGCTGTAGAACGGAACAAATTGTCATGGGAAAAAGATGGCATTTTGTGATGGTGACCAATTGAAAGCCACTAAATGCATACAGGCAGAACAAAGACACAGGCTTGCTCCTTAGGACAAGAAAACCCTTGGACAATGGCAATTAAGGGAATGGATTTTCCAGCACCCTTATTCTATGTTCACACTGGGTGTTTTTGCAGCATTTTTACAGCATTTTTGGCATGGTATTTCCCTTGGTTTTATGCAAATCCATGCTAATAAAACACTGCTTTTCATAGTCCTAGCAAAGTATATGAGATTTCAGAAATCTCATGCACACACAAATCACCTCAAGATTTTTCCTGATTGTTTTGTCAAGTTCCTTAGTTTTTGCAGCGTTTTTCAAAGAATGAGCACGTCAATCCTTTGCAGCATTTTTGCCATGGTTTTGCACTAAAAACCGCCCACAGTATAGGAAAACTGCTGCACGGCGCCACAAAAAATGCCACAAAAACTGCACCAAAACCGGAGATGACTCCCAGAGACCCCCTGCCACAAGACCAGGTTTTGGTCAGGAAAAAAACGGTACAAAAAAGCTCTGTGTGAACACAGGCTTAGAGCTGGTAGATTGTTGCTGAACAAAAGATGCACATGTATAGAAAGCAAAATACAGAGCATCATAATTGGGACATTTCTTCGACACTAGATTTTTTTGTGGGGATGAGAGCAATAGTCATACTTTCATATGCTGGGTATAAAAAGGAGCGTGCTCTAAGAGGCGTGACATGACATAGCTTTGGGAAAAAATAAATTGAGCACAGTGTGTACTTATATTACTTGGCACAAAGCACACTATATGCTAATAGGTCTTCAAGTATATGTATAAGCTTGGGGATGATCAGATAGAATCTATAAATTACATTTGATTCTATTGGAATCTAAACTAATGTAATGTTGTTGTAAAGTATATTAACAAAATAAATAATTTCAAGGTGCCTAAAGGCAATCTGTTTTTCAACTCATTCTCTTCTGGGCCCTGCAGTGCGGCCATATGTGGGGTATTGCCACATTCAGGAGAAATTGTGTAACATATTATGTGTCCATTCTGTACCTATTCCTCTTGTGAAAATTGGAAATCTGGAGTTAAACAATATTTTAGTGGTAAAAATATCCTTTATTTTTCTTCACTGCCCAATAGTATAAATTTTTGTGATACACCTCTAGTGTCAATATGCTCACTGCACATCTAAATTAATTCTCTGAAGGGTGCGGTTTGTAAAATGGGGTCACTTGTGGGGGTTTCTTCTGTTCTGGCACATCAGGGGCTTTGTTAATGTGACATGACACCTACAAACCTTTCCAGCAAATTCTGAAATTAAAATATGAAACTCATTCCGTTCTGAGCTTTGCACTATACCTTAAAAGTAGTTTTTGACAACACATGGGGTATTTATTTTTGAACTCAGGAGAAGATGTGTAACAAATTGTAAGGTCCATTTTTGCTTATTACCTGTAAATTAAATCTTTTGGGTCAAAGCAACATTTTTGTGGAAAATGTCTTATTTCATCAGCTCAATAATGTATAATTGTGTGAATCACCTGAGAGTTAAAATTGCTCACTACACCCCAACATGAATTACCTCTGAGGTGTAGCTTCCAGAATGGGTTTACTTTTAGGTGCTTTCTGTTATTTTAGCATGTCAGGGGATCTTCAAATGTGACATAGCGTCAGCAATCTATTCCAGTCAAAATAGCACTCCAAATTTTAAATAGCGTTCCTTCCCTTCCGAGCCCTGAAGTGTGCCCAAACAGAAATCTTCCCTTACACATGGGCTATTGGTGTAAAAATGAGGAGTTGCACAATAAATTGAATGTTGCCTTTACTTCTTATATAATTGGGAAAATACTAACTTTGGAGTTAAAACAACATTTTTGTGAGATAAATGTAATTTTTTTATTTTCATAGCTCAACGTTATAAAATTATTTGAAGCACCTGGGGGTTCAAGATGCTCACCACACATCTAGATAAACTCCTTCAGGTTTAGTTTCCAAAATAGGGTCACTTACATATAGTTTCCACTGTTTAGGCACATCAAGGACTCTCCAAATGCGACATAGTGTCCTATAACTATTCCAGACAATTTTATGTTCCAAATCTCAAATAGTGCATCCACTTTTCCAAACCCTGCTGTGCGCTCAATCAGTAGTTATCCACCATATTTATTAGCATGCTCAGGATAAATTGCACAACAAATTGTATGGCACATTTTCCAATGTTATCCTTAGGAAAATAAAAATATTAGGACTAAAACAACATTTTTGTGAAAAAAATATATTTTTTACTTTCCCGACTCAACATTATAAAATTCTATGAAGCTCACAACACATCTATGTAAATTCCTTCAGAAGTTTAGTCTTCAAAATGAGGTCACTTGTGGGGGGGTTTCCAGTGTTTAACAGATCAGGGGCTCCCCAAACCTGACTATCAATTCCAGCCAAAACTGGGTTCCTAAAGTCACATAGTGCCCCTTGCCTTCTGAGCTCTAGCATGCAGCCAAACCATATTCTTCCACCACGTATGGAGTAACCCTGTATGCAGGAGAAATTGCACAACACATTACAATGTTCATTTTCTCCTGTTACCCTGGTGAAAATGAAAAATTGGTGCTAAATTAACATTTTTGTGGGAAAAAGAAACATTTTAATTTTTTTTCTTCCACTTTGCTTAGGTATGTAGGATGAATAAATTCTGTCACCTAGGCCTCAAAATCACTTCAAATTTCGAGTGGTAAATAAAAAATTAATTTGGTATATTTTGTTGGAAAAATGAGAAATTGCTGATAAACTTTTAACCCTTCTTACTTCCTAAAGAAAAACATGTTTAAAAAATGGTGCTAATGTAAAATAGACATGCGGTAAATGTTCTTTGTTAACTATTTTGTGTAGCATAACTTTCTAAATTAAAGGGGATCTGTCACCAGGTTTTGCTACCCCATCTGAGAGCAGTATGATGTAGAAACAGATACCCTGATTCCAGCGACGTGTCACTTACTGAGCTGTTTGCTGTCATTTTGATAAAATCAGTGTTTTCTCTGCTGCAGAACTAGCAGTTATACAGAGCTCATGAAAATATGCTGGACTACCTGGCAGCACGCTAAATAGTTCTCTAATGATAACCTACTGCTGATTAAACAGTGATTTTATCAAAACTACACTGAGCAGCCCAGTAAGTGACACATCGCTAGAATCAAGATCTCTGCCCCTACGTCATGCAACTCTCAGATTATGTGGCAAAAACCTGGTGACAGATTTTGTTTAAAGGTATAAAAATTCATGGTTTGAAAATCGTGAAATTTGCAAAATTTTTGCCAAAATTGGCACTCAAAGGGTTATTTTGTTCAGTTTATTTTAAATATTCACACACATTTTGGTCAAGGCGACCTTCATCAGTGTTCAGACATGTTTAAATATCACAGGTATCAGATGACCAAGCGGTGTGCAAACCCCGGCATCCACCAGTTGAGTGCCAAGTATTACTTGACACGACATATGGTTTTGGAACCTACTTGTGCACCATCCAGCCAAAAGTGACATGCTATCGCTATCTAAGGTTATCAAACAGACTCTCAGATGTTAAAAACACTTTCTTCCACTCATCACCCTTCCGAATGCATATAAAATGATCAGCCCCTCTAAGATCAAGTTTCTAAAAAATCGTATGCCCCTTTGTAAGCTGTTAGGTCAGGTATAAGTGGAAGTGGGTAAGTATTCTTAACCGTAATTTTACTTAATTCATGGAAATCAAGGCAAAGATGGAGACCCCATATTTCTTTTTAAGGCCTAAAGCCTGCTTTACACCTTACGATATCACATACGATATCGTATGCGATCGTACCCGCCCCCATCGTATGTGCGGCACGTTCAATTTGTTGACCGTGTCGCACAAATGATTATTTGCCATCACACGGAGGGGCGGAGATGAGCGGGACGTAAACATCCCGCCCACCTCCTTCCTTCCACATTGCCGGTGGGAGCCGCGTGATGTAGGTAAGATCTGTTCATCGTTCCCGGGGTGTCACACACTGCGATGTGTGGTACCTCGGGAACATTGAACAACCCGACGTGCAATTTTAAGGAAATGAATGACGTGTATGTGATGAACGGTTTTATGTTCAATCGCAATCGCACGTAGCTGTCACACGCTACAACAACACTAACGATGCCGGATGTGCGTCACTTACGACGTGACCCCGCCGACACATCATTAGATTTGTTGTAGCGTGTAAAGCCTGCTTAAGACACACGGCTTGAAAATCGGACCGAGTGGAATTCGATAAAACATCGCATTCCACTCGGACTAATATTAACCTATGTGTCAGCACCCATGAGCGATTATTTTCTCAGCCCCAATCGGACCGAGAAAACAATCGCAGCACGCTTCAATTGTAATGCGAGACTGTTTCTCTCGCACCCATTCAAGTCTATGGGGTGAGAGAAAGATCGCAATGCACTCACGGTACACTGGTGTACCGCGAGTGCAGGGCGAGAATGGCAATAGGCAGCTACGGAGGAGAGAGGGAGATAAATCCCTCCCCTCTGCAGCGCCAGCCCGCCCCTCCTCAGCGCTGGTCCACCCCTCCTCAGTGCCGCCCCACCCCCCGCAGCTGAGGTCCGATCGCATGATCGAACCTCAGTCGCAGTGACACTTGCATGACACTTGGCTTCTGCTATGCTGCCAGCGCGAGCTGAGTGTCATGCGAGGATTGCATTAGTCCCAGTGTGGCTCTGGCCTAACAAAGAAAAACCCAGCAGCTACAGGCGGGGAGGAAGGACATATATTACCCTTGCATAAACTTTCATTCATATATTGTTTCATGGCTGTACGTTCAGGACCAAATAAATTTATACAGGTGAGCTTTCAGTAATTTAGCATTAGGAATAAGATTGATATCATAGTTATAAGGACCATGGGGAGGTGATATCTCTGTCTTGTTTTCCAAGAACTTGTCTCCAAAATCTTTCAAACACCCCTGCAAACACTACTGATGACGAGTGGATAAATTTCATACATAACTAAGACATCTCTCATGATTGGGATCTATTTAGCAATATCCTTCAGAATTCCCAATACCAACCTTGCAGGTAAGTTATCCAAAATATAGCAGGAGATGGACTCAGAGTGAAATCCACCTTTACCAGCTGGACAACGTTCTGAAGTAATAGTGTTGTATCAATGGAAACAATTTGAATGGATCCTTCCAACTTCACTGTCCTTAATTCTAATCAAAGGGGTACTTCTCACATAGGGAGATCGCTAGCGAGATCGCTGCTGAGTCACGGTTTTTGTGATGCACCAGTAGCCTCATTAGTGATCTCGCTGTGTGTGAGACTGAGCAGCGATCTGACCCCTGCTGTGAAATCTCTGCTCGTTACGCACTGCTCTGGTTCATTTTTTGGACGTTGCTCTACCGCTGTGAAGCACACATTGCTGTGTTTGACAGCGAGAGAGCAACGATCTGAATGTGCAGGGAGCAGGGAGCCGGCTTCTGGCAGCCTGCGGTAAGCTGTAACCAAGGTAAATATCGGGTAACCAAGCAAAGTGCTTTGCTTGGTTACCCGATATTTACCTTGGTTACTAGCATCTGCCGCTCTCAGGCTGCAAGTGCCGGCTCCCTGCTCCCTGCACACGTAGCCGGAGTACACATCGGGTAAATAAGCAAAGCGGTTTGCTTATTAACCCGATGTGTACTCTGGCTACGAGTGCAGGGAGCCAGCGCTAAGCGGTGTGCTCTGGTAACCAAGGTAAATATCGGGTAACCAAGCGCTTGGTTACCCGATATTTACCTTAGTTACCAAGCACAGCATCGCTTCCACGCGTCGCTGGGGGCTGGTCACTGGTCGCTGGTGAGATCTGCCTGATTGACAGCTCACCAGCGACCATGTAGGGACCCACCAGTGATCCTGACCAGGTCAGATCGCTGGTGGGATCGCTGGAGAATTGCTAAAGTGTGACGGTACCCTTAGAATGAGTCCTGAATTGATGAAATTAGCTACAAACCCACAGTCAATGAAAGCGAATGCTGATAACGACTGATCTTGGTAAAGTAATTACATGTTCAATAGTACTTATTTGAAGCGTAAACAGGTAGCTGGAACTCTGGAAGACCTCCTCGACAAGTACCCAAACGTAGGAGTTTCTTGACAGCTTACTTGCAAGAGGGGGTATCGGATAGTCCTTAAGAAAGTGCCCAGGTAGACCACAGTAGAGGCAGTGTTTGAGATTGCGATGATGTCTCCTAACAGCATCTCGAAGTTCCATTGATTTTGTCTTAGGTATGTTAACTGATTCAAGAAAATAGCCAAGACCCCCTGTCACGCATCATGCCGTTCTCATTTCCTGCTAAAGACAAAGCGGCTAGACAAATGCATAGTCTGAAGAAAATTCTAAGCTCAGATAACAATAGATCAAATAGAGAGCACAGGAACCAAAGGCACGCAGACATCACTGAACGTGAGCTACAGACGGCAGTATTGGAGGAAAGGAGAACCAGCTAAATAGCCAGGTAATCACTCTGGACTGGGCACATATGGAGGAAACCGCACTCCCCAGCCTCCGATTTGATGGCTTAACTGTCCAACACCATACTAACAGCCCAGCACACCCCTGCCTAAGATTGGACAGTTGAACTGTCACTCACTGCTAGACACACCGCTAGGAGGAATCATGACAATTTTGACATTCATTGATGTGGTGAAAGTACTTACAGTACCCCAGCATTATCCCATTCTGAGCTAATAATAGAGTACATACATCTGTAGTGATACTTGTTTAAATGCTTTTTGTTTTTGTGTTGTCTTTTTAAGGCTGCAGGCTTTGATTTTTTTCCTCAGTTTAATATTCTTGTATCTGTGTTGTTATTCTTTTAGAGTTTCCTCTAGTTTCTTTGTACAATCTTTTCTTCATAATTCTGAACATAAATCCTCTGCTTCGCATTGCCTGTTTGACCTCAAGGAGTCTTTCTTTTGAGTTACCTACACTTTGTTTCTCTCCTTGTAAACTAAAATAGTAATGGAAGAAAAGAATAGCAACATTTGATAAAATAGTTTGCGTCTTTTAAAGTGAAAGTTGTTAGGACTTTCAGGATATTATACAGCTTTTTTTCTTTTTTAGAAAACTTTAATTGTCATTAGTGATTAATAAGCAAGCTCGCCACTGCTCAATACTTGACAGAGCATTGGGGTACTGGGGAAGATTAGAAGTTGACCAAAGCAAAGTATTGTTTACCCCACACATTATACATTTACACCCTTTAGTGCCTTTCGTGTGGCGCTAAAGGGTGTTTTGCCTGACTTAACCTAATAAATAATTTAAAAAAGTTACATGGAGTCCCCCCTATTTTTGATAACCAGCCATGGTAATGCAGACAGCTGTGAGCAGATATTATCATACTGGAAAGATCCATGGTTATTGGGCCCTTCCAAGCCTAAAGATACCAGCACGCAACTGACCCAAAAGTGTTGAATCACATTAGATGTGCCAATTCTGGCACTTTTCCCAGCTCTTCCTGCTTGCCCTGGTGCAGTGGTAATTAAGGTAATGGTAGTTGTGGTTGATGTCAGCTGTGTAATGTCATCTGGCATCAAACCCTTGTGTTATTAATGGAGAGGTGTCTATCACAGTCCCCTATTACTAACCCAGTAAGTTAAAACAAAAAAACACACAAAAATTTTATTATTCTAAAACAAACACCCCCAACGTTAGCCCTGGTCCACCAATTTATTAAAAAAAAAAGCGACATGCAGATCCAAAATAGTCCACTGAACCACTGAACCCAACATAGTCCACAAATGGAAACCTGTAAGACACAAAAAGAGAAAAAGAAAGACAAGATACTGTCCCTAGTTCACTAGTTTATAAGTAAAAGTATGATCCCCGCAACCAATGATGCTTAATAGGTCACTTTGCGATTGACAGCAACTGTGACGAGCGGTGATGATGTCACTAATGTTACCACTCATGCGAGGTAGGTGAGGAGAGAAAATAGTTTGTTATCAAAAGACTCCCCCACACAATCCTTTATTATTATTATTATTATTATTATTATTATTTATTTAAAAAAAGCAAAAAAAAAAACTATGAAGATTCAATGTAATCCAAGGTGTATCCAATCCAATTGACAGTTAGTTTTTCAGTTGGAGCCGGGACGCTCAGAGGAGCAGTCACAGAGAAATTGCTCTGAGGTCCTTAGGAGAGACAAACAATTTCCAGGCCCAAGCCATCGGTCTGAGGAGGAGGACATAGAGAAGATGAACATTTTAGGAACCGGGTAGCCATTAATATCTACCCCTGAAAAGGCGCAGATACAGACACCGGATCCGTGGCTGCATTAGTTTCACACAATACAGCAACCAGGAAAAGTGAAGGCGATTCAAGCTTCACCAGGGTCAGACACAGCAACATCCAGAGAGTTCAGCGGTACTCCCGGAGGGGGTAAGCAGAGGAAAAGGACTCAAGTTACCTGTTGAATTAGGACCCGGGAGGGACAGTTTGGGCCGGCAGCCAGTTCACAAACAACAGCAGGGCCACACACAGACAGCGCAAAGAAGGAGGCCAAGGACCTGGCAGGGCAGAGTAACTTAGTCCTCCTTATACAGACTCCAGTGACGGGACTTGTTGTTATGCAGTTTTTTATTGAAGTAAACCAGTTAAACGTCGCCTGTGCCTCAGTCTCTCATTTGGGCAGTAGCCACCTATCCAGGATTGGGACCATCGAAGCTGAAAAAACCTATTGCTGATCAAGTAAGTGTCTGCGCCCCTAAAGTCTCCTCACAATACCATTATCTATAACCACCATTGACTTTTACCTCACCTGTCTGGGACCCACAGCCCTACCCGGAAAGGGCTTTCCACCTCAGCTGCCCCACATCATCATCCCCGGCCAGCTACTGGCAGCGGTGGCCATAAATAGCCACATTTATTCCGGGTGGCGTCACGAAAAACTCTTATAAACTTTTATTTATCCCCTGTAAATACCCCCCATTGCACTGTGCATCGCCTGAGACCACAGCCCGGGTCGAGCCACCCGTGACATCCCCTCAAGAAATAGACCCCCGATCCGGTGCTGGGTACCCTGGTCTCCTGGGCGTCACACATACTCCAACCTATGAAGCCTGATTCAGAGAACGTGGCTCCATAGTTCACTCCTGGTCAGAGCCAGACCCAGAATTTCTCTCGCCCAATGATGTCAGTGACACAGTAATGTCACCACGTGGGAGAAAGTCTGACGCTAACAGGGAGTGGCTTATGGAGCCTCGTTCATATTTGGTTATATTCATTTTTTAATTTATGTGAACTTTTCATTATAGCTAAATCCTTCAAAAAGGCATTGTTTTAAAAAACTGCATAAGTTTTTATACAACTCATTAGGAGTCCAGAAATAGATTTATTTAATTGTATGAATGTATACCTTACCATCATATAAAAATAAGCACCAGACAATAGACAGTGATTGAAAAATATCAAAAGGATAAAAATCAAAGTTGAATGTCAAGATTTTCTATATATGCAATAGCGTTATCATTTACAATATAGAAATCATTCTTGTCACCATGGTAGGATCTCAGGGGGCACTCCTCAACAATGTGCTGGATAGTTTGACAATCTGCTCCACAGTCACAGGTCGGAGAGTCATATTTTCCCCACTTATACATAAAATCTGCACAGACGCCAAAGTTTGTTCTGCTACGATTTAGAGTAACCCATGTTTTCCTTGGTAGATTGAAGCCTGGTGGAGGGTTTTGTAAGTTAGGGAACATTTGGGGATCACCGTCTACTACATTGAGCCAACGTTCTCGCCATTTCTCCTCTAAATTGAAGTATTGTTCATGCAAGGTGATTGCAGTTCGGATGGGTGGGTGTCTTGATTTCAATCGTTGTATTGTAACATCTCTGATATTTTGATGTATTGGAAGTTTTTCATTATTCACTACTTTAGTGTATTCTTTAAGTAGGAGCTTTTGTCTTCTTAGATTTGCGGGTGCGATATGACTCAGCACAGGTAACCAGTGAACAGGTGTAGGTCTAATGGCACCAGATATTATACGCAAAGAGTTGTTCAGCTGAGTGTCAATTAAGTTTACATGACAGCTATTTAACCATGCTGGAACACAGTATTCTGCAGCAGAGTACACCAGGGCAAGAGTAGATGTTCTCAAAACAGATGTTGCCGAGCCCCAGGAGGATCCACGGAGTTTCTGAATAATATTATTGCGTGCTTTCAGTTTCTGCGCCAATTTATCCAGATGGGATTTAAAAGTTAGACTTCTATCAAGGGTTACACCTAAGTACTTAGGAATTAGGATTGAAATTGTGTTTAACAGATTGGCCTTCAAATTGTACTTTAAGTTCAGTCTTAGCACTTGCATTGTGTAAATGAAAGCAACAAACTTCCGTTTTTGATGGGTTAGGTTTTAATCTCCATTGTCGGAAGTACTTTCCCTTTACACTAAGATCTTTTGTAAGAGCATCCTCTGCTTCCTCCATTGTTTTGTTTACCATAGCAAGTGCCCAGTCATCGGCATATCCAAATTTCCGTGACACTGTTTTAGGAATATCAGCTAGGTACAGGGCAAACAGGAGAGGTGCCAGCACTGATCCCTGGGCCAGTTCGTTGTTTAAAGATTTCTTACAACTGGTTGAATCGCCCATAATAAGATGAAAAGTTCAATTTGCAATCATATTGTTCAAGAGGTACATAATTTATGACAGGGTATTGATCCTGGGAACTAGTCTGATTGCCGGATGTGGAGTCAGGAAGGAAATTTTTTCCCCATTGGAACTTGTTTGCCACATTGGTTTTTTTTTTTTTTTGCCTTCCTCTGGATCAACATGTTAGGCTACGGGTTGAACTAGATGGACTTAGAGTCTCCCTTCAACCTTAAAAACTATGATACTATGATGATACTATGAATTTTCTTACATGGAATCACCTTCAAAAATTTATATAAAAGTCCTTCCCTCCACACAGTATCATATGCGGGAGAGAGATCGATAAACGCCACTGAAACTTTCTTGTTCTTCTGGAATTCAGCCTCAATGAGAGTTGTCAAAGCTAAGAGTTGGTCACTACAGTTTCGAGCAGGTCTGAAGCTGGCTTGCTCTATAGGTATTGAGTCAAAAATCTTTAAACTGATCTTGTTATATATTAAGCGTTCTAAGAGCTTATATAAGCAACTCAACAAGGCAATGGGTCTATAGCTTGGTGGATTATCTTCAGGCTTCCCAGGTTTTAACAATGTAATTATTTTGGCATGTTTTAATTTACTAGGGACTTGAGCATGCTACATAACATCTGAGAAGAACTTTGCCATCCCTTTTTTCGCATAAGGTCCACAGTTTTTGAGAAATTCAGGATGGATCCCATCAGAGCCGGGAGCTTTGTTAATTTTAGTTTCAGCAAGGGCAATTTCAATGTCACAGGTTGTAAAAACACGTGAGTATTCTTCAGTTGGCACCACTGATGATTTTAGTAGCTTAAACTTATTTTTAACTTCTATGGTGTGAGCTCTGTCTTTTGGGCTTCTTGAGATGTTCACAATGTGTGCTGCAATTTGATTTGGAGTTATAGCATTCGTTTTCTGCTTTACTTTATGATTTCCTTCTAGTTTTCTTAAAAGAGACCATGCTTTTCTACTGGACCTTTTAAAGTCCAAATTCTCAACTGTTTCCATCCATTTAATACAACATGCTGCATTCAGTTTGTTCAACAATTCCTCACCGATTTCACCATCTTCACTCTCAAGAAATTGTCTGTACAGTTGTTCACATTCATCAGACCATCCTGGGATATATTCTTTGCGAAAGCCACGTGGTATTGATTTCTTTGCAGCTGTAATAACTGCTTTACAAAACCGTTCATAGTTTTTACTGATTGGAGGTTTCCAGCCGATACACTTATCAAGGTGATCTGCAAACTTCTTCCAGTTGGCTTTGGCAAGGTTCCATTGAGGACGCGGATACGACATTACAAAAGGAATAGATACTCCAATGGTGATGATGACAGGGCAATGCTGGCTACGAGGGAAATGTTTGACAACACTTCGAGACAAAGGTAGACAAAGGTTGATTGTTTCTATTACATGAGACAAAACATAAGTCAGGATTGTATCCTCTCTGCCAGGCTGCTGACTGGAAAGTTGGAAAGTCCTTTGCATCAAAAACGAGGACTATATTATGTGCTTCAGACCAGTTTACCAGATGCTCGCCATTGTCATCGTTGCTAGCATATTGCCAAAGCTCATGGTGGCTATTAAAATCTCCTATGTATACAGTAGGGTGTGGGTGAACATGAATGACTTTTGTGGGCCATTGTACTGCAGGAGGCCTGTAAATATTAACAATTGTGATATCGCCAACTTTGCTCACAACTTCATGGATGTCATTTTCAACAGCTGTAGATACAAGCATTGCGTTTTCAATGTTACCGTTCACATATGTGGCTACACCGTAATGAGAGTCATATGTAGCACCAATTAGATCAAAGCCATAGATGGAGCCACGAACTAGGAGTCGATCTTCATTTTCAACATGCGTTTCCTGAAGAACATGTACATCTATTTTGTTATCAGTGAGGAACTTGTGGAGGAAAACACATTTTAGGCAGCTGATAACTTCAATATTAATTTTTCAGATATTCACCATGGGTCCAAGATATTTCATTTGAGGAGTGACATTTGTGACAATACTTTTAGGCATTTTCAAAGTTGTTCCTTTGTTCCTCTGTTGATTATCAGGTATGATGTAAGATATAGTGACCAGGAAATCTAGATATAATTTGATTGTTGGAATTAAATAAATATGTTCATGTTTCTAACTATTTAAATGTCTATTTACTGGGCCCAAGGCTTTCAGTATTAAAGATCAGCTGCCCTGGTTGTTTAGTGCTTATGGGCATAGGGCAAACAGAACCCCATAGCTTTCATAGAATCATAGAATGTTAGGCTATGTGCCCACGGGAGCTTGTTTCTGTGGATATTTTGCCGCGGAAAACCTGCGGATTTTTCTGGATTTTCCAGATAAATCTGCAGGTTTTAGCATGTACAGTCACTCCCCATGTTATCCTATGGGACATGGGGAGTGCTGTGTCCACGCTGCGGAAAGTGTGTCTGCCGAACATGCTGCGGATGTAGGCATCCGCATATATAATTGCATGTCAATTATTCATTCGGAATTACCTGCGGATGTCCCGGCCCTCCGCTATGGAGATAAGAGGCCGGGACGTCCGCAGGTTAGCCGCATGAATGTCCGCATGTTTCCCGCAGCTATTCCGCTATAATATAGCAGCTAAAAATAACTGTGGACGCCGGCGGGCAGCTACGGGAAACATGCGCTTGTACCTGCGGATACATCCGCAGGTACGAGCGCCTGTGGGCTCATAGCCTTAGAGTTGGAAGGGACCTCCAGGGTCATTGTGTCCAACCCCCTGCTCAGTATTGGATTCAATAAACCATCTCAGACAGATATCTATAGCAGCATTTAGAGTGTTAAACAGTTAAAGGGAGTTAAACAGTCAGGAAAGTGCGTGGATCATCCCTTGCTGTGAGGGTCAAGGCCCGGCTGTCAGATAAGCCAAGTCCCCGGCAGAGCCTGTGCTTCTGCAATTGCCAAGACATACGTAGTAAATTCAAGGTCGGGAAGCACCCAACATTTATGAAGTACCCTCACATACAAGGTTGGGAATTGGTTAACTGTTCACAATAACAGTAATTTTGACCAGGAGTACCCAAACTTTTACTTGACACTGTTGTTTCCAGTCTGCTCATCATCCTGATAGTGCTTCTCTGTACTTACTCCAGTTTTTTATGTCTTTTTTAAAATGTGCTGTCCAGAAATGGACACAGTATTCTAGATGAGGACTGCCCAAAGAGGAGTAGAGGGCAATAATTACTTCATGTGGTCTGAACTCTATGCTTCTCTTAATACATCTCAGGATTGTGTTTGCCTTTTTTGCTGCTGCATCACACTGTTGACAACTGTGAAGTCTGTGTTTATTATTATACTTAAGTCTTTATCACGCGTTCTGTTGCTTAGCCCTATTCCTCCCATTCTGTAGATGGTATTTTCATTTTTCTTGCCCAGATGTAGACTTTTGCATTTCTTCCTGTTAAATACCATTCTTTTAGTCTTTTCCCATTGTTCATGTTATGATCTGGTAACCGTGGATGATTACAAAAATCCCATCAGCAGAAAAATACATAAAAACACAAGAGTAGTTGGAACCTAAGCTGACCACAATCCCCTATCGGTCAGACCACACTAGATGTAGCCGTGGAGCGTTCCTTAACACACCTAGACGCCTCGTCACAGCTGGAGAAACTTACTACACCTCACAGATAGAAATGAGGAAACCAATCATGCCTCAGAGCAGTCCCCAAAGGAATAGCAAGCCCTCAACATATAGAGCCAATGGTGATGTAAGAAAACACAATACACAGATAGAAAATATAGATTAGCAAAGGCGAGGCCCAGCTTCCTAGATACAACAGGAAACAAAAGAAAACTGATTGCGGTCAGTGCAAAACCCTGTGGAAAAATACCAATCTTCTGATGTACAAAACCCTGAGACCACACGATCTCACCCCAACTATATCAGGTACTTTTGTAAATAATGTGAGAAGCAAAATACCAAAGAACCACAAGAAATACAAAAGTGCAAATAATCAAATAGAAGAGGGAGAATTTCCCTTTTCTTGCAGTGGGGCTTGCAGAGGGGGACCCCCTATGCTCATCAAAACAGAAAGACAATTCCTCTCCTGCAAGTAAACAGACCTTAAGCAAAATGAAAAGAAACACTAACACACTTAAGTGTGGATCAGGCAATAACAACTTATCTGGAATGGTACAGGCACAGGATAAATGGAAGGACAAACTTCAAGCCAATTAAGAGACTAAAGAAAAATATCAATCACCGGCCCCAGCCAGCAGACACTGCTCTTCTATATAGCCCAGGCTGATCTGCAATTGGACTTTCCAAACTCTCAATTAACTCCCACACCTGTTGAGTCACAGTCAGCTTCACCCCGAGTCCTGAACACCAGAGGGAGCTCCAAACCTTCACCCCCTCGGATGACATTCACAACATTTCCAGCAAATCTAGATGTTTTTTAATCCTTTCTCTGACTTTTCTAGTGTTAACTATCTCTCCTAGCTTTGTATGCTGTGAAAATTTGAATAGTTTACAGTAACTACAATTCCCTTATCTAGATAATTTACAAAAATGTTGAACAACACTGTGACTAAGACAGAACCTTTTGGTACCCCACTTAAAACACTTCCAATTGAATGTGTAACCATTTATTACCATTCTTTGAGTACGATCACTGAGCCTTGTCAGTCTTGCAACAATTATGTCTTAAAAATATTTTGTCAGCAGATTTTTGCTCTTTAATCTGAGAGCAACAGGATGTATTGCCAGAGACCCTTATTCCAGCATCACTTATTGGGCTTCTTGGAGTAGTTTCAATAAAATCAGTGTTTAAACAGCAGGAAATTATCAGAAGAGGACCACTTGTCTTGTGCCATATAGTCCTCATGCTCTTTGTATCCCCACCCAGCTTTCTGCCTATGCATAGTATACACAGACAGCTGTACATCAGTGGTGTGACCTGGGTTATATCGAGCTCAGCAGTCAGTGAACTTGTAGATCTGTAGCAAAGAAAACCACACCAAGCAGCCCAGGGTCTCTGCCCATACACTATGCTGCTCTCATATTACAAAGTACAAACTTGGTAACAGATTCCCCTTAAGGCCTCGGTTCCACTTGCGTTTTGCAGGGACAAGTGCAATCCAATAAAACATCGGATTGCTTTCACTCTAGTGCAAAATGTGGCAGTATCCATCTGCGATTGATTTCTCATGCCATATCAGCATGAGAATGAATCACAGCATGCTGCGTTTGGCAGTGAGTCTTGGCTCACATGCACCCATATAAGTCTACGGGTGCGTGTGAAACATTGCACTGCACTTGCATGTCATCCGAATGCAGTGTGATGTATGCAGAGACAGGCCACGGAGGAAAGAGAAAAAGTGCTCTCTTCCTCTCGTCCGCAGCTGTAATCCAATCCCAAGATCGAATCACAGCCGCATGACCCTCGGCTGACACTCGCAGCAGAAGGTCTTTAGCATATCACTTCTGATGCTCTCGCACCTGAATCTATGCGTAAGTGGAACTGAGACCTAATAGCCAAACTTGCACTGGTGATCCTGTGGGCATAGATGTTGAGCCCACTTGAGCATGTGATGTATGTGGTTAATATAAAGTTTCTTATATTCAGTTATACATTTTCACACTATTTTTGGTACCTTTTTAAAATTACACTTAAAGCATCACTGCAGCGGAGGATTTTTACCGCTGGAGTGGTGCTTCTAATTTAAAGTTCCTGCCTCTATGTTATACTTACCATCCGATGTCTTCATCTTTTATGTTCTTCGGTCCCGTGGCTCCCTCTTGTGACCACAACTTGTTACTGATCGGAAGTCAGAAGTTAAGTAACAAGCTCTCAATGCAAGTCTGTGAGAGCCAGAATAAGGCTCTCATAGACTTCCATTGAATAGTAACCTCTGGAAAGATCCATGAAACAATGGAGCAGCTGGCAGGTCACAAAGTGGCGGAGACTGACTGGAGCAGCGGTGAGAGAAGATTAAGAGGGCAGCAGGTGAGTATAAAACCACAGACAGGGAACTTAGATTAGAAGCGCCATTCCAGTACTAAAACAATAAAAAATGGATGATGGAGTGATGCTTAAAATCTATATTTACTTCTTTACTAATCCCAAGGATATAGAAACTTGCACATGGGTTATAAAAACAGATTTTTTATTTCATAGCATTTGGATAAAGTATACCGTTAAAAAGTATCTGTAAAGGTCACCTTGATCTACAAAGAGAACTATAAACATTAAGGAAAATGTCTACTACTATTAGAATGTATTTTGTTGCAGCTGAATCATCATTAATTTGTTTCTAGGTGAAGCAAAGTAAAGGAATGTCTGTATAGAAAGGGCGAGAACTCATCACAAGCGCCCAGATGATTCTGCACAATATGCTGCCGTTGCAATGTCCACAAACAGTGTAGCAAATCTCTTACTGGAAATTGTAGTTATGCATTTTTTCATAAGCCGTAAGTAGACAGAATACAGTTTTTTAAGTGTATTACAACTAAACAGAAAGTTGCTATAATTAGCCTGGAAAAAAAATTAGTGCTAAAATGTAACGGATGCATAAAATACAATTAATGTCAATACATTTTGTATAAATCAGTAGTAAAAGAAAATATAAAAAACTTTGTAATATTAAACTGAATTTGTGATCCTCTCTGAAATAAGGGTGGCTTTACACGCTACGACATCGCTAAAGCGATCTCGTTGGGGTCACGGAATTTGTGACGCACATCCGGCCACTTTAGCAATATCGTTGCGTGTGACACCTATGAGCGATTTTGAATTGTCGCAAAAACGTTCAAAATTGCTCATTGGTGACATGCCCCCCTATTCCCAATTATCGTTGCTGCTGCAGTAACGATGTTGTTTGTCATTCTTGCGGCAGCACACAATGCTATGTGTGACGCCGCTGGAACGACAAACATCTCCTTACCTGCGTCCACCGGAAAAGGAGGAAGGAAGGAGGTGGGCGGCATGTTCCAGCCGCTCATCTCCTCCCCTCTTTTTCTATTGGGCGGCGGTTCAGTGACGCTGCTGTGACGTCGCTGTGACACTGAACGAACCTCCCCCTTAGAAAGGAGGCGGTTTGCCGGTCACAGCGACGTCGCAGAGCAGGTATGTGCGTGTGAAGCTGCCGTAGCAATAATGATCGCTACGGCAGCGATCACCACATATCGTGCCACTGACGGGGGCGGGTGCTATCGCACGCGACATCGCTAGCCGATGCTAGCGATGTCGCAGCGTGTATAGCCCTCCTTAGGCTGCTTTCACACATCAGTTTTTTGGCATCAGGCACAATCCGGCTTGTGCCTGATGCAATGGATCCATCGCAGATTGTGTAAAAACTGATGCGACGAATCCACCATTTTTTTTTTTCTTTTTCATGCCAAGAGAGAGAGAGACCATCATCACCGCACACACCCCGCCACTACCTCCCCCTTCATCACAGCATACACCCCGGCACTGCCGCCCCCATCATCCCCACACAAACGCAAGCACTACCGGCCCCATCATCACTGCACACACGCAGGCACTACCACCCCCATCATCACTGCACACACTGGCACTACCGCACCCATCATTACCGCACACACGCAAACCCTACTGCCCCATCATCACCACACACGCAGGCACTACCGCCCCAATCATCACCACCACACACACACAGGCACTACCGCCCCCATCATCACCACACACACCGGCACTACCGCACCCATCACCACTGCACACACGCAAACACTACCGTACCCATCATCACCGTACACACACCGGCACTACCTGAGTGACGTCACCGCTGACAATGCGACTCACTTCAGTTGCTGCGTGGAGCTCACAGGAGCGGCGCTATTCTACTGCTGTTCGTGTTAGCTTCCAATATAGCTGAAAGCATTGTGGGACCTCGTGTGGATTACGTCGGACCTGGAAGGGTATTTGGGGGTTAATAAAGTGGTGAAAGAGGGTGTTTTTTGTCTTTTATTTCAAATAAAGGATTTTTTGGTGTTTGTGTTTATTTACTTTCACTGTAGATTAATCATGGAAGGTGTCTCATAGTCGCCTGCCATGATTAACCTAAAACTTAGTGGCAGCTATGGGCTGCCATTAACTCCTTATTACCCCAATTGCCACCACACCAGGGCAATTCAGGATGAGCTGGGTAGAGTCCCAGGACTATCGTATCTAATGGATGTGGCAATTCTGGGTGGCTGCTGGCTGATATTTTTAGGCTGCGGGGCTCCCCATAAGGTGGGGCTCTCCATCTTGAGAATACCAGCCTTCAGCCGTGTGGCTTTACCTTGGCTATATCAAAATTGGGGGGGACCGCGCATCGTTTTTTTTTAATTATTTATTTATTTGTTTGACTGCACTATATAGACCCGCCCACTGGTGGCTGTGGTTGGTTGCAGTGAAACAGCTGTCACTCAGCGTGGGGGGCGTGTCTGACTGCAACCAATCATAGGCGCTGGTGGGCGGGGGAAGCAGGGAATACGAGATGGAATAATGAGCGGCCGGCATTTTCAAAAGAGGAAAAGCCGCCAGAGCAGTGTGACAGCTGTGCAGCGCAGTGCCCGTGATCGGTGAGCAGAAAGGAGGGAGGGAGAGACCGACCGACAGAGAAAGAGACCGATGGACCGACCGACACATTGACAGAGAGAGAGAGAGACTATTTACACAATGTCTGGGCATGCCCAGAAACAAAAAACAGATCCATCGTTGGTTTCCGGCATATGACGGATGACGACGAATCCGGCGCCCATAGGCTTCCATTATAAAAAAAAGTCGGAGTGAGACAAAAAATGTTCCCTTCAACGTTCCAGCTGGCCGCCGGACAAGCAAATGTTATCGGATCCGGTGATTGTTCCAGATGGAACACACTGCCATCCTGCACAATCCGGTGCTAATAGAAGTCTATGGGGGAAAAATCGCATCCAGCGGCATCAGACGCCGGATGCGTTTTTTTATGTTTTTGCCAGATTGTGCCTGATGGCAAAAAACTGATGTGTAAAAGCAGCCTAAAACATCTCAAATCCATCTTGTCAGTACACTAAGGCGGGCTTTACACGTTGCGACATCGCATCTGAAATATCGTCGGTGTCACGTCGTTAGTGACACACATCTGGCGCCGGTAGCGAAATCGCAACGTGTAAATCCTAGGTGCGACGATAAACAATCGCAAAAGCGTTGAAAATTGGTGATTTGTGTAGCGTCGTTCATTTTCATAATATCGGGTCGACCGCAGGTACGATGTTGTTTGTCGTTCCTGCAGCTCCACACATCGCTGTGTGTAAACCCACAGGAGCGACAAACATCACCTTACCTGCGTCCTGACGGCAATGCGTAAGGGAGAAGGTGGGCGATCATCTCCACCCCTCCGCTTCTATTGGCTGGCCAATTAGTGACATTGTGGTGACGTCGCTGTGACGCCAAACGCACCTCCCCCTTGAAGGAGGGATAGTTTGGCAGTCACAGTGACGTCGCCGAGCAGGTATGTGTGTGTGAAGCTGCCGTAGCGATAATGTTCTCTACGGCAGCAATCACCACATATCGCATGTGCAACGGGGGCGGGTGCTATCACGCTGGACATCGCTAGTAATTGATAGCGATGTCGCAACGTGTAAAGCCCGCCTAAGGTGTCAAGTTACAGCGCATCTTAAGGGAGTTGTCGAAATAGTGGACAACCCCATTAAAGTGTAAGGAGAGGGGAGGTGGAAGAGGACTGAGGAGCACAAACTCATTGAGAGACCTTGCAGATTGAGCTCCAGCTCTAAGGAAATTTATTGTACTTTAATACTAGATTCACAGCAATAGAGCTCAGTACTGCCTATCATCTTGTCCATGCTGCTTATTTTATATACAGTATGTACTTCAGAGAAAGATCAGAAGCCAGCTCGCTATGTGTGGTGGTGTGCATAAAAGACATTATAGCAAATAGTTTCCGTCCAGTAGTGCAGAGAAAACCGGTGAAAAATGCAAACTGCAAGTTAAATAATGACCAGAGACAATATTATTCCACATGCACATGCAGGACAGCTTTTTTTAAAAAAATTAACTGAAACAATTTTTTTCATCTCTGAATTCCAAAATCCATAACTTTCTTTTTTTTTTTCTTGATTCACTATGAGTAGTAATGAGCAGACCCGTGAAATTCGGGTCTACTAGATTTGGCCAAACTTAAGTAAAAGTTCAGTTTAGGAGTCGGACCCAAACTTGACCCCGGATGTTGAACCCAATATAATTTAACAGAGACCCAAACTTGTGTGCTGTACACTGCCTGTAAGGCCTTTTTCACGTGTCAGTGATTCTGGTACATATGTGACAGTTTTTATACGTACCAGAATCTCAGACATAAGCAGACCCATTAAAATCAATGGGTCTGCACACATATAAGTGATTTTCAGTGACCGTGTCTCCGTGCAACATACATGTGTGTCCTTGATTTTTGCACGGAGACATGTCCTTTTTTTCTGGCATTACTGATGTCCCATGGACCACATAATGGTGTGACACATGAAACACATACAGAAAACCACATACATTGAAAATAAAAAGCTTTATATACTCACCTTGACCAGTGATGCTGTCTCCGGCTGCTGCTCTCTGCTGCTTCCTAGCTGGCTAATTATTCTTATGCATATGCAGTTATGCACCCCTACAGCCGACCCGGAAGTAGCTTCACCAGCGAGAGACACAGCGGTCAGAGACAGCATCCGGCAGACTTCAGCACCATGGACAGCAAGAGTGGGGAAAGGTGAGTTTACCTCCATGTGCTATCATGGATCACTGATCATGGATAGCACATGTAGAACACACGTGTGCCATGAATCATGCCTAAAATGGTAGTAGTAAGGGCAAAAGGAAGCAAAACTGGGGAGATTGCCTTTGAAAAAAATACGGATAGGGAATAAATAAAAAAGAAAAAAGAAATGGACTCCCGTCTATTTTTGATAACCAGTGTGGGTAAAAAAGTAGCTGCATGCTCGAATCCTCAACTGTCTGCTTTACCTTGGCTGGTTATCAAAAATAAAGGAGATTCAATGTTACTTTTTTAAATGATCTAATTAAATAATTTAAAATACCGGCGTGGGCTCTGCCCTATTTTTAACAACCATCCGATGTACAGCAGACAACTGAGGGCTTGTATTATCAGACTCAGAAGGCCTATGGTTATTTGGCCCCCTCCTGGCCTGAAATTAGCAGCCCTCAGCCACCCCAGAAATGGTGCATCCATTACATGCGCCAATTCTGGCACTTTGCCCGTCTTTTCCTGATTGCCCTGATGTGGTAGCAATCAGGGTAATAGTTTTGGGGTTGATGCCAGCTGTGAATTTACAGCTGGCTTCAAACCCAGGGGATAATAATGGGTAGGAATCTATCAGACACCCCTATTACTAACCCGGCAAGTATAGAGTTTAAACAAAACACACACACTGGAAAAAAAAGTAGTTTATTTGAATAAACACTCAACCACATACTCTCATTCACCAATTTATTAATAAAAAAAGCTTCAACATAATCCAATTGGTGAATAAACACTCCTCCACACTCTCTTGTCACCAACTTATTAATGAAAAATAAATCCTGGAATTCCCCACAATGTTCATCCAATCCTAGGTGCAGCATATAGCTCAATTTTTCAGAACGCAGCTCCACAGGTCACTATCGATCAGCAGCAGCTCATATACCAGTGTCCAGTATGAACTCCAAACTTTACTGTTCATGTTTTCTCATCCCAAAGCTTCTCCTATACTTTGTAAAACTCTCATACGACACATTGATGGCACGCGGATGGTGCATGGATGGCACACAGATGCACTCCGTGTGCTGTACTTTTTGTTCACAGACCAAAATAACTTGTTTTGCTCCTTGTCATTTGTGCTGCCAGAAAAAATTGAATAGGACTCTGTGTCATTCAAGTGAACATGTGAAGATCACTATAGGTTATAATGGGTATATATGGTATTCGTGAAAAAACGGATAACATGCGTACTTGAAGCATGTACATGTGAAAGCAGTCTACATGCTAAATCAATGAGTCATTGGAGTATGGAAGGAAAGCCACACAAACTTGGGGAGAACATACATACTCCGGGCAGTGGTTGTCCTTGATGGGATTTGAACCAAACACCTCAACGGTGCAAAGTGACAATACTAACCACAGAACAATGGGGCTGCTTATGTATCTATCCATCTATCTATCTGTCTGTCTGTCTGTCTGTCTGTCTATTTATTTACAGAGCATGTATATAGCACAACAAAGTCATATATATATATATATATACTCAGACACACACACACACACACACACACATAGAGAGATAGATAGATAGATAGATAGATAGATGGATGGATGGATCTATCTATCTATCTGCATATATATCTGTAGCCGTATATGCTTAGCACTGAGGTCTTGGCTTCAAACCCCATCTAGGACAACTTCTGCCAGGAGATAGTATGTTTGTGCCATGTTTGTCAGAGTTTAAGCATAAAAAATTGTTTAGGTGAGAAGTAAAATGGAGAACCTGTATAGAATAGCAAAGTAATAGTTACAGTGCATGTATCTTCTCTAACAATTTAACTATTCATGCTCAATTCAAACTTTCTTTTTATCATTTTGGCTTTGATTGCTAGTCACCTAGTTCCAGCATCATTCTATGAAGCAGAAGACTCTGCAGTCATAAGAGCAATTTAACAGGAGATACTCTTTTCTACAGCTTCTATAAATCTAGAGTACCAAAGATCTTTCCAAAATTGCAGTTCAAGAGGCTTCTTTGTTGTATTACCAACTTAAAATACTCTGCTTCAAACAGGTCCTTTTCAAGTATTCAAACCTTTGCATTTGACACATTACTAACTTCACTCTGCCATTTCTCCAAAATGGAACCACTTGAATTGTAGTTGTACATTTCAGAATTAGGCCTTGTGTGACTGCTATTTAACAATTTGTGCTATTGAGCTTGGCAGCACTTGTGAAACAATATAGAATGTGGTTACAAAAAAGTTTGAATTATCTGTAAAATGTAATGATATAAAATAAAAAAAAACAAACATTGTATTGAGGGTG
Organism: Anomaloglossus baeobatrachus; assembly: GCF_048569485.1. Taxonomy (NCBI): domain Eukaryota; kingdom Metazoa; phylum Chordata; class Amphibia; order Anura; family Aromobatidae; genus Anomaloglossus; species Anomaloglossus baeobatrachus. Next base: position 813,113,817 of record NC_134353.1, on the reverse strand, counting down.
AGATTGTTTTGCAGAACAGAACTAATATATACTGCGTAACATGCAATAATAGAGAATCATAGAGTGGTAGAGTTGGAAGGGACCTCAAAGCCCATTGGGACCAACCCCCTGAAAGTGAAGGTTTTCCTAAATCATCCCAACTATATGTTTATCCAGCTTCCTCTTAAAGATTTCCATTGATGGAGAGCTAACTACCTCCCGTGGCAGCCTGTACCACTCTCTAACTGCCCTCACTCTCAGAAAGTGAGTCATTATTTCAGAAAATTAGACTAATTAATACAAAACACCTGCAAAGGCTTCCTAAGCATTTAAAATGGTCCCTTAAGGGGGCTTTACACGCTGCGATATCGCTAACGATTTATCGTCGGGGTCACAGTGTTTGTGACGCACATCCGGCGTCGTTAGCAACATCGCAGCATGTGACTCGTACAAGCGACCTTCTACGATCGCAAAAGTGGTAAAAATCGTTGGTGTTGGAGAGGTTGTCCAAAAACCAAATATCGTTGTCTGGTGAGTAGCGATGTTGTTCATCGTTCCTGCGGCACCACACATCGCTGTGTGTGACACCGCAGGAGCTACGAACATCTCCTTACCAGCGTCCACCGGAAAAGAAGAAAGGAAGGAGGCGGGCGGGATGTTACGTCCCGCTCATCTCTGCCCCTCCGCTTCTATTGGCCGGCCGCTTAGTGCCGCCGAACGCACCTCCCCATTGAGGGAGGGATTGTTCAGCGGTCACAGCGACGTCGCTGACAAGGTATGTGCGTGTGACGCTGCCATAGTGATAATGTTTGCTATGGCAGCGATCAACACATATCGCACATACGACGGGGGTGGGTGCTATCGCTCGCAACATCGCTAGCAATAGCTAGCGAAGTCGCAGCGTGTAAAGCACCTTTAAGTTTGGTTCAGTAGGCTACACAATCATGGGGAAGACTGCTGACGTGACAGATATCCAGAAGGCAGTCATTGACACACTCCAGTAGAGTAAGCCACAAAAGGTCATTGCTAAAGAAGCTGGCATTACACAGATACATGCTGTATCCAAGCATATTAATGGAAAGTTGAGTGGAGGGAAAAAGTGTGGTAGAAAAAGCTGCACAAGGAACTGGGATAAATGCAGCCTTTATAAGATTATTAAGAAAATGCCATTCAAAAATTTGGGGGAGATTCACAAGGAGTGAACTGCTGCTGGAGTCAGTGCTTCAAGAGCCACCACACACAGACGTATCCAGGACATGGGCTACAACTGTTACATTCCTTGTGTCAAGACACTCATGACCAATAGACAATGCCAAAAGTGTCTTACCTGGGCCAAGCAGAAAAGGAACTGTTCAGCGATCCTAGATGTTGTTTTCAGATGAAAGTAAATTTTGCATTTCATTTGGAAATCAAGGTCCCAGAATCTGGAGGAAGAGTGGAGAGGCCACAATCCAATCTGCTTGAAGTCTAGTGTAAAGTTTCCATAATCAGTGGTGGTTTGGGGAACCATGTCATCTGCTGGTGTAGGTACACTGTGTTTTATCAAGACTAAAGTCAGCGCAGTCATCTACCAGGTAATTGTAGAGTGCTTCCCTCTGCCGACAAGCTTTTTGTAGATGGAAATTTAATTTTCCAGTAGGACTTTTTTCACCTGTCCACACTGCCAAAAGTACCAATACCTGGTCTCGACATCTGTCAAGTCAACAGTCTTCCCCATGATTGTGTAGCCTACTGAACCAGCCTAAAGGGCCATTTTAAATGCTTAGGAAGCTTTTGAAGATGTTTTGTGGTAATTATTCTAATTTTTTGAGATAATGACTTTTGGGTTTTTATAGGCTGTAAGCCATAATCATCAACATTAACAGAAATAAACACTTGAAATAGATCTCTCTGGTTGTAATGACTCTATATAATATGTGTTTCCTCTTTTTGTATTGAATTACTGAAATAAATACATTTTTTGATGATATTCTAATTTATTGAGATGCACCTGTAAATACAATATTGGACCAGTCTTGTGCTTTTAACTTAATGGGATTTTTTGTTTATAATTTTCATGTTTATTATGCCTTTTTCATGTTTTCTAGCAACCGTATAAATTCTTGTAAAATAAAAAACTGACCAGTGCCTCCACGCAGAATAAAACAAGTGTGAAGAGGTGCAAGCTGTCATGAATTTTCAACATATAAATAAGAATATACAGTTGCACTCTGAAAATGCTATAATATTCAAAGATGGAATATATGAAACTGGAACTGCATTACTGCTATTGAAAATAAGTTTACCATAAAGGTATTAGAGCATAAATTAGCCAATGAGAGCCCATCAGCCATGACAAGGTGTATCTTTGAATGGACCTTAACCAAATATGCTTTTCCTGGGTTGGAAGCCTACACTTAAAAAGGTAAGCATGATCCACCTCTCTAACCCCTTCAGCCCCGGGGCACTTTCCGTTTTTGCGTTTTTGTTTTTTGCTCCCCTTCTTCCGAGAGCCGTACCTTTTTTTTTTCTGTCAATCTTGCCATATGAGAACTTGTTTTTTGCGGGACAAGTTTTACTTTTAAATTAAACCATAAGTTTTACCATATGGTGTACTGGAAAACAGCAAAAAAATTCCAAGTGTGGAAAAACTGCAAAAAAAGTGTGATGGCACAATAGTTTTTGGGATATTTTATTCACAGTGTTCACTATATGGTAAAACTGATGTGTGGGTATGATGCCTGAGGTTGGTGTGAGTTTGTAGACACCAAACATGTATAGGTTTACTTGTATCTAAGGGGTTAAAAAAAAATTCACAAGCTTGTCCAATAAAAGTGGCGCATGTTGTGCGCCATTTTCCGAAAACCATAGAATTCTCATTTTTTGGGATCTATGGCTCAGTGATGGCTTATTTTTTGTGTCTCAAGCTATCATTTCTAATGGTACCATTTTTGCGCAGATGCTACGTTTTGATCGCCTGTTATTGCATTTTGCGTAAAACTTGCGGTGAGCAAAAAACATAATTTTGGCAATTGGAATTTTTTTGCCACTACGCCGTTTACCAATCAGATTAATTGATTTTATATTTTGATAGATCGGGCATTTCTGAACTCGGCGATACCAAATATGTGTATATTTATTTTTTAACCCTTTAATTTTCAATAGGGGGAAAGGGGGGTGATTTGAACTTTTAGGTTTTTTGGGGTTTTTTTTGTATTTTTTTATTTTTTAAAACTTTTTTTAATTTTTTTTTTATTATTTTACTAGTCCCCCTAGTGGGCTATAGTCATCAGCAATCCGATCACTCTTATCTATCTGCTGATCACAGCTATACAGCTGTAAACAGCAGATTCAGTCTCGTCCTATTTCTCTCTGCTCCCGGCCGAGGGAAAACGAAAGTGAAACTTCATAGCTGCAGGCGTCCATCACATGACCCTGTGCTACGATGGCAACCACCGAAAGTCACGTGATCACGCACGTGACTTCCGGTGGGGGGGGGCGGTAAGTAAAAATCATGGCTGCGCGCATATAGATCTCACTGCCAGACTTTGGTAGTGAGATTTAAGGGGTTAAATGTTGCGAGTGGAAGCGATTCCACTTGCAACATGCAGGCACACATGTCAGCTGTTGAAAACAGCTGATATGTGTGCCGACCGCCCTCGCCTGCCCGCGGTAGGGGGCGGGGCTTAACGGAACACGCTCCATGACGGATATATCCGTCCATGGTCGTGAAGGGGTTAAAAGCATACTAAGCTGAAAGGAGAAATACTGAGTCAGAAAAGGAGTATACTGTACTACAAATTAAAAAAACTTACCTGCAACTCCAAGCAGAATAAGACGAAATTGAACAGGTTCAATTAATCACAATTATTTGATATACAAACAAGAAAAATAGAGTTGCACTCTGTAAAAGCTTTAAATGGCAAACATTGAATATATGAAATTGGAACTGCATTACTTCTATAGAAAATATGTTTAAAATGAAGGTAATTAGCTCACAAATTGGCCAATTCATGAAAGCCTATCACTTATGACAAGGAGTACTTCTTTGATGGGACCCTAACGAAGTATGCCTCTCCCAGGTTGACTGACAAAACACTCCTTCCATGAACCTAAGGCATTTTTAGGCTATGTTCGCATGTTGCGTTTTTTTCCGCGTTTCTGCAGCGTTTTTAGCAGCAGCGTTTTTGCGCTAAAACGCATGCGTTTTTGATTGCCAGCAAAGTCTATGGGAAAAGCAGAAATCCTGTCTGCACTTTGCTTTTTTTTCTGCAGCGTTTAATTTGCATATTTGTGGTCAAAAACCATGCTGAAAAAGAAGCAGCATGTCAGTTGTTTTTGCCATTTCTGCAGCGTTTCCTTAACATTGGAGTCAATGAGAAATGGCAAAACGCAACCAAAATCAACTTTCCTGCGTTTTTCATGCTTTTTACCTGCTTTTCCATTGCGTTTTTGGCTTCAAAAACGCATGCTTTTCTGGCATAAAATTAAAGGGTTATAATGTTCCTTTACACACACACAAAAAACGAAAATTTAAATGATAAAAAATATTAAACTTTACCTATTTTTCTGTTAAAATGTGCATAACCGCTATTATTTCATTAAAATTGATAATGTTCCATATATTTTTATTAAAAGTTAATTTTATCCTTTCTTTCTCTTTTTTCATTCTTTTTGACTATTCCAACTTTATTTCTCAGTGTCTTGATCTACAAAACGCATCTGCAGAAACGCAGGTGAGAACGCAGGTAAAAAGCGCTGAAAACGCACTAAAAACGCGGTAAATACGCATGCGTTTTTAGCGCTAAAAAATGGCCAAAAGCCATTTGGTCAAAAACCAAGGGAAGGAAAACGTGAAGAATAAACTGCAGGTACTCCGACGCAACGTGCGCACATAGCCTAAAATAGAGGTGGACGATGCCAGCCATTTAAATTGAAGGCTTTCAGATGAGGAAGGAGATGTATGATGGTGCCGATCTGTGAAGTTCTTTGTGGGCGAGAGATATACGTTTTTATTGTACTTTATAGAGGATAGGTAACCAGTGTAATCACTGGCACAAGGTGGAGACATCAGTGTAGTGGCTGGACAGAATATAATCCGGTCTAACACATTCAGGATGGATTGGAGAGGAAAAAGTTGGGTTAGAGAGAGACCAATCAAAGAACGTTTGAAGAGTCCAGACGAGAATGAATAAGAGCAACGGTAAGAATTTTTTGCAGTTTCAAAAGTGAGAAGGTCGCATTCTGGATATAGTTTTAAAATACAGGTGACATGAGTGAGTAATTGAAATAAAGGAAAGTTCTGCATCTAATATAACCCCAAGACAGTGAGTTATGGGAGTTATGGCAGAACCATGCAATGAAATTGCAATACTGGGTATGTAGTTTAGTAGAGGGAGAAAACTCAAAAAGTTCCGTTTTGGAGAGTTTTAGTTTCACATAAAGGGAAAACAGCAGACAGCCAATTCTTGGTATTTCGTATTAAGGTGGGAGTAATGTCAGGAGAAGATGTGTGTAATTGTGTGTCATCAGCCTATAGATGGTACTGGAAACCAAACCTGCTGCTGCTGATGACTTGTACAATAGGGGCAGAGTATAGAGAGAAGAGAAGGGGGTCTAGAATGGGTCCTGATGAACCCCTGACATTAAGAGGAAGATGATGGGAAGAGCTGGAAAATGATACAGTGAAGGAACGGCCAAAGAGGTAAGAGGAGAACCAAGAGCAGTTACTTTGCAGGTTATAAAGAGCAGCATAGTGAGGAGGAGGTAGTGATCCACAGTGTCAAATCCAGCAGAGAGATCCAGGAAAATCAGCAGGGACCAGTGATCATTAGAATTAGCTGATTAGCATATAATTGCATTACAATTACGTATTTCTTTACCTATTTTTAACAGTTATGTCCAGAAAACTGGAGGCTATTTGGCGATAGTTGCAAATTTTGTGTACTTTTTGTTATATTACTTTTATGGTTATTAAATGAATTTTTCTTTGCATCTTATTTCATATACTCGCTATTAATACATTCCTATGAAGGTCACTGATTACTTTTAAATTGAGATAACTAGATATTATAGGCATTTGTCTAACCTGTTACTGTTAGGCACATTGCGCCCAAACTCTAGTGCGTCAGAGATGCGCCTTTGTGCAGGGTTAAATGAAGAGGGAAAGACACCAGAAGAAAGAGAGGGGTTAAATATTGTAAGTAGGTAATCATAACCGGGGATGAGACTGAAGGAAATGTAAGGGAACAGGGCCACTGGCCCAGATTGTAGGGCGAGAAGATGGAAGGAGCTAAGTAACTTCTTTCCTGATCGTTTCAAAGGTGGAAAATGAAGTTTAGGTGCTGGAGTCAATGGGACCAAGCTCTGAGAGGTTTGGGTTAAAATATCCTGAGGGATATGGTTAAAATAAAAAATCCCGGGCATATAGTTGTTTTTTTTTCTTCTACTGAATTTGAGAACAGCAGCCTTTTTGAAATATGCAGCCAGCATGTCAATTTTTTCAGCATTTTTTAAGCATTTTTTCAACCATAGAAAGCAATGTGAAAATAAATAAATGTTTTACAGCATTTTTGGTGAATTAAACCAACTTTATTGAACATATCCTGTTGACAAAACAAATATAATCCACATCCAAAAATGCTGTTAAAAGCTGTAGAGCCCATCAAAATGTGCATTTTTACTTTTATGAGCAGGTTTTGGCTGCAGAAAAAAATGCTGCATGTGAACATAGACTAATTGTTATTCCCAAAAATTCATGCGGCTCAGTGGTTAGCACTGGTGCTTTGCAGTGCTGGGGTCCTGGGTTCCCACCAAGAACAACACCTATATTCTCACTGTGCTTGCGCTGCTTTCCTACAGGCCTTCAAGTTTCCTTTCAGACTCCATAGACATACTGTTGGCGAATTTAGATTGTGAGCCCCAATAGGGACAATGATGATGATGTCTATAAAGCGCTTAGTAATATCATAGCACTATATAAGCAAAGCATAATAAATAAATTAATTTGTTGAGTTCCTTACATACAATCTTTCAGACAATAGCAATCAGATAAAGTACTACTGCATCTCTTAAAGCACGCCAGGATTTTCCTATATAGCCTAAAGCCAGTGCTATACTGGCACTATCAGGCTGATTCTATACATACATTTAGTGGTCAGCTCGGATGTATAGTTTTTGAAACACAAGCAAGTAAAGTTTGCAAATGAACAGTTTTTTGACTGACAGCAGCTGACAGCTGGGGTGGGGTTTGATAGTGATTCCCACCCCCTGCCTGTTGTTCCTCCCCCTATTATTTAAGTTAATTCCATTATAGAGGCATTTTACTAATGATTGTAGCTATAAAACATGATGAGTAGAAGACCTTGATGACGTCATACCCATGTGTCCAGAAGGGGTGGGGCCTCAGCCAACATAGCTGATACCAGGAAGAAACATTATTTTTCTGTTGGCTGAGGCCCCGCCCCTTCTGGTTACGTGGGTTTGACGTCAGCACAGGTCCTTCTAGCCACCATGATAAAGTATATACATATAGTCACAACCTCCTATAATGGAATTAGCATAAATAACAAAGAGTTGGAGGACAGGGGATAGTAATTACTATCAAACCCCACCCAGCTATTAGCTGCTGCAGCTGCTTTCGATCATAAAAATGTTCATTTTACAAGCTTTACTTGCCTTTGTTTCAAAAACTATATATCCGAGCTGACAACTAAAGATATGCATAGAATCAGCCTGATAGTGCCAGTATAGCACTGGCTTTAGATTATATAGGAAAATCCTGCTGATTGGTGCGCTTAAACCCCTTAACCAAATGAGCCACTCTCTCACTGCATACCTTGCACATTGGGCATGTCCACTCCAGACTAGATGTACTCTTCGTGGAATATGTTTTATTAGCTCTAAACATAAATTAGTCTGTAAAGAAAAATGTTTTTTTTTAAAAAAAAAATATGTATGAATACGTATGAATTTGTATGATCACAAAATAATTGATCTTATTAAACATGCCTTATGTATTATTCTGAATACTGTACATCAAGTGTAATATTATAGGCAAATAAACCCACAGTCCCAGTAATTACAGAATTCATACATAGCCATAAATACTTTATTGAGGGATGCTATAGAAGTTCTGCAACTGCTCCTGCCGCAGTTCCCAATTAGACTTTGTCTTCGGAGACTTACAATACCTGGCATAGGGGTTAACTAATCACTGTATGAAGTGGTATAAATCTGCCTTTTCTTTCCTAGGTGACATGTGAAAAAGTAAATCTATCCTAATCTGCAAAGTTAGGACAGAATAATGGCAAAATTGATTGGAAGACTTATGACTCTTAGAATTTAGGTTCATGAAACGTCAGGCACAATATGAGCCGAGCAGCTGAATTGCAGAAATACTTAACATTTTATGCAAACAGAGCTAAGAATAATGAGGTGATAGTCCAACATGGCATTCCTCCAGTCCTATCTATGCTTTCCCTCTCTACCAAGCAGTTAGCTATCAAAAAAGATAAGAAACCAGGACAGCAAAGAGTTCTGTGACCTGTCTTTTTACAGTTGCATGACAAGTGACAGTGGAGATGTCGACTCTAAATCAGTACCTGCTCTGTCCATAAAGGTTATACATGTACAGTTTTTTGTTGCTAACCATTCCGTGCCATTTAGCACAAAGTAATGTCAATGAGTTCAACTCGTTACGACCTTTTCATTGTAGTCTAAGAACATGGAGAGTAGTCACGTATAAGGCTGATTTCACACGACAGTTTTTTTTGTACATGTGCTATTCATTATTTTTGCCAATCTATTTATGGTAGATCATGGACTTATTACAATGAATGTGCCTTTTTACATGTCCTTTTATTTTTGCAGACCAATTGTCTGCTCAAAAAAAAGATGGCGACATGTCCTACTTTGATCTAGCTCACCAATGCAAGTCAATGGCCTGAGAAAAAAAGAAAATAGCACACAGATGTCATCCATTTGCTGTCCATACTTTACTATTTAATGGGTAGAGCAAGGGAAGAGATTTTTTACTGCATACAAAATAACTGAATGCAGCAAGGATTGTAAAAATTTACACCAGGACCAAAAATGGATCCAGCGCATTAAAAATAAAACACGAACATTTTTCTTGTAAGAAAAAAAAATGATTTGTTGAGCCAACCTAAGTGAACATTATTGCATCATAAATCTGGGGGTGGGGGTTAGAGTTAAAATACTGCATGTGCAATATTATCCCCAGTTACACTGGTAATTCAGCCTCCTGACTGTAACGCACACCAGTGATGAGGTGGCAAATGTGAGTGGACCCACTGGAGCACATGGGGAACCCAGGCTTATCCTGATGAGAGAGGGACTTGACTAAGCTTGACTACTAGATTAGACGCCAGGTGCCACTTTCAGGGCAGTCTTCGGGACTGTGGCAGCTGAGCCCCATAGCAGGAATGGGCTCAGGTATGGACAGGCAGAGTCTCTACTGCTGACAGGTGCATTCAGGATTGTTGAGACAGACTGAATGGAAGATGAAGGAAGGTATGGATGGCACAGCAGATACTGACAGGTACAGATACAGGTACAAGAAGAAGGCAGTGTACAAATGGGACCTGACAGTTAGATGGGCGTAAGCTGACTAAATGACCATGTTGGTCAGGCACCTCCCATGGGAAGATGCCTTAAGTATGGTACCTAGTGCCTCTCAGCCATAGGCTGAGGGGCACCTCCAGAAATAGGTGTGCTGGCCCTTTAAGAGACCGAGTGTGTATGTGCGTGTGCCTTGAGTGTGTTTTCAGGGAACCTGTGCAGTGTACACAGGCCCTGGGAGCAGGAGGAAGGAGGGACCCACGTGGAGGACAATGGAGAGGTGAGGCAGGGCACAGTTCGGCCGCCGCAGTGAGTGAGTCAACGTCACTGCTGGGGAGAGCCAGAACAGTGCAGGGATGCTGGCACTACACTGGCTGCATAGCAAAGCTGACTGGATTTCCTAGGATGCAGCAGCTTCTGCCCTGATCACATGACAGCTGGTTCTGGAGATGGAAGCACTGTTAGTGCTTCCTATAATTGTAGCAACAGTGTGATGCCCTGGACCCCAGGGGTCACAGGTAACAACATCTACCACATTACACACACACCCCCATCCCTTGTGAGGACACACCAGTCACCCGAAAGGGAGACCTGATGCCTCCCTCAGGGCCAGTAGGGCACACCAGGTGGGCGGAGTCAGGTGGAAAGGCACGCCCACCGAGGAGACTACTGTCCTGGGGCAGGAAATACAGTGAGTTAAGTTATAGAGTGACAGTGACAGGAGGTGTAGAGGAGCAGAGCTGTCAGGGACTCAGGTTGGAGCCTGGGATCCCCGTAATGTCAGGCAGGCAGACGGTGGTGGCCACCTGCAGGAGTAGCGGTATAGCAACCGGCAGAACCGTAGGGACCGGGCCAGGGTTGGAGCCCGCCGGCCCTGAACCGGGGAGTCAACCGTTTACCGGAGCACCAGAAACCGGGTACTCAGACCCCGCCCTAGCTTAGAAGCCACTGAGTGTAGGCAAATTAACTGATTGCAGTCTGGACCTCATGGCTACCACTGTCTAGGCAGGGGGAGCCGAAAATCACAACAAGAGGTGCAAGGGAAAGGGGCCACCATCAACCTCACCAGGGACACAAGCAGCTGGCTGCGGGACCCGACCATACCCTAACTTTGGTTTACCAGTGACTCTGAATGTGAATTAATCGTGAGTACGCCAGTGCCATCCGGGCACGACACCGCAGCGCGGCACCTTGCACCCCGACAACAACATCGTTGCCTGTCCCACCGGGCCCCGGGACACACCGCCCCTACCCACGGAGGGGCTGACATCCAGGCTGCGTCTTCAACACCGATACCGGGAGCCCCCTTCACTCCAACCGCAGCGGTGGCGCATCCTTTCACCACGACCCGTGGGTGGCTTCACCACCCGTATGATGACAACGCGGCCCCCGGCTGCGAACCTCGTCCCACACCACCACCCCACTGCCTCCCCTTAACAGAGCGACATGGCCCCCAGTCCGGAGGCGCTCGTGCCACCGACAACCCGAGCCCGGACCTCGAGCGGCTCGGCCCAAGCAGCAGAGCGGCCGAGCCCCTCTCAGGGCGGTACAACAGCGCTTGTTCAGCAGAGATGGTAGTAGCATATGCCTTGTCTGTGTCTGTTAGCTGGATCCTCTCTTCTGCAGCACCTATACTTTGCAGTGACTTTGCTTTCACATTTGTAATCTAGCGGTGGTCTGAGAATAATTAATGTGAATTAATTCCTAAATAGAAAAGAAAGCTCTCGTACCCAGTCAGAAATTTGATAAATTCAGTGGTAATATTCAGGGACCAAAACTAAAAATGTCATTGGAATGTATATGATCCATGTTTTCAGAGTTTGCAAATAACTTTCCAAGATTCTGTCTCTGGTTTTATTCTTGAACTGCTTCTGGTTCCTGTCATTGTTCCCTTCCTTGGACTATTTGTATTACTTGTCCCACAAAAAAAACAAATGTTCAGATGGCTATGTCGATAAAGAAAAAAATGTTATGGGTCTTGGAAGATGGTAATATGCACCCCCACAAAAACAGAAAATTGTCTAGTCAGTAAGGGTTAAATAGAATAGAATGTCAGTCTAAAAATAATATTCTGTTATCACCTGGCCATTGACACCTCACAATTACGTCAAGGATTGAAGGGGCAATAAGCACATGGAATACCGGGAATACTGTGTCCCCTAGATCATGGACTAGAGGCAGATGTTGGCTGTGTGACACAGTCAGCCACTGTCAGGTATGATGCAGGCATTGGATGTATCAATATGTCCCATGTTAGAAAGGGCTAAAGACACTGCATTGGTGGATTCATTACATTAAGTTTATCCCCTCTAGCTTTATTTACTTTATTTACTTTCAGTCCTTTCATGTTCCTTTGAATTATTTGTCCTGTTTTGTGATTTTACCCTTAGAACAAATGTTGAATTATTTTATAAAGCAAATGCCCTCAAGGGTATATGGCCTGAGACCACTGAATGCAGTAATTCGCTGCAGATGTCACATGTGGGGTTGTGACACCATCAACCAATGTAAATATTATTCTAGCCGGGAGTAGCAGGGACACAGCGCTGAAACGTGGAGCGAGTAAATATTTCATTAATTTGGCAGCAGTGCTAACTGTGTGTAACCCCATTAACACTGAGACCCTCACTGTGGTTTTGCAATCCCCATACCTCAGACACGGCTATGAAAAAGTCTCCAGGTTGACATATGGGATAATTTTGTAGAAATTTAGCAGAAAATGAAAATATATAAAACAATAAATACACTTTGTGATAACTCAAATTTTTTTTTTTATAGAAAGGGACTAAAATTTAGTGAAAATTTGGCAAGATTCTACTTAGTTAATCAATCAATAAAATTGATCCATGGTAATTAGAGATGAGTGGATCTTTGGAAATGCAAATTCACTGACTTTGCCAAATTTCCTCTAAGGCCTCTGACACACATCCGTGAAACACGTGCGTGTTTGGTCCGTTTCCGTATATACCGGAGACATGGACAAACGTGCACCAATATTATGCTATGTTTGAGGTCACACGTGCGTTATTCCATATGGTCCGTGTGTCCGTGTCCGTGATACGTATGTGTTTCCGTTTTGCTCAGAAGCATGTCCGTTTTCTGCACGGAACATGCACACACGGACCCAATGGAAGTCTATGGGTCCGTGAGCACACGTACGTGACACAGATGCATCTCTGTATGCTCCGTGTACGTTTTGTGCTTTTTTTCTAGCGATGTTGGTCATTCTTTCTTTTTCTGTGTATGTCGGTCAATCTCCCTCAGTCTGTCGGTTGGTCTCTGTCTTGTCTGTCCCTCTCTCTCTCTGTCCATGTCGGTCAGTCTCCCTCCTCTCTCATACTCACTGTTCCCCGATCACCGGTGCGGTGCTGCACAGCTGTTAAAAAAAAACTCTGGCGGCTTTTACTATTTTGAAAAAGCCGGCCGCTCATTAATCAATCTTGTATTCCCTGCTTTCCCCGCTCACCGGCGCCTATGATTTATTGCAGTGAGACATGCCCCCACGCTGAGTGACAGCTGTCTCACTGCAACCAATCACAGCCGCCGTTGGGCGTGTCAATATCGAGCAGGAAAATTAAATAAATAATTCATTTAAAGAAAATGGCGTGCGGTCCCCCTCATTTTGATACCAGCCAGGGTAAAGTCAAACGGCTGAAGGCTGGTATTCTTAGGATGGGGAGCCCCACATTATGGGGAGCCCCCCAGCCTAACAATATCAGCCAGCAGCCGCCCATAATAGTTGCATCCATTAGATGCGTCAGTTCTGAGACTGTACCCGGCTCTTCCCGATTTGCCCTGGTACCTTGGCAATCGGGGTATTAAGGAGTAAATGGCAGCAGCCCATAGCTGCCACTAAGTCGAAGATTAATCACGTCAGGCGTCTCCCAGAGATACCTTCCATGATTAATCTGTAAGTTACAGTAAATAAACACATACACTCGAAGAAATCCTTTATTTGGAATAATAAACACATACTATAACAAATACTCTCGTTCACCACTTAATTAAGCTCGAAAAAGCCATCCATGTCCGGCGTAATCCACGGAGGTCCCGCGTCGCTTCCAGCTCTGCTACATCAAGGTGACAGGAGCAGCAGAAGAACCCCGCCACTCCTGCCACATCCACACAGCAACTGAGGTGAGCGTCGCGATCAGCTGTGCTGTCACTCAGGTTACTCCCGGCCACCACTGGATCCTCCAACTGTGACTGCAAGTCACCCGAGTGACAGCGATGAAGTCACAGGTGAGTTGCGGTCATGGGTGGAGGATTTATCTAGCCACGGGTAACCTGAGTGACAGCAGCGCTAATCGCGCTGCTCTCTTCAGTGACTCAGGGGATTACATTCACCAGTGAGTCCTGCACAGGTGACCGCTAATCAGTACGCGACACAGACAGAGCCACGGGATGACTATGAAGTTGGGTGAAGTTCACCCGAGTTCATTCTCATCGCGCGTCACTGTCTGCTGTACATTTCACACGGACAACACACGGACATGTCACTTACATATCTCACGCACACACGGACATTCAACACACATACGCAATACACACGGATGCCACACATACCATAAAAACGGACTTAAAAATGAAAAACGGACCTGAATAATGGACTGTATGACACGTGCGTGCTTTTCACGGATGTGGGTTGGAGGCCTAAGGCTGTGTGCGCATGTTGCATTTTTTCCAGCGTTTATGCAGCTTTTAAAACAGCAGCGTAAATGCATGCGTTGTGCTTCCCCAGCAAAGTCTATGAGAAGTCGGCAAATTCCATGCGCACGTTTTTTTTTTAAACACAGCGTTTTGGATGCCAAATATTGACAAAATCGATGCGTTTAAAAAAGCAGCTTGTCACTTCTTTTGTGCGTTTTGATTGCATTTTCCACCCATTGAAATCAATGAGGTGTGTCAAAACGCAACCAAAGTGCGCTTTCACTGCATTTTGTTGCGTTCTGCATGCTTTTTTGACAAACAGAACGCAGGTCTTTCGGTCTCTCTCTCTTTCTGTCGATGTCGGTCTCTTTCTCTGTCGATGTCGGTCTCTGTCTGTCCGTCGGTCTCTGTCTGTCAGTCGGTGTCTCTCTTTCTCTTTCTCTGTCTATGTCGGTATCCCCCTCCCCCCCTCTCATGCTCAATGATCACCGGTGCAGCACTGCACAGTGTGTCACACTGTGGCGGCTTCTCCTGCTTTTCAAAATGCCGGCCACTCATTACTCTATCTCATATTCCCTGCTTCCCCTGCCCACCGGAGACTATGATTGGTTCCAGTCAGACGAGCCCCCCACATTGAGTGACAGCTGTCTCACTGCAACCAATCACAGCCACCGGTGGGCGAGTCTATATAGTGCAGTAAAATAAATAATTAAACAAAAAAAACGGCGTGCGGTCCCCTCTCCAATTTTGATACCAGCCAAGGTAAAGCCACACGGCTGAAGGCTGATATTCTCAGGATGGGGAGCCCCACATTATGGGGAGCCCCCCAGCCTAACAATATCAGCCAGCAGCCGTCCGGAATTGCTGCATCCATTAGATGCGACAGTCCCGGGACTCTACCCGACTCATCCCGAATTGCCCTGGTGTGGTGGCAATCGGGGTAATAAGGAGTTAAGGCAGCACATTGCTGCCACTAAGTCCTAGGTTAATCATGGCAGGCGTCTATGAGACATCCCCCATGATTAACCTGTAAGTTAAAGAAAATAAACACATACACCCAAAAAATCCTTTATTTGGAATAAAAGACACAAAAACCCACCCTCTTTCACCTCTTTATTAATCCCCAAACAGCCCTCCAGGTCTGACGTAGTCCACACGAGGTCCCACGACGCTTTCAGCTCTGCTACATCGGAAGCTGACAGGAGCGGCTACAGACCACGACCACTCTCTGTGAGCTCCACGTAGCAACTGAAGTGAGTCACACTGTCAGCGATGCCCTCACTCAGGTTACCCGTGGCCAATGCTCTTGGGTGGAGGACCCCAGCTGTGGCCCTGTGTAACCTGAGTGACGGCACCGCTGATCGCGCGGCTCACTTCAGTCACTCATTAATTGGATTTGCTGTCACCGGTGAGTCCTTCACTTGTGATCACAAATCAAGCCGCGGCGCACAGACAGAGCCGCGCAATGACAATGAAGTCGAGTGAAGTTCATCCGAGTTCATTCTGATCGCGCCGTTCTGTCTCACAGCCAGCCATGTTCTATGGGGATGTAGCAGAGCCAAGTGGGAACGCACTCTCAAAAATGCATCCAAAATGTATGCGTTTTGGATGCATTTTTTTGTCAATGTGCAGTGTTTACAAATGTTCATTCTGCCAGAGGGAGCGGTTTTTTTTCTGCACTTGACAGAACACAGCGTGCGCACATACCCTGTCTGACTTTTAATTATTGGGAACACTGATCTCTGACTGATCACCACTGTGCAAGGTATGATAATCTGGTAGATGTCACTGCAGCAGGGCAATGGGGGATGTCAGTACAGCAACGCAAAAGGACATTAGCCTGCTGAGTGATCTTACAGCAGTGCAGGAAATTATTCCTGGCAAGGTTTATTTTTTATTTTTACAAATTGAATCTAACAGTCTTAAAATTTGCATGGAACTGTGAATTTCAGGAAATTTGACTCAAACATGATCCTAGGCAGATCGATCAGCTCATCACTAATTGTACAGTAATTCTAAAGAAACAATTATTTTCACTTGAGTAATATAAGTGTAGAGAAATGTGCTACTTAATAATTTTTTTTCGCAAATAAAATAAATCTTTCTAAAGCACCACTCCAGCATTTTTTTTCTATAGTACCACTGGAGGGGTGCTTTAAATCTAATTCCTCTGTCCCCTTTATTGTACTTACAGTACCTACTGCTGTGACACCCCTGGACTATCGGGTCATCACAGGGTATTGCACAATCTGCCCTTCCGTGCAGTATCCGCCTCCTCCTTGGTTGTGGGTCCCCAACTACATGGTGTTGCCTAAATAAGCTGATTAAAATCCTAAGGTACACTCTGCACCACACCCAGACCAGACAGTTCCGTGCCCCTTGTCATGATCCCCTGCAACCAGCTCCTACCAGCTCCAGACCACCGTCTGCTACCTAGGTGTCTCCAAGGAGCCTGGCTCCTGATGTCCTCTCTCCTTCACTTCCCACACTTCACTCGCCTCTCCCTGACACTTCTGACCTCCCCTAAACCAACCCCTCAAGTGAGCGACCCTATTCCACTCAGGCCGTCCACTGGTGTGTCAGGTGGGTGTGGTGGAGAGTGTACCTTAGGATTTTAATCAGCTGATGTAGGCAACACCATGTAGTTGGGGACCCACAACCAAGGAGGAGGTGGATACTGCACGGGAGGCAGATTGTGCAATACCCTGTGATGACCCGATAGTCCAGGGGCATCACATTCCCCCTTGGTTAAACGTAGCTCTTCCTCGAGCTACAGGACATCAAATGGTTTTTTTGGGTTTTTTTTTTTTTAAAACTGAAAAGAAGTAGAAAAAGAACATTTTTTTTTTTTTTTTTACAAGCTACTCCTCATTAGGGAGGCTGGGTACTTAAACGTTACATAACTTAGAGTTCATCGTTCCAATGATGGAACGCTACCAGTTTAGTTAGTAGTGGAGGCTCAACCTTCTCCATTGCAGCCTCTTCCTGCAACAGTCCAGTCCCAATGTCCCGGATCCCATTAACACGCCACCCAAACAACCTGACCCACTTCATACCTACTGTGGGTCCGTGACCAGGTTAAGGTCCCGGGTGTTGTAATAGACGACTCTGGTGGGGACAGGAGGTGCACCTATTTACAGGAACACAAGTCTGTGTTGGTCACAACCAGTGCCATGACCATGGTCCATGTTTAGTACTATATATGTAACGAAGTCCATCTACCGGGTGTACATACTATAACATTCTTCTCGTCAACCAGGTAACTTTTCTCTTTTCATTCAAACCTTGTTGATTAAGTACTTATCTTCTAACATTTTCTATATGAAAAATAACAAACTTAGGAAAATAATAAACGAAACACAGACACCTAACAGTTCTGCAATAAAATGTACACATTAAATTACCGTGTCCCATAGTCTTTGCGACTACGTACTACCGACGCCGGCCCAAACTCCTCTTCCAGAATCACATGCTTGGTCACCTCTAGGGCATACCAGCCCTGCTCTCAACAATGCCGGGTGTAGGTAACCATATCCTCAGGCTCTAGATTTCGCTCGGGATGTCCCCTGGGGAGGTGCTGTGCGACATCCCGTCGGGACACAAACACCCCGGCTGTGAGGCCTGCATGCCGGATGAAACCCCATCCTTGCATGGGGTCAAAACGATCCACCAGACCATGGCACCGTGGCCACCGGACTCGGGAAGCAGTGCTCCTCACCTGCTCCTTCTCTTGGTGTGTACAGGTGGCAAGCTCCTGTCGTCGCCGGTCTTGTGTTATCATCTCCTGTTGCAGTTTCTGGTGATGTCATTCCCAGTGGGGGGCATCAGTGTCCCGCCTCAGCTCCCTAGCTAACATAGGCTTTAAGTGCCGTCTTACTGCCCCAACAGCCGTTAGGATGCTGCGCGGTGGTGGAACCAGCAGCTCTTCAGGTTCCACCTCCGCTACATCCCAGGTTCTATACCGCTGGGGGTACCCGTTTGCTCTATCAGCACGCAGAGGGGGCAAATAGGCGATTCTCCGCACTCCAGCAGACACCATGTTCTGTGAAGCCCTGGACATCCCAGTGGTCTGTGTCCCAGATTGGGATCTGCAAAAGTTGGAGGCCCCCGTGTTGTCCAAGGTAGGGGGTGGAGGTCGGGGGGCTCCGGTGGGGAGAGGAGGTAGGGTCCGTGGGGCGTTTCCCTCCCTGGGCCACCGCTGATGATATCCCCTAGCCTGGTTGATACAGGTGTCTCTTGCTCTCGGAGATTCGGTGGCAGAGTATGGTTTGTGACATTGGGACTGTCTCCACTGTAGGCCTCTGACTGTCCATTTTGCCAACTGCGGCCCTCAGGGTTTTTGTTTTTCTTTTCTTCTTTGGGCTGCGGTGGGGGAAGGAGGTCACCCCAATAATGTGTGGGGAATTGAAGGGTCGGCGGAGGTTTGATCCCCTAGTTGGAGATAGTGGAAGAGGTTTTTCTCCTTATTTGTGTTTTTTTTTTTTTTTCTATTTTTATTTTTTTCTTCTGGCAAGGGCCCGTGCCCATTGGACTGCCCCTCTTGGGAGGGCTACTGGGGAGTGAGGAGGGGGCTCTCTTGGCCCTGACGAGTTGAGGAGCTCCCTTATAGGTCTCCCCTTTCCGGGTCGACACCCCCCGGGAATCTATGACTATGGTTCAAGTATTTGGCAAATGTTTGCAATTTATGGTTTTTTTTTTTGTTTGTCCGTGTCCTCCCCCCTCCCCGATGTTTTTTCCTTATGTGTCTTATCAGGTCCTACCTCTACTGGAATCCCTGGGAGCTGTGGCCCTTTGCCGTTTGGATCGTCTTCTCTGGCCTGCTACACAAGAATGGTCGTGCCCTCGCTGGTATGAGTGTTTCACTAGCTTATTTTCCCTTCTATGTCTAAGATATGGCTCGCATTATCTCTCTTAACGTAAAGGGCTTGAACACACCCCGCAAGAGGAAACAGCTGTTACAGGAACTAAAACCATCAGGTGCGGACATAGCCTTTATCCAAGAAACACATTTTGTAGAATCAAACACATTTAAATTTGCGTCCCACCACTTTCCCACACATTTTTCGGCTCACTCAGGTGCCAAGAGGGGAGGAGTTGCTATATTAATATCCTCTAATTGCCCTTTACAAATTATGGGTTCTCATTGCGATCCAGAGGGTAGATACGTGATCTTGGAGGGCCTACTGGAGGGATCACCGCATATATTGGCCAATATCTATGCACCTAACGAAGGGCAGTTACGCTTTCTTAAGAAAATCCTTGCATTGATAGGTGGGTTAGCGCCGGTCTCGACAGTGTTGGGGGGCAACTTTAACATCCCCTTTTCGGAGGTAGTTGATAGGCTTTCTGTGGGAGGACATCCCCCATTGGGTGCATAGGGTGGAATCTCTGCTTAAAGACCCTGACATTAAGGCTTCTCTAAATAAGCAGTTGGTTGAATTCTTCCAGTTGAACACAGGCTCTGTCTCATCGCCAGCAACGCTCTGGGAGGCCCACAAGGCAGTGATCAGGGTACTCTGCATTAGGGAGGGCGCCAGGGCTAAGAGGAGAGTCACAAATCAGCACGACTCTATAACTGCCCAGCTTAAGCTTCAGGAGAGGAGGCTGGCGACGGGTCCTTCACTCACTGTTCTACGGAGAGTCATTAGCCTCAGGGAAAGGTTGAGAGACCTGGCAATAGGCAGAGCAGAAAAATTACTAACCTTTTCTAAACAAAGATACTATGAGAGGGGTAACAGGGCTCACACCTTACTCGCTCGACAACTTAAGGAGCATGCTACGTCCTCATGGCCCCAAGCTTTGCGAGACGAAAAGGGCACTATCCTTTATTATCCTGCTACAATAGCTGACATCTTTTTCAAATATTATAATAAGCTTTATAACCTTCCGGACCCCTCGGGCATGGCTTCGCGTGGAGCTGGGGCACTTGAGGACTATTTTTCTTCCCTTGAGCTCCCTTCATTGCCTAACGAAGCAGCCTCTGCTTTGAATGAGGCGATTACCATAGAAGAACTGGAGCAAGTTCTGGAGACCCTGCCTCATGGGAAGTCACCAGGCCCGGACGGTTTTACTTATCTTTACTATAAGGCGTTTGCGGCGGAGTTTCTCCCACACATGGCCACCTTGTTTAATTCCTTTCTGCAGGGTAACCCCATCCCACCATCCATGCTACACTCCCACTTAATCCTTCTGCCCAAGCCACCCAGGGATTCCTTGGATTGTGCTAATTATAGACCAATAGACCTTTTGAACTCCAATTTGAAGATGTTCACCAAGCTCCTGGCAGCTAGGCTCAATGGTTGGTTGCCCCAACTCGTGCACAAAGACCAGGTGGGTTTTGTCCCTTGCCGCCAAAGGGGTGACAACACCAGGAAGGTCAAAGATTTGGTGGATATGGCGAATCGGAGGAATCAACAGACGCTAGTGTTGAGTCTCGACGTGGAGAAGGCTTTCGATCGCCTCGCGTGGCCTTTTCTCTTTAAGACACTGGAGGTCTTTGGGATCATGGGTGGCTTCATGCGTGCCTTAAAATCCCTTTATAGTGCCCCTACTGCCTCTATTAAACTCCCCCCTCCACACCTCTAGGCCTTTCACCATCTCCAACGGCACCAGGCAGGGGTGGCCCCTGTCACCCCTTCTCTTTGCGCTGTGTATAGAGCCCCTCGCGTCCTCAGTCAGGAGTAACCCGGACATCTCGAGGGTCCTGGTTGGGAGCAAATCGTTCAACATTTCGCTTTTCGCCGACGATGTTCTCATTACACTTACTAACATACACGTTTCTCTTAAAAATGTAATGCGCACCTTGGGTGTGTATGGGAGCCTTTCTGGGTATAAGATCAATTCTAGTAAAAGGAAGGCAATGCCATTAAACCTCGACCCGGTGACCCTGGACTATCTGTGTTTGAACTTTAAATTCCGATGGAAGACAGATGCAGTCAACCACCTCAGTCAGTCATCTTCTTATGACTCCCTTTATAACCTTAACTTTCCTACCCTTTTCCAAGAACTGAGGGCCCTTCTGAGTAAATGGATGCCTCTACCCCTTTCGTGGATGGGGCGAATTGCGGTGGTTAAAATGAGCTTGCTTCTCAAATTATTATATTTTTTTTGAAACCTTACCGGTTAAGGTCCCTCTGAAGGAACTAAAGGCCCTTGAAGCAGCTATCCCGAGATTCATTTGGTGTAATAAGTGCCATAGGGTAGCCAGGGAGGTGTTGATGGCTCGTAGGAACAGGGGTGGGCTTTCCGTCCCGGACATTCTAAAATACTATTGGGCGGCTCACCTCAGGAGGATCCCCTGTTGGGTGTCCCTTTGGGCATTCAACAGGTGGACCGAGATTGAAAAGATCTGGTTGGCGTCTATACACCCAAATGTGCTCCTGTGGCCCCGGCCCGGTGCTCTTCACTCCCCCACTTCTGGGACCAATGCAGTTCACTAAGGACTTTTGGGCATTCTGTATTAGAAGATTTCCTTTGGCGTCCCCCTGCTCCCCTTTGGTGTCCTTTATATACCAACCCCTGATCCCAAGTAGTCTGGAGTCAGACATGGTGTACCCTTGGCTCAGGGTGGGCCTATTCAGATTTTCAGATATTATGGATGGAAGCACAATGCAGATTCATTCCTTTGAGTTTCTCAGAGATAAATTTTCCCTCTCTAAATCGAGAGTTTTTTCAATATCTGCAGATCAGAGACTTGGCTGGCTCCTTGTTTGGCAGGGCGGGGATCTCGGTTCACACAGATTTTGAGAAAATTTGTAGAAGGGGCACGAACACCAAGGGACTGATTTCGGAAATTTACATGTTGCTTTCTGAGCCTCAGGATGGGTCTGGGGGGATTTTTCCATATATGCGGAAATAGGAGTCTCTATTGGGAAAGCGGATTCTTCCTCAGGACTGGGCAGCAATTTGGGGTAATGCCGCCAAGACATCAATATGCACATTATATAAAGAAAATATTTATAAAATTCTGATGTTTTGGCACCACACTCCAGACTTCCTTCATGGCTTAGACCCCTCTATACCGGCTTGTTGCTGGAGATGCGGGGGGAGCACAGGCACCATTCTACACATATTCTGGACCTGTCCAGGGATAGTTCCCTTTTGGGAGCAGGATAGGGGGTTAATTCACAAAGTACTATACATAGAGGTAGATCTTGATCCCTTGATTTATATTTTGGGCCTCGGGATTGGGGGCATGGGAAAAATGGCCTCTAGGCTTATGTCCCACATCCTTACAGTGGCCAGGTGCCTAATTGCAAGGAATTGGAGGCAGCCAGGGACCCCCACACTCCAAAGCCTCAAGTGTAGATTATTGGATGTTAGACGCATGGAACACCTAACGGCACTATTGAATGACACAATGGAATGCTTCCAAGCGGTGTGGTCACCATGGGATTACTTTGCGGAGCGTGAGGATCTGTAAGACTTAGGCTCATGGGCGAAAGGGAAATTGTCTGGATTCTTGAATTCTCGTATTCCTCCCCGCCACTTTTCCTTTCTCTCCTTAACCCCCCCTCACTTGTCTTGTCATTGTTTGTCTAGTTTTGAAGTTTACTGTTTACATATGGGTACTCAAGGGTAATCATAATCATCAGTAAGGTGTCCCCCAGGTCGCAGCGGCCTCATCCTACAGCCTAGGGTAACTCATGTTCGTGGGGTAGGCGTTATGGCATGGAATGTTATCATTAGGTATCGCGACTTTATTCATGGTACTTATCTTTTCATGGGGGACATCTGTCTCAAGAATTGTGATTCTTACTTTTTATTTTCGGTTTGACAATCGAAAATTTCAATAAAAATTTTAAAGTTAAAAAAAAAAAATCCTTTTCAATAGCAGCATAGTACAAGTACAGGCAGAGGTGAAAAATTACCGCTATAGAGCGCACGTCAAGACGCATTTCGGCTAAACCTTTATCATGGCAATCTATATTTGAAATAAAGAAAAATATTTCTTATTCATCACAAGCCTGGCTCGCTGGATTTTTCCCTCCTTCATATCAATTGCTGGCAAGAGCTCCTGCCATTTATCCTTTTCTGAGCGTCTATATGGAATAGCAGCCTATTCATTGAGTCAACTTGGTAAGGTGGCATTTTTTTCTTTTTTTAAAATTTATTTTAAAGGGGTGTTATTGCCGATAGAGAAGGTTTTTAAACCCTTTACTCTCAAGCTTGGTTTTCCCCTTCATGACCAGGCCATTTTGTTCTATTGTGACCAGTGTCATTTTGACAGGTTATAACTCTGGAATACTTCAACAGACCCCAATGATTCTAAGTTTGTTTATTCATGACATATTGTACATCATTATAATGGTAAATTGATGACATTGTTTTTTGCACTTATTTGTGAAAATATTGGAAATTTAGAGAACATTTTGAATGTCTCAATTTTCAAACTTTGAATTGTTATGCTCTTACACCAAAGTTATGTGACATAAAATAGTTAATAAATAACAATTCCCACATGTCAAAAAACAACAATTACAACAAAAATTACAAAACCATTTTTTAAGGACTACATCACAATCGCAGTTACTTTGAGAGGCCTAGTTGACAGAAAATAACCAAATTTGACACAATTTTAAAAACTTCTCCCCTCAAAGTACTCAAAACCACACCCAAGAATTTTAACTTTTTAGATACTTCACAGGAATTAAAGCAATGTGTAAGGAAAAAAATAAAATTTTACTTTTCCCCCACAAAAATATTATTTTAGGACATTTTGCAGTTTCTCAAGGGAACAACAGAAAATGCACTGTACCATTTGTTGTGCAATTTCTCCTGAGTTCACCAATACCCCATATATGGTGGAAATCTACTGTTTGCCTGCAATGCAGGGCTCGCAAAGAAATGTGCATCATTTGAATGTTAGAGCTCAATATTTGCTGGAAACATTAGCGGATGCCATGTAGCGTTTGGAGAGTTCCTGATGTACCTAAACAGTAGACCTCCACCACAAGTGACCCAATTTTGGAAACAAAACTAGATGAAAAAATATATTTTCACCACAAAAATGTTGTTTAACCCCAAATATTTATTTTTCACACTTTTCACAGGGACTTCACAGCATTACTCTTGTGCCTCTGGGTGCTGCTACCTGCCAATTCAGTTTGCTCAGCACGTCCGACTTAGTACAAGTCTTATTGATAACTCCTGCTCTCCCGTGGCCTCTGGGGGTTTATATGTCCAGCTGCTTCACAGGTGATCTAGTGTTCTGGTCCCCCAAGGTTCTCTTCCCCCTCAGGAAACAATTCTCTTCTTCTTAGTTCCTGCATAGATCTAAAAGTTCCTACTTTTCAAACTCTGTCCAGCAGATGGCGATATTCACTCACACAAGTTTCATCTGTGCAGTTTTTGATGTGGGGATCATCCACTTCCTCACACCAACTATTAGTTAGGTAGATGTATGGGGGTGTCCACCACTGCACAGGGTCCTCCTGTGGGCCAGTATTAGTCTGGTTAGGAGGGAAAACTATGGTCATGATTTTACACCAGGTCACATGAACTTGAAGTTGTTGTAACCAAATAAATATTTGCTAAATCTTAGAAACCAAAAATAAAAGCAAATACAACACTTTAATTTGACAGATAGACTTATATATAGGTTCAATTACAGCGGTACAATCCAATTAACTTGTCTGTTTGATGAATGTTAGGGATATTGTTCTCAATAGCTGGTATCTTGTATTTACTCCCATAGTGTAACTTTGAACTTCATCTGCACTCTATATTTCATTTTATCCTGAACAATGTATAGTAGCCAGTTACCAATTAATAAGTAAAATGTATTAAAATGCAACCAAAATGTATTTTTCATTTTTGTACCTGAAAAGTTTAGATGTACAGTATGTTATACAAGAATAAATTATGCTCTCATTTTTAAAGCAAATTATGGCTGAAATAGCAAATTAAAATTAATTAGTTATTTTTATTGTAGCTAAAGGCATCTGTTAAATTCCATTCATGAAAAGGTTAATTATACCTGAAAGCCAACACAAATAAATCTTTTTTTGCAACTGCTGGAAAATTAGTTTTGTTTTTAAAGTAAAAATGTAGTTACCTGGAAATTATACTAAAGGATAGCGATGAAAATGTCACTAATTTATTTTAGAAGGTCAGACATGTATGCCATGAATAAAGTATAGGAAATAAAGAATATTTAATTATTACAAGAAAAACAGCATGAAAAAGGTTTCTCATTATCATATCAAGATACAAAATTATAATAAAAAGCCAAATCTAATGATTTAACTAATTTATTCTAATGTATTGAAATATATATCTAAACTATATGATACAAATTCTGAACATCTGAAGATATTATTTCTTCAGGTTATAGGTTTTCTTTTGATGGAATATAGGGAAAGGAATATGGTGTCTGAATTACAGTGATAGAAAAAGTTTCTTAACTTTTAGTTTAAAGGGGAGGTGCCACCCGGACTTTTTATTATTATTATTATTATTATTATTATTATTATATTAATGGTCTCATTTAAAAAAAAAATAGATGTTAGCATTTAGTTTTAATAGAGTAAAATATAAAAACTAATTGAAAAAGTTTGGCTATTTTCCACTTTACACATTAGGTAGAGCAGCTTCTGAAATTTGCCATGAAAACCTAATATACAACTAACCTGAATTATGACTGCAGTAAATCTGGGCTGGATCTGCTCACATCTGTCTGACATCACTCCTCCTCTCCCTTCTGGGTGTCTGCAAAAAAATAATGGAGGATGAAGTTTAGGATCACCGTTTGGAGCCATTTTGTTGGTGACGGCAAAGTGATATTAATATGTGGAAAATATCACAGAAGACGGCTGGCACCACCCATTCTGTTAGTTGTTGCTGCTGGATCCACTTCACTCCATGTAATGTGTGACACCACTCTGTCCATTTCCATGGGAGTAATAGTGTAATTTGTGACACTGCTCCATCTGATTCTATGTGAGCAGTGGGGTAATGTGTGACACCTCTCCATCCGTTTCTATGGGAGCAGTGGTGTAATGTGTGACCCCGCTCCATCCAATACTATACAAGTAGTGGTGTTATGTGTGACCTCACTTCATCCATTTCTAGGGGAACAGTAGTGTAATGTGTGACCCCACTCCGTCCATTTCTATGGAAGCAGTGGTGTTATGTATGATCCCGATCTGTTCATTTATATGTTAGCAATAGTGTAAAGTTTGACCCCTGCTCTGTTCACTTCTATGGGAGCATTGAGGTAATGTGTGACACCCACTTCATTAATTTCTATGGGAGCAGCGGTGTAATATGTGACACCATTCTGTCCAGTTCTATGGAGGCAGTGGTGTAATATGGGACCCTACTCCATTCACTTCTATGGCAGCAATGGTGATATGTGTGTCCTCACTCTGTCCATTTTTATGGGTGCAATGGTATATTGTATGACTTTGCTCTGTCCATTTCTATGGGAGCCATGGTGTATTGTGTTGGGTATTAGATTCATGCCTCTGGGGCGTTTCACAAATAGAAGGCATTAGATACATCGCTCTGATCACATCACACATGATCGTCATTAGATACATGGCTTTGGATGGGTATCCCACATGATCAGTGTGACGACATGGACTCTCATGGGTTAATGTTTCTTAAAATCCAGCCAGACAGCATGATAGATTGTCTATAGACGGGGGAGAAGTCCCTCATTGTTTTTACAAGACTCTTGTTGACTCAATGTAATTGTGTTGGCCACTGAAAGCTAGACTATTGTTCTCCAGACATTTCCAGTAACCATTGTATTGTAGCTGTGTATTGATAATGTAATTACCTTAGTAGCCATTGTCTAGTCAGTGACTCCCAGTTTACATGTACACCCTCAGCCTTTCTAAGCACATCATTTGAATGAGCATTGTCCATGTAGCTTGAAATTCGTCCAATGGGAGAAGCAATCTTGTCCAACCAATGGATGAGGACGCAGTGTGTCCAGGAGGAGGGCTGTGGCTATAAGAGAGGACTTCTTTAAGCCACCAGGTTGGTTGATGGTGGATGGATTCAGTCTAAGCTCTTTGGAGCTGACTGGAGGATCAGGACATCTTATGGCTTCAATCTAGGGACTCCGGATCCAGTTGGAGACCATATCCACAGCCTAGGGATTTCGACTCCGGCTGCCAGGATTGTAACATCAAACCAGGACTACCTAAGGAGGACACGCAGGTTGGGACAGTTCAGTCACCTGTTACAGACTCTGCAGACCTCAGACAGCTTGGAACCTGTGAGGCATGGACATTCTAAATCCCTGGTGAGCCAGCGGAAGGGTGAGACTCTGTTGCCTGTTACATTTGTGTGTTTTGCTGGTTATGTGTTATGTGCCGTTAATTGTTTGGGGATCCAATAAAGTCTAATTATTGTGGTTCCCTCACCCTGTGTTGTCTGAGTAGTGTTACGCCCACGGTTAGGGAGGCCGGCGTTCAGTTGGGATGAGCCCTGAGCCACGCTGTCTTTCTAAAGGCGGCGGGTTTTAGTGGACGAGAGCGCCCACTGAGCCCCGTGTCTCCACAATCAGTATTAGATACATGGCTCTGGGCATATCACGCTTGATCATTATTAGATACAAGGCCCTAGGTGCATCACACATTATCGACATTAGAGGCATGGCTATGGGGATATCACACATGATCAGCATGACATACAGCTCTGGGTTTATCGTGCATGATTGGCAATAGATATGTCGCGGGTGAGGGCGCAGACAACGGCAAGGGGAAGCTACCCATCGCCCACAACTTAATAAAGGGGGTTAGTTACAGGGGAGAGTTTGTCAATGACGCCACCCGTGCATTGCGGTGATAGTGGGTGACACTGCTGCTGTCGGCACCGGCGGGCTACAATCCTGCCCCGGTCCACTTAAGGTCTCCCGCGACCGGATCTCCGTCGCCTGTGGCCCTGCTCTGCCGTCTGCCACCTAGTCAGCTCAGGTAGTCCGAGAGCTACAACCCCCGACTACCACTTCACTCCTCTCACTTCCTCTGTCTACTCAGTTCTGTCTCAGCTCTCACTGACGTGTTCCCTCCTGTGACACCTCAGGACCCCTAGGTGGGCGTCACCATCTGCCTGGCCCTGTCCTCTGGTGTGTCCCTATTGTCCAGGGGGGTTGACTAGGCTTTGTGGCTGGTGTTTATACCTGTGTGTGTGTGTGTGTGTGGTTTTGTTGGTAGGACAAAGAGGAAAGAGTCCTGCATCTGAAAGATGGATGCAGTCTCCTGTGACAACCTGATTTTGTCACGGCGTCACAGATACATGGCTCTGGGGGATATCACACACATGATTGGCATTAGATACAGGGACTGCTATATTTTAGGTTTGTAAGTGTCGCGCTCAGAAATTCACATTCCAACAAATGGAAATGACAACCCAATGGCTCCAAAAAAATGTAATAAATAAAGAACAATTAAATTAGTGTAGTTAGTTTTGTATGAAAAATAACTGATTACATACGCAATCATTTTTAATGCAAAAAAACACTTCACCTTCCCTTTAAAGAGAACATATCACCTTCCCTAGCCCCTCAAAACCGCCACCATGAATTTATGGCATCCTTTATATACTGTAGGGATTCACTCTCTGTTCAGTATCTTCACACATGCATGTAGTTCCTTGGTCAAACAGGGAGTTTATTAAAATACATAAATTTCTAGCTGAACAGAAAACAAAGCCTGTCTCCGACAGGTGCACCTAATTTAGACTTGAAGTGCTTAGGAATTAATCGTGTCCGTGTATCTCGGTAGACCAGGTCTTACACTTGCCACCAAGAAACTTACAGCATATTATTGAGTTGTGTTTCATTTTTGTTAAATGGGGCTTTAAGATCGGCTTTACCTTGTTTTGCAGCAACTTTGTGGAGTTCCTGGGGGGCTGAGAGTCTTGTATCATTGCTGCCTTCCTGGGCTCGGATAGGTTCTCCATTGAATCCATGGCTTATACTGTATACTCCCAGCTTCACTGCACATTGCTAGGGAGGCAGATATTTTCAAGGAATCATCAGTGATTCAGTTTTGCAACCTCACTCAGGGGTGTGATCTGTGATAACATGATTAACTTATCCCAGCATTGGATTATTTTCTATGTAAACTTTTCCTACATTTTTAGAATTTGCACATGATTATTGATAGAAAAAAAGACAGAACTAGAAAATAATACATAAGGCAGTCAAATAAAATAATTCATAACCACCCATGGCTGTAAATTATATATAAGCTTCATGAGATCTAGAGCTTAGAAAAGTGTTTGCTTCCTAGGGCGCTCCTCTGCATTACTTCCTAATGTTGGTTGTAAGCATACAAAATTCCTTATAATTACAATCAGTAAATTTAAAAAAAAAAAAATCATCTTCATAATGTAAAATCAGAACATTGTTTACAGGGATTACAGCCATTAGATGACTGATGGACATGTTAAATATCTGTTTGTTTTAGGAAAATATGATTAAACAGCATATATGGGACTTAAATAAAAAGTGCCTAAGCGCTAACGCTCTGTGACTGTTCAGTGCCGGCAAGAAACCATGATCTTCGGCAGCATTTTATTGAAGGCACTGCGCTGAAGATTGAGTGGGGGGGGGCGTGTGCACAAATCTAAAAAAAAAGCCGCGCACACTCCAATGCTTCTCATAGTCTTCACCACAGTGTCTTCAATAAAATGGCTCTGAGATCAAGGTTTGTGCATGTGTGGACTTCAACTCCACTTAAATGAAGACACAATTACCGTGGTAATGTGTAGGTACTGCCAACAGCAATGGCTGCACAATATTCAAATAAACAAAAGGAGAAAATCAGGAGGACACCAGAAGAGGAATAAACACTGAGGACCTGATCACACAGTTCCCCATTCTACCTGTCAATCAAATTGCAGTGAATTTCTGCAACCAAGCATCAGATCTTTTTACAACAGGTATGCCTGTATTCAGCATCTCAGTGCCAGAATGGCACTGCCTTTAGTTCAGATTCCAAAATCCTGTTGGTTAGTCATTTTTAAAGGGAACCTGTCAGGTGCAATATGCATCCAAAAACCTCGAGTAGTTCTGGGTGTATATTGCTAGTCCCTGCTTAATAATCCCTGTATACACTAGCATAGATAAAGAGATCTTTAGGGTGTGCTCACACGAAAATCGGACGAGTGCAATGTGAGAAAATCTTGCATTGCACTCGGACCTATGTTAGTCAATGAGGGAGAGCAGTTAGTCAGCTTTTCTCGCATTCAGATTCTGGATACGAGAAAAGTGGCAGCATGCTGCAATTTTCTGCTAGAACCGTATCTCTTGCACCCATTCAAGTGAATGGGCGCGAATGATACATCGGACTGCACTCGGATGTTATCCCAGTGCAGTGCGATATACGCACAGGCTGACAATGGAGGAGATGGGGGGATTAACCCTTCCCTCTCATCCGCAGCGCCCGTCCTCAGCTTCACAGCTGTGACCTGATTGCAGGATCGGATCACAGTCGCATGACACTCGGCTCACGCTCGCAGCAAGCCTGAGCTGTGAGTCATTAGCATATCGCATCCAATGCTGTCGCATCACATGCCATACGCTCGTCTGAATCCAGCCTTAGAAAAAGTATTTCTAAAGATCTTTTATCTTATGCTAATGAGCACGGGGACTCAGGTAGACGTGTCACTGCTGGTGATGCTGACTTGAATAGCATGTTAGTACACCACTGTGGGCATGCTAACATGCTAAGACGGCAGCTAGTCGGGGGATATAATACCCTTATGACTAGTCCCTGCACTCATTAGTATAAGATAAAAGATCTTTAGAAATACTTTTTCTAAAGATATCTTTATTCTACTAGATACAGGGACAGTTAGGCAGGGATTAGCAATATGCACCCAGAACTGCTCATGGCTCTGGATGCATATTCCACCTCACAGGTTCATTTTAAGTTTCGAAAGCATGTAATTCTATGATGTGAATGAGATATATGGTTCAGATCAAGGATTCTGAAACTATTTGTATTGTGATCCACTGGGAAGAAAATGAAGTCAATGTCAAAATTAAAAATATTACTCAATTTTTATTTGTCTCTTTAACTCTCTTTAAAGGGAACCTATCACCAGATTTGCTGACTATAAGCTGTGGCCACCACCACTGGGCTCTTATATATAGCAATCTAACATACTGTATATAAGAGCCTAGGCCGCTGTGTAGAACGTAAAAATGACTTTATAATACTTACCTAAACAGTCAATACGGTGCAGATGGTTCAGTTGGATGGCTCCGGGTGCGGCGCCTCCTCTTTTGGCCATCTTTGTCCTTCTTCTTCTGAAGCCAGGGTGCATGATGCGTCCTGTGCAGGCACACTTTGATCTGCCCTGAATAGGGCAGATCAAAGTATTGTAATGTGTCTGGGCGGAACCACTGAGTGTGTATGATTTAGCACGCGTCATGCACCCCGGCTTCAGAATAAGGAGGACAAAGATGTCCGAAAGAGGAGGCGCCACACCCGGAGAACAGAGCCACCCATCTGACCCGTCTGCACTATACTGACCATTTAGGTAAGTATTATAAAGTCATTTTTACGTTCTACACAGCGGCCTGGGCTCTTATATACAGCATGTTAAAATCCTGTATTTAAGAACCCAGTGGTGGTGGCCGCAGCTTACAGTCACCAAATCTGGTGACAGGTTCCCTTTAACTTTATCAGTAAGGGTACTGGTTGTCATTGAAGATATCCATCTTCTACACTTGGATCAAAAGTATGCAAAATTGCTTTACCCAAAATGATGAAAACTGATTAGTGTCTGGTTTGGCTAAAATGATATAGCTTTCTTTCTATTTATGCAAATTGTGAGTTAAGAGGTACAATAATGTGGACAGGGGACACCCCTGCCTTTTGGGAAATACTACAGTAAAGAAACCATTTGGTAGCTTCTGGGCTTAATGATGACTATTTTCTGTTATAATCAGTATTCAGACCAACCAGCAAAATAAGTGAATTACTACTCTATGCGCCATTCATTCTGTCCACTCGTGAAATCGACTATGGTTAAAATCACTAGTATTAGCAGCCTTAAGAGGCAGGAACTTGATCCTGCTTAGGCAAATTTGAAAGGATTTTGTATCTTCTCCTCGTGCTAATGTTGATATCTGGGTAATTTCATTTCATCCAATAATGGAAAAGCCCACCGACTGTATTTATATGAAATTAAATTTTTTTTGTTCTCTCGGATATGAAAGCTAGAAGTAATAGCCAGTGTGATTAAATTAATTATATTCACATTAATGCAGAATATCAATGTGTCAACCGTACCTTCACATTTTCGTTACTTTAATTTTTCTGCTTCCAGATTGACGTCTTATTCTCCATATTTAAGTAAATTAGGTGATAATTGTATTTAATAATTGTCCATCGTATTAACCTAGATGCAAGTAACACCTATAACTTACAAATCTGAGTTTTATAGAGAGAAAGCTAATAACATTGTAATGAAACGGCTTGTGTCTTAATTCAGGCATTTCTGCTGCCAGAATTCGCTTAATGTAATTCAGATTTATATGGTTTGCCAAAATATTTAATTAGATCTTGCAAATTTATAATGAATTTGGCAGTGAGTTGCAGTTTAACTATCCCCAGTACCCTTCATCAACTCTTATTAAATAGTCCTGCTCTCTCTAGACTGCTACGAAACAAACTCAGATGTGAATGGATTGGGGAAAATGACTTTATGGCATAGACTCAGTTTTGATTATCGTTTACAGATGTGTCCACAGTTGTAGCTCTTCATTAGAAGTTTAGACAGATATTCTCAGAAGAATAAAATCTAAAAATTATAAAATTTTCAACTATTTAATTAATTAAAATTCTGTGTAGTTAAAAGGTTCAATAAATTCTGGGGATTGAAATAAAAAATAGAATTTTATTCTTTGTCAAATAAGTACTGAGGCTTCTGGAATCAATTAATGTTTTCACATACTGTATCCACTTTATATAATTTTTATGTAAAACATTTTGAGCCTTTAGGCTATGTGCGCACGTTGCGTACTAGCCCTGCAGAAATTTCTGCAGCGATCTGAAGAGCACACGTGTGCTTCAAATCGCTGCAGAAAATGTCCGTAGAGAAAAAAAAAAAAGCCAATTCCATGCGCTCTGCCTGCAGCTCCTCCCATAGACAGAGCAGGAGCTGCCGGCAAAGCGCACGGAAGAAGTGACATGTCTCTTCTTAGAACGCGCGCTTCGGGCAGCAGCCGAAGCGCTGCGCTCTAAGACGCCACGTGCGCACGGCTCCTGCATGATCTCCAAAGATTATGCAGGGGACGCAGGACGCATGCAGTTACGCTGCAGCGTAACTGCATGTAATTACGCTACGTGCGCACATAGCCTTAAGATGATAAAAGGGATGATCACACTTTTGGCTTCTACAGACGACAAAGTGATATGCATAGACCCTGTGTTGCTGAACTCTCCCTAAGGGTATGTGCGCACGTTGCGTTCTCTGCAATGCAGAAAAGAATGCACCCTCTGGAAGACTGGACACTGCGTTTGTAAAAAAAAATGCATCCACAATCCACAACGCATGCATTTTGGATGCTTTTTCCATGCATTTTGCATGTGTGTTGGATGCATTTTTGACAGTGCGTTCCCTTGGCAATTCAGCTCTGCTACATGCCGGCTGACAGCACATGCAGACAGAGTCGCGCAATGAGAATGAACTCGGGTGAACTTCACCCGATTTCATTGTCATACCGCGGCTCTGTCTGTGTGTGGCGTCCTGATTAGCGGTCACCGGTGAATCCCCTGAGTGACTGAAATGTGCAGCGCGATTAGCGCTGCCATCACTTAGGTTACCCGCGGCCAGCTGGAATCCTCCACCCGAGACCGCAAGTCACCTGTGACTTCTTCGCTGATCGCGCGGCTCACTTCAATTGCTGCGTGGAGCTGACAGAGAGCGGTTTGGTCTGTGACCACTCTTGTCAGCTTCATGTAGCAGAGCTGAGAGTGTTGCAGGACCTCGTGGGAATTACGTCGGACCTGGAGGGATATTTGAGGATTTTAATACAGTGGTGAAAGAGGGTGTTTTTTTGTCTTTTATTCCAAATAAAGGTTTTTTTGGATGTGTGTGTTTATTTTCTTTAACTTACAGGTTAATCATGGAAGGTATCTCGGGGAGACGCCTGCCATGATTAACCTAGAACTTAGTGGCAGCTATGGGCTGCTGGCATTAACTCCTTTTATACCTCGATTACCACCGCACCAGGGCATTTGGGATGAGCCGGGTAGAGTCACGGCGGGACTGAGGCATCTAAAAGGATGCGGTAATTCTGGGCGGCTGCTGGCTGATATTGTTAGGCTGAGGGGCTCCCCATAACGTGGTGCTCCCCATCCTGAGAATACCAGCCTTCAGCTGTGTGGCTTTATCTTGGCTGGTATCAAAATTGGGGTGGACCGCACGTTGGTTTTTTAAATTATTTATTTATTTTTTTTCCTGCACGATATAGGCCAGCCCACCTGTGGCTGTTATTGGTTGCAGTGAGACAGCTATCACTCAGCGTGGGGGCGTGCCTGACTGCAACCAATCATAGGCGCCAGTGGGCAGGGAAAGCAGGGAATACCAGATTGAATAATGAGCAGCGGGCATTTTCAAAAGAGGAAAAGCTGCCGGAGCAGTGTGACAGCCGTCCAGCGCCGCACCGGTGATCGGGGATCGGTGAGTATGAGAGAGGGTGAGATACTGACCGATGGACAGAGAGAGGGACAGACAGAGAGAGAGACCGACCGATAGAGAGAGAGACAGACAGAGTGACCAACTGACAGAGAAAGAGACCGACCGACTGACAGACAGAGGGAGATTCACCGACATCCACAGACAGAGATTGACCGACATTGACAGAGAGAGACTGAAAAGACCTGCGTTTTGCTTGTCAAAAAAGCATGCAGAACGCAACAAAAAATGCAGTCCAAGTGCATTTTGATTGCGTTTTGACCACATCATTGATTTCAATGGGTGGAGAACGCAGCTACAACGCACAAAAGAAGTGACATGCTGCTTTTTTTTCAGCAGCGATTTTGGCCATCCAAAATGCTGCATTTACAAACGCAGCGTGTGCATTGATTTTTCAGCTTTCTCGTAGACTTTGCTGGGGAAGCTGAATGCATGCAATTTGGCACTGAAAACGATGCAGTTCAAAACGCAGCGTTTCCGCGGAAAAAAAGCAACGTGCGCACATAGCCTAAGCCATGCTGCAATTAACATATTATACACTAGAACAATGCAAATGTAGAGAGATGGCATTAGGGAGGCCAATCTGGGCAATTGCTCACCAACTAAGGGACCTCCAGCATTTACTGCAGAAACTATATTGATAATTAGTTCTGTGTTAATCGTGTAGTTTCTGATGTTGAGACTGATTTAGAACTTGTGGTGACATCAATATCACAACAGGTCTTGGACAATTACTTTCACTTACCGTCGCCCCCATTGTAAGTCACGTGCATGATCACGTGACTTTTGGTGGTTGCCACGGTAGCACAGGGTCATGTGATGACACCTGTAGCTAATATGAGTCACTTTCTCTCAGTGCCAGCATAGTGCCAGCACGGAGAGTAAAGCAGCATATCTGCAGATCTCGGCTCTGTAGCTGAGATCTACAGATAGGGCAGATCGATCGGACTGTTAATCTATATAGCCCCCTAGGGGGACTAGTAAAACAACAAAAAAGTAAAAAAAAAAAGTTTTAAAAAATAAAAAAAACAAAAAACCTAAAAGTTCAAATCACCCCCCTTTTGCCCCATTGATACACATATTTGGTATTGCCGCGTTCAGAAACGCCTGATCTATCAAACTGTAAAATCAATTAATCTGATCAGTAAACGGCGTAGTGGCAAAAAAATTCCAAACACCAAAATTACGGTTTTTGGTAGCCACAAGTTTTGCGCAAAATGCAATAACAGGCGATCAAAACGTAGCATCTGTGCAAATATGGTACCGATAGAAACGTCAGCTCGAGACGCAAAAAATAAGCCATCACTGAGCCATAGATCGCAAAAAATGAGAACGCTACGGTTTTGTAAAATGGCGCAAAATGTGCGCCACTTTTATTGGACAACTTTGTGAATTTTTTTAACCCCTTAGCTACAAGTACACCTTTACATGTTTGGTGTCTCCAAACTCGCACCGACCTCAGGCATCACAATGACTCATCAGTTTTACCATATAGTGAACATGGTGAATAAAATATCCCAAAAACTATTGTGCGATCACCCTTTTTTGCAGTTTTTCCACACTTGGAATTTTTTTGCTGTTTTCCAGTACCCTATATGGTAAAACTTATGGTTTCATTTAAAAGTACAACTCGTCCTGCAAAAAAGAAGCCCTCATAAGGCAAGATTGACAACAAAATAAAAAAGTTATGGCTCTCGGAAAAAGGGGAGCAAAAACAAACCAACGCTAAAACGGAAAACGCCCGGGGGCTGAAGGGGTTAATGACCAAGCAAGTGCTATTTTTCAAATTTAACGTGTCATTTTATTTGGTAATAACTTAGGAATAATTCAACCTTTTCCACTGAGATTTTTTTCCATCACTCGTCATACTTTATGTTAATGGTAAATTTAAGTCCACATATTTTGTGTTTTTTTTAATGAATACATCTGAATTTGCTGAAACATTTTATATTTTCAAACTTTCAATGTTCAGACCATTGAACCAGATAGACCCCACTAACTGATAAAAAAACATTTCCTATGTCTTCTTTATGTCAGCACTTTTTATTACTATGTTAGGATGTTGGAAAAGTTAAAAGTTAAAAGCAATTTTACATTTTTCAAGGAAATTTGAAAAATCTAATTTCTTTTTCGGACCTAGTTTGGAAGCAACTTTGAGGGAACGTCATATAGGAAGACACTCAAAGTGATATTATTTTAAAATTACAACCCATAAATTTTGTATATAACTGCTTTCATGTATTTTATTAACCCTTCAGGTGTTTCGTATGAATTAATGTATTGTGGAATGAAAAAATGAAAAATTAGTTTTTTCACTAAAACATTAATTTAGCTCCAAATCTGTCATTTTCTTACAAGGTAATAAAAGGAAAAGGGCTGCATAGCCTGTTGAGTAACTTCTTTCAAATGTAGCAATATCCCATATGTTTTTGTCACACAGTGGTGGTTGGAAGCAAACAAGCCAAATTAATTCATGAAGCACAAATTTGGCTACAATAGATTGAAGAGGCCATGTCCCACTTGCAGAGTCAGAATCCACCCTCAAGTAGTTCCATTTTGGACACTACATCCCTCAAGAATTTCATCTTGTAGTGTAGTGAAATGTTATATTAGTTACAAATGTTTCATTTTCACAATTTATTTGCAAATGTTGTCAGAAACTGCTGTTTCGCTAAACAGCAGGCTTCAGAAGAAAGGAGCACCATATAACTTTTGTAGCACAGATTTTGCTGAAATAGTTGGTGAACACCATTTATTGAGCCCCTTCCCCCTAATGTGTCAGAATAGCATAAAAAAAACCAAAGGGACCCCATTCTGTAAACTAGGCAGCTCAATTAATTCATCTGTGAGTGTATTGCCTCTTTTGGACCCACACATATTTTAAAGACCAGCACTTCTTGGATGTTGCATAGTGAAAATTGCAAATATATTTTTATATTACTCATTACATTGTGCCCAGCTTGTCCGTCTGGAGACATGTGTAGCACCCCACGGGACCTGCAGGGCATAACTCGTCACTGGGCCAGTGGTTTTGTGGCGTTGCTGTGAATGGCCTGACCCAGCTCCGTGGCCCTGTTGGCTACAGGCAAAGAGAGAGTCAAAAAGGGGGATGGGGTTTGCTTTACAGCTCCACCCGTGGTGCACGGCCAGGGATTAGCTGCCGCTGCGAGATGTCACTCTCCTCCGGGGCTGATGTTACCGCAGCCCAGATAGTCATCTCCCCACAGGTGGAGCAAGCCCTGGGGAGAACAGTGGTGATGGGGGAAGGGACGTTGGAGCTGAAGCGCAAATCGGCGGCGCCGGCAAATCAGAGTCTCGCACAGGGGCTGCGGTACCAGGTGTTTTATTTACAGTTTGTGTGCTGCACCCGCAGAGTACAAGCCATCGCCGTGATGGGCCCCAGCTGATCCTGGATGAAGCAGAGGTCACCACCGATGTTGTGAAGCATGTGAGATCTTCCTTCTTGGATCCTTGTAGTGTGGATCCCCGTGGCGTGAAGCTACTTGGGTACCCCAGTTTTCTTGGCTTTAGTTGCCATCCCGTATGCAGACCGTGGCCGTGGCTCCTGTCTCTATCTGCTGCTGTGCCCCAGGACTTTTGGTGGTGGGTAATGGGACATGAAATCCCCTTTCCCTGCAGATTTCGTAGAGTCCATGAAGGTTCTCCTAACCGATGGCTCTGCGGCCTGATTGCCGCCGTTACCGAAGGAACTGCTGGGGGCTTAGCCTCCGGCTACCGAGTTGCTCCTCTGTCTCACAGCTCCACTCGGTCGTCTCCTGTTTGTCTCTCTGTCCATCCTGTGCAAACTCAGTGCTGTGTCATGGCCCCTGGTCCTGGGACTAATTCCTCCAGCCTCCCGTCCCCAGGACCAGTCTGCTAA
The DNA here is from genome assembly GCF_048569485.1 of Anomaloglossus baeobatrachus. Classification (NCBI taxonomy): domain Eukaryota; kingdom Metazoa; phylum Chordata; class Amphibia; order Anura; family Aromobatidae; genus Anomaloglossus; species Anomaloglossus baeobatrachus. The sequence goes on along the minus strand of NC_134353.1, from coordinate 813,075,077 downwards.
ACTCTGCTCTCCTAAGACTGCCTGCTCTCTTCTGCATTCAAAATTTTCTGAGGTAAAAACCCTTCTAAAGTGAAACTAAGTGTGTTCGCTCACTTCCCAGGCAACCCCCACCTTTTTGATGACTCATCCTACCCGGGAATTTCCCAGCCTGGCTTCCTGAGAAATGTAAGTGCTGGCTCACTAACTGGGTGTTTTATGTAAGTGTATTGTGTAAGCTCCAAGCACCAGCGATTAACCTCCTCGTATTACACCTTAAGACAAATGCAATACTCTGTGGCGACTGAAGCCTCAGGGGCGCCACACATGCACCTCATACATTTTCAAATGGGTTCTTCTTGGTACAATAATGGGTTAAATAACAGATTTTGAACCCATTCAAAACTATGTTGTAATGTTTGCCAGAGGCCATGGGCTCAAGAAGGCTACCTTGGACAGACAAGGCACAAACTACACTGTCTAGCAGATACTAGAGGAGCCACAGACTTCACTTTTTAACCCTTGTACATGGATCTGGTATTGAAACATGGTTCAATTGACTGCTTCCACAGAAGGTTTGCTGTCTGGAGGAATTAACCAGGATAAGAAAATAGTCTAACAGTGGTGTTAAAACAAGGAGGGCAGAGAAGATGCAAAGTGGTCAGGTAGGGGAAAAATCAATAAAAAAGCCTAGGTTAAAGCAGGTGATGCATACAGTACGAAGGCACTGAGAACACAGCAGTTAACCAGAGGAGCACAAAGCTATATCTGGCAACTTTAAGAAATCTGGTGGGAGCTGTTATTGGGTGCTTTAAAATTGTGTGAAGCAGGAATCTGATTTTTCTAGCTGTATAACATACACCCAGCCACACTAATCTTAGTGGTTGAATGGAACCTGTGCCACACAGAACTTCTGGTTCTGATGTCTCTTCTATCACCAGCACCGCACAAAGAATAAATACATCAGTGCCTGGGGACAGAAGCAGATTTCGCAGGAGCACACCCTGGAGGAGAAGTGACATAAATTCACATTTATCCTGTTCTCTATGCTGAACACTTATGTCGGGATTTCCGCCTAACTTCTCAAAAGATAGATTAATTCAAAACCTCAGATGTAAGCATTCATTATAATGAGACAGATGAAGTCACTTTGGACTTGTCTGGCATGAATTCTTGTGGTGTCCAGTGTTTTAGGTATGCACACAGCCAGGTATGCACACAGCTGCTCTTTTGTGTACTAAACAGAATGCTAAAAATTTGGATACCACTAGAACAGAAGTCACTCAGAGTCCAAAAATATTCTGCCTGTTTAAAGTGAGCTTTTTTTTTTTTTATTTGAATTGCTTTTTTTGGGAGATAGACATGGAAAACCTAGGGGCTTGCTCAGCATATAGCACAGGATAAATTTCAGCCAAGCCTAAGGCTATGTCCGCACGTTGCTTTTTACCTGCTTTTTGCTGCTTTTTCAACTGCAGCGTTTAATGCCAAAATGGTTGTGTTCTGCTTTTCAAGCAAAGTCTATGGGAATTTGGGTTTCTTGTCCGCACTATGCAGTTCAAACTGCAGCCTTTTTGTTGCAGAACTTTGGTCAAAAACTCAGCTTTGGGCTAGGTTCGCACACTGCGTCTTTTTGACGCTGCGTTTTTGTGTGTTTTTGGCCGCTAAAAACGCACAAAAACGCACCTGCGTCGAAAAAACGCATAAAAAAACGCACGCGTTTTTGCCGCGATTTGGTGCGTTTTTGGCTGCGTTTTGCTGCGTTTTTGATCTCTGCGTTTTGCTGCGTTTTTCAAATGCATTGCATGGGCGGAAAACGCAGAAAAACGCAGGAAAGAACTGACTTGTCCATTTTTTTTTTAACTCAAAAACGCAGGTAGAAAAAACAGATGTGTGCGGACAGCAAAAATGAAAACTCATAGACTTTGCTGGGGAAGCAAAGTCATGCAGTTTTGAGGCCAAAAACGCACCCGAAAAACGTGCAAAAATGCCGCGAAAAACGCACTGTGCGCACATAGCCCTGCAGTGCAAAACCCAAATGGCAAAAACAATTGACATGTGAATTGTTTTTGCCATTTGGGTTTTGCACTGCAAAGCTGAGTTTTTGACCAAAGTCAACAAGAAGGCTGCAGTTTGAACTACATAGTGCGGACAAGAAACCCAAATTCCCATAGACTTTGCTTGAAAAGCAGAACACAACCATTTTGGCATTAAACGCTGCAGTTGAAAAAGCAGCAAAAAAGCAGGTAAAAAGCAGGTAAAAAGCAACGTGCGGACATAGCCTTATACTGATTTTTGGGAGGTACATAAACAGTACAAAAATTGCATTTATTTTGTGCCTTATGTCATTTTGTATAAGTGAGAAGACCTCTTTATTATTCGGGTTGCTATGATTACACCAATATTTTTTTTGCTTTTTAAATTTTGTTACCAGATTTTGACAACTTTCACTTTTTTTTTTGCAAGACATCTGTGTCAGGGCTTGTTTTTTTACTGGATGATCACTAGAAGAGAAGATGAAATTGTGGTACAACACTGTTGCATAAAAAGGTCCTTACTTTATTATGGATTCATAAAAGCCAAGTGGGTCAGAAACCAGATGCTAGGCGCTTTGGAGGACGACGGACATTTTCTGCTGTTGTGCTGCTATTGGTCCTTCAAAAACCTGTAGAAGCACAACAGTATGAAATGGCCGTCATCCTCCAAAGTGCGTAGTATCTGGTTTGTGACCCACTTGGCTTTTATGAATCCACAATAAAGTAAGGACTTTTTATGCAACAGTGTTGTACCACTATTTCATCTTCTTTTCTGCTAATCTCCGTTGAAATGGTTCTTTTTTGGTGAGCACCACTGTATAGAACCTTGGTGGATATTCTCAATCCTCCTTCCCATCGCAGTATGGAATCAGTTGACACAGTGGTGCAATACTGCATCTTTTTTTTTCTTGTTTTTTACTGGATGAGAAAGTTTTTATTGGTAGCATTTTTGGTTATGCTACATAACAATATATGACTCTGGAAAGAACAAAACATGTCAGTAATTTAGGAATTGTTTATATTTCTTTCTTTACGCTGTTTACTGTACGAATGAAAAGATAGCTTCATTCCTTGGGTCAGTACAATCACACAGATTCCACTTTAATATAGGTTTTTATGCTTTATTACTTTTAAACACTAAAAACAATATTTTACAAAACATAATTTCCTTTTGCACCACTATATTTATTCTGAGAGCTTTCATGTAAAGAAAAATATTCTACTGGAGCTGTATTATTTTCATAGCTTTTAAAGTTGATGGTAGACATAAGTCAATCAAGTTGAACCCATTTTCAGTTCTTTCCTTTTTTAAAAAATATGATTTTTCGATCACTTTTTACTCTATTTATGTGTGTGCTAGTATGATTAAAAAGCTACTTTTTTGGCTTTTGTTTTTTTTTATTTTTAAGGAGTTTAACATATAGGATCATTATTGTGACCGTTTTAGAGTTTGAGGCATTCTAGACATGGCAATACCAACTATGTGTACTTTTTTTTGCTTATTTTTGTATCTCAAAAAAAAGATAACTTTTTAGTGCATAACCATTTTTGCTATTTCTTTGCTTATTTTTTTATTTACAAATTTGGTAGAAAGTTTTTTCTTATTTATTCCTAGTTCTACTATGGGACTTGATTATTTTTTGCTTTAATTGCTAACATAGTCTAACATACTGCAAAACCTCTGCACTGCACTGGATGAGAACTGTTATGCGGGCTTTACACGAGATGAGCTATCGTGCGATGCATCGTCGGGGGTCACGGTTTTCGGGACGCACATCCAGCCTCGTTCACGACGTCGTCTCGTGGGACACCTCCGAGCGACGCAGAATCGCTCACAAATCGTGAGTCGTGTACTCGTCGCTGAGTTTTAAAAAATTGTTTATTTAACATGGCGCCGGTTGTTCATCGTACCCGGGGTAGCACACATTGCTCCGTGTGACACCCCGGGGACAATGAACACAGCTTACCTACATCCCGCGACACCCGCCGGCTATGCGGTAGGGAGGAAGTGGGCGGGATGTTTACGTCCCTCTCATCTCCGCCCCTCCGCTTCTATTGGCCGGTGGCTGTGTGACGTCGCTGTGACGCCGAACGTTCCTTCCTCTTCAGGAAGAGGATGTTCGCCGCCCATGGCGAGGTCGCTCAGCAGGTAAGTACATGTGACGGCAGTTTAACGACTTTGTGCGACACGGGCAGCGATTTGTCCGTGATGCACAAATGACGGGGGCGTGTACGATCGCTCATGCAATCGCACGATAGATCGTAACGTGTAAAGCCCGCATTAGTTTCACACTAAAACAGCTTGTTTAATCCTGCTTATGACAAGACATAGCAGGGCACTGTACCCCAAGGCCATTACTTGACCTAAGCATGCCGTTGTAACTATCGCGATTCGCAATTGCGAACAGCGGGTTCCAATAGAATTAAAGATTTAAGCGAGCTTTACACGCTGCAACATCGCTAGCAATTGCTAGCGATATCGAGCGCGATAACACCCGCCCCCGTCGTACGGCCGATATGTGGTGATCGCTGCCGTAGCGAACGTTATAGCTACGGCAACGTCACATGCACATACCTGCTCTGCGATGTCGCTCTGGCCGTTGAACCGCCTCCTTTCTAAGGGGGCAGGTCGTGCGGCGTCACAGCGATGTCACACGGCAACCGTCCAATAGAAGCGGAGGGGCGGAGATGAGCGTGACGTAAACATCCCGCTCACCTCCTTCCTTCTGCATTGCCAGTGGATGCTGGTAGGAGATGTTTGTCGCTCCTGCGGTGTCACACATAGCGATGTGTGCTGCCGCAGGAACGACAAACAACATCGCTAAAAAGCAGAAAACGATTTTTTATTTCAGGAAGACCTCTCCGCGGCAAACGATTTTATCCTCTTTTTTGATTGTTTCAGATCGCTCTTAAGTTTTACACACTGCGATATCGTTAATGACGCCGAATGTGCGTCACAAACAACGTGACCCCGACGATAATTCATTAACGATATTGTAGCGTGTAAAGCCTGTTTTAGACCTCTCCATCCACTGATGAACACAGACAGAAAAGGGCCCCCTGCGCAAGAACAGTATCTGCACCCTTTTCAGTCCAATAACTCACACAAATTTACAATTTCATCTGTTCAGGAGGTGGAAATGGAGCCCCCTTACCTCTTGGGTCTCTTTGCTGCTTTACTAGTTGCACCAATGATCGACCTACCCCTGTCTCCACCTGTTAACCATCTAGATGCTGCTGTTGAGGTTGAGAGTGACATCTAAGAGGCTAAACAGCCAAAATTGGTGCTAAAATTGATTGTGGATGATATATCAGTATGTCAACTATAATCTAAAGATGATATCGGTTTTGTTTGATGGTGATGTTTACTGAATCCTAGTGATACATAAAAAAGGAAACACTGAGGCTCAAGACACTTTTATGTAAGCATAAAAAGACGTATTGAATGTGGTAAGGGGCTAAAGTTAGTTTTTTTTTTTCTAAACAACTAACAGACGATTTGTTAAGAATATATTAGAAAATATATACCAGTAATATGTTTGTGATCCCCCAAAAAATGAAAAATACAACATTGAATGTGGAAAAGGCAGCTGTCTTTGGCTTGCACACTCATGGTTGAATATGATTAGCTTTCTCCTACTCTTTAGTGTCGGGTATTCGCCTCAAACTCTTTTACATTATAGACAACGATTCTTCTGCCGTTTAATGTAATATTGCATTTATTTCTGGCGGAATGTACAAGCTAATAAAAAATGTACAGGCAGCTTAATTATTAATAGTCATTGTGCGATGATGTCATACGTGGCAGTGCTGCAATCCGTTATATTCCATTTAAATGCCAGAACATATTTTCCTGTCGCTGCCTATAGCCATGTAAGCAATGGAGAGTAGAAACCGGTAAAGAGAGAGAATGAACCACTGCAATTTTAATGAAACCTAATAATAAATGTAAGATGGATCTGGCATTTGTAGTAAGTAAAGTAAATCAATAGTCTGTGAAATCATTCTTCACCGCTAGTCTCTTAATATTAGAAGCATTTTTTTACCTACTGAATAGAATAGTTGGCTCCTATATTGTACGAAAATATTCTATCCATAATTCAATGCCTTGTCTTCAAAGGTGCAGTGACACAGATGTACTGAACTACACCAATGCTTTTAGATCTAAAGAGTGGTTCTTTTAGCTCTGTAACAATATATTTTTTTGATTGCATATAACCACCTTTAGAAAAATAGACAGATGCTGTTGTTCAGTTCAGTTTATTGCTTGGGTTGAGAAAACATGCTAGCGAGTCTAGAGACAGTGTAAGTGCACTTCATTTATTTCTACCCAGGCAGAAGCTTATATGGAAAAGATATATAAAAGTATAGAGTAGTTTGTGGAAGAAGTAGGCTATATGGCTACTTTTATTTGCAATAAAATCATAAGTTATCACGTCTACTATGGCAAACATACTATTGATGCCATAGTGACACAAAAGGTAAGAAGGGCCACTTCCACCGCAAACCATGTGGAATTGTGCATTATGGTAATATATTGGATGGTAAAGTGCCCATATATTGCTCCTGCATAGGAACCGTCTTATAATAATAATAATAGTAATCTGTAATTCTATAGCACCAACATATTCTGCAGCGCTTTACAATTCAGAGGTTCATATACAAGCAACAGTTCCATAAAATACAATAATTACAACTAATGCAATTTTGAAAAATCTTTATTAAAGCATAAAAATATGATAAAATAGTTATAAAAAATATGCACAGCAAGACAATGACATAAGAAGGAACAATAATGTACCAGAAAAAAATATGATTACAATAATGGCCAGTACGGGGTACATCATGGATCGTGTGAGGTTAATCCCTGCCCCCTGCCATGTACAGGCTATGGCGAACCGCACACATATTAGCTCATTTCAACAGCTGACATGTGTGCCTGCTAGTGACTAGTGGAATTGCGTTCAACCCGCGACTATTAACCCCTTACATCGAGATGTATATATATATGCGCGCCGCCATTATGATAACTTACCCCACCCCCATCGGAAGTCACGTGACGTGATCACTTGACGTCTGGTGGTTGCCTTGGTAGCACAGGGTCATGTGATGATGCCTGTACCTAACATGAGTCACTTTCAATGCTGGAATAGTGGCAGAATTGAAAGTAAAGCAGCATATCTGCAGATCTCAGCTCTGTAGCTGTTATCTGGAGATATGGAAGAGCGATCAGACAGCTGATCCATATAGCCCCCTAAGCGACCTAGTAAAATATAAAAAAAGTTTTAAAAAATAAAAAAAACTAAAAGTTCAAATCACCGCCATTGAGATTTAGAGGGTTAAAAAAAAAATAATACACATATATTTGGTATCACAGTGTTCAGAAATGCCCGATCTATCAAAATATAAAATCAAATAATCTGATCAGTAAATGGCGTAGCAGCAAACAAATTCCAAATGCTAAAATTACGTTTTTTGGTCACCGCAAATTTTGCGCAAAATGCAATAACAGGCGATCAAAAGGTAGCATCTGCGCAAAAATGGTACCATTAAAAACATCAGCTCGGGACGCAAAAAATAAGCCATCACTGAGCCATAGATACCGAAAAATGAGAACGCTATGAGTTTTGGAAAATTTTTTGGACAAACTCGTGAATTTTTTTAAACCTTTAGATACAAGTAAACCTATTCATGTGTCTCCACATGTTGGTGTCTCCTTTTTTGTGTCTCCAAACTCACACCAACCTCAGGCATCACAGCCACACATCAGTTTTACCATATAGTGAACATGGTGAATAAAATATCTCAAAAACTACTGTGCGATCACATTTTTTTTTGCAGTTTTTCCACACTGGAATTTTTTTTGTTGTTTTTCAGTACACTATATGATAAAACTTATGGTTTCATTTAAAGCTACAACTCGTCCCACAAAAAACAAGCCCTTATATGGCAAGATTGATGGAAAAATAAAAAAGTTACGGCTCTCGAAAGAAAGCGAGGAAGAACAACAAAAATGCAAAACGCCTGGGAGCTTAAGGGATTAAGCAGTGAAATCTATCAGGATGTGAACAGTAAGCAATATTATACCAACACTCACCTATCGTACCATCACCCATTCCCTGTAGACTGTGAGCCCTCGCGGGCAGGGTCCTTTCTCCTCCTATACCAGTCTGTTATGTACTGTTAATGATTGTTGTACGTATACCCTTTCACTTGTAAAGCGCCATGGAATAAATGGCGCTATAATAATAAATTATAATAATAATAATTGCACTAATTGAAAAATGGGTAAATAAATAGAATACCCATACTGATAAAGACCACTTTACAGAAGTAAACTGCCACGTTCAAAATTACAAAGCTATATATATATATATAGATATATATATATATATATATATATATATATATATATATATCTATCTCAAATGGTAAAAATGTTGAACCAAAATGGGGGAACCTCCCTCAAAGCAAGTGAATAACATATGGAAGTGAAATAGCACGACAATGATAGTAGAATAGTAGATAGTAGTAACGGGAATAATACTGCAATGGCCAATGGCACTATAAGTATATGAAATATAATGAACTGTATCAGGAGATGACCCACCTATCAAATATACAAGTAAGTAATGTTATATTAAGATCCAAGTGGATTAAAAAAGTAAGGCCAAAAAACCATGGATGAGAATTCTGACACACCACATTCAATCAGATAAACAGCAATATGCCGGTGAAGTAATATATATCCCAAATATTCACATGCTGTATCTTACCAAAGGACATCCTGACGTGTTTCGCTGTGGCTTTATTCAAGGGTGTTTATGAAGTGGAAAATAATGTAACACTTTTTTAACCCCTTCCTAACCTTGGAAATACTGAGTACATCATGCTTGTCAGGGACTTTCTGACCTTGGATGTAACTGGTATGTCCTGGTGATCGTGCAGACACAGGAGCTGTGCCCACATGATCACCGCCAGGGACTCAGCTTGGCTGACACCTGAGCCACAGCTTTCACATCCACGGATGGTCTCCATGCTGTCCCTGGCTGTTTAACTCCTAAATGCCGAGATATATACTGATCACAGCATTTAACTGTCAAGGAGAGAGAGGGATTGCACTCCCTCTTCCCTCTAATTGGTGCCCTGCAATGTGATCGCAAGGTCTCGATGATTGCCATAGGGACTCGAGAACATCATGACGACCTTTGGGTCACCCAGGAACAGAAAGCCTCTGGGATCATTCCAGGAGCATGATCCTAGAGGCTTCTGTCAGTACTACCTTGTATTGTAATTCTAGTGCATTGCAATAAAATATACTTGCGATCGGCAATAAAAAGGTAATGTCCCATAGAAGGACTAAGAAAATAAAAAAGTATAAGTATATAAAAAAAAAATCAGAAAATAAAAAACAAAAACTCTAAAAAAAATTATACCAATGAATATGTATATTTATGTAAAAAAAAGGAAACATATTGGGCTATCGCCATATCATGCGATATCCGGTTCCAAACTCATTAGGTGTCATGGCGGCGTCAGGCTTGGTTCCCACTGCAGAGTCTGACATGTTACCTAATGTTCTCCTCTTCAATCCAGCAGGAGTTAATTTCTGCTGACCTGGGGAACTCTGTTGTTAAAAATATGAAAAAATAAAAAAACTCTAAAAGTTCAAATCATTCCCCCTTTCGCCCCTTTGAAAATAGAACAGTTAAAAAAGTAAAAAATATAAACATATTTGCTCTTGCCACATTCAGAATTTCCCGGTCTATCAAAATATAAAATCAATTAATCTGATCCGTACACTATGTGGCGAGAAAAAAACTACAAATGCCAAAATTGTGTTTTTTGATCCCACAATTTTTTTTAAAAAAATGCAATAACAGGTGATCAAAACATAGCATATGAAATAATAAATAATAATAATAATAATAATAATAATAGCATCTGCACAAAAAATTGTATCATTAAAAACATACTCTCAAGTAAAAAAAAGCCATCACTGAGGCCCAGATCCCAAAAAATGAGAACGCTACAGTTCTTGGAAAATGGCGCTATAAGCATTACTCTTTTTTTAATTAACATTTGATATTTTTTTTAACCCCTTAGATAAAAGTAAAAGTATAGATGTTTGGTATGAACGAACTTGTACCAATGTGAGGCATCATATGAACACATCAGTTGTACTGTATAGTGAACACTGTGAATAAAAGACCCCAAAACAATCGTGCAATTGCACTTTTTTTGCAATTTCACAGCACTTGGAATTTTTTTCCCGTTTTCCAGTACACTATATGGTAAAACTAATGATTTCGTTCAAAAGTACAACTCATCCGACAAAACATAAGCTTTCATGTGACGCCCTGGCCTATCAGGTCGTCACAAGGGTGCCGTGCAATCTGACCTTCGGCATGGTACCCGCTCCTCCTTGGTTACGGGTCCTGTCACTTTGGTGTTGCTACCAACAGGTGTACACAAATCCTGAGGAATACTCTCAGGATTTGTACCACAAATCCTAATCTCAGGATTTTGCACCACACCCACCAAAAACCATTTGGCAGTCTGAGGGGAATAGGGCCACCCAGATGGAGGGCTGGTAGAAGGAGGGAAGAAGTGTCAGTGCAGTTGCAGTTGGAGTTGGAGTTGCAGAGAGAGGAGAGGAGAGAGACAGCGGTGTGAAGACAGCTCACGCTGTGGAGCTGGGCTCCTGTACCCGTCCCAGGTGCCAGACATTGGCCTGGCCAGAAGGAGCTGGAACCCCGGTCGCAGGGGATAGTGACAGGGAGCACGGTGCTGCTACAGAAAGCAGGCCGGCTGCCTTGTGTTACAACCGGGCAGAGACCAGGGCACGACGGGGTACGCGGACCCTAGGCTGAGAAGTAGCTTCACGCAGCCCAGTAATTCCCCTGTTGGGAACAGAGTCTTCAGGAACCGTTCCCCACCCACTCCAGAATCGGGGTATTAGCGCAACGAGGGGGATAGGACTTTCTAGAAAATCCCAAGCGTGAACCCTTAGAGCAAGCTCACCCTGCTAGCCAAGCAGGTGAGCAGGACCCAAAATGCTTCAAGTGTAAGGGATCCACACGTAGGATACACAGGGCCAAGGGACAAGGCTTTAGGTAAACCGGCAACACCAAAAGGGCACGGACCCAGCGTGCTCGCCCAAGGACTACAGAGTGCTCAAGAGTTTGATTTACCTGGTGTCAGCGTCAGTGACTTTGGACTGTGTGAGTACAAGTTATCCCTCTTGCACCCGACGGGTTCCCCACGCCATCCATCACCGGACCCCGGGACACCACTCCCCTGCCCATGGAGGGGTTAACAACTTAAGTTGCCACACACCAGCGTCCCCGGGCTCCCCAAACCGGCAGCGGTGGTCCCTCACACCGGGTGGCATCACAAACATTATCCCAAAATCACAAACTATCCCCCCTTTTATTAACGAGGGTGCCGTGCGACGCCGCCTCGGATCCGGAGACCCCTTGAGCCACTGCGAATCCGGGTCTGAGCAGCCCATCGTCTGTCACGGGGGTGGCACACTCATATGGCAAGATTAATGGAAAAATAAAATATTATGCCTCTCGGAACTAGGGGAGCAAAAAATGAAAGTGAAAAACGGTAAATCACCCAGGGGTGAAGGGGTTAAAGATGAATTTTGGCTGTCCCTCCCGTGCCAATCTTTATCTTTAAAGTGACCATTCTTACTTGGAATAAAAAATATTACTTTCAGCAAAATAGACTACACTATTGATGTAGTGGTGCTCATTTGTGAACAAGACCACAATGAAGGAAGTGACAGACAGAGGAAAAGCAAAAAAAAATTAAAAATTTCTACAGTGAGCAACAGCAGCAGGAATAGCAGAAGTGATGGCACAAGCTTGAAAAGGCTAGAGGTACCACAGGACCCAGATGATTTGTGGTAGAACACCATTGTGACTGCTCTCATCATGTTTCTAAACTAGAATGAGACATAGTAGAGCGGTCACTGAGAGGTCAGACCGTGTCTCTGCTCTCTGACTGGACCGATCGCACATTATCGGACGATCTCCCCAATTAGTGCTGGGGCATGTGATTCCGCCGTTGCTTGGCTCCTGCCTGTAATCTGTGCTGTTGTTGCACAGATCATAGATGCACCTCAATGTTTCAGTCAATTTCATTGTCTAAAACAATGGAATTGCTGCGGTTTGTTGTTCAGGATTGAACAGGCAATCACAGTGATCATTGTTGTGAGGGATCTATGAAACCCCCCCATGGCGACAAGTCCCCGTGCCCTGCTGTAGGAATCAGGAGGCACCTTCATGTGATGATCATGACTTTAGTCATGGTGGCACATTAAAGTCAGCATGTACCCCATATGTCTAAGGTCAAGTCAACTCCTTCCCAACCATGAGGTACATCCAAGGTAGTGAGAGAGTTAAGGATACCAAAATGCTCTCGGAGCCTGCGCATGCCGCACAAGTCTCCTGGGAGAGCCCCTAGGGTGTGCGCATGTCTCCATTTCCTCTTAAAGGGCCAGCGCACCATTATCGAGCTGTGCCTCTCAGCCTGTTAATTATTTAAGGCATCCTCCCCCCAAAAGAGACATGCTTTCTAGTTGTCAGATCCCATTCCCTGTATCCTGTGTCCATTACCTGTGCCTGCTAACTCGTACCTGTCTTCTAGTACCTGCAAGAACCTGCTATCTCTGCCTTTACCTGCCTGTTATGATCCGGAACCATAGAAGACCACCATAAATTATTGGTAAAAGGTGACAAGAGCATTGGCAACTAATCTGGCCACCATCCCCTTACTAACCATCAACACTAGAAGTAGCCGAGGGGTGAATTAACATCCCGTGCACCGCGAACCCAGCTGGAGAGCTAGCTATCCTAAAGGAAGGAAAGATGAATAACTCTCTGCCTCAGAAAATAGATAAAGAATAGCAAGCCCCCCACATTCAAAGACTGCGGTGGTATAGGAAAACATAATACACAGATAGATGATAGGATTAGCAAACGTGAATGCCCTGCTGACTAAATAGGACAGGACAGGAAAGGGACTGATGGTGGCCAGAGAAAAACCCTACAAAAATCCAACAACCTGATCTCCATCCTATACCAGGCGCTCTTGTCATACCAATGAACAGAAAGCAGGAACCATGGACTTATAGGAGCAATACTCCAAACATAGCTGCAGGGAGCTTCCCAGCTAAGCAACTGAGAGGGAAGATTCCTGCATGCAAATAAACTGACAATAACCACAGCAAATGACAAACTCAGATAAGAGCAAAAAGAACCAAACAACAAATAAAGAGCCAAGCACTTATCTGGGGTAGAAGTGGTCTGGAGCAGGATGAAGCAGGCTGGTGAACAAAGAACAACTGACATCCGGCATAGCCTACCAGCAGACTAGGGTTTAAATAGGCAGAGAGTTAGCAATGGAAACGTCCATTGCTCAACACACCTGGTCTCTGTCCAAACCATTCCTGGCCACAAGAGGGAGCCTCACAGCAGCAAAAGCATAACTGACATTCACAACAGTACCCCCCCCCTTGAGGAGGGGTCACCGAAACCTCACCAACACCACCGGGTCACTCAGGATGAGCATAATGGAAGGCGCAAACCAACCTGTCCGCATGAATGTCAGAAGCCACAACCCAAGAGTTATGCTCCTGCCCATAACCCTTCCATTTCGCAAGGTACTGAAGCTTTTGCCTACTGCGACGGGAATCCAGAATTTTTTCAACCTCATACTCCAGATCCCCTTGTACCAAAACAGGGTCAGGAGGCGCTGCTGCAGGAACTGTAGGCTCCACATGTCTCTTCAACAAGGACTTATGGAAGACATTGTGAATCTTAAATGACACAGGCAGAGTCAAACGGAAAGATGCAGGGTTGATAATCTCCGAAATCTTATAAGGTCCAATAAATCTGGACTTAAATTTAGATGATGGAACTCTCATAGGAATATTTTTAGGGGACAACCACACCATGTCCCCCACTTTAAACCGGAGACAAACAGTCCGACGCCAGTTGGCAAATTTCTGGGCAGATTCTTGGGATTGAAACAATTTATGCACTACCTGCACCCAAATCTGCTGCATTCTGTTTACCAATGAATCCACCCCTGGACAGTCAGACGCCTCAAGCTGCCCCGAGAGGTACCTGGGGTGATACCCAAAATTGCAGAAAACTGGGGACACCAATGTGGTAGAGCTAGCTCTATTGTTAAGGGCAAATTCAGCCAAAGGCAAAAACGAAACCCAGTCATCCTGATCCGCAAAAACAAAACACCGTAAATAGGTCTTGTGAGGTAGCGCGGTCGGCTGCGCAGCAGAAGACACGGGATCCAGGCATATAGGTTCACAGCACACGGTGTTTAATGTCCAAACAAAAATCCACAGCAATATACATGTCTCTCCAGCAGAGACTCAGGGAGTTGTGATCACTCCCTCACACCCGGCACACCTGCCCCTCGTTCCTGTTTCCATTTAACCCTTCCTTCAGCCTGTAGGGAAACAGCATTAACCCTAGAGTGGATTTACTTTCTATCATGGAGTGAGCACAACCGGGGCGAGACATACCGGCCGTCATAGATAACCCCGGTCACAGTCTCACAGTCTCCAGGGTCTGGTTAGCCGTTTCAGTCTGACCGTTCGTCTGAGGAGGAAACGCCGAGGAGAAAGACAGCTGAACACCCAATTTAGAACAAAAAATCCTCCAAAATCTGGATACAAACTGCACCCCTCTGTCAGAAACAATGTTTTCGGGAATACCATGCAAACGAACAACATGTTGGAAAAACAAAGGCACCAACTCTGATGAAGACAGCAACTTAGATAGGGGAACCAAGTGGACCATCTTGGAGAATCTATCACAGATCACCCAAATCACAGTCATTTTCTGAGAGACGGGAAGCTCTGATATAAAATCCATAGAGATGTGCGTCCAAGGTCTCTTAGGTACCGGCAAAGGCAATAATAGCCCACTAGAACGTGAACAACAGGGCTTGGACCTAGAACAAACTCCACACGACTACACAAAACTATGGACATCCCGGGACAGGGAAGGCCACCAAAAAGAGCGTCTCACAAGATCCCGAGTACCAGGATGACTCGCCAAAACAGAGTAATGAACCTCAGAGACAACTCGGTCTCTCCATTGGTCCGGGACAAACAGTTTCCCCGTAGGACATCTCTCAGGTTTATCCCCCTGAAATTCCACCAGTGCCAATCGCAGATCAGGCGAAATGGCCGACAGAACTACACAATCATTCCGGATAGTAGACAGCTCGACAACCTCCAAAGAGTCAGCACAGAAACCCCTGGAAAGGGCATCGGCCTTAACATTCTTGGTGTCTGGCAAAAAAGAGATCACAAAATTTAAACTGGGTAAAAAACAAAGCCCACCTGGCCTGCCGAGGATTCAACCTCTTGGCAGATTCCAGATAGGTAAGATTCTTGTGGTCCGTAAGCACCACAACTTGATGTCTAGCCCCCTCTAACCAATGTCTCCACTCTTCAAATGCCCACTTCATAGCCAATAATTCCCGGTTCCCCACATCATAATTCCGTTCAGAAGGAGCAAACTTCCGAGAGAAAAAGGCACAGGGCTTAAGTTTACCAGAAGTAGCGTCTCGTTGAGACAGAACAGCTCCTGCTCCGATCTCGGAGGCATCGATCTCAACCTGAAATGGGCAGGACACATCAGGTTGCTGCAGGACTGGGGCAGAAGTGAATCACCTTTTAAGCTCCTAAAAGGCCACAATCGCCTCTGGGGTCCAATGCTCAGCATCAGCTCTCTTCTTGGTCAAATCCGTCAGAGGTTTGACAATGGCAGAAAAATTGACTATAAATTTACGGTAAAAATTAGCAAACCCCAAAAACTGCTGCAGGGATTTTAGAGAAGTCGGTTGCACCCAGTCATAAATAGCCTGAACCTTAACCGGGTCCATTTCGATAGCAGAGGTAAACAAGATGAAACCCAAAAAAGAAATCCTTTTCACCCCAAAGAGGCACTTTGACCCCTTAACGTACAGTGCATTATCCTTAAGTATCTGAAAAACAGCCTGTACTTGCCCAACATGAGAGTCCCAATCATCAGAAAAAATCAGGATGTCATCCAAATAGACAAACAAAAATTTACCAATAAGGTCCCAAAAAATATCATTCATGAAGGCCTGGAAGACGGAGGGGGCATTAGTGAGCCCAAAAGGCATCACTCAAAATGCCCCTCAGGAGTATTAAAAGTCGTCTTCCATTCATCACCCTGCTTAATACGGATGAGGTTATACGCACCCTTAAGATCCAGTTTCGTAAACCATTTGGCACTCTTCACTCTAGAGAAAAGATCACACATCAGAGGCAAAGGGTACTGATATTTGATCGTAATTTTATTAAGAAGACGGTAATCAATACAAGGTCTCAATAACCCATCTTTCTTAGCAACAAAGAAAAAGCCAGCGCCCAAAGGAGAAGAAGAGGGCCGAATGTGCCCCTTCTCCAATGATTCCCTGATGTATGACCGCATGGCATCATGTTCTGGCACAGACAAGTTGAAAATCCGCCCCTTGAGAAATTTACAACCGGGTACCAGCTTAATGGCACAGTTATAGTCCCGGTGTGGGGGCAGAGAATCAGATTCCTGGTCATTAAATACATCCCGGAAATCAGACAAGAAGGCCGGAACATCAACTGCCTGAGCAGACGTGGACGACACAGAAAGGTCCTGATGCAAATCTTGACAACCCCAACTAGCTACCGACAAGAATCTCCAGTCAAGAACTGGATTATGGGTCTGCAACCACGGAAGTCCTAGTACCAAGGTATCCTGTAGATTATGCAATACTAAAAATTTACAAGTTTCCTGATGCGCTGGTGCAACTCTCATAGGCACCTGGGTCCAAAATTGGGGTTTATTTTCTGCCAAAGGGGTAGCATCAATGCCCCTTAAAGGAATAGGAGTTTGCAAAGGAACCATGAGGAAACCACAATCCCTAGCAAACCCAAAATCCATCAAATTGAGCGCTGCCCCTGAGTCCACAAAGGCCAATGCAGGAAAGAAAGACAATGAGCAAATCAATGTGACAGACAAAAGAAACTTTGGTTGCAAAGAACCCACAGTAACAGAACTAGTCAATCTCCTTTCACGTTTAGGGCAGACAGAGATATTATTAGAAGAGTCTCCACAATAGAAGCACAGTCTATTCTTCCATCTGAACCCCTGCCGACTAGCATTAGAAAGGACCCTATCACACTCCATAGGCTCCAAAGGCTGTTCCACAGGCACAAAACCAGCAGGTATCTTCCTGCGCTCACGTAACCGCCTATCAATCTGAATGGCTAAGGTCATAGAGGCATCAGGACCAGAAGGGACGGGGAATCCCACCATTACATCCTTCACAGTATCAGCAATACCCTTTCGAAAAAGAGCCGCAAGTGCGTCATCATTCCATTTGGTAAGGACCGCCCACTTCCAGACCCTGAGTTAAGGACAACAAGGCTTTTTCTGCTTGGTCCACAATATTGGGTTTGTCATATAATAATCCCAAGGCCTGAAAAAAGGAATCCACATCACTGAGAATCGGATCATCAGACGCCAAAGAGAAGGCCCAGTCCTGAGGGTCACCACGCAGTGGGGAGATGACAATCTTGACCTGCTGTACGGGATTCCCTGAGGACTTAGGGCGCAGGTCAAAAAATAATTTACAATTATTTTTGAAGCTCAAAGATCTCGACCTATCTCCCGAAAAAAATTCAGGAACGGGAATCTTAGGCTCTGCAAGGGGAGTCTGTGCAAGAAAAGGCTCTTTATGACGAACCTTAGCATCAAGATGAGAAACACGCTCACCCATTTCATCCATGCTAGGAGAAAGGAATCTTCCACGGAACCCAAAGAAAAAGAGGAAAGACTCCAAAAAAAAAATCTTTCAGCAGACCTTTTTTTTTTTTACCCCTTCTGAAGAGTACCCTTTAAATTTGTAGGCCGGATGTACTGTTATGATCCGGAACCATGGAAGACCACCAGAAATCATTGGTAAAAGGTGACAAGAGCATTGGGAACTAATCTGGCCACCATCCCCTTACTAACCATCAAGAGTAGAAGTAGCCGAGGGGTGAACTAACATCCTGTGCACCGCGAACCCAGCCGGAGAACTAGCTATCCTAAAGGAAGGAAAGTTGAATAACTCTCTGCCTCAGAAAATAGATAAAGAATAGCAAGCCCCCCACATTCAAAGACTGCGGTGATATAGGAAAACACAATACACAGATGATAGGATTAGCAAAAGGTGAGGCCCTACTGACTAAATAGGACAGGATAGGAAAGGGACTGATGGTGGCCAGAGAAAAACCCTACAAAAATCCAAAAACCTGATAGTACAAAAAAGCCCTCAGATCGCTACATCTGAACTCCGTCCTATACCAGACACTCTTGTCATACCAATGAACAGAAAGCAGGAACCATTACAAATTCAAGAAGCAACAAACACATGAACTTATAGGAGCAATACTCCAAACATAGCTGCAGGGAGCTTCCCATATAAGCAACTGAGAGGGAAGATTCCTGCATGCAAATAAACTGACAATAACCACAGCAAATGACAAACTCAGATAAGAGCAAAAAGAACCAAACAACAAATAAAGAGCCAAGCATTTATCTGGGGTAGAAGTGGTCTGGAGCAGGATGAAGCAGGCTGGTGAACAAAGAACAACTGACATCCGGCATAGCCTGCCAGCAGACCAGGGTTTAAATAGGCAGAGAGTTAGCAATGAAAACGCCCATTGCTTAACACACCTGGTCTCTGTCCAAAACATTCCTGGCCACAAGAGGGATCCTCACAGCAGCAAAAGCATATCTGACATTCACAACACCTGCCCTACTTGCCATACCTGCTAGTACCTACTGTATCTGCCAGTACTTATGGTACCTGCCATACCTGCCAGTACCTGCCAGTACCTGCCATACCTACCAGTACCTACTGTACCTGCCAGAACTTGATTTACCTGCTGTACCTGCCTGAACCAGCTATCCAGTCTATACCAGATGTCCATTCTGTTCCAGCAATCCAGTCTTTACCAGCCATTTTGGCTGCACCTGAGTCAGTCCCTGCGTCCTTGACCCCTGGGGTCAGCTGCTACAGTACCGAGAGACCTCCCTGGAATGGCACCTGGTGCCTATCTTCCAGCTCAAGCCTAACCTCACCATCAGAGGTTTTAGTGAAGATGAGGTAGTTGCTTAGTTACACCCCTACATGGTGAGTCGGTAATGTGGCACAGTGAGTCTACACACACGAACGAGACTGCATTCAGTTGAAACCGGCGGGTCCCTAGAAGCAGACTGGGATGCTGCTTCTTGCCAATTTGGGGAATTTTGACAATCGGCTCTCTCAAGCTGGAGAGAATAGTCTGAATCCCACGTCTGCCCATGCCTCCCAAACCACCATTGTGGCACCCCTAAGTCTTCAGTCACCACAGAGTACAGTGTAGTGGCCCGGTCCAGATTGTGTCTGTTTCTTTAAGTACATTTACTTATATGTAATATTATGTTATACGTTATGCGTAAAGCATTTTTCATTTGCTGTGTTCTAGCACCATCTACTAGTGAAAACTGTAAGAATCTGAAGTGTGCATTGGGTGTTTTCCTATTTGCCAGTTCTTGGTCACATGGCTCAATAGGTGGAGCTATTCTCCAGCCTCTGTCTGGAACGAACTGGAATGTTCCGGTTCTGGCTGAGTCTCCTCTGAGGGAAGACATTATGTGGAGTTTTTCTTCACCACAAGACTTCTGCTAGGCCTGAGGTCTAGAATTTCACCATTTACTGATTTTTACAGCCAATATACTGAAGGCTTCCTATCCTGAATCCTCACTGGCCAAATATACATCTCTTCAGATAGTAGGGCATACTGAGTATATACCAGACCCTACTGCACGCAGATTGGGGAAGTTTGAGGGTCTCCCACCCCACTGCAATATTAGTGGCTTGCATGCCATTGTCCACGCACCAGCCATCCGGTCCTCGTAGCGCGCTGGGCAACTTTCTACATTTGCTTACAAGTACTGCATGTGTCTTAACTAGCAGTGAAATCAACCCCAGGACTCCAGGTCTGTACAATCTTATTACTGTATCATATCTAGTCTAAGAGACTCTGAACCTGCTAAAAGCATACCAGAATTAAATCTGAAACAAATCGTGCTCTTAAAAGCTCCAGAACCCTAATTGCACTTCAGCACTCAACTCCAAGCTGTATTTGCCGTGGCCTACCCACAAAAGACTGAAACATACAGTATATTCCGTGTTGTTTTCCTTTGTTCCCGCTGTATTAAAGCATCTGTTATCCCCAAGACCGTGTCTGTGGACTGTCCATCAGCTGTGGATACTGTGTGGGGGTGCATAGCAGGGAACATCAGGGCCTGGTCTGGTAGACCACCCAGGGAACACGGCCCCTGCAACCTCGTGCCAGAACAGCAACTGTGACATATAGAACATTTGAGGTCCTCTGTCCCTGGGCCCTTACAAAGGTCGAATTTGGCGTCACGAACAGGATCATTCCTCTGTGCCTATTTTCTCTTACTGCACTACAAGTCTCAGCAGTGCTATATTCAAGAGGGGAAGCCTTCCATCTCAGAGACTGGGTTGGTGCATAATAGTGCATCCCTTAAAGCTACAATGTTGTCATTATTCTTAAAGAAACAGTACTTGCATCATCACCAAAATGTCTGAACCTCTTCATAATGACCAGGCTGAGTCTGTTAACTCTGTATCATCAGCAGCAGCAGCTAGTGCTCCAGTGGAACAGGCTAATGCCGCCAACCCAGTTCCAGCCCCTGTCATGGCTACCAGCATGCCATTCTTCATTGGAACCTCTAGTCTCCCAAACTATAGAGGAGATCCTCATACACTTGTGGAGTTCAAAGAAAAGATGATGTATACTCTTGAGCTTTTCTAACTTTCTCCCCATCAGCAGGTACAACTTCTCCTGGGACAGCTTGATGGACCAGCTGCTGAGGAAGTCTGTTCCTGGCCATCTACCGAGAAAACCAGTGTAGAAGCAATCCTCACCCGCCTGAGATAAGAATTTGAACGCCAATCACCCACCGAGGTTCGTCTCAAATTTTACAACAGACGTCAGGGACCAGGTGAGTCTATTAGGGACTACACACTAGACCTTCAGTCTGTCTACAGGGCTTTACAGCAAATAGACACTATAGATCCTGCTGCTGCAGAGAACATAATCACCGACAGATTCATAGAAGGTTTGGACTCCAGGCTAGTACAAAGTCAACTCCTCATGCTAGCAGTACAAAATCCAAACATGACTTTCTTAGACTTTAAAGCTCTAGCCCTGCGAGTAGTGGGTACTGACTCACCTTGTACCAGCTATGCTCTTGCGCCTCGTTCCTCCGACCTTGCTGCTGGAATTTCTACTGTATCTCCTCTTTCACCTGTTTCCCCTATGCAGGCCACACAGTCTGTGCAAGCCCCTACTCTCATTCATGCACCTCCTACCATGGATGCACTTGTCCAAGTCCTTGAATCTGTATTCCAAGCCTTAAAGGAGCTAAAAGGCCAACGCCCTGCATCATGTGAATCATCTGTAAACCGGACATTGTCCCCAGAGCCACGTTCTAGTAGGCCAAGTACTGATAGGCCCCCTCCTGGAAGGCCTCCATCTGGTGATTGTGTGTACTGTACTTATTGTGAGCGTCTTGGACACTGCAAGTATCAATGTTATAAGTTAAATGGGCCACCCCCGAGGCCAAGCGCCGCCCCTCGGGAGGTGATTCCAAGGGCCCAAAGGGACAATCACAATGGATTTCCCGGTTCATCTCCAAGTGCCCGTATATAACCATATGGATCGATGGTGTACCTCTAGAAGCTTTAGTGGACACTGGTTCACAAGTCACCACAATTGAGCGACAAGCCTTTGAAAAGAATTGGGACTTTGATCTCCTGAATCCAGTGGGTAAAGCAAAGTTAGACTTAATTGCAAGTAATGGTCAACCTATTTCCCAGCTAGGCTACTGGGAACCCACAATCCAAATTGGTGATCGCAAGTTACCAGGTCAAGGTGTAATTGTTACTGAGGCTGAGGGAGATACAACAGCAGTAGTGTTAGGCATGTATGTCATTCGCCATGTGTTTACTGAATTGCTCGCTGCCTTGCATGCTTCTCTCCCTTCTGCTTCTCCCCCTTACAGGCAAGCTGTTCAGCGGACTATCAAAGTGCTCTGCGCCCAACAGAATTTGCCAACAGTAAAGGTGAGATCTGCCGTGTGCGTATCACTGACGCACGACCAGTCAGCCATCAGCGAGACTCTAGTGTGGTGTCGAGTTCGACCAGGAATTGACAGCGAGGACTATGTAGCTCTTCTTGACTCCATCCAGATTGAAGGACAGCCCCTGGTAAAAGCTGCCAGAAGTATTGTCAACGTCTCAAACAGTAGAGTACCAGTACGGCTAATCAACCTAAGGGATGCGCCCATCAAGCTATACAAATTTAATTCAGTTGCTCAACTTTATAACCTTGATCCAGAAGATATCTTAGATGAAGAGACACTTGCTCATCAAAAGTCGTTAAAAGCCACTCCCAAAGGCTCTAATACACCCACTACCTTCTGGTGGAATGAACTTAATGTTGGAGATGCTAACACTCCTATCGAATACATCAATGGTGTAACTAAACTTGCTAAGCGACACAGCCAAGCTTTCAGCAAGCACCCTCTTGACTTCAGCAAGACTACTCTGATCCAGCACAAGATCAACACAGGTGATCATCCTCCTATCAAGGAAAGACGCCCGTCCAGTACCTCCTGCTAACTATCAACAGGTAAAGAAGCTGTTAAAGGAGATGAAAGATTCTGAAGTCATCTGAGAAAGTCGAAGCCCGTGGGCGGCACCCATTGTCCTAGTAAAGAAGAAGAAGGATGGTAACATCAGATTTTGTGTCGACTACCGAAAGTTGAATAACGTTACACACAAAGATGCCTATCCTCTTCCACGGATTGAAGAATCCATCACCGCTCTTGGCTCAGCTGCATACTTCTCCACTCTCGACTTAACCAGCGGTTACTGGCAAGTACCCGTGGCTCCTGAGGATAGAGAGAATACAGCTTTCACCACCCCAATTGGACTCTTTGAGTTTAACGGTATGCCGTTTGCGTTATTCAATGCCCCTGCTACATTTCAGCGACTCATGGAAATATGTCTTGGTCACTTCAACTTCCAGAGCGTTCTGTTACATCTTGATGATGTTGTCGTATACTCTTGCACTTATGAAGACCATCTATGCCACCTTGCAGAAGTATTCCAGGTACTCATTGAACATGGTCTGAAACTAAAACCGTCAAATTGCCATCTGCTTAAGCCAAGCCGAAGGTCAACTACCATGGTCATGTTGTAAGTGCCGAAGGTATCCAGCCTGATCCTGAAAAGATCTCAGGTGTGAACAACTGGGACACCCCAAGAACCGTCAAAGAAGTCAGAAGTTTTCTAGGTTTTGCGGGCTACTACCGCCGCTTCATACCTCATTTTGCGCAAATAGCAGAACCCCTTACAGAGCTGCTACGGGGTTGCCCTAGAGAAAACTACGACAGAAGACTTCAAATTAATTGGTCTGAGTGACAAGAAACTGCCTTTCAGATGTTGAAAAGTCTATTGACTTCACCTCCAATTCTGGCGTACCCTGACTACCGCCATCCTTTCCGTGTCTACACGGATGCCAGCTACCAAGACCTCAGAGCGGTACTATCACAAGTCCAGGATGACAAAGAGAGAGTCATTGCATATGCCAGCCGAAGCTTGAGAGGTGCAGAGAAAAACGATAGCAATTACAGTTCGTTCAAGTTAGAGCTGCTAGCTCTTGTGTGGGCAGTCACCAAGAAGTTCAAAGATTACCTTGCTGCTACACCCTTCACAGTTTACACGGGCAATAATCCTCTCGCTCATCTTAATACTGCACGGCTAGGTGCTCTTGAACAGAGATGGGCTTCAAGATTGGCGAACTTCTGCTTTGAAAGTATAAGTATCGCAGTGGCAAGATCAACATCAATGCCGATGTGTTATCCCGTTTGCCCGAAGGAGAAGAGCCTCCTGAGGAAGATCTGTGGGAAGATCTGTGGGAAGATGTTGAGATGCCTCCCTTCTATCAAAGGTTTGCTACACAGAATGCTGTTGCTGCTACAAAAACTGATGAAGTTTCTCAACAGAAGCCTGTCTTATTCCAAGATCCATCGAGATGGCAAACTCTTCAAAATGAGTCTTGTGTCCTAGGTGAGATCTATGATTACCTGACTACTGGGAGAATACCTGTCAGACGGCGCAGAAGATGTCCTGATGTTGAGCCTAATCGTCTCTGGAGACAGCGCAAAAGACTCTTCATTCAAAAGGGCTTGATGCTGCGCAATACCCTAGACCCAGTTTCAGGTAAAAGGCTACATCAGATTCTAATCCCACGGCGAGATGCCAGAATTGTTCTTGATGCCTACCACGACCAGTCTGGGCACTTTGGCGTGCACAAAACTGAAGCCACCATACGCCAACGCTTCTATTGGATTGGGATGTGGTCAGACATAGAAAATTGGTGTAGTGAATGTCCAGCCTGCAACCTCACCAAAGTCGGTAAGAAAGATGCCAGAGCTCCTCTTCATCCAATCCATTCTCAGAAACCAAATGAACTAGTCACTCTTGATCATGTGAAGCTAGCACCAACCCATTCAGGCAACACATATGCCTTAACCATGGTGGATCACTATACTAAGTGGGTTGCTGTTGTGTCAGTAAAAGACCTTACAGCTCGGACTACAGCTATCACCTTCTACTATGAATATGTGAGACATTACGGTTGCCCTGAAGCAGTCCTCACAGATCGTGGATCTGCCTTTGAGTCACAATTATTTCAAGAACTCTGCCAATTCCATGAGTGCAAAAAGCTGAGAACAACCGCCTATCATGCCCAAGGAAATGGCCTCTGCGAGAAAGTCAACCAGACTTTTATCAATATGCTGCGAACAGCATCTGTTACCAAACAAGCTGAATGGCCTCAATTGCTTGACGAGTTAGTGGAAATCTACAACAATATTGTCCACTGTTCTACAGGCTACTCACCATATTATCTGATGTTTGTAAGACAAGATCAGCTCCCTAAAGATCGTTCTCTTGGAATCCAAGTCCCTGACGTGATCAAATCCCTGCCAAAAACTGATTGGGTCTCAGAGCATCAGCAAAGAATACATGAAGCCCAACAGATTGTTGATTACCGCATGGGTGAAGCTCACCATCAATAAGAGAGCTATAATCAAAGAGCTAATGCTTCCCCACTTCAAGTTGGAGACAAGGTATGGCTAAAGAAGTACCACCGTACAGGAAAACTCGATTCACTCTGGGAAACAGAGCCATACACAGTTATAGCTATCCCATATCCTGAGTCAGATGTCTATGAAGTGAAGAAACCCGGAAAGGCCCCACAGACGGTGCACAGAAACCGCATGAAGCTATGCACAAAAGAGGATCTACTGGTGATGTCATCACCTCCTCCACAAGTCATGCTGGTCTACACACCAATTCCTGCAATGGAAACACCAGCCAGACAACCTACTGTGGAAGAGTCCCTCTACAACACTCAACTTATCCTTCCATGCTATCAATATGTCCCCGTATCAGTTCCTGCTCCAGTTGCTGCTCCTCTGCCAACTTCACCTGAGCCAGCAAACAATATAATTCCTGCTCAAGAGGAAGTGTTGAGGCGTTCAGAGCGAAGCACAAAAGGAAAACTTCCAGCTCTCTATAGAGACTAAAAGGTCATATCCTTTTCCATGAGTATATAATCTTGTTAATTTATTTAGCTGGATAGTTAGTTTAGTAATGTTTAAGCCTCTGCACCTGGGTAATACCAAGCACCTTGTTTATTATTTGCACAATTTTCTATATACAGCTATGGACTTATGGACTGTTTGTTGCCACTAAAGTGCCTTTCCAGAGCCTTTCATATGGACGATAGTATATTGCGGAAAGAGACTCTCTCATATTGGCACTACCACATTCATGTTTTGCATTTGTTCATTGCCTATTGTTCTTCCGTCTGGCTGCATATTCTTGCCTTATTGTTACACATATATTTCATTCCTTTCTTAGCAGTCCTCCACTTGCACAATCGCCGAGGACGGCTCACCTTCAGAGGGGGAGTATATAGTGGCCCGGTCCAGATTGTGTCTGTTTCTTTAAGTACATTTAGTTATATGTAATATTATGTTATATGTTATAAGCAAAGCATTTTTCATTTGCTGTGTTCTAGCACCATCTACTGGTGAAAAAATGTTTTGCTATTCAGATATGGCTTTAAAGAAGGCAAATAAGTAATTTTATTATAAAGGTTAATATAAAATACAAACTTAAAGGAAAAGTATGATATTGCGTACACTTTTGTATATTGAACATACAAAGGTTAAGTACAGTTAAATACTTACATCACCAAGGAGTTTTGGAACATCATCTGTCTGGAACTACAGTCAGAGAAGCATGACATAGACAGAGAACTCCTGGACATCACTGCCCGGATGTCTCACGGTGCAGGTAACAAGAGATTCTGTCTGTGCTATATTTCAGCTGATCTTATAGAGGCTTGAACAATATTACAAGCCTTAACGTCAAAGTGTTGTATTTCTCACTGACCTATGCCCTTTGATGGCCAGTCTTTGAACACAGATCAAGTAGAGATAGAACACACATCAGACAATGGAGTAATTAACCCATAGACTTCAAATCTCCCAAGAATACACATCAGGTATTTGAGCTAGGTAAATCATAAGGATTCTCTTACAATGGTATATTGTCTGTCTGTATATTCAAGACAAACACACAGAAATCCTTAACCCCTTAACGACCGCGGGCCGTAAAAGTACGTCCTAAATGACATAATCTTACTGCCCGCGGTCCTCCGGCGGCAGCATGCCGCGATCGGCACACATCTCAGCTGATTTTCACAGCTGAGATGTGTGCCTGCTAGGCACGAGCAGAATCGTTATCTGCTCGTGCCGATTAACCCCTTATATGGCGCTGTCAATACATGACAGCGCCATTATAAGCGCAATCGCGGTAAAGTTTTACTTACCGCCGAAACCGGAAGTCACGTGACGCGATCACGTGACTCCCGATAGTTGTCATGGTAGTACAGGGTCATGTGATGACTCCTGTACTACACATGAATTGGTTTCACTTTCGCTGTGCCCGGGGCACAGCAAAAGAGAAAGACAGCGTATTTGCTGTTTACAGCCTTCCAGCTGTGATCAGCAGATACTGCAGAGCGATCGGAATGCTGATCGCAATAGCCCCCTAGGGGGACTAGTAAAATAAAAAAAAAAGTAAAAAAATAAGTTTTAAAAAATTAAAAAAAACCAAAAAAACCTAAAAGTTCAAATCACCCCCCATTCGCCCCATTGAAAATTAAAGGGTTAAAAAAATAAAAAATATACACACATTTGGTATCGCCGCGTTCAGAAACGCCCGATCTATCAAAATATAAAATCAATTAATCTGATCAGTAAACGGCGTAGCGGCAAAAAAATTCCAAACGCCAAAACGACGTTTTTTTGTCGCCACAACTTTTGCGCAAAATGCAATAAGAGGCGATCAAAACGTAGCATCTGCGCAAAAATGGTACCGTTAAAAACGTCAGCTCGAGACGCAAAAAATAAGCTGTCATTGAGCCTAAGATCCCGAAAAATGAGAACGCTACGGGTCACGGAATATGGCGTAAAACGTGCGCCACTTTTTTCGGACAAACTTCCGATTTTTTTTTAACCCCTTATATAAAAGTAAACCTATACATGTTTGGTGTCTACGAACTCGCACTGACCTGAGGCATCACACCCACACATCAGTTTTACCATATAGTGAACACAGTGAATAAAATATCTCAAAAACCATAGTGCTATCGCACTTTTTTTGCAATTTTTCAGCATTTGGAATTTTTTTGCCATTTTCTAGTACACAATATGGTAAAACTGATGGTTTCATTTAAAAGTACAGCTCGTTCCGCAAAAAATGAGCCCTCACATGACCATATTGACTGAAAAATAAAAAAGTTACGTCTCTCAGAAAAAGAATGGCGAAAAAAAAAAACGGAAAGCGAAAAATCGGCCGGTCGTGAAAGGGTTAAGGATACACATGATTTTGTAACCATGTACACTTTGTCTGTCTGATTAAACAATATATTATAGTATAACATAATGTATGTGCTCAAAAATAGCCATTTTTATATTTGCAATACAAAACTTTAAGAATCTGAAGTGTGCATTGGGTGTTATCCTATTGGCCAGTTCTTGGTCACATGGCTCAATAGGTGGAGCTATTCTCCAGCCTCTGTCTGGAAAGAACTGGAATGTTCTGGTTCTGGCTGAGTCTCCTCTGAGGGAAGACATTATGTGGAGTTTTTCTTCACCAAAAGACTCCTGCTAGGCCCGAGGCCTAGAATTTCACCATTTACTGATTTTTACAGCCAATATACTGAAGGCTTCCTATCCTGAATCCTCACTGACCAGATATACATCTCTTCAGACAGTAGGGCATACGGAGTATATACCAGACCCTACTGCACGCAGATTGGGGAAGTTTGAGGGTCTCCCACCCCACTGCAATATTAGTGGCTTGCATGCCATTGTCCACGCACCAGCCGTCCGGTCCCCGTAGCGCGCTGGGCAACTTTCTACATTTGCTTACAAGTACTGCATGTGTCTTAACTAGCAGTGAAATCAACCCCAGGATTCCAGGTCTGTACAATCTTATTACTGTATCATATCTACCCTCTAAGCGTAAGAGACTCTGAACCTGCTAAAAGCATACCAGAATTAAATCTGAAACAAATCGTGCTCTTAAAAGCTCCAGAACCCTAATTGCACTTCAGCATTCAACTCCAAGCTGTATTTGCCGTGGCCTACCCACAAAAGACTGAAACATACAGTATATTCCGTGTTGTTTTCCTTTGTTCCTGCTGTATTAAAGTAACTGTTATCCCCAAGACCGTGTCTGTGGACTGTCCATCAGCTGTGGATACTGTGTGGGGGTGCATAGCAGGGAACAACAGGGCCTGGTAGACCACCCAGGGAACACGGCCCTTGCAACCTCGTGCCAGAACAGCAACTGTGACTTATAGAACATTTGAGGTCCTTTGTCCCTGAGCCCTTACAACAGCACCTCATTTAAGGTGCAGTATTTGCCTCAGGTAAGGAGGGGGTTAATAACCGGTGTTCCATATTAACACCTTACATAAAGCTTAGGAGCCTTCTCACTGGGAGCTGGACTAGGGTAGGCAGAGGGTTGGCCAACACAAAGCTTGGGACTGTCCCAGTCACTAGGACAACCACCTGGGGGGCAGGTTCTACTTGGGGTAGAAATAGGAGCAAACTCACACCATCACTAGTCAGTCTACCTGGGACACCAGTTCTGGGACTTGACACAATCACCACTTTCTTCTCTTCTCTGGACGAGGCCTGCGGCTTGGAGCAGAGCGCTCAGCCAGGTTCCTGATGGCTGGAAGGACAACGCTGAAAAAGGACTTTCTTCTCTCAAACACCGGTGACTTCTTCTAACTTGGAAACTAGAGTATGATCTCCAGCACTTCAAAGAAGGTTAAAAATATTTATTGAGGTTCTATTAAAAAAGATCCATCGATCATGAAAACAGTGAGGGGGGACACATTAAGAGAAATCCAACATGTTTCAGCTAGTAGAGCCTTATTCAAGGATCGCAATCCTTGAATAAGGCTCTACTAGCTGAAACATGTTGGATTTCTCTTAATGTGTCCCCCCTCACTGTTTTCATGATCGATGGATCTTTTTTAATAGAACCTCAATAAATATTTTTAACCTTCTTTGAAGTGCTGGAGATCATACTCTAGTTTCCTTGTCTGTGTTCTGCCTGAGGCCAGGGCAGCTCCGTGCACCAACACCGATCCTGACCTGGACTTTAGGAAGGGTGAGCTGAACTACTTTTTCTATTTTCTGTCACTTCTTCTAACTTATCCAAGGTTGACAGGGCACATCACAGCAGGTGACCAGTACTGCCTGGGCGAGCAGGACAAAGAGTGAGTAAAGACATCTGGAACCGCAGCAACTGATTCAGACTCTTATTACCAGTGCCGCCAACTTGTGCCTCGGTGCCAAACGCCATCGCCATCACTACCCCCCTCATCATCCTCCCCAGGGCCCGCTTCAATGGTGGGGAGCAACTCCATCTCTGCTGCTATTACCATTCACCCCTGAGGACAGTGACAGCAGCGGCGGCTGATCTCTGGCCACATACCACAGGTGGCGTCACGATATTTACCTACTACTACCCCCATAACCCTCCCTCCTTATTGGTTTACACCTCGGGGCACGAAGCCTGGCAGGCCACCGCAACATCTCAGACCACCACACCAGCCCGGTGACGAGTAATTCAGGTATGAAATCCCCATGCCTGACTCCCTCCCACCATGGTTACTACACCAGCAGTTGTTACTTCCTCTCTAAATTCCCTCAGGGGCATGATAACATGCTGAGTCAAAGGGTTAGTTTACATGTGATAATGTTTATGTGTGAAATGTAATAAATTGACTGTTAGGGAGTTTAGACAGGAAGATACAACTGTTAGTGGCTTGGGAGGCATGAGGGACATTTAAGCCTACTCAGAACTGCCCAACCACCTAGCGTCAGTTACATACCTCCTTTATGCCAGTTAATTTGTGAATGAGTTTATTATTTGCTATTTTATGCTTGACCAGACTTGTTTCCTTAAGCCGAGATAATCAGTTAAATGTCAATTGAACAATAATACCGCCGATCATTTAGTCAGCAGCCATTTTGGATGGCTCTCCCACACAGAAGAGTACACATTCAACAAAGCATTCTTGTGTTCTTCATGAGAAATCCACCTGCAAACATGTATCATGACAATGTCTCCAAAAGTACTAAAGCAGTTCAAAATCGGACATGCTTGATCCTTAGCTCCCCAATTGTCAGGGGTCACAATTCATATCAGACTGTCTGCCGAGCCAGTCACTATCCAAATCTAGTAGTGACTCAGTAGGTCCACACCTTGACTGTGACACTGTACCAGAGTAGAATGATGTATTCATTGTACTCTTTTGTATGGTCTATTCCATGAACTAGATCCTGCTAAAATACGTTCTGAACAAATTTATCCACCAAATTCAATTCCAAGGTCTTATCTCAAGAAGTACCTGTTAAACCCATTCTATCGCACTGAATGTTAAGGCATAGAGGGAATAAGATGCAAATAAATAATTATATAAAACGTTATAACGTCATATACATAATGATTCATCCATAAAGATGCAAAAAACAAATCAAATATGTACTTGTGCCATTTATTTTAAGTTTGTGCTGGGTGATAACAGTCATTCATGTCATTCAATGACATTTACTGACATTTACCAGGATGTAGAATTTCATTAACAACAAAGCTTCATCCACATATGTAAATTGAAGTTACACTTTTAGTAACCCTCTACCATCATGAAACGCAAATGTCTATTAACATATTTTTCCAAGTGCTGATTGTATCTCATTGCAGTTACAGTTTTACTATTACCAGTAGAAAATAAATGCGTTCTTAATCCCAGTCTTGGTTCTTGGGAAAGGATCATTACGGACCCCAATCATTATTGCATATGCGCCTATATTTTGTTTAGCTTTTTTTTTTTCTTTTTTCTTTTACCTTACTTTTTTGTTTTACTTTATTCTTTTTTTAAGTTGTGCTTATTTTAAAGTCCATTTTCAAATTGCTGGTCCCTTTTTTTTCTTTCTCTTCGCTATTGCGGACATGTTTTTGTGATTAATATATTTACGACTGATTCATTTTCAACTTTTTAAAGAGTTGTAACATTTTTTCACAAATGTGCTCCGGTCCCTGCTGTTAATTTTTTTTGTGCCCTAATTATTTTTTTTTTTGCAAATTCTGGAGATGCATTTAACATTTTAATGGATCATGCAATATTTTGCACTAAAAAGTAGCAAAAAAAAATAAAGGTAAAAAAAAAAAATTATCAAAAATAGCTGAACCTGCATGCACCATTTTAAAGAATTTTGCAGTAAAAATGGTAACAAATATTACAATACAAAAAAAATAAAAGTAACAAAAAATGCAAATGATGAATTCCTAAGTAAATGTATTCAGTGTGTTAACAAGGCCTGCTCTGGGGGTATGTGACCTGCGTGACATTTTATAGCTCTAGTATTAGATTTATTTATGGATGGAACTGTTATTTGCTCTCATTATGGTTGTAGATGTTTTAAAGAACTGCTGTTTATCTAATGTACAGTGTATTAATTTTGCAGTATATGGTAATAGCTCTGTTTATCTGGCCAGCAATCACATCTCAATGAAGCATTTTTGTAAATTTTATTCTGGTTTTATGTCATTTTGCCTCAACATCCTCAATTGTATCCACCCCCCCACAAAATGCTAATTTTATAAATAATATGCATTATTATGCATTGTTTTTTAACTTATATATGATTATTTTTTCCCTTTGTTATTTTTTTTTCATATTTGTTTTGTTCTGAACAGCTTACCACCAGGATGACAAGAAGGCAAGCTTCTATAGACAGATCTTTTTTATGGGTTTATTATGTCAGGTTTTTATACAGGAAATCCGTCACTAGATTTTTTGCAGATAATCAGAGAGCAGCATACTGCAGAGACAGAGACCCTGATTCCTGAAATGTGTTTCTACTGAGCTGCATGCTGTAGTTTTAATAAAAATCTGTTTTCTTAGCGAGATATTATCACTAGAGGACTAGGAAACTTGCCGCCATGTAGTTCTCCATAATCATAAGCACTGTATAAACCTGCCCCCACCACTGATTGGCAGTTATCTGCCTGTGCACAGTGTACACATAAAGTTGTCAATCAATGGTTCTAGGGGAGGATATACAAAGCTCAGCATTCAGAGAACTGGTAGATCTATAGATCAAGATGTAGATCAAGCAGTCCAGTAAGTTATACACTGTTAGAATCATAGTTCATGGTATATATCTTAAATGTGGTAGCAGACTCCTAGGGACAGATTCCCTTTAGATGTTTGTCTAATTAACGTATTACATTTGAATTCTATATTTTTATGCAGGTAAAGTATATCTTTGTACCCTGTTAGGCCCGTTTCACACGTCAGTGAAAAACAGTGACGTTTTTCACTGGCGTGTAAAACACGCACAAGTCCCTGCGTGTGCCGTGATTCACGGCACACGTGGGTTGTCTAAGTGCAATCCGGGCTCCGTTCTCCCTGGCCCGTGATTGCACTTAGAAAACAACTCACCTGTGCGCGCTCCCGCTGTCCATGGTGCTGATCGCTCCCGCGGTGCAGCATCCGGCCGGCGGTGACCCCCGCAGCAGCTGCTTCTGGGTCGGCTGTGTCGCGCATAATGAATATGCGCGACAATAATGAGCCGGCTCAGAAGCAGCAGGGAGAATGGGCTGCAGAGGACATCGCTGGACGCCGGGTGAGTAAAAATGATTTTTATTTTAAAAGCACGTTTTTTTCTGGCACGTGTTTCACGGATCACACCACTGCGTGGTCCGTGGGACATCAGTGATGCCAGAAAAAATGGACATGTCTCCGTGCGGCAATCACGCACACGCGGGTACGCCGCACGGAGACACGTGCAGTGAAAAATCACTGACGTGTGAGCAGACCCATTCATTATAATGGGTCTGTGTATGTCAGTGATTCTGGTACGTTTTAAAAAAAGCACAAACGTCCCAGAATCACTGACGTGTGAAAGGGGCCTTAGCCAGTAGACAGGAAAAAAGAAAAGAACAGAGTCCTCAGTGGTTAATACCTTTTAATGGCTAAAGCCCCCGTCACATTTTACAGCTTTCCAGCGATCCCGACAATGATATGACCTAATAAGGATCGCTGGTAAGTCGCTACGTGGTCGCTGGTGAGATGTCAACCAGTCAGATCTTCTCAACGACATAGCAACGATACAGCGACTGTGGCCATTTGTATAACGATCTCGGTGGTCGTTGGGAACCTGAGCTCTGAATCGTCAATGAGGTCGTTGGTAAAGACAAAACAGTGGGATGGCACCACCCACGGGGATCTCCTAGGTACACTGCGTTACGTGGCAAGAACAAGAAAAGACGTACCTAAAAAATGGGATCACCACATATGAAGTATTATTAAGAATCATCAATATTTTGTCAATAGAACACACATAAAGCACATGGTGAAAGTGAAAAAATACAAATAAACGAATACACACAGACAAAACGGACATCTAAAATCAATTAAAAGCACTAATGCACTTGAGAGATACCCACATTGAAAAATATCTGTTCTTGGTCCAAAACCAATAGGTTGTAATCAATATTGAACAAACCCTGAAATACCCCTATATTTGTGCCACAAGGAGAAGACTTTCCACAAAATAGAATAGCAGCTTATGCCGAGGATCCCACAGTTACTCAAATGAAATTAACTGGATGGCCCATGGCAAAGTGAACAGCAGAAAATAAATGAACAAGATCAAATTATACAGTTCGCAAATTCACAAAGACCTGAGCAGGACACCCAGCAGGCATTTCAAACATGTTTTAGATAATCAAGCAAGCGGGCTAAAGTAATAAAGAGAAGCCCAGAAAGCAACTAAGTAAAATCCCTCAGGATGACATACCAAAACCTCAAGGAGGGCACAGCAAAAAAAATGCTGAAAAAAATGCTGAAACACTATCCGGGGCAGGGCAAGGAAGGGTGGTGGACCAGATATGGGTGACCCCACGCGTATCGCTATCTCTTGGTAGCTATCTCAAGGGCAGACATTAACCAGTTAATTTAATTTGAGTACCTGTGGGATCCTCGGCATAAGCTGTTATTCTATTTTGTGGAAAGTCCTCTCCTTGTGGCACAAATATAGGGGTATTTCAGGGTTTGTTCAATATTGACTACAGCCTATTGGGTTTGGACCAAGAACAGATATTTTTCAATGTGGGTATCTCTCCAGTGCATTAGTGCTTTTAATTGATTTTAGATGTCCGTATTGTCTGTGTGTATTCGTTTATTTCTATTTTTTCACTTTCACCATGTGTTTTATGTGTGTTCTATTGACAATAAAATATTGATGATTCTTAATAATACTTCATATGTGGTGATCCCATTTTTTAGGTACGTCTTTTCTTGTTCTTGTCAATGAGGTCGTTGGTAACGCATCTGTGCCACCCCCGTGCCGGCAGCCTGTCGCTGCTTGGGTCTGGGCCTTCCGGTGGGTGGCTCGAGGGTCTCTGGACCCGGGGGATCCCGTGGACACTCCGAATGAATAGGGTTTGGGGGTGGTGGATGTAGGACGTATATGTAGGGGCTGGGCCGTACTAGGTTTGTGACGCCACCCACGGTATGTGCTGAGTTTGGACACCACTGCTGCAGTTACGGGGCACCCAGGGGGAGATGTTGTGCAACAAGTTGTTAACCCCTCCGTGGGCAGAGATGGTGGCCTCGGGACCCATTGGGATTCGCCGATGCAGGGAGATGGGCGACCGCAAGGTGCTGGTGTACTCACTAGTGAAGAAAACACACGACTCTCTGGTAAACCAAGGTGATGGTGGTCGGTGCCCGCAGCCAGCTGCGTTCTGGTCCCCCACCCGGCTGGTAGTCTCTGTCTTTCTCCTGCACTTTTGTGTGATGGTGGACTACCTGTGCTTGCAACTTCAGGTGTCCGCTCCTGGCTGGATGTTGCCTAAGGAGCCCTTGCCCGCAGATGCTGGCCCGTGGGATCTCTGAGCCCTGGCGGTGGCCTGTTATCCCCCTCGGTGAGCTGTTGCCTTCTATCAGGACTTTGGGTGGGACAGGACCTCTAGTCCTGGCCTCAATCAGTTAATTAACCAGTTCCAGTCACTTCTGGACCTATCTTCAGGGTCTGAGTACCCCTTTGTGTGCTTCGGTTTCCGGGTCGGTTCCCTGGGTCAGTAACGGCGGGCCACTACACTGTCCCGGTCCACCTCGGTTCCACCGAGACATCTTCCCTTCTCCTGCAAACGGAGACCGCCGTCTGCCTCCTAGCCAAAGGCACCAGGGTTCCTACCCTGGTACCTGTCAGTTTACTTCAGACCTGACACACAGACCTGTCCTCCACTCTCACTGAACTCTAAAACTGATCTGTCTGTAGACTCTCTGTTTTCCCGCCCCTGGGCTGTCTAGACTCCTTGGTGGGCGTCTTCCAACCACCTGGTTCTGCCCCCTGGTGTGTCCATCTAGCCCTCAGGGGGGGTAACTAGGGTTTTAAGGTCAGCTGATGTCACCTGTGAGGGAAAGGTGTACTGCAGGGGCCTATCTGTGACTACCTGGCCCGGCCAGGGCGTCACACATGAAACACACCAATGCATCCTGCCCAGCAGAACCTCGGCGATCAAAAAATGGTCCAGGCCATTCCGAAATGACCAGCGATCTCACAGCAGGGGCCTGGTTGCTGCTATGTGTCAAACATAGCGAGATGGCTGGTGAGGTCATTTTTGCATCACAGAATCTGTGATTCAGCAGTGATCTTGCTAGCGATCTCGCTATGTGTGAAGGTACCATAACTGTAAAGATGGTAATAAATAGCAATCTTTCCTGACTACTCAGGTCTCTTCATCAAGCCAGTGTTATACACGGCCTGATGAAGAATCCTGTGTAGTCTCTAAAGCTTGCTATTTATTACCATCTTTTCAGTTAGCCATCAAAAGCTATCAACCACTGAGGACTCTCTGCTCTTCCCGAAAGGGAACTGGATGTAGGGCTGCAGAAAAGTAAAGTGACGGTGTACACTGTAATGCTGGACTGGGTTGTACTGGGGCTCACTGGCCCAGTTAGATTGGATGCAAACCAGAGGGAAGTTGAACTGGGAACATATGTAAAGTAAAAATGTAATGTACTGGACAATACATGCTTGCTATCTGTAGTGGAAAGTTGTGAATGACATTGAACCTTCCAGTAAAGAGTTGTGGCTTAAAGTGTGTGAGTTGTCATCCACTCCTGGCCAGCTGCCCCCAATGGCAGTATGCGGCCTACATGTGTTCCCAGCCCACAGGGCTGAAGTCCACACACTCAGCCAGAAGCAGGTATTTCATGCAGCATGCTGAGGCATCCGGAGTCAGTCCCCATCCCTTGACTACTGCCTTGCTCATCTCTATAACAACAATACAATCAAAACAACCATGCCAGAAAGCAAAGGTCCAGCTAGACAGAAAAATCCAAGCATGTAAAAAAAGATTGATCAGCATCCATGTAGAAGAAGCTAATTTAAAAAAAAAAAAAAGTTCTTTATTGAGCCAGCAGCATGTAGCTCTACACAGAGGACTTTATAAAGTGCTCTTGTCAAGACTACTTGAAAAAGGTTTCTACCTTGGTGGATATGTGATTATATGCTGCTGGTGCAATAAAGAACATTGTTGGCAATTTGTCTTTCTTTGTGAATGCCAATCAACCTTTTTTTGCACTTTCAAATATATTAATTTAGCGTATTAAATATAATGATTTCCTTTAAAAAGGACGGTCATTACCATAAAACTTCTACAAAGAAACGTTCATGTGCAGGAACTGGTTAGTGAAGAAGCCTATGTGAAGACAAATGTACAATGCATACGGAGAGCCTACAGACATACACTTCAGACCAATAACTATTTTGTTCATCATCTCCTGCTCTTCCTATGAAACTTCAACATTAAAGTTTAATGGAAAGAAAGAGTCTGAAAAAGAACAGCTAAACATCTTGACCTTAAAAGTGGCTTATTAAAATCTATTAACTGTCATCTAAAGGTACATCAAAATATACACTTGACCTGAAGTACTGTCTTAAGATCATTTTCATAGTTTTAAGGTTAAATAAGACAAAAGTCCCTCAAACTGAAGTTTCTTTAGTACTTTATTTTTATAATCATTATTATGGAAATTATTATTATTATTATTATTATTATTATTATTATTATTAGTAGTAGTAGTAGTAGTAGTAGTAGTAGTAGTAGTAGTAGTAGTAGTATTAACAAGTTAATTGTATATGCTTCTAATCATTTTTAAAGGGAACTTGTCACCGGGTTTTCCCAATATAAAGTTTGGTGACAACCAATAACCCCTTCACAACAAGGCCAATTTCCGCTTTTGCATTTTCATTTTTTCCTCCCCTTTTTCCCAGAGCCATAACTTTTTTTTATTTTTCTATTCTTCTGTCCACATAGATACATGAGAGCTTATTTTTAAATTTTCTTTCTTTAAATAGGACACAGAAACAAAAAACCATGGACAGAGGAAATATGTATCTCAACATCATCCAGCTTTAGAGAGGGAAGGCTTCTCATCTCTGAGATCCATATCCCACTACTTGCCTAACTCATTCCCCTCAAACTTGTATCTCCCCTCGACCCTCTCTCCTCACCAACAATCCAAAACATCATAAACTTTGCCCCCCTCCCCAGTGCGACACAACCAAATCCATTTCTCTTCTTCCCGTGCTTCTGACCAACTATTTCACTTTAATGAACTTGCATTTCTAGTTAACCCAGGGAACCTTGCAGGTCCTCAATTAGATACCATTCTGTGTATGTGAATATAGATACAATATGCCTTATCTCCTTCTCCGAGCACATCTGTGTTATAAAGGCTCTCCACTTTCTAAAAAAAATTACCATCAGCTTATCTTTATTTCCCTCCACCTCCAATTTTTCCAACTTGTGCACATTTTTCAGTTGACTTAATATCTCTATATAGTAAAACAGAGGTGGTAGCCTTTCGCCCCCTTCGTCCATTCCCACTCCTCCTTCTTGATGTCGATAATGGAATAACCAAAGTAGGGCTCCAATTCCACCCTTAACTTCCAAATTTCTCTCATTAGCACCTGGGCTTGCTTCTAAAACCTCTGTATCTCCTCACATTGCCATATCCCATGATAGAGGTCCGAATTTTCTGCATTACATTTCGGGCAGTTAAGAAGTTTATCAGGTTTTTGAGACTTTTTTAT
This sequence comes from Anomaloglossus baeobatrachus, assembly GCF_048569485.1. Classification (NCBI taxonomy): domain Eukaryota; kingdom Metazoa; phylum Chordata; class Amphibia; order Anura; family Aromobatidae; genus Anomaloglossus; species Anomaloglossus baeobatrachus. Next base: position 813,036,115 of record NC_134353.1, on the reverse strand, counting down.
TGATACCATCTTGAGATAAATATGGTGCTTTGCTCCCTTATTACAGCATTTTTTGAGGTATTGGAGTGACCACAAATATGTACTGGACTGCTGCAAATGTGTTTTATGAATTACAGCGAACGCTGCTCTCTTAGTATGAAACAGCGTGCACGATACATGAACTGCTAGGTAGAGATGAGCGAACCGGTCGCGGTTCGGCTCGAGGTCGGTTCGCCGAATGGAGGTCCCGTTCGAGTTCGGTTCGTCGAACTCGAACCGCATAGGAAACAATGGCAGGCAATCACAAACACATAAAATCACCTAGAAAACACCCTCAAAGGTGTCCAAAAGGTGATAAACAACTCACAACACAACACAAACACATGGGAAAGTGACAAGAACAAATTCTCATGCGAAAACAAAAGAGCGTAACGAGGAAAAAGAGGACGAGACACAGATATAGGCATGGCACACCCTTCTAAAATCATGTAAAACACCGCAAGGTGACTCCAAGCGGAGTCTCCCTTTTTTTCCAAAAATTGTGCCCCACACACACCCACCCATTCAGTGGCAGCACTTGTGCCCTAGTTGTACACTTCACAGCTAGATTTGCATCAAGCACATTCAAAAATACGCCATCCTTAACCGTCCCCAGGATGACACCGGGGTAGGTAGCAAAGTCTTTACTGATCCCAGCTCTGTTCATCTTGGATCATTTTTAAAAACAATGTAAGTAAGGGTTACTCCAAGCGGAGTCTCCATTTTTTAAAAAAATTGGGCCACACAGACACCCCATCAGTGGCAGCACTTGTGCCCTAGTTGCAAACAGGATGTTTTGATTTGCATCAAGCACATTCAAAAATACGCCATAATTAACTGTCCCCAGGATGACACCGGGGTAGGTAGCAAAGTCTTTCCTGATCCCAGCTCTGTTCATCTTGGATCATTTTTAAAAACAATGTAAGTAAGGGTTACTCCAAGCGGAGTCTCCCTTTTTTTTCCAAAAATTGTGCCCCACACACACCCACCCATTCAGTGGCAGCACTTGTGCCCTAGTTGTACACTTCACAGCTAGATTTGCATCAAGCACATTCAAAAATATGCCATTCTTAACCGTCCCCAGGATGACTCCGGGGTAGGTAGCAAAGTCTTTCCTGATCCCAGCTCTGTTCATCTTGGATCATTTTTAAAAAACACAGCAAGCAAGGGTTACTCCAAGCGGAGTCTCCCTTTTTTCAAAAAATTGGGCTACACAGACACCCCATCAGTGGCAGAACTTGTGCCCTAGTTGCAAACAGGATGTTTTGATTTGCATCAAGCACATTCAAAAATACGCCATAATTAACTGTCCCCAGGATGACACTGGGGTAGGTAGCAAAGTCTTTCCTGATCCCAGCTCTGTTCATCTTGGATCATTTTTAAAAACAATGTAAGTAGGGATTACTCCAAGCGGAGTCTCCCTTTTTTTTCCAAAAATTGGGCCCCACACACACCCACCCATTCAGTAGCAGCACTTGTGCCCTAGTTGTACACTTCACAGCTAGATTGGCATCAAGCACATTCAAAAATACGCCATTCTTAACCGTCCCCAGGATGACTCCGGGGTAGGTAGCAAAGTCTTTCCTGATCCCAGCTCTGTTCATCTTGGATCATTTTTAAAAAACACAGCAAGCAAGGGTTACTCCAAGCGGAGTCTCCCTTTTTTCAAAAAATTGGGCCACACAGACACCCCATCAGTGGCAGAACTTGTGCCCTAGTTGCAAACAGGATGTTTTGATTTGCATCAAACACATTCAAATATACGCCATAATTAACTGTCCCCAGGATGACACCAGGGTAGGTAGCAAAGTCTTTCCTGATCCCAGCTCTGTTCATCTTGGATCATTTTTAAAAACAATGTAAGTAAGGGTTACTCCAAGCGGAGTCTCCCTTTTTTTCAAAAAATTGTGCCCCACACACACACACCCATTCAATGGCAGCACTTGTGCCCTAGTTGTACACTTCACAGCTAGATTTGCATCAAGCACATTCAAAAATACGCCATTCTTAACCGTCCCCAGGATGACTCCGGGGTAGGTAGCAAAGTCTTTCCTGATCCCAGCTCTGTTTATCTTGGATCATTTTTAAAAAACACAGCAAGCAAGGGTTACTCCAAGCAGAGTATCCCTTTTTTCAAAAAATTGGGCCACACAGACACCCCATCAGTGGCAGCACTTGTGCTCTAGTTGCAAACAGGATGTTTTGATTTGCATCAAGCACATTCAAAAATACGCCATTATTAACTGTCCCCAGGATGACACCGGGGTAGGTAGCAAAGTCTTTCTTGATCCCAGCTCTGTTCATCTTGGATCATTTTTAAAAACAATGTAAGTAAGGGTTACTCCAAGCGGAGTCTCCCTTTTTTTCCAAAAATTGTGCCCCACACACACCCACCCATTCAGTGGCAGCACTTGTGCCCTAGTTGTACACTTCACAGCTAGATTTGCATCAATCACATTCAAAAATACGCCATTCTTAACCGTCCCCAGGATGACACCGGGGTAGGTAGCAAAGTCTTTCCTGATCCCAGCTCTGTTCACCTTGGATCATTTTTAAAAACAATGTAAGTAAGGGTTACTCCAAGCGGAGTCTCCATTTTTTCCAAAAATTGGGCCACACTGACACCCTATCTGTGGCAGCACTTGTGCCCTAGTTGCAAACAGGATGTTTTGATTTGCATCAAGCACATTCAAAAATACGCCATTCTTAACCGTCCCCAGGATGACACCGGGGTAGGTAGCAAAGTCTTTGCTGAACCATGACTTGTTCATCTTGCCTCCTTTTAAAAACAATGTAAGCAAGGGTTACTCCAAGCGGAGTCTCCCTTTTTTCAAAAAATTGGGACACACAGACACCCCATCAGTGGCAGCACTTGTGCCCTAGTTGCAAACAGGATGTTTTGATTTGCATCAAGCACATTCCAAATCCACAAGCATTTACTCTCCCCAGGATGACACAGGGGTAGTAAATTCCTTGTGGATCCATGACTTGTTCATTTTGATGAACGTTAGTCTGTCCACATTGTCACTGGACAGACGCGTGCGCTTATCTGTCAGCACACACCCAGCAGCACTGAAGACATGTTCAGAGACAACGCTGGCAGCTGGACACGACAAAATCTCCAAGGCGTAAGTGGAGAGCTCTGGCCATTTTTCAAGATTTGAAGCCCAAAATGAGCAAGGCTCCATTTGCAAAGTCATGGCATCGATGTTCATTTGGAGATACTCCTGTATCATGCTCTCCAGCCGTTGACTATGTGTTAGACTTGTTGTCTCTGTTGGTCTTGCAAAGGAGGGTCTAAAAAAATATGAAAAGATTCCATAAAATTGCTGTTACCAGCACCAGATACAGTCCTACTGGTACGGGTAGACTGTTGAAGATGACGAGACCGTCCCATGTTTGTCAAGTTACAACTGGGAGACTCACTCCCTGCACCTGCACGGTTGTTTGGTGGAAAAGCCAAGCTAAGATCGAGTAACAGCTTCTGCTGATACTCTTGCATACGTGCGTCCCTTTCTATGGCTGGAATTATGTCACAAAATTTGGACTTGTACCGGGGATCTAATAGTGTGGCAAGCCAGTAGTCATCATCACTTCTAATTTTGACAATACAAGGGTCATGTTGGAGGTAGTGCAGCAAGAAAGCACTCATGTGTCTTGCGCAGCCATGCGGACCAAATCCACGCTGTGTTTGTGGCATAGAGGTGCTAACCGTTGTTTCTTCCTCTGACATCTCCCCCCAACCTCTTTCAACTGAAATTTGACCAAGGTCTCCCTCATCCGCTGAGTTTTCCATGTCCATGGACAGTTCGTCCTCCATTTCTTCATGTTCTCCTGCACCTTCCTCAACATTTCGCCTGCTACCATGCGCCCTTGTTGATCCCTGTTCCCCATGGTCCCATGCCTGCCGCGTTGGTGATGATGAACGTCTGGACCTTGGAGATGTTGTTATGTCTTGCGCATATGAATACTCCTGTAGTTCCTCCCCTTCCTGTTGTCCCACCCCCTGACTCCGAATAGTGTTTAGCGTGTGCTCCAGCATGTAAATGACTGGAATTGTCATGCTGATAATGGCATTGTCAGCGCTAAACATATTCGTCGCCATGTCGAAACTGTGCAGAAGGGTGCATAGGTCCTTGATCTGAGACCACTCCATCAGGGTGATCTGCCCCACCTCTGCATCTCGTTGGCCCAGGCTATACGTCATGACGTATTGCACCAGGGCTCGGCGGTGCTGCCACAGTCGCTGTAACATGTGGAGAGTCGAATTCCAGCGTGTCGGCACATCGCATTTCAGGCGATGAACCGGCAGGCCGAAAGACTTCTGGAGCGATGCAAGTCGCTCAGCTGCGGCGCTTGAACGGCGGAAGTGAGCAGACAGTTTTCGTGCCCTAGTCAGAAGGCCATCTAGGCCGGGATAGTGTGTTAAAAATTGCTGGACAACAAAGTTCAACACGTGAGCCATACAAGGTACGTGTGTCACCTTGCCCAGGCGAAGGGCCGCACCCAGGTTTGCAGCATTGTCGCACACGGCCTTACCAGGCTGCAGGTTGAGTGGAGACAACCATTTATTAAACTCTGACTGCAGAGCTGACCACAACTCCTCAGCTGTGTGACTCTTAATCCCAAGACATGTCAAGCTAAAGACCGCTTGATGACATTGCGCTCTGCTGCCAGCATAGTAATGAGGGGTGCATTATTCCTTCTGCGCAGTGAGAACGCTGGTGGCCTGACCAGGCAGGCTTGGGGCGGAGGTGGAGGACACAGATGAGGTGGAGGAGGCAGAAGCAGTGGCGGAACTTGGACAGACAGAGGATTGACACACAAGTCGTGGGGACGGCAAGACTTGTGCAGCAGACCCTTCACCATCTATCACCATAGTTACCCAGTGCCCAGTCAGCGACATGTAACGTCCCTGTCCATGCTTACTGGTCCAAGTATCGTTGGAAAAATGCACCCGTTCACACACAGAGATTCTCAAGGAAGCGGTGATGTTGTGTGCGACTTGCTGGTGTAGCGCGGGCACACCTTTCTTAGAGAAGTAGTGGCGACTGGGCATCTGGTACTGGGGCACAGCGACAGACATAAGGTCTCTAAAATCCTGTGTGTCCACCAGGCGGAAAGGCAGCATTTCGGTAGCCAAGAGCTTACAGAGGGATAAAGTCAACCTCTTAGCTTTGTCATGGGTCGCAGGAAATGGCCTTTTGTTGTTCCACATCTGAGGGACAGAGATCTGGCTGCTGTGTGTAGACGGTGTTACATAGGGTGTCCCTGGAAAAATGCAGGTTTGTGAGGAAAGTGCAGTCGGAGACATGATGTTGCCTTCATCCAACGTTGGTGCTATCGATATCTGAGAGAGCTGTACACACGTACTTGTTTCCCCTTCCAAACCAACTGACGACCTACCAAGCAAACTGCCTGTTGCGGTTACAGTGGTGGAAGTTGTGCGTGGAAAACCAGGTGTGACAGCTGTCCCCACAGTCCTAGAAGATGAAGAGCGCGCGGATGCACTGGAAGGGGCAGGCCCTGGATGGTTCGCTCCGCTAGGCCGCATTGCAGCACGGTGAGCTTCCCACTGGGACCTATGATATTTATTCATGTGACGATTCATGGACGAAGTTGTCAAACTGCTGAGGTTTTGACCTCTACTAACAGAATCACGACAAATTTTACACATCACATAATTTGGGCGATCTTTTTCTATGTCAAAAAAGGACCAGGCTAGGCAAGGCTTAGAGGGCATGCAACCTGCTGAGCCCCCCCGACTAGTGCTCAGAGGCAGAGTGGTGGCTGATGATGCAGTTGTAGACGTGCTACCAGTGCTCCGACTCTGTCCAGGAAGGCGCAAGGTAACTTCGTCGTCGGTTGCATCCTCCTCCACCACCTCTGTTGACCTCCTCGAGTGCCTGACTGGGGGTTGACAGTAGGTGGGATCTAGAACTTCCTCATCAATTGTTTTGTTTGCACTCCCCTCACCCTCAGACCAAGCCTCTTCTTGCCCTGACCGAATATTTAAGTTGTCATCCCAATTTGGTATCTGCGTCTCATCGTCATCAGTATGTTCCTCATTGTCTATAACCACAGGTGTTACAGTTTGTGACAAAGGGTCAACATTATGCTCAGAAACTTGGTCCTCACGGCCTGAATCAGAGTCACAAAGGTTCTGGGCATCACTGCAGACCATTTCCTGGTCTGTACTCACTGTAGCTTGGGAGCAGACCTCTGATTCCCAGGCTATAGTGTGACTGAACAGCTCTGCAGACTCAGCCATCTCACTTCCACCTTACTGTGCAGGGCTGATGGAGACTTCAGAGCTGGGAGAAAGCAAGTTTGATTGGGATGACAACTCAGAGGACTGGTGTTTTTTGGATGCGGTAGTTGAGGTGGCTGAGAGGGCACTTGTTGGACCACTTGAGATCCATTCAAGCATTTTTCTTTTTTGGCCATCATCTACCTTTGTTCCTGTTGTTCGTGTCCGTAAAAAAGGGAGCACATCGGATTGTCCACGGTAAGTAGTAGACATCTTAGTTTTGCTGGTAGATGGTCTATCTTCAGCAGATGTTAATGGAGCTTTGCCACCTTCCCCACGGACAAACCCTTTTTTTCCTTTTCCAACACGCCTCTTCCCCTTTCCACCAGCATCTGTCATTTTGCCACTCATGTTGATTGCGACAAGATTGTGCACTTAAAATGTGGTAGTAAAAATTGAGAGGTGGTATAGATTGCAGCGGTGTTCTAGCTTTATTAACAGCAGAATAATAAAGAATAATTATCCCTGACAATGCAACTACGGCCCTTAAACTGGCAGCATAAATTGCTAGTATAATGGCTTAGTAACAATGAGTTTGAGTGTGCAATGCAGGCAGACGTGCTGCAAATATCTTTGCACTAGTGGGACTATACAGAAGTCCAATAGCCACGTTTAGGATGCCACTAAGTTCACTCAGTGTTTGCTAGTATAATGGCTTAGTAACAATGAGTTTTAGTGTGCAATGCAGGCAGACGTGCTGCAAATATCTTTGCACTACTGGTGCAATACAGCAGTCCAACAGCCACGTTTAGGATGCCACTAAGTTCACTCAGATTTTGCTAGTATAATGGCTTAGTAACAATGAGTTGGAGTGTGCAATGCAGGCAGACGTGCTGCAAAAATATTTGCACTAGTGGGACTATACAGAAGTCCAATAGCCACGTTTAGGATGCCACTAAGTTCACTCTGTGTTTGCTAGTATAATGGCTTAGTAACAATGAGTTGGAGTGTGCAATGCAGGCAGACATGCTGCAAATATCTTTGAACTACTGGGACTATACAGATGTCCAATAGCCACGCTTAGGATGCCACTAAGTTCACTCAATGTTTGCTAGTATAATGGCTTAGTAACAATGAGTTTTAGTGTGCAATGCAGGCAGACGTGCTGCAAATATCTTTGCACTAGTGGGACTATACAGATGTCCAATAGCCACGCTTAGGATGCCACTAAGTTCACTCAGTGTTGCTAGTATAATGGCTTATTAACAATGAGTTGGAGTGTGCAATGCAGGCAGACGTGCTGCAAATATCTTTGCACTAGTGGGAATATACAGAAGTCCAATAGCCACATTTAGGATGCCACTAAGTTCATTCAGTGTTTGCTAGTATAATGGCTTAGTAACAATGAGTTTTAGTGTGTAATGCAGGCAGACGTGCTGCAAATATCTTTGCACTACTGGGGCAATACAGCAGTCCAACAGCCACGTTTAGGATGCCACTAAGTTCACTCAGTGTTTGCTAGTATAATGGCTTAGTAACAATGAGTTGGAGTGTGCAATGCAGGCAGACGTGCCGCAAATATCTTTGCACTAGTGGGACTATACAGAAGTCCAATAGCCACGTTTAGGATGCCACTAAGTTCACTCAGTGTTTGCTAGTATAATGGCTTAGTAACAATGAGTTGGAGTGTGCAATGCAGGCAGACGTGCTGCAAATATCTTTGCACTACTGGGGCAATACAGCAGTCCAACAGCCACATTTAGGATGGCACTAAGTTCACTCAGTGTTTGCTAGTATAATGGCTTAGTAACAATAAGTTTTAGTGTGCAATGCAGGCAGACGTGCTGCAAATATCTGTGCACTACTGGGACTATACAGCAGTCCAATAGCCACGTTTAGGATGCCACTAAGTTTCCTCAGTGTTTGCTAGTATAATGGCTTAGTAACAATGAGTTTGAGTGTGCAAAGGGCAGGAGGGTACAGTGGCAGGGCTGTGGGTCTCTGGGTAGAGGAAAGGAAGCCTGCTTTTCTATCCCTCCTAATGGGGAAATGCAGCGAGGAAATCCCTGACCTTAGCTACACAGACGCTGTCATCTTGTGTAGCTGTTAAACTCTGTTTTAAACTCTGTCACCTATGGTTCTGACCCTGCCTGTATGAGCCCTTAAAAGGACTGATAGAAAGTGCTATCCCTAAGCTGTCCAGTCCTGTGTATGGAGCGTATACAGCAGTATCGGCGATAGGAGCCACGCCAGTGATGTCTGACACCAAGGACGCAGAAGGCAGATAATGGCGTGCTGGAGGAAAATGTCCGGTTTTATAATGCAGGGACATGTGACATGGACATCCTATCACACATGCCATTGCTTCTCTGGCTAAAAGTCCACTTAGCTGTGTGTGTGTCTGGGATTGGCTGACATGCTGGCCCGCCCCACTACACGTGCGCGCTTAGGGAAGGAAGACAAGGAAAAAAAAAAAAAATGGCGATCGCCATTATCCATACAGCAGTGATCTGAATGCGCTGTTCCCGCACACTATACACTGAAATGTTATAATAGTGTGAGTCACAGAGTGACTTACACTATTACAGCGGAAAGCCAGCTAGGAATTAGCTGTTTTTTTTGCTGCTAGAACCGTTCTCGAATGTATCTAGAACTATCGAGCTTTAGCAAAAAAGCTCGAGTTCTAGTTCGATCTAGAACAGTCCCAAAATCACTCGAGCCGCGAACTGGAGAACCTCGAACCGCGAACCGCGCTCAACTCTACTGCTAGGATGCCAGGTCCTGCTGCTGTGAACTAAAGTGATGCGAGCAAAGTATCACTGCATTGAACTCCCTAACTAGGTTGGGACTGAACCCAAAATGAATTTTGCCATGTAATCTGGCTTCTCCTAGGGGCAGCCAGAAGAATCCAGACTATCCGGCAAATTTTGCATTAAGATGAGTCCTGACCTGGTTAGAGAGATATCACATGGCGCATGTGCAAATCATGTGCCATCACTTGATATGTCATCAGTATGTGAGCGTGTCCTTACACTCTCGTTCACAGCAGTAGGACCGGGTGTTTGAGGATTGTAATCAACACATGCTCTGTAGTGATGAGCGAGTACTAGTGATGAGCGAGTATGCTTGTTACTACTCGGTACTCGCACGAGTATCACTGTACTCGGGCTACTCGGCGGGTACCGAGTAATTTTGCAATACTCGTGCTTTACTCGTGGTCTTCATCCCTGCATGTTGGCGCTCTTTTGAGAGCCAGCCCTCATGCAGGGATTGGCTGGCAGACCACTGCAATGCCACAGCCCTGTTAGTTGTGGAATTGCAGTGATTGGCCGGCCTGCACAGCGTGACCGAGCCTTTATACCGGCCGGCGCGCTGTGCTCTGTACACAGCCATCTCATATTCCCTGCTTTCCACGCCCACAGGCGCCTATGATTGGTTGCAGTGAGACACGCCCCCACGCTGAGTGACAGGTGTCACACTGCACCCAATCCCAGCAGCCGGTGGGCGGGTCTATACTGTGCAGTAAAATAAATAAATAAATAATTTAAAAAAACGGCGTGCGGTCCCCCCAATTTTAATACCAGCCAGATAAAGCCATACAGCTGAAGGCTGGTATTCTCAGGATGGGGAGCTCCACGTTATGGGGAGCCCCCCACCCTAACAATATCAGTCAGCAGCTGCCCAGAATTGCCGCATACATTATATGCGACAGTTCTGGGGCTGTACCCGGCTCTTCCCGATTTACCCTAGTGCGTTGGCAAATCGGGGTAATAAGGAGTTAATGGCAGCCCATAGCTGCCACTAAATCCTAGATTAATCATGTCAGGCGTCTCCCCGAGATTCCTTCCATGATTAATCTGTAAATTACAGTTAAAAAACACACACACCCGAAAAATCCTTTATTAGAAATAAAAAACACTAACAAAGTCCCTCATTACCAATTTATTAACCCCGACAAACCCTCCATGTCCGGCGTACTCCACGGACTCCGGCGTCGCGTCCAGCTCTGCTGCATGGAAGTGACAGGAGCTGCAGAAGACACCGCCGCTCCGGTCACCTCCACGCAGCTAATGAAGGGAATAGCGCGATCAGCTGCTGTCAGTCAGGTAACTCCCGGCCACCGCTGGATCCAGCGGTGGCCGCGATTAACCTCAGTGACAGCAGCTGATCGCTATACTCACCTCAGTTGGTGCATGGAGCTGACTGGAGCGGCGGTGAGTAGCGCGATCAGCTGAGCTGTCACTGAGGTTACCCACGGCCACCGCTGCATCCACCGCTGGATCCAGGTAACCTCAGTGACAGCTCAGCTGATCGCTATACTCATCTCATTAGCTGCGTGGAGGTGACAGGAGCGGCGGTGTATTCTGCAGCTCCTGTCACTTCCATGCAGCAGAGCTGGACGCGACGCTGGAGGACTGTGGAGTACGCCGGACATGGAGGGTTTGTCGGGGTTAATAAATTGGTAATGAGGGACTTTGTTAGTGTTTTTTATTTCTAATAAAGGATTTTTCGGGTGTGTGTGTTTTTTAACTGTAATTTACAGATTAATCATGGAAGGAATCTCGGGGAGACACCTGACATGATTAATCTAGGATTTAGTGGCAGCTATGGGCTGCCATTAACTCCTTATTACCCCGATTTGCCAACGCACTAGGGTAAATCGGGAAGAGCCGGGTACAGCCCCAGAACTGTCGCATCTAATGTATGCGGCAATTCTGGGCGGCTGCTGACTGATATTGTTAGGGTGGGGGGCTCCCCATAACGTGGAGCTCCCCATCCTGAGAATACCAGCCTTCAGCCGTATGGCTTTATCTGGCTGGTATTAAAATTGGGGGGACCGCACGCCGTTTTTTTTAATTATTTAATTATTTATTTCACTGCACAGTATACACACACCGGCTGCTGTGATTGGGTGCAGTGAGACAGCTGTCACTCAGTGTGGGAGCGTGTCTCACTGCAACCAATCATAGGTGCCGAAAAGCAGGAAAGCAGGGAATAGGAGATTGAGTAATGAGCGGCCGGCTTTTTCAAAAGAGGAAAAGCCACCGGAGTTTGAACAGCTGTGCAGCGCCGCGGCAGTGATCGGGGAACGGTAAGTAAGAGAGAGGGGGGGGAACTGACCGACAGACTGTGAGAGGGGGACAGACAAGACAGAGAGAGACAGACCGACGGACTGAGGGAGATAGAATAAAAAAAAAAAAAATGACCGACATCGCTAGTAAAAAGCACAAAACGTGCGTTTTGGACATCGGAGTGCCACACAATGTTTTCATGTAAAATCTTTCATGTATTAATCTCAAAAAGTAACATACACCAGCTCTATCTCACTATTGGGTATGTGCCCTTAACATTTCCGCCATGAAAATTCATTTTGGTGTCATTTTGGAAGGTTTTCTGGTGAGTCCGTAAAAATGGCGTAAAACTTGGACAAAATTGTTCACAGCTGTGACTTTTGAGTGATAAATGCTTCAAGGGGTCTTCCCCATGCTGATGCCATGTCATTTGAGCACTCTTCTGAGACTTTTGTGACATTTTTAGGGTTTCTACATGCTGCCGGGGGGTCATTTCACAAAAATACTCGGGTCTCCCATAGGATAACATTGGGCTCGGTGCTCGGGCCGAGTACACGAGTATCTTGGGAGGCTCGGCCCGAGCTTCGAGCACCCGAGCTTTTTAGTACTCGCTCATCACTAGCGAGTACTAAAAAGCTCGGGTGCTCGAGGCTCGGGTCGAGCATCCCAAGATACTCGTGTACTCGGCCCGAGCACCGAGCCCAATGTTATCCTATGGGAGACCTGAGTATTTTTATGAAATGACCCCCGCAGCATGTAGAAACCCTAAAAATGTCACAAAAGTCTCAGAAGAGTGCTCAAATGACATGGCAACAGCATGGGGAAGACCCCTTGAAACATTTATCACTCAAAAGTCACAGCTGTGAACAATTTTGTCCGCGTTTTACGCCATTTTTATGGACTCACCAGAAAACCTTCAAAAATGACACCAAAATGAATTTTCATGGCAGAAATGTTAAGGGCACATACCCAATAGTGAGATAGAGCTGGTGTATGTTACTTTTTGAGATTAATACATGAAAGATTTTACGTAAAACATTGTGTGGCACTCCGATGTCCCTGAGAAGAGACGTACATGAAGGCCTCTTGAGTCTAATGTGCCCATTTTGAGGAAGTGAGTCTTTGTAGTATTTTCCTTTGCCAGGGCAGTCCAAAATTGTGAGGTTCACCAATGCCCCTGCATACAGACGTGCATGAGGGCCTGTAAACCTGAAGTGCCCATTGTAAGGAAGTGGGTCTATTGTAGTATAGCCCTTTGGCAGGGCAGCCAAAAACTGGGAGGCTCCACGTTGTCCCTGGATAGAGACGTGCATGAGGGCCTGTAAACCTGAAGTGCCCATTGTAAGGAAGTGGGTCTATTGTAGTATAGCCCTTTGGCAGGGCAGCCAAAAATTGGGAGGCTCCACGTTGTCCCTGGATAGAGACGTGCATGAGGGCCTGTAAACCTGAAGTGTCCATTGTCAGGAAGTGGGTCTATTGTAGTATAGCCCTTAGGCAGGGCAGCCAAAAATTGGGAGGCTCCACATTGTCCCTGGATAGAGACGTGCATGATGGCCTGTAAACCTGAAGTGTCCATTGTCAGGAAGTGGGTCTATTGTAGTATAGCCCTTAGGCAGGGCAGCCAAAAATTGGGAGGCTCCACGTTGTCCCTGGATAGAGACGTGCATGAGGGCCTGTAAACCTGAAGTGTCCATTGTCAGGAAGTGGGTCTATTGTAGTATAGCCCTTAGGCAGGGCAGCCAAAAATTGGGAGGCTCCATATTGTCCCTGGATAGAGACGTGCATGAGGGCCTCAAAACATTGTTCCCATTGCAAAAGAGCGGGCCTCCTGTCATTGTAATGTCCATTCTGAAAGAATGGGCGAAAAAATTTACCACTGGGGGTATACCTGAAACAACGGCCTAACTATTGTAACGGTCATCATGGTGGCGCATGAGGAGAAGGAGGAGCAGTCCAGCGATTATCCAAAGTCCAGAAGTGTGTACCCATGGGTGAGTGGAGGTACATGGCAAATTCCCGTTACAAACTTTAAATTCCGCTCTCATTTGCTGGTGGTGTGGTGAAGTCTGGCCCAATCCAACCCTTGTTCATCTTGATCAGAGTCAGCCTGTCAGCATTTTCAGTTGACAGGCGGGTGCGTTTACCTGTAATGATTCCACCTTCGGCACTAAAAACACGCTCTGACAAAACGCTAGCGGCAGGGCAGGCCAGGACTTCCAAGGCGTAGAGAGCCAATTCATGCCACGTGTCCACCTTGGATACCCAATAATTGTAAGGCACAGAGGAATGCCGGAGTACAGTTGTTCGATCTGCAAGGTACTCCTTGAGCATCTGGGCAAACTTAGGATTTCTTGTGGCACTACCCCGCACCTCAGGGACTATGGTACGTGAGGGGCTGAGAAAACTGTCCCACATCTTAAAGACTGTTCCCCTACCTCTGGCGGATTGGAATTGTGCCTCTCTCGGCTGTACGCCTTGGTTGTCCACTGATTCCTGACCTATGCTGCTAGCGTTTTGTGAGGGGAATGCTTTGGCTACTTCCGTGACTATGGCCTTCCGGAACTGCTGCATTTTGGTTGACCTCTCCGCCTCGGGAATAAGAGACATAAAGTTCTCCTTGTAGCGTGGGTCTAACAGTGTTACCAACCAGTAATGATTGTCGGCCAAGATGTTCTTAACGCGAGGGTCACGAGACAGGCAGCTTACCATAAAGTCAGCCATGTGCGCCAGACTCTTAACAGCCAGTACTTCAGTATCCTGACCAACACGATGACTGAACATGCTGTCCTCCTCCTCCTCCTCCTCCTCCTCCTCCTCCTCATCTACCCTGTCCTCTGGCCAGCCACGCTGAACCGAGGATATGACTGGTGTGCATGTCATATCCTCAATTTGGCCGGAGAGTTGTTCCATGTCTTCATCCTCCTCCTCGTCATAGTCCTCCACTGCACGTTGTGATGAGACGAGGCTGGGCTGTGTGTTATCACCCACACCCACTACTGTTTCTTGCTGCAACTCATCGCGCTCCGCCTGCAATGCATCATGTTTGTTTTTGAGCAGAGACCGTTTTAGAAGGCAGAGAAGCGGTATGGTGACGCTAATAATGGCGTCATCCACACTCACCATCTTGGTGGAGTCCTCAAAGTTTTGGAGGATGGTACATAGGTCGGACATCCATCTCCACTCCTCAGGTGTTATGTGTGGAGTTTGACCCATTTCCCGACGGCTTAGGTGATGCAGGTACTCAACAACTGCCCTCTTCTGCTCACATATCCTGACCAACATGTGCAGAGTTAAATTCCAACGCGTGGGGACATCACACACCAGTCTGTGAGCCGGAAGATGCAAACGGCGCTGAAAGCCGGCAAGGCCGGCTGAAGCAGTAGGTGACATACGAAAATGTGCAGACAGGCGGCGAACTTTTACCAGCAGATCAGACAGCTCTGGGTATGACTTTAGAAACCGCTGAACCACTCGGTTGAGCACATGGGCCACGCATGGAACATGTGTCAGCTGGCCTCGCCTCAAAGCCGCCACCAGGTTCCGGCCATTGTCACACACGACCTTTCCTGGCTTTAGGTTCAGAAGTGTGAGCCAGTGATCTGCCTGCTGTTTCAGAGCTGTCCACACCTCTTCTGCATTGTGGGGTTTTTCACCTATGCAGATTAGCTTCAGCACAGCCTGTTGCCGCTTCGCCGAGGCAGTGCTGCAGTGCTTCCAGCTTGGGACTGGTGTGGAGGGTAAAGTGGATGAGGATGCGCAGGAGGAGGAGGAGGCTGAAGAGCATGACATTCCGGAGCTGTAGAGTGTGGGTGAAAACCTGACTGAGGTAGGGCCTGCAAACCTTGGTGTGGGAAGGACGTGTTCCGTCCCTCGCTCAGACTGGGTCCCAGCTTCCACAATATTAACCCAGTGTGCCGTCAACAAGATGTAGCGGCCTTGCCCACAAGCACTTGTCCACGTGTCTGTGGTTAGGTGGACTTTGGGTGAAACAGCGTTGTTCAGGGCACGTGTGATGTTTTGTGACACGTGGTTATGCAACGCGGGGACGGCACACCGGGAGAAATAGTGGCGGCTGGGGACCGAGTAACGTGGGACAGCTGCCGCCATCAGGTCGCGGAATGCTTCTGTCTCCACCAGCCTAAAAGGCAACATTTCCAGCGCAAGCAGTCGCGAAATGTTAGCCTTTAGAACTGTGGCATGTGGGGCGTTGGCAGTGTATTTGCGCCTGCGTTCAAAGGTTTGCTGAATGGATAACTGAACGCTGCGCTGGGACAAGGACGTGCTTGATGATGGTGTTATTTCTGCGTAGGCAACTGCAGGTGCAGGACCGGAGGAGGCTTGTTCGCAGGCAGCATGGACAGGGGATTGGCTCGCATGCACAACAAGCGAAGACGTAGCAGTGACATCAGCAAGCACTGCTCCTCGACTCTGTTGTACTTCCCACAAAGTCGGGTGCTTGGCTGACATGTGCCTGATCATGCTGGTGGTGGTCAGGCTGCTAGTTTTGGTACCCCTGCTGATGCTGGCACGGCAGGTGTTGCAAATGGCCTTTTTAGGATCATCTGCAGCCAACTTAAAAAACTGCCAAACTCGGGAAGACCTAACATTTGTACAGGCACCTTGTGTCGTGTTGTTTTTCCGGGGAACGGTTGCCTGACTTCTGCCTGGAGCCACCACCCTGCTTCTTACTGCCTGTTGGGATGCTACGCCTCCTTCCCCCTGTGCACTGCTGTCCTCGCTCTGCATATCCTCCTGCCAGGTTGGGTCAGTTACTGGATCATCCACCACGTCGTCTTCCTCTTCCGCACCCTGCTCCTCCTCCTGACTTCCTGACAATTGTGTCTCATCATCGTCCACCCCTTGTTGAGACACGTTACCAACTTCGTGAGAACGTGGCTGCTCAAATATTTGGGCATCTGTACATACGATCTCCTCATGACCCACTTCAACATGAGCTGGCGAGAGGCCAGAATGTGCGAATGGAAACGTGAACAGCTCTTCCGAGTGTCCAAGTATGGGATCAGTAATGTCCGAGGACGTGTACTCAGCCTTGTGGTAGGAAGGAGGATCAGGTTCTGAAATGTGCGGTGCAGTATCACGGCTACTGACACTTGACCGTGTGGAAGACAGAGTGTTTGTGGTGGTGCCAATCTGACTGGAAGCATTATCCGCTATCCAACTAACAACCTGTTGACACTGGTCTTGGTTCAAGAGCGGTGTACTGCTGCGGTCCCCAAGATTTTGGGTCAGGACGTGCGAGCGACTAGATGTGGCCCTTTGTTGTGGCGAAATTAGAGCTTGCCCACGACCTCGGCCTCTGCCTGCACCACCATCACGTTCACTTCCTTGTTGCTTGCCAACGCCCTTGCGCATTTTGCAATGCTGTGCTGACATGTATTCACTAGACTTGTGCGTTATATCCAAGTTTGTGAAAATCGTGCACCTGTACGCTGCCACCGACAGGCACACACGTGCGGTTTTTAAATGCAAGCACGGACGCACTAAGAACCTAACAGGTTTTTAGGAGTGACAATTACTGAGAAGTCTGACACTATCAGACACTGCTGACTGACGTGTATTATACACTAGACTTGTGCGTTATATAATAGTTTGTGCAAATCGTGCACCTGTACGCTGCCACCGACAGGCACACACGTGCGGTTTTTAAATGCAAGAACGGACGCACTAAGAACCTAACAGGTTTTTAGGAGCGACAATTACTGAGAAGTCTGACACTATCAGACACTGCTGACTGACGTGTATTATACACTAGACTTGTGCGTTATATAATAGTTTGTGCAAATCGTGCACCTGTACGCTGCCACCGACAGGCACACACGTGCGGTTTTTAAATGCAAGCACGGACGCACTAAGAACCTAACAGGTTTTTAGGAGCGACAATTACTGAGAAGTCTGACACTATCAGACACTGCTGACTGACGTGTATTATACACTAGACTTGTGCGTTATATAATAGTTTGTGCAAATCGTGCACCTGTACGCTGCCACCGACAGGCACACACGTGCAGTTTTTAAATGCAAGCACGGACGCACTAAGAACCTAACAGGTTTTTAGGAGCGACAATTACTGAGAAGTCTGACACTATCTGGACTGTTTTAGACTGTGTACACCAGCCCTAGATATGATGAAGGCTGGTATACGGTCACCACTAGGAATGGCTATATACCCTGCCTGCCTGCCTGCCTGCCTGTATACTGCTACAATAGTCCTGACAAGGACTCTTCTGGTCACTAGCCTGTATTCCGACCTGGCTATACCCTGCCTGCACGCAGCTCTCAGACGGCCGCCCATCTCCCTGCACTACAAAGCCCAACGGGTCCCGGGGCCACCATCCATACCCACGGAGGGGTTAACATCTCGCTGCATCACCATCGGCCCCCGGATACCCCCATAACCGCAGCGGTGGTGTCCACCTTCACCACAACCCGTGGGTGGTGTCACGGACAATCACAACTTTATCCAAAATCCAATACCCATTTTCACTCGTGGGTGAGGACTGAGGAGCGCTGCTCGAGCTCCGGGTCCGGC
This sequence comes from Anomaloglossus baeobatrachus, assembly GCF_048569485.1. Classification (NCBI taxonomy): domain Eukaryota; kingdom Metazoa; phylum Chordata; class Amphibia; order Anura; family Aromobatidae; genus Anomaloglossus; species Anomaloglossus baeobatrachus. The sequence goes on along the minus strand of NC_134353.1, from coordinate 813,018,225 downwards.
TCCACTCGAGCCACCAAGGAGAAGGTACCGGTCCCGAGCGTGATCCCCGGGCAGCCCCCGAGATGTAGGACCGGCACCCGCCCGGGACAACTTGGCGTCATGAACAGTATAGAACCATCCACTTACCAGTGGAAGTGCGCCTTGAAGTCCCCGTCAGCGGCGTTCCGCTGAAAAATCTGAAAATCCGCCATCTTGGGCGCAAACGTTTCCCTTCTTGAGTCGTCTTCCCCGAGCAGTGAAGGCACGAAAGTGAAGCCCCGCCCCCAGAGAGAGAAGTGCTGCAGAAAGACCAAGGGGGGGGCGGGTGAAGATCGTGCCCCATGTGACCACGGGGATAAAGAGCACAAATCCCAGGACTCTGCACCCGTCTGGTTCCTGGAAGCAGTAGCCGCAACCCCGATGACATCTCACCCGGCTCCGGTAGTCCGCCCGGCCGCAACGGTGATGACGTCGGCCCCGGCAGTCCGCCCGGCTGCAGCAGAGGCGACACCCGATCGGAAGTCTGCCCCAGATGCGGCGCCGGCCGCTCCCAGGTACCCCGTCCCGGCTGTGGAGCAGCCGGAGTGCACCTGCAGAGAGGAGGAGCAGGCCACTGAGTGATGGGGCCCTCGGCAGTTAGCGAGGCCGGTTGTAGCCGGCGCCGAGGGCATCCAAGTGGGCCTGGCTGCTGAGCAGGAGGCAGAGCATGGAACCCGTGCCCCGTACTGGGAGTGGCGGCACCAGCAGCAGTGGTAGCGGAACATGTACGGCTACCCACAAGTTGAAAGTTGACTGTTTTATGGACTGTCATCCCTGTTGAACGTCCTCAAGTTCCCGGAGGAGGCCATCTGCACAGCAGGTGGGGGGTGGCAGGGTAATTAAAGGTTTAAGGAAACGTACCTCCCAATGTGGGAAGATGTATAGTTGTAATGTGTACAGCTTTTCTTTTTCCCGTTACAATATATGTCGGTGCCTGGACAGCCCGCGAATGGGCTGTGTTTAACCAAGGGGGAATGTGATGCCCTGGCAAAACCAGGGAGTCACAGATACATCTAATCCTCCTTGATAATTTGATCCCACACTGGTACAGTTCTACAGACACACCCCTTCCCCCAGTGTAGGAGCTAAACTGAGCAGCAGTGGAGGGGCTGGTGCAGAGTGTGAGAGGAGAGGCAGCAGAACAGACAGGAGTGTGAAAGCTCCCGGCTGCTATGGAATGTGGAAGCGAGCTCCAGGATTGCTGGAAGGAGTAGAGCGGTGGGAAGGAGCCAAGGTGGCCGGGGCATGGTAGTGGCCCGCCGGCATAGTAATCAGGCTCCGGACCGTCACTGGGGAGTGGACTCCCCGTTCCAAGCCGAGGAGTTGAGGCTTCCTGTAGTAGTGGACAGAGAGAGAAAGGGCCCTGCTGTACCGGGTGTGGGATCCAAACACACTTCGTACCAAAGGCTACGGACACCGGCAATTTCTGGTTAATTCCTGACTCTGTGTGTGTGAGTTTTCTTGCAAAGCGAACTATGAGTAACAACATCCCTCGGTCCAACTGGCCATGCAGCTCTCAGACGGCCGCCCATCTCCCTGCACTACAAAGCCCAATGGGCCCCGGGGCCACCATCCCTACCCACAGAGGGGTTAACATCTCGCTGCATCACCATCGGCCCCCAGGTACCCCCATAACCGCAGCGGTGGTGTCCACCTTCACCACAACCCGTGGGTGGTGTCACGGACAATCAGAACTTTATCCAAAATCCAATCCCCATTTTTACTCGTGGGTGAGGAGCGCTGCTCGAGCCCCGGGTCCGGCTCCACTCGAGCCACCAAGGAGAAGGTACCGGACCCAAGCGTGATCCCCCGAGCAGCCCCCGAGATGGAGGACTGGCCCCCGCCCGCGACATAAACATGCTGGAATTGCTTGCCAATCATGGTACTGCTGTAGCCATCTTGGCCAATGACATTACTCTGCTTGGTCTGCCACATATTGTCATCGGGTGTATATATGACCCAGACACAACATGCTTGCACCACTCTGCCTGGAAATAGTTTAGGGATTAGGGAAAGATTCTGCTGGGCAAAGGACAAAGTGTTATTACATGACAGTACCTGCTCGAACAACAGTAAACAAACAGTAATTTTCAGCGCTAATTAAAAGCAATTCTATTCTCTAACAATACAGTTTTTATTCTGCATATAATACAGGTTGAGCTTCTGGAGAAGAGTTAGTGCATTAGGGGCCTGTAGGTAGGGATTCTAACCTTACAGACCTTGCTGGTGCTACCTAAAAAAAAAAATCTATTCTAATACCAAATAATAGTGCTGTTAGCTGCATTTAGTGTAGGGCAAGCTGGTAGCGTATTAGAGGCCTATAGGTAGGAATTGTAGCCTTACAAACCTTGCTGCTGCTACCTAAAAAATCTATTCTATTCCGTAATAATACCGCTTTTAGCTGCATTTAGTGTACTTACAGACCTTGCTGCTGCAACCTAAAATCAAAAGTCCATTTCAGGCCTATTTCAATTCTTTTCCCTATTAATATTAGCTGCATTCAGTGTAGGGATGGGTGCAAGAGGAGGGATAGTTTTGTATCAGAGGCATATAGTCAGGAAATATTGATTTACAGCCCTTCTCTAGGTATACTTTTGCTGCAACCTAACTACATTGGTCAGGGCATGGGTGATGTTATAGGAGAAGTGAAGGTGAAAGGCGGGGATGACACCCTGAGAAATATATTGGCGGCTGGGGACTGAGTATCCCAGGACAGCTGCCACCATTAGGTTGTGGAAAGCCTCAGAGTCCAAAAGCTTAAATGGTAACATTTCCAGGGCAGGCAGTCAGGATATTCAAGCACATAACACCTAGTGTTCTTATTCCATCTCCACAAAGTCCACATGCAAAGCTTCCTCTTTAAGGGCCTGGACTAGGGTCACTACAGCAGGATGTTGCTCCTAGCAACCAGGAAAACAACTGCTGTAGGAAGGAGGGAAATAGGAGTGCAGCAAAGCCCAGACAGATGTTGGTGGTAGGGGACTCTATAATTAGGCAGACAGACAGGGTCATCTGTCGCCGAGACCGTGAATGCCGAACAGTGTGTTGTCTGCCGGGTGCTCGGGTTCGGCATATTGTGGATCGGATAGACAGATTGCTGGGTGGGGCTGGGGAAAACCCAGCGGTCATGGTGCACATTGGTACTAATGACAAAGTTAGAGGCAGGTGGAAGGTCCTTAAAAATGATTACAGGGAACTAGGAGAGAAGCTGAAGTCCAGGACCTCCAAGGTGGTGTTTTCAGAAATACTACCGGTGCCACGAGCGTCACTAGAAAGACAGCGGGAGCTTAGGGAGATAAATATGTGGCTTAGAAATTGGTGCAGGAAGGAAGGGTTCGGGTTCATGGAGAACTGGGCCGACTTCTCAGTCGGCTACAGGCTCTATGGTAGGGACGGGCTGCACCTCAATGGGGAAGGTGCAGCTGTGCTGGGGGAGAAAATGGTCAGACGGATGGAGGAGCTTTTAAACTAGGATCGGGGAGGAGGGAGGGTAGTGGAGCAAATAAGGGGATAGATAGAGCAGATAGAGACAGGGAGACGGTAGGGGTCAATGAAGGATTAGGGGGGATGGGACATACAAGGAACGTAGGGAGGCTAGGAGTAATAAAGGTGTTAATAGGATTAAATGTCTACTGGCAAATGCAAGAAGTCTTGCAAACAAAATGAATGAATTGGAGACTCTTATGTCAACCATGGATTATGATGTGGTGGGCATTACGGAAACCTGGCTGGATGAAAGCCATGACTGGGTGACAAACATACAGGGTTATAGTACATTTAGGAAGGACAGGAAAGGCCAAAAAGGTGGTTGGGTGTGTATATTTATTAAATCTAACCTAAAACCTGTGTTGTATGATGACATTGAGGGGAACAGCAACAATGTAGAGTCAGTATGGGTAAATGTACATGGGGAGGGGAATAATGGAAAAATGCTAATTGGAGTTTGCTATAAGCCTCCTAACATACCTGAACAAATAGAGGGTGAAATGCTGGAACAAATTGAAAAGGCAGCTAATAATAATAATCGGGTTCTTATTATGGGGGATTTCAACTATCCAGACATTCAGTGGGACATAGAATCTTCTGGTTCTGCTAAAAGCTGTAAGTTCTTATCTACCATTCAAGACCATTTCCTCTCTCAGATGGTAGGTGAACCGACCAGGGGAGATAATTTGCTAGATCTGGTCCTGTCAAATAGACCGGATACAATTTCAGATCTACAGGTCCGGGAGCACTTGGGCACCAGCGATCATAATATGGTAAGCTTCAACATAATATTCAATAGAACATTTCAAAGGGGGAATGCTAAAACCTGGAATTTTAGGAAAGCTGATTTCAACAAATTAGGGGAAGAGCTTAAATGTGTAGATTGGGACAAAGTCATGGTAACTGGGGATACTGAACATAAATGGGGTAAGTTTAAGGATATACTACTAGAGTCCTGTAAAAAACGTATACCCTCTGGTAATAAAATGTCCAGGAATAAAAAGAAACCACTATGGATAAATAAGACTGTACAAAGTATAATAAAACAAAAACAAAGGGCATTTAAAATCTTAAAGGCTGAGAATACAGAAATAGCATTGCAGGAGTATAAAGATATCAATAGGAAATGTAAAAAAGAAATCAAACAAGCAAAATTAGCTACTGAAACAAAAATCGCCAATGACATTAAAATAAATCCCAAAATCTTTTATAAATACATTAATGCCAAAAGGAAAACAAAGGATAGTATCGGCCCCTTAAAATATAATAACAAGTTAGTTATAGAGGACAAACAAAAGACTGAGATATTAAATAGGCATTTCTCATCTGTATTCACCAAGGAACTGACTGTACCAGGGATCATTCAACAAGTGAAAAATCAAACTCCACCACCCGATATAATTAATTTACCACAAGATGAAGTACGCCTACGTCTGAGTAAATTAAACATTGACAAATCCCCAGGGCCAGATGGCATTCATCCACGAATATTGAGGGAATTGAGCTCTGTAATCGACAGACCGCTGTATCTCATCTTTTTAGACTCACTTGTAACAGGGTTGGTGCCTCAGGATTGGAGGATTGCTGATGTGGTACCGATATTTAAGAAAGGTAAGAGGGTAGATCCAGGCAACTACCGTCCAGTAAGCCTGACATCAGTAGTATGCAAAGTTTTTGAGGGCATTTTAAGGGATGACATGCAAAAATATATTGCAGAAAATAATATGATAACTGACAAACAGCATGGATTCATGAAAGATAAGTCGTGTCTAACCAACCTGTTGGGGTTCTATGAGGGGGTAAGTTCAAACCTGGATATTGGTAATGCAGCTGATGTGATTTATTTGGACTTTGCAAAGGCATTTGATACTGTACCACATAATAGCCTTATACTAAAGCTCCAGAAGCAAGGACTAGGGGACACAATATGCAACTGGGTAAGGAATTGGCTAAAAGATAGGAAACAAAGAGTAGTCATAAATGGTACATTCTCTAAATGGGCTATAGTCAGCAGTGGGGTGCCGCAGGGATCTGTGCTTGGACCGATTCTTTTTACTCTCTTTATTAATGACCTTGTGGATGGGATTGATAGTACAGTGTCAGTCTTTGCCGATGACACCAAACTATGTAGGATATTAAAAACTGACCTGGATAGTACAATATTACAAAAAGATCTGGATAAGATGTCAGAATGGGCAGATACTTGGCGAATGAGATTTAATGTTGATAAATGTAAAGTAATGCACCTAGGACGGAGTAATCCTATAGCTGCGTATACATTAAATGGAAGTAAACTCGGGACTACAGAACAGGAGAAGGACTTGGGTATTCTCATTACAAATAAGCTGAGCAGCAGCACTCAATGTCAAGCAGCAGCTGCTAAAGCAAACAAGATTTTAGGGTGTATAAAAAGAGAGATTAAATCCCGTGATCCCAACGTATTGTTACCCCTCTATAAATCACTTGTAAGGCCACATCTGGAATACGGGATCCAGTTTTGGGCTCCACATTTTAAAAAGGACATTCAGAAGTTAGAGTCAGTTCAAAGGCGGGCAACTAGACTATTACAAGGAATGGAAGGCCTCCCATATGATGACAGGTTGAAAAAGTTAGATATGTTTAGCTTAGAAAAAAGACGTCTCAGAGGAGATCTCATCTATATGTATAAATACATGTGTGGTCAATATAAAGGACTGGCACATGACTTATTTCTTCCAAAGACAGTACTAAGGACCAGGGGGCACTCACTGCGAGTGGAAGAAAAGCGATTCTGACACCTAAATAGGAAAGGGTTCTTTACAGTTAGAGCGGTCAGACTGTGGAATACACTACCACAAGAGGTAGTAATGGCAGATACTATAACAGCTTTTAAAAAAGGGCTGGATGATTTCCTCAGTACACAAAACATTGTTGGTTATAAATGACTTAGTGACTAAATGTAGAACTGGTGGAGGAAGGTTGAACTAGATGGACCTAGGTCTTTTTTCAACCTAAGTAACTATGTAACTATGTAATTGTTAGCAGTAAGCTTTTGAGTAGACACAGAATTGGGCAGAATTGGGATGACGACCCTGATTATGGCATCATAGCCACTCACCATATGGGTTGATTCCTCAAAGTTTTGTCAGTTGAGTGAGTCCAGCTGCTGGCCAACTAAAAATTAGTCAATGTTTGCATACCTTAGCGTTTCAGAGTGCAGCTGTATATTTGCTAGAGTATATTTTATGTTCAGTTTGTACCTCTTCACATTTGTCTTTTAGGAGGTGCTGTCACTTTTTTCATTTCAACATTTTCAGTTGACCATTTATTATGCCCCTGGCGGCACTAGAAACCTGCTCTGACAAAACTCTATCTACAGGGCCAGCCAGTACCTCCAGAGCGTAGAGGGACAGTTCATACCATATATAGCTTGGATATCCAATAGTTGTATAGCACAGAGGAATCCTGGAGGACGCTGGTACAGTCAGCTAGGTACTCTGACCATCCTCATAAACGTTTTCAACCTTGTTAGACTGCCATGCGCATCAGGGCCTAAGCGCTAGGAGGATCTAATGAAACTGTCCCAAAGCTTGATAGTGTTCCCTTGCCTCTGAAACTGGTTCTCCTTCTTGGTTGCCCAAGTAACTATGACCTCTGCCGCCAGTGTTATCAGATGGGAAATTGTTGTATGAATTGTTGAACTAGGGCCTTCCATCTCATAGGAAGGAGAGATGGAAAGTTCTCTTTGTAGTTTGGGTTCAGAAGGGTAAATGACCAGTTATCAGTGTTGGCTAAAATGCATAAAACCTGAGGGTAACGGGAAAGGCTGTGGGACCTAAATGGGGTGCACACATGGCATACCTTTACAACAAACTCAACTAAATCTGGGCAGGGTTTATGAAAACATTAAACCCCTAAGTTGAGCACCTTAGCCAGGCCTGGTACATGTGTGAGCTTGCTAACCTACAGAGCTGCAACCAGGTTATGACTAGAGATGAGCAAACTTCTTTGGCTCGCATTCGCCAATTTCAGATTCAGTACAAGCCTTTGCCTGTTTGTTTGGGCTCAACTACATGAACACTGTGCTCAAAAGTTGCCAATGTTCGGTAACTGTTTGTTTGCAGAAAATCCACTCCCGGCCTCATCACAGCCATGTCAAGTATTGGTATGGCGTTGATTAGCCAGGGAAATCACTGTAAAAAAGGAAGCAAAATGGTTAAAGCATGACATACTTACTGAGTCTCCCCTCGGCTGTAACTGCTCCTGCAGCTGTACTTCCAGGGCTGCTCATTATCCCTCATCCATAATCACTGCTTTTTCCAGCTACCGGCATCTTTGTTTGGCTGCAGTCAGATAAAGCCCCCAGACTGTGATCTGTGATGGGTTGGAATCACAGACCCTGTCTACGAATCTCTATCGTGCTATAAAATAAATAGATTAGACAACTGGCGAAGGGTCCCCCTATTTATTGTTACCAGCACATATAAAGCCCATGGCTACAGTCTTCCACCCCCAGCCGTGTGCCTATCTTGACTGTGTATCAAAATAAGAGGAACTGCATGCAGCTTTTTTTTCTTTTTTTTTTAATATTTAAATAAATATTTTAAAAACAAAATGGCATCCGCCCCCCCAAATTTTAACACCCAGTCATGATAAAGGCCAGAACCTGGGGGCTGGTATTCTCAAACTGGGGAGACCAAAGTTATTGAGCCTCTCCAGCCTAAAATAGCAGCCTACAGCTGCCCAAGGTTGCCGAAGCCATTAGATGTAACAATCCCAGCACTTTACCTGTTTCTTCTCGATTGCCCTAGTTTGATGGCAATTGGGTTGTAAGGGTTTAATCAAAGCTCACAGCTGCCACTAAGCCCTAGATTAGTAATAGTCTATAACACCCCACATTACTAATCTTTAAATGAAAGTAAATAAACACAAACATCCAAAAAATCCTTTATTTGAAATAAAAGACAAGCACCCTTTTTCACTAATTTATTGACCCCAAAACACCCCTGAAGGCCCGTCGTAATTCACACAACGATCTCAACTCTGCTACATCTGAAGTTACAGTGTGCGGCGAAAAAACAATGACCGCCCACTGTAACTACAGGCAGAAAATAAACCATGGCAATCAGCAGTGATGTCACTCAGGTGAGCTTTGGCCACAGCTGGAGGTTCTCATGGTTCTCCACCTGTGACCAAAGGTAACCTGACCTCAGGGGACCTCAATGAACTCAGTGATGACACCTCAAGTGAGGTCACTGAACGTATTAAAGTCCCCTGTTGCGGGTCTAACATTCTGTAAAAATAAATAAATTAAAAAGAATTGGTGTGGGGTCCCCCCATATATTATACCCAGCAAAGATAAAACCCATGGCTACAGTCTTTAGCCCCGAGTTGTGTGCCTATCTTGGCTGTTTATCAAAATAAGAGGAACCACATGCAGCTTTTTTAAAAACATTATTTAAATAAATAATTTTAAAAACCAGCATGCATCCCTCCCAATTTTCATACCCAGTCATGATAAAGCCCGGAAGCTGGGGGCAGGTCTTCTAGGGCTGGGGATACCCATGCTTCTTGGGAGCCCCCCAAATATAGCAGCCTGCAGCCACCCAGGATTGCTGCATCCATTTGCATTTTAACCGACTCTTCCTGATTGCCCTGGTAATCTGAGTAATAAAGGGTTAATCGCAGCTCACAGCTGCTACTACCCTTTAGATTAGTAAGGGGGAGGGTCTATGAGTCCACCATTACTAATCTGTAAGTAAAAATAAACACAAAAAATCATTTATTTGAAATAAAAGACAAAAAAGCACCCTCTTTCACCAATTTATTAACCCCCAAAACACCCCTAAAAGTCCGATGTAATCCACATGAGGTCTGACAATGATCCTGGCTCTGCTAAATATGGAGTTAGAGCATGTGACCAAGAACATAACCTTCTGCTGTAACTACAGGCAGAGAATGAACCACGGTGATCAGCGGTGACATCACTGAGGTGAGCTGTGGGCACAGTTGGAGGTTCCCATGACCCTCCACCTGTGACCACAGATAACTTGACTTCAGGGAACTTCAATGAACTCAGTGACCTCACCTCAGATGAGGTCACTGAGTTCACAGACCTATATCTCCTGGCAGAAAACTGAGTTTATTTTGCCAAGATATGCAGATTTGGTGCTGACATTTTTACACCATATTCCTGCACCTAATATACACGTCCTGGCAAAAAATTGCATCACTATCTATGCATTATGATGCAGTTTTTGCCAGGAGGTATAAATTGGGTGCAGGAATATGTTGTAGAAATGTCAGAAGCAAATCTCCATCTTTTCGATTTGATGCCGTTTCAGTGCAGTTTTCTTCCAGGAGATGCAAATTTGGTGCTGAAATGTCTGTACCAGCTTCTAGCAAATAACCATGTACTCTAAAGTGAACTATAATATGTTTATTGATTCCAAAAAATTCAGTCCAGTAAATGAAATAAAGACCTTCTTCAGTACATTGGTAAATATATACAAAAAATCATACAGCTTTCAGGACCAAATTTGCCCCTTCTGACAGAAAACTGCACCGAAACTGCATCAAAACTGGTTTTGTGTATTTTTTTTGCCAAGAGATGCAGATTTGATTCTGAAAACAAATCAAAACTGTATCATAATGCATGCAATAGTGATGCGATTTTTTTGCCATGAGGTGTAGATTGGGTGCAGGAATATGGTGTAAAACTTTCAGCACCAAATGTGCATCTCTTGGCAAGAAAAGCAGTTTTCTGCCAGGAGATTCAGGTATGTGAGTTTATTGAAGTCCCCTGAGGTCAGGCTACCTGCAATCAAAGGTAGAGTGCCGTGGGAACCTCCAGCTGTGGCCGCTGCTAACTTGAGTGACGTCACCACTGATTGATAAGGCTCAGTTTCTGCCTGAAGTTACAGATGCAAGGAGACTTGGTAAGTATGTCCTGCTTTAGTTTCTTTCTTTTATAGCCCCCTACACCATTTTACAAGTAAGTTTGTAAGTTACATAAGTTTGACCTACCATCGAATTCAAAGGGTTCACTATGTTTGATGAACAGGTTCACAAAACTATTCGGCAAGTACCAGGAGGCTTGATAAAGATTGGGGAACTGAAATTTGAAAGGTTTGCTTATCTCTTGGTATGACCATTATCACAAACGACCATGCCTGGTTGTAGATTTTGCAGTGAGAGTCTTCATTTCTGTCTGGTCTATTATACCTTTCAACAACTCTGTTTCAGTGTGCTGCTTGTCACCTAAATATTTTGACCATAGCCTGTTGCCACATCACCGAGGCAGTGCTACACTGTTTCCAGCTTGTGACTGATATGCATCCTGTGCTCGGAGATGACAATTCATAAATAGAGGAGAAGGGATGCAGCAACTGGTGCAGGAGGTGAGGGAATCCCTGATGGAACAAAAGCCCACAAATCTCTGAATAGGTAACATGTGCCGTTCTAGGGTCCGGCTCTGTCTCGGCCTCCACAAGTTTCACCCAGTGTGCTGTCAGGCAAATGTAGCATCCCTGGCCACAAGCATTTGTCCATGTGTTGGTGGTTAAGTGGACCTTCCCAGTAACTGCATTGGTGATGGCATGAGTGATGTTATAGAATTTGTGCAGATATAAGGCTGGGACAGCAGGACGGCACCCCAGGGAAAATAGCGTTAGGAGGGTAACAAGTACTGAGGGCTGTCTGCTGGCCCTCTGAAATGTGGGAGAATGGGCCTGCAGCTGGCCCTCTAAAAATTATGAGTACAAGCTGGTGGCTGGCCCCTTAAAATCATGAGAACGCACCAGCTGCTGGCCCTCTAAAAATTATGAAAATGGGCCAACTGCTGGCTCTCTTACAAACTAGTGTGGCCTGCTTGTCTGCTGGGCCTCTAAAAATTATGAGTGAGTGCCGCAAGATGACTGTGTGGATATGGTGGAGGTGGAGGAGGAGAACAAGAAAAATAAAAAAATATCAACCAAAAAAGGGAATACATCAGAAACCAAAAGAACATTTGGATTGGCTTTATGTTCCATTGACGTCATCCACTGGAGTTGAGAAGTCTGGTCCAATGCAGCTCTTGTTCATTTTGAGAACCGTTATCCTGTTAGCATTTTCAACAACTGTAGGAATAGACATGAATCACACATCCCAAAATCACACTTTGATCTAAAGCTGCTAGGCAAAAATTAAATACCTGAACATAAGGTTCTTGGTTTAACATTTTGATCAGACTGTGTGAAGCCGACTGCCACATCACGGCAAATCTCTGAGTGGGTCTCTAATCTATTCCTTAAAGGTGTGGCGCCGTGTGCCAACCACCGCTGTGGCGGCAATGCACCAGCAGGGCAGGTGACCTGGTGCCTCACAACACCATGCTGCAAGGCACAGCCCCCATGGCTCCAGGCCCCACCGCCCCACTGACACAAAACCACCAAAACAATGGCCGCTACACAGCACCAGCAAAGTGTGAAAGGAGCTGTACACTCCCCTTCCCCAAACTCTGTGTGTTAACTGAGAGCAGAAAAATCAGAACTCCCTCTTTGTAGTCTCCTGCTAATTAAAAACGCATGTGCCAAATGGGGTGATTCATGTCTTTCTCTACAGTTATTGCTGTTAGCATTTTCAGTGGACAGGTGGATGCTCCCAATAGTATTTATGCCCCATGCGGCACTAAAAACACACAAAATCAAATTAAGCATGTAGGGACCAGTGAATGCAGCCTGCGATCCTCAGCTTTGGCTCAACTCTGTATGAAAAAATAAATAAAGATGCATTCATACAATGGGATAAAGGCCCAAATGCACCTCTTGAGTGAGTAAATGGATAAAGGACTTGCAGTGTTCTTTCCTCTGAAATGGGTTGGCGAGTTTTCCCCCACATGGTTCATGAATTTTCGTCCTTCTTAGCTGGATCAAAATCGTAGTCAGATGACTGAAGGTCCTTGTTGTGCTATTTGTACCCTGAGTAGTGGCATCCGGGACTAGTTGTTGGACAAAGAAGTCCCACTCATTCCAAATGTAAATGTTTTCTGAGGCCCTAGTCTGCGTGTATTCTAGAGTGAATTGCAATTCCTCCATACAATTTTTGATAAGCCTTGCACTTAGGGCATAGGCTTCATCATTCTAGGAGTCCATCTCCTTACAAATGGGGGAAAAAATTGTGAAATGTCATGCACACGACACAATTCCATTTTTTCTGAAATGGAAAAATGCTGCATTTTTTAAAGGATCATGTCAATACTCAATACTTTCAGCATTTTTGCAGCATTTTGCAGAATTTTTTCAACATTGAAAGCAATGAGAGTGCAAAAACACAGCAAAAATGCTACATTGCTACATGTAAATATAGCCTAAGGTGGAGGAAGTGGTTTCATTCTATTTTTATATTTTGCCTTATATTCAAGTAATTATCTAGGAAAGAAAGTTTCTTAACATTTTTTTCTAGTGAAATCAATTTTATCTTCCTTTTTGTATGTTTATTATCAGTCCATAAAAGTGTCATAATACTCTGAAAACATTGTTTTCATTAGCAACCTGGGAGGCAGAGATGTGTCCAATTGTCTTCCCCATGCTGTTTCCATTCCATTTCAGTGGTGTTTGCATCCATTTTAGTAATTTCCAGGTCCCCCTCAGATCTTCCAGAAGAGTCTGCAGGAAAAAATTCCTAGGCTGTGTATAATAATGTAATAGATAATATTTAGAGGCCTGCCTCAAAGAATCTCTTGCATATATATACATGTTTAGTGAATGCATATCCTTGCCCAGTTTTTGAGTAAAAAATTAGGAGTGCTTTTAAAATTGATCCCAAATTGGGATCTGAGTGTCTTCTGTGCATCTACTGCTGGCTGTATTTCCATTTCTCATATCCATTTTATCTAGACCTCTCACTGTCTAAATCTCCTTTGACAGTTTGAGTCAAGAATTAATTATGTTTTCAAAATTGATCCCAAACTGGGATCAGAGTGACATCTGTACGTCTGTTGCTGGCTGTATTGCCATGCCTCCTGATCAATTAGCTGGGCTGAACACCTGGGTCCACAGTCATTATCTTCGGGTGACCCCACTTCCTCTTCTCCTGTTCTACGTACTGGTCACTCACTGTCCAGGATGCAGGTGTGGATGCCTCCACTCTGACCACTTTACACATTTGCAATCACCATCAGCAATCATATCCACTTCCTTGACCCAGCACAGTGTCCAGCTGTCTCTACCCCTGGGATTGGAGTGCAAGGGTTAATACGCTGCCAACTACCCATAGGCCAAGACAATAAATGGACACTTTTCCACAATATTTTCCCTGCGAATGTTGGCATTTACGCTTGTGGACAATGATGATTTCCGCAACCTCATGGCAGCAGCCGTCCCTCTGTAATTGATCCTCAGCCCAGGATTCTCATTGACTTTTCTGGCATAAGGTTTTGCATGCAACTTTGCGACAAAACTGTAGTAAAAAAAGCATTAAAAATACTATAAAAACACGCGTTGTGCATAAACCCTAAAGCTGTGTGCACACAGTGCATTTTTATAGAATTAGGCCTCTTGCTCCCACACCTCTGACAGTACAGACGAGACCCATTTTGGAGTATTTGGATTTAAAAACATTTCAGGCAGACAGCAGCACAGTGGCATCAATTGCCCCACTCCCCATTTCCCCATAGTGTCTTTGCACAGCAAGTAGGTATGGTCTATGCAACACAAAGGATTTGGCCTGGCATTTCCATTTTAAAAATCAAAAATGGATAAGTGACTGGATTAGGCCTCTTTCTTCCACACCCCTGCCAGTATAGACAAGACCCAATTTTGAGACCCTACTTTGAGTCTCCACATTTCCCAAAAAATAAAGTCAGGCAACAGAAAGTGGCAACAATCGGCACAGACTACTAACAGTCAAACGCTGCAACTTGGGTGTGTGGGATTGTCCATGTAACAAGGCCTGAACCAACATTTCTACCTTCACCAGAGACAGTAATATGACAGATAGGCATAGGCCTCTTGCTGCCAGAACCGTGGTGCTAAAGGCAAAAGCCAATTTGAAGACCCAACTTTGAGTCTTCACATTTCCAAAAATTAAGGTCAGACAACAGGAAAAGTGTCAACAATTGGTACAGACTACAAATATTAGAACACCGTAAAATTGATGAGTGGGACCAGCCCTTTAACAAGGCCTGAACCAGCATGTGTTCTTTTGCCAGAGACAGCAAGATGTCAGACAGGTGTAGGACTGATGCTCCCAGAACCTTGGCATTACGCAAATGCCTAGTCTACACAGTATGGAACTAGGGTGGCAAAGTCATAGGACATCCATGACTTTTTCATCTTTATGAAAGTTAGGTGGTCTACACTTTCAGGGGACAGCCGGATATGCTTAGCCATCAATACACCTCCAGCAGCTCTAAACACAGGTTCTCAAAGACTCCTGGCTGCTGAGCTTCCAAGGCGTGATCAGCAAGGTCAGGCCACTCTTCCATTTTTGAAGACCAAAATGAAAAAAGGGTTCATCCCCCCTCCTTATTGTATGGATATTGCGCTCTAGATACTCCTGCACCATTCTCTCCACTAGTTCACTATGTGTCAGACTTCTATTGTGTTCTGCTAGTGCATGCAATAGTCTAAAAAATGTGTGCCGAACGTTACAGAAATTGCTTCTTCCACTTGAACTGCTGTGCTGCTAATTTTTCTGCCTTGATAACGCAACATTTCCATGGTTGGAATTGTAGAATTGCAATGCACGCTGTGTGCCTCATGGCTGTCTTGTGGAAAACTACTCTTAAGATGGTCTACAAGCTTGTTTTGATACTCCAGCATCCACGCGTCCCTTTCCGGGGGGGGAGCATTTTGCTAAATTTACTCTTGTACCTGGATCTTACAGAGTGGCAACCCAGTAGTTACCACTATTTCTAATACTAATAATACGGACATAATTTTGCAGCAAGAAAGTGCTCATGTGTCGGATACTTCCATGCGGTCCAAATCCATGTTGTGTTGGTGGTAGGGTAAGAAAATGGCTACAAAGATGTCAGTGCTAAATATCTTTGTAGCCACTTTGAAACTGGGCAGGAGGGTGCAGAGGTCTTTCATCTGTGCCAACTTCGCAATCGTGATTTGCCTCACGTCTGGAGAGTGGTATCCCGGGCTATGCCTCATGGCATAGTGCACAAGGACATGCTGTTGCTGCAACATGTGCAGAGTGGAATTCCACCATGTCGGCAAATTGCATATCAAACGGTTAACCGGTAGGTCGAAAGAGCTTTGTGGTGTTGCAAGTCGATTAGCTGCGGGGTGGGAACGGCGGAAGTGAGAAAATAGTGACCATACCTTCTGCAGCAGCGCATCCAGGTCGGGATAATAGGCTAGAAATTTTTGTACAACCAGTTGAGGACATGAGCTTGCAAGGCACATGTGTGCTGGCGCCCAGGTGTAGGGTCGTTAATAGGTTTGCACATATATCACACGGCTTTCCCTGGCTCCAGGTTCAGTGGAGACAGCCATTTATCAAACTCGGCCTGGATGGCGGTCCACAACTCTGCAGCTCTGTGACTTGCTTCTCCAATGCATATTAATTTCATGACTGCCTGATTGCATTGAGCCCTGGCTGCGCTGTACAGAGCTGAGGGTGATTCTTACCACTCATGGTTGATATACTCTTTGTACTCTTCCCCTTTGAAACAGATGTTTTGCAAACCTATGCCCACATCTGTCAGACACTTGACTCAAAAATTCTTTATTTCTTGCCTGAGATGGCAATAGTGGGAAGGCAGTAAAAAGTACCAATACCTAGAAATGTGGTTCACTGGGTAATTTTGATTTGATCAGGCAGTAATAAGTAGCAATACCTAGAAATGTGGTTCACTGCCTAATTTGGAGCAGGCACTGAAAACTGCCAAGACCTATTTAGCTAGTTCACTAGCAAATTGAGAGCAGACACTACTAAGTAACAATACCTAGAAATGTGGTTCACTGGGTAATTTGGAGCAGGCAGTAATAAGTAGCAATACCTAGAACGTTGGTTCACTGCGTAATTTGGAGAACACACTGAAAAGTGGCAACACCTATTTAGCTAGTTCACTAGCAAATTTACAGCAGGCACTAATAATTAACAAGTAGCAATCCAAATTTCTATCATGAAATGCCAAGTTGTGGCACACACCTTTCTCTACACTGCATGTCCCTATTCCACATTATCTCTCGCCTATCTATCTCAACTACCTATCATTAAATTCCTAGCTAATCTAACTGTCTAACAGCAGCACCTTCCCTAATCTTTAACATTCACAAAATGGTACCTAGGTCGCCTGCCCTCATTTTATATGCAGAGGAACATGTGACTTAGGCAGCCAATGACACAAACCCTTGTGTCTGAACCTTGTGGATGTTTGCTGCGCTGTTATTGGCTGTAGGAACATCTGCAAATACAGTTGAATAAAAAAAAAAGGCACCACCCCTCTGTTTTCTCCTGACTGTCCCGTCCCTACCCCTATACTGAATATACACATCCTCCCATTGATCACACAGCACTGCAATGTTATCGAAAAGTATAACATGTTATCAGAAAAGCAGTTTTTGGAATATCAGTTATCAAACAAAAAACGAACATTGCTGACTTTTGGGAAAAGTGCTTGTGTTATCAAGCCCAAGCCGAACAGGCAAAGGCTAGTAGCAAATTGAAAATCGGCGAACTTTTTTAGAACAGGTTCGCTCATCTCTAGCTACTGTATCTCTCACATTTGGAACCTTCTGACGAAACTAAGAAACCCATCTCTTCAAGAAAGTTTGCAAACCCCCTGCCTCCTAATCACCACCGGAGTTGCTGCAAACGCCTCTCCCCGCATTCAATTGTCTCTTTCCCCTATCATTGTGGAGAATGTAAGAGCAGGGTCCTCTTCCCTCTGTACCAGTCTGTCATTGTTAGTTTTTTCACTGTAATTTATATTTTTATTTTGTACATGACCCCTTCTCATGTGCAGCACCATGGAATCAATGGTGATCTAAAAATACATAATAATAATAGGAATTAAATCAGAATTTATTTACTTGATAATCATTCACCTTTCATCATTTAAATGATAAAAACAATTATTTCTTATTGGAAGGAAAACCCTAGTTCTGCCCAGTAAATAAAATGGTATAAAATATTCTATTAACAATAAAAGAAATGAACATGTGGCATTAAAAAGATTAAACTGCAAATTAAAAAAAAAATGACCTTAAAAACCCCTTTGTCATATTCGTTTGATAATTTAAGGAAATTTGCTGTATTCTGCAAATAGAAATTCTGATCATAACAAATGCATCAATCATGTAACAAATGCATCCGTCCAAGGCATGAAAGCATTGTGTTTGGGACTGTAATTTGTTTGTCAATAGGACTTCTAAAGATTTAAAACCACGCTTGATGTATATATAAAAAAAACTTTGGAGAGTATCATTAATTTGTTCTCTAAAAGGGCACATAATGTACTTAGAGATTCCCATTCTGTGCTCTGATTTTCTCTTTTTTCTGTTTAGAACTACTTGAATTTCCCCATTTGATGCAGAGCTTTGTAAAGCTGGAATGGAGGGTATGAATAAGATAAATGTGTGCTTGAATTGCATGTCATCAGTTTGCTTGGCAGTCACTGTCAAGAAGGTGGATAGACTTTACTTATCAGTGTCAAATCTTCAATATCTAATGTCTTTTCAATGAGCATTGTGCAGCACATTAGATGGTGTGCGTAAACCGTGCAGAAGATGTGATGTCTGGGGACACTTAATGTTACATGACTGATTTAGTAAGATCTCTTAAATAAACATCACTAAGGCTTCCTTTTTTGAGTATTTAAACGCAGCCTTTTAATGCCTGATATTTCTTACACTAATTATTTATATATTCCGAACATTGGATTTCTATTGCTGTCAGTTTTGCTCTGACACAAGCCACTGAGATCATGTTTCTGGCATGATGCAATCCCGATGTCTGGCTGTAGCTGGGTAATCTGGAGGACATCATGACTCCTAATAAAGGCTCTATGGGGGTACTCTTAAAGAAGAGTCTTTGTAGTCACTCTGTACAGGGCTCTGTGGGGGTACACTTAAAAAAGGGTTTGAGGGGCAAATCTGTGCCAGACTCTATGGGGTACACTTAAAAAAGGATCTTTGGGGCCAATTTAAATAAAGGGTCTTTGGGGGTCTTCTTAAAAAAGGGTCTGTGTGGCCACTCTGCACAAGGCTCTGTGGGAGTACACTTAAAAAAGGGTTTGAGTGGCCATTCTGCTTCAGACTCTATGGGGTACACTTAAAAAAGGATCTTTGTGGCTAATTTTAATAAACGGTCTCTGGAGGCCCTCTTAAAAAAGGCTCTGTATGGCCACCCCACATAGAGGCAGTTTAATAATCTTCTGGGCACTCTCTATTTGTGTATACAGGCGGTGTAATTCTCTGCACTTTTTGGGGGTACAAAGAATCAGGAGAACATCAAATAGAGGACATGGCTGTGGTACTGCTGTTTGTAGTGGTGGTGGTGGAGCTGCTGCAGGGAGAGGACGTGGTCGATCTGTGCCTGCTATGCATCAAAATGAAACCTCTTCCTCTAGCGCACACACGCAGGACATTCTGTGTAATATAATAAGCCAGAGTACCCCTTGGTAATGAGACACCTTTTTATTGGCCATCACTTGAACCAGCTGATATTAGTTTTCTCTAATTGACATGATTGATTTTTAAGTACTGCTAGATTTTAGCTAGTGTCATGACTTTCCAAGGCTTTTTGCACCTCTCTTGGTTCATGTGTTCAATACTTTTTCCCTGTGTCATTTCTCATTATTATGCCTAACAATTTTTGGACATCTATGTTTTGATTTATATGCTTATGTGGATTGGATGGGTTGTTACCGACTTCTGGTGAAACATTCAATTCAATAGCACCATTAGATATACAGTATATTCACTTAAATAATTGGGGTTGTGTTCAATACTTATTTCACCAACTGTATACTGATCCTTTTTTTAACTGTAGTCATCGCTATTTTTATTGTTGTAAAGATTGCGTTATATGCATTTTTTGACTGTGAAAAAATATATTCTTTCTGTGACCACCTTTACTGTTCACATTACATCCTTTGGATGTTTCCATGGCAAATATCTTTTTATTCATTGTTCTAATTGTTGTGCACTGTAATTGAATTAGAAAATATTTTATTTTTTACTACATGAATATAGTCTGTGTGGCATATGTAGGTTCTTTAACCATTTTAGACTACAGAATTTAGAAGCTGATTTAGAGCTCATGCCTTGGTTTCAGTACTTGAACAGGTGAACTTTTGCTGTGTAGCCGGCTTCCTTCTTTACCAAGCCACAGCCAGGTCAGTTACTCTTCTCTTTGCTTGTCTTCCTGTGGTTTGCGGTTAGTTACTTGTTTGCATTTGCTTATTTTTTCTCTGTCCTATCTCATCCTCGGTGCGGATATGTATACCTCCTTTCACCAGCCTTCCTCACTTTCTAGATTTCAGGAAAGATGAATGTTTGGAGTCCCGGCTCTTTAGTTAAGCAATTTCTTGCTGAATTATCTTTATTGCTTGTCCCTGCCATTTGTTTGTGAATTTCCCTTCCCAGCATTCTTCCTATTCTGTTACGTTTTGGATTTAGTTTTTTTTCACATATTCAATAAGTCTTTTGGGTTTCCAAGTTCCCTTCTTTCAGTCCTGTCAGTACCATTTGCAGAGAGCTCCAGCCAAAAGTGATGTTGGGTCACGTGATCCCAGCATGTGACATCACTGAGAAGACTACGGATTGCAACAAGAGCCAAATCAACATGTGTCAGAATAATGCAGTCCTCCTTCATCCCGCAGTGCTCTGCAAATGGGTCTGACAGGACCGAAAGATGGGAACTTGCTCCCACAACTCAACGTTATGGACACTTTAATGTGACAACACTCATCAGACTTCCACCTGCTTCTCCACATCAACCACTTTACAGCAGGTATTCTCCAAAGACTGATAATAAACCTGCCATTATCACTCTTGTGAAGTAATCGGGAGCTGTAGTGGACTGCATTGTTTTGAGAACTACACTACCACCGTTGTGGATATTAGCTGGTGATTTACTTGTGATATCACTACTGGATGATCTCCTCTATTGGAAGTAAATCCCTAGCTAATATCCTAATGTCCACGACGGTGGTAGTGTAGCTATATATATATATATATATATATATATATATATATACATATATATATTCAGATACATTGACCACTTTGTAGCAAAAACACACATGATGGTGATCAGTGATTTTTCGTCTGCGCTGCATGATAGCTCCCTGGTGCGACTTACTCCTTCCCCTATGGTTTAGTCCCGCCTGTGTCTTTTTGTTTCTCCTCAGTGAATATTTCTTTGTGTCCTGCCCAGCCCTGGGTTGGGGTTCTTTTGCTTAGGGTATGACAGAAGATAGGGACATGCTGGTAGCTCGACCCTGACTACCTCTAAGTCCACCATTGGGATAAGGGACAGCACAGGGTCCCCAGCCTTAGGGTCAACTCAAGAGCCCCTGTGCCATCTGTACATCCCGTGACACTGTGAGGAGCAAGCGCAAGAGGAAAACTTGTAAAACTTATATATTAGCAAGTGTCACATCATGCCCCCAACACCTTTGGTACCGTTTCATGCACTTATTGGTCCATCACGTGACCTGGACACATTTACATCCAATGAAAGTGTTTATCCTCTTTACACTTATTAATTGTGTCTTGTGGGAGTAACTTTGTGTATATCTTGTAACAAATGCCTGATCACATATCATTCACCAATGTGTCTGTGACATTTTTATGCTTTGGTCTGTTATTCTACAGAAATGCACCCCCCACCCACACACATATACCTTTCTCCCTATTGACTTACATTTAATTTCCCAGGCTGTCTTACTAAGAAACATCTTCATTCTACTCTCTAACTTATAGGCTTTCTAAAACCTCTGGAGGAAATCTGATTCTGTCTCTTCTATTATTAATTCCTATTATCGTCTCAAAATTTCTTTCACATTTCAAAATACAGCAAACGAGACACTGTAAATTACATTTCAGATTTAGCAATACAAATTGAATGTGGCTCATAACTCTTTAGAAATGTAACTTATTTCTTATTAAATTATTTTAAGTATAAAGCAAGATCCCTTTAATGGGAATATTTACTATGTTAACAATAAAGCCGATCACATCTGTCTTGCTTTAGTCCCTGTAATGGCTGCCGCACATTTATAATTCTTAAAATGGAATTAGTAAGAGGAGAACTTTAATTTACAGCTTTATCGCTCACTTGAGTATGAAAGTGTAATACGGCAATAGATCAAGATATTTCTGGTTGCCTAGTCTTTGAGTCTAGATGCTTTGAAACATATTAAACTGAGTAAAATTGCACACAGCAAAAACGGAACAGTTAATTAGTGTCCTTAATATATTAGGAGCTTAATTAAATGTATAATTTGATTTCAATGATTCTCTGTCATATTTTATCAGGTTTGACTCCTTCATTAATGTGGGTTATTTTTTTATCGCTTTATTTTACAATAGCTTAAAGCTACCCTTATTAATAATTATTTAATGTATATTTTACACAATATTGTTAGGTCTGTCTATATATTGCATTTTTTTCCACCAAAGGAGTGGTACTTCTAATCTAAGGTTCCTGTCACCAGTCTTATCCACAACCTCTAATGTCTTCACCTTCCAATGCAATGCTCCTGTCGGTGTCCAGCAGTTTGTGACCTTCCGGGCCACTTCAGTGTTTCGCGGAGTGAGCTAGAGGTCAGTCTTCAGTGCAGTTCTATAAGAATCTATATAAGAGCTTCATTCTGACCTTTTTTGTGGCATAACTTCTGACTTCTAACTAGTAAAAAGTTGCAGCGAGAAGATGGCGCTGTGGACCAGAGCTGTGCCGATAAAAGGTGATGTTGCCGGAGGATAATTATAAGATTAGGGAATGGGACCTTAAGGTACCGTCACACATAACGAGATCACTAGCGAGATCGCAGCTGAGTCACGGTTTGCAGTAGCGATCCCGTTAGCGATCTTGTTATGGGTGACACCTACCAGCGATCAGGCCCCTGCTGTGAGATCTCTAGTCGTTGCAGAATCGTCCAGGCCATTTTCTTCAAAGGCGATGTCCTGCTGGGCAGGACCCATCACTGTGCTTGACACTGTGTGACAGGGTCACAGTGACTGCTGAGATCGTTATACAGGTCGCTACTGAGACCTGTATTGTTCCTGCATTGCTGGTAAGATCTGACTGTGTGACATCTCACCTGCGACCACCCCAGCGACTTAGCTGCGATCTCTATCAGGTCGCATCATTTTCGGGATCGCTGGTAAGTCGTTGTGTGTGACCGGGCCTTTAGATTTAAAACAGCTCTCCAGGGGTAAAACAAATAACACTGAATTGGTGCTTTAATTACAAAATGGGATTGTAAAATCTGAAAGCAAAGCTAGCTAGGGACATTGTTGTCCCATAGGATTTGATTCATCGTACCCCACATGACCATTTACGTCCTAATTAGTGATGACACCTACGGGAAGATGAGAAGTAGAAGAAAGAGGATAAGACTGGAAGAAAGAAGAGGCAAGACTGGATAGGTTTATAAGGTTTTAATCACATTCCAACTTATTCATTTCACCCTCAATTTATTTGATGTGCATTGAATCTCATTGTTTTAGGACTTCCAAATTTTTAAGGCTGAAAGTAGACATAAGACAATAGAGTTCAACCTATTACTTAACATCTTGTTCCAGAGAAAGACAAATAACCCCATGAGGCAGATATTAATTATTCCAAACAAGCCTAGCTCCACCACAGGCTCCAGCTTGACTCGAACCCCAGATCAAGTCACTAATTGGCAGTTTGAGTCTCCACCTACATACAGCCAGCCATAAGGAGATCACTTCCCGGTGATGTGGGCTTTTTTAAACTTTTATTTTGGGTGTACATTACATGTGATCATGCTGTTGTTACCCCCAGTATGCTCCGTTCAAACACTGCACGCGTCTTGCACTGGGCTGAGCATCAACCACACCTGTGCACAGCTTTGCTGGCGCGAGTTTTGTTTGCATATAATGCATCCGAACCCCGAACCTGAACCTTGATTTTCAAATTTGGAGTTTGGCTCAAAAACTGAACCTTAGGTTCGTTCATCTGTAATAGCAATCAGACTATTTTAAGTTCTATTGATTCTTGACATTTGAATGAACCATGCATTCATTACAGTATTGTGTAGCAGAGAGTTCCAAAGTTTCCCTGTTTGTATTGTGAAGAATTTACTGCCAGAATTGAGCAAATCTACCCTAATTGAATTCTGGGAAATTTGTTCAACTCTTGCAAACCTTATTTAAAATGATTTTTCAGAATATGCTATCATGTGTAACTACATAATGAATAACTTAAATTATTTTTGCCCATTATATATTGTATTTTGCATTAATCATGACTTCAGGCACTGTAAGATGTCTTCAGTCATCTAGGAGTTAGCGTGTAGAGACTAATTTGTATGATATCCCCGCATACTATACACACAAAGACATAGGGGGTTTCTGCACTCCCATCTCTATGTAACACATTTTCAGAAGCAGCAAGAACATGGAGGACATTATAAAGCTGTACTGAGCTGTGTAACTGTGAATCCAACTCTGGAGGGAGATAAAAAAAACTTATTTGAAAACAGTAGCCTGGGTTTTGTATGTGCCTCTGTCTTTCTTGCTACTTTGCACTCTGTTCTCTCTCCTTCTATGCCATCCTACTTCTCTTTCTCTTCAGTGGATTGGTAGTTTGTCTTCTTTACACCAAAAATGAATTTTTACAGCTTTTCAAGTGACTTCTGAGTTCAGTAGGCAGATGGGAAGGGCTGAAGAGACTTCTAAAATAAATCTTCTTCCCCACTTTTAAGATTTGTTACGTTTCTTTTGTTTGTTTGATTTATGCAGTTTGTTGAAATGACACAATTCACTTTATTCTGAAGATAAGTGGGAGCCCTGTAAGGTTATACCCACAAGCTGCAGTTCTGGTGCAACTGTCGCGGGCGGAGGAGGGGACGCTGTGCTCTCCCACTGCTCGGGTCCGGCTGCTGCTGCTGCTGCTCGGTGGTGGCGCGAGCGGTGGGCCGGATCCCGGGGACTCGAGCGGCGTTCCTCGCCCGTGAGTGAAAAGGGGTTTGGTTTTGGGGATTTATATTGTCCGTGACGCCACCCACGGTTGTGGTGAGATTGGTGACACCACCGCTGCTCTGGACGGGGATCCCGGGAGCGATGACAGGGAGCAGCTTGGATGTTGGTTCTCCACTCCGTGGGTAGGGGGTTGGTTGGTCCCGGGGCCCAGTGATGGGGTAGGGATGGATGGCAGGCGGGTTACGGGGCCTGGCAAGGTGCAGGGTCGCGGGGGCAGCGCTGTGCCGCACGGCACGGTGGTACTCACTCAGCCAATGATGTACACAAAGTCTCCGGTAAAACAAACGGCTGGATGGACAGGTCCCAAAGACGGCTGCGGTGTTTCTCCTCCTGGCAGGTTGATGGTGACTGCCTTTCCCTGCACCTGTGTAGTGTAAACGGTTCCAATGGGTTCCCACCGGTAACTCGCTCCCCAGCTTGAAGATTGCGGAAGGAGCCCCTTTTGCCTGCAGGCTCTGGCCCTGGGAACTTTAGCCTTGGCGGTGACTGTGTTTCCCTCTAACGGTTGGACTGTTGCCTTCTGTCGGGACTTGGCTGCTGGGAAACCCAGGAGGTTCCCTTCGCTAACGGATTTGACAAATTGCACAGCGACTCCTAGCCTTGCCAGGGGTCCGTAAGCCCCTGCCGGATGGTGCTGGCTTCTCTTTGCGTACCGGTCCAGTACCGCCGGGCCACCGCCCGTCCACGGTCCTTACGGCTAGCTCCAATAGGCCTCTCCTGCAGACGGTCACCACCGTCTGCCAACCTTGCTGTCCCGTCCGGGCCACACACCCGGACCACTTTCTGTCTGCTCCTTTACCACTTCACTCCTTCCACTTCAAACTTTAAAACTCAACTCTTTCCTTTTCCCACCTCCAGGACTGTGAACTCCTCGGTGGGCGGGACCAACCCCCTGGCCCACCCCCTGGTGTGGACATCAGCCCCTGGAGGGAGGCAACAAGGGTTTTTGTCTGACTTTGGTGTGCCTGACCGGGAGTGTGGGGTGTGTTGGTGTAGTGCTTGTGACGTCCTGGCTTGTCCAGGGCGCCACACAACCACAAAAATGCACCCTGTGGCCAAAAAATGTATAAAAAAACACATACGCTTTTGGTGTGTTTTTGATCATGCATTTTTCTATGCATTTTTTAACACCAATGGGTGAAAAGCACAGGGAAAAATGCATAAAAAATTTGATATGCTGCAGTTTTGTTGTCACTTCAAAACTGCTGCCCTTCAAAAAAGCAACATGCCCACAACAAATATGAAATCTCATAGACAGTGCTGGGGAAGGAAAAGTATACAGTTTATGGTGACTAAAAGGTCACTGAAAATGCATCAAAAACTGCAGCCTACGCATAGGCCCTAAGTTGGACTCACAGCATTCAGGAAGTGATGATGTATCCCAGTGATTTTGTCAGGTGGTGCTAAGCTGGCCCTAAAGGGTGCTTTACACGCTGCGACATCGCCAACGACATATTGTCGGGGTCACGGTGTTTGTGACGCACATCCGGCGTCGTTAGCGACATCGCAGCGTGTGACAGCTAGGAGCGACGATCAACGATCGCAAAAACGTCAAAAATCGTTGATCGTTGACATGTCGCTCCTTTACAGAATATCGTTGGTGGTGCATGCCGCTGGTTGTTCGTCGTTCCTGCGGCATCACACATCGCTATGTGTCACACCGCAGGAACGACGAACATCTCCTTACCTGCATCCACCGGCAATGAGGAAGGAAGGAGGTGGGTGGGATATTTCGCCCGCTCATCTCCGCCCCTCCGCTTCTATTGGACGGCTGCCGTGTGACGTCGCTGTGACGCCGCACGAACCGCTCCCTTAGAAAGGAGGTGGTTCACCAGCCACAGCGTCGTTGCAGGGAAGGTAAGTCCGTGTGACGGGTGTAAGCAATGTTGTACGCCATGGGCAGCGTTTTGCCTGTGACACACAACCGACGGGGGCGGGTACGCTCGCTAGCGATATCAATAACGATATCGCAGAGTGTAAAGTGCCCTTAAGACTGTGGGCCCTGTGCTCACCTTGACCCTGAAGGTACCCTGATGGTAGGGAGGTCTAGGTCACTACCCTGGCCCTGTCTCCTGTCCGGCCCTGTCCTAATACCTCTCCCAGACCACCAACCCTGGGATGGGCTGGACACAAATTAATAACCTATTAAAGACACAGATAAGGGAAAAAACTGAAACACGCTCACAATGAAAATAACCACAGAGGAGAGACAAAACGACACTGGAGGGAATAAACCTAAAGGGGTAGGAGTTATTCACACCAGGGAACTCTCAAAAAGAGCAAACAACAAATATACTGGTCACCAAATAGAGGAATGCCTCAGACACTGGGATTTCGCAACTGCAAGCAGCAACTATCTTCAACGATGGTACAGAAAACTCCCTAGACTTAAATAGGAAGAGACTAGCCAGAAATGGTGATTAGCAAACCTGGTTCACTGAGAAGCAAGCCACTGCTCCACAAGGCATTAACTCCTAAAGTGTCAGAAGCAGAGATGACTAAAACAACCGACACCTGACAGAACAGAGCGACTTACAGAAACCAAGTTGATTGTTGGAAATGTGTACAGAGTCCAAAAAAATAGTTATCCATAAACGTGGAACCGCACCGCGCATGACAGATTTGCTGTCTCTTTTAGTGATTGTGAAACCTTTTTAACTGCATTCATGGACAAGGGGCTGCTGATAAGTCTTTGGCTTTGTGATCTTTTTTTGTTTGGTTGGTAATGAAAGTTACATCACATGAAAGTCTTATGTGTCTAATATACAGTATGTTTTCAAAATTCTGTATTTGTTGTTTAAGGAAACAGTGTTCTACGCACGTGGGAAAACAAAATGGCGGAGTCTAATGCGATATTCTCAGCAACTGAGAGCAGAGGAGGGATAAAATTCTTTTTTCTGCAAGGAGAGTCCGTGAAGGATATTCATGGTGCTATGTCGCAGACATTGGGGGATCAATGCCCTTTATATTCCACAGTTAAGAACTCGGTTGCCAAATTTAAAATGGGCCACTTCAGCACCAATGATGAGGAATGTCCTGGATGATCGTGAGTGGTTGTTGTTCCGGAGATCGTTGATGCTGTGCACAATCTCATACTGGGGAATCGACGAATTTAAGCTAAAGCAATAGCAGACATCATGGGAATTTCCTGTGAACGTGTTTGTGTCATTATCCATGAACATTTGGACATGAGGAAGCTATCTACAAAGTGGGTCCCCAAATGTTTGACAACAGATCAGAGAAGCAGGCAAGTGAAAACTTCCCAGTCCATTTGTCAGCGTTTCCGGACTGATAGGAACTTCCTGTATTGACTAGTCACTACAGATGAGACCTGGATTTATTTGTCTGACCTTAAAAACAAGGAGCAGTCACAAGAGTGGAAGCACAGTGGTTCTCCTCATCCAAAGAAGTTCAGGGTGCAAAAATCAGCCACTAAGGTGATGGCATCTGTGTTCTGGGATAATGAGGGCGTGCTGCTAGTGGACTACCTTAAAAAGCATTCCACCATCAATGCAAGGTATTATATTGAACTTTTGGACCAATTTAAGGCAGCTCTGAAGACCAAAAGGCACGGCAAGCTGTCCAAAAGAATCTTGTTCCTGCAAGACAATGTCTCCTCTCACACTGCACAAGTGACCATGGCAAAACTGGCAGAGCTGGGCTTCCAGCTGGTTGACCACCCACCTTATTCATCAGATCTAGCTCCCTCCAACTTTCATCTGTCTCCAAACCTGAAGAAACACCTCAAGTGTTTCAAATTTCACACCATTTCTGATTCCATTGCTGCTAAGAATGGCTGGTTTGAGGCATAACCAAAATCCTTCTTTTTGCTAAGCTTACAGGACTTGGAATACCGATGTAAGAAGTGTGTTGACATCAGTGGAGAGTATGTGGAATAAATGTAAAGTTTCATCATCCTATCTCGCTTCTTTCTGGGTAAACCAAAGATTTATCATCAGCCCCTCATATAAAGAATACTAGGTATTATACTATTATAAATAAAAGTGCTTCGAGCTTCTGTTTTAGGCATGGAGTAAAGTGGCCTGAATCAGCCTTGGATGTGGCCTATTTTTGGGTTATGCTCTTTCTTTTCTATGTAGGCTATATTATTGCCAAAACAAGTGTCTCGTCTTCCAGCTTCTTTAATAAAGTTTAACTACAGTTCAGAGGTGAACATTTTTGTTTCTGCAGGAATAAAATATGTGTATTTCAGATTTTATTTTGATATCTTCACTGGTGTACAGGACGTACACCTCATTTCATGTCGGGCAAGAAAAGTCATTCTGCAAACCCTAACTTGCAGAAATACCCTATATTTTTGCTAAATTTGGTGTTGATAGATGAGTCATTAGCAGTGACAGTTGTGAAGGTTACCGCTAAGGTTCTATTTTATTTTTGCAGTATGCCTCAGATGGCATAGTTCTACATAGTCATAGCAAATTAAAGAAATCACATAATGAAAAAATTATTGCATTGAAAGCCTGATTAAAAGTCATGACCCAAATCTACTCAGACAATTATCCTTCTAAAAATGTAATTTTATGTGAGTCAAAGTTACATCTGCTGATTTAGCTTTAAATAATGAAACCATTGCATACTGTTATAGCTCAAATATTGAACAATTTTTATCATAAGTAGCAGTAGAGGAATTCTACCGAAGAAAAGTTCTCTTTATAAGAAATAAAAATGAAAATCTAAACAAATATGGGGGCATTTTTATAGGTTTTCTGATGTAGGTTAATTGTATGGAATATTCTTATTAGGTATTTATGGCATATTTGAAGATTTATGGACATTTTATATGTGCTGGCGACAAAACATTACCGTAATTATGAAGACTGTGATTTAGTAATTTTTGTTTGGACAGGTTTACTGTACGATAACCTAAATAGACTTGGAAATTCTGAAAAGGATAAATGATTGGCTTTAATTGGCTAAGTCACAGAAAGTGCTACATATTTAGTAATTTAACCATCTTATAGAACTATATCATGAATATATGAGAAAATACCACAATGCCAGTAGGTTCATACAAACAAAATCTGGTGCCTATAATGGAAAAGAAATGTTATGAGTGCCACACACAATAGATTACTTTTCATCTTTCAGCTGGCATCCATTATGCCAAAGTTTTCCATAAACAGAAGTGCTTGCTCGGCCAACTGCTCTTGACTTATCTCGCAGTTGATTATCTTCACCATAATCAAAAGGATGGGCAGTGGAGTTGAGCGTGTATTGAAACATTCGTGTTTGCAATACTCGTAACGTGTACTTTGTACTATTCACGAATTCGTTCCGAATAGCGAGTACGATGCAAGTCAATGGGAAATACAAGTATTTTCCGCTGATTGGGAAATGTGAGCAATTTACTGCTGGATTCCAGCAGAAAATTACTTGCATTTCCTAGTGACTTTCATTGTACTCGCTATTCGGAACGAAAAACGCAAGTATTATACAGTACTGTACTCGTTACGAGGATTGCAAACACGAATATTTTGATACTCGCTCAACTCTAATTGGCAGTAACAAATTGGACATGCCGGATACTTATCTCTTTCAACATCTTTGGTAAAGAGTTTGGAGGTTAGAATTCATATTTAATTGTAGATTGAGCCCTCCGATATTGATTTGGCTGATAGTCTAATGTGTACTGGGCCTTTAGTCTTCTGAAATTATTTAAAGAATAGTAAATTGAACATCAGTTGTTCAAAAGATATTGAAGGGCTTCATTAAAGGGTTGATAATCAAAGACTTGTATATGTATAAAATAATATACAGCTCTGTTACTCACCCTTCCCATATACAGCATTGCTTCCGTGCCACTGCTCCTATACATTGATAGGCTTCAATGGTGGATTTATGACAAACGTTTAGGTGACTTCTGCAGACAATCACTGGCCTCAGCAGCTCTACCCATGAGCCGCTGAGTCCATTGATTGGCTGCAGCTGTCAAGTGTGTTGTAGGCATGATATCACCCCTGTAGCCTATTAACAGATCAGAGTAATGGCTGAGGGGCAGTGCAAGTGATGAGGAGGGTAAGTAACAGCTCTGAATATTATTTTATACATTTACAAAAGCTTTGCACTCTGTGACTCACACTATTATGAAATTTCAGCATATAGTGTGCTGGGACTGTGCATTCAGATCACTGCTGCTGGGATAATGGTGATCACCATTTTTTTTTCCTTTTCTTCCTTCCCTAAGCGCAAAAATAGTGGGGTGGGCCAGCATGTCAGCCAATCCCAGACACACACACAGCTAAGTGGACTTTTTGCCAGAGAAGCAAGGGCATGTGTCATAGGCTGTCCATGTCACATGTCCTTGCATTATAAAAATGGACATTTTGTTCCAGCACGGCATTATCTGCCTTCTGCGTCTGGATGTCAGTCACCTTTCACGCAGCTCCTGTCGCCGGTCCTGCTGTGTACGCTATACACAAAGTGTTCTACAGATTAGGGACAGAATATTATTTCAGCCCTTTTAAGGGATAATTACAGCTGGCTCAGAGCCATAGGTGACCGTGGAAACAGTTTTTAAGAGCTACAGATAACAGCGTATGTGTAGCTAAGCTCAGGGAGTTCCTTGCAGCATTTCACCATTAGGAGGGATAGAAAGTGAGGCTTCCTTTCCTCTACACTGACCCAAAACATGGCCACTGTACCCTTCTGCCCTTTTTAGCAAAGCCATTTTAATTGCAGAGTGCTGTCAGTTAGTGCCATCCAAAGAGTGGCTGCTGTCCTCCATTATTGTGGTACTTGTGCCAAGCAAGTCCCACCACCTCTGCATTCTCCCCTCCTGCACATTTTTGTAAAGGCATTTTAATTTAAAAGAGTGCTGCCAGGTAGTGGCATCCTAAAAGTGGCTGTTGGACGTCATTAGTGTCCCACTGGTGCCAAGCAATTTCCAGCACCTCTGCATAGCACCCTCCTGCTCATTTTTACTAAGCTATTATAATAGCAAACACTGAGGAAACTTAGTGGCATCCAAAAAGTGGCTGTTGGACTTCATTAGTGTCCCACTGGTGCCAAGCAATTTCCAGCACCTCTGCATTGCACCCTCAAGCTCATTTTTACTAAGCCATTATAATAGCAAACACTGAGGAAACTTAGTGGCATCCTAAAAGTGGATGTTGGACTTCATTAGTGTCCCACTGGTGCCAAGCAATTTCCAGCACCTCTGCATAGCACCCTCCTGCTCATTTTTACTAAGCTATTATAATAGCAAACACTGAGGAAACTTAGTGGCATCCAAAAAGTGGCTGTTGGACTTCATTAGTGTCCCACTGGTGCCAAGCAATTTCCAGCACCTCTGCATTGCACCCTCAAGCTCATTTTTACTAAGCCATTATAATAGCAAACACTGAGGAAACTTAGTGGCATCCTAAAAGTGGATGTTGGACTTCATTAGTGTCCCACTGGTGCCAAGCAATTTCCAGCACCTCTGCATTGCACCCTCCTGCTCATTTTTACTAAGCTATTATAATAGCAAACACTGAGGAAACTTAGTGGCATCCAAAAAGAGGCTGTTTGACTTCATTAGTGTCCCACTGGTGCCAAGCAATTTCCAGCATCTCTGCATTGCACCCTCAAGCTCATTTTTACTAAGCCATTATAATAGCAAACACTGAGGAAACTTAGTGGCATCCTAAAAGTGGCTGTTGGACTTCATTAGTGTTCCACTGGTGCCAAGCAATTTCCAGCACCTCTGCATTGCACCCTCCTGCTCATTTTTACTATGCTATTATAATTGCAAACTGTGCTGCCAGTTTAAGGGCCATAGTTGCATTGTCCGGGATAGTCAGTGTTGTTTCTTCTGCTGTCAATAAAGCTAGACCACCTCTGCAATCTACACCACCTCTCAATTTTTACTACCACATTTTAAGTGGACAATCTTGTCGCAATCAAAATGAGTGGCAAAATGACAGATGCTGGTGGAAAGGGGAACAGGCGTGTTGGAAAAGGAAAAAAAGTTTGTGTCTGTGGGGAAGGTGGCAAAGCTCCATTAACATCTGCTGAAGATAGGCCATCTTCCAGCAAAAGTAAGATGTCTACTACTTTCCGTGGACAATCCGATGTGCTCCCATTTTTCCAAGGTAGATGATGCCCAAAAAAAGAACATGCTTGAATGGATCTCAAGTGCTCCAACAAGTGCCCTCTCCTCCACCTCAACTACCGCATCCAAAAAAAACCAGTCCTCTGAGTTGTCATCCCAATCACACTTGCTTTCTCCCAGCTCTCAAGTCTCCATCCGCCCTGCACAGTATGGTGGAACAGAGATGGCTGAGTCTGCAGAGCTGTTCAGTCACACTATAGTTTGGAAATCAAAGGTCTGCTCCCAAGCTACAGTGAGTACAGTCCAGGAAATGGTCTGCAGTGATACCCAGAACCTTTGTGACTCAGATTTAGGCCATGATGACCAAGTTTCTGAGCATAATGTTGATTCTTATTCACAAACTGTAACACCTGTTGTTATAGACAATGAGGAACATACTGATGATGATGAGACGCAGATACCAGATTGGGATGACAACTTAAATATTCGGTCAAGGCAGAAAGAGGCTCGGTCTGAGGCTGAGGGGAGTACAAACACAACGCTTGATAAGGAAGTTCTAGATCCCACCTACTGTCAACCCACAGTCAGGCACTCGAGGAGGTCAACAGAGGCGGTGGAGGAGGATGCAACTGATGACGAAGTTACCTTGCGCCTTCCTGGACAGAGGAGGAGTACTGGTAGCATGTCTACAACTGCATCCTCAGCCACCACTCTGCCTCTGAGCACTAGTCGGGGTGGCTCAGCAGGTCGCATGTCCTCTAAGCCTTGCCTAGCTTGGTCCTTTGTTGACCTTGCAAAGGTTCGCCCAAATCATGTGATCTGTAAAATTTGTCAGGATTCTGTTAGTAGAGGCAAAAACCTCAGCAGTTTGACAACTTCTTCCATGAATCGTCACATGACTAAATATCATATTTCCCAGTGGGAAGCTCACCGTGCTACAATGCGGCCTAGCGGAGCGGACCATAAACCGCCTTCCCCTTCCAGTGCATCCGCGCACTCTTCATCCTCTAGGACTGTGGGGACAGCTGTCACACCTGGTTTTCAATGCACAACTTCCCCACTGTAACCGCAACAGGCAGTTTGCTTGGTAGGTCATCAGTTGGTTTGGAAGGGGAAACAAGTGCGTGTGTACAGCTCTCTCAGACATCGATAGCACCAACGTTGGATGAAGGCAACATCATGTCTACGCCTGCACTTTCCTCACAAACCTGCATTTTTCCAGGGACATACTACTCACCACCGTCTACACACAGCAGCCAGATCTCTTCTTGCTGCACTACCTCCAACATGACCCTCGTATTGTCAAAATTAGAAGTGATGATGATTACTGGCTTGCCACACTATTAGATCCCCGGTACAAGTCCAAATTTTGTGACATAATTCCAGCCATAGAAAGGGACGCACATATGCAGGAGTATCGGCAAAAGATGGTACTCGATCTTAGCTCGGCTTTTCCACCAAACAACCGTGGTGCAGGGAGTGAATCTCCCAGTTGTAACTTGACAGACATGGGACGGTCTCGTCATCTTCAACAGTCTACCCGTACCAGCAGCACCATATCTGGTGCTGGTAACAGCAATTTTATTGAATCTTTTCACAATTTTTTTTAGACCATCCTTTGCAAGGCCACCAGAGACAACAAGTCTGACACATAGTCAACGGCTGGAGAGGATGATACAGGAGTATCTCTAAATGAACATCGATGCCATGACTTTGCAAATGGAGCCTTGCTCATTTTGGGCTTCAAATCTTGAAAAATGGCCAGAGCTCTCCACTTACGTCTTGGGAATCTTGTCGTGTCCAGCTGCCAGCGTTGTCTCAGAACGTGTCTTCAGTGCTGCTGGGTGTGTGCTGACAGATAAGCGCACGCGTCTGTCCAGTGACAATGTGGATAGACTAAGGTTCATCAAAATGAACAAGTCATGGATCCACAAGGAATTTACTACCCCTGTGTCATCCTGGGGAGAGTAAATGCTTGTGGATTTGGAATGTGCTTGATGCAAATCTACCTGTGAAGTGTACAACTGGGGCACAAGTGCTGCCACTGAAGGGGTGTCTGTGTGGCCCAATTTTTGGAAAAAAGGGAGACTCTGCTTGGAGTAACCCTTGCTGTGTTTTTAAAAAGGAGCCAAGATGAACAAGTCATGGTTCAGCAAAGACTTTGCTACCTACCCCTTTGTCATCTTGGGGACGGTTAAGGATGGCGTATATTTGAATGTGCTTGATGCAAATCTACCTGTGAAGTGTACAACTGGGGCACAAGTGCTGCCACTGAAGGGGTGTCTGTGTGGCCCAATTTTTGGAAAAAAGGGAGACTCTGCTTGGAGTAACCCTTGCAGTGTTTTTAAAAAGGAACCAAGATGAACAAGTCATGGTTCAGCAAAGACATTGCTACCTACCCCGGTGTCATCCTGGGGACAGTTAAGGATGGCGTATTTTTGAATTTGCTTGATGCAAATCTACCTGTGAAGTGTACAACTGGGGCACAAGTGCTGCCACTGAAGGGGTGTCTGTGTGGCCCAATTTTTGGAAAAACGGGAGACTCCGCTTGGAGTAACCCTTGCTTACAGTGTTTCTAATAATGATCCAAGATGAACAGATCGGGGATCAGAAAAGACTTTGCTACCTACCCCGGTGTCATCCTGGGGACGGTTAAGGATGGCGTATTTTTGAATGTGCTTGATGCAAATCTACCTGTGAAGTGTATAACTGGGGCACAAGTGCTGCCACTGAAGGGGTGTCTGTATGGCCCAATTTTTGGAAAAAAGGGAGACTCCACTTTGAGTCACCTTGTGGTGTTTTACATCATTTTAGAAGGGCATGCCATGCCTATATCTGTGTCTCCTCCTCTTTTTCCTTGTCCAGCTCTTTTGTTTTCGCATGAGTATATGTCCTTGTCACTTTCCCATGTGTTTGTGTTGTGTTGTGAGTTGTTTGTCACCTTTTGGACACCATTGAGGGTGTTTTCTAGGTGTTTTTATGTGTTTGTGATTG
This sequence comes from Anomaloglossus baeobatrachus, assembly GCF_048569485.1. Classification (NCBI taxonomy): domain Eukaryota; kingdom Metazoa; phylum Chordata; class Amphibia; order Anura; family Aromobatidae; genus Anomaloglossus; species Anomaloglossus baeobatrachus. Next base: position 812,982,522 of record NC_134353.1, on the reverse strand, counting down.
CCTGCCATTGTTTTCTATGGGTTCGAGTGGTTCGCCGAACCGAATTCGAACTAGACCTCCGTTCGCTAATCTCTAAACTCAACACAACCATTAATGTCTAAACCGCTAGAAACAACAGTGAGTACACCCTAAGTAAAAATGGCCAAATTGTGCCAATCTAACCATTTTCCCTCCCTGTGTCATGTAACTCATCAGTATTACAAGGTTTCAGGTCTGAATGGGGAGCAGGTGTGTTAAATTTGGTGTTACCACTCTCACACTCTCTCATACCGGTCACTGCAAGTTCAACATGGCATCTCATGGGAAAGAATTCTCTGAAGATCTGAAAAATAGACTTGTTGCACTACATAAAGATGGCATAGACTATAAGGAACAAGACTGACTATGTGTCGAAACTAGAGTTGAGCGCGGTTCGTGGTTCGTGGTTCTCCAGTTCGCGGCTCGAGTGATTTTGGGGGCTGTTCTAGATCGAACTAGAACTCGAGCTTTTTGATAAAAGCTCGATAGTTCTAGATACGTTCGAGAACGGTTCTAGCAGCAAAAAAACCAGCTAATTCCTAGCTGGCTTTCCGCTGTAATAGTGTAAGTCACTCTCTGACTCACACTATTATGACATTTCAGTGTATAGTGTGCGGGAACAGCGCGTTCAGATCACTGCTGTATGGATAATGGCGATCGCCATTTTTTTTTTTTCCTTGTCTTCCTTCCCTAAGCGCGCGCGTGTAGTGGGGAGGGCCAGCATGTCAGCCAATCCCAGACACACACACAGCTAAGTGGACTTTTAGCCAGAGAAGCAACGGCATGTGTGATAGGATGTCCATGTCACATGTCCCTGCATTATAACAACGAGTATCTGCCCGTCCGGACGCCATTATCTCTTCTGCGTCCTTGGTGTCAGACATCACTGGCGCAGCTCCTATCGCCGATACAGCTGTATACGCTCCATACACAGCGCTGGACAGCATAGGGATAGCACTTTCTATCAGTCCTTTTAAGGGCTCATACCGGCAGGGTCAGAGCCATAGGTGACAGGTCCTGAAAACAGAGTTTAACAGCTACACAAGATGACAGCGTCTGTGTAGCTAAGGTCAGGGATTTCCTCACTGCATTTCCCCATTAGGAGGGATAGAAAGGCAGGCTTCCTTTACTCTACCCAGAGACCCACAACCCTGCCACTGTACCCTCCTGCCCTTTGCACACTCCAACTCATTGTTACTAAGCCATTATACTAGCAAACACTGAGTGAACTTAGTGGCATCCTAAACATGGCTATTGGACTTCTGTATAGTGCCAGTAGTCCACAGATATTTGCAGCACGTCTGCCTGCATTGCACACTCAAACTCATTGTTACTAAGCCATTATACTAGCAAACACTGAGTGAACCTAGTGGCATCCTAAACGTGGCTATTGGACTTCTGTATAGTCCCACTAGTGCACAGATATTTGCAGCACGTCTGCCTGCATTGCACACTCAAACTCATTGTTACTAAGCCATTATACTAGCAAACACTGAGTGAACCTAGTGGCATCCTAAACGTGGCTATTGGACTTCTGTATAGTCCCACTAGTGCACAGATATTTGCAGCACGTCTGCCTGCATTGCACACTCAAACTCATTATAACTAAGCCATTATACTAGCAAACACTGAGTGAACCTAGTGGCATCCTAAACGTGGCTATTGGACTTGTGTATAGTCCCACTAGTGCAGAGATATTTGCAGCACGTCTGCCTGCATTGCCCACTCAAACTCATTGTTACTAAGCCATTATACTAGCAAACACTGAGTGAACCTAGTGGCATCCTAAACGTGGCTGTTGGACTTCTGTATTGTCCCACTAGTGCAAAGATATTTGCAGCACGTCTGCCTGCATTGCACACTCAAACTCATCGTTACTAAGCCATTATACTAGCAAACACTAAGTGAACTTATTGGCATCCTAAACGTGGCTATTGGACTTCTGTATAGTCCCACTAGTGCAAAGATATTTGCAGCATGTCTGCCTGCATTGCACACTCAAACTCATTGTTACTAAGCCATTATACTAGCAAACACTGAGTGGACCTAGTGGCATCTTAAACGTGGCTATTGAACTTCTGTATAGTCCCACTAGTGCACAGATATTTGCAGCACGTCTGCCTGCATTGCACACTCAAACTCATTATAACTAAGCCATTATACTAGCAAACACTGAGTGAACTTAGTGGCATCCTAAACGTGGCTATTGGACTTCTGTATTGTCCCACTAGTGCAAAGATATTTGCAGCACGTCTGCCTGCATTGCACACTCAAACTCATTGTTACTAAGCCATTATACTAGCAAACACTGAATGAACCTAGTGGCATCCTAAACGTGGCTATTGGACTTCTGTATAGTCCCACTAGTGCACAGATATTTGCAGCACGTCTGACTGCATTGCACACTCAAACTCATTATAACTAAGCCATTATACTAGCAAACACTGAGGAAACTTAGTGGCATCCTAAACGTGGCTATTGGACTTCTGTATAGTCCCACTAGTGCACAGATATTTGCATCCCCTCTGCCTGCATTGCACACTCAAACTCATTGTTACTTAGCCATTATACTAGCAAACACTGAGGAAACTTAGTGGCATCCTAAAAGTGGCTGTTGGACTTCTGTATTGTCCCACTAGTGCAAAGATATTTGCAGCACGTCTGCCTGCATTGCACACTCAAACTCATTGTAGCTAAGCAATTATACTAGCAAACACTGAGTGAACCTAGTGGCATCCTAAACGTGGCTATTGGACTTCTGTATAGTCCCACTAGTGCAAAGATATTTGCAGCACGTCTGCCTGCATTGCACACTCAAACTCATTGTTACTAAGCCATTATACTAGCAAACACTGAGTGAACCTAGTGGCATCCTAAAAGTGGCTATTGGACTTCTGTATAGTCCCACTAGTGCACAGATATTTGCAGCACGTCTGCCTGCATTGCACACTCAAACTCATTATAACTAAGCCATTATACTAGCAAACACTGAGTGGACCTAGTGGCATCTTAAACGTGGTTATTGAACTTCTGTATAGTCCCACTAGTGCACAGATATTTGCAGCACGTCTGCCTGCATTGCACACTCAAACTCATTTGTTACTAAGCCATTATACTAGCAAACACTGAGGAAACTTAGTGGCATCCTAAAAGTGGCTGTTGGACTTCTGTATTGTCCCACTAGTGCAAAGATATTTGCAGCACGTCTGCCTGCATTGCACACTCAAACTCATTGTTACTAAGCCATTATACTAGCAAACACTGAGTGAACCTAGTGGCATCCTAAACGTGGCTATTGGACTTCTGTATAGTCCCACTAGTGCAAAGATATTTGCAGCACGTCTGCCTGCATTGCACACTCAAACTCATTGTTACTAAGCCATTATACTAGCAAACACTGAGTGAACCTAGTGGCATCCTAAAAGTGGCTATTGAACTTCTGTATAGTCCCACTAGTGCACAGATATTTGCAGCACGTCTTCCTGCATTGCACACTCAAACTCATTTGTTACTAAGCCATTATACTAGCAAACACTGAGGAAACTTAGTGGCATCCTAAAAGTGGCTGTTGGACTTCTTTATAGTCCCACTAGTGCACAGATATTTGCAGCACGTCTGCCTGCATTGCACACTCAACCTCATTTGTTACTAAGCCATTATACTAGCAAACACTGATGAAACTTAGTGGCATCCTAAAAGTGGCTGTTGGACTTCTGTATTGTCCCACTAGTGCAAAGATATTTGCAGCACCTCTGCCTGCATTGCACACTCAAACTCATTGTTACTAAGCCATTATACTAGCAAACACTGAGTGAACCTAGTGGCATCCTAAACGTGGCTATTGGACTTCTGTATAGTCCCACTAGTGCAAAGATATTTGCAGCATGTCTGCCTGCATTGCACACTCAAACTCATTGTTACTAAGCCATTATACTAGCAAACACTGAGTGAACCTAGTGGCATCCTAAACGTGGCTATTGGACTTCTGTATAGTCCCACTAGTGCACAGATATTTGCAGCACGTCTGCCTGCATTGCACACTCAAACTCATTATAACTAAGCCATTATACTAGCAAACACTGAGTGGACCTAGTGGCATCTTAAACGTGGCTATTGAACTTCTGTATAGTCCCACTAGTGCACAGATATTTGCAGCACGTCTGCCTGCATTGCACACTCAAACTCATTTGTTACTAAGCCATTATACTAGCAAACACTGAGGAAACTTAGTGGCATCCTAAACGTGGCTATTGGACTTCTCTATAGTCCCACTAGTGCACAGATATTTGCAGCACGTCTGCCTGCATTGCACACTCAAACTCATTGTTACTTACTAAGACATTATAATACCAAAAATTGATTAAACTTTGTGGCATACAAGAAGTGGCTGTTGTACTCCATTAGTGGCCCACTGGTGCAAATCTATGTGCAGCACCTGTGCAGGACACCCTCCTGCTCTGTTTTTAATAAGCTATAATGATAGCAAAAAATACTGCCATTTAATGGCATCATAGAACTGGATGTTGTATTACATTATTGTCCCACTGGTGCCAAGCTATTTCTAGCACCTGTGCAGGACACCCTCATGCACATTTTGCTACGCTAATGTTATAGCAAACTCAGGGAATTCATTGCTACATTTGATAATTCGGAGGGATAGAAAGTGAGGCTTCCTTTATCTTTTCCTTCTGTTCATAGACAGCATCTCCAAGTCCACACCCGAAGAGCAATTTCTCCTCCACGTTTAAGTGTTGAGAGGCAGCTAGTGCGCATGCATGTGCCGATTTACCCCAGCTGCAGCCTAACTACAGTGTTTCGCCTAGTGAGTATGCTCAGCCTGACTGTGCCATTCCTGACGCTAAGTCTTCATTTCGGGATACAGCGCATGCTCCCACACTTAGTGTGAAAAGCCTCTTTGTACAGGTACTTGCATTCCGTGCCGGGTCTAAGTCCTGGTTTGTGCCGAGACACCATGCTAAAGCTGATAGTCTTTTTTCAGAGACTCTATTTCATGCAACTGACCATGCTCAGGCACTTACTGCATCAGAAACTAGGTCCGGTAATGAACTCTTTGGCCCTGCCCCTGATGTGGGGGGGCCCATATAGACCACAGGGCATCAGGTGTCCTGACAATGTGGCCAGGCCACTCCCAAATGGCTTGCAGAGGCCCGCCCCTATGACTTGTCACCTCATTATTGATGGTCAGACGATGGCTGGTGAGGTGTTTGTGTCGTGGCAGCCATGAGGTCATTATTCAAGTTGCGGTTCCAAATAGGACGCTAGTTATGCCACTCATGACGTGTCACTCTGCTTTTGTCTCCAGGAGGTGCATTGTGGTCCACCCTGGTTTGGGGCGGACCCAGGTTATAAAACGGGCTGGAGCCAACAAGGAGGTGCGCAGTCTTCTATTATGCTCCGAAAGAGCACACCTCCATGTGTTGAACCATTGCGGCTTTAGGCCAGAGGTAGGCAGGGATAGGGCGTCGATGCAGACCGCCACCACAGTTGGTAACGCAGAACTGCTGATAGGGATATATACCTTTCTCTTTCTTTTCTTATTAATTTTAACATAGTATATACCACCTTATCCAAATCTGCCAGTCCCACCGTAACAGATGGTGTTTCTTCATCAAATGTTACTTTTGCTTAACCATCAAACCCACGGACAAAAACTTTTTTCCCCTTTCCAACACACCTGTTCCCCTTTCCACCAGCATTTGTCCTTTTTCAACTCATTTGGTATATGACCAAAAGTGCAACTCTGCAGGGACACCGTACTCAATGCCATCTCAGCCCAGCAGCCAGCCCTCGGTCCCTCAGATGTGGACAAGTAAAAGCCCATTTCCTCCTATCCATGACAAAGCGTTGAGATTCACTCTGTGCAGCACTGGTGTTTAGTGGAAAAGCAGATCTAAGAATCCGTACCACCTTCTGCAGATACTCCTGTATACGTGCGTCCCTTTCTATGGCAGGAATTATTTCGCCAAATTTTGTCTTGTACCGGGGATCTAACAGTGTGGCAACCCAGTAGTTAGCATTACTTCGAATTCGTACAATCCGAGGGTCATGTTGTAGGTAGTGCAGCAAGAAGGCGCTCATGTGTCTTGTGCATCCAGGAGGACCAAGTCCTTGTTTGTTGGTGGCAGAGAGGTGAGAATCGTGCCTCCTTCCTCTGCCCTCTCCCCCCAACCTCGCACAACCGAAATGTGAGCAAGCTCTCACTCATCTGCTGAGTCTTCCATGCCAATCGCAAGTTCGTCCTCCATTTCTTCATGGGCTCCTGCACCTTCCTCAACAATTTTTGCTGATACTATGCGCCCTTGTTAATCCCTATCCCCCACCATGACTGCCGCCTAGGTGCCGCTCACCGTCTGGACCTTGTAGATCTTATTATCCCTTCTGCATATGACTCCTCCTGTACTTCCTCCCCTTCCTCTTGGACCAACACCTGACTCCAAATAATGCTTACAGTGTGCTCCATCTTGTAGATGACCAAATTGTCATGCTGAGAATGGCATCGCTAGTGCTAAACATCTTCGTCGACATTTGTAAACTGTGTAGAAGGGAGCATAGGTCCTTGATCTGACACCACTCCAGCAGCGTGATCTGCACCACCTCTGGATCAAGTTAGCCCAGGGTATACATCATACCGTATTTCAGCAGGGCTCTGCGGTGCTGCCACAGACGCTGCAACATGTGCAGATTCCAATTCCTGCGTGACGGAACATCGCATTTCCGGCGTTTAACCGCCAGACCCTAAGACTTCAGGAGCGATGAAAGTTGTTGAGCTGCTGGGTGCGAAGGATGAAAGTGAGCACATAGCAGCGTGCCCGCTGCACAAGGCCATGTAGGCCGGGATGGTATTTTAAAAATTGCTGGAGAATCAGATTCAACACGTGAGCCATGCAAGGCATGTGTGTCAAAGTGCCCTGACGAAGGGCCGCAGACAGGTTTGCATCTTTGCCGCACACGGCTGTTAAGTCACCAACGTAGTCCACTCAATCAATTTGTACTCCGGTCGCCAGGTGACAACGTGTTCCTTTCGTGCATAGTGCTGATGATGGGAAAGGAGTCGATGCCTGCGGCGCAGGTGGACGCAGGTTATGGTCACCCACTGGGTTGCGTTACCTTGACAGATACAGAACCACAGGCTGAATGTAGGTGGTGGGTATCTCACAGATGAAGTACCATCATTCAGCTACAACCAATGGGAAGACACCACACCCTTTTTTAGGCCCCTCCTGTCTGCAAACCACTGCCAGACAAAGCTATGAACCTTTTGTTACTGTTACCCCCAGTTCAGTTTTATGAGTTTGTGTGCTTGTTACCTGACTACTTTTCCTGCTTGCTGTTTATGTACCTCGTTGGCCGATCCGCATTTCACCTCTGCTTGTTTTCTGATTAAGTCCTGGCCATCCCATTCTGTTCCTCTTCCTCAATTAATGTTTTTGACCCTGCATGACTACTATTCTCTGGAACTGCAGCCTTCCAAAGGTATTGATCAACTTGGGCCCTGTGTAATTCCAAATCACTGTATAGGGGTTAAAGGGTTTCAGGGTTCTGGGTGTCCAGCTTGGTGAGTGGCTTGCCTCTAGCCTATCCTTTACAGCCCATCTGAGTGTGTCGATCCAGGCAGGCGTTACACCGTGCCCTGGTCAGAAGGCCATGTAGGCCGGGATAGTGTTTTAAAAATTGCTGGACAACCAGGTTCAACACGTGAGCCATACAAGGCACGTGTGCCACATTGCCCTGAAGAAGGGTCGCAGACTGGTTTGCATCATTGTCGCACCCGACCTTCCCTGGCTGCTGGTTGAGTGGAGACAACCATTGATGAAACTCGGTCTCACTCTCCAGAACTAACCGTCCACAATTCCTCAGCGGTGTCTCACATTTCCCCTACATTTCAAAGTAAACATTTGACCGCCTGATGGCCTTGAGCTCTGCTGCCAGCATAGTAAGGAGGTGTGTGGGATTCCTTGGGCGCAGTTACAAAGCGGGTGGCCTGACCACACAGGGTTTGGGCCGAGGTGGAGGACCCACACGAGGTTGAGGAGGCAGAAGCAGTGGAGGAACTTGTACATAGAGATGAAGGATTGACACACAAGTCATGTGGACGGCAAGACTTGTACAGCAAACCCTTCTCCATCTCTCACCATAGTTACCCAGTGCCCAGTCAGCAACATGTAACTCTCCTGTCCATGCTTACTGGTCCAAGTATCTGTGGTGAAATGCACCCTGTCACACACAGAGTTTCTCAAGGAATCGGTGAGGTTGTGTGCGACCTACTGTGGTAGCGCGGGCACGCATTTCTTGGAGAAGGAGTGACGACTGGCCATCGGCTCTTGGGGCACTGCAATGGGCATAAGGTCTCGAAAATCCTCGGTCGCAAAAGGGTGTAAAGGCAGCCTTTCTGTTGCCAACAAGTTGCAGATGATGAAACTCAACCTCTTAGGCATGTCATGCCCTTCGAAAATCATGTAAAACACAGCGAGGGGACTCCAACCACAGTCTCCCTCGTTGCCACTAATTGGGCCACACACACCCCACTTGACTGGCATCAGTTGACCCCCCTTTTGAAAAAGAAAAAGATGGTTTGCATGAAGCACTCTCAAAAATACGCGTGCCTTTCCCATCCCCTGGATGACCCAGGGGAAGAAAAGTCCTCTGAGAGCCATGACTTGTTCATCTTGGTTCTTTTAGAAACACAGCGAGGGGACTCCAACCACAGTCTCCCTCGTTGCCACTAATTGGGCCACACACACACCCCACTTGACTGGCATCACTTGATCCCCCTTTTCAAAATGAAAAAGATGCTTTGCATGAAGCACTCTCAAAGATACGCGTGCCTTTCCCATCCCCTAGATGATCCAGGGGAAGAAAACTCCTCTGAGAGCCATGACTTGTTCATCTTGGTTCTTTTAGAAACACAGCGAGGGGACTCCAACCACAGTCTCCCTCGTTGCCACTAATTGGGCCACACACACCCCACTTGACTGGCATCACTTGATCCCCCTTTTCAAAATGAAAAAGATGCTTTGCATGAAGCACTCCCAAAAATACGCGTGCCTTTCCCATCCCCTGGATGACCCAGGGGAAGAAAAGTCCTCTGAGAGCCATGACTTGGTCATCTTGGTTCTTTTAGAAACACAGCGAGGGGACTCCAACCACAGTCTCCCTCGTTGCCACTAATTGGGCCACATACACCCCACTTGACTGGCATCACTTGATCCCCCTTTTCAAAATGAAAAAGATGCTTTGCATGAAGCACTCTCAAAAATACATGTGCCTTTCCCATCCCCTGGATGACCCAGGGGAAGAAAAGTCCTCTGAGAGCCATGACTTGTTCATCTTGGTTCTTTTAGAAACACAGCGAGGGGACTCCAACCACAGTCTCCCTCGTTTCCACTAATTGGGCCACACACACCCCACTTGACTGGCATCAGTTGACCCCCCTTTTGAAAAAGAAAAAGATGCTTTGCATGAAGCACTCTCAAAAATACGCATGCCTTTCCTATCCCCTGGATGACCCAGGGGAAGAAAAGTCCTCTGAGAGCCATGACTTGTTCATCTTGGTTCTTTTAGAAACACAGCGAGGGGACTCCAACCACAGTCTCCCTCGTTTCCACTAATTGGGCCACACACACCCCACTTGACTGGCATCACTTGATCCCCCTTTTCAAAATGAAAAAGATGCTTTGCATGAAGCACTCTCAAAAATACGCGTGCCTTTCCCATCCCCTGGATGACCCAGGGGAAGAAAAGTCCTCTGAGAGCCATGACTTGTTCATCTTGGTTCTTTTAGAAACACAGCGAGGGGACTCCAACCACAGTCTCCCTCGTTGCCACTAATTGGGCCACATACACCCCACTTGACTGGCATCACTTGATCCCCCTTTTCAAAATGAAAAAGATGCTTTGCATGAAGCACTCTCAAAAATACATGTGCCTTTCCCATCCCCTGGATGACCCAGGGGAAGAAAAGTCCTCTGAGAGCCATGACTTGTTCATCTTGGTTCTTTTAGAAACACAGCGAGGGGACTCCAACCACAGTCTCCCTCGTTTCCACTAATTGGGCCACACACACCCCACTTGACTGGCATCAGTTGACCCCCCTTTTGAAAAAGAAAAAGATGCTTTGCATGAAGCACTCTCAAAAATACGCATGCCTTTCCTATCCCCTGGATGACCCAGGGGAAGAAAAGTCCTCTGAGAGCCATGACTTGTTCATCTTGGTTCTTTTAGAAACACAGCGAGGGGACTCCAACCACAGTCTCCCTCGTTTCCACTAATTGGGCCACACACACCCCACTTGACTGGCATCACTTGATCCCCCTTTTCAAAATGAAAAAGATGCTTTGCATGAAGCACTCTCAAAAATACGCGTGCCTTTCCCATCCCCTGGATGACCCAGGGGAAGAAAAGTCCTCTGAGAGCCATGACTTGTTCATCTTGGTTCTTTTAGAAACACAGCGAGGGGACTCCAACCACAGTCTCCCTCGTTTCCACTAATTGGGCCACACACACCCCACTTGACTGTCATCACTTGATCCCCCTTTTCAAAATGAAAAAGATGCTTTGCATGAAGCACTCTCAAAAATACGCATGCCTTTCCCGTCCCCTGGATGACCCAGGGGAAGAAAAGTCCTCTGAGAGCCATGACTTGTTCATATTGGTTCTTTTAGAAACACAGCGAGGGGACTCCAACCACAGTCTCCCTCGTTGCCACTAATTGGGCCACACACACCCCACTTGACTGGCATCAGTTGACCCCCCTTTTGAAAAAGAAAAAGATGCTTTGCATGAAGCACTCTCAAAAATACGCGTGCCTTTCCCGTCCCTTGGCTGACCCAGGAGAAGAAAAGTCCTCTGAGAGCCATGTCCACATTGTCAGTGGACAGACACGTGTGCTTATCTGCCAGCAGACCCCCAGCAGCACTGAAGACAGGTTCCGAGAGAACGCTGGCTGCAGGACACGACAAGATCCCCAAGGCATACGTGGCAATCTCAGGCAATTTATCCAGATTGGAAGCCTAAAATGAGCAGGGCTCAAGTTGCACAGTAATGGCATCGATGTTTCCTTGCATATACTCATATATCTGTGTGTCCTCCTCTTTTTCTTTGTCCAGCTCTTTTGTTTTCGCATGAGTATATGTCCTTGTCACTTTCCCATGTGTTTGTGTTGTGTTGTGAGTTGTTTGTCACCTTTTGGACACCTTTGAGGGTGTTTTCTATGTGTTTGTGAATGCCTGCCATTGTTTCCTATGCAGTTCGAGTTCAGTTCGTCGAACGTTCGACGAACCGAACTCCAACGGGAGCTCCGTTCGGCGAACCGACCTCGAGCCGAACCGCGACCGGTTCGCTCATCTCTAGTCGAAACGCGTAGTTCTACGAGGCATACCCCCCCTGCAATTTACAGCCACACCACTGTATTTTAACTATTTTTGCAAATAAATTTGGATTTTTTAATATACCCCAAGGATCGCGCTGGATTTCCTTCCTTTCAGTAGGATTCCAGGACACTCAGCAGCAGAGCTTTCCGTGCGCTGGATCTGAATGGGGAGCGGTATCTAGCTTATAACGGTGAGCTGAAAGTTTCACCTTTTTCTGCACATAAGAAGATTGCCAGTACGCTAAAACTGAACTGCAGCATGGTGGGGAAGACCATACAGTGGTTTAACAGGACTGGTTCCACTCAGAACAGGACTCTCCATGGTTGACCAAAGAAATTGAGTGCGCATGTACTCAGCATCATATCTAGATTTTATCTTTTCAAAATAGATAAATGAGTGCTGCCAGCATTGCTGCAGAGGTTAAAGGGGTGAGAGTTCAGCTGCCATTACTCAGACCATATGATGTACACTGCATCAAATTGGTCTGCATGGCTGTCATCCCAGAAGGAAGCCTCTTCTAAAGATAATGCAGAAGAAAACCACACAGTTTGCTTAAGGCAAGCAGACTAAGAACATAGATTACTGAACCATGTCCTGTGGTCTGATAAAACCAAAATAAACTTGTTTGGCTCACATGGTGTCAAGCACATGTAGCAGCAACCAGGTGAGGAGTACAAAGACAAGTGTGTCCTGCCTACAGTCAAGAATGGTGGTGAAAGTGTCATGATTTGGGCTGCTGGCTGTGGGGAGCTGCAGTTCATTGAGGGAATCATGAAGGCTAACATGTAATGTGACATTCTGAAGTGGAGCATGATCCCCTCTTTCAGCAACTGGGCCGCAGGGCAGTATTCCATACTGACAACAATCCCAAACTCACCTCCAAGATGACTACTGACTTGCTAAATAAGCTAACATGCTGGACTGGCCAAGCAAGTCTCCAGACCTAATCCCTATTGAGCATCTCTGGGGCATCTTGAAACGGAAGGTGGTGGAGCGCAAGGCCTCGAACATCCTCCAGCTCAGTGATATCATCATGGAGGAATGAAAGAGGATTCAAGTGGCAACCTATGAATCTGTAGTGAACTCCATGCCCAAGAGAGTTAAAGCAGTCCTTGAAAATAATGGTGGCCACGCAAAAATATTGACACTTTGGCCACAATTTGGCATTTAACTTAGGGGTGTACTAACTTTTGTTCACAGCAGTTTTGACTTTAACAGCTGTGTGTTGAGTTATTTAGAGGGCACACCAAATCTACAGTGCTGTACACTTTATATTATATCAAAGTGTCATCTTCAGTGTTTTCCCATGAAAAGATATAAAAAATTTACACTAATGTGAGGAGCATACTCACTTTTGTGATATACTGTATGTGGCATCCAATGGAGCCTTGTTCAGTGACATATAAAGTCTAATATTTGCCATCTGCTTAAGACTAGAGATTACATTGATCCGCAGAGGATTGAGTTCATGCCAAACATCCCAAAATTTACAGTTTAATGCATTTTAAAACATTTTGTTTCAATTCATGGTTCACAAGAAAATAACTTGCCCAACATTATTTCCCTCACTGTTGAAGCATCAGAAAGTGGGCTAACATGCCTGACATCATGTTGCATTGCGGCTCAGGCTCCCTTCAGCTATGACATCTTTTGGAATATCATATCTTGTAAATAGGTGGTCAGTACCTTGGCCATACAAGATCAGCAGTTCACAACTGAGCACAGTTTGTACGTCAGAGTCATTTTCCAGCCCCAGAGTCACTGGGAAAATCTCTCTCCTGACTCTCTCTCTTCTTATGCTTAGCAGGGTATCCTCTCTCTCACTTTGCACTCACTACAGTTAGTTTTTTGAACAATTAAAAGTGTTTCACGTTAGTAAGTAGTTAGTAAGATTAGTGCTAATTTATTCTTCACAAAATTTTCCCCAAAAATTTGATTTTGAAGTTGACAAATTTGAATTTCAAAAGATCCGCTCATCTACAATTAAGACCTTTGGGAATTATTCATAATTTCAGGCTGCTCAACCATCAATGACCCCAAAAGAGGGGGATGATGTGTGACACCCTGGGCTATCAGGTCGTCACAGGGTATTGTGCAATCTGCCCTTCAGCACAGTATCCACCCTCCTTGGTTACGAGTCCTGGTCTTTTGGTGTTGCTAACAGCTGAGCCAATCAAAACCCTAGAAACACTGCACTTTACCCACCAGACACACCATTGGGGAGCCTGAAGGGAATAGGGCCGCCCACATGGGGGGTTGGTAGGGGAGAGTGAGGAAAGTGACAGTTGAGCAGAGAGAGTGGAGAAGTGAGGTGGTAGAAGAAGACTTAAGTGAGGCGGTGAAGTGACTCTCGGGAGGAGAGGTCAAGGAGCAGGACTCCTGAGTACTAGGTGTCAGACATTGGTCTGGGCCTGGTAGGAGCTGGAACCCTGGTCGCAGGGGATAGTGTCAGGCGGTACAGACTGCTGAGGAGGGCGGCCGGTGGTCTTGAGCTATCACCGGGCCGGGGCCAGGGCATGACGGGGTATGTGGACCCTAGGCCAGGAAGTAGCTTCAGGCGTCCTTGCAATTTACCCGACGAGGGTGAAGACTTCAGGTGTCATCCACAACCCGCTGCAAAATCGGGGTACTAGCGCACCGATGGGATAGGACTTTCCCAATACAGTCCAAAGAAATACTACGCGTGAACCCTGAGAGCAAGCTCACTCAGTAAGCCACACGGGTGAGCGGGACCCGAAAAGGTTCAGGCTTGAAGGTCCAAAGAAGAAAACACAGGTGCCAAGGAAAGAGTCACAGACTAACCGCAACACCAAGGACAAGGACCCAAGCGTGCTCCCTCCCAGCTACAGTGGTGCTCGGAACTCTGGTTTACAAGCTGTCGGTGTGATTATTTCTGGACTAAGTGAGTACACTGAAAGAACCCTTTTCCTACCCCAATGGCACCCTTATATCACCATCACCGGGCTCCCGGGGCAAACACCCCCTACCCACGGAGGGGTTAAAACACCTTGCTGCCCTACCATAGCCACCGGGCATCCCCAACAGCAGCGGTAGTACTCTAATTTACCACGCACCATGGGTGGCGTCACAAATATTCCTAATCCCGTGTATATACTCCCCCACTCCTTTTTAATTCGAGTGTCCGCGTGGACCTCCTGGGTCCAGAGTAGAGTTGAGCGCGGTTCGAGGTTCTCCAGTTCGCGGCTCAAGTGATTTTGGGGGCTGTTCTAGATCGAACTAGAACTCAAGCTTTTTGCTAAAGCTCGATAGTTCTAGATACGTTCGAGAACGGTTCTAGCAGCAAAGAGCAGGGCTTTTTACAGCTACAGTGTGCAGGAGCCATCGCTGGCAGCCTGCCAGAAGCTGGTAACCAAGATAAACATCGGGTATCCAAGCAAAGCGCTTTGGTTAGTAACCCGATGTTTATCCTAGTTACGTGCAGGAAGCCCACACTTCCTCGCTCAGCTCACTCCGCCCCCTCCTGCACGCGGCATGTACACACACACACACACACATCCCCAGCCATGCAGTCCACGACACTGACGTCCTCCTGGCACTCTGCACACATGGTCCCGCTCGGCTTACCTGCGGTGATGAAGTCCCGACCTCAGCGCTGTCACTGTCCTCCATGGCCGCCACTTGTCACATCACCTTCTCTCGCTTCCGACCCGAGACTGACTAGCGGTGACGTCACGGGCCTCTCGCGATACTTGGCTGTGAAGGCGGCGGTCATTGAACTCAGTGACAGGTGCTGTCAGCAGTGCAGGAGATCAGCGCAGGTAATGTACCTCGCTGACAGCAGCACTTGCCATCCCCCTGCAGTGACCTGGGCTGACCCATTGATGTTAGCTCAGGTCACTGCACTGCTCTCCCAGCCAATGGGGAACATCCTGCTCTTAATTGACTGGGACAGTGTGGATCGTCATGGAACCCCTTGGATTACACCAGACCTGGATTTGTTTTTCTTTCTAATAAATTGGTTAAAAAGGGAATGTATTGGGGAGTGTTTTTTCAAATAAAAATGTGTTTGTCGTCTATTTTTTTTTAACACTGACTGGGTTGGTGATGTCGGGTATCTGATAGACGCCTGACCTCACCAACCCCAGGGCTTGATGCCAGGTGACATTACACATCTGGTATTAACCCCATATATTACCCCATTTGCCACCGCACCAGGGCACGGGATGAGCTGGGGAGAAGCACCAGGATTGGCGCATCTAATGGATGCGCCACTTCTGGGGCGGCTGCGGCCTATTTTTAGGCTGGGGAGAGTCCAATAACCATGGACCTCCCTAGTCTGAGAATATCAGACCCCAGCTGTCTGCTTTACCTTGGCTGGTGATCCAATTTTGGGGGGACCCCTACGTGTTTTTTTTTTAAATTATTTATTTAATTTAAAATAACAGCGTGGGGTGCCCTCAGTTTTGGATTACCAGCCAAGGTGAGGCTGCCAGCTGTGGTCTGCAGGCTGCAGGCTGCAGCCATCTGCTTTACCCTAGCTAGCTACAAAAATAGGGGTAACCCTACGTCATTTTTTTTTTTCATTCTTTTGGCTAAATACAAAGATAAGCACCCCTTAGTGCCACATGAAAGGTACCAAAGGGTGCAAAATTACAAAATGCAGGAGAGTGGGACATTATGTGTCTTTCTGCCATTATAATGACAGAAAAGACTGATATGAAGTGTACAAGCAAAAGAAAATCACCAGAGCGCTCTACGCTGTGAAAAGCAGTAGAAAATGGCACTGGAGTGAACATGTGACCGCCTCATGTAGGATGAAGCTATGGATCCTGGGTAAATTTATGTATTTTTCCTCCTTCAGTTTTTTTGCAGTACACAAAAAAAACAGAAGGCACACGGATGACAAACAGATGACATACGGACCGTCTACGGAACGGAAACGGATGCCACACGGATGCACCCGTGAAAAAAAACGGACTGTTTTTTGCAGACCACAAAAATGGATCGGTCGTGTGAATGTAGCCTTATTCTGATTTGCCGTTTACAAACAGCAGGCAGAAATAAGTGAATAACGCCCCCCAGCGTCAGAAAAGCTAGCTGAGACCCTGGAGATCATGATTCAGGACGGTTTTTCCGGTCCCCGCTCACGTGATCACAGGTATACACCGTATACCGATGATCATGTTACAGTAAATGACGGCGCCGGTAAAAAATTATTTATCTCCCATCTGGCATGAACAAACATGATAAATCTCCTCCCCGGTCCCCTCCGGTCCCCTGTTGTCGCCAAAGTGCCCCCCCTGATGCCCTCCCAGAAATCCAACGCGCGCACAGCAGCGCGCCGGCCGCATTCACCCTACTCCTCTGATTTCTGTCGCATGTGCCATGACACATGCGACAGAAAACTCCTCCCCAGGCCCTGCCAGGTCACCCCCTATAACCCCACCGGTGTTCCCCGGTGTCCCACGGTACCTGTGCAGCGTTGATCCCCCCACGGCCCTCTCCTTCACAATAGTCACTGCCGCATGCACAGAGCGACTGTCAGCTCAGTTTCGTGTGTCAGACACAGTGAGTGGTGGTTATGCATCTGTAAGCTAAATGGGCGGCACGGTGGCTCAGTGGTTAGCACTGCAGTCTTGCAGCGCTGAGGTCCTGGGTTCAATTCTCACCAAGGGCACCATCTGCAAGGAGTTTGTATGTTCTCCCCGTGTTTGCGTGGGTTTCCTCCTGGGTACTCCGGTTTCCTCCCACACTCCAAAGGCATACAGCGCTATGGAATTAATAACGCTATATAAATGAATAAATTATTATTATTACTGCAATGCCCTGCTCATGAGGTAAGGAACATAATTGATCAGGTGAGCTATATACTACATTTCCAAATGGAGGGATTTGCTTTTATAGTTTCCCTGCTGAACGACTACCAAACATGAGAGTCCATTATACGCCACAAGAAAACACATCTAAATAGCGAGCTCTGTTGTTAAGTATTCATTCAGCTGGATAACTGGACTTAAAGGGGTATTCCATCTCCAAGATCCTATCCCCAATATATAGTAGGTGGAATAGCAATAATATTAGCAAATACCAATATTTGGAAATGTAGAATAGTTCTCCTGATTAGGCATGCCCTTACCTCATGAGCAGGGCATTGCAGCTTTGGTAGCAACCATTACGACATGGACTCTGCTGCTGTGGACCTGGGGAGAGTGAGTGCAGATTCCTTGCACCCACACTCCTCACATGAAGGGTCTGCACCCCTAGAAAATGGGGGATACGTTCCCTGAGTGTCTCCCCCCCATATTCTAGATGGTCCAGAGTCGTCGAGGGACCCCTTTATTTTTTTTCTTACAATAAATTGGTGAAAGAGGAAATGTTTTGGGGACTGTTTTTTCAAATAAATTTCTTTTGTCGATTTTTTTTTTGTTAGTACTGACAGTTTATGATGTTGGGTATCTAATAGACGCCATGACATCACAAACTGCTGGGCTTGATCTCAGGTGACTTTACAGCTAGTATCAACCCGATTTATTACCCCGTTTGCCACTGCACCAGGGCACGGGATGAGCTGGAGTGAAGCGCCAGGATTGGCGCATCTAGTGGATGCGCCATGTCTGGGGTGCCTGCGGCCTGCTATTTTTAGGCTGTGAAGGCCCAATAACTATGGACCTTCCCACCCTGAGAATACCAGACCACAGCTGTCCGCTTTACCTTGGCTGGTGATCCAATTTGGGGGGGGACTCTACTTTTTTTGTGTAATTATTAATATTTATAAAATAATTATAAAAAAGAGCCTGGGGGGACCTCCACATTGGATCCCCAACCACGGTAAAGCTGCCAGCTGTGGTTTTCAGGCTACAGCCGTCTGCTTTACCCTAGCTGGCTATCAAAAATGGGGGGACCCAACGTCATTTTGTTTTTAACTATTTTTTAAATAGAAAAAATTAATGGGCTTCCCTGTATTTTGATTGCCAACCAAGGTAACGGCAGGCAGATGGGGGTGGCTTTATCTGCGCTGAGAATCAAAAATACCGCGGAGCGGTACGTCATTTTTTTTAAAGATTTATTTTTACAGCACTGTGATGTCCAGCAATCAATATACAGGGAAGCCCATTTTGCTTTTAGTTATTTAAATAAATAATTAAAAAAAATATATATGGGCTCCCGCTGCATTTTTTGTATTGCTAGCTAAGGGTAATCCAAGCAGCTACTGGCTGCTAACCCCCACTGCTTGGTGTTACCTTCACTGGCAATGGAAAATCCAGGGAAGCCTTTTTTATTTTTTTTGCCAAAAAACTAGAAAAAAAGGACGTGAGCTTCGCCATATTTTTGTATGCTAGCCAGGTATAGCAGGCAGGTGCTGGAAGAGTTGGATACAGCGCCAGAAGATGGCGCTTCTATGAAAGTGCCATTTTCTGAGGCGGTTGCAGACTGCAATTCGCAGCAGTGGGGCCCAGAAAGCTCAGGCCAACCTGTGCTGCGGATTCCAATCCCCAGCTGCCTAGTTGTACCTGGCTGAACACAAAAATGGGGCAAAGCCTACGTCATTTGTTTTCTAATTATTTCATGAAATTCATGAAATAATAAAAAAAGGGCTTCCCTTTATTTTTGGTTCCCAGCCGGGTACAAATAGGCAACTGGGGGTTGGGGGCAGCCGTACCTGCCTGCTGTACCTGGCTAGCATACAAAAATATGGCGAAGCCCACATAATTTTTTCAGGGGGCAAAAAACTTCTGCATACAGTCCTGGATGGAGTATGCTGAGCCTTGTAGTTCTGCAGCTGCTGTCTGTCTGTATGGAGAAGAGCAGACAGCAGCTGCAGAACTACAATGCTCAGCATACTCCATCCAGGACTGTGCAGAAGTTTTTTGCCCACCAAAAAAATGACGTGGGCTTCGCCATATTTTTGTATGCTAGCCAAGTACAGCAGGCAGCCACGGGCTGCCTCCAACCCCCAGTTGCCTATTTGTACCCGGCTGGGAACCAAAAATATAGGGAAACCCGTTTTTTTTAATTATTTCACTTATTTCATGAAATAATTAAAAAACAAATGACATGGGCTTCGCCCTATTTTTGTGTCCAGCCAGGTACAACTAGGCAGCTGGGGATTGGAATCCGCAGCACAGGTTAGCCTGAGGTTTCTGGGCGCCTCTGCTGCGAATTGCAGTCCGCGCATCATCTGGCGCTGTATCCAACTCTTCCAACAGCCCTGGAGCCGGGTGGCTTGTTGGGTAATCATGAGTTAATACTGGCTTTGCTTTACTAGCCAGTATTAAGCCAGAGATTCTTAATGTCAGGCACGTTTGACCCGGCCATTAAGAATCTCCAATAAAGGGTTAAAAAAAAGACACCACACAGAGAAAAAATACTTTAATAGAAATAAATACATAGACACATTAGAGACTCCATCTTTATTACCCCCTGTCAGCCCTCCACGATCCATGGTCTTCTGTCTTTCTCGTTCAACAAATGCAGCTCTGCTACATCACTGCTGCATGGGGGTAGACGCTGCTTCCCGTGCAGCCTTCACTCCGTGAAGGCTGCACGGGAAGCAGCGTGCAGCCTTCACTCCGTGAGAGATCAGTGCTGCTGGCGGTGACAGACGCGTTACCATAGCAACAGGGCTCCGATCATGTGATTCCCGGAGCCGCGGTTAGCGGTGACGTCACCGCTAACTACGTTGCTATGGCAACGGTGATCTCCGTTAATGACCGGCTGTGTCAGCCGGTCCCTAACGGAACGGGGAGTCGACCGTGTGCTAGAGCATGTCGCCGGTACACGGCGATACACAAATGTGCACCGTGTACCGGAGAGTGCAATGACAGGTCCTACATGACGCGTCATACTCATGTGACCAGTCTGTAGCCAATGAGATAATAGCCACGTGACTGGTCACATGGCTATTTGGATTTCACGATAGGTCCTGCATCACTTCTGGCAGTGCTGGTCACCGGGAGGATTCAGCGATCATCGGATGGAATAGCGGCAGGAGACAGAGTGCAGGAGGGATCGCGGGGACCGGTAAGTGTTATGGCAATGTTTATTAACTGTATGTGTACATTTATAATGCGTTTTTATGTGTTTGTGATTGCCTCCATTATATCCTATTGGTTCGAGTTCGGTTCGTCGAACGTTCGCCGAACTGAACTCGAACGAGACCTCCGTTCGATGAACCGAACTCGAGCCGAACCACGGCTCGTTCGCTCATCTCTAGTCCAGAGACCCCTCGAGCCACCGCGGCTCCACAGATGTCTGTTCCAACTATAAATAGAAAGTTGCCATTTTGTAACAGGTAACTGACTAATTGATTAGGTAAATGATAACTGTTTAATATACATAAAATATCAATTTTGATATGACACAGATGATAGATAAGAGATAGATAGATAGATAAATAGCGAACTGAGTGATGTCACTGCCACCTGCTGGATCCCCCTCATCAGTGTTTCATGGAACCTGGAGAGATCGGACATGTTTTTGGTCTATCCAGTCTCAGATGTAGACGAGCCAGGACTGTCATGGTATGTCGTGTGGATTAGCGGGAACTTCAAGGGTCTTTTTGGAGTTAATAAAGAAGGGAAAAAAGAGGGTGCGGTATTTTATTTAAAATAAAGGATATATCTCTGTGTTTGTGTTTATTTCTTTTTACTTATGGGATTAGTGATGGGGCTCTCACAGACCCCTACCAATCACTAATTCTTGCCTTGATGACAGTTATCCACTGTCATTAACTCTTATTCCCCCGATTGCCACCGCACCAGGGAAATCAGGAAGAGCCAGGTAAAGCTCAGGGATTGTCACTGTTTTTTAAAATTATTTATTTAAATAATTTTAAAAAAAGCCGCATGCAGTTCCTCTTATTGTGATACACAGCCAAGATAGGCGCAAGGCTGAGGGCTACAGCCTGTAGCCTGTAGCCATGGGATTTATCTGTGCTAGGTATCAATATACAGGGGACCCTACTCCAAATAGTTTATTTATTTTTACTGTGTGATACTGACCCGCAGACAGCACTTGTGATTGGATGCAGTCACTCAGCATGGGGGCGCATTTGACTGCATCCAATCATAGGCGCCAGTGGGCGACGAAAGCAGTGCACATTCAATGAAGGTATATTATCGTCCTCATAAGTGAATGCACCGCCTGGAAACAGTGTACAGCTGCAACGGTGCCTCAGTAAGTACAGCGCGCTTGCTCCCATCCCCCTATCCCTTCTACCACCATTTTTAATTGCTGGATTCTGATCCCCAGAGACTTATATGGGGACTGAAATCCATCCCGGAATTGGATTTTAAGAACCAGATAACACAAATCCACTGGTCCCGGTTATCTGCATGTTCGCTCATCACTACTTAAGATGTATGAAAACACTGAATATGTGAAATTTGGACTCCATTACTGCTATATGGAATATACTTTAAAAAATGAAGGTACTTAGAGCATAATTGGCTAATATATTAGAGTCCATCCACCACGACAAGGCATAGATAGTTAGATTGATAGAAGATAATAGATAGATAGATATTAATGGGAACCTGTAAATGTAAAATACTATTAACCTGCAGATAGTGGGTTATGCTGCAGTTTAATAAAGTTTGAAACCTTTATGGAGCCTCCATATTGAACCCCACTGCCAGAAGGAAGCTAACTTAAATACTTTCGGCAGCATTTGGGTTTCAGTCACTGGGGCGGCGCCGATGCGGCTTCAGTTACCGCTCTCTGCTTGGAGAGTATCGACTGTAACTGCATGCCCCGCACTGACTTTCAGCTACTTAGCATTGGAGCTGACTGTCAATCAGGGTGGAGGGTGCAGTTACAGCTGCTGCTCTGCATACACAGAGCAGTGACGGAACCTACGTCGGTGCTACCCCTGTGACTGAAACCCAAATGCAGCCGGGAAGATTAAAGTTCTTTTCCTTCCTACAGCGTGGTTCAATGTGCAGGCACCATGCAGGGTTCAAATGCTATTATCACAGACTAACCACATATCTGCAGGTTAATAGCATTTTTACATATGACAGGTTCCCTTTAAAAAGATTGCTGAGGCTATATGTGACAAGTTCTGGGGAAGAAGACGAGAGATCAGGAATTATAAATGCTAACTGCATTGCATTTATGGGGTCACAGGACAAGCTATTGCCTACTCATAAGAAGAGAAGAGACCAAAATTGCAATAGAATGAGCACTGGGAATTATGGAGAGTGGTGATTTTTGCATTGATATTGTTATAGTAATGATGTGTAGTACTTCAGAATTTTGTATTCCACTTTGTGTACTAACCCCTTTATTAATTGTCCTTGCTATTGCTCACTCTCACTACTGTGCAAATTGTGTTATTAATTTTTCATAAATACATGCATTTTATTAGGTGGAAATTTAATTAAATTTAATTATTCACATCGTTTCACTGATATATACATAGTGCAATGGCTTCTATAGTGGGATCACACCAGAATAACTATGATACTGAGCATCTAAAAGAAAAAAAGTATAAAAGTTATTAAATCTGCTGAGTACAGATACCAAGACACTAAAATTCAGGAGCCCCATTCTTGTAATTTTTAAGAGTTTGGTGATCCACCTAGTAATACAGTACTGTGCAAAAATTTAGGCAACTGTGGAAAAAATGATGCGAGAATGTTTTTTAAAATAGAAGTGTTAGTTTATTTTTATCATAAAAAAAGCTGAGAAGTGAGTGAACAAAAGAGAAATCTAGATCAATTAAGCAATATTTAGTGGCACCAACCTTTTACTTACAAACATTACACTGGCCTACAATATTATACAGCAACCATCCAGATATCACCACGTCGGTTTTTTTTAAATTATTTATTTAATAATAAAAAAAGCTGCATCACCGGCACAGCCGCACACTTCTGACAGGAACGTGCATGTGTTTCTGAAACACATGCACGTTCACCATACTGACCCACAGACACTTGCTTTGCTTTCCCCTCCCACCAGCCATCCTGCCGTCTGTGATTGGTTGCAGTCAGCTAACACGCTGCCACTCAGGGTGGGGGCGTGTCTAACTGCAACCAATTATATGCGCTGGTGGGCGGGTAAAACAATGAATATTGAATTTTCGGCTCCGGAAGGGAAAAGCGTGACCCGGAAGGAGTTTGTTGCCATGACACAGCCTTGGGTGAGTACACCGCACGCTATCCCCTCCACAAATGTTTTTGATCTCCATATTCTGGTCCCCATAGACTTATACGGGCACCGGAAACCGGAGCGGATGCAGACTTTTTTTTCAATCCGGCAGTGATCTGCCAGTCCCGCATTTTGCCAGGTTCTATCACCTCTGGTCAGGGGTTAACTCCCACCAGCCTCATTCTGGTTTCAGGAGACACTATATATGGTCTTTGAACCTGAATTCCTGTGCTGGTTATAGTTTTGCTCTGCAGCCTGTGACTTGCTCTTGTGAGATTTCCTGTTTGATCTGACTCCTTTTTAGCATGCCATGACCTGTACCCTCCCCCATTCATTCGTCTATCTCAGTCCCTGACTTCCCACTCCTGTATGTAGTTTGTATTTCCCTCTGCATACCTGATCTCTCGGCTTCTGACTCGGTTCAGTTTTCTGGTTTGATTTTGATCCTCCCATTGCTGTGACTTGACTCTCCTGGTTAGACACTGACTGTTTGACTACTCTATTGCCCCCAGGTGGTTTGCCTGTTAATTGCCTGCTGGAGTTACTCTTCTGTACTTCTGCTGCCTTTCTGTTACAGTGTTACTTTGATGCTCCTTCAGTACTCTGCTGCCACCTATTGAGGAATACGCTGTACTATGTCATACTAGCCCTTTGTACAGTGTGACAGTAACCAATTTGTGATCATTGCTTTGCTTAGTCTTGCAATAGTTTATGACCTGTGACATGAAAGTGTCTTCCACAACCTCACATTTGTAGCAAAGTTTGTTTTTAACTCACAAAGTTTTATCCCTCCTACACGGCTATTTCTGTTTCAGTTAATGACTGTGGTTCAACCTATATATGAAAATCATAATCATTATCTGTCTTTTGGTGTAACTGGTTACTCATACTCCTGACTATAATCTGCTAAAATGCTGCTGACTTTGTGGAAGTGTACTTAGAGGAATTTATACAATTTTGAAGCCAATGGGTGGTCACATCAAATATTGATTTAATGTAGAATTATCTTATGTTCACTCACTTTGCATCTTGATAATTGATAAAAGTAACTATTAGCACTTCTACATGACACTATACTGTATGCTAACATATCGCATCACTGAAAGATACATGTTTTCCAATATACTGTGTATATATATATATATATATATATATATATATATATACTAGGCAATGGCCACTGAGGTAATTAACATTAGATTAGCAATACACAACTACATTACAATGAATGCTCAGAAGTGTCTGGCAGAAACAATAGTTTAGCAAGCACGAGTTAACACACAGAAGAACAATATGTCTGGCTAATGTAAGAACTTTAACCCACGACACACATTGAAAAAGTTTGTGTCATCACAGTCTCTTTCCTGGTCTGTCTCTTTCCCAGTCTGTCTCTTTTGCCGTCTGTCTCTTTCGCCATTTGTCTCTTTCCCCATCTGTCTCTTTCCCCGTCTGACTCTTTCCCCGTCTGACTCTTTCCCCGCCTGACTGTTTCCCTGTCTGTTTTTGTCTGTCTCTCTGTCTGTCTCTTTCCATGTCTGTCTCTTTCCAGGTCTGTTTCATTTCCCATCTGTCTGTTTCCCCATCTGTCTCTTTCCTCCTCTTTCTCTTTCCAGGTCTGTCTCTTTCCCCATCGTGTCTCTTTCCCCATCTGTCTCTTTCCAGGTCTGTCTCTTTCCACATTTGTCTCTTTCTAGGTCTGTCTCTTTCCCCATCTGTCTCTGTCTCTCTCTTTCCCCATCTGTCTCTTTCCAGGTCTGTCTCTTTCCAGGTCTGTCTCTTTCCGCATCTGTCTCTTTCCCCGTCTGTCTCTTTCCCCATCTGTCTGTTTCAAGGTCTATCTCTTTCCCCATCTAACTCTTTCCACGTCTGTCTCTTTCCAGGTCTGTCTCTTTCAAGGTCTGTCTCTTTCCCTGTCTGCCTGTCTCTGTCTGTCTCTTTCTTTGTCTCTATTTCTCTGTTTCTTTCCCCATCTGTCTCCCCATCTCTTTTCCTGTCTATTTCCCTGTCTGTGTCTTTTCCTGTCTGTCTCTTTCCCTGTCTGCCTGTTTCTGTCTGTCTCTTTCCCCGTCTGTATCTATCAAGGTCTGTCACTTTCCCCATCTATCTTTGTCTGTCTCTCTGGCTGTCTCTTCTTTCTCTGTCTGCCTGTCTCTGTCCCTGTATGCCTGTCTGTCTCTTTCCAGGTCTGTCTCTTTCCCCATCTGTCTCTTTCCCCATCTGTCTCTGTCTGTCTCTTTCCCCGTCTGTCTCTGTCTGTCTTTATCTGTCTCTTTCACCATCTATCTCTGTTTGTTTCTTTCACCGTCTGTCTCTGTCTCTATCTCTCTGTCTCTTTCCCTGTCTGTCTCTGTCTCTCTGTCTCTGTCTCTTCCCTTGTCTGCCTCTTACTCTGTCAGTCTCTTTCTGTCTCTCGCTATCCGTCTTCCCACCGACATCATATTACCTCACACATAAGCTTCCTATACTAATAATGTCTTTTTTTCCTATAGCAACCAATCACAGCTGCTATTAAAACCAGTGGTTTCAGGCTCCATTTACTTTAATGGAGGCATGTTTTTTGAGGAGTAACTCTAAAGCGCGGGGTTAAATTTTCCTGTCAAAACATAGTCTTCGACGTTCCCTGGGTAACACGGGGCGTCTGTGCAAACTTTTGGATTGTAAATGTGACGGTGCGGATTCCTTTAACGGACATACACACACACACACACACACACACATACACACACATACACACACACACACACACACACACACACTATAAAGCTATTTTAAAAGGAATTTAACAATATGATTTTTAATTAATATTTGTTTGGTAGGTGTCTGTCCTATTCATTAGAGTTCTAAATCTTTCTGTAGTAACATCACCTCATATAATTTTGTGTCTGCGCCGTCTCCTACAACGCTGATCTATTCATATTTGTTCTGATAAATTAACCCTTGCTAATCTGATGTTATATTATTATATAATCCAGAAGAAGCACTTCTAAAAGTGTTTTGTTGTACACTGTCTTATTGTTGTATTCAAGAAGTGTACTGGATACTTCTTGACAAGGGATGACACTGCTGTTCATTCTAGCCCCAAAGTTACATTCACACATCTGTTTCTGTTTTCATTGTTTTTCAATTGTCATCCCTTTTTCTTTCAGTTATCCATTTTACATCCACTTTTTTCTCATGCGTTTTTAAAAACTGAAGTGGAGCTTTTTACTATTTACTAATAGAAGTGGATCAGTTAAGTACACATTGAAAACAAATGTCTACCATTCTTCAAGTAAAATATATCTTTGTACCGTGTTAGCCAGTAGAGATAAAAAAATTGTTTAAAAGAACAGAGAGTCCTCAGTGGTTGATACCTTTTAATGGCTAACTGAAAAGATGGTAATAATTGCAAGCTTTCGAGACTACTCAGGTCTCTTCATCAGGCATGGTATAACACAAAATCTGAAGAGTCACGTATTTATACACAACAGGACTTAGAATAGTGCAGTAAAAAAAAAAAAAAAAAAAAAAAAAAAAAAAAAAAAAAAAAAAGAACAAGTTATATGAAACAGAACTATCTATGGCAGATAGAGATAGTTCTGTTTCATATAACTTGTTCTTTTTTTTTTTTTTTTTTTTTTTTTTTTTTTTTTTTACTGCACTATTCTAAGTCCTGTTGTGTATCTAGAACAGCTTGTCCCCCTGCCATAGAGATAGTTCTGTTTCATATAACTTGTTCTTTTTTTTTTTTTTTTTTTTTTTTTACTGCACTATTCTAAGTCCTGTTGTGTATAAATACGTGACTCTTCAGATTTTGTGTTATACCATGCCTGATGAAGAGACCTGAGTAGTCTCGAAAGCTTGCAATTATTACCATCTTTTCAGTTAGCCATTAAAAGGTATCAACCACTGAGGACTCTCTGTTCTTTTAAACAATTTTTTTACCATTCTTCATGCATTTTTTATGGATCCCTATAGGCTTTAAAGTCTGAGCCTGATCTGCAAAAACAGATGAGAATAGAACATGCACTGAGCTCACAGGAACAGAAATATAGATCCATTAAAATAAATATATCTTAAAATTTCCATCTAACTCTATAAGTCAGTGTTCTATCCGTCCTTAAAAGAGACAGCACATCCATGTGAACAATTAATATATGAAAGTGGCCTGGGGCTAAATTCACACTAGAATATGAAAAAGTGTCCCTTTTTTTCGTTCATTCGTATGGTGGTCCGTTTTTGATACCCAAATGACTTTTGTTTTTTACATCAATAATTAAAAAAATATTCAAAAGTCCAGTAAAGGGTTCAGGCCCTTTATTGCTGTGCTCTGCGTTTGCTGACTGTGCTGCATTCTGCTCTGCAAAGGTACTTACCTACTTATTTCTCTCCACAGAACCTCCAGCAGGTGGTCCATTATACCTGGTCTCACCTTATGTTCCAGATTCCTTTATTGCCATCTGAACCTTCTAGGTCCTTTTGAAACACTCCTGATTCCTACAACAGCCGGATCCGCTTCATCAGGAAAGGTGCAGAGCATTCCAGATTCCTTCATCTACAGGATCCACTTTCCTTGGATGGGACAGATCATTCTGGATTCTACTCTGTTATTGAGCCATCATTCTGCTGTTTAGCTGGGATTCCTTTGG
Source organism: Anomaloglossus baeobatrachus (assembly GCF_048569485.1). Classification (NCBI taxonomy): domain Eukaryota; kingdom Metazoa; phylum Chordata; class Amphibia; order Anura; family Aromobatidae; genus Anomaloglossus; species Anomaloglossus baeobatrachus. The sequence continues at coordinate 812,954,372 of NC_134353.1, read as the reverse complement.
ACTGTCTGACCCTCCGGATCTGTGACCACAATAATCCCTGTATAGGGGTTCCCTCGCCAGTAGCTCCTCCAGCGGTGTTCAGTGTGAGTCGTCCCTCTGACATGCAGCTGTTGCACCCTCCAGGGCTGTGTCGGGATAATCCCTGTATATGGGTTCCCTCACTGGTTGCTCCTCTGGCAGTGCTCTGCATCGTGACCCTTTGGACCTTCTCACCATCTGCTCTGTTAACCAATCTTATAATAAACCATCTTCTGTTTTCTCCAATACTCTCCAGTCTCTTGCTGTATCGGGTTATGTGCTGCTACCAGTCCCCAGTGGTCCAGCAAGTCTATGGTACATCTCCACGCCTCAGCGATGTGATCCCATTGTGACGTTGACCCAAGTTTATATCCCCAGGACTACATGACTGGTGTTGCAGCTGTTCTGTTCTGACCCAAAGGTCAGATTGCGGGATCACCAGTTAGGTCAAAATTGAGTTAGGCCTCTTAGATAGCAAGCGCTTGGAGAAAGGAAATTAACTCTTGCTGTGAGGAAAATCAGTTTCTGTTTTTTTACCTGTGCACGCATAACGTCTACCATTTACAAACCAATGTAATACTGCATGAAATGTTTCAATTGGAGGTTAACCAGTTGCCCCCCGTGCGTCATATATGACCTTTAAGTCTCAGAAACACAGAGACTAAGGGGCACTTTGCACACTACGACATCGCAAGCCGATGCTGCGATGCCATGCGCGATAGTCCCCGCCCCCGTCGCAGATGCGATATCATGGTGATAGCTGCCGTAGCGAACATTATCACTATGGCAGCTTCACTTGCACTCACCTGCCCTGCGACGTCGCTCTGGCTGGCGAACCGCCTCCTTATTAAGGGGGCGGGTCGTGCGGCGTCATAGCGACGTCACACGTCAGGTGGCCAATAGAAGCGGAGGGACGGAGATGAGCGGGACGTAAACATCCCGCCCACCTCCTTCCTTCCGCATAGCTGGCGTGAGCCGCAGGACGCAGGTATGAGATGTTCCTCGCTCCTGCGGCTTCACACACAGCGATGTGTGCTGCCGCAGGAAGGAGGAACAACATCGCAACATCGGTCTTTCCCAATTAATGGAAATGACCGACGCTACACCAATGATACGATTACGATGCTTTTGCGCTCGTTAATCGTATCATAAAGGATTTACACACTACGATGTCGAGAGCGACGCCGGATGTGTGTCCCTTTCGATTTGACCCCACCGACATCGCACCTGCAATGTCGTAGTGTGCAAAGTGCCCCTTACAAACTGGCATATGTGATAAGAAAATATTTTAAACAAAAATAAAACCTTGAATATGAGACTATGAGACAGGTATATACTAAACAAACTGTACTAAATGTACTAATAAGGTATTAAAAATATAGAAATATAGAAAACTATTGACCCTTCTATATCACTGGCAAAAAGGTTTTTAGCAAAACACAAATGTTTTCATAGAGGAATATCTAACAGTTGAGATTCACAAAAGTGTATTAAACACAACATAGATATGGCCATAATAATTTACTCGAAAATGGGAATACACCAAGTAATGTTCCCCAGACAGGTACATACTTCAAAAAACATCTTGAAAACAAAGGAGGACAAGAAGGATAAGTACCAAAAAATATAAGGACACAGGAATAATTGTAAAAATATGTAAATCTTTTATTAACAATCACAATACAAAATACATAAAATTTATATAAGGGTGAAAAAATAATAATTGGATGAGTACAGAAGAGTAGGACACCAGAATTAATTTATGAAATTGCGGAAAAATAAAAAACAAGAAGCACATAGATTGTGCACCCCCTGCAACTAAAGCCTGCTTTACACGTTGCAATTAGTTGTACAATCGCATTTGCGATGTGACACGCCCAGGTTGCATACGGGATCTTATGAGATTGCACGTAGGTCGTTCATTTGCTGTCACACGAGCGTTAGTAGTCTATGTTAAATTGATCAATTTTATGTGCGATCCTTTAGATCATGTGTTCTGTGACGTATGCATTGGGTACCTTTTTTTTTTTTTTTTTTTTTTTTTTTATTTATTGACTTGACAAGCGTGTGTAATGTGTAGGGATGCGTTTTTACTATGTCATCTGCCATTCAGCTCTGCTACATGGCCGCTGACAGCAGACACAGACAGCCATGTAGCAGAGATGAATGGCTGATGACAGCAGACACAGAAAGAGCCGCACGATCAGAATGAACTCGGGTGAACTTCACCCGACTTCATTGTCATGCTGCGGCTCTGTCTGTGTCGCGTCCTGATTAGCGGTCACCTGTGAAGGGCTCACCGGTGACCGCTAAACTCCTGAGTGACTGAATTGAGCAGCCCTCTCTCATACTCACCGATCCCCGATGTCCGGCGCTGCACGGTGTTCACACTGCTCCGGCGGCTTTTACTATTTTGAAAAAGCCGGCCGCCCATTAAACAATCTCGTATTCCCTGCTTTCCCCGCCCACTGGCGCCTATGATTGGTTACAGTGAGACACAGCCCCACGCTGAGTGACAGGTGTCACACTGCACCCAATCACAGCAGCCGGTGGGCGTGTCTATACTGTGTAGTGAAATAAATAATTAAATAATTAAAAAAAACGGCGTGCGGTCCCCCCCAATTTTAAAACCAGCCAGATAAAGCCATACGGCTGAAGGCTGGTATTCTCAGGATGGGGAGCTCCACGTTATGGGGAGCCCCCCAGCCTAACAATATCAGCCAACAGCCGCCCAGAATTGCCGCATACATTATATGCGACAGTTCTGGGACTGTACCCGGCTCTTCCCGATTTGCCCTGGTGCGTTGGCAAATCGGGGTAATAAGGAGTTATTGGCAGCCCATAGCTGCCAATAAGTCCTAGATTAATCATGTCAGGCGTCTATGAGACACCCTCCATGATTAATCTGTAAATTACAGTAAATAAACACACACACCCGAAAAATCCTTTATTAGAAATAAAAAACACAAACATATACCCTGGTTAACCACTTTAATCAGCCCAAAAAAGCCCTCCATGTCCGGCGGAATCCAGGATGCTCCAGCGTCGCTTCCAGCGCTGCTGCATGGAGGTGACCGGAGCTGCAGAAGACACCGCCACTCCTGTCAGCTTCACACAGCAACTGAAGACAGCCGCGCGATCGGCTGAGCTGTCACTGAGGTTACCCGCTGTCACTGGATGCAGCGGTGGCCGCGGGTAACCTCAGTGACAGCTCAGCTGATCGCACGGCTGTCTTCAGTTGCTGTGTGAAGCCGACCGGAGCAGCGGCGGTGTATTCTGCAGCTCCGGTCACCTCCATGCAGCAGCGCTGGAAGCGACGCTGGAGCATCCTGGATTACACCGGACATAGAGGGCTTTTTTTGGGCTGATTAAAGTGGTTAACCAGGGTATATGTTTGTGTTTTTTATTTCTAATAAAGGATTTTTTCGTGTGTGTGTGTTTATTTACTGTAATTTACAGATTAATCATGGAGGGTGTCTCATAGATGCCTGACATGATTAATCTAGGACTTATTGGCAGCTATGGGCTGCCAATAACTCCTTATTACCCCGATTTGCCAATGCACCAGGGTAAATCGGGAAGAGCCGGGTACAGTCCCAGAACTGTCGCATCTAATGTATGCGGCAATTCTGGGCGGCTGCTGGCTGATATTGTTAGGCTGGGGGGCTCCCCATAACGTGGAGCTCCCCATCCTGAGAATACCAGCCTTCAGCTGTATGGCTTTATCTGGCTGGTATTAAAATGGGGGGGGACCGCACGCCAATTTTTTAATTATTTATTTCACTACACAGTATAGACACGCCCACCGGCTGCTGTGATTGGGTGCAGTGTAACACCTGTCACTCAGCGTGGGGGCGTGTCTCACTGTAACCAATCATAGGCTCCGGTGGGCGGGGATAGCAGGGAATACGAGATTGTTTAATGGGCGGCCGGCTTTTTCAAAACAGTAAAAGCCGCCGGAGCAGTGTGAATGCCGTGCAGCGCCGGGGATCGGGGATCGGTGAGTATATGAAGAGAGGGGGATAGACTGACATGGACAGAGAGTGAGGGACAGAGATAGTGACCGACTGACAGAGATTAGTGAATGACAGACATTGTGAGGCGCTTCAGAACGCAGCTTTTCAGCTGCACTCTGAAGCGGACCTTTTTTAAGCTGCGGTGCAGAGCGCACACCTGCGCACATAGCATCAGACATCAAAATCGTATGAGGGATGTCACACGTTACAATTGACTAGGTTCGTGCAACAAAACGCTCAATTCTAGACAAAGATACGATGTGTTTGCGATCAACGGTATTGCGTTCAATCCTGATCGCACGTAGATGTCACACGCAGATACCTCACAAACGATGCCGGATGTGCATCACTTTCAACTTGACCCCAACGACGGATTGTGAGATATATTGAAGCGTGTGTAGCGGGCTTAAGCAAACTCAACTATAGAGGAGGACCAAGATGTAAAAAAATTCCCCACTAAAATAAGAAGATAAATAATCATGTGACAACCAACCACCAACACTGGATATATGTTGTTACCCATATTGTCTCAATAAATGTATATTACTTTTCATGTAGAAAAGTGGGAGGGTGATAGCTAGAGGGGAGGGTCACCACAGAGGTACAAATTAAAGGTTGCAGCTTTTTTTTTTAGAAATCTGAAGTTGCAACCTATTTTTTTACCTCTGTTATGACCTTCCCCTCATGTTGTCACATGATTATTTATCTTAACTATATGTATAATGAGAAGGGCACCACCTGTCAGGATCTCCTAGTATACAAACTACACAAATACCATAACCAAGAGGAAAGAGTGTACTCTTTCCTCTTGGTTATGGTATATGATTATTTATCTTCTTATTTTAGTGGGGAATTTTTTACATCTTGTCCTCCTCTATAGTTGAGTTTGCTTAGTTGCAGGGGGTGCACAATCTATGTGTTTGTTGTTTTTTATTTTTCTGCAATTTCATAAATTAATTCTGGTGCTCTACTCTATAGTACTCATCCAACTATTATTTTTTCACCCTTATATAAATTGAATGTATTTTGTATTGTGATTCTTAAGAAAAGATTCTTATATTTTTACAATTATTCCTTTATCTTAATATTTTTTGGTACTTATCTTTCTTGTCCTCCTTTGTTTGCAAGATTCACAAAACTGGTCTACAAGACCACTTTCCTAACGTCAATTTTACCTGATACAAAAAGATTTAGCTATCGATAAATATTTACATACGTTGGTGGAAAAATGTCAATATAAAAAATTATTGTTTTGTCACTTTAGAACAATATATTGTAAAATGATAAGACACATACAGTAAAAAAAACATATGTAAAAAACACAAAATACCAAACTCAGTACTTTTTCTCTGCAAGTTCATCTCCTTAACATTGCAATCAGCCATCTGTTAGAGAAGACAATGTTTCCTCATTGCGACTGCATCAGTGACAGCTGCAGAATGCAAAAGATGGAATCCCAGATACTAATGTACAATAACATTTTGGCCTCATCCCATCCACAGTGTGTAAATTACACTTTCCCACTATCAAAGTAAGCAATTTAGCCCTTTAAATACTCTGCAATTTGCATTAAGCTCTATCCGATGCCGGCAATAGTCATCTATTTTATTAGTGGCTTTGGCTAGAATTAACTCATTAGACAATTGGGATATGCTAGGAGCATGCAAGATAAATATTCAAGCACAGAAATACAATTTCAAGTTTTGCAAATCTCGCAGTCTGTCTGCTTCATTACATTGCCGCTAAACTCTGCTTATATTTATAAGGTTTTAATTTAAATAATACACACACAGAGGAACAGGAAGAAATTATTGAGTTTTTGCCTCCCCTGAGAGCCGTATAAAGCTAAAGTGCATCCTGAATATGATCAAGACTACGCGCTACACCATACTCAACTTTAAAAAGGTCATGTGGGAGCTACTGTCTTTCATTATATCAAAATTAATATTATTACATTATTTTTGCTTGAAGCAGCATTATTATTATATTGTATTGATGAGATAACTGTATAAATTCAAATTCAAAACTTTGATAAAATTTGTCCAGGAAATTCGGTTTGAATCAAATTTATTCAATGTGAATTTAATGTGTATTATTATGCCGTGCGGTCTCTCTCTGACGCAGAGTATGGTGAACATATAAAAAAATTAAAAAAATTGAGAAAATCAATACTTAAAGGGTTATTTCCATCTCTAAGAGCCTATCCCAAAATATAGTAGGTGTAGTAATAATAATAATAATAATGATAATAATAATATTAGCAAATACCTTGAATTAGAAATGTTGTATAGTTCTCCTGATTAGCTATGTCGCTTACCTCATGTGCAGGGCATTGCAGCTTATTTATCCAAGGTAACATCCACTCATATAGTGACAGTTAGCTAGCTAGTTGCTCCTGATCGTAACCATGCAACTAAGATAACAGACATGGTTATATTAGGAGAACTATACTACATTTCTAATTGGAGGTATTCACAAATATGATTATTATTACAATGCCTACTACATATTAGGATAGGATCTTGGAGATGGAAATACCCCTTTAACTTTCACCCTGGTTGGTCCATTCTGGTCTTCGTTCATGGACCACTGATTCTTGTCACTTCTGGCACTTACCAGGCTTTTCAACATTGTGGTGTCATACTGGTGCTCATCATGATGTTTGGTGAAGTCTAGTCAGTCTAGGCTATGCGCAACATCATAATTTACATTGGGCCACAACGTCATGATGACCCAGGCACTGAATGGAGATGTGTAGACTGGACATAGAATCATAGAATGATAGAGTTGGAAGCGACCTCAAGGGCCATCGGGTCCAACAACCTGCGAGTGCAGGCTTTCCTAAATCATCCCAGCTATATGTTTATCCAGCTTCCGCTTCAAAATTTCCATTGATGGAGAGCTCCCCACCTCCCATGGTAGCCTGTTCCACTCCCTGACTGCCCTCACTGTCAGAAAGTTTTTCCTAATGTCTAATCTGAAACTCCTTCCTTTAAGTTTCATCCCATTGCTTCTTGTACTTCCTTGTGCTAATGAGAATAGGGTAGTTCCCTCTGCACTGTGACTACCTTTCAGATATTTGTAGACCACTATTAAGTCTCCTCTCAGCCTTCTCTTTTTCAAACTAAACATCCCTAGTTCTTTTAGCTGTTCTTCATATGACATAATTTGCAGACCTTTTACCATCTTGGTTGCTCTTCTCTGGAGTTGCTGCGATATATCGATGTCTTTTTTGAATTGGGGCGCCTAGAACTGTACACAGTATTCCAGGTGGGGTCTGACCAGGGCAGAGTATAGGGGAATAATTACCTCTCTTGATCTAGATTCAATGCTTGTCTTCATACAGCCCAGAAATGTGTTGGCCTTTTTAGCTGCAGCTCCGCATTGTTGGCTCATATTGAATTTGGGATCCACTATTATGCCCAAGTCCTTTTCCCCGGTTCTATCACCTAGTTCTATTCCTCCCATACTATATATGCTTTCTACATTTCTTTTACCCAGATGTAGGACTTTGCCTTTGTCCCTGTTAAACATCATTCTGTTCTCCTCAGCCCATTGTTCGAGTGTGTCTAGATCCTTTTGAATATGCTCTCTTTCCTCTCTCGTGTTGGCTACTCCTCCTATGGTCCAACTAAACGCAAAATGGATATATATACAGTACAGACCAAAGGTTTGGACACACCTTCTCATTTCTAGAACAACTAATTAAGAGGAGACTGTGCAGCAGGCCTTCATGGTAAAATAGCTGCTAGGAAACCACTGCTAAGGACAGGCAACAAGCAGAAGAAACTTGTTTGGGCTAAAGAACACAAGGAATGGACATTAGACCAGTGGTAATCTGTGCTTTGGTCTGATGAGTCCAAATTTGAGATCTTTGGATCCAACCACCATGTCTTTGTAGAAAAGGTGAACGGATGGACTCTACATGTCTGGTTCCCACTGTGAAGCATGGAGGAGGAGGTGTGATGGTGTGGGGGTGCTTTGCTGGTGACACTGTTGGGGATTTATTAAAAATTGAAGGCATACTGAACCAGCATGGTTACCACAGCATCTTGCAGCGGCGTGCTATTCCATCCGGTTTGCGTTTAGTTGGACCATCATTTATTTTTCAACAGATAAATGACCCCAAACACACCTCCAGGCTATGTAAGGGCTATTTGACTAAGAAGACGAGTGATGGGGTGCTACGCCAGATGACCTGGCCTCCACAGTCACCAATCGAGATGGTTTGGGGTGAGCTGGACCGCAGAGTGAAGGTAAAAGGGCCAACAAGTGCTAAGCATCTCTGGGAACTCCTTCAAGACTGTTGGAAGACCATTTCCGGTAACTACCTCTTGAATCTCATCAAGAGAATGCCAAGAGTGTGCAAAGCAGTAATCAAAGCAAAAAGGTGGCTGCTTTGAAGAACCTAGAATATAAGACATATTTTCAGTTGTTTCACACTTTTTTAAGTATTTCATTCCACATGTTTTCATTCATAGGTTTGATGTCTTCAGTGTGAATCTACAATTTTTAGAGTCAATTAAATAAAGAAAACTCTTTGAATGAGAAGGTATGTCCAAATTTTTGGTCTGTACTGTATATATATATACTGCTCAAAAAAAATGTTGTGTACCTTTTTTTGTATGTATTATTATCCTGTATGTGAATACCCCTTTTGATCTATGATGTTTATGCTTTCATACTCTGGTGCATTTGTAAAATATAATATTATACGAAATAGTACCTGTAACAAAAAAAAGTCCTAATATTGTAACATTGACTCAAAAATGAAAAAAAAAAAAAAAAAATACTGTAGAATGATCCTTTACATCAGAAATGGTCCTAAATAATTACAATTTGTAAGAGCTGACTGTGTACAAATTGGGCACAGAGGACACTGAAATTTATGTTCAAATATAAATATCTGATTTTAAAAAATATAAAATATTTTTATACTTCTTGTGCTTATAGGAAATATACTGTAAAGTACATAAATGAAGTCTCCTGCAAATGTAGGATACTGTCCCTGGTGACCAATGTAATTGAAAAACAGAGTTACTTCAATGCACACTGGACACTAATAACATTTTCATTGCATTGCAAAGCATGGTATGCCTGGCAATTAGTGTGCTTTCAAGCAAATCATATAAGAAAAGTGATCTTTATGATTTGAGTAGCTGGTTTTCAAAAGTAAAAGGAAAGTAACATAAGATCATTCTTGACTTTTCTACATATGACTGATCTGATGGAGCATGGCACCAGATATGGATTTGATCCATTAATAGAGTCCTAAAGATAATACATTTTTTATATGCTACCCCATTCCAAAACAAAGTTCGGATGCTGTGTAAAATGTAATGAAAACAAAAATGTAATGATTTGGAAGCCTCATATAACCACATTTTAGGCAGAATAGAACATAGAGCACAAATCAGAAGTTGAAAGTTTGATAATTTTCCATTTAACTTGAAAAAAATTAACTAATTTGAAATTGGCGACAACAACACATCTAAAAAAAACCTTGGGACAGGGTTAACTAAAGGCTGGAAAAGAAAGTGGTACAAATAAAAAACAGCAAGTTGTAGCTAAGTCACATGACTGCGTGTCAGTGAGGAAGAGTCTCTCAGAAGCAAAGCTGATCAGAGGTTGATTAATCTGTTAACAACTGGGTCTAAAACTTGTGGATAAAGACAAGCGAATTTGTTCGAAAATGGTTTGCCAATTTCAAATTCAGCATGAGCCTTGCCCAATCGGATCTGTGTTCGGATGACCGAGGACTTTTCTCAAAAATTGGTAAAGATCGGTTTTGTTCAGTAACTGTTCGCGGTTGCACTAATGCTTTTCTTTTACATTATTCTAAGTTTGGCAAGAATAGTGATGTAGTGATGCTGTATTATGAGCGGTGGGACATGTTTGATGAGGGGAGGAGGTGGGGAGAGGTCAGAAGAGCGTCGGACTGTTTTTTTCCCTTAACTTTATGTGTAGATGTTCCGGAAGCCAAGCAGGCCACAGAAAACATCCACAATGATTAGACACAAGGGCTTGTGTCATTGTCTGCCTAAGTCATATACCCCTCTGCTTATAAAAATTGGACATGCAGCGTCTGCACCATTGTGTGATTGCTAAAGCTTAGGGATGGTGCTGCTGCTAGACATAGCTAGCTTAGCTAGGAGGTTTCATTTTAGTTAGTTCAAAATTATAGGAGGCCAAGAGTGTAGAATTGGGAAGTGCAGAGGCGTGCAGTGTAGGGAACGTTGTGTGCCACTAATCTGCTTTTCATCAGTGATTGGAAATTATGTGTGCCAGCCGAAATTGTCATTTCATCATCTAGAGATAGCAAACTCTGGTCAAGCCAAAAATTGCCATTTCATTATTTAAATAGAGATTGCAAAATTTGTGGTCCAGGAAAAAAAATTCCCATTTCATCATCTAAATAAAGATTGCTACTTCTGTGATCCTGCCAGTGATTGAAATTGCAGCATTTAAATTCTGATAGCTAAATATGCGGCCTGCCAAAAATAGACATTTCAGCATATAAATACTGTTTGATAATTCTGCACTCCTGCCACAGTATCTCAGCAGAGACAACAAGATTTGGATACTTGTAGGAGCCTCCAACACATATATGTCACTGGAGATAAATACTAATTGATAAATATGTTCCCATTTTGAAAAAAATTGAGGCACCAGGAAAGTGGCATCAATTCCCCTAGAGTAGCTATAGAGTCATGGTGCAGCAGTCAAGGCATGGACCATGAACGAGACAAGGCCTGGGCCAGCATTTACAGCTTTCAAATTAATTTAAAATGAAAAGGTGGATGAGTGACAAGTATAGGCCTTGTGCTCAGAGACCCTTGCCACTCCGGGCAACACACAACATGGAGACCAAACTTGGAGTCTATACATCTCAATAAATTAGAAGCAGACATCACTAATGTGGCATTATTTTTCCCAAAGTGCAAATAGTATAGTGCACCATGGATACATGGGACAGGACCCGACCCAGCATTTATACCTTAAATATTGATCAGTAAGAGGTGCATCACTTTGAGGTGTAGGCCTGGTGCGCTGAGATTCCTTTCACTACTGGCAAAACACAAAAAGTAGACCCAGCTATGACCTGCGCATGCTCAGCTGTGACCTGCATATGCTCAGCTGTCCAAGTCACCCTGCCCCAGCCATTTATCTAATCCATCATCTGTGATATAACTCTTGCACATTCCACCACTGCATGCATAGGGGTCATATTATACAACTCCTCACATAGAAATACATGGTGCATTGAAGTGGATGGAACAGGGCCACACATCTAGTCCCATCTTGTTTGATATACTACACTGGTCCATGTATCTAACCGTGTAATAGTCTGCATATCTAATTGCAACATGTGACATAGCGAGCAACATCGACTAACAACAATCAGTGCTGCCAGCCATACTTCGTGTCACTGTCTACATGTCAGTATCACTTTGCAGTCACCAGGACCGGCTCTGCACTGTGCAATAGGATAAGGAAGGGTGAAGTTTAGGATCAAAAAGCTAGAAGGGAGGAGACATCAGACACAAGGGCAGATCCTGCGTACTTTTACTACAGGCATAATATGACTTAGCACAACACTAGGGTTTCATAGTAAATTTCAGCAGGTGCTCACCCTATACATTTTTTAAATTATACAGTGTGTCCACCCATATCCTGTCCACCGCCATTAACTTGAGAACGGTGGCAGCTATAGGCATAGAAGTGGTTTCTAGGTATAGTAAAGTAGCCATGCGCTTAGCAATGAAACCACCTATAGCGCCACCTGGTGGAAAACAACGGAGTTAGCATTTTTAACTCGAAAATGGAACGAGATAGAGAAAAAAAGTGAACTACAAAGTTGTAGGGCATCATCAATTCAATACGAATCGACACCTTGCATACAGAAATGTTATGATTAGAACATGTAAAACTCACAAGGCTGCGGACGTGAAGCGGTACCTCATGGAGACCTTCCTACAAGTCATTGGGTATAGTGGCTGCGTGGATTGGCCTCCATGCTCACCTGACCTGACCCCATTGGACTTCTTTCTGTGATGTCACATCAAACAGCAGGTGTATGTGATCCCTCCACCAACACTGCAGGACCTACGACAATGTATCACAGATGCTTATGCAAACCTGTCACCTACCATATTGCACAACATGCAGCAAGACACAGTATGCTGTCCAGAGTCCAGATGTGCACTCTAGCCGACAGTGGCCACTTTGAGCATCAAAGTTAAATGAGCGCCATATGTGTTACCAGCATTCAATGTTTTGAGATGGTCATGGGTTTCATATCATAGCATTTCTGTATGCAAGGTGTCAATTCGTATTGAATTGATGATGCCCTACAATTTTTTAATTCACTTTTTTTCTCTATCTCGTTCCGTTTTTGAGATAAAAATGCTAACTCCATTGTTTTCCACCAGGTGGCGCTATAGGTGGTTTCATTATGTAGCGCATGGCTATTTTACTATACCCAGACACTACTTCTATGCCTATAGCTGCCACCGTTCTCAAGTTAATGGCGGTGGACAGGATATGGGTGGACACACATTGTATACCATTAAAAAGTTTAATTTATTTTTAAATTAAAACATCTTTGCAATTTTTAAGTGTTTTGTTTTCTTTTGTTTAAAACCTTTTCCCTTTTAAAGGAGCTATCAGCAGGTTTCTGATCATGCATAATCCTGCTGGATTGGATTACTGGTAGGTGATACCAATTTATCTGCTGACCATTCCTGGTACCATAACCTAAACGGTGCTGAACTATTTATTCATTTATTTATTAATTTATTTATTTATTTACTTATATATTTATTTAATTATTTATTTATTTTTAAGAATTTGAGGTGAAAAATTCTTGGAACTGATTTTCATTCAAAATTTTGGAGTTTACCTTTCACAGGCAAGCTCAGAACGAGCTCACTGAAAGATTCTCAAATAACTCATTGTGCAGCCATCCACACATAGGCTAGAAAAAAAAGCCAACTGCAAAATCTAATATATAAAGATCAGTCTATGTATGTATGTGTGTATGCATGTATGTCCGCCAAAGGAATTTGCACCATCGCATTTACAACCACGTGGTTTTTGTGTGCAGAATAAATTTTTGTTAATACATTCTATTTTGTTAACAACAGTTATTAACCTGGGCAAAGCCGGGTAGTACAGCTAGTGTGTGATAAAGCTAAAACGAAAATGATTTTTAGTTTGGAATACATGCATTTAAATAAAACAAAAATTACTGACAGGTAGATAAGTCCTCCTTTAAAAATTCTAAAATGCCAAGCAATATATTTACGTAATGAAGACAAATATTCTAAAATTATTTTTCTCTTTGTCTTTCAAGCTATACTGTTGATTAATCTTGTTTTTACACAGAAGATCCCACTGTATACACTTTAATGTTTTTATCTGCAACAGATCACTCTTATGAATGTCCATAGACAATTTTTTTTTTAAGTTGTCTTATCTGGCTTATCTACCAGAGCCAGTCACCACTCGTTTACCCCACAGCTTTTTTTCTCAGAATGGTAAAGTATGGTTGTGGGGAGACGGTTACTGTTATTCAACCAACTGCTTTCATCATGTCTCCATCTGTCACACAACACATAATATTTGGATTTTTCGTTCACCTTCATTAGACTGGCCTTGTACGGCACAGGTCATATTTATCCTGTGCTCTATGCTGAGCACTTACACCAAGGATTATGTGAAAATGTCTGAAAAACATGATTCAGACAACATTCTCAATGGAAAATTCACTGATGAGGTAGAGGGAGACCCTTTGATCTCATGTCTGGCCTGGAATTTGACAGTGTCCATGTTTTTACATCTGTTTTCACTCTCCATTTACCAAAAATTTGGATTGTCATGAGTCTTGAGGAAGCAAAAGGAGAAGGAATATTAAGTGTTTCATACATTAAAAAAAGACAAATTGTAAAAGTAACAGCGGTGGACACACGATTTGATTGTGGCGTCACCAAGGCACTTGTTAGTAACATCAGCAGTAGTAGTAACAGAAACCACAGAAGCCATGACAAAGGTGTCACAGACTGCAGTAATGCGAGATCAATGCAGCACACTGAAAACTACACCATTGTCTAGCGTGCAGTCTACAACTGGAGTGGAGAAGTTATTGCAGATTCATGACTTGTTCATCTTGATGAAAGTTAGTTCAGTCTATACTTTCAGGGGACAGCTGGATGCGCTTGTACATCAGGACACCACCAGCAGCGTGGAAGACATGCTGGCTGCTGGGCTTGAGAAAACTTCCAAGGCTTGACAATGAGCTCAGGCCACTCTACCATTTTTAATGACCAAAATGCTAAAGGATCCAATTCCCCCCTGATGGAATCAATATTGAGCTCTAAATGCTCTGCTGGTGCATGGGATAGTCTAAAAAATGTGTGCCACAGCTCATAGAAATTGCTTTTGTCACTTAAACTTCTGCTGCTAATGTTTCTGCAATGACGACTCAATGTTTCTGGGGTTGGATGTTTAGAACTGCAATGTACACTGTGTGCCTCATTGCTACTTTTGGGAAAACCACTCCTAAGAATGTGTACAAGCTTGTTTCACTACTTCAGCATGCATGCATCCTTTTCCAGGGCGAAAGCATCTGGCAAAATTTACTCTTGTACCATGGATCTAACAGAGTGATAAGCCAGTAGTCAGCAGTGCACTATTTCTAAACATAACAATATAAACGTCATGTTGCAGATAGTGCAGCAAAAAGGCGCTCATGTGTTCTAAACTTCCATGAGGTCGAAGTCTATGGAATATTGGTGGTGGCGGTGACACTCAATCTTGCTTCCTTTGTCCCCCCCTACAAACCATGGGCAATAGCAAGGGGATCAATATGTTCTTCATCTCCTGACTGTTAAGCGCCCATCACTTCTTCCGCCTCGTCCTCCTCCATTTGTTCCTCGGCTCCTGCACCTTCAATAACAGTTTGCCTGTTACATGATAAAGCAGACAGTTGAGGGCTGCAGCACAGAGATGGCTGCTTTGCTTGCCCCCTTGCCTTTACTATGAACATTTCCCAGCCATTTTACAGAACCAAAGGTTGGGTCTCCATCATCTTATATAGGGTTTGTTCACCAGAATCAAGTTCATGTCAAGCCCGGGTCCCGAACCAAACTACTTTCATGGGTCTGCTCATCCCCACACAAGTTTCTTAATAAATTATGGGGTCCAATATCTCCTGTTATTCATTGTGAAAATTACAAACGTGGTGCCTAAACAACAGTTAAATGCATTACTAGATTAATTCCTTAATGGGTTTAGTTTCGTAAATGGGGTCACTTGTCGGGTGGGGGGGTTGCTGTTTCAGCACCTTAGAGGCTCTGCAAATGTGGCATGTTGCCCGCAATCTATTTCAGTCAAATCTGTGTTCCAAAATTCAAATGGCGCTCCTTCCCTTCCATGCCCTGCCATGTGTTCAAACAGAGGTTTCTGATCACATTTTGGGGTGTCAGTGTGCTCAGAACAAAATAGGTAAGAAATTGCGTGGTATAATTTTTTAATTCTACCCTTTATGACAGTGAAAAATTTGGGACTAAAGGAAAATTTTAGAGGAGAATTCTTTTTTTTTCATTCCATTTTGCATTAATTCATGTGTACTACCCGAAGGGCTAAACAATTTCCTGACAACAGTATTGAAATATTTGAGGGATGCATTTTTAAAAAATGGTATATTGTTGGGGAGTTTCCAATATATGGGCCCCTCAAATTCCAATAGGTCCCTAAAGAAACTGATTTTGTAAAATTCTTGAAAAAAATGACTGCTAAACTTTTAACCCTTCTTACATAAATAACATTTCTTATATGTCTACTTTACATCTGCCAGAAAACAGAGAGCAAAAGAGAAGGGTGTTTGATACTGCGCCAAAGGATCACAGGAACAGATGTTTAGATTAATGCATCTTTATTTCATCCAGGTCTACGCGTTTCTGGAGCCACTGCCCCCTTCCTCAGGACCGTCAGGAAAGACAAAACATCAAATCACCATGATGCATTTGATGTTTTGTCTTTCCTGACGGTCCTGAGGAAGGGGGCAGTGGCTCCAGAAACGCGTAGACCTGGATGAAATAAAGATGCATTAATCTAAACATCTGTTCCTGTGATCCTTTGGCGCAGTATCAAACACCCTTCTCTTTTGCTCTCTGTTTTCTGCCATTTGGGTGGCTGCAGCCTTGGATCAGATTCTACATGCGAATATAGTTGTTGTGACTCTCACAACGACATCTGGTGAGTAGTTTCACCCTCCTCCCACCCCTTATATACTGGGGTAAGACCCTATATGCGCTTTTCTCTCCACAGATTTCTTGTCTACTTTACATCTGCATCATTTTTGATATGTGAATTTATTCTGTTAACCCTCAACTGGTGAGGTGGGGTTTGCAACACCCCAGGGAAATTTTGTTCAAAATGCTGGAATGAATAATTAATATATTACATTTTACGATACTTGTGGGTGTAAAAAATTTGCTATACTCATGTGTAATCAATCGCCAATAAGAAAACGATTTAAACAAACGTTTTGCATTTTCTGTAACAATTAGAGATTTCTAAACACTGGGGTGAAGGAAGCCCCATATCACCAGTTGCTTGAATAAATTCACATTTCAAAAATTATGCAAATGTAAAGTAGACATATAAGAAATGTTATTTATTAATTATTTTGTATAGCATGACTAACTGGTTTAAGGATATAAAAATGAAATTTTTAAAATTGCAAAAATTTCAACATTTTCACCAAAATTCCAATCTTTTCACAAATAAATGCAAAAAATATCATCCTAAATTTACCACTATCACAAATTACATTGTGTACCAAAAAACAGTATCAAAATCACTGGGAGTCATTGAAGCATTCAAGATTATTACCACATAAAGTGATACCGGTCAGATTTCCAAAATGTGGCCTGGTCAAAATTGGCTTAAGGGTACTTTACACGCTGCGATATCGGTATCGATATCGCTAGCGAGTGTACCCGCCCCTGTCGGTTGAGCGTCATGGGCAAATTGCTGCCTGTGGCGCACAACATCACTAACACCCATCACACGGACTTACCTTCCCTGCGACATCACTCTAGCCAGCGATCCGCCTCCTTTCTAAGGGGACGGTTTGTGCGGCGTCACAGCGATGTCACACGGCAGCCGTCGAATAGCAGAGGAGGGGCGGAGATGAGCGGCTGGAACATGCCTCCCACCTCCTTCCTTCCTCATTGTCGGTGGACGCAGGTAAGGAGATGTTCGTCGTTCCTGCGGTGTCACACATAGCGATGTGTGCTGCCGCAGGAACGACGAACAACATCGTACCTGCAGCAGCAACGATATTTGGAAAAGGAGCGACGAGTCAACGAGCAACGATTTTTCATGTTTTTGCGCTCGTTGATCGTCACTCCTTGGTGTCACACGCTGCAATGTCACTAACGGCACTGGATGTGCGTCACTAACGACGTGATCCCGACGATATATCGTTAGCGATGTCGCAGCATGTAAAGCACCCTTTAGTCATTAAGGGGTTTGCTGATGAGTCTTAGTAGATCATTTATTACTTCTTTAGAAACATATTATATAAAAAATATATATGGCAAGAAAAAATATTAATTTAGTAAAAAATACATTTTATTATGCATATATTGTATCTAATCAATAAATGCACATATAGTGTATCCACTGCATTATTCCAAAGAATTATTACAATTGGATACTTAGTGAAACCTGATCAGTATAAATAAATAAACTAAAAAAAGATCATTTTTTTCCTATATTTCAATGTGAAAATAAACAAAATAAACAAAATGCACAGTAATGTATACATATCCTCAAGCACTGCTAAAAAAACAAACAAACAATTTTTCCTGCATTAAACAAATACTATTAGTTAAAAATAAAATGTTCTTATTAAAGAGTTAACCATTCTGTCACTTACTAGAGTTGAGATTTAAAAACATTGGTAGTTACCTATATTTTATAGACAAAGTTCATAGAAGATTCCAAGTTGCCTTTAATTTTGTATACAATCAATTTGTGGAATTTCAAAGTTATGGCTTTACAGCACACACATTGTACACACACTGCAATGCACAGAACACTGCTGAATGCACAGTACATGCACACTCATTTTTGCTGTATTTACCTACACAGCTCTGCTATATACACATATACATACATATAATCAAACAGCTCTACTACTCACACATCTCTGTAATATTTGCATATACAGCTCTGCTATATACACACACAACTCTGCTACATCAACACTCATACACAGCTGCTACGTACTATAGATACACTGCCCCATTTTAAAATTCCAGGCATGTGACTGATTATATGACTTGTAAAGTCCATCACCTAGTCAGGACCCAGAGCACCCTTCCAGCCTTCCTGAGGTAGAGGTCCTGGTATGTTTCTCTCCTGTCCTGCATCAATCAGACTGATCAGTGTCAGGCACGAAGAGAGAGAAATGCATCACTACATAATTCTTTTTGTGATTGGGAAGGATGCGCTGTCTGCATTCTTTTCAATCATAGGCAGCTGCCTCTAATAAAATAAAATAAAATGCAGAACTTTTTAGAAAGCTTTGTTTTTCACAAACAGTGCATCTAAGGGCTCGTGCGCATGTTACGTAATTACATGCATTTTTGCTGCGTATTGCACTGCAGCATAAATGCATGCATCCTGCGTCCCCTGCACAATCTATGAAGATTGTGCATGATACGTGTGTGACGCCCTGGCCTATCAGGTCATCACAGGGTATTATGCATTCTGCCCTTCTGCACGTTATCCACCCTCCTTGGTTACGATCCTGCTCCTTTGATGTTGCTAACAGCTTAGCCAATCAAAATCCTAGGAACACTGCCCACTTTAACCTACCAGACACACCATTGGGGGGTTGGAAGGGAATAGGGCCGCCCACATGGGGGGATGGTGAGGGGAAAGTAAAGAAAGTGACAGTTGAGCGGAGTTGAGCAGAGACTGTGGAGTGAAGCGGAGGAGAGGTGACTCTCCGAGAGGGAGAGGTCACAGAGGAGAGCTCATGTGTACTAGGTGGCAGACGTTGGTCTGGGCCTGGTAGGAGCTGGAACCCCGGTCGCAAAAGACAGTGTCAAGAGGCACGGACTGCCAAAGAGGGCGGCCGGCGGCCTTGAGCTATCACCGGGCAGGGGCCATGGCACGACGGGTTACATGGACTCTAGGCCGGAAAGTAGCTTCACGCGTTCCGGTAATTTACCCGACGGGGGTGAAGACTTCAAGTGTCATCCCCAACCCGCTCCAAAATCGGGGTACTAGCACATCAATGGGATAGGACTTTCCCCCTACAGTACAAAGAAATCCTACGCGTGAACCCTGAGAGCAAGATCACTCCATTAACCATACGGGTGAGCGGGACCCGAAGAGTTTTATAATCACGGGTCCAGCAGAGACGAAGGTGCCAATGACAGGGCCACAGGCTAACAGCAACACCAAAGGCACGGATCCAGGCGTGCTCCCTACAAGCTACAGTGGTGCTCAGAATTCTGGTTAACAAGCTGTCGGTGTAGTTATTCTGGGACTGAGTGAGTATATTGAAAACCCCTGTTCCTACCCCCAACGGCACCCAAATACCATCCTATCATCAACGGGCCCCAAGACACAAACCCCCTACCCACGGAGGGGTTTAACATCAGGCTGCCACACCATCGTCACCGGGGTCCCCAACGCCGGTGGTGGTCCCTCACATTACCACGCACCATGTGTGTCGTCATGAAGTTTCCAAAAACCCTCCCTGTACATATTCCCCCTTTTTAATGTCAGCACGACCCTCGGATCCGGAGACCCCTCGAGCCACCGCGGATCCGGATCCGAGCAGCGGCCTGGCTGCTGGCACGGGGGCAGTACATGTGCGCACGTTGCTTTTTTTAAACACAGCGATTTAGATGCTAAAATTTTTACCCAAATCCGTGTGTTCATTAAATGAGCATGTCAATTAATTAGTGCGCTATGGATGCAGCGCCCACTCTATCTATGGTGGGGGCAGAATCCATAGCGCATAAAATCGGCTTTTTTTCTTCTGAAACTGCATGTGTGGCGCCCTGGACTAGCCAAGTCGTCACAGGTAACACACAAACACCCCCACCCCTAGGACAGCAACATTAGTCAAACACAAAACCCTTGTTGCCTCCTCCAGTGTCTGATGTCCACACCAGGTGGGGGCGGTTGGCCACACCCACCGAGGAGTTCACAGGCCTGGAGGCGGAAAAAGTGACAGTTTAGTCCAGGAGGTGGAAGTGAGAGGAGTAAACACTTGGGTGTCTGGGTTCGTGGCCCAGGCACTGACAGCAAGGTTGGCAGACGGTGGTGGCCGTCTGCAGGAGTGGTGGAGCAACGCGGAACTGTAGAACCGGGGTCGGGTGTTGGCCTGCTGGTACTGACCGGGGAACGAAGGGAAGCCAGCACACACAGGCAGGGCAATTGGACCCCGACCAGGCTTGGAGCCGCCGATAACAGTCAAATCCGAATGTGACTGGAACCCTAGGGGTTTCCTAACAGCAAAAGTCCCGATTGAAGGCAACCGTCTGCACCGTGGGGGTATACAGCCACCGCTAACGGCTAGAGACCCAAGGGCCAGCGCCTGCGGGCACAATGGGCTCCTCCGGCACCCATACACCGGGGAGCGGACTACTGCTGGGAATCCACAGTAGTCAACACGGAACACTAAGGTGCAGGGAGAGACAGCCACCATCACCTGTCCAGGGAGAGATACAGCAGCCGGCTGCGGGACCCGTCCATCCAGCCGTTTGGTTTACAGGAGACTTTGTGCCTCATTTGCTGAGTGAGTACACCTACGCCATCCGGCACTGCGCCGTCCCTGCGACCCTGCACCTCACCAGCCCTGAAGCCCCATCACATCACTGGGCCCCGGGACCACCAACCCCTACCCACGGAGAGGAAAACAACATCCCAGCTGCTCCCCACCATCGCTCCCGGGATCCCCGTCACCAGCAGCGGTGGTGCCCATCATTACCACAACCCGTGGGTGGCGTCACGGACTAAATCCCCAAACCAAATTGCCCCTTTCCCCTTTTCACTCACGGGCGAGGAGCGCCGCTCAAGTCCCTGGGTCCGGCCCACCGCTCAAGCCACCGAGCAGCAGCAGCAGCAGAAGCCCCGGACCCGAGCGTGGCGAGCGTGTTCCCCCCGCCCGCGACATATGCATTATGCAGTGTTTCTGCAGCGATTTGAAGCGCACATGTGCTGTCAAATCACTGCAGCATATTCAGCAGTTACGTGCGAACAAGCCCTTAGAAAGTACTCAACTGTACCGGATCCAGTAGGACTATCCCTCTGTCCCAGGAGGTATGGGCTGTGTCCTAGCTTGCTATCACTCTATGAAATGTCTTAGGACAAATTTTGCATTTTGTGCCAAAATCTGGAAGGGTCAGCTTTTTTTCCACTATATAATGGCAGCTAGTTATCTTTATTTGAGGCTCAGTGCATGCAATCTGTTTGCAAAAGTCAGTACAGTCCAGGTAGTTTGCCACTGATTGTGGTGAACTTGCATATGTGAGAGTTTAGTTTCCACACAAATATATGAGTGAAAGCATTGCCTTTGGTATCTTATGCCACTCTTCCCCTCTGATGACATTACCTCCTCGACACATCAATTTGGTTCCCAATCATCATCAGCAATATTATGCATGACTCGGCTCATTGTTCTCCATATGAAAAATGGTCAGATCTAATTGCGTTGATTGTGTCCAAAGGATTTGTCCAGGTTAAGAGTGCGTCTATTAATGTTAATGTCACTACCACCATGGCTTGCATAGCTAGTAATTCAGCTGGTGTCACTATTGTGTCCTCCATCTCCTTCACCATGTTTTCCAAGTACTATGGTTGACTGTTCATCTCTTGCCCAAAAAAAATTGGAAGACATTTTTCTGGTAAGGTTTTTCAACCCTCGGGTGCTGTGTGTCAGGGGAGTAAGCGGTAGAACAGAAACAGGTGTAAATTCATTATTACAATTTCACTTTAAACAACATTAAATGTTATGGTGGCAAAGGAGATGGACTGAGCAGAACACCCACTCAAGTTGATGATGTTGCTATCAGAGGCTATATCATCCTGTTGGGGCTGAGATGAGGGACACATAGTATATTCTATTATGCTCTCCACTTCTTTCTCCACTAATACACTTGCCAGAGGCAAAGGAGGACATGTGTCTCCTGTATTTGGTACTACCATGGCTGGGACAGTAGCTTACAACTGTGGCATTAGTGATGTTGCTATTGGCTCCCAAATTTTTAGCCATGGTCCAGGTTATTTTTCTCTCGCACTTTCATATATGTTGCCAGTGCCACATTTTGGTTTAACATAAATGTTAGCTTTATGACTAACATGTAAGTCTGATATGATACTTAGCCACCCTAAAAAATTCTGAAATCCACCAGCTGGGTTCATATGTCCGCCAAAACTGCTAATACAACACCAGTGTCACAACTTTAACATTTTTTGGATTTTATTTTTGTTAAATATTCCCCCATTGAACAAAAATTCAATGTAATCCTTAAATGTAAAGTTGCGAAGTAGATACATGTAGGTTAATGACCAGAAATGAACATGTGGCAACTAGCATGCAGTATGGTTGTAGCGTGTAAGGTTTTCTAAATTGAACTATTAAAACTGTTTTTCAAATTTTTAAGTTTTTCCTTTCTTTAAATTATGTTAAATAAAATAATATCCTCGTTCCTTTACAAAAAATCAATGGGACAGTAAAATCTAGGTTAATTTACATCCCAAAGGCATGCACCTTCACAAGGCCGCTGCATGGGTTTAATAAAACAATGAGATGTGCAAATAGAAAAAGGTTTTAAGATAGAGTTTGTGAGGTAGATAGTTGGGTTTAAATTCCTGGATTGTGGAGATTTTTCTTATTGTCTTCACATAAAAATATGTTTTGTCTGTCTCACAAGCCAGGAAGAATATTCTCTTAGTTTCAGGATTTTTGTTGAGTAACAAAATTTTGACAGATTAGTATTAAACCCTTATCCAAAATAGGAAAAAAACATGGAGATTGTAGTGGTTTGGTAGCTATATTGGATATACTTGTATATAGCAAAAGTGATCCCAAGGTTGCAGGTTTCTAAGGGGACTAACAAAGGAAAAAGTAAAAAAAAAAATTAAAATTAAAAATATATACAGTGCCTGCAAGTAGTATTCAACCCCCTGCAGATTTAGCAGGTTTACACATTCGGAATTAAGGGCTGGTTCACACTAAGCGACAGCGACAACGAGGTCGCTGTTACGTCACCATTTTCTGTGACGTAACAGCAACCTTGTAAGTCGCTGTTATGATCGCTGCTTAGCTGTCAAACACAGCAGCCGAAGCAGCAATCATAACCGCGAGAGCAGGGAGCCGCGCACACTGCTTAGCGCTGGCTCCTTGCTCTCCTAGCTACAGTACACATCGGGTTAATTAACCCGATGTGTACTGCAGCTACATGTGCAGAGAGCAGGGAGCCGCGCACACTGCTTAGCGCTGGCTCCTTGCTCTCCTAGCTACAGTATACATCGGGTTAATTATCTGATGTGTACTGCAGCTACATGTGCAGAGAGCCGGAGCCGGCAGCACAGGCAGCGTGAGAGCTGCGGAGGCTGGTAACTAAGGTAAATATCGGGTAACCACCTTGGTTACCCGATGTTTACCCTGGTTACAGCTTACCGCAGTTGCCAGATGCCGGCTCCTGCTCCCTGCTCGCTTCATTTCGTCGCTCTCTCGCTGTCACACACAGCGATCTGTGTGTCACAGCGGGAGAGCGCCTTTGAAGAAAACGAACCAGGGCTGTGTGTAACGAGCAGCGATCTCGCAGCAGGGGCCAGATCGCTGCTCAGTGTCACACACAGCGAGATCGCTGATGAGGTCACTGTTGCGTCACCAAAACCGTGCCGTAGCAGCGATTTCGGTAGCGATCTCGCTATGTATGAAGCACCCCTAACTTGGCATTGTGACATTTGGACTGTAGATCAGCCTGGAAGTGTGAAATGCACTGCAGCAAAAAAGAATGTTATTTCTTTTTCTTTTCTTTTTTTTTTAAATTGTGAAAAGTTTATCCAGAGGGTCATTTATTATTCAACCCCTCAAACCACCAGAATTCTGTTTGTTTCCCCTAAAGTATTAAGAAGTATTTCAGGCACAAAGAACAATGAGTTTCACATGTTTGGATTAATTATTTCTTTTTCCAGCCTTTTCTGACTAATTAAGACCCTCCCTAAACTTGTGAACAGCACTCATACTTGGTCAACATGGGAAAGACAAAGGAGAATTCCAAGGCCATCAGAGACAAGATCGTGGAGGGTCACAAGGCTGGCAAGGGGTACAAAACCCTTTCCAAGGAGTTGGGCCTACCTGTCTCCACTGTTTGGAGCATCATCCGGAAGTGGAAGGCTTATGGAACTACTGTTAGCCTTCCACGGCCTGGACAGCCTTTGAAAGTTTCCACCCGTGCCGAGGCCAGGCTTGTCCGAAGAGTCAAGGCTAACCCAAGGACAACAAGGAAGGAGCTCCGGGAAGATCTCATGGCAGTGGGGACATTGGTTTCAGTCAATACCATAAGTAACGTACTCCACCGCAATGGTCTCCGTTCCAGACGAGCCCGTAAGGTACCTTTACTTTCAAAGCGTCATGTCAAGGCTCGTCTACAGTTTGCTCATGATCACTTGGAGGACTCTGAGACAGACTGGTTCAAGGTTCTCTGGTCTGAGGAGACCAAGATCGAGATCTTTGGTGCCAACCACACACGTGATGTTTGGAGACTGGATGGCACTGCATACGACCCCAAGAATACCATCCCTACAGTCAAGCATGGTGGTGGCAGCATCATGCTGTGGGGCTGTTTCTCAGCCAAGGGGCCTAGCCATCTGGTCCGCATCCATGGGAAGATGGATAGCACGGCCTACCAGGAGATTTTGGCCAAGAACCTCCGCTCCTCCATCAAGGATCTTAAGATGGGTCATCATTTCATCTTCCAACAAGACAACGACCCAAAGCACACAGCCAAGAAAACCAAGGCCTGGTACAAGAGGGAAAAAATCAAGGTGTTGCAGTGGCCTAGTCAGTCTCCTGACCTTAACCCAATTGAAAACTTGTGGAAGGAGCTCAAGATTAAAGTCCACATGAGACACCCAAAGAACCTAGATAACTTGGAGAAGATCTGCATGGAGGAGTGGGCCAAGATAACTCCAGAGACCTGTGCCGCCTGATCAGGTCTTATAAAAGACGATTATTAGCTGTAATTGCAAACAAGGGTTATTCCACAAAATATTAAACCTAGGGGTTGAATAATAATTCACCCACACTTTTATGTTGAAAATGTATTAAAATTTAACTGAGCAACATAACTTGTTGGTTTGTAAGATTTATGCATCTGTTAATAAATCCTGCTCTTGTTTGAAGTTTGCAGGCTCTAACTTATTTGCATCTTATCAAACCTGCTAAATCTGCAGGGGGTTGAATACTACTTGTAGGCACTGTAAACATTAAAATCGCCACCCCATTTTCCCCAGTTAACAATAGAGATATGTTGAAAGATAAAAATATTTTGTATCAACATGTTCAGAAAAGTTAGATCTATAAAAATATAAAATTAATAACCTGATCTGTAAAAAATTTAAGGAGTAGAGATGAGCGAACTGTTGGAAGTTTGGTTCCCCAGGTACATTTGAACCTTAAAATGTTTGTTTTTTGACCCCCAATTTGAGCCGAACCTCATAAGAAGTCTGTAATTTCACTCTGTGGCTCCATCCAGATGCTGCCAGCCATAAGCAGAACAATTCCAGGAAGGGTGGGTGGAGTTTTTCAAATTATTATTTTTTTGTGTGTGTACACTACTTCTGATCACGCTGATTTTACACCAAATGTGAGCCGATCAAACACTGAAGGCGGCTCACACAGGGCTCGGCATCACTCGTATCTAAGCACAATGCAGCTTGCTCGAGTGTTTTGCACTCGCAACTCACTTGAAATTCGAGCCCGAACTTTATTTTTTTTTGGAAGTCGGTTTCAGACCCAAACTACGAACATCAAACCTCAGGTATGCTCACCTCTAGTAAGGAGAAAAAAAAAAAGTGCCAGAATTGCAAATTTTTCAATGCCGTAATACCATAAATATTATATAGAAAGTAATCAAAGAGTTGTATCTACCCCAAAATAGCAAAATAGTATCAATAAAAGCATCAAAGCACAACGCAAAAAGAAACACTCAAACAACTCCTTTGACAAAAAAAAAAAATGCTACCGGTTTTGAAAAGTTTTGATTCAGCTAACTTTTATTTTTTTTTTAGAAATGTCAACATTTTTTTCACGAATTAATTTAAAAAAAATATTTAACTTTGGTATTATCGTAATCATACTGACCTGGATATTCATATTTCCAAGTCACTTTTCTACAGAATTAATGTAGTAAAGACAAAATCCAAAAATCAGTTGTGCAACTGAGGGTTTTTTTTGCAATATCACTTCACTTGAAAAATGTTTTCCCTCTTTCCTGTAAACCTTATAATAAATTGAATAATGCAATTCAAAAGTACAACTAATCCCACAAAAACAAACCCTGACATGGCTTGGTCAGTGAGAAAGTCAAATAAGTGACAATTCTTGAAATAAGGGAAAAATGAAAGCGCAAAAAAAGAAAAATTGCTCAGTCTTTAAGAATTAATTGTCTTAAAGTCAATTTTACTGAGAAGATGAATAAATGACCAACTTTAATACAGGATATTTTTTTATGGTTAGTGCATAAGCCCCGAAGGCCCTTCAAAATGCATTCTTGAAAATGTTGAAATATGTTTACTGATATGTTTACGAGCTACATTTCCAGACAGCTGTTTGTCTCTCCTCATTTTTAATTTCTTCTGGGACCCTCAATAATTAAAAAAATATTAAAAGATGAGAAGCATCATTCTTCCTTTGTCAAAAGAATGTAACAAAAAGAAATTGAATGGCATAAATTGTAAACAAGCCATACATAAGTGTAACAAAATATAAATGATTATTAGCCGCTTCAAAAATGGTCTACTTTGGTCCCTCAGGAACCAGTGTTTTTCTGTGTTTTCATCTTTGAATTCCTAAAGCAATAGCTTTTTTATTTTTATGTAGACAAAGCTGAATGATTGATTGTTTTTGGAAGGTGCTTTGTAGTTTTCTTATCAACATTTAAGACAACATGTAATTTATTGCTTATCTTTTTTTGTTAGAAATGGTGCAAAAATGCAAATTTTCTCCCAAATGCATGTTAAGCTTTTCTCTATGTTCTTGCTAAATATTAAAGATGATCTGATTCTTTGAAATTCAAATTCACCAATTTCGACATATTTTGTCCCAAAAATTGTAAACGTCAATACTGCAAAGCCTTTGAAAAATATGTGCATGTAACTGTTACGATCACAGCCTTATTAATATCCAAGTGGTAACAAACAGCTGTATTAGGCCTCTTTCACATGTCAGTGAAAAACACAAACGTTTTTCACTGACATGTTAAAGGTATGTATGTCCCTCCGTGTGCTGTGATTTTGGCACCTGTGTGACCTCTGTGTGGTATTCATGATAATACACAGAGATCAGGCAGTTATACTCATCTGTCCATGCTCCTGCTGTCTGTGGTGCTGAAGTTTCCCATGATGCAGTGTCCAGCTGCTGTTGTCTCCCCTCTGCAGCTACTTCTGGGACAGCTGTGCAGTCCATATGCATGAGCATATTTAGCTGGCCTGGAAGCAGAGGCAGCAGCAGCTGAAGACAGCATCTCTGGAGACAGCTGAGTATAAAAAGCTTTTTATGTACGCGATTTTTCAGGTACGTGTTTCACAGGTCACATCACTGTGTGGTACGTGGGACATCAGTGACACCAGAAAAAATGGACTTGTCTCTGTGCGGAGCACACGGACAAGCATGTGCGCCACACGGAAACACATCAGTGAGAAATCTCTGATGTGTGCGCAGACCCATTGATTTTAATGAGTCTGTGTATGTCCATAATTCTGGTACGTGTAAAAACAGTAACATACGTACCAAAATCACTGACGTGTGAAGGGGGCCTTAGGGTAACATGTACAAGTTTAAAACTGGACTATTAAAACAGGAAAAATATAGTGTCTAAATCCTGGGTGGAAAAAAATAATCTAAAAGCTTATTCTGCTATATAAAAAGGTATTTATCAAGGCCTTTAATAGGTCAAAATGTTGTTATCTTTTCATATGTATCAATACAAGATTCATAAGACATAAAAAATTAATTAAGGTCAGGCGCTGTCTCAATAGAGATCGGCACCCCCATAGTCATATCCGGTGAGGGGATCCAGAGAGCAACAACAAAAGTGGCTGGACAAACTGAGAAAAACTATTAAGGAAATGTTTTCATGATGAATCAAAACACAATATTTATTGAAAATAATTTAAAACAAATAAATCCAACAGCATATAAAATGGAAAAAAAGGGAAACAATAAGGAGGAATAAATAAACCCCAAGTAGAGATACACCAAAAAAGGTAGAAGAAGGCAGAAAAGCCTAAAGGTACTAATGACTTAAATGGTAAGGAAGAAGGGTTTACAAAAATCTTGAACATCACATTGCATGATTTTTTAATAATTATTTTGCATTTTATTGCATGAAAAAAGTATTTCATACAATAGAAAAACAGAATTTAATACTTGATACAGAAATCTTTGTTTGCAAATACAGAGGTCAGATATTTCCTGCAGTTGTTGTCCTACTTTGCACACACTGCAGCATGGATTTTGGCCCACTCCTCCATTCAGATCTCCTCCAGATTTTCAGGTTTCAGGGCAGTCACTGGGCAATATTGCACTTCAGCTCCCTCCAAAGATGTTCTATTGGGTTCAGGTCTGGAGACTGGATAGGTTACTCCAGGACCTTTAAATGCTTTTTACAGAGCCACTCCTTAGTTGTCCTGGCTGTGTTTTTTGAGTCATTGTCATGCTGGAAGACCCAGCCATGATTTATCTTCAATGCTCTTACTGAGGGAATAGGTTGTTGACCATAATATCGTAATACGTGACCCCAACCATCCTCCCTTTAATATGGTGCAGTCGTTCTGTCACCATTGCAGAAAAGCCCCTCCAAAGTACCATGTTCTCACAACCATGCTTCACTGTTGAGACAGTGTGCTTGGGCTTGTACTCACCCTTGTTCTTGCTCCAAATACAGTGAGTGGAGTTGATACCAAAAAGTTCTATTCTGTCGCATCTGATCCCATCACTTTTGCCTATGCTTCCTTTGGATTATCTAGATTGTCTTTGGCGAACTTCAAATGGACCTGGACATGTGATGGCATGTGCAAGGGGGCCTTGCACATCCTGCAGGATTTTAATCCATGACGGTAGAGTGTATTATTAACTTTAATCCTTGAGACTGTGGTCCCAGCTCTCTTCTGGTCATTGACCTGGTTCTCATGTGTATTTCTGGCCTGATTCTTAAGTAGAGATGAGCGAACTGGTCGCGGTTCGGCTCGAACTTGGTTCGCCGAACGGAGGTCGCGGTCGAATTCGGTTCGGCGAACCGGTTCGGCAAACCACTCAAAGCCATAGGAAACAATAGGAGGCAATCACAAACACATAAAAACACCTAGAAAACACCCTCAAAGGTGTCCAAAAGGTGACAAACAACTCCCAATACAACACAAACACATGGGAAAGTGACAAGGACAAATACTCATACTCAGCTGGACGAGGAAAAAGTGGAGGAGACACAGATATAGGAGTATATGCAAGGGAACATCGATGCCATTACTGTGCAACTTGAGCCCTGCTCATTTTAGGCTTCCAATCTAGATAAATTGCCTGAGCTCACCACGTACGCCTTGGGGATCTTGTCGTGTCCCGCAGCCAGCATTCTTTTGGAACGTGTCCTCAGTGCTGCTGGGGGTGTGCTGACAGATAAGCACACACGTCTGTCTACTGACAATGTTGACATGGATCACAGAGGACTTTTCTACCCAGGGGAGGTCAAAGGCATGTGTATTTTTGAGAGTGCTTCATGCAAAGCATCTTTTTCATTTTGAAAAGGGGGGTCAACTGATGCCAGTCAAGTGGGGGGGTTGTGTTGCCCAATTAGTGGCAACAAGGGAGACTGTGGTTGAAGTCCCCTCGCTGTGTTTCTAAAAGAACCAAGATGAACAAGTCATGGCTCTCAGAGGACTTTTCTTCCCCTGGGTCAGCCAGGGGAGGCAAAAGGCACGCGTATTTTTGAGAGTGCTTCATGCAAAGCATCTTTTTCATTTTGAAAAGGGGGGTCAACTGATGCCAGTCAAGTGGGGTGTGTGTGGCCCAATTAGTGGAAATGAGGGAGACTGTGGTTGAAGTCCCCTCGCTGTGTTTTACATGATTTTCGAAGGGCATGACATACCTAAGAGGTTTAGTTTCAGCATCTCAAACTTGTTGGCTACAGAAAGGCTGCCTTTACACCCTTTTGAGACCAAGGATTTTTGAGACCTTATGCCCATTGCAGTGCCCCAAGAGCCGATGGCCAATCGCCACTCCTTCTCCAAGAAAGGGGTGCCCACGCTACCACATCAGGTCGCAAACAACATCACCGATTCCTTGATAAACTCTGTGTGTGACAGGGTGCATTTCAGTACAGATACTTGGACCAGTAAGCATGGACAGGGGAGTTACATGTTGCTGATTGAGCACTGGGTAACTATGCTGAGAGATGGAGAAGGGCCTGCTGTACAAGTCTTTCGATCCCCATGAGTTGTGTGTCAATCCTTCCTCTGTATGTACAAGTTCCTCCACTGCTTCTGCCTCCTCAACCTCGTGTTGGTCCTGCACCTCGGCCCAAACCCTGTGTGGTCAGGCCACCCTTCCTTGTAACTGCGCCCAAGGAATCCCACACACCTCCTTACTATGCTGGCAGCAGAGCTCAACAGCATGATGCGGTCGACTCTTTACTTAGAAATGTCTGGGAAATGTGAATCACACCGCTAAGGAGTTGTGGACGGTAAGCTCTGGAGACTGAGACCGAGTTTCATCAATGGTTGTCTCAACTCAACCAGCAGAAAGGGAAGGCCGGGTGTGACAATGATGCAAACCAGTCTGCGGCCCTTCTTCAGGGCGTGGTGACACACGTGCCTTGTATGGCTCACGTGTTGAACCTGGTTGTCCAGCAATTTTTAAAGCACTATCCCAGCCTACATGGCCTTCTGCATAGGGCACGGTGTAACGCCTGCCTGGATCGACACACTCAGACAGGCTGTAAAGGATAGGCTAGAGGGAAGCCACTCACCAAGCTGGACCCCCAGAACCCTGAAACCCTGAAACCCCTATACAGTGATTTGGAATTACACGGGGCCAAGTTGATCAATACCTGTGGAAGGCTGCAGTTCCAGAGACTATTAGTCATGCGGGGTCAAAACATTAATTGAGGAAGAGGAACAGAATGGGATGGACAGGACTTAATCAGAAAACAAGCAGAGGTGAAATACGGATCGGCCAACGAGGTACATAAACAGCAAGCAGGAAAAGTAGTCAGGTAACAAGCACACAAAATCCTAAAACTAAACTGGGGGTAACAGTAACAAGAGGTTCATAGCTTTGTCTGGCAGTGGTCTGCAGACAGGATGGGCCTAAAAAAGGTTGTGGTGTATTCCCATTGGTTGTAGCTGAATGATGGCACTTCATCTGTGAGATACCCACCACCTACATTCAGCCTGTGGTTCTGCATCTGTCAAGGTAACGCAGCCCAGTGGGTGAGCATAATCTGCGTCCACCTGTGCCGCTGGCATCAACTCCTTTCCCATCATCAGCACTATGCACGAAAGGAACACGCTGTCACCTGGCGACCGGAGTACATATTGATTGAGCGGACTCCGGTGGTGACTTAACAGCCGTGTGCAGCAATGATGCAAACCTGGCTGCGGGCCTTCATCAGGGCAATGTGACACACGTGCCTTGTATGGCTCACGTGTTGAATCTGATTCTCCAGCAATTTTTAAAACCCCATCCCGGCCTACATGGCCTTGTGCAGCGGGCACGCTCGCTATGTGCTCACTTCCATCGTTCACACCCAGCAGCTCAACAACTTTCATCGCTCCAGAAGTCTTTTGGTCTGGCGGGTCAACGCCTGAAATGCGTTGTGCCGACACGCCGGAATTTAAATCTGCACATGTTGCAACATCTGTGGCAGCATCGTAGAGCCCTGCTGAAATACGTTATGACGTATACCCTGGGCTAACTTGATCAGAGGTGGTGCAGATCACGCTGCTGGAGTGGTGTCAGATCAAAGACCTATGCACCCTTCTACACAGTTTACAAATGTCGACGAAGATGTTTAGCACTGGCGATGCCATTTTCAGCATGACAATTATGGTCATCTACATGATGGAGCACACTGTAAGCATTATTCGGAGTCAGGTGTTGGGACAAGAGGAAGGGGAGGAAGTACAGGAGGAGTCATATGCGGAAGGGATAACAAGATCTCCAAGGTCCAGAAGGTCAGTGGCACCTAGGCGGCAGTCATGGGACGGTGGGGGGAGAGGGATTAACAAGGGCGCATAGAATCAGCAAAACTGTTGAGGAAGGTACAGGAGCCCATGAAGAAATGGAGGACGAACTGCCGATGGGCATGGAAAACTCAGCAGATGAGTGAGAGCTTGCTCACATTTCAGTTGTGCGAGGTTGGGGGGAGAGGGCAGAGGAAGGAGGCACGATTTTCACCTCTCCGCCACCAACACAGCAAGGACTTGGTCCTCCTGGATGCACAAGACACATGAGCGCCTTCTTGCTGGACTACCTACAACATGACCCTCGGATTGTATGAATTCGAAGTAATGCTGACTACTGGGTTGCCACACTGTTAGATCCCCGGTACAAGACAAAATTTTGCAAAATAATTCCGGCCGTAGAAAGGGACGCATGTATGCAAGAGTATCAGCAGAAGGTGGTATGCAATCTTAGATTTGCTTTTCCACTAAACACATGTGCTGCACAGAGTGAATCTCAACGCTTTGTCATGGATAGGAGGAAATGGTCTTTTACTTGTCCACATCTGAGGGACCGAGGGCTGGCTGCTGTGCTGAGAGGACATTGAGTACGGTGTCCCCGCAGAGTTGCACTTTTGGGCATATACAAAATGAGTTGAAAAAGGACAGATGCTGGTGGAAAGGGGAACAGGTGTGTTGGAAAGGTTAAAAAAACTTTGTGTCCATGGATTTGGTGGGTAAGCAACAGTAACATTTGCTGAAGAAACAACATCTGTTATGGTGGGAATGGCAAGTTTGGATAAGGTGGTATATACTATGTTACCGCTATATAAAAAAATTAAGAAGAAAAGAAAGAGAAAGGTATATATCCCCATCGCCAGTCGGTGTCCACCGTGCTCCCAGATGGAAAAGGAGAGGCTGGCAAATGGAAGGTTGGGTGGAGGATACAGAGCTGAGTGGCTATGAAACTAATAGTAGCCTGAATCGAGTTAGACGACACTCGGATCTGGAGACTGGGAGCCCTGTTAGCGTCACAGGGTCCACACGCCCACCCAGCCCAGGAACTCCCTGTTAACAACACAGGGGCCATTGGGTACGCTGTCCGTGTGCGTAGGGGCCACACCTGTGGACAGCAGGCGCATCAGCAGCAGGCCTGTTAATGCCACTGGGCTGCACTAGCAGGACTGGTAGGACAGGAGTTGGTCTTAACCATTCTGCGTTACCAACTGTGGTGGCAGCCTGCATCGACGCCCTATCCCTGTCTACCTCTGTCCTAAAGCCGCAATGGGTTCAACACATGGAGGTGTGCTCTTTCAGAGCATAATAGAAGATTGCGCACCTCCTTGTTGGCTCCAGCCCCTTTTATAACCTGGGTCCGCCCCAAACCAGGGTGGACCACAATGCATCTCCTGGAGGCAAAAGCAGAGTAACACGTCATGAGTGGCATAACTAGCATCCTATTCGGAACTGCCACTTCAATGATGACCTCATGCCTGCCACAACCCAAACACCTCACCAGTCATCGTCTGACCAACAATAATGAGGTGACAAGCCATAGGGGCGGGCCTCTGCAAGCCAGTTGTGAGTGACCTGGCCACATCATCAGGACACCTGATGCCCTGTGGTCTATATGGGCCCCCCACATCAGGGGCAGGGCCAAAGAGTTCATTACCAGACCTAGCCTCTGATGCAGTAAGTGCCTGAGCATGCTCAGTAGCATGAAATACAGTCTCCGAAAAAAAGACTATCCGCTTCAGCATGCTGTCTAGGCACAACACAGGACTTAGACCCGGCACGGAGTGCAAGTACCTGTGCAAAGAGGCTTTTCACACTAAGTGTGAAGCCCCACAGGTGTTGTATCAGTGCATTACCTTCAGGGACTCCACGTGGAGGAACAGTCTGGTCACAGGTAGGTTGCTTCTTTATATGTAGTTTTGTGACACCACTCTCGGTATTGCGGTCAGTGGGGACCGCCACTGCAGTGTAAGGGGACACCTGGGGCTGATGTTGGGTGCAGTTAGTTGTAGTGGCCTCCCGAGAGTGAGGCAAGCCCCAGGGCCCTATGTAAGTGTGGGGAACCACAGGTCACAGAATGGCTCAGGCACAGTGCAAACGAGCATGCGCTGTAGCCCAAAATGAAGACTTAGCCTCAGGAATGACACAGTCAGGCTGAGCATACGCATTAGGCGAAACACTGGAGTTAGGCTGCGGCTGGGGTAAATCGGCACATGCATGCGCACTAGCCGCCTCTCCACACCTAGACGTGGAGGAGAAAACAGCCAGCTGGACAACTCGAGGCACAGCTCTAAATGGCAGTTGACGCCTGGGCGCAACTGGAACCGCAGCAGGTTGCTTGCGTTTATGGCGGCACCAATTCGTAACAACAAATAACAGCTAAAATAACAGTGTACTTCTTCACGTAGATAACCTGATATGATCCTTTTTTCACGGACATGACCACCGTTAACAAAAGTAGATGAGGCATCAAAACAGCAGCTGCTTCAATGGATGTCAAGTGCGCCATAAAGTGGGCTCTCTTCCACCTCAAGTTCAATATCACAAATACTCCATTCCACTGTGGTGTAAACCCAATCGCATTTGCTTCATAACTGCTCTCAAGTTTCCACCAGCCCTGCTGAGTATGGGGTAACAGAGATTGTTGAGTCTGCAGAGCCGTTCATTCACACTAAAGCCTGGGAATCAGAGGTCTGCTCCAAAGCTGCAGTGAGTACAGACAAAGAAGTTATTATTATTATTATTATTATTTATTTATAGAGCACCATTGATTCCATGGTGCTGTACATGAGAAGGGGGTTACATATACAAGTAACAATAGACAGACTGGTACAGAGGGAAGAGGGCCCAGCCCTTGCGGGATTACATTGTAAAGTATTTTGGGGAGGAGACAGTAGGTGGGGTGTAGGTTGGGCAGAAGCTCCGCACGGTGGTGGTGTCATTTAATGATTATAGTAATTTCTGAACAGATGATTTTTCAGGTTCCGTTTGAAGCTTGCAGGTGTAGCAGATAACCTGACATGTTGAGGCAGCGAGTTACAGGAGACAGGGGAAATGATCTGCACAGATGGCGAGAAGGTTTGTGAGTTGGATCCATGCCCCGATGAAGAAAGTGTTGAGCATAATGTACATCCTCATTTCCAAACCATACATCATCCTGGTGGAGACAATGAGTAACATGATGAGGAGACTCAGATACCTGATTGTAACGTCAACTTTGCTATTCAGTCAGGGCAGGAAGAGGTTGTCATGGAGGACTCAGGACGAGGGGAATGAAAACACACAGGATGATGATGGGGTTGGAGACACCACTTACTGTCAAACCAAAGTCAGCCAGTCGATGACATCAGCAGAGGAGGAGTAGGAGGATGCTACTGACGACGAGTTTACGTTGTGTCTTCCAGGACAGAGACAAAGTATTGGAAGCACGTCAACAACTGAATCCTCGGCCACAACTCTGCTTATGAGCATAAGTCATGTTGGCTATGCAGGTTGCATGGGCTCTAAGCCTTGCCTAGCCTGGGAATTTTTTGGATATAACAAAGGATCACCAAAGTCATGTAATCTGTAACAATCTCAAAGTAGAAGGCAAAAAATCTCAACTTTGAGTACTTCCACTAGGAAGTGTCACATGGATATGAATTGATAGCGTGAGGATGTATTGCTCAGCTTTAGACACTGTCAATGCAACATGCTTATTTGCCGTTCATTGCATGCATTGTTGCAGACTACACACAAGGGGCTGCTGGTTTTTTGGAGCTGCCTTTGTCTGTTTGGTCACTATAGCAATAGCAAAACGATCTTCGGGTGTGGACTTGGAGATGCTGTCTATGAACAGAATGAAAAGATAAAGGTGAGTGTTACAGCAAGGAGCAACCGCAGAAACACTTCGTTCAATTGTGAGGGGAGTCGTTTTGGAGTTTGGTGAGGAGTACCATAACACCAGTGAGCAGCATCCTGTGCCACAGACCAACATTCTTCCGGTGCTGTCTATACTGTTTACCATGAGAGGAGCGTAAAGTCTGTATTTATGGCAACTGGACATCACAGTACCCGGGTACGGTAGGCTGTGCCCAGACAGTAATGCGTGCACGCAACACTTTGTTTTATTATCAAAACACATATCTGTTCTGGGTAGGCCGACTATATAGACAATGAGACTTGCTGCCTCTGCACTGTCAAATTGTCACGTACAGTTTAAATCATAGAGGGACAGCGAGGCATGTTTGCATTAACTATTGCTTTTCAAGATTTACATGACTGTGTTGCAGAGCTGTGTGGTTTGCATTCACACAATTATTATCTGCCTTATCTGTGAGGCTTCAGCTAACAAGGGTATTCAGTGGGGGTAATGTGTCTTGGCTATGTTTAGGTAGATAAGTTTGAAGCTCTTGTGATGCGCCACAGGTAAGTCGTGTTCGCACACACACACACGCACAAACACACAGTTACTGCTGCAACGCAGAGGGATTAGCAGGTAGTAGGCAACAGAAAAGATTGTTCTATTATTTCAATTTTATGCCTGGTTCTTATTGTTTGTTTTGGGAAAGTTAAACAATCTTTTGTCAACCCAACTGCCTAGAGTGCATTTCCTGTTGCGCGGTTTTGCTGCATACTGAGGAGCCCACCAAGTACAAGACTTAAAATGAAGCATAAGTCGCAATGGGAATTTCACTGTGCTACAATGCGGCCTAGCGGGGCTGTGCAACCACCGCCTGCCCCATCAAGTGCATCTGTGTGCTCTTCATCCTCTTTGACTGTGGGGACAGCAGTCACACATGCTTTTTCACTCTGAACTTCCACCCCTTTACCCGTAAGCGGGAGTGTGATTGGCAGCTCGTCACTTGGTTTGGAAGTGGAAACAGATGGTATTGTTGAGCTGTCAGACAGCGAGAGAACCACCATTGGATGAAGGCAACATTATATCCACGCCTGCATCTTCGTCACAGATTGGCTGGCCTACCTGCAGTTAATAATTGCGTTACAGAAATGGAAAGGAGTGTAGAATGCATAGGTGTTGTACCTTGCTTGGCAGCAAAGGAACACTAACTTACTATTCCAGACACTTTTAGGATGGCAGAAAAAGTTACAGCTGTTTGGGCAAATTAAATAGCGTGGCAAAAGTGGGCAGGTGGGTACAGTGCCCGTGTTCTGTGGGTACCAGAACAGTAAAGGAAGCCTCACTTTCTATCCCTCCTAATGATGAAATGCAGCAAGGAATTCCCTTACTTTGCTATAAAATTTACGTAGCAAAATGTGCAGGAGGGCAGAATGCAGAGGTGCTGGAAATTGCTTGGCACCAGTGGGACACTAATGGAGTACAACAGCCACTTTTTGGATGCCTTTAAGTTAGAGCATTTTTTGCTATTATAATAGCTTATTAAAAATGAGCTTGAGGGTGCAATGCAGAGGTGCTGGAAATTGCTTGGCACCAGTGGGACACTAATGGAGTACAACAGCCACTTTTTGGATGCCAGTAAGTTTCAGCATTTTTTGCTATTATAATAGCTTATTAAAAATGAGCAGGAGGGTGTAATGCAGAGGTGCTGGAAATTGCTTGGCACCAGTGGGACACTAATGAAGTACAACAGCCACTTTTTGGATGCCACAAAGTTTCAGCATTTTTTGCTATTATAATGGCTTATTAAAAATGAGCAGGAGGGTGTAATGCAGAGGTGCTGGAAATTGCTTGGCACCAGTGGGACACTAATGAAGTATAACAGACACTTTTTGGATGCCACTAAATTTCCTCAGTGTTTGCTATTATAATGGCTTAGTAAAAATGAGCTTGAGGGTGCAATGCAGAGGTGCTGGAAATTGCTTGGCACCAGTGGGACACTAATGAAGTCCAACCGGCACTTTTTGGATGCCACTAACTGGCAGCATTCTTTTAAATTAAAATGGCTTTGTAAAAATGTGCAGGAGGGGAGAATGCAGAGGTGGTAGGACTTGCCTGGCACAAGTACCACAATAATGGAGGACAGCAGCCACTCTTTGGATGGCACTAACTGGCAGCACTCTGCAATAAAATGAATTTGCTAAAAAGGGCTGGAGGGTACAGTGGCCGGGTCGTGGGTCAGTGTAGAGGAAAGGAAGCCTCACTTTCTATCCCTCCTAATGGTGAAATGCAGCAAGGAAGTCCCTGAGCTTAGCTACCCAGACGCTGTTATCTGTAGCTGTAAAAAGCGTTTCCACGGACCTGACTGTCACCTATCGCTCTGAGCCAGCTGTAATTAGCCCTTAAAAGGGCTGAAATAAAATTCTGTCCCTAATCTGTAGAACGCTGTGTGTATAGCTTACACAGCAGGATCGGCGACAGGAGCTGCGTGAGAGGTGACTGACACCCAGACGCAGAAGGCAGATAATGGCGTGCTGGAAGAAAATGTCCGGTTTTATAATGCAAGGACATGTGACATGTACAGCCTATGACACATGCCCTTGCTTGTCTGGCAAAAAGTCCACTTGGCCGTGTGTGTGTCTGGGATTGGCTGACATGATGGCCCGCCCCACTACACGCGCGCTTAGGGAAGGAAGAAGAAAAAAAATTAAAAAATGGCGATCGCCATTATCCCAGCAGCAGTGATCTGAACGCGCAGCCCCCGCACACAATACGCTGAAATTTGATAATACTGTGAGTCACAGAAAAAGCCAGCTAGTAATTAGCTAGGCTTTTTGCTGATAGAACCGTTTTCGAACGTAACTCGAGCTAACGAACTTTTGCAAAAAGCTTGAGTTCTAGTTCGATCTAGAACACCCCCCAAAATCACTCGAACCGCGAACTGGAGAACCACGAACCACGAACCGCGCTCAACTCTATTCTTGAGCTTTCTCAGAATCAATCTTATCTTAAAAGGTGAGAGCTTATATGGAGCCTCAGACCAAATAAGATTGACAGGCATCTTGTTTTTCTTCCATTTTCTAATAAGTGCGCCAACAGTTGGTGCCTTCTCACCAAGCTGCTTGCCTATTGTCCTCCAGCGCATCCCACCCTTGTGCAGGTCCACAATTTTGTCCCTGGTGTCCTTAGACTGTTCTTTGGTCTTGGCCATGGTGACAAGCTTGGAGTGTGATTAATTAAGTGTGTGGACAGTAGAGATGAGCCACCCCCCTGGTGTTCGAGTTTGGTTTGGTTCGTCAAATGAAGGCCCCATTCGACAAACGTTCGATGAACCACTCGAACCCCATTGAAAACAATGGGAGGCAAACACAAACACATAAAAACACATTATACATGTACACATACAGTTAATAGACATTGCCATAACACTTACAGGTCCTCACGACGCGCCCTGCACTCTGTCTCCCACCGCTTTTCCTTCCGATATTCACTGTGTCCTCCTGGTAACCAGCAATGATGATAGGAACTATCGTGATGTCAAACTAGCATGTGACCAGTCACGTGTCTATTATCACATTGCCTACAGACTGGTCACATGGCTAGACGTCTTGCTAGGTCCTGTCAGTGCATCTCTCCGGTACGCAGTGATCATTCCACCATCTCCGTGTACCGGTGAAATGCTCTGGCACATGGTCGGCTTCCTCGTCCATGCATGTGGGCGCTCTTTACAGAGTCAGCCCACATGCAAGGACTAGATGCCACAGCCGGTGAATTGCGGCACCGGGAATCACGTGATCGGAGCACCGTTGCTATGGTAACCCGCCTGTCAGCGGTGACGTCACCGCTTACAGCATGCAGCTTCTGCTCACTCACTGAGTGAATAGACTGCACGGGAGCAGCAGCATCTTCCTCCCATGCAATGCTGTCTGATGTAGAAGAGCTGCATGGGTTCAAGGAGAAAGAAGACAGAAGAGCAGGATCGTGGAGGGCTGACAGGGAGTAATAAACATGGAGTCTCTAATGTGTCTGTGTATTTATTTCTACTAAAGTATTTTTTCTCTGTGTGGTGTCTTTTTTTTAACCCTTTATTGGAGATTCTTAATGGCCGGGTCAAACTTGCCTGACATTAAGAATCTCTGGCTTAATACTGGCTAGTAAAACAAAGCTAGTATTAATTCATTATTACCCAGCAAGCCACCCGGCTTCAGAGCTGCTTGAAGAGTTGGATACAGAGCCAGATGATGGCGCTGCTATGAAAGCGCCATTTTCTGGGGCAGCTGCGGACTGAAATTCGCAGCAGAGGCACCCAGAAAGCTCGGGCCAACCTGTGCTGCGCATTCCATTCCACAGCTGCCTAGTTGTACCTGGCTGGACACAAAAATGGGGCGAAGCCTATGTCAATTTTTTTTTTAATTATTTCATGAAATTCATAAAATAATTAAAAAAAGGGCTTCCCTATTTTTTTAGTTCCCAGCCGGGTACAAATAGGCAGCTGGGGTTTGGGGGCAGCCGTAACTTCCTGCTGTACTTGGCTAGCATACAAAAATATGGCGAAGCCCACATCATTTTTTGGGGGGGCAAAAAACTCCTGCATACAGTCCGGGATGGAGTATGCTGAGCCTTGTAGTTCTGCAGCTCTGCAGCTGACCCTCGGCTGTGATGACAACTTATTGGTGCCCTGCGATTATGTCACACGGGCCACTGATGGGAGCAGGAAACTAAACACTCCTCTCCAGTGCTTGTTACTGTAAATCTCAATGTCAGAGATTGACCGCGGAATTTAACTAGTTAACAGTAGAGAGTGGATTTAGCACAGGATGGCACCCATATTTTTTACTTTTCACCTGTGCAGTGTCTGATTACCGCACCCAATGTTTCCATTTGTATTTTCTGCATCAAACTAGCAGCAGATTTAAACACTACCATTACTATTATTCAGTCTGTGACAATTTAGTGCTACTTCTTAAAAAGGAATAAACTTTTTGCCATTTTTTAATTTTAGAAAGCGTAAAATGTCTGACAATGCAATGTGTTATTATATAAGCTGTTGGTTACTACTGGTTACCATCTGTTTTAGCCATATATGGTACTTTACAAACGTTTGGGCAAGTATAGAAAAACTGCTGCAAAGTATTAATGCTTTCAAAAATAGAAGTATTTACATAATTTTATCAATTAACAAAATTCTAAGTGAATGAAGAAAATAGAACTCTAAATCAAGTCTATATTTGGTATGATCATCTTGTAAAGTGGCTAGTCCCAATACGTAACTGTTTCTGCCCCTGGGGTCTGTACCTTTTCCCCTACAGAACATTCTCATATAAATACTGCACATTAACACATCACTTCACAATATTTACAAAAGACGGAAATCAATTTACACTACACGAAATGACAGTAAATGTGCCCACCAGTCTTACAACACTTTGCCTTCAGAATTCCATCAAAACTTCAACTCTACTATGTACAGTTGCAAACTGTTTTGAAGGAACTCAATAGAGACGTTTTTCCAAACATCTTGGAAAACTAACCACAGATCTTCTGTAGATAACCACAGATCTTCTGTCTCCTTATGTAATCCCAGACAAACTCAGTGACATTGAAATCAGAGCTTTTTGGTGGCCATATCATCACTACTAGGATTTATTGCTTTTCTTTGTGCTGTAGATAGTTCTTAATGTCATTGTCTCCATGATTAAGGTCATCCTGCTGCATAATAAATTTACAGCCAATACCTGATGGTGATGATATTTTCAAAAACAAGTATACTTAGAAGAATTGATGCTCAGATGCTGCTTTGAAGGCAAATTGTAGTCACATCAAATACTGGTTTGATTTACATTTCTCTTTTGCTCATCCACTGTGCATTTTGTTAATTGATAAAAAAAAAACTATAACCAATTCTATTTTTAAGCATTTTTACTTTGTAGCAGTTTATTCATACATGCGTAGAAATGTAGCACTGTACTTAATGTTGTGTTGCTAACTTGAAAGGGTTAAATACAGTCCTAGGAGACTTGAATGCAATACATACATATCTTTTCAGAGCAATTGAAATCTTTGGAACATTTTTAATTTGTGAAGAATTGATTCTGACCAAATTGAACTTTTCAGCCAAAGTAGGCTAAATGAACCCAAAAACTATTTTGGGAATTTTGCTCACCTAGTACTTATTTACACAAATAGGACATCTTATTCTAAAGTCACCTGAAAGGACAGGCACACATTGTGTTACTTTGTTAACTAGTTGCCTTTCTTTCTTTCTTTGTCTATTTAATACTAATTTCTCAATGACATTTCTTTATCTATTTGTGTTGTTTTTAGGAATTTATTGTAGCGTTAAGGGTGCTTTACACGCTGTGACATCGCTAGCGATTGCTAGCAATGTCGAGCGCGATAGCACCCGCCACCGTCGCTCGTGTGACATTTGGTTCTCGCTACCGTAGCGAACATTATCGCTACGGCAGCGTCACACGCACATACCTTGTCAGCGATGTCGCTGTGACCGCCGAACAATCCCTCCCTCAAAGGGGAGGTGCGTTCGGCGTCATGGCGACGTCACTGTGGCGTCACTAAGCGGCCGGCCAATAGAAGCAGAGGGGCGGAGATGAGTGGGACGTAACATCCCGCCCACCTCCTTCCTTCCGCATTGAAAGTGGAGGCAGGTAAGGAGATGTTCGTCGCTCCTGCGGTGTTACACATAGCGATGTGTGCTGCCGCAGGAACGAGGAACAACATCGTACCTGTAGCAGCAATAATATTAAGGAAAGGAGCAACGTGTCAATGATCACTGTTTTTGAACGATTTTTCGATCGTTGATCGTCGCTCCTTGGTGTCACATGCTGCAATGTCGCTACCGGCGCCAGATGTGCATCCCTAATGACATGACCCCGGCGATATATCGGTAACGATGGATTCTTCTAGGTTCTAGGTTGTTCTAGATAATAGCACATGGCTCCTTAGTCCCATGGTGGTATTTATTTTAAAGGGAACTCGGCACCAGGTTTTTTCCATATAAACTTCAGCCAGCACCAGTAAGCCCTTATATACAGCATTCTAGAATACTGTATATGAGAACCCAGGCCGCTCTGTATAACATAAAGATTTTATGATACTCACATATGGGGCAATCCGGTGTGATGGGTGTCGCTGGGCTCAGTCTGGTGCCTCCTCTCTGCTTGTCATCCCCGTCCTGTTTCCCGTGTTGATAATACGTCCCACGTCATCCACATAATGTCCTCCATGCACACATGCACTTCTCCCTGCCTTGCCTAGGGCAGAGCTAATTATTGTAGTGCGCATGCGTGGGCGTTCTTTGACCTTTCCCCACACCTGCACATTAGAATACTTTGCTTGCCCTCAGTAGCGCAGAGAGTAGTACACCTGCACATTAGCGCAATGGAGGACACTGTATGGATGATGTAAGACATAGGATGCATTATCCACATGAAGCAGGGAAAGAGAACGGCGATTGCTAGCAGAATAGAAGCGCTGGATCAAGACCAGTGATGCTCATCGAACTGGACCACCCCATTGGTGAGTATTATAAAGATATTTTTTACGTTATACATAGCGACCTGGGCTCTTATATATAGTATTCTAAAATGCTGTATATAAGAGCTCATTGATGGTGGCCACAGCTTATAAGGGACATATCTGGTGACAGGTTCCCTTTCAGTTAGGACAGAGCATGCATGTTGACACTTCATACATGGAAATTACGAGTGAGAGAGCAGTTAATTAGTAATTCGCAACCAAGAAATTGGGAGAGTTCCAATCATCTAAATGTTATTACCTATCCTGTTAATAATTAAATATTGTTTGTGGAAAAACACTTCAAATGAAATTCATCTACTGTTGCAGGATTGAAGTCTATTTATATTTATTTGTACTATAAATTTCATTATTATATCAGTCATAAACATTTATATTGCACATTTGTGCTTGATCCTGCTGAGATAAACTTTGTATCATTTCTTCTCTTTTTACTTTATGAGCATCTCCACAAAATAAGATTAAAAAATAATTATGTTACTACGCTG
Source organism: Anomaloglossus baeobatrachus (assembly GCF_048569485.1). Lineage (NCBI taxonomy): Eukaryota > Metazoa > Chordata > Amphibia > Anura > Aromobatidae > Anomaloglossus > Anomaloglossus baeobatrachus. Next base: position 812,909,961 of record NC_134353.1, on the reverse strand, counting down.
TTGAAATTTTATTTTCAGCCAAATGTTTATTTTTTTCTCTGCAAATCACATAACTACCTTATGTACCTACAGATTAATAAAGAAACCTATCTATATACAAAAACACATAACACAAATTATAAAAGAAGCCACAATTATATTTATTTCATATTTCTTAAAACGCAGAAAGAGAGTGGTGTGCATCCTAATAACGTAGTAATAATATTGGATAAAAAGTAATATGGAATAAAATCACAACATAATTACAGTCACCATGACATTAAGATGCAAAGTGATATGTACTACACAACCATCCATTAAAGGAATAAACACTGCTGATGAGCAATCTTCTGAAATTTGAGTTTACCAGCTTTGCTCAATTTGCTTGGGAAATTTGATTTGGAGCACATCCAGAAGCCAGAGACTGAAAGTATTTCATAGGCTCCATTTGGCCTGAAAATATGTGTATGATACTTTTAGTTCTCCTAGAACTGTACACTTTTCAAGCTCTTAAAGAGCATGTGTCAGTAGGATCAACCCACCAAAAGCATTTATATCGACTTGCAGGTCATAGGAAGTTGAATATTGTGATACCTTGATATCTGCGATCTGATGGTTTATTCCAGAGAAATCCACATTTTTCATTTATGTAAATCAGTTGGAAAGATTTATGAGCCGGACACAGACCTCAGTGAGAATCTGGGTGTTACGAATCAGCGCCACCGTAGCCGCAAGCAGCCTGCTGCGGTTCCAGTTGTGCCCAGGCGCCAGCTGCCGTTTTTGGCCGTGCGTCGGGTCATTCAGCTGGCTGCTTCTTCCTCCATCACTAACTGTGGAGAAGCAGCTAGTGTGCATGCGTTTGTCGATTTACCCCAGCCAGAGCCTAAGTCCACTGTTTCGCCTAGTGAGAATGCTCAGCCTGTTAGTGCCATTCTGAGGCTAAGTCCTCGATTCAGGTTTCTGAGCATGCTCCTACACTTAGTGTGAAAAGCCTCTTTGCACAGGTACTTGGACATCGTGCCGTGTCTAAGTCTTGTGCTGTGCCTACTGAGCATGCTCAGGCAGATAGTCCGATTTCTGAGACTGTTGTTCAGGCTACTGAGCATGCTCAGGCATTTACTGCATCAGAGGCTAGGTTCGGTTAGGAACTCACTGGACATGTCCGTAAGGTGGCAGGCCCTGATAGGTCGGCAAGCATCAGATGTCCTCCTGATGATGTGGCCACTCCGGACTAACTCACGGGGGCCTGCCCCTGTGACCTGGCACCCCACCATTGGTTGTCAGACGATGACTGGTGAGGTGTTTGAGGCGTGACTGCCATGAGATCATCAGTGACGTGGCGGTTCCATATAGGCCGCTGGTGATGTCACTGATGATGTGGCACTCCGCTATTGGCCCTGGAGGTGCCATTGTGGTCCACCCTGGGTTTTGGGTGGACCTAGGTTATAAAAGTGGCTGGAGACAACATGGAGGTGCACAGTCTTCACTTATGTCATTGCTTTGTTTACACCTCCATGCACTGAGTCTCTTTGTGGCCATAACCACTAGATTGGAAGCAGTAGGCAGGGTTAGGCATCTGATGCTTGTCATGCCAAGACACCCATGGCTCAGCATGGTAGGGTCAGTTGCCAGGCTTCCACCTCCTACCATCCAGTCCTGCTACTGCAGCCCAGTGGAGTCAACTGGGCTGCAGCTGCTGCGCCACCTCTTCTCTTTGTAACGGCTTCCCAGTCACCGATACCAGTGTGACCACCTGGCCTGACATGTTCTGTACACACGTGGCCAGTTGAGAGCCCCGGTGTCCAGAAACACTAATCGGGGGACCGTTCGGTCTGACGTGTCGTACACACGTAGCCGACAGGGCGCTTTCGCAGTGGTCTTCCAGTCAACGCTACCTGGTCACCTCCCGGCCTGACGTGTTCTCTGCACATACGGTCGGTGTAGCGGCACAAGTACACCAAAACGCTAGCTGAGTTGTCATCTGGTCTGACCGGCCCCTACACACGTGATTGGTTCCCAGGTCTCCTGTGTTATTGCAGAGACACCCAGCTCTGTATTCTCCACCAACCTTTGGGTTGCCAGCAGCTCCTTTGTTATCTGGAGAACCGTGGGCCCCGACTGGTGATTGGGATATATACCACCTTATCCTGATTTGCCTGATTTGCAAGTTCCCCCGTAACACTGGGCTTCGTTAAGTCTGATCAGAAGGTTAAACAAATAAGTTGCATATATTTTTGCCCAGCGGCATTAAATCAATGTATGATTTTTAGATATGAGGTCCATGTCTATTTCAACAGTTCTGGCACCTCCCTGAGAATCTGCATACAGAGCTGATCTTAAATAAAGGGGTGTTACCATTGGGATGTGTGATGGTCGCTCTCACTACAATGCAAAATGGCCATCGTCCTTCAGAGTGCCAATGCTCAACCTCAGACCACCATGTTTTTAATCCACCGCCCTCAATAAAGTTTGGATTAATATTATGATGGGTGCCGCTTTTTTCTTCTTTCACTGGATTACCTCTGGACATATTTCTTTCTACAAGCGAGCACTGCTAAAGATCCAGCATTACTGAGGAGCTTCCGTTTGTTCACCAGCCATCAGCAGCACCAGACCAGGTAATCAGGTGGTGCGTGACCACATCTTCTTTTTCGTTGTTCACTGCAGACCTGTATTTGATTATAAGGCTGTGTGCGCACGTTTGCGTGTTGCATGCTTTTATGCTGCGTTAAGAACTGCAGCATAACTGCATGCCTCTTGCGTCCCCAGCACAATCTATGAAGATTGCGCATAATCCAACCGCACGTTGCATTTGAGAGCGCAGCGTTTCCAATGCTGACATTTTGATCCAAAACGCTGCATTCTAAAAAGCCAACATATCACTTCTTTTATGCGTTCCCACTCTGTCTATGGCAGAGCAAGCATCCAGAACGCATAAATTCTGCATGAATTCTGCATTCAACAATGCATCCAGAACGCAGCTTTTTGGCTGAGTTCTGAAACGCACAAACACTGCGGAAGATTTGGCATGGCAGAACGCAGACGTGCGCACATATCCTAACTGACACTAGACAGAGTTAAACACACATGCAGTTGTCTTCTCAGTGCTTCAGCTTCCATCTCACATGCAGTGAGTAATGCAATAAATCAGAGTTGCAAGAGCTGCAGCTGCTAATATGTTGTAATGAAGCAATGTTTTATTAAAAGAAAGGTCTGGATTCTCATGCAGACCTTTGTCCGGCCCATAGTTCTTAACAGCTCATTTACATATTAAGAAAATGTGGATTTCTCTGGAATAAGACATCAAACTATAGATATCAAGGTATCATTTTATTTAGCTTCCATTCCATGGCTTAAAAGAGTTGATCCCACTGTCTGATTCCCTTTAAACACAAACACAGCCTTGCTTCAATCAAATGTTCATGAATCACATATATGTTCTATCCATAACTTTTATGGATAGCACATGTTCCCATTAAAATATATGGTGCTAGTCACATGTATATTTTTGCAGATGATGGAGGCTTTTTATCTAAGTTATGGATCAAAACACAAGTCAATTGGTCCACAAAATTATGGACAGCACAATGATTACATCCATGTGCAATCTGTGTGCTGCAGAGGCTGAGGTACAAAATTAAACCAATTGTAGAAGCTGTTCTGACTGCAAAATAAACAAGTTAATCAAAGACCATTTTAAAATGTTATCTTGGAAGAGTGTAGGAATAAATTCTTGAATAATATGTTTGATTTGTCTAAATTTGTCTAAATTGGCGAATGTAAGCTGTTACAAATGTACAATTATCTCACCATCTCTTTATTGGGTTGCATGGGTTATTCCTGCCTTAATCCATCATTAATTAAGAAGGTGAAAGGTCTGGAGCTGATTCCATGTGTGGCATTTGCATTTGTAAGCTGCTGCTGTGAACCCACAACATGCAGCCAAAGGAGCTCTCAAGGAAAGAGACACAGACTCAACTTATTATACATTCATTCTCTCATCCAGCAACTATCTTTTTACCTTTGCACTTGTACTGATATCAAACTTAAATACTTGGAAGAAGCAGTAATTCATCTTGATCATAGTGACCTTGTTACAAGAGATCCCTCTGGAAATATCATCAGTCAAGTGTGGCACAAACTGTTTCAATTCTTACAAGTGGAGTCTCATACTTTTTTACATAAGGCTACAAGACGACTGACTGGTTATACTTCAGGGGCTAGTCTCCTCTATTAATTATACTTCTGAGAAAAAGATGATATCCAATTAAGAGATAACAGAAATATTAGGCGTGGTCAAATCAACAGTATATTCTTCAAAAAAAGGGGTGCAGTGGTGAGTTTGGAAATTTTAAAAGGCCTGGATGTCCATGAAAGACAACAGTCGTGGATGACTGCAGAATACTTTCCATGGTGAAGAAAAACCCCTTTACAACATCCACCCAAGTGAAAAACACTCTTCAGGAAGTAGGTTTTTCATTATCTAGCCTAGAAATGATTCAATCCAAATCACACGACATCCTCTATAAATCGTTTTGGAGGTGGGAGCATGGCATAGGCATGCTTGGCTTCCAATGGTGCTGCTTCACTAGTGTTTGTTGATGATGTGACTGCAGATTGAAGCAGCTGTATGAAAGTGTACAGTGCTATATTTGTGCTCAGATTCAATCAAATGCAACAAGGTTGCTTGGATGGTACTTCATTGTACAGATGAGCAATGACTCAAGCCATACTGCAAAAGCAACCAGGAGTTTTTTAGGCAAAGAAGTGGAATGTTCTGCATTGGTCAAGTCAATCACCAGATCTCAACCCCATCAAGCTGCATTTCACATGGTTTAGACAAAACATAAAGATTAAAGACCCGCAAATAAGCAATAACTGAAGTCAGTTGCATTAAAGGCCGGCAAAACATCACAAAGGAGGAAACCCAGCATTTGGTGACATTCATGGCTTCCAGACTTCAAACAGTTATTGCCTGCAAAGCATTCTCTGCAAAGAATTAAAATTAATATTTTACTTTTAGTAAAGTAAATTTGTCCAATTACTTTTGAGCCCCTGAAATGAAATAAGGAGGCTTTGTAGAAAAATGGTTGCAATTCCTAAACCTTTCACAAGATATTGTTGTTCATCCTCTTTAATTAAACCAAAACGTCTATACTTCACTTTCATCTCAGTTGTTTGATTTAAAAAAAATAAAATAAATTGGCATATATAGCCCAAATCACGAAGATGCGATCATTGCCCAAATATTTCTGGACCTACCTGTAGTTGACAAAATAGATGGAAAGTAATTATTACAGTACAAAAAGAAGGATTTGAATGGACAAGGAAAAAAAACGTGCATTTGTAACAACTTAAGTTCCACAATTACACAAATCAAACATATTATCTAAAAATATATTCCTACACTCTTCCAAGTTAAAAAAATTAAAAACCGTCTTCAATAAATGTTTATTTTGTAGCCAAAAGTGCCTTTACAATTGGATCTATTTTGTTCCCAAGCTTATGTATTACTAATAACAACCCAATTCTCAAAATTTGGTTAACTGTGAAGGGTTTTTATAAACGTCTTGTAACAGCACTACCAAATCAGATAATTGTATTCAATAAAGCATCATAAAATTTTAACCTTTATTAAGTATAAATATTTTAAAAAAGAAAAGAAAAATATTTCTTCTCTTAGGCGGGCTTTGCACACTACGACATCGCAGGTGCGATGTCGGTGGGGTCAAATTGAAAATGACGCATATCCGGCGTCTCAGGCGATATCGTAGTGTGTAAATCCTAGATGATACAATTAACGATCGCAAAAGCGTCGTAATCGTATCATCAGTGTAGCGTCAGCGAATTCCATAATAATGCTGACGTGACGGTCCGATGTTGTTCCTTGCTCCTGCGGCAGCACACATCGCTGTGTGTGAAGTCGTAGGAGCGAGGAACATCTCCTACCTGCGTCACCGCGGCTCCCGTCGGCTATGCGGAAGGAAGAAGGTGGGCGGGATGTTTACATTCCGCTCATCTCCGCCCCTCTGCTCCTATTGGCCGCCTGCCGTGACACGTCGCAGTGACGCCGCACGACCCGCCCCCTTAAAAAAGAGGCGGGTTGCCGGCCAGAGTGACGTCGCAGGTCAGGTGAGTGCATGTGAAGCTGCCATAGCGATAATGTTCGCTACGGCAGCTATCACAATGATATCGCAGCTGCGACGGGGGGCGGGGACTATCGCACTCGGCATCGGCTTGCAATGTCGCAGCGTGCAAAGTACCCCTTAGACTGACAAAAGCTCAATAAGCTGTCAGGGCTCCCAAACTAGTTAGTTGGACTGACATATATCAATAATGCCTTACAGATCACTCACGGCACTATGATGTCCCATAGATGGGGGCCTCTGCAACAGCCAAAAATGGTCATACAAAAAAACACAAGAAAAAAAACACAAAAAAACAGAAAACAATACAATTAAATTTGCTGTCAAGCACTGGACAGTGGTCCTAGGTAGCAAAAAGACAGCAAAAACAACATAATAGACCTAAATAAATATATACATGTTCCACAGATGCTGACAACGGTCAGACACATGGGAGGGTATATAGTACAATACAAGGACTAGGAATGATCTCACTGCGTCCTCTTAGGTCAGGGTATACAGATTCTTCCACCAGGATACTGGGTCCAGAGACTTCCTCCAAGTTTATCTGTCCCTAAAATCTCCTGGAGAAAATAAAGGATCTGTCTAATACCCCAAGCTCCCGTCCTAACAAGGATGGTCTACAGCTAGATGTATAATGCTGGACCCCCTACGTTGACCCTATCTGCGTACCGATGCGTTTCGTCTTAAATGACTCTTCAGGGGACATAATGCTTAATGTAGATGAGGCCCTTATACCCAGCTATCATCTGCCCATAGTGTTAGAGGTTAATACCGTAAGTATTATAAAGTGCATTTTATGTTCTCACAGCGGCCTGGGCTCTTAGCTCTTTCCCGTGGGCACATAGCCTTACAGTTGGGATTTCACCTGGGATTTTGGACCAGTCTTCTTTTGCAAACTGCTCCAGGTCTCTCATATTTGAAAGCACCTTCTCCCAACAGCAATTTTAAGATCTGCAGGAATTCAGTGGGATTTAGATCCAAACGCATTGCTAGCCACTTGAGAACTTGTCTGACACACAATGCAAAGATTGAGTCAACTTCTCCCCTTTTTATCTGGTTTCAGGTTGTATTGACTTAGCTTGTTACATGCTACAGGTGAGTTTGAATGAGCATCGTATGCTTGAAACAAAGTGGTTTACCCATAATTTTGGAAAGAGTTACCTATGCAGCCTTGTTCAAAAATGCCCTCAGAACGAAATGCCATAGGAATCAATGGATGTCGTGGGACAATACTCCATTGGATTACATAAGAACTTCCAAGATTTCTTTTGAATTGTCAACTAAGGAGTGTGGGGGAGTCTGCATTCTATTAAGTTTTTTATCCAGTGCATGTGTGTTTCTTTAACTCTACACTTGCCGGGTTAGTAATGGAGTTCACAAGGGAGATGAAGGTCCAGCACCAATTCCAAACACAAACCTAGCTCCACTTAATAGTCTCCAAACAGGAATAGACAGAGCTGAGGTGACCCGACGAAGTGTCTAGGTGTGTCGTCTTGGTGTGCCCTGCGTCTTAGACTTATCACGCATCCCCCTTCTGTATATGTTTTTAATTTTTGATGAAATAAAAAGATTTCTACTAAGAGTGAGTGCCACCATTTCTATTCTCCCTTTGTGGATTAGTAATGGGGTTGTCTGATAGACGCCTCTCATTACTAACCCTTAGGTTTGATGCTAGTTGTAAATTCACAGCTGACATCAACCCCAAAAGTATTACTATGAATGCCACCCCACCAGGGCAATCAGGAAGAGCCAGGCAGAGAGCCAGAATTGGTGAATCTAATGGATATGGCAATTCTGGGGCAGCTTCAACCTGCTATTTTTATGCTGGGAAGGGCCAAATAACTATGGGCCTTCCCAGCCTGATAATATTATCAAAAATAGGGCGGAGCTCACGGCGTTTTTTAATTATTTAAATAATTAAAAAAAAACTGTCATGGTATCCCCTCTATTTTTGATAACCAGCAAAGGTAAGGTAGACAGCTGAGGGTTGCAGGCCAAAGCTGTCTTCTTTACCTGTGCTGTTTCTCAAAAATAGGGGGTACCCCAAGTCATTTTTTTATTTTTATTCCATATCCACATTTGTTTTCAGAGCAATTGACCCCATTTTGCTTCTTTTTGCAGCCCCTTAGCCCTTCCTACTGTATGACCATTTTACAGCCATTTTACAGCACAGAAGTTTAGATCCCCATTTATTTACATGGGTCTCGGGGTCTGGGGTCAAGTTGTGGACAAATACGGATCCCGAACCGAACCTTTAATTCAAATAAGCGTTTATTGAATATCATAGACTCATAATACAACACATAATGATAATTCAAATGCCTATTGGTATATGTTATATGACACATCTAAATGTGAGTGATAACTAATTACAGAAACAAATACACTTAATGGAAAAACTGTAATATAAAGAAAGACATTCCTTGCTCAGCTACCAAAGCTTAGCAAAGATAGGTAAGAATATGATTAAAAAGGAAAGGAGGAGAAATGAGGAAAGAAGGAGGAGGAAGAAAGAGCGAAAAGGAAAAGAAAGAAAAAATAGAAGGAACATCCCGCATGTATCTTGTAAAGGAGGCACTAAATATTCATCAATTTAACCAGACGGTGAGTTCTGAGGAGTCTCTAAGCATGATTTAAGGAATCCAAGTACCAAAAAACCTTTTATAGCTATCAGTAACCTGTCCTATTAAATCAACCTCGCCAAATATATCATTAAGTTCAGCTACAAATTCAGCCCAAGAAGGTATCCTCTCATGTTTCCAGAATCTGGGAATTAGTTTCCTTGCCACTGCCAGAAAATGTTTGAGCAGGCTCTTTTTGTATTTAGATATCGAAAAATCACTTAAGGATAAAAGAGCTAGTTCAAGTGAGGGTTGAATTTTGGATGTTAAGAGCCTATTAAATACATCTTCCCAAAAGCGATTAATGAGTGAACATCTCCAACAGGTATTTGATGCCGTAAAAAACATAGATCGAATAATTGATGTGCACTTATACCATCTAGATACAATTTTGTAGCTCCTCTACTGTATCATTGTACACATTGAAGATCTGTGTGTGTAAAGTAGGATCTTTGAGTGTTCCATTCCTAAAAGGGGTCTTCCGAAATCTTTTTACCACTTCAAAAAGAATGTGGGTGGGTCATTATTTACAGTTTTGTCATCTTGAAAAATTCCATATAATAATGAGATGGGATGTTCTGGAGGATCCCCTACCAGGCAGAGACCCTAAAATGTAGTAAGGCTTCTAAAGATATCTGAATGAGGTAACAGAGACTTCAGAAGGCTTGTATAGGAACCAAGAATCTAGGGAAGCATCTTAAAAAAGATTAACAAAGAAAATTTCAAGTGCGGGTACAGAGCTAATCTATGCTAACAAAAAATCCTCGATCCCTATTAAAATATAAGTTTATTATAATTTATTTTAAAAAAAAATTCCCAATAAACACACAAACAATAACACAGGGTCAGGAAAACCCTTACATCAACTGATACTAGAGTGAAGGGATGGGAGGGGTTGCCCTGAACACACTAGAGCTTTTAGCCATAGGTCACAACCTTACAGGATTTGCTGTTGTCTCCCCAAGCCTCCTGATGAACTTGTGATGGGAAAGGAGAAACCCGTTGAGGCCAGGCAGGGATGACAACCTGATTTTTTCAGGGAAGTTGATTTTTGTCTTCCTTTATTATCCTATGTTACTGACCGGTATTATCTGTGACAGGTGCGATTGGCAGTCACATTAGGGTAACAATATCATTGGGTGGTAGTGACTTTTTTCTGCCGATCAGAGCCCTGTTATGATTATATTAAGATTATGGGGGCTCCTTTGTGACATATTATTGTGCGACATATCACTATGTGTCCAACGAGCTGAATTGTGCAGGAAACTGTAATTTTTGTACCCAATAATTTCTTTTTGGTTGTATTTTATATCAATTGGGTCAGGAAACTGAACTAGTACATATATTCCTTATATATTTTGGTAAAACCCTAACCAATTTGGGACGGCTCCCCTCACTCCTGGTCATCTTTTCCTAAATTTAGGGTGAGGAAAAGGGATAGTCGACGTGGAATGGGGGAACCCAGAAACTTAAGGTGTCATACCCTCCGTTGTTATGTAGGGACACCCTTCTATCTAGGGTCATCAGGGCCCTCCCTCCCGTCCCTTCACTCTAGTATCAGTTGATGTAAGGGTTTTCCTGACCCTGTATTTTTGTTTGTGTGTTTATTGGGAATTTTTTTTTTGTTAAATTTATAATAAACTTGTATTTTAATAGGGGTCTAGGATTTTTTGTGAAGCATCTTAAAAACTCTGAATTGGTTTACTACCTGAATTAGAAATTGTAATCAGATAACAGCGTGATTATGTTTTTGTTTATGTAGAAACGTATTTCTATGGAGCTCTGCTGGGAAAGATTGGTTATCATAAAGATGGGGGAAGGGGCCTGGTATAGAGAAGAGATTAAGTGACTTTGATGCCTTGTCTGACAAAAAGGCCAAGTTTTTTATATGGAGCAAAAGGATATTGGAAAGTACCTTAATTGTGGTCTGAGACCAGATAGTTGGTAACGGATAGAGCTTAGTCAGAGGGTATTCTATATTCATCTATTTTTTCTTCTTGCTTTGTGAAATAAGTCTAGTATACATGTCCTCAGGGAAGCATAGTCCAAACCGAACTTTTAACTAAACTCTGGATGAAACCAAAAAAACTAAACTTCCATGGGTCTGCTCATCTCTAGTGCCAACAATTTTATCCAGCTCATTTTAGGAATTTTGTGTGAAATTATCTGCAATTTTTTCACTATCTTTTTGTGTTGTTCCAATACCGTGTTTTTCCAAAAATAAGACCTCCCCCAAAAATAAGCCCTAGCAGGGATTTTCAGCATTTTCGGAGAAAGGCTTAAATATAAGCCTTCCCCCGAAAATAAGCCCTAGTCGCGGATCAATAATGAAGTGTCCGTGCAGCTAAAAAAGTTACAGATACTGCAGGACACTTCATTATAGACAGCGGCACCCGGCATTTACACTCACCTGACACTGAGCAGCAGGACCTGCAGTGATCACACACCCGCACACATCAGCTCTCACACACACACACACACACACAATCAGATCTCACACACACACACCAGATCTCACACACACACCAGATCTCACACACAAACATCGGATCGCACACACAGTCAGATCGCACACACAAACATCGGATCACACGCAAACATCAAATCACACACACAGACACACAAACATCGGATCGCACACACATCGGATCGCATACACAATCACCTCATCCAGCGACACCGATCTCTTCTCGCCAGGAGAATCCTGAGAGGCAGTGCAGTGGAGCAGAATGAACAGGACTTGCGGCCAGACACGTGACTTGCTCTCATTCCCTGCGGCCGTAAGTGCTGGATGTGGTGTGTGTGTGTGTGTGTGTGTGAGATCTGCTGTGTGTGTGTGTGTGATCTGCTGTGTGTGTCTGCAATCGGCTGTGTGTGTGTCTGCGATCGGCTGTGTGTGTCTGTGTTCGGCTGTGTGTGTCTGCGTTCGGCTGTGTGTGTCTGTGATCGGCTGTGTGTGCCTGTGATCGGATGTGTGTATCTGTGATCGGCTGTGTGTGCCTGCGATCGGCTGTGTGTATCTGTGATCGGCTGTGTGTGCCTGCGATCGGAAGTGTGTATCTGTGATGGCTGTGTGTGCCTGCGATCTGCTGTGTGTGTGCCTGCAATCGGATTTGTGTATCCGTGATCGGCTGTGTGTATCTGTGATCGGCTGTGTGTGCCTGCGATCTGCTGTGTGTGATCTGCTGTGTATATCTGCGATCTGCTGTGTGTGTGTGATCTGCTGTGTGTGTGTGTGTGATCTGCTGTGTGTGTCAGTATGTCAGCCAGAAGCAGGGCAGGACGACGTGCAGCACCGACCGGAGATCACAGGAGGACCTTCGAACCACGCAGATGTCCTGGTCTGGTGAGTATGAGTCTCCTGGGAAGAGGGGGGGTCTGCTTTTTGGGGGAGGTAAACTTACCCCCAACCGTGTTTCTCCAAGAATAAGACCTCCTCCAAAAATAAGCCCTAGTGCTTTTTTGGGGGGCAAAATAAATATAAGACAGTGTCTTATTTTTGGAAAAACACGGTAGACACATAAAAAATAACCATGTGTATAACAAAACATACTGTATGTAAAAGCAATAATTTTCTGGGAGGAATAGTTTATTTTCTTGAACAATTTTAACGGTGATAACACTTTCGACCATGACTGTAAGGCTGGGTTCACACATAGCGACAGCGACAACAACGTCGCTGTTACGTCACCATTTTCTGTGACGTAACAGCGAACTTGTAAGTCGCTGTTATGATCTCTGCTTAGCTGTCAAACACAGCGACGCAGCAGCGATCATAACGTCACTACATGTGCAGAGAGCAGGGAGCCACGCACATAGCTTAGCGCTGGCTCCTTGCTCTCCTAGCTACAGTACACATCGGGTTAATTAACCCGATGTGTACTGCAGCTACATGTGCAGAGAGCAGGAGCCAGCACTGGCAGTAAGAGCGGCGGAGGCTGGTAACGAAGGTAAATATCGGGTAACCAGGGAAAGGGCTTCCCTTGCTTACCCAATGTTTATCTTGGTTACAGCTTACCGCAGCTGCCAGATGCCGGCTCCTGCTCCCTGCTCGCTTCATTTCGTCGCTCTCTCGCTGTCACACACAGCGATGTGTGTGTCACAGCGGGAGAGCGCCTTTGAAGAAAACGAACCAGGGCTGTGTGTAACGAGCAGCGATCTCACAGCAGGGGCCAGATCGCTGCTCAGTGTCACACACAGCGAGATCGCTAATGAGGTCACTGCTGCGTCACAAAACCGTGACGTATCAGCGATTTCGGTAGCGATCTCGCTATGTGTGAAGCACCCCTAAAGCTGGGTTTACACGCTGCAACATCGCAAAGGACATCGCTGTAACGTCACCGGTTTGGTGACGCAATAGCGACCTCCCTAAGTCTCTGCTAAGTCTCTGGTGAGCGTTCAAACAGGCAAACCTGGCCAACAACTCAACAGCGATCCGGACCTGCAGAGCGACCTAGCTGGTTGTTGGGGACGTTGATAAGCAGCCTTTTGAAAGGGAAGTTGCTAACAAAGTCGCTGAAAAGGATTCACACACTGAAACTTCATGCTGCACAGCGGGAAACAAAGGACCTAGGAATGGTCCTGAACGATTTGTAACGATTACAACTTCACAGCAGGGGCCAGGTCGCTGATAGGATTCACACACTGCAACATCGCAAACAACATCGCTATTGCGTCACAAAACCGGTGACGTTACAGCGATGTCGTTTGAGATGTTGCAGTGTGTAAACCCAGTTTAAGAGTTAACATGCAGATTATAGTAAGCTGTCTCTTATCTCAAAGTCTGTTTTTGTTTACCTGTAATGTTAGTTTAAGCCTCTTAGCTTTATCATTAATGGGTCTCATCAGCACCCATTAATGATAAATGTAGTCTCTAAATATAGAGAACTGTAGTCTGACTCCACCCCTTTCTGTGATTAACAGCTTCTGTCTATGGAAATGTGCACTGAAAGCCTGTGGACAGTGGCAGCTCTGCTACATGTTAAAAAAATAATATCTTTTTCTGTCAGAACGTCTGCAAACACTAATGTAAATGATACATTGTTAGATTCAGTATTTCTTTGCCTACATCATGCTGCTCTTAGAGGAGGTAAAAACCGTATACAGTATGACTGAACTGAGTCAAATATGCAGAAACGAAAAAACCTTAAATTCTATTAAAATTATTTACTTTATTGATATGTATTAAAATTGAAAAAACACCCAGTGGTTATAAACACACACAAGGACACATGAGGGGAGGAGCTAAATATATGGGATCCCTATAGCGCCCTATGGGACTTTGCTCTTACCTGCCAACGGAGGGTATGACACCGTAAATATTTTGGGAGCCCCCGTTCCACGTCGGCTTACTCTCACAATGTCCTATAGAAGTAGTGAATTAAAATTATAATTACACTATAGATGGCCATATATCAATGTTGGAATGTATAATGTACAAAGTGTTGATTAATCACAATGTAAGCAAAAATTGACACATTTCAATAAAAAATGAACCAAACAGGACTGAAAAATCACATGCTAAGCCCCAATATAATGAAACAACTGGGAAAGAAATAGCACATGATACATGGCATACAATCTGCATTAATATAATGGAGGATAACATTAATGTAATGGAAAACAACAGTTCCATCAATCAGTTTCTCCTCCCCTTTCCTAATGGAATATAATATGGCAATTATACATGGATAAGCTCATCACTATAAGGATTGCAAAGAAAACACTGTGTAACCCTAAGGAAACAATGTGAATACATTCAGTGTAGTGCTTAAAAGCAATCAGAAAATGATTATAGAGCAATGAGAGTATGGGTGGAAGATACACCCAGGGAGAGTAAGAAGAATTAGTTACTTCCCTTTAGATGAATGCTCTGCATCGCCTCGACGCGTTTCCCCTTTCCAAGATATAAGGATCATCAGGAGGCTGGAAGGTTGTTTATGTCACTGGAGGAGTAATCCATGGCTGTGGGCGCTATAGGGATCCCATATATTTAGCTCCTCCCCTCATGTGTCCTTGTGCGTGTTTATAACCACTGGGTGTTTTTCAATTTTAATACATATCAATAAAGTAAATATTTTTAATAGAACTTGAGGTTTTTTCGTTTCTTAGATGAGGTAGCAAAAACCTAACAGATTCTCTTCAAGTACAAATAACTAGTTAGCCCTACTCTTAGCATGTTATCTTATTTTGTCCGATATTATCTTGTGACCTCTATACATAATATTGACTATACTAATATTTAGTGAATATATATTGTTTAATCACACTATTTTCTCTGGTATAATAGTTATATTCAATGAAACCACTGATTGCAAATTATTATAGCCACTGAAGAATACAAACTTGTTTTTATACAGCAGCATGGAAACAAGCAGTACATCTTTATTTAATACTTCTATTTCTAGATTCCTGCATTTACTGACATAATTTACCTCTTTCATAGAAACATAGGGAGAAATCATGTTTGATTACTTGATAGCAAAATACATTTTTTTTTATTTTCATCAGGAACACAATTTCTGAAGAAAGGACGCCCTTCAACTTTCAGGATTTGCCTGATTTTTCAAGCAATTTATACTACTAGAATGATTGCTTAGTGAGAAGAGTTGTTTGCTGTATGTACATAATTCATGGAATAATCATACTTAATATAATCACATTTACTGCTTCTCATTTATTGTTAAATATTGTGTTTTTAGTATGGAAATACATTCAGGATAATAATTTTAGAGTACATAAAGGTTATTTATTCTTACATTAATCTGAAAGGTTGTGTGAAGACTTAACTCTTTCATTCCTTAGTTTTTTGTGACTTTAATATCTACATTCATGTAATCATAATTGGCTCATATACATGTCTGTGTCATTTGCACAGACGCCGTACAGTGACACCTAAAGTCCCTTACTGAATCATTGGATCGCCATGCCAAACTTTATGGGTGCTCCATAAGGCATTGTGTTCTCAGCAATGCGTCCATAGAAGAAAAATGCATCAACAAGTCCGGGAAATATATTTATTATACTGGAGCGAACCTGTCATCAGGATATTACAACCCTAACTAATGGTATGTCAGTAAAGAGCCTTTAATCCTTATTAAATCCATACCTTGTGTGTATTTGGGCAAAAACTCTGCTTTGCAGTTCAAAACGCAAATGGCAAAAACAATTGACATGCAATTTTTTGTCGAAAGTTCTGCCAGAAAAAGGCTGCAGTTTGACCTGCATAGTGGGCACAAGAAACCCAAATTCCCATAGACTTTGCTTGAAAAGCAGAACAGATCCATTTTGGCATTAAACGCTGCAGTTGAAAAAGCAGCAAAAAAGCAGGTAAAAAGCAGGTAAAAAGCAACGTGGACACATAGCCTAAAACAGACAAGGGTGAATAAAATCAAACACAAGACAGAACAGGGCAGAGTGAATAAATCAGGGTTAATATATTCTTGATACAGATTGAAAAACAAATGGGAGCTCTGTTGCAGGCATACACATAAGAGATCCCAATAATGTGGAATACCCCAATTATAATAAACTGGTGCACTAAAGTATGTATGCACTGTTATACCACTATGACATCAGGAAATGCAATATAGTACTGCTTAATGAATGCTGCACATGGAGCAGGGGTTGAGGATAGAAAACCATTGTTGGCAAACCAAATAAAGGCTCCCATGATGGGGTAACCCACTGACTTATTCCCTGACCATACACACCGCCCTGCACCTCAACGTGCGTTTCACAGCAGGTTTGTCGGGATGTGCAGGGACAGGGTATCTGGATGTTTAAATCCCCTAAGAGGACTGTTTACCGGCCTATAGCAGCACAGACCGGCTCCCCGAGGCTCATCCTCCACTGCATGTGTGACGCCCTGGGCAAGCCAGGGGTCACAGGTCACAACATCACATGCACCCCACATTCCCGGCAGGTACACCAAGGCTAACCTAAAATCCTTGTTGCCTTCCTCCAGGGGCTGATGTCCACACCAGGGGGTGGGCCAGGCGGTTGGCTCCGCCCACCGAGGAGTTCACAGCCCTGGAGGCGGGGAAACCAGGCAGTCAAGCTAGGGAGGAGGAAGTAGAAGGAGGTGGTAGAGGAGCTTGAGAGAGGAGTAAAAGTGGAAGACTAAGTGAGAGTAGTGACAGAAAAGAAACAGTTAAGAAAGCCTGAAGTTTGTCCGGGTGTGTGCCCCGGACTGAGACAGCAAGGTCAGCAGATGGCGGTGATAGTCTGCAGGGGGACTGCTTGGAGGTTGCTGGAAGGACCGCGGACGAGTGGTGACCCGGTGGTACCGGAGCAGTATACGAAGAACAGTCAGCACCAGGGCAGGGGCCTTTCGGATCCCGGCAAGGCTAGGAGTCGCCATAATTTGCCAAATCCATCAGTGAAGGGGACCTCTGTCTCCTAACAACCAAGTCCCGATTGAAGGCAACAGTCCGACCGTGAAGGGGAGACACCGCCACCGCCAAGGCACCAGTTTTCCAGGGCCAGCGCCTGCGGGCAAAGTAGGGCTCCTTCGGCCCAGATTGAAGCCGAGGAGTGGGTAACCGGTGGGAACTTATCGCTACCAAAAAGACTTTACATAGGTGCAGGGAAGAGACCGTCACCGCTAACTGCAGGGAACATCAACACCGTAACCGTCCGAGGGACCCGTCCAACCAGCCGTTTGTTTACCGAGAACTGTGTCATGTTTACTGGCTGCCCCTGCGCCCCTGCACCTCCACAGGCCCCATACCCGCCTGTCCACCATACCAACCCCATCACTGGGCCCCGGGACCACCAAAACCCCTACCCACGGAGGGGCAAACTAACAACTGGCTGCTCCATACCATCACTCCCGGGTTCCCCAGAAAGAGCAGCGGTGGTGTCCACTTAATCACCACAGCCGTGGGTGGCGTCACGGACAATAAACTATCCCAACAACCAACCCCCTTTCACTCACGGGCGAGGAGCGCCGCTCGAGTCCCCGGGATCCGGCCCATCGCTCGAGCCACCGAGCAGCAGCAGGCCACAGCAGCCGCGGCAGCCGGACCCGAGCAGTTGGAGAGCGCGGCGTCCCCTCCTCCGCCCGCGACACATGCAGGGCATCCCGGAAGTCCCCGTGCGCAGCCAGGTTGTTACATCACCACCGGAGTCCGCTACAGCGACTTCTGCTCTGATTGCCAGGTGACGCCGTGTTCCTGCCGTGGATGGTGGTGGCGATGGGAGAGGATTTGATGCCAGCGGCACCGGGTGGGCGCAGGCTCCGATCATCCACTGGGCTGGGTTATCTTGGGATCTGCAATACCACTGCTTGACTGTAGGTGGCATGTGTCTTCCAGCTGAAGTTGCCAGCATTCAGCTACAGCCAATGGGAACATACCACATCCTTCTTAGTTCCCCTCGTGTCTACTGACATCTGCCAGAGATAGTTCTGATTTCCTGGCTCCTGGTCCGCCCTATTCTGTTTTGTGATTCCTGTGTGCTGACTTCTGCGTGTTTTCTGACTACCCTTCAGCCTGCTGTTTTTGTACCTCGCTGCCCGATCCAGATTTGACCTCTGCTACGTTTTCTGATTACGTCCTTGCCTGCCGATTCTGTCCCTGTTCTGCTATTCCTGGTTTGACCCTGCCTGACGACTACTCTCATTGGACTGCAGCCTTCCACAGGTAGTGATCTCCAGGGCCCTGTGTAATTACAAATCCCTGTATAGGGGTTAAAGGGTTTCAGGGTTCTGGGGGTCCTGCTTGGTGAGTGGCTTCCCTCTAGCCTGTCCATTACATCCCATCTGAGTCTGTTGATCCAGGCAGGCATTACACGGGTACAAGGAGGAGAAGCATCAGAGAGCCGGCGCGCTCACAGGCTGGAAACCATCTTAGAATTGGGCAATGTGAGGGCACATGTGACGCCCTGGACAAGCCAGGTAGTCACAGATAGCGCCCCGCACAACACCAGTCCCACACAAGGTAACATCAGCCAAACCATAAACCCTAGTCCCCTCCCGCAGAGCTTGATGGACACACCAGAGGGGCGGAGCCAGACAGTTGGCCACGCCCACCGAGGAGTTTTGCCTGAGGCAGGAAAAACGAGTTAAGTTGTCAGTCGGCAGTTCAGAGTCGAGTGTCAGTGAGTGAGGAGTGAAGGAGACTGACAGGTGGCAGGGTCGGAGCCCTTGTACCTTGGCTAGGAGGCAGATGGTGGCCTAGCCTGCAGGAGCCGGGAAGACGGCTCGGTGGAACCGTGGTGGACCGGGACAGGGTAGTGGGCCACTGGTACCAACCCGGGGAACCGACTCGGAAACCGGAGCACACAGGGGGATACTCAGACCCTGAAACGAGGTCCAGAACCGACTGGACTGAGTTAATTGACTGATTGTAGTCTGGACTATAGGTCCTTTCCCACCCAAGTCCTGACTGAAGACAACAGCCCACCGAGGGGGATAGAAAGCCACCACACAGGCAGAGAGATCCCACGGGCCAGCGTCTGTGAGCAAACGGGCTCTCCCGACATATACACTGCCGGGGGAGCGGACTACCGCTGAAGCGCAGGCAGTCTACACATACACTTCACGGTGCAGGAGAAAGGCCAAGACCACTGAACCGGGTGGGGGACCAGACGCAGCCGGCTGCGGGCACCGACCACCATCAACTTTGTTTACCAGAGACTTGTGTGTGTCAATAACAGTGAGTACAACAGTGCCATCCGGGCGTGCACCGCCCTGCACCGCCCAGCTACTCTCTCCCCAACGGGTCCCGGGGCCATCATCCCTGCCCATGGAGGGGTTAACATCTTGCTGCATAACCATCTCCCCCGGGTGCCCCGTAACTGCAGCGGTGGTGTCTACACCTTCACCACATCCCGTGGGTGGCGTCACTAATTTAAACACGGCTCCAGCCATACACCTACCTACCAGCCCCCTACATAGCGCCAGCATCCTTTCAGAGTGAAGTGACCCCGGGTCTGGAGGCGCTCGAGACACCCACCAACAAGCCTGGATCCGAGCGGCTCGGCGGTAGCCGAGCGCGGGGCGGTACACACACAGTGATCATTTAGAGAAAGATGTTACAAGGCTATATAAAGAGCATATATATGCGCAGCAATATAACATTAGACCAATCTATTTTTGCCTAAGTTCCAGAAATCCCAAGTAATAATGCTTTTAATCTGTGTATTATTGAACACATGGATCACAGGGCATTTTAAATAATTACTTAACAAAGCAATTAATTCCACATAAATCAAGAAGGGTCTATGATAGTAGCCATTCTTCATGCTAAAATATTGCTGAATGCCCCTAGTTCTTTATAAATTGCCAAATGAAGGATTCCTCAAAACACGGATATGGACGATAACCAGATCTATAGATGAAAACATATAATTAAAATCACAATTATGGCAAAAACGTACGGCAGAACCCACATATCCCACAGATCCCCCACAGCATCAAAAATAGCAATTAATTCAAATATTTAGGATATTTTGGATATTTGAATAAGGCCAGGCACTATAAGAGAAACGGCTTGAAGCTAACAGCATCATTCAATCCTTTAGGCTTGATGGTATCCAGAATAGTAATACAACAAGCTTCCTTTTTATGGAGGCTAATTTTTATATCACCTCCTCTCACCCCCAAGTTCACTTTGTCTATTCCCCTGAACTTCAATTGTCACCAGTTGCAACCATGTTTTTCATTGAAGTGTTGGGTAGGTTTTTAAGCTGATCTATTTCATCAGGTTTTTGAATTTTTGCAGCATTTTTAATGTAACGAACGTGTTCTAAAATTCGTACCCTAAACTCTCAAGTAGTAAGGCCTACATAAATAAACCCACACGGGCATATGTGTAACCAAGGCATGCCCTGCAGAATATGCACTGCACTCTTAGGGAGAACCAAGAAAGAAATGGTCTCGCTATGTCCAGATGGCATGGACAGGGTGACGAGCTCAGTCCGGTGGAGAATAACCTTAGGTAGATAGGACCCATCCACAACACGGACTTGCACAGGCTTAGGCATTTGCAGCAGTGGAATGGCATGCCGCTGAGCAAAAGAAGAAGAGATAAGGTTCTCCTCAGCCCCAGTATCAAGGTTCTCCTCAGCCCCAGAAATGTCAACCTGGGAGATGACGCTTGATCCAAACTGCCACCTGCTATGATCACCGATCTCGGTCGCATAGCCTGTCGCTCTGGGCAATGGTTAACTTAATGGCCAGGTTGACCATTAGCAAAAAAGGTAGGACTCTAGCGACCTGATGACCCAGGAACCCCAACCTTGGAGATGTCCATAGGGACAGGAACATCTTCCAAGTATGGTGAAATGGAGTCTGCTACAGGTTCGACAGAAAGGCCTTCTGATCTGCTGAGCTTCAACTCCAGTTGACGTTCAGAGTTGCGCAGGTCAATACTGGTTGCCAGGGTAATCAGGCCCTCAAGGGTTGTAGGTACCTCATGAGATGCCAGGGCATCTTTTACATGTGAAGCTAACCCTTTCCAGAAAAGTGGAATTAGAGTCCTGTCTGGCCACCTAAGTTCAGTGGCAAGTGTCCTGAACCTTACAGCATACTGACTATAAGAGATACCCCCCCTGCTCCAGTGCCAGTAGCTGCAAGGCTGTGTCATGGGTGACTTGAGGTCCCAGGAACACTTGTTTCATGGACTCTAGAAACTCAGATGAGTCCTGAATTACTGAGTCATCCCTTTCCCATAGTGTGGTAGCCCATTCTAGAGCCCTATCAGTGAGTAAGGATATGACAAACTCCACTTTTTCCCTCTCAGAAGAAAACTGTGCATCCAACGATTCCAGATGAATTGCACATTGACTTATGAATCCTCTGCAAGTCTTATTGTCACCAGAAAATTTCTCTGGCAAGGCAAAGCGAGGAAGAGAAATTTTAGCAGCATCAGCTGTAGCCACAGCAGCAGTATTAACTAACCCTACTGCCTGAGAAGCAGCCTGAGCCGCTACAGCAGCAATAACCACCGCAGCAGTAGCCTGCTCAATAGTCCGTAACCGTGACTGTAGATGCAGAATATAATGCTCCAGCTGTTCAATGTCTGTCATATGTAGCAAGACCCTGACGCTCTGATACTGTTATGAGGGCTAACGGTTTTGCAAATAATATTAACGACTGGATTTGCAAATGTAGCTCGGGGTCCATGATGCAGCAAGATATGACACTGCTAAGTAACCCACTGGGTAAGACAGATCTAGCTACAAAAATTATAACTAATATGCCCTAGTACTCCCTTGTTTACACCACACAGGGAAGAGGGAAAACTGGCAATAACCCCTGTTAGCGGCACAGGGGATATGCAAATTAGCAGAGTCGCTGTAACCTCTGTTGGTACTCACAGAGGCTTCTCAGTAGGGGAATGAAAAAACGTAGGTGAAAGCACACAGTGCTATATGTGTTCCCACACAGGTGAACCACCGGAAAGTGGAGTAACCCTCTCACTATCCGTGTAACGGTGCATGAGGTACCTGCCTAGCAGTCTGCTCTAGTTGTGGAGTAGCCCTCTCGCCGAAGCCAGACTGCAGTCTTGTAGAGCACCTGCGTAAGCTGCCTGAACTAGTTGTGGAGTAACGCTCTCCAAGGAATCAGGCAGTGGTGAGCACAGCACCTACCTAAGCGACCTGCACTAGTTGCAGAGTAACACTCTCGCAGAACTACAGGTCGCAGTATAGCGGGTGTGCACGTTGAGCCAAGATGGCAGGCATCCACACACATTCACCAACAAACAATGATCAGAGCATGCTGCCATGCTTTCAGCCGCACCATTTGAAGGCTAAGCCATGCCCCTGGCCGCATCATCGGTGACGTTACCCGCAAGCTAATCAGGCGGCGCCCCATTATTAGGTCAGTTGATGCAAGACCACCAATCACAGCCCGCCACATCACGGGCATGCTCAGTACCGTGTATTTCAGACTTAGGCTCTGGAAGCTTTGTTTCCTTCAACTGCACATGTGCTGCAGCATTCACTATGCTGCTAGGAACAAAGCATTCAGCAAGAACCTGGAAATCATGTGTCCAGGCTGTGCGCCTTGTTCAATAGTGAAGCTAAGCAGCAGTCCTAGTGGCAGTAATTGAATGGGAGACTGCTGGAACCAACGCTTCCTGGGCTCAGCACCAGAACCAACTTACTTGGTTTTACCTGACTGACGATCAAAATGCAGCAGGACAACCATCCCTAGTGTATACAGGGACGGTTAGGTAGGGATTAGTGATATGCATCTGTGACGCCCTGGACTATCAGGTTGTCACAGGCTATTGTGCAATATCCATAGGGTTGCCCACTTGGGGGGGTTGGTTGGGAAGGTCAGAAGTGTCAATTAGTTGGAGTGGAAGGAGAGAGGAGGTCAGGAGCCAGGCTCCTTAGAAGCAGCTAGGTGGCAGATGGTGGTCTGGTCCTGGTAGAAGCTGGACCCTCGGTCGCAGGGGATTGTGACAAGGGGCAGGGAACTGTTGAGGAGGACAGCCGGCGGCCTTGTACCATCACCGGGCTGGGACCAGGGCCAACGGGGTACGTGGACTCTAGGTCAGAGAGTAGCTGCAGGCAATCTGACAATTGACCCAATGAGGATGGAGCCTTCAAGATCCATTCTCCACCCACTCCAAAATTGGGGTACTAGTGCAACGAAGGGGATACGACTTTCCACAAAAACGGTCCAGTTCTCAAGTGTGAACCCTGAGATCATGCTCCCACAGTTAGCCACACAGGGGAGCAGGAACTGACTAGTTTCATGCTACCGGGGCCAACCAAGAAGTGAACTAAGTGCCAGGGAGAAGATCATCAGGCAACACCCTCGGGGACGGGACCCAAACTAGCTCCCCTCAGCGGCAGCGGTGTCCAGAACTTTCGTTTATCGAGTTGTCGGCGTCCGCTTTTTGGACTGTGTGAGTACGAAAGTGTTCCCCTTGGTTCCCCGCGGAACTCCCCAATCACCATCACCGAGTCCCGGGGCACCCCCCTCTACCCATGGAGGGGTCCAACACCTAGCTCCATCGCCCCCGGGTACCCCCAACTGCAGCGGTGGTACTCCACATTACCACACACCACGGGTGGCATCACGAACTCTAAACACAATTCCCTGTAAATAACCCCCCCTTCATTTGAGTGGACCCCCCCGGGTCCGGACGCCAATCGAGCCACCGCGGATTCGAATCCGAGCTGCCCGGCTGCTGACACGGGGTGGCACACATCCAAAACTGCTTGTGCTTATGGGTGCATATTACACCTGACAGCTTCCCTTTAAGTGAATATTAAGGTATCTTGTAGTTAAGTGTATCAAAGAGTCATGTGCTTAACGGGAAAGTGCATGGAAAATGAAGTGCATACAGGATAAAGTGCTGTTGTTGAAACACAGTATCATGTATAGAACTAGCAATGTAAATCAAAGAATGGTGATTAAAATATCATAAGACTAAAGTGTGTATGTCATAAAATTAATGTATAGAAAAGACATAAAGTGAATGTCTTGAGTGCTTGTTAAATGTGGTAATGTAAAAGGAAGAGTGCTTGTTCTGAAGTTAAATATCTTTGATAAGGATAACAGAGAAGATTAAAATCTAGATAGTAGTTAAACACTAGATAATCATAGTGAATATGTGTCATAGTGTATGGAGAATATAAAAAGGGCTAAAAAGGTGAAAGCAAAAGACTTTTACCATTACAATTAGGTGAATAAATACGATACCATAAAATCTGAGCGTAAAAAGTATGGATATGGAATAAGCTGAATACATAACAAGAGTGCAAACAATGGGTTACAAGTGTATTAGAGCCAACTGTAATAGACAAACTTGAATAAAGGCAAGTATAATCATATGCGATGAGGTCCCATTGAGTGAAATTCAAAGTAGAAAAATATTCATGGATCTTCAAACAACATGTTGGTTCTCTTTTGATCCAAGATGAAGAAACACGCAATATTCCTCAAAATTGCCTGAAGTCTGGAAGCCATAGATGTCACCAAATGCTAAGTTTCCACCTTTGTGATGCTTTGCCAGGCCTTTACTTTAGCTTTCTTCAGTTGTTACTTGTTTTTGGGTCTTTCTGTTTTACATTTTATCTTAAGCATGTGAAATGCATGCTTCATGGAGTTAAGATCTGATGATTGACTCAGATATTGCAGATAACTCCACTTCTTTACCTTAAAAACGACAAGATTTATTTTGCAGTACAGTACATTTGGGGGTCATCGTTCATCTGTAAAGTGAAGAGCTGTCTAATCAACCTTGCTGCATTTGGATGAATATGAGCATTAAGTAAAGCCCTGTACACTTCAAAATGTATCTGGCTGGTTCTGTATTCAGTCACATCATCAATAAACACTAGTAATCTAGTGCCATGGAAGGCATGCATGCTAATGCAACACACAACATGTATTAAAGAGGATGGGGTGTCTTTGGATAATGAGCTATTCCAAGCTTTCTCCATACTTTTGTCTTCCCATCATTCTGGTATAGGTTGATCTTAATTTCTAATGTCCAAAGAATGCTCTTCCAGACCTGGGCTAGATTCTTTAGATGTTTTATGGCAAGGAATAATCTGGTTTTTCTATTTTAAAGATGATTAATGGTTTCCTCCCTGTGGTGAATCCACTATGCTTTTGTAATGTGCCAGAGGAGGCAAGGCAACAGTGTTGCGCCCTGGTGCTCTGGCACCTCACACTGAAAATGGATCATTAGTTGTGTGTGTTAATGTAAGTATGGTGCATTACACTCACAGGTATCTTGTATTTTGCTGCCATCTTCCAAGTTCTGCACTCGGGTGGCCCCACAAGAATCATGGGACACCTAAAGTTTTTCAAAATTTACTTAAGTGTTTTTTAACAAATGGTAGTACAACACATGCACTAAGACACTTTCTTGCCATCCTTCCTCAGTTACAACTCATTTCAGGACTTTCTTTTGGTTCCCAGCTGATCTCTTTTCAACTCTTTATACTTTGACCCTCTGGCTTAGGTCTGCAGTTTTTAACAGGCTCTCTACCTCTTCTCTCAGCTGAACTCCATGTCTGTATCCCCTGTTGGAGGAAAAATTGATGGTCATCCTTACTTCCAACTGTTTACATGACCTTCAGTCGGATGCCGGGCAACCTATCTTATGCCATGCCCTAATACACACATATTGCCTTATGCATTATACCATATTACTATACGCTACTATGCAGAAACATATTACACTTTACATCACATTACATTACACATTGTATCAACATTCTGTACCACAGGGATTTTACCACCCTTACATTCCTCCCCACTTAAATATGGTCGTCCCCGACCATAAGAATCTGTGCAACTTGAAAATAATAAAACGAGTCTCATATACAACTGTCTCTCTTCATGTTTCATAATTCAAGGTCCATTTTTTACGGGTCCACATGCCCTAGTCCTACTTGGTTGGGACCTCGAACACTGTCCAAGTTAATTTAGCAGAGGAGGCCATAGGTCATAGTGCAGCTCTCTCATCTAGCAACATGATGGGGCACATTTCTTTTAATATCACAATAGCTTACAGTTGGCAAGGGCTCACACGCACAAGTCTTCCATTGCCATGGGCAACATTCCAAGTCTTTGACCTGGCGGGCACATTGGGTCATCTGTTTTTCCTCCTTTTTGTGAACAACAGTCCCTTTATTTATAACAATGCTGCTCAGGTGGCAATCTTACAGTTTCTAGAGGGTATAGGGATAAGTCCATGGGGAGAAGAACAAAGTCCATGGGGACAGTGGCAAAGTCTGGGGGGAAGTTTGCAAAGTCCCTAGAGATAGGGTCCTTGGCAAAAGGTGTACAACCCTCTCGCTGATCACAATCCTGCAATCCAGCAAGGGGGTGCGCTACATGCATAAAACTTTCAGATGATCTCAGGCTCTCAGCCAAACAGAGAGTCTGTTCCGATGTGTCAACTAACCACTGCCTCAGCAATACAGAACAGTTCATCACAGTTATTTGCAACTAGTACAACAAAGTGACACTGCAGATCAGGCCTTTTTATATTATTTTATTTTATATTTTATAAACCTCACTGTGGCCTTTGTGAGCCCCATGTTTCCACAACAGCCAGCCGGGCCCTTCATGATTCGGAACACCAAACCACTGGCCATCTCTCATGGGGGACACAACACAGCGATTCATCCTCTGCATCTCTTTCCAACAATTGCACCAAGCTGCTCCCTTCATTTCGCCTTTTCCAGAGTGGGACCTCTTCTGGCTCAGCTGTCTGTTTTTTTAGAGTCACTGCTTGTTCTCCATCAGATTGCTGTGATGGGTGGGGTTTTTCCTCCCATCGTGCCCTCTGGTGGCGGGCACTGTTCAACACAGGCTGACATCTCCAGGCATGGTTCCTACTCCTGCAGGCATAACCTTTGGATGGCTGCATGGACCTTGGTGCACTTTCACTCCATTGCTGTCCAAGATGGGTGGGATCTTTTTTTAGACCTGTGTTATCATCCTCTATCTTAGTGTCTGTGTTGGGCACCATATTCAACCACAAAGCGGTCTCAGTTTTCATTGTGAATTAAGCTTTCCACCCTGGCACCTCACATTGAAAAACGATCATTGGTTGTGTGTGTTGATGTGAGTGTGGTGTATTAAACTCACAAGTTTCTTGTATTTTGCTGCCATCTTCCAAGTTCGGCACTCAGAGTTGGCCACACATGAATCATGGGACACACAAAGTTCAACTTCAAAATTTCTTACTGAACAGTCTTTTTCAACAAATAGTGGTACATCACATGCATTAAAACACTTTGTTGCCTTCCTTCCTTGGCTAAAACTCATTTCAGGACTTTCTTTTGGTTCCCAGCTGATCTATTTCTTTTCAACTCTGCCCTTTATACTCTGACATTCCTGGCTTGGGTCTATGGTTTTTAACAGGCTCTCTACCTCTTCCCACAGCTAAACTCCTAGTCTGTATCCCACATTGGAAGAAAAATGGATGCTCACCCTGGCACCAAATCCGAGCCATCAGTTTCAGACGTTCAGGAGTTAACAAAAAGATATCTAATACCCCCTCTCACCTAAGCCAGCATTCTGCTCATTTCTCAGTCAAAAAACCCTATCTGAATTACAAGGTGGAGACTGTCCTTTTTCTCAGTACTAGCTCCTCCCCCAAGGATTAATCCTACCTGGCAACTGTCACATGCCCTAGAGTTGGTTGACAGGCAACTTATCTCATACCATAGCCACATACTGTATATTACCTTACATTACAGTACATTCTGCACTGCAGTGATTTTACCACTTTTTACATTATGCTTTCATGCAGTCTCCCCTTTATGGTGGACTTACTGTAGATACTGAAACACCTTCTTCCTGGAGAGTCTTCACTTGGGTGGATGTTCCGAAGGATTTTTTCTTCACCATGGAAAAGATTCTACAATCATCCACAGTTGTCTTCTGTTGACATCCAGGTCTTTTTGAGTTCCAACGTTCACTTGAGCGCTCTTTTTTTTGCAGAATGTAGCAAATTGTTGATTTGGCAACTCTTAACATTTCTAATATCCCTCTCATTGATTTCTTCTTCCTTTCAGCCTAATTATGGTCAGTTTCTCTTCCACCGAGTTCAATCGGGAAAAAAAGTCTGCTAGTTCTGTCCAAAAATTACTGCAATTTTTTCCATATTTTCAAAACAATTTTTTTAAATTCATTTTAAGAATAAATCCAAGATGTATCATCCATATGTTATCGCTAACATAAATAAATGCGCATATAAAATAAATTATGGTAGCGTCGTAATTTAAAAGAGCTGTTTGTTTGGAGGACCACTACATCTGTACTATATAATTCTGCAATGAATTAATGAAGATACAAACATATTGTTCACTTATTCACTTTTAGCCTAATTGAATTTTGGCTTAGATAGAGAGTATTTACTGGCTGTTATTGGGGATCAAGATATATCTACTGTGTTTTCTAGTAAGTAACATTTCAGCGGCGAAGATTCACAGGGCCACTATTAAGAGAAGATGTCAACTGTAAAAGCCACTCAGCAGCTGTTACTCTCTTATACCTGTCAGGCAGCGGCCCAGTGAGCACATTATAATATCCGCTGAAGCTTTCTAGGTTGTTTAGGGCAAGTGCATCTGTTTGATGGCTAAGCTATAGCACAACACATTTATGAATCTCAAGCCAGATACATGGTAGTACGAGCTACACAAAGCCATTAACATAAAGCATGCTGTTTTAGTGGGAGTTGGGTGTTGTTTCACAGAATCGGGATAGCGCTGACTTTTCCAGATGGCCAGAGGATGTCTTGTTCTGCTTCAGTGAGTGCAGTATACTTTAGCATCACAGCAGGAGCTGCGGAGATATGTTGTACATATTACAAATTTAGTAGCGTTGGATTTGTCAGTGTATAACTGAGATTGTCCTTTGGTCCTCTGGTACAACTGGCCATAATAACCGGATGTATTGTCTCTGGTGTAGAGATGCACGTACAGTACGCAGTTTGTCAAGTATCACACTGCCATATTATAGTTTTATTATTGTATTTATACTACTTAATATACAAACCCCCATAGTTGTACTGAATTTAAAGGGATTGTCCACGGCTTTAACATTGACGGCCTATCGTTAGATAATCAATGTCTGATCAGTGAGAAGACAAACTCTAGCGCAGCGCCACTATTGGAAGTAGCGATCCTAAAAGTCACAAGTGGATTTTTAACAATCCTTTGCAATATGACTCAGGATATATAAGCCAGATCAGAATCCCATTGGGATTGGGCTTATATATCCTGAGTCATATTGCAAAGGATTGTTAAAAATCCACTTGTGACTTTTAGGATCGCTACTTCCAATAGGTGGCGCTGTGCTAGAGTTTGTCTCCTTTACTGGAGAGACAATTTGAATGTTTCTTAGAGGGTCGTGGCAGCTATAAGTCCCCTTACTTGGCAGCCAGACTGGCTTGCAAAGTCTCCTTAAGGAGAATAGTGTTCCCCCGTGGTCTCCACATAGCTTTCTCATGAGCCAGATCAGACACCCCCATACTTTGCACTGACGAGGGGCAAGCACCCCGAAACACCGTGTCTGCAAATTGGGATTCTCATCTGGCTTATATATCCTGAGTCATATTGCAAAGGATTGTTAAAAATCCACTTGTGACTTTTAGGATCGCTACTTCCAATAGGTGGCGCTGTGCTAGAGTTTGTCTCCTTTACTGGAGAGACAATTTGAATATTTCTTAGAGGGGCGTGGCAGCTATAAGTCCCCTTACTTGGCAGCCAGACTGGCTTGCAAAGTCTCCTTAAGGAGAATTGTGTTCCCCCGTGATCAGTGAGGGTGTGACATCATGCATACCCACCAATTGCCTGTTCCCATTGCTGCTGCCAGCTGAAACCTGTCATTTACATAGCTACACAGCACAGCTCTATCAACAGAATAGTGGCTACACATCTGCCCCCTACTGATTTGAATATTGGGAAGATATGCAAGAATAAGCTATGGCTGATATTACACATGATGGCGCTGTGCTGTGAAGATATGCAACTGAGTAGTTCCAGCTGGTAATGGCATTGGGAACAGCTGATCGTGGGGGTTGCTGGGTGTTGCATCCATCACAGCCGGATCAATCAGACATTGATGACCTATCCTAAGGATAACCCCTCTAATTTAGCGTGAAACTTGCTTGTCTTAATACATTTAATTATCATACACAAAAATAAAGAAAAGAATCCTATAATTTTTTTGTCTACAGCACAAATAAAGACCTTAGTGTTTCCATAGTTACAGACTACAAACAAAGTGCGTAGTCTGATCTTACAATCCTACTTATCTACCCTCATCTTTGTGCATTCAGTAGCTTAGCAGCAAGAAAGGCAGGTGGAAGGAGTGAGACTGTCTGACAAATATTGAAATGCTGGTTAAGAAATTAAGAAAAAAACATGAGAACAGGTGAATTTTGTACAATGATAGTGGAAACATTTAAATGTTTATTCTATAGTTGTATAACATTCTAATTTTTCTGTACAGTAGCTGTATAAAAACTTGTTTTTTTTTTTGGAAGATGTGTTAATTAATGGACATATATCGAGGTGCCTAAAATGAATGGAAAAACATATTTTTTTCAGTTGGGCAATGGAAAAAAGATCAATGCCATCATTGTTTATTAGGATTACAATGACAATTATATCCTGAGCATCTAAGGGGGTGCAGGAGAAACATTTGCCCCTTGCACAGCGAGGCAGGGAGCATCGTCATGCCATCTGATTTTATGTCTGATGTGTCTCCTTGCATTTTGCTGCCACGCCATAGTGGAATTTGGCCATCCTCTCAGCTAGCTTCAAGCTGTTAGATGGTTGAAAGAAGGTTTGACATGCCCGCTCCCAGTAATCAATTATACTCCCATTTCTCAGGAGCGATTACAAATGAAGTCTTGACACCCTGTGTGGCTCCCCTGAGGATCCGGTCGCCACAGAAGTACTGCACCTCAGCCAGAGGTGTGGGCCCCATTCCCTGGTAAAGAGGGGCACATAGACTGTTACAAACACACACTCTTAGTATAGTGACACTTCATCAGGCCGTGGTTAGGGCGAGATTGCTTCTTAGGGAAAGCCCAGTCCCAAAGCCAGTCTGGAGGTGGGGTTAGTTAGTGGGTGGACACTTAGAACAGAGTAGAGAAAGTGAAACTAGAGAGAACGAGTTGGCAGAAGAACGAAGTAGGAAGCGGAGGGGAGAGGTCCTGGGGACTGGAGCCAGAGGAGCTCATCCTAGGACAATGAGGAAGAAAGGAAGAAAGGATCCTAGAGCCACGGGAAGTGAAAGATCCACCCGTGGGCTCGCATCCACAGCCGACTGACCGGTGTGGAGGGACTTGGCTGCAAATGGGACCGGCCCCTAGACTAGTGGAAAACTACAAGGCTCAGTTAGCAAAACCGGAGGCTGAGGTATCTTCATGTGCAAAAGCCACAACCACACACAAATCCACTGAAAAGGTGACCACAGAGGGCCAGGGGATTAGGCAGAAAAGCCTCCCAAAACAGGGTCTGCGGACAACGGCTCAGGGCACTGTGTGTGACAGGCAGACATAGGGCAGGAGAGTGAAGCCTGTATAGGAAGGTGACCAGGAAAGGGGCACAGAAAGGTACATCGGCCTTGTGCCTCCGAATTACCCTGGGGATTGGATGGATCCCGTCACTGCAGGACTCAGCACTCCAAGGGCAGCATTTGACCGTCCGGACGTGATAATCTGGAACTGACAACTGTGAGTAAAAGAACTTGTGACTGCATCTCGCTGTGTCCTGGACTCATTGCCTGCACCACCAGCCGCGGACTATTCAAACATCCCACTGGCAGATTCCACACTTCAAACCTTTCTTTGCAGGAGTCCCTCACTTGCCTGTGATCCTTTGTTGCCTCAGTAACCATTACATTTTAACCTGAACCCGGTATCCCACTAAACTGCTCCACTTGTCCCCTCACTTTCTCTTCCTTCCACACACTACTCCTTGCCTCCAGAACTAACTCTCATTAATACCTATCACTCCTCCCCCTTAGGGCTGGCCCTGCAGGTAAACCTGTAATGGATTTAACACTAACTGCAGTCTTAAGGATGAAATAGAGTAAAGTCATTAAAAACCACATAAGACCAATAAAACATATACCAAACATTTGCATTAAAACAATTTATGTCTTCCGAAGGGGGTTGTTTCAGCTGTTCCACCCTCCTACATATATGCTAGCTCACTTACTTTGATATGGGCTCACAGGCCCTGCAGTTAATGGCTGAATATCGAGCTCTACCTCTGGCTGTTAACCTTTTAAATGCCTCTCTGACAAAGGCATTTACAGCTCACCGATAGTGGGTCATGTCTATATATTCATCCACTGGCGCACCCGTGACGTGATTGCGGGGTACTGATGGTTTTCCTTGACAGCCAGGGGTCTGCTGAAGTACTCCTCTGAAAGCCAACCCATGGATGGTGTTCATAGGAGACTGTTATTTTTGCCATATACAGCAATACTATGTGTTCGAACATATATGCATGTCTTACTGAATTTCTCAAGAAAAACTAATTTTTATTTTTCTGTTTGTTTCCTTATGATTTTCTCACACCAATTTTTGCATATTTTTGGCATTTAAATAATTATGTCTTTGCTCTTTGTCCTTTTTGGAAGTATTTATGTATATTTTGTTCATATTCACTTTATTATTGTGCAAATTATTTTTCATGTTTTACCTTTTCACTTTTATCTCCAAGTTTTGAGTTCTCACTGTTTTTCTCTCATTGCTCTGTGCATTCTTTTTGGGTGAGCCAAAGGCTGTGAACCCCACCTCCCAATAGTAGTGTAAGATATTGACAATGATGAGGCCTTTTTGAAAATATGTAGTTACATCAAGAAAGTTAATTGATCATAGAATTGATAGGTAAGACAGCAAGGTAAAAAGGAATGGATGTGTATGGAGACTTGAGGACAATTGAAATGGTGACAGCCGGCGCTGACTTCTGGGTCAGAGCGACGGCTGTAGTGTGATCAGGTCAGCTGATCACACTGGTGATCCGAAAGTCAGGGCCGCAGCGCAGAGGCGGAAGATTACGCTGATGAGTGCTTCAGTGGCGCTAAAGGCACGGAAGAGGAACAGTATGGGGTGAGGGGGAGGTATCTATGGACACAGAATGGGTCGACCGGGGATGAGGAGGGGGCAGTATTATAGACACAGAATGGGGGAGAGAGGGAACTATCAGTGGACACATTATAGAGAGGGGGGAGCTGTGGCGCCCCTGACCTGGTCAGGCATGACTGAGTACTGCACTCAGGCTGAGTGAGTACAAAACAGGTAATCCCAAAAGCTGACTAGGGTGTGGACACACAGACATTTAGTAACCAGAACACACACACAGCTTAGAGGGGACCCCTGGGCAGACCCAGGGAGGGGGCGTAGCCTTCGCATCCCAGCTAGTGGCGGGTAGTGGGACTGGAGACAAAGGGTTGTGCAGTGGCAGTCAAAGGAGTAGGAGTGGAGCAGCCGTGTCTGAGGTGTAGAGCAGAAGAGCAGGACACTATCAGACCCTGCACCTGTAGTGACTTCTGGCGGTGGAGAGCAGCTACCCAGTAGGGCTGCCTGAAAACCACCTAGTGAAGAGGTGGCTGAGTAAGGAGACTACCGGTAGACCAGGCCCGCATGGGGAAACAGGTTCCCAGAGCAGGAATCCATCTACTCGGCCTGCTAAACCTGCTGGTGAGGGTGCTGGATGTATCTCACAGAACAACACAGAACCCACAGCATCAACAGCAACGAGGGGGCCCATTAGGAGGATCGAGCCTGGAGCCATCTTATCCTTGGCCCACGCTGTCAGCAAACGGATCAAAAAGGGGAGAACGGCAGTTGCGATTTCCCTGGGTGATCCCCGCAGTACTACAAGTCAGGGGTCAGCACAAACAAGAAGGGCTAGGAAGGCGAGTCAGCAGTCACCCCTATATCAGCCGGAGGGATACCTGGTTCCACCTGGTTCATCATAGCATCGCCCGGGTTGTCTCACGTTTCCACCAGAAAAGTGAGTAAAAACCCTGAAAGACATTGCTGCCTGTGTGTGAATTCTTCTGCGACCTTGGTACTACACACTTACACTGGGCCCTGGGGCCAGCCTCACTCTCGGGAGGCCACAACAACTGACTGCATCTACCATCAGTCCCAGTCACTCATTAAACTGCAGTGGCAGTCACCCCCTGACCACAATTACCGAGAGTGGCGTCACGATTCCCATTGAAGTTAACCTGACCTACCTGTGGCCAGAAGATTCTCAACACGTGAAGTCCCTGGAGACCCCGAGGCGACCTGAAGGTGAGCGGGGCTCCACAGTAGCCAGCACTGCCTATGAATGGCATGCAGCAAATAAAAAGTGTAAAATTCACAAATTCATTCCTACTGTACTATAATGCAAAATGAGATTTTTAGCAAACAATTGATCAATAATTTGAGCCACCCCTGCCACATCACGGCAAATCTCAATAGAGGGCTCCTACTCTATATTATATAACTTAACATTGTGCCATACGGCCTCCTAAATATTTTAACCATATAAAAGCAACAAATATACCTGTGGCTTTTATATGGTTCTGCTCATTATAGGAGGCCGTATGGCACAATAATAATTTATAATATAGAGTAGGACACCCCTATAGAGGTTTGCTGTGACGTGGCAGGGGGACTCAAATCATTAATCAATCGTTTGTGAAAAATCTCATTTGCATTATTACAGTAGGAATGAATTTGTGAATTTTACACTTTTTATTGTTGTATGCCTTTCATAGGCAGTGCTGGCTGCCCCCTCTCTTCAGTCATCTGTGGACACAGTATGAGGGGACAGAGGGTGGGGAGAGGGAAGTATCTATAGACAACACTGTGTCTATACAGTATTAGGGGATAGAGGGTGGGGAGGTGTCAGTATCTATAAACACAGTATGGGGGAGAGAGGGTGGGGAGGGGCAGTATCTATAGACACAGTATGGGAGAGAGAAGGTGGGGAGGGGCAGTATCTATTGACAAAATATAGGGGAGAGAGGGATGTATTTGTGGACACAGTGTGGTGGGAAGAGAGGATGGGGAGAGATAAGCATCTTTAGACACAGTATGGTGTGAGAGAGGATGATGGGTGATGTATGGGGAGAGAGGGTGAGGGATGATGTATACAGACATAGTATAGGGAGTGAGGGTGAAGGGGGATGTATATAGACATAGTATAGGGAGTAAGGTTGAGGGGTGATGTATACAGACATATTATAGAGAGTGAGGAAGGGGGTGATGTATGGGGAGAGAGGGTGAGGGGTGATGTATACAGAAATAGTATGTGGAGCAATTCGGGAATGTATACAGACATAGTATGGGGAGCAATCAGGGGAAAGAAATTTTGAGGACACAGAATAAAGAGTGACATGGTATGAGTAGTAAGTGGGCAGGATGGGGAGTGAGGGGGAAAAGTATATGGACACACAAGAGGTAGGGAGGAGACAGTAAGAGATGAGAAAAATGTGAGGGGGCACAAAATAGAGACTGGGTAGCGGAGGGGGGGCAGTATGGAGAGGGGGTAGCATCAGGGGACAATGTGAGGCCATAGCAAAGAGAAGGAATGTGATGAGAGGGACAATTATAAAGACTGGGCAGTATACAGTGATGCAGTGTAAAGGACAGTGGGAAGAGTAGGCTCAGTACGGAAAGGACAGCGAGTGAGGAGGACATGTACCATAAGAGGGACAGTGTGTGGGTCATATTTTGTGCAGAGAACACAGTGTGGTGCCACTATTTATTCTGGGGCACAGCGTAGGGCAGATATTTTTAAATAGGAGTATTATAATCATTCTTCTATTTTTAGGGGCATCGTGTCATGATTTGCTGCAGAAGATCAGAGAAGATGGAAGTCTGCAGAGACGAGATGTGAATGGGAAAAGTCATCATGGCATAAGGACAAGATGAAGAATAAAAGGAAATGACTCAGAGACAATGTCATCTATAAGGTACCTGAATGTAAATATTTATTTGTGATACTGACTATGTTCCCTCATTAGCCCTCAGGACCACTTGCGCATTGCTTCTGATGTGAGCGCAATGGGACCCCCACTAAACATCTGTTCTTGGTGCAGGTGGCTGGGAATGCTTATTTCTGGATCTACTCCGTCCTCTGATAGTGTTCGCGGTCCAGTACTGCACATCCGCCTCATTGATTTTAATAGGTAGCTGCTGCCACTATCAGAAGATGGAGAAGATCCAGAACTGAGCACTTCCGGCCACCTGCCACCACCAGCACGGCACCTAGAACAGGCGAATGACAGGGGTGCCAGGTGCCGAACCCCCTGACCAATCAGACATTGGTGACCTATCCTAAGGAAAGGCCTTCAATGTTAAAGAAAAATCCAGCAATCCCAAATGATAAAAAATTCCAAAACTTTATTTTACATTTTAAAATTCCATGGTTAGGACTCTATTAAAAGGGAAACAGATGACGTGTTTCAGATCCAACAGATCCTTACTCATATGAGATATGAGAAAGGATCTGTTGGATTCGAAACGTGTCATCTTTTTACCTTTTATTGGAGTCCTAACCATGAAATTTTAAAATGTGAAATAAAGTTTTGGAATTTTTTATCATTTGAGCTTGCTGGATTTTTCTTGGATTTTTTTGGATTGCTTCTTCTGGTGACCAGCTGGACTCTGATCTTTACATCCCTTTCTCTATACCAGGAATTGCAGATGGTGGTGGAATTGCTGATAAGTATTTTTTGTTTTTTTCTTCAATGTTAAAGTAGTGGACAATCTCTTTAATAAAGTCTTCTGCCGTCTGACAAGTTGAGGGTTACTCTGTTTTTATTTATGTTGTTAGCAGCATTAAAGGGGTGGTCCAAGTTTGGGATGAGTCTGCAGTCACTCTATGTGACTGCAGCCTTCTGAATTCCCACAGTGCACACACTGCACGCTGTCAGGCTTCTCTGGTGCCGGGGTGAGAGTGGGAGGTTATGCAAGTATTTGATTTACATAGATGTGGTCACGTGCTGAACAGACTTGCTCAATGAAAATGAATTGACTGAGGCTGGACACATCAACCCAGAATGTGGCCAGAAGTATACAAATCTCGTACTTGTGCTCACATGATCGTCCACTCTCGATGCTGACACCGGAGAATCCTAAAAGTGGGCAGAGCATGCATTGTAAGAATTCAGAAGCCTGAAGTCACAAATAGATTCACTGCAGACTTTCCTCTCAAACCTGGACAAGCCCTTGAATTATAAAATTAAGCAGTGTAGTATCCTCAGTTCTAACAATGTGTAATGTTCTCACTGCCAGGATTCAGCTCAGCTTGCTGGTTCCAGCAGTCATCACATGGCTACTCCACTCATATGTGATTTTTATACTTACATGTGACAATTAGCTTTTCTTCCTAGGTTTCTCATTGAACATTGAGAGAATTATTAAGAGAAGCTTGACATCACATGAGTGATTGGTCACATGATGACCACCCAAACTGCTTGGTGGGTGGGGGGGGTGGGACGCCAATCTGAATTCTTGCCCTGGGTGCTGGAAAGCCTAGATACAACTCTGCTTAAGCTGACCCTAAGAATGGGGACCTGTGCTGTCCCTTATCCCAACTGTAGACTTGAGGGTAGTCAGGTTCGAGCCTCTGATGTGGCCCTGTCTCCTATCCTGTTCCTGATAACTAAGTCCCCCCACCCAGGAGACTGACCAGGACAGAGATCACAAAAACCGACCAACACAGAACAACCGACAGGTAAACCAACACTCACACACACCTAAAACCTGCACCAGGGAATAACCAAAGGTGCACGGGTATGAATACAAAGAAAAAGGGGGTAGTAGAAACAACTTACTACAATCACAGCAGCTAGCACCATACACGTCCACTCTGCTCCTGGGCTAGCTCCAATTGAGTTGAATACCCAGCAACCTCCCCAGCAAGCAGAGGGATTATAAACCGGCCAGAAATGAACAACTACTGGCAGTTCTACTGCAGCACCAGAGAAGAAGTTAACCCTAAAGTGCCCAAAGGAAAACAACACCGTTTAAATGTGTATGGTCTTAAGTGGTAACAAAGAACTCTGATCCTGAGCCTGTCTTATACAACTGACAACAGCCTATTGAGTGACACATCGCTGGAATCAGGCTCTCACGCTCTATCTATATTATGCTGCTTTCATATTAAATTGCAAAACCCGGCTGACAGATTCACTTTAAATACATTGAAAAATAGCAACAAAAAGAGGATAATATCCTCCAAAAATTAAGTATTACTCACAGCAAGTTGGGCTGCAGTGTGTACATCGCCCATGCCAAAATACATTTAAATACATTGTCTTCTATTTTTTCTTATAAACCATAAAGCTTATATATGTGTAAGTGTAGAAAGTCTCAGCTACAAATGTTGTAAATACATGACTATTATATATCAATTTGCTGAAAAAATAATTTGCCCAGTAATTATGAATAGACAGCTATGTCGTATTGCACAATAATGACCTTGTATATTAGGCGACAACACAGCACAGCTAGAAAAGTAATTTGTTGTTAATTTGTGGAACTATGTTTGGATTTACTTATAACAAATAACACTGACTTTGGCAGCTTGCTCAGTAGGAGACAATTATATGGCGACATTTACAGCTGTGCCTTTTTAAACGGACCCAAAGTTGCTTGTACTGTTTCTTATGGGAGTAGTCTGTCGTCTTCAATGACAAGTGTTTCGTATTTCCTGAAGTTTTCAAGCTTCATATTGCATTTCTCTGGAATACTTCTGAAGCCACGCCAATGACAAGGCTAATAATTATAAGTTTGGCAGTCTTTCATATTATTTTAGGC
This sequence comes from Anomaloglossus baeobatrachus, assembly GCF_048569485.1. Lineage (NCBI taxonomy): Eukaryota > Metazoa > Chordata > Amphibia > Anura > Aromobatidae > Anomaloglossus > Anomaloglossus baeobatrachus. The sequence continues at coordinate 812,870,934 of NC_134353.1, read as the reverse complement.
TTTTTTCTTTTCTCTTTCATGTTGGTCAGCAGGCTGTGGGGTATATTTACATTGTAATGTTAAAAGATTTGCCAAGAATATGACATAAATGCTGAAAAGGCTGTAGGTGAAGAATAATATGACAGCTCACAATTTACTATTATACAATGCATGGCAAAAAATGTCACAGCCATCTGTTTATAGCAAGTATAAATTCTATGCTAATTCATGGGGTGTCCTTTCTTTAAAAATCCATGTTATGTTGTCTTATTCTGCCCTTTGGATTCAGGTGTATCTACCCTTGCTATCTAAGGCATCTGTTACAAATCGGCGCCACCGTAGCCGCAAGCAGCCTTCTGCAGTTCCTCCTACACCCAGGCGCCGGCTGCCATTTTTGGCCGTGCCTTGGGTTGTCCAGCTAGCTGCTATTTCCTCCATGTCTAAGTGTGGAGAGGTGGCTAGGGTGCATGCGTATGCAGATTTGCCCCAGCCAGAGCCTATGTCCAGTGTTTCGCCTAGTGAGCATGCTCAGTCTAATAGTGCCATTTCTGAGGCTAAGTCCTCAGTTCAGGATACTGAGCATGCTTCCACACTTTGTGCGACAAGCCTCTTTGCTCAGGTACTTGGACTCCATTCTGTGTCCAACTCCTGTGCTGTGCCTACTGAGCATGTGTAGTGACAAGAAAAGCCACTACTAATGTGTGTTCTGTATTATCTATGTGATTACATTTGTGACACCTATTCCCCACCTTGGGAGGAGGTAAATTATTTAGCGTTGCGCTGCCCTCTACTGCCTTGCTTTGGTATTGCAATTGATTTGAAAGCAAGGAAGTGGCTGTTGGGGGGTGGAGCTTGAGGAGGCAGTTAAAAAGAAAAACCGGTTAGATGCGGTTGAGTTGCTGTGATGCAGCAGAAAAAAAAAGACCTCCATTGAGATATGCGGGGAGTGTAATTATCACCCTATTCAGAGCGCCCCGTTTCTGCAACAACAGTGTACTGAAAAATGCAGTTAATCCAATTGATAGTGACATCCATCCTCCCAAGGCCGGGGTAGGAAAAACGCTTGAACTAGTCCACTATAGTCCTTGGTGTCTGTCTTCCTTCAGCGGCCTTATACCTGGCAGATATCACCACAACTCACAGTCTCCTATCTCTGTAATTTTTCTCTTGTAATTTGCCGCACCGCCTTGTGAGAAGCCGGGCCTACTACCTCAGAGGATGTTCAGGTCACGGTGTCTCCGATGGCTCCAGCAAATCCCTAGGTTAGGTGGCAAATTATAAAGAGAAAAATAACAGAGATAGGAGACTGTGAGTTGTGGTGATATCTGCCAGGTATAAGGCCGCTGCAGGAAGACATTACTATGGGGAGATAAGGTATGCACACCAGTGACTATGTAAGGGGAATACATGAAATAGCAGAAACTGCTGTGTGAATACTGACTTGAAAAATCCAATAGCTATATGCAAGAGTGAATATGGGAAAAATGGAATCTGCATTACTGACATGAACATATGAATCAAGAGAAATTTAGCTACTGAATTGATCAATGCAATAGAGCCCCAACACTACGCCAAAGTATTTCTCTACGTTGGGGTCCCTAGCTTGTGTGTGTCCTCTCATGCAGTTAAAAAACCTACCGTGTATGGGAAGCTGAGACCCAGGCTATTTATGCGTATGATATGGATTGGCAATAGGTGTGGTTGGGGAGGGTTCACAAACGAAAAAATACTAACAAATAGGAATAACGTTTGGAACACCATTCTAAGTCCGAACTGGGTGCAAAAACCTAAAAAAAACATCACTATGGGGAGATAAGGTATGCACAGCAGTGACTATGTAAGGGGAATACATGAAATAGCAGAAACTGCTGTGTGAATACTGACTTGAAAAATCCAATAGCTATATGCAAGAGTGAATATGGGAAAAATGGAATCTGCATTACTGCCATGAACATATGAATCAAGAGAAATTTAGCTACTGAATTGATCAATACAATAGAGCCCCAACACTACGCCAAAGTATTTCTCTACGTTGGGGTCCCTAGCTTGTGTGTGTCCTCTCATGCAGTTAAAAAACCTACCGTGTATGGGAAGCTGAGACCCAGGCTATTTATGCGTATGATATGGATTGGCAATAGGTGTGGTTGGGGAGGGTTCACAAACGAAAAAATACTAACAAATAGGAATAACGTTTGGAACACCATTCTAAGTCCGAACTGGGTGCAAAAACCTAAAAAAACATCACTATGGGGAATAGCAGTTTCTGCTATTTCATGTATTCCCCTTACATAGTCACTGGTGTGCATACCTTATCTCCCCATAGTGATTTTTTTTAGGTTTTTGCACCCAGTTCGGACTTAGAATGGTGTTCCAAACGTTATTCCTATTTGCTGAAGGAAGACAGACACCAAGGATTACAGTGGACTAGTTCAAGCGTTTTTCCTACCCCGGCCTTGGGAGGATGGATGTCACTATCAATTGGATTAACTGCGTTTTTCAGTACACTGTTGTTGCAGAAATGGGGCGCTCTGAATAGGGTGATAATGACACTCCCCGCATATCTCAATGGAGGTCTTTTTTTCTGCTGCATCACAGCAACTCAACCGCATCTAACCGGTTTTTCTTTTTAACTGCCTCCTCAAGCTCCGCCCCCAACAGCCACCTCCTTGCTTTCAAATCAATTGCAATACCAAAGCAAGGCAGTAGAGGGCAGCGCAGCGCTAAATAATTTACCTCCTCCCAAGGTGGGGAATAGGTGTCACAAATGTAATCACATAGATAATACAGAACACACATTAGTAGTGGCTTTTCTGGTCACTACATATACCCCCCTAGTTTAAACAGAGCCGTCCCCGGCGTTTGCCACCATAGATATCTGTTATACCATAACACAGGTCACCTTCAAATTTGAGCCAAAGTGCTACATTAGTCACAATTCTCAACAGCGGGTTGTGACACCAGCGTCTACACCTCCCAATTGTGGGGTGTAGACTTAGTAACTAAGCAACATGTGAGTTGCAGTGGGGCGCTAAGTTAGGGCAGAACCCTATGTCTATAGCAAATCTATGGGGTCCATTCAATACTTCTCCCCATAGGTTACATCGGAATTACTAGAAAGGATTCTGTCTCAGGTTGGCAAACCCATTAAGATATAGGTGGAAACCCAAATAACTGCAAAATATGTACCATGGTTGATGTTGAGGTACTAGGAATAGAGTAATGTTCTTCCTACTCTCTGTAAAAACTTTGAGGGCACTTAATAATCATGAAAATACCGTAACATCAGATAAACATGCATTTCAGTGCAACAATAAACTTTGTAGCATTTTCAATAACTCAAAAAATTAACAAAATAAACACAAACACCAGAGTCTCTTTGGAGGTAGCATAGCTTGTTCTTATGAACAAATCTTCCTGTCTAAAAACTTGAATAACAGCCTTAAAGCCATGTGTAAAAACGTGTAAGTGTTTTGGTCCCCGGGTGCAGAGTCGGGGCACACAGTCCATTAACGTGGCTGCACCGGCTGTTTTTTTTTTCTTTTTGTTGTTTTTGGGTTTTTTTAGTCCCTGTGTTTCAGTAAGGATGGATGCAGCAAAGTGTTAAAACCAACAAAACAAAAATTAAATTAAGTAAAAATTAACTAACAAACTGAAAAAAAATAGTCTTTTTCAGAAGAAAACAGGAAAAATGTAAAAATCATTCTACAAGTTTTAGTCTAAATATCTCGCTGGCAACTGACCTTTGTTGATCCTTTGAGAGCGTCGGACAAGGGTAGTTTCCTCCATAGGATCAGAATATATCTCTGCAGGGTCAGTTCTGGGATTAGTTCTTCTTGCAGGGAGCGACTCTTGATCAGGAGTTGTCTGTCTTTGTCCACGGGTAGACATCATAGGACCAAAACACCAAGATAACGGGTCATTTATATCAAATTCTGGAAAAGATGAACTTTGGGATCTTCTGGACTTAGGGAAGGGTTCATACTCAAACAACTCGTCTGCAGGCGGTGAATCAGGATAGAGGTATTCAGACTTACAGATTTTCAGTCTATTTCTATGAACAACCTTGGGTTCTTGGGTATCTTTCTGGATACAATAAATGTCATTCCCTGGGTATGGAATTCCTTGGATGATATAAGGCTGTCTCTCCCATTGTGTATCTAGTTTTCCTGTACGATGATCGTTTCTCAACCAGATCTTATCACCAACATGCAAAGGTGTAGTTTTTGCTTGTTTATCAAAATTATGTTGCTGTCTGTTGCGAATTTGTTCCATACGGAGATCTACGATTTCTTGTGCTTCCACCAGGCGTCTTTGATGGTCACTCACCCAATCAGTAGCAGGCAGAGGATTAATTTCATCTGAGATGGTCACATCTAGAGCAAGGTCAGCTGGTAGTTTTCCTTGGCGTCCAAACATCAGATAATATGGGTTATAACCCGTAGAACATTGCGTGGTGTTGTTATATATATAGATGAGCTCTGGGAGTAATGTTGGCCAGTCAGATTTTCTGTGAGCTGGAATAGTTCTTAGCAAATTCAGGATGGTTTGATTCATCTTCTCGCAAAGCCCGTTACACTGCGGTTGGTATGCTGTAGTTCTGAGCTTCTGACAATTGTAGAAAGTGCACATTTCTTGGAAGAGTTGTGATTCAAAGGCTGAGCCTCGATCGGTCAAAATCTTCTCTGGGCACTCATAAGGTAGCAAGAAGGATTTCCAGAGGATAGCAGCGGTAGTTTTAGCAGTTAGATCTTTCACAGGGACGGCCACTACACATGCTCAGGCTGATAGCCTCATTTCTGAGACAAAGTCTGTGGTTCAGGCTACTGAGCATGCTCAGGCACTTAGTGCATTGGAGGCTAAGTCTGGTAAGGACTTCCCTGGGCATGTCCGTGAGATGGCAGGCCCTGATAGACTGGATAGTATCAGGTGTCCTGATGATGTGGCTACTCTGGACTGGCTCACGGAGGCCCACCCCTATGACCTACACCCCACCATTGGTCATCAGACAATGACTGGTAGGGTGTTTGGGGCGGTGCTGCCGATGTGTCATCAGTGACATGGCGGTTCCGGATAGGCCGCTGGTGATGTCACTGATAATGTTGCAGTCCGCTATCAGCCCCTGGAGGCGCCATTGTGGCTCACCCTGGGTTTGGAGCAGACCCTAGGTGATAAAAGGCCTTGGAGAGTGCACCATGGTGTGCAGTCTTCCCACATGCTTATCCAAGTCTTATTGTTTGAGCCACATTGCGGTCTACAACCACTAGTTTTGGAAGCTGTAGGAAGGGTTAGGCGTCCGATGCCTGTAATGCCAAGATTCGTGGCTCGGCACGCTAGGGTCAGGCGCCATGCTTCCCCTCCTATTGCTCAAGTCCTATTGTAGCAGCCTAGTGGAGTTAACTGGGCTGCGGCTGCTGTGCCGGCTGTCTTGTTGTGCCCCCTATGCACACGGACAGTGTACCCCAGGACCCCTGAGGTGTTCCTGGTTTGGGTGTGTGGAGCCTGTGGCATGAATAGAGTTCACAGTTATCCTAATCTGAGTGACGTTTAACTCGAGTCAGGTTCAATTATATTGGCATTGTACCAGAGGAGAGACACTCCACTATACTTTATACTACCACTGCGCGCTATTGAACTAAATATAGAGGGGGTCTTTGGCTGTTTTACATACTTACCATTTGGTATAACAAAAGGGAGAATTAACCATTCAAAGTAGAGGGACCTATAGATATTCATCCTTCTCAGGGCCTGTGGGCTATTTTGTATACTTACCGTGTGGTATTACAAAGGAAAAATTAACCATTTACGATAGAGGGATTTACAGGCACGTTTTTTCAATGTGCTACCAACATTAAGAGATTCCACCTACCAGCTATAAAAATTTCCCCTACTAAAAGTGCATTACATATAACACAGATTTACGTTTAAGGCTTTAGATGTTTGTTAAAGAACCCAATATCATTATTCATTGTTCAAACCTCCATTTTTTTCTATTAGATAAAATCCTTTGATGAAGACCCAACTATTGGGTCGAAACATTAACGTAGGACGAATTCTACCTTCGGATTTTTCTGTTAACTAATTCACTATTAAAGCATTGAAAGAAACCCATTTTTTATTATTTTTTATTACATTTGTGCTATAGTCTAAGTTTTTTATTGTGACAAGTTTTGACTATTTAGCACTACTAGACCCCGTTTGAGCCGGACTTATTGTTTATACACCACAGGGTGACATGTCCGTTTTCTGCCGGCAGCACAGTTGTCACACGGACTGCACACTAATGTGATCCGCATGACATCAGTGTGACATGTACCGGAAAAAACACAGATAACATAAACATTTAAAAAAGCTGTCTCCAGCGCTGCTGTCTCTGCCTCTGCTGTTGCTTCCAGGTCCCGCTCATTATGCTCATTGCATATTCACTGCATTCGGCTTGGACCTGGAAGTAACAGCAGAGTGGGAAACAGCAGTGTCGGAGACAGGTAAGTATACCAGCTCATGTTGTCCATGTGCTATCCAGATGTCACATGCACAGATAGCGCAGGGACCACACACGTAAAACACACACGGACACACGCACACACATACGTACATTTAGCACGGACAATGCAAAACGTTAGTGTTTACCACGGATGTGTGAAGGAGGCCTAAAGAAGTAAAAAAACAGCCATTAGCCAACTAAAGGTCAAATAGCAAATGCACTAGTTAAATGCAACAAACCCCCTATGATAAAGGTGGGGGCAACACAGTTGCAGACTATTGATGAGGCAACCACTTGCAAGCTACCATTTCATGGAGGGAGTGGTTGTTGGTATTAGACATGCATGCAGATGAAGTTTGCATAGGGCTCCAGTCACACAGGTGTTATTCAGTTTCAGCGTAGTCCAAAAGTAAAGAGATCTTTGCCTTGCAGATACACAAACAAGATGCAAAAAGACAGCAAAGGCATTGAATATTCCTAAAGAAACATTTGGAGTCACAGTTCACAAGTGTATAGTTATAGGAACACTGGCTATATTACCTGAATGTAGACGAAAGAGGAAACTATCACTGGCTTCCAACGGAGTCCTGGGGAGGCAGGTGGTCAAAAATCCTTGAATAACCCCAAAAATACCTGCAACAAGATTGGGTGTCAGCAGGCACTGACGTTTCAGTTTCCACAGTAAGCCATTGAAAGTTCCCATGTCTGATCTCCAAGCTGTCAGGAATGCCTCTAGAAGAGGCACGCTGATCATTTGCCCCAGGTGCAGCTGACATTGGGGCACCATTGGGCCACCTGATGCAGCAGTCCAAGATTCTCCCGGGTGACTGCTTTTTGCCATCCCCCATATTGAGATTCTGAGCCAGCTAGATGCATTAACAGTATGCAGAGCAGGTTTGTGAAAAGGTGCATTAATAGTATGGGGAGGGGAGATGTATGAAGAGACAGTTTGGAAAGTGAGACAGGTATAATTGATACAAAAACAGCATTGGGAGCAATGAGGAGGGATAGATGTATTAATAGTATGGGGAGCAGAGGAGGAATGGGTGCATTAACATTATGAGTTGGGGATATAAGAGAAGACAGTATAGAAAGCATTGGGGTGATGGATGTGTCGTGCAGGGGGGGTCAATAAAGAGAGGCGGTAGCATGTGTGAGGGCGCAGAAAGGGGGGACAGTGTGAGTTCACAGGAAGAAGCAGGGGGATTGTGATGAAGGGATACAGTAAAGAGATTGGACAGTACAGTGGTGGGACCCAGCATGAGAGGAAAGTGTACAGAGAAAGGCACAGTATGGAAAGGAGATGGCAGTGTGGAGAATATGTACCATAAAAGGGACAGGGTATGGTTCATAGTTTGTGCAGGGAACACAATAAGGAGAAATTATTTATTTAGGAGCACAGCATATTTTTAATGGCATTATGTTATGTGCAGCAGAATACAGCAAAAGGTGGAAATGGGCAAAGAAGAGCGGTGCCTGTGGAAAGCCTCATTGTGTCTGGACAAGATGAAGAAAAGAAAGAGTAGGTCCAATCAGAGATATCATCTATAAGGTACCTGGAAGTAAATGTTTATTTTTTATACTGACTAATTCTCATCAGTACTGTGGTCCATAGTCTGATGATGACTAATAACAAGAATTGCCAGTATCTCCTTATCATTGTTAAGGACATACTGGTAGTTGTAGGTTCATGTGATACAGATGTATATGAGTCTGACCTGACATACGATTCATGTACCATGATCAAATGGTAGCTCTGGTGGTGAAGTCGTGAAGAAATCGTAGTCCTGGTGATGTATTCATGTACTGATGGTGGATAAGGCGATGTATTCATGTATTGCTGATGATTCTGCTGATTTAGTCATGCAATAATGGTGGTTCTGGTGATGTATTTCTGTACTAATGGGGATTCTCATGATGTACACTGAACAAAAATATAAATGCAACACTTTTATTTTTGCTCCCATTTTTCATAAGCTGAACTTTAATATCTAAGGCTTTTTCTATGTACACAAAAAGCCTTTTTCTTTCAACTATTGTTTATAAATTTGTCTAAAACTCTCATAGTTATCACTTCTCTGACGATATAATTCATCCATCTCACAAGTGTGGCATATCAAGATGGTGATTATTCAGAATCATTATTGCACAAGTGTGACTTAGGATAGCCACAATAAAAGTACACTTTAAAATATACTGTTTTATCACACACCACAATGCCACAGATGTCACAGGTTTTGAGGAAGCAAGTAGTTGGCATGTTGACTGCAGAGATGTCCACCAACGCTGCTGGCTATGAAATTAATGTTCATCCACGACAAATTAATCCACGACCATCATCTCATGTTGCAGAATGGTAATGTATGGCCTCATGTTGAAAGGCTATGTACACAATTCCTGGAAGGATAAAACATTCCAGTTCTTGCATGGCCAGCATACTCACTGATATGTCAGCCTTTGATCATGTTTGGAATGCTGTGGATTGGCATATACAACAGCATGTTTAAGTTGTTGCCAATATCCTGCAACTTCGCACAGCCATTGAAGAGGTGTGGACCAACATTCCACAGGCCCCAATTAACAACTTAATCATCTCTATGAGAGAAAGAGATGTGTTGTACTGGGTAAGATAAATGCTGGTCATACCAGATATGACATGTTTTCTGATCCCCACAGAGCTCCCAATGCTGTAAAACAGCACATTTTAGAGTAGACTTTTATTGTGGCCAGTCAAAGGCACATTGGTGGAAAAAACAAGCTGTGTAATCAGGATCTTCATATGCAACACCTGTGAGGTGGATGGGGTATCTCGGCAAAGAAGAAGTGCTTACTAACACAGATTTTAGACAGATTAGTGAAGAATATTTGAGTACATTGTTTTATGTACATATTGTAGAAAAAGTCTTACATCTTAGAGTTCAGCTCATGAAAAATTGGAGCAAAAATAAAAGTGTTGCATTTACAGTATATTTTTGTTCTGTCTATTTCTGTACATATGGTGGTTTTAGTGATGTCTTCATGTACAGTACTAATGGTGGCTCTTGTGATGTATTTCTGTACTGATGGTGGTTTTGGTGATGTATTTATGTACTGATCAGGATTGTGATGCTGTGTTTCTATACTATAGGGGCTCTAGTGATGTATTTCTGTACTGCTAGTGATTCTTGTGATGTATTCCTGCACTGGTATTAGTTCTAATGCTGTACACATGTAACAATCCATAACTTGTAAGATTACATGATGCATGGCTATGTTAATAAAGAATTCTGCTGTCTAAAAAGTTAAGGGTTACTACACTTGTATTTATATTAAGAGCATTAAAGGTGATGTCCACGTTTGTGATGAAAGTCTGTAATCACTCTTTGTGACTGCAGATTTCTGAATTCTTGATATGGGCACACTTAAAAATGTCAGGATTCTTTTGTGACAGCGGGGAGAGTGGGATGTCATGAACAAAGGCGTAACTACCGCGGTCGCAACGGTCGCCATTGCGACCGGGCCCGGGCGGTTTGGGGCCCGCGGCCGCACGACAGATCAGCAGTCAGCTCCTTTCTGTGAGAGAGGAACTGCGCTGTTCTGCTGCAGACCATGCGGTGCGGGGCTCGCTATATGACCTGGTCACTGCCGCTGAAACCGGGCCCCCCTGCCTGGTGTCAGCAGTGGCGTCACCACGCTCCCATCGCCGCACTCCCATCGCCACACGCTGCTTTGATATTGCATAGAGCGACGCCGACATCGCTCTATGCACATCAGTCTTCCCCCTTGTCTGCGTGGTGACGTCACTCCTGTGCAAGTGCTGTGTGTAGTGAGAGCACAGAGCACAGGAGGACGCCATGGGGGAACGAGGACAGAAGTGACGAAGAGCAGCATTGAAACAAGTAGAGGTAAGGACAGAGCTGAGGTGGAAGGAGAAGAAATGTGAGTACTTGTTTTTTGTTTTTTTGTTTTTTTTTTATTCAGTGAGTGCACGGGGAGGCTGGCTGCAGGACACATGGAGTCCTTGGGGGGGCCTGGCTGCAGGACACATGTAGTCCTTGGGGGGCCCTGGCTGCATCACACATGGAGGCCCTGGGGGGCTGGCTGCATGACACATGGAGTCCTTTGGGGGGGGCCTGGCTGCATGACACATGGAGGCCATGGGAGAGCTGGCTGCATGACACATGGAGGCCCTGGGGGGGGGCTGGCTGCATGACACATGGAGGCCTGGAGCTGCTGACTGCATGACACATGGAGGCCCTGGGGGGCTGGCTGCATGACACATGGAGGCCCTGGGGGGGCTTGCTGCATGACATATGGAGTCCTTGGGGGATGCCTGGCTGCATGCCACATGGAGGCCCTGGGGGGCTTGCTGCATGACACATGGAGGCCCTGGGGGGCTGGCTGCATGCACTTGGAGGCCCTGGGGGGGATGGCTGCATGACACATGGAGGCCCTGGCTGCATGACACATGGAGGCCCTTGGGGGGCTGGCTGCATGATACATGGAGGTCTATGGGGCTGAAGTATACATGGAGGTCAATGGGGCTGCACAATAAGCATGAAGGACACCTTATACATGGACTATATGGGTGCATTATACATGGAGGAGTATGTGGCTGCATAATACAATATGAAGGTTTATGGGGCTGCATTGTAATACATATAGGACTATGGGGGCTACATTATAATATATGAAGGACTATGGAGGCTACTTTATACATGGAGGACTATGGGGGTGCATTATAAAACATGGAGGACTGTGGTGCAGTATAATATATGGAGAACTATGGGGTGAATTATAATACATGGAGGACTATGGGAAATGCATTATAATACATGGAGGACTATGGAAGTGTATTCTAATATATGAAGGATTATGTGGGACCCTTTATACTATATGGAAGGCTATGTGGGGGCCATTATAGTATTTGGAGAACTATATACAAGGGGGGACTAAGATACAAGCATGGGATGGGAATGTTTTGTGCTGAGGGAAAAAGGCTCTTTCCCTCGGCACCCAGCTTTCCCATGCTTTGCTGTACATCTCTCAGCACCCATCTTTCCCATGCTCTGATATGGGAAAGCTGGGTGCTGAGGGAATGATGTACAGCAGAGCATGGGAAAGCTGGGTGCTGAGGACAAGATGGATATCAGAACATGGGAAAGCTGTATGCTGAGGTTAGGAGCCAAGTGTCAGCATCATTATCTTGTACCCCGAGTGTCAGTGTTTTTATCCCGTACCCTAAGTGGCGGTGTACATGGAGGGGGGCCCCGGTCCAAATTTTGCAGCAGGGCCCATCAAACTCTAGTTACGCCATTGGTCATGAAACCTCTATTAAGCAGTTTGCAAATATACAGTCACATGCCAACTAAACATGTGTGGACTCGCTCAATACAAATGAATTAAGAGAAGCCTGTCATTTCTAGTCGGAATGTGGCCAGAAGTAGGCAAATCCCATTCTTGTGTGCCTATTAGTGTCCACTCTTGCCGCCGTCATGGGAGAATTCTGAGGGTGTGTAATGTGGCCACTGTGAGAATTCAGAAGTCTGCAGTTTCTTAGCATGACTGCAGACTTTCATCACAAACCTGGACAACCACTTTAATTATAAAATAAAGCAATATAGCATGCCCAAACGCAACATCATGTAATGTACTCACTGTCAGGAATCAGCTCTGCATTTCAGGTTCCAGCAGTCAGCATATTGTCACTCATATGCAATTTTCATACTTACATACAAGTTTCATACAACTAGTTTTGCTTACTGCTTCTCTCAATGAAGCAGGAGCTGTAGTTTTCCACTACATTGAGAGAATTTGAAAGAGTAGCACATGATTGTTAATGTGCAAATCATATATCAGTAGCCATATGACAACTACTTAAACTTCTTGAGAGGAGGGGGGGAATTAAACAATATTTTGCCCCTAGTGCAGAAAACCTATATCTACCTGTGAAGATGTACACAATTACTGATCCAAAAGCACAAGAAAAGTTGGCTCTAGTAAATTCAAAACCATTATTTTCTGTAGAGCAATGAAAACAAAACTAAAACTTTTTAGGCCTATAAATCAGTAGTATGTGGGGAGCAGGTGTAGAGTTGTTCAGGGCGGTAGTCATTGGTGAGGATTTTATTCCAGGCTCCCTGGCATGCTACATAAAAGTCATGGTCCTGGCTGGGTGTATGGACTTGTGTCATGTGGGCTGTATGCCTGTGTAGGCCACATGCTGCAATTTTGTTCAGCTGGCTAGTACAAAAACTGACTCGCTTCCACTGACCACCAGTTAAATTTTAATAACTCTTTACTTGAGTTAGTGGGCACATATCTTCCAGCAAATTTCAGTTGTACAAGGCATATTCAGACACATTTGCAGTTCCCTCTAGGTTATTCCTGATTTTACTGGTCCTGTGCGTCCCACCCCAACCCAGTCTAATACTAGAGTCCAATCCGGGATCGTCACTTCCCCTTTCTTCAGCTTCCGATCTCTTCTCCTCACAGAGGAGGGGGTAATGGGTTTTTTCACTGTGGCCAGAGTAGAGCCAGATGCACCCAGATGCTTTTATATCCATGTCTCTTCTACTCATAGAGGAGGAGGGTAAGGGGGTAGACAGTAGTGACAGAGTAGAACCTTTTGCTCTTAGACACTTGACGAGATTCCACCCGGGCAAGTCGACTGTTCAAGTACCAATCCATCCTGACCCATTACTTTTAGACTTGTGCACTTGTTGCTAAAGTCATGTCTTCCAGACCCTTCGGCTGGGGCCACTCCATTAGAAGGCCCAGCTTTGTCTAGTGTTCTGTGTCTTGGTCAACACTTTAGGATCATTCTACCTTAAATCTGGTCTCCTCTCTCCTTCTTTTGACACAAATCACCAAATCACCCACTGCATATGACCTTCATGACCTATACCACTGTTTGTCATACACTGGGTCTGCAATAACTTTATAGAAGAAATCGTCTATTTTCCTATGAATTATCCCCTCCTATTGGGTCTCTTACTCTATGGTCTGGCAACTACATACCAAAATGCTATGCAATATACATGAAAACATATAGTCTTGCTGTACATTATACAGGAACACATTGCAATACATCACATTACCTTCGCAGTTCACATATCGCATTATTTACAAATAATGCAGAACACTATTCCCATTATATTACATGACAATACAACAACATGAGTGGTGTCTTCAATGAAAGGAAAGCAATCATTCTACCACCTTAAATAGGAAGTATAAATCATATGCCAAACTCCCATTCTGCAATAAAGCACGATGGTGATTCAGTGATGCTCTGGGGATTCTGTTTCTTCTAGCACTGGAATTCTGCAGTGAGTGGAGGGCAATATAGATTCAATCAAGTGCCAATACAATTTATGAGAAAAATGTCATGCCTTCTGTGAGGAAGCTCAATCTTAGCTGCAATGAACAGTCCAACAGAACTATAATCCCATGTATAGCTTAAAGTCAGACTTGAATTCCATTAGTAAAAAAAAATCTTTGGTGGTATTTGAAGATGTTGGTTGCAGTGCAAAAACACAAGAATATTAGTGAACAGTACACAATGCTGGCATCAAGGTTCTGATGGTGGAAGGTATACTGGGCTACTACCCAAGGCCTTCATCCCCAGAGAGGCAACTTACAATATTTTACGTAGCTACAGCTTTATAGTCTATTCAGACCATGGGTCGCCTGCCTTTCCAAACCAGAAGCTGCATTGTTATTAGTAGTTTTGCATAAACAGTACAGTTTCTGATGTTGAAAGGATTTCTGGTGATATGAATAAATACCCTTCACCCAGAAAAAGTCTTTAGGAAATGAATAGTTTGGTAGAACTAAAGAAAAGTAGAGATGAGCAAACCCAAGGTTTTGTGTCCGGCGTTAGTACAGAACACAGACTTTACAAAAAAAAACCAGAGTTCAGATTCAGAGTTCAGGTGCTTTTCATGTGAAAAACACTCACGCGAGCATCACTGTGCTTGGTTACACTTGATGCTCAGCCTAGTGAGAGCCGCTTGTAGTGTTTGATCGACTCGCACTGGGGGTAACAACAGTGTGATGACATGTAGAGTGCACAGAAAAAAAAGGAAAAACCTCCCACCCTCACTAGAAGTGATCTGTTTAAGCAGACACCCATACTGTCCAATTAGTCCCTTCTATTGGGTCAAACCCAAATCCCACACCAAACTTATGTAAATTCTGGCTGAACCCACTGAACCAAATTTCCATAGGTGTGCTCATCTCTAAAGAAGAAGAAATAGCCTGTGATGTCCTCTAGATGAAGAGTAGAATGGAGTTGGTAGAAATAGATGCTCATTCTGTAGTCACTTATCTAACCTATTCAGTGCAGCAACTCCATTCTAGCATCTATTATGTCTACTATACCCTCCCTGCATATGTGACATACAGTGTGTGTGTGTGGGTGTGTGTGTGTGTTTATAGCATAATGAGTGTATCAGAAGTTTCCCCTTTTCACAGCTATTTCACCTCCCACAGTATTACCTGGAGTCACGCCTCCATTACCAATTGATTTATATTTTAAAGCGTGTTGCTGAGGAGATAGTAAAAAATATGTGGCGACCCTGTGGCTTCAGTCACCACAGGGTACTGCACCTGATTTAAGATGTAGTGCTTAACCCGGATCCGGAGGAGGTTGGTACCAGTTTCATCACTTACACACTCAAGTTCACAACCAGGTTGCCCTCCCAATGAGGGCTAGGGTAGGGCCTTAAGATTGCCTGCAAACATGGGGGTTACCACCCACTAGTGAAAGTGACATGGGAAGGAGCAGCCACTTAGGGAGAGTTAGGAGCAAACACAACAGTTTTGAGGTGTTCTCTCCAGCAGGAGAGAAAATCAGCAGACGTGCCTCACCGTGCTCTGGTGAGACACAGGAGATCATGCGGTTGCCGAGGGGAGAGCTTCATTGCTCCCTTGGAACCGGCGCCTCACAAAGGGTGCAGGACCCTAGGGAAGATCATTCTCCAAGTTTGTTTTCCAGAATCTGCCAGTACAGGGAGGTGGCAAGCTTCCCTGGCCACAAAGAGCCTGAAGGCACAGTGCCAGATAGGATCTGGGGCCTTGGACAGCACCAGGCCCCACTGCGGAGCCATGGTACTTGCAAATAGGGACAAGAGTACTACTCGAGATAAACTGGGGTCCCCAAGTAGCTTTAAGCCATGGGGATCCAACACACAAGGCGCTAGGAGGAAGGTGCCACACTGGACTGACCTCCGAAGGAATCCTGGTTCGACGGGGCCCATCACAGTGGGTGACCAGTACTACCCGGGTGAGCGTCACAAAGAGTGAGTAAAAACACCTGGAACTGCAACAATTGACTCTGACTCTTTATTACCGGCGCCTCCGCCCTGCGCCTCGGTGCCAAACGCCATCACTACTCCCCTCATCATTCTCCCTTGGGTCCGCTCCACCTGTGGGGAGCAAGACCATCTCTGGCTGCTACTACCATCTGCCCAGGAGGACAGCAAAAGCAGCGGCTGCTAAATCCCTGGTCACAACATTCATCCTATTACTACCCCCATCATCTTCCTTCCTTCCTTCCTTCCTTCATCTTCCTTCCTTATTGGTGAACATCTTTGGGCACGAAGCCGGGCTGGCCACCGCGACATCCCAGATCATCAAAAAAGCCCGGTGACGAGTAACCCTGCCCCCTGGCTGCTACACATACACATGAAAAATGTTGGCTGAGCATTCATACGAATGCTTGTTCCTGATTATCTGCCAGTGTGTCAGGGGGCAGGGGGTGACTGACCACGTCAGGGAAGGCTACCCGAGGCGATCGGATCTGGGGTCGCGGCTGGGGCTTGAGTGGCAGCCGGATCTGGGGCTCGTGCAGCGGCCCATCGCCCAGAACAATAAGAAGGGGGAATTTACAGGGGAAGAATTTATCAGTGATGCCACCCGTGGGTTGTGGTGATGGATGTGACACCGCCGCTGCCTTGGTATTGGACGCCCGGGGCTGAAGGAGCAGGGCAGCAGGATGGTATCCCCTCCAAAGGTAGGGGAGGTGTTGTCCCAGGGCCAAGGTGTGCCGGAATGAATGGTGCGGAGCATGTTCTGCAAGGCTGGACCGGATGGTAATGGTGTACTCACAGTTCCAGAGAAATTCAGACAGAGTCCAATGGTAAAGCAAATTTCCAGTGACGGGTGACCTCCAGAGGGTGTATTCGGGTCCCACACCCTGGTACAGCAAACAGGGGTCCCTTACTCCTGCACGTAGTGTTTCTGTCTTCAGTTTGACTATTCCAATTGAAACCGCGAAGTCCACTCCCGGTTATTCTATGTGTAGGGAGCTGTGGCCCGCGAGAACTGACCCGTGGGATCTTAGCAGGTAATTGCGGAGCCCTATCCCCCTCGTTGGGCTTCCATCTCGCTCTCTGGGCTTGCTGGTGGGACAAGATGTGGAATCTTGTCCCCGGCTGGCTAATTGACAAGGTACTTGAAGCAGTCCTCGCCCTAGGCTCCAGGCACTCCGACTATGCACGGCCTCCGGACCGGATTCCCGCTGTCGGCACTGGCGGGCTACAACCCTGCCCTGGTCCACTTAAGGTCTCCCTTGACTGGAAGTCCGTCGCCTGTGGCCCTATCTGCTGACTGCCACCTAGTCAGTAGTCCGGTAGTGCAGAGGCTACCACCCCTGACTACCTTGTCACTTCAAACTCCTCTCACTTCCAATGTCTACACTGAACTGTCGTGTTCCCTCTCAGAACATCTCAGGACCCCTAGGTGGGCGTCACCATCCACTTGGCCCCGCCCACTGGTGTGTCCCTATTGTCATGGGGGGTGACTAGGCTTTGCTGGCTGATGTTATGTACCTGGGTGTGGGTTTGTGTTGGTATGTCAAGGAGGATGGAGTCCTGCAACTGGAAGATTTGTGCAGTCTCTGTGACAACCTGGTTTTGCCAGAACGTCACATAAGCATGTTAGTAATCACCCAACGACCGATTAAAATGCTTGTTTAAGTGATTTGAATGTTTATGTCTGCATAAAAATCATTGGTATTGGCAGTCCATCACCACATGTAAACAGGTGATGTGCTGCCAGTAATATTTAATGTATGGGGACAGAATGATTGTATTAGCGATCATTCTATTCCTATCATTTTTCAGCAGCTTGTGAAATTAGGCATGTAAATGAGCACCAAATATCATGTGTATAATTCAAGTACATGAGCTCTAAATATGTATATACAATAAATGTATATAATCAATTAAATATAATGTATAGAATCAATTGATGCCTTTTCAATGGTCAGAAATCAACCAGTGTAAAGTCACCATAACTTATTTTGCATGATAGCACAATTTTCAAGCATTTGGGCTCCACTTTTAATTTTGCCCAAGGCCACACTCTGTCTAAAGCGGGCTTTACATGCTACAATATTGCTAGCAATTGCTAGCGATATCATACGCAAAAGTACCCGCCCCCATCGTGCAAGCGATTTCGTGTGATCGCTGCCGCAACGAACATTATCGCTACAGCAGCGTCACGCGCACTTACCTGGTCGTCGTCGTCGTCACTGTGACTGCCAAACAATCCCTCCCTCAAGGGGGAGGGACGTTCGGCATCACAGCGATGTCACCGCGACGTAACTAAGCGGCCGGCCAATCAAAGTGGAGGGGCGGAGATGAGCGTGATGTAACATCCCGCCCACCTCCTTCCTTACGCATTGCGGCCGGCGGCAGGTAAGGAGACGTTCCTCGCTCCTACGGTGTCACACACAATGATGTGTGCTGCCGAAGGAGCAAAAAACCACATCGATAATTAACCATTACCGATTTTTGGTTTTGTGATGACCTCTCCATGGTGAACGATTTTCACCATATTCGAGGTCGCTTAAGGTCGCTGGTAAGTGTCACACGCTGCAATATCGTTAATGATGCCGGATGTGCGTCACTAACAACGTGACCCCGACGATAAAACATTAACGATATTGTAGCGTGTAAAGCCCCCTTAAGGCCAGGACTAAATGGAGGCCTTATCCAATGAGAAATGTTCAAAAATGCTGCCAAACGCATGTGTCTGGCTATGAATCATGTTTATAGCAGGTCATAGAAGGGGCTGAATAATTCGGAGACTGCAGTACTTGTTAGAAGTAGTGATGAGCAATCCCATGGATATTCGGCTTCGCCAAACCAGCACGATGAGAAAACAAATCGGGATTGGTGAACAAACTTGAAGCCCAACTTAACCCTGAACAGCGAACCCCAAACAAGTCAATGAGGACAAGATGTTTGGGGCTGTAAAATGGTTATAAAATGGCTGTAGTAAGCACTAGGGGGCTGTGGTGGAAGTTAAATGACAGAGCAGGATAGTTATACATACCGGGTTTCTCGGTTGTTCCTGGAAGATCACGCTGCAGTCAGACTTTCTTCCAGGCCTGCTAATTAAGATTCATGAATATTCACCCCTTCCCCCGTCCACCCTCTATGCCATTGTCTGTAATTGGTTGAAGACTGTTATACACACACTTCCTCCCTGTGTCCACGTCTGTGATTGGTTGAAGACATTTAGCTGTATAGTAGTTCAATAAGAAATAAATAAATAATTTTTAAAAAATGACATAGGCTCCCACCATATTTTGATAGCCAACGCAGGTAAAACTACAGCAAAATGCTGCAGCCCCCACCTGTGAGCTTTACTGTGGCTGAATATCAAAATAGAGGGAGAAAAAAAGATTTAGAAGCAGAAAAATTGTATATTTAGCTCACCCCTCTTCACTCCAGGATCCACCACTGATGCACGGAAACGCCCTGGCCCGGGCGGGAAATGACACAATCAAAAAAGGAAAAAATCTAGCATCGCGTATGAGGAGGAAGGTTAAATAAAACTATGAATTTTTATTGAATCCGGTAAAAACATGAACACACTAGGGGAACACAGGGACTCGGGAAGGTGAACGTGGGGACCATCCTACGCGTTTCAACCTTGCGGTCTTATTCATAGATTGTATGATATCCCCAAAGTAAGATTATTTAAAACATATGAAACTCAACGTCATAGGGAAACTTTTACTAATTAGCATAAATTAAATGCGAGGTATGCACCCATTCAGAGTTATGCAGAAAATGGCACAAGAAATAATCAGTTGTGAAATAAAAACAGAGATATGTGAGTAAAAAAAACAGCATAAACAGATAAAAATTGTAAAAGATGTTTTCACAATGTTTGAAAATAAATTGTCCATTAAATAAAAAAAATATATATAAAAAATAAAACAATTGTTTTCAAATTTTGTAATAAATACACAGGAATTTTGGAATTTATTCGTAAAAATGAGAAAAAATCAACAAAGGAATGAATAGCATAGCCTAGAAAAAAAATTATATATTAATTTTTAAGTAAATGATAAATAACAGATTTAATTAATATATTTTCGATATTATTAATATGCTGGTTATACAACTTTACCGTGGCTGAATATCAAAATAGAGGGGGCAAAAAAGACTTAGGGTCCCCCCCATTTTTGATATCCAGCCACAGTAAAGCAAACAGCTGGGGGCTGGTATTATCAGTATTGGAGGTGCCATGTATATTGTCCCCCAGCCTAAAAATACCAGCCTGCAGCTGCGCAGAATTGTTGTATCTATTAGATGCAGCAATTCCGATCTTTACTCGGCTCATCCCAATTGCCTTGGTTCAGTGGCAATTGTGTTAATATAAGGGGTTAATGACAGCTCACAGCTGCCACTAAGCTTTAGATTAGTAATGGGAGGCATCTATTACCGATCTTGAAAGTAAAAAGAAATAAAACACAAAAACACTGAAAAATCCTTTATTTTAAATAAAATACCCATACTCTCTTTCCCTCTTTTAGTAATCCCCAAACACCCTGTCCAGAGACCCGCACACCATGCTGGGTGATGCAAATCGATTTTTGCTCAAGTCACTCGCACCATCCAAGTGAGACTGGATTGTTGGATTGCGGGTCATGGCCGTTACACGAAATCCGACAATCCAGTCTCACTTTCACTGACAGCAGTGAGAGAGCCCAGATATGACCTCCAGTTAACTGTGTGAGTCAGTTCAGCGGAGGTCACACCCAGGCTCCCCAACTGCTGTCAGTGTTTCCTGGAGGCTGTGGAGAGCGGACATGTTTCCT
Organism: Anomaloglossus baeobatrachus; assembly: GCF_048569485.1. NCBI lineage: Eukaryota > Metazoa > Chordata > Amphibia > Anura > Aromobatidae > Anomaloglossus > Anomaloglossus baeobatrachus. Next base: position 812,850,373 of record NC_134353.1, on the reverse strand, counting down.
CTTTCTCCAAGCTGTGGATATAGCAGTGTCGGGATCGTCATGGGATGTCGTGTGGATTATGTTACATCTTCAAGGGTGTTGGGGGTTTAATAAAGGGGTGAAAGAGGGTGTGGGTATGTTATTTCAAATAAAGGATTTTTTGGTGTTTGTGATTTATTTTTTTTCAAATACAAGATTAAAAATGGGGGTCACATAGATGTCTCACATTACTAATATAGGGCTATTTAGCAGCAGTGCGCTCTTATTAACCCCTTATACCTTATATTACCCCAATTACCACCACACCAGGGCAATAGAGATAAGCCTGGAATTGCTCCATTTAATGGATGCGACAATTCTTGGCAACTGCGGGCAGGTATTTTAGGCTGGGGGGCTAATATCCATGGCGCCTTTTATACTGATAATACTAGCACCTTGGTGTCTGCTTTATCTTGGCTGGATATTAAAATGTGGGGGACCCCAACTTTTTTTCTCCTCTATTTTGATATCCAGCCATGGTAAATCTCACACGTGGGGGCCTGCAGCCTGTCGCTGTTGCTTTACCCGCACTGGCTACCAAAATATGGCAAAAGCTTACATCTTTTTTTTACTAATTATTTCTTTATGTCTTTTTACACTATACAGCAAATTGTCTGCAACCAATCAAAAACGCGGACACACGGTTGAGAGTGTGTATAGCTCTCTGCATCCAATCACTGGCACAAAGAGTGGGCGGGGGAAGCAGTGAATATTCATCAACCTTAGTTAGCGGACCTGAAAGAGAGTCTGATTGTAGTGTGATCCTCCAAGAAACACGGTATATATAACTAACCTGCCTTACTACCATTTAACTTCCTTTGGTAGCGCACATCATTTTTTTTTAACAGTGATTTCCCTGGTCAATCACAGCTATACCACTACTTGGCATGGCTGCAATGGGTCTGGAAGTGCCCATACCCTAAAAACTTAATGATTGGCTGCTCTGCAACCTTTCACCAAGCTTTATTCGGGTGACAAACTCGAACAGAAACTGGATGTACAGTTAAAAGTCTGTGTTCTGTACAGACCTCAAACTTTACAGTTCCGGTTCGCTCATCCCTATACACCACGTGCAGAATTATTAGGCAAGTTGTATTTTAGAGGATATTTTTATTATTGATCAACAACTATGTTCTCAATCAACCCAAAAGACTCAAAAATATCAAAGCTTAATATTTTTGGAAGTTGGAGTGTTTTTTTTAGATTTGGCTATCTTAGGAGGATATCTGTTTGTGCAGGTAACTATTACTGTGCAGAATTATTAGGTAACTTAATAAAAACCAAATATATTCCCATCTCACTTGTTTATTTTCATAAGGTAAACCAATATAACTGTACAAAATTTAGAAATAAACATTTCTGACATGCAAGAACAAAGCACAAAAAAATTAGTGACCAATAGAGCCACCTTTCTTTATGATGACACTCAACAGCCTACCATCCATAGATTCTGTCAGTTGCTTGATCTGTTTACGATGAACATAGCGTGCAGCTGCCACCCCAGCCTCCCAGACACTGTTCCAAGAGGTAAATGTAGAGCCCACCTGCAGCGGTCGGCCCAGGGACTCCACTCCACCTTCAGGGACGCCACAGGGTCTCCACTCATTGGTATCTCTGGCCACAGGTATGTCAGGTTTATTTACATGGGAGTCATGACGCCTCTCACGGTTTGCGGTCAGGGTTATGGGTGACCGCCACTGCAGGTTTAACGAGCATCTGGGGCTGATGGGGTCTGCAGTCAGATGGTGTGGCCTCCCATGAGTGAGGCTGACCCCAGGGGCTCGGGTGTGTAGAACAACAGGTCCCAGAATAACTCAGTCTCAGTCCGGAAAGTATTTCAACTTGTTTACTCACTTTTTGATGTCATTGGTGAGGTAACCCAGGCGATGCTGAGATAAACCAAGTGGAATCAGAAACTCCTTCAGGCCGCTCTTACGGTAACCATTAACTCGCCTTCCTAGCACTTCTTGTTTGGAATAACCCCTGACTTGGAGTACCTTGGGATTCATCCAGGGAAGTCGCTACTGCCTTTTCTACCCTTTTGGACCGTTTGCCGGCAGCGTGGACTAGATGAGATGGCTTCTGGCTCTGTCTCCTTATGGGTCCCCCTGTTGCTGCTGATGCTCAGACTCTAGATGGTCGGCGAGGGACCTCCAGTCCCCTCACCGTCAGGTTTAGCAGATCAATAAATGGATGTCTACTCTAGGGACCTGTTCCCAGTGCGTGCCTAATCACCAGGAGTCTCCGTACTCGACCAGCTGACTTCTTCAGCGTCTTTCTAACCGACACTCCGGTAACTGTTCTCCCCCGCTAACAGCTACTACACATGTAGGGATTGACTAGGGTGTCCATGTGTCTCTGTCTCGCAGCCACTGCTGCACTCCACCCCCAGACTGGCTTACTCCTCCTACTTTTCTTACAGCCTCTGCAGCTTAGCTTCCAGCCCCTCCCCTCCACCCCTTGACAAGAATTGAAAGCTAGCCTCTTCCAGAGGCTACCCAAGGGTCCCATCTAATGGTGTGGGAGACCTGGTTGCTATGTGTCTGTACATACACAACCCTTTCTGGCCTTTGGAATTACCTGGATGCACTGTCCCAGCATGGTTGCCGTACTCTTGGTGCCTGACCAGGTCACGGGCGCCACATGTACTGTTTTCCCTCCCTGTAGATCTCACATTTTATGAGGAACCACAGGTTTTCTGTGGGGTTCAGATCATGTGAACAAGGGGGCCATGACATTATTTTTTTCATCTTTTTGACCTTTACCAGCCAGCCACACTGTGGAGTAGTTGGATGCATGTGATGGAGTATTGTCATGCATGAAAATCATGTTTTTCTTGAACGATACCGACTTCTTCCTGTAGCACTGCTTGAAGAAGTTGTCTTCCAGAAACTGGCAGTAGGTCTGGGAGTTGAGCTTCACTCCATCCTCAACCCGAAAAGGTCCCACATGTTCATCTTTGATGATACCAGCCCATACCATTACCCCACCTCCACCTTGCTTGCTTCTTGTGACCCTGTTGGCTATTTGACATTGAAACGCTTGATTGTTCTGTGATCACGCTTCAAAAGTTTGGCAATTTCAAGACTGCTGCATCCCTCTGCAAGACATCTCACAATTTTGGACTTTTCAGAGCCCGTCAAATCTCTCTTCTGACCCATTTTGCCAAAGGAAAGGAAGTTGCCTAATAATTAAGCACATCTTATATAGGGTGTTGATGTCATTACACCACATCATTACAGAGATGCACATCACCTGATTTACTTAATTAGTAGTTGGCTCTCAAGCCTATACAGCTTGGAGTAGGACAACATGTATAAAAATTATCATGTGATCAAAATACTCATTTTCCTAATAAATCTCCACAGTGTAGTTTGAAGTGTTATTTTGTGTTGAGTTTGAAGAAAGCATTTGTTATTTTAGTTTCATTAAGTTATTTAAATTGTTCTTGTTTGATTGGTTTGTTGCAAATAGGAAAAAGGTTATACATTTTTCTAACATACTTAATTTACATTATAGATAAATTATTTTGATTGCAACTGTGTCTGAACTTTGAGTTGAGATTTTAGCTTTGGTCAAGCAACTCCTACGATAATGATAGACTCAATGCATGCTGGATAGTGAGTGAACTAATGTTGGATCACATATAGTGTTCACAAAATGCTGCTAAAAAGGGAAGGATAACAATTTACAAAGCATAAGAATCGTGACAGTTCCTGGACATAATGTGTTAGATTGATATATGTAACAAAAGTTTTAAATTCTTGTGGAGGAGGAAAGCAGCAAGATCATACTTTTACTTTGGGAAAAGGACAGATACACATCGGGACTGTTCACATAATATCTGTCTAATTATGTTTTCACCTGTATATTGTATCACAGTATAGACTATTCTGAAAAATGGTGAAATATTTGCAATAAATTGAAACTCAAGTCACACAGTCTTAGTCAAGCACCAAAAGTTTAGTCATGAGTTTTCAGTTGTTCTAGTTTAACAAATGGAGTATTTACATAAATTCTGCAGTTACTTTGTAACTTAAGAAAAATCTATAATTTTATACATACATTATGTGTTCAGTATAACACTGCTCTAACCATGTTTTGTTATTTAACAATGAAGTAGAAGATTGAAGGCTAGAAATGCCGTATTTCCAGAGAATTGTGATAAAATACATTATTTCCAGCTGAATGCAGATTATTTTATTGTCATTGCATATACAGTACATTTTTCGTTTAGAAATTCTTTCTAAATGCCGTGGTAAAAAATAAGATCATGATTGATATAACCGCCACTTTACAATTCTGATGAAATATTCCCAAGCATGTACAGTATGTCTCAGTGCGAACTTCTTCTAATATTAAAACGTCATATATTAAAACACAAATCTCAAGGTTGCAGATGTAAAAATAGGAAACTATTTTAAAATGTTATTTAAAATATCAAATGTTTCCCTAATCGAATCTTCGCTATTTACTAAAAATCCCTAAGAAAAAGAAATACTGTAATCTGATATACAGTATAATAGTGTAATTTATCAAACTATCCCCACAAAGTTGGAAGTATAGCATTGTCCAAAATATCTTGGAATGCTGAAGCATTTAGCCCTTGCCGACATATAACATACAGTTACGTCATATAACATACTGGCTACCTGAATTTGATATTTATTCAATTTCATACGCGCACTGAAATGATATTTTTGGATGAAGTGGACAGGAGCAGAGCTCCAACACACTTCATTGACTATAATTGGGTCATGATAGCTTCGCTCAAGGTTTCCACATTTTACTGCTATTTTTGGCCACATCTGCTACAAAGTCTTCAACACAAGTGTAAATAGAGCATAAGCTTTATCTTCTTGAAACATGTAACATCTATGTATAAAGTAATCGCATATTTCTCAAAGAACTACATTGTTTCTGTTTGCAATTTCAAGAATCGACCGTCTAGCTTACACCACGCATGGGCAGCTATACAACAGTATAAAATATATAGTTACATACTATGTACAGTTGTGGCCAAAAGTTTTCAAAATGACAACAATTTTGGTTTCCGCAAAGTTTGCTGTTTCAGTGTTTTTAGATCTTTTAGTCAGAAGCTTTTATGCTTACTGATGTACAATAATAAGCATTTCATAAGTTTTTAACTTTTATTGAAAAAATGCATCAAGTTTATGCAAAGACTCAATGTTTTCATTGTTGGTCCTTATTTTTTAAGATTTCGGTAATTTGCCTTGACATGCTGGATAACGGCTTCTGCATTAAATCAGGAATATAAAGCCAACCCAGCTTTTGCCTCATCAATGCTTATATATGTTATTTTGTATGTGCATCCAGTTTTTGAGGATTGATAACAGGTTCTTGATGGGATTAAGATCTTGGTAGTGTCCTGGCTATAGACCCAAAATTTTAATGTTTTGTTCACCCTAATCCACAGCTCCCTGATAGCTAAGAATGATGCTACACCAGAATAAATACTGTACTTCAGTAGATTTACTGGAAGAGATGAACAGTTAGCCTTTGTACTCTGTGGAAATGGTTCTGGAGGAGATAGATGACCCAATTCCAAAGCCAAGCTATCTTGTTGGTTCTGGGAGCCATGGTGGTACCAGGCACTGGTAGTGTTAGTAGCACTCTGACCTAAAACAAATCTCAAGATGGAAATCAGACAGACAGCAAGTAGTAGCCATTTTCCCACAAGAGGGCAATGGTAAGCTAAATATGGTATGACGGTCATGAATCTGATGATTCTGTGGTGGACAAGACCTGGGAACCAGACTAGGATGCCAAGGAGGTGATGTCATATGAGGAACAGGGTGCTTGCTTTGGTGGTACACAATGCAGGTGATGTGTGGTTAAAAAATCTTCTGGGGCAAAATCTGCATGTTCTTCAGTCAGCTCCAGAGCAGATGATGCCACACATACTGTTTGTAAAGAAGGCTTAAAATTGACCGAAAGGTCTGATAGCGGTCATGTATGAGATGTGCATGCAGACATCTTATGTATGAGAGCTCTTTTTCTTGTTGCTGCCAGACGATTCTTTGACTTGCATAGTGTAATAACTATGGCTCTCCATCAGCATATGAAGCGACATTATCTGCTTATTTTGGAAAAGCAAGGTCGGCAGAAAGCTGAACAAACCTTAAGTTGTAGTATTTCCCCGTTCCGTCACACTTGTCCTTCTGACAGTCAGATGACAACTGGTTGGTTTCATCATCCCCATCATTGTCATCCAACACTACTTATTGTTATATTCTAAGTATACCTTCTCATCCTTCTCCATCCCACCTGCAAACTTCTATCCCTGATTGTGTGTTGAGGAAACAGGCATATGCTACTAATCATCCATCTGTTTTAAAATCAAACTCTCCCCTGGGCATGTTGATGGTAATACACTTGCATCCGTACCACCTCGTGAAGTTGGCTGCCACTCCAGAATTGATGACATGCACCCAGTCTCAGTGGAAAATATCTAGCCACCATGATATCTTGCAGAAGACTATTAACCCTCTCTCAACTTGTCTTTGAGCTCCAAAGTGTACTGCACCATAGACACTTGGAGCACAAACTATGGGCAGGGAGAATGCATACGTTTCAAGGCCAACTGAAAAAATGTTTGTGGAGGCAGCAATTCACCTCCACAACCAGAACAGATGATGAAGCCTCCATGACTACAAGTACATCTATCTCCACTACCATGTCATGGTTATCCATCTCTTCCTAAATATCTTCTGTATCCGATTCAACAGGCATGAGTCAATCCCCAACCGGCACAGGGTATAGCATTAATTCAACATACTGACCTTATTCAAGGTTTCACAGCTTGAAAGCCTGGAGGATAAAAGACAGTCAGCAGACAAATTGCTGCTTGATGTGCATTAAGTGATAACTCTTACACTGACTGGTTTCCTGTTAACTGGAACTGAATTATTGACAAAGCGTAGAAAACATTCTGGCTGCTTTATAGTCGGGTAAAGGAACTGATACTCTGCATGTCTATGTCCTGAATTTAAAAGTCAAACATTTATTTCAGAAATATACCCACTTGAGGAGGGTATTGGTTATGATAAGTAAAGTGTCAGCACATTTAAACTATTCTTAAGTGGTAAAATACTCTCCTGCATTTAATAACACAGAATGGTCTAACAGAGTGACGCCTGTTTTGCAATATCAGAACCCACTGGAATTTGATACTGTATAAGTTGGAGCATATGTACAAGCAGCATAATATAGTGAAGTAGCAGCTCAACTGGAGCATTGGTCACTTTGAGATCCACTATTGGCAGTTGATGGGGGATGTGTGTTGCCTTACAAAGCCTTTCAAAGAGGTTACCAAATTTTTTACTAGGTATTAATGTTAATCCAAATGTCATTGCCCCAATACTTATCTTTGTTAAAAACACTCATCATACTTCAAGAGAGAACAGAGAAAAACCAACAGCTTTCACATCTTCCTAGCCCCCTTGTGTCTGATGAGGACCACCAAGGTCCATGCTAAATGCAGCAATATTTAATGGAGAAGGAGAAGCAGCATGTGGATGGGGAGTGGGACATAGAATTGGTATAGGCAAGGAACGAGGCAGAAAGTCAGAGGGAAAACTATGACTATACTGGCAATGAGAACTAACAATGACAACGGGGTGATATAAAGGAATAAATAAAGCCGTCGGCTAAGCTGGCCAGCAAGACAAATGTATACTAGAGTGCTTGTGTGGCGCCCTGGACAAGCCAGGGGCCACAGGTAACAACACCAACACACCCTACACCCCGGTTAGGCACACCTAAGCCAGATACAAATCCTTGTTGCCTTCCTCCAGGGGCTGATGTCCACACCAGGGGGCGGAGCCAGGCAGTTGGTCTCCGCCCACCGAGGAGTTCACAGTCCTGGAGGCAGGAAAAGGAAGTCCAGTTAAGCTAGGGAAGTGAAAGAGTGAGCAGATCAGTTTTGACAGTGAAAGTGAGAGGAGCAGAGAGTAGCTGAACAGACTGAAGTTAGTCCAGGTGTGTGGCCCGGACGGAGCAGCAAGGTTGGCAGACGGTGGTGACCGTCTGCAGGAGTGGCCTATCGGAGTTTACCGTAAGGACCGTGGACGGGCGGTGGCCCGGCGGTACCGGACCGGTACACAAGGAGAAGCCAGCACCATTGGCAGGGGCTTTTCGGACCCCGGCAAGGCTAGGAGTCGCCGTGAATTTGCCGAATCCGTTAGTGAAGGGGACCTCCTGGGTTTCCAAACAGTCAAGTCCCGACAGAAGGCAACAGTCCAACCCAGTGAGAGAGACACCGCCACCGCCAAGGCAACCGTTTCTCAGGGCCAGCGCCTGCAGGCAAAAGGGGCTCCTCCGGCCCATATCCAAGCCGGGGTGCGGGTTACCGGTGGGAACCCATTGGAACCGTCAGAAGTACATAGGTGCAGGGAAAGGCAGTCACCGTCAACCTGCCGGGGAAAGCAACAGCAGCCGTCCGTGGGACCCGTCTTTCCAGCCGTGTGTTTAACCGAGAACTGTGTCATCGTCTCAGGCTGAGTGAGTACCACCGTGCCGTGCGGCACAGCGCTGCCCCCGCGACCCTGCACCTCACCAGGCCCCGCAACCCACCTGCCATCCATCATCCATCCCTACCCCATCACCGGGCCCCGGGACAACCAACCCCCTACCCACAGAGGGGAGGATTAACAACAAAGCTGCTCCCTGCTCCCTGTCACCGCTCCCGGGATCCCCGTCCAGAGCAGCGGTGGTGTCACCAAAATCACCACCACCGTGGGTGGCGTCACGAACAATCTCTAAAAATCCCCCACAATCAACCCCCCTTTTCACTCACGGGCGAGGAGCGCCGCTCGAGACCCCGGGATCCGGCCCACCGCTCGAGCCACCACCGAGCAGCAGCAGCAGTAGCCGGACCTGAGCAGTGGGTGAGCGCAGCGTTGCCATCCTCCTCCCCGCTCGCGACAACTTGGCGTCACGAACAGGATCTTACCGCTCTGCCGTCTGGTAGAGGTGCGCCTTGTTACCGCCGGAGGTGTCCGGTCGAAAAATTTCAGAAGCCGCCATCTTTGGCGTGAAAAGTTCCCGCTCGAGCGTCTCCTCGAGCAGTCGAGGCGCGAAGGCCTAGACCCCGCCCCTGTAGAGGAGGAGCCGGAAAGAGGCTAAGGGGGAACGAAATGGCGTCTGGAAGCATGTAGCTCGTGGCTGTACAAATAGGGACGCCGGAACCCCACGATCCGCTGATCCTTGCAAAGAATGTCCGCTCCACCTAGCTATGCGGAGGCTACCGAGCCAGTGCCCGGGACAGCGGCATGGCTGAGGGCCCAAACGGCAGGGATCTGCCAACACTACCGGAGCCAGATCTGTAGGCTGATGGAGCAGTGGACCCCAGAGGTGGAGGAGATAGCTGCAGTCGCACGGGTGTATGGAATGGAGGCCATGATGGAGGATCTGGTGAGTGACCCACGCCCCTGTGTCCCTGAGGGACTGGCCGTTGCAGACTGAGGGACCCGGTCTGCCCCTGGTGCTCATGCCGCCTCCGTCCTCCTTGCCCATGCACCGCGCTACGTCTGGCCCGTCGGGCGTACACCCCTTCGTAACGGTGGCCGAGAGAGTGGCGAGCCTGGAAGCTGCGGCAGCTGGCGGCAACCCGCCTGGTGCAGGGACGGACGATAGTGATTCCGGGCCTGACACCGAGCCCGTTTCGGAAGAAGAGGAAGGAGTCGTCGCTCTGCATGACATGGAGGCCACTTACATTCCCCGGAGTGGAAATAACGGGTATCGGGCGGCCCTTCCTCGCCGCACCTGCTATGCGCTGGAGGGGCTGGTGCCCGAGTTCTTCCACCCAGAGCCGGGTGGGGAGGACGAAGGTGCACCATAAGGGCAACGGAATGCCGTTGTCTCCGCCCCGTTGGGACCAAGTGTGTGTTTTAAAGTTTGAAAATGATAAGTAAATGAATGATGAAAGTCACCTGATTGCCGATGTGATTTAAAACCGGTTGTTGCCGGCACCGTTGTCCCCGTGGGGACTGTCTACAGTTTTGCATAAGGAACTCTTGATGAACAGGCCCGAGAACTTGCAGGGCAACCACAAACTAGTGGCATGTAAATAAAAATGTTTGTTACAGCTCCCACCGTTACCGCCTCCGGAGAGGCAGATTGGAGGAAGGGCCCGCAGTGGAGTAGGCTGGGGCCCAGCAACCACCGGAACCGGTGGCAATCATCTGGGGGTTTCAGGGGTTCCCCATGGACGTGGGTCCCCTGAAAAGGACAGAACCCGCTCGGGTAACCTGTGCTGGACTGGGGTCAAGGGGTGCTGCCTGTTTGCTTAGGGGCAGCATCAGGGCCAGGTTGCTTGGGTGGGTGAGAGCGGAAGCCGTACCGTTTAGTAACGTTTAAGAGTACCTCCCGATGTGGGAAGACGTTATTATAATTGTATTGTGTTACCATTTTTCTATTTTTACAGTTAAAAAAAAAAATAAAACCGGTGATGGACGGTCAGCCCGCGGACGGTCTGCATTTTGCTAAGGGGGAATGTGGCGCCCTGGACAAGCCAGGGGCCACAGGTAACAACACTAACACACCCTACACCCCGGTTAGTCACACCTAAGCCAGACACAAATCCTTGTTGCCTTCCTCCAGGGGCTGATGTCCACACCAGGGGGCGGAGCCAGGCGGTTGGTCTCCGCCCACCGAGGAGTTCACAGTCCTGGAGGCAGGAAAAGGAAGTCCAGTTAAGCTAGGGAAGTGAAGGAGTGAGCAGATAAGTTTTCACAGTGAAAGTGAGAGGAGCAGAGAGTAGCTGAACAGACTGAAGTTAGTCCGAGTGTGTGGCCTGGACGGAGCAGCAAGGTTGGCAGACGGTGGTGACCGTCTGCAGGAGTGGCCTATCAGGGTTTACCATAAGGACCGTGGACGGGCGGTGGCCCGGCGGTACCGGACCGGTACACAAGGAGAAGCCAGCACCATTGGCAGGGGCTTTTCGGACCCCGGCAAGGCTAGGAGTCGCCGTGAATTTGCCGAATCCGTTAGTGAAGGGGACCTCCTTGGTTTCCAAACAATCAAGTCCCGACAGAAGGCAACAGTCCAACCCAGTGAGAGAGACACCGTCACCGCCAAGGCAACTGTTTCTCAGGGCCAGCGCCTGCGGGCAAAAGGGGCTCCTCCGGCCCATCTCCAAGCCGGGGAGCGGGTTACCGGTGGGAACCCATTGGAACCGTCAGAAGTACATAGGTGCAGGGAAAGGCAGTCACCGTCAACCTGCTGGGGAAAGCAACAGCAGCCGTCCGTGGGACCCGTCTTTCCAGCCGTGTGTTTTACCGAGAACTGTGTCATCATCTCAGGCTGAGTGAGTACCACCGTGCCGTGCGGCACAGCGCTGCCTCCGCGACCCTGCATCTCACCAGGCCCCGCAACCCGCCTGCCATCCATCATCCATCCCTACCCCATCACCGGGCCCCGGGACAACCAACCCCCTACCCACGGAGGGGAGGATTAACAACAAAGCTGCTCCCTGTCACCGTTCCCGGGATCCCCATCCAGAGCAGCGGTGGTGTCACCAAAATCACCACGACCGTAGGTGGCGTCACGAACAATCTCTAAAAATCCCCCACAATCAACCCCCCTTTTCACTCACGGGCGAGGAGCGCCGCTCGAGACCCCAGGATCCGGCCCACCGCTCAAGCCACCACCGAGCAGCAGCAGTAGCCGGACCCGAGCAGTGGTGGAGCGCAGCGTTGCCATCCTCCTCCCCGCCTGCGACACTTGTCATATGACATGACAATTATCCCCACTAAGCAAAGAGATGTCTGTTGGATAGCCATGCTTTTAAATCCTTACCATAAAAGCAAAATCCAGCTTATGAACAGGTGTACAAATTGTCGTATCACCCAGATAATCTTTGGTAATTCCTCCATGAAGCTTTTGTTTAGTGCACGCCTGCATGAGTTAGTTTCAGACTCAATGCTCCCATATCTGTGCCACAACCACATGGACTTCTGAGTAGGCATAATTCACCAGTGGCAAGAACTAGCCAGTTTGCTATGCCTATACTGTCATGTCTAGCTTCCAGTTTAATGGCAGAGAGAGTATTTAGCATGGCCAAGTGGACCAAGTTATCTGATGGAAGCTTGGAAAATCTTACATTTCTCAAAATTTATAGTGCATGGATTAGTGCCAACTTTCATTCAACTATGACTAATAGCAATTAAAAAATTGTCTATACCATCTGTTTGACTGACTGTACATTTTATATCTTCTACCAACCCTCCTGCTGCTGCCAATGTCAAAGGCTTATGCTAAGTCGGGCATCTACTTAAGCTAGTGTCACACATAACGACGACGACAACGACGTCGCTGCAACGTCACCATATTCTGTGACGTAGCAGCGACCATAGATGATCGTTAGTAAGCTGTCAAACATGTTAGAAAAAGCAGCGACGGAGCAGCGATCATAGCGACGTCGACGGTCGTTGTGTGGTTTCAGATGTAGCGTAGCGTCGCTGCTACGGTGTCAAATACAAGGATTATCAGCTTATCAGCATGGCGCAGCGGGATAGCAGCGATCAAAAAATGACTTTGAGCATTCAGGAGCGAGCAACGATTTCGCAGCAGGGGTCTGATCGTTGTTATGTGTCACACACAGCGACGTCGCTGTTGAGGTCGCTGCAACGTCACAGAATATGGTAACGTTGCAGCGACGTCGTTGTCATCGTCGTTATGTGTGACACCAGCTTTACTGTGCATTATTATCTTTACTAGAGTACTGCTGTTGCTGGAGCTGATATGGCTGGTTCTACAGTAAAAAAACATCTCCTTGCATGTCTGTCTTAATTTTGTCCTCTACGCTGTCTACAGCTGCCACTGCCGCTTCACAGCCACGCTGCCACATATCCCCTGGGTCGTTTGTAACTTTGTTTTGGAGTGCTAGACTGTATTATTTCTGCCGAAGCTGCCAAGCTGGCCCTACTATGGAAGACTTTCCTTGACTGATTATCGTAATTCTCTATCATACAGCTGTTAAGTTGAACTCTTAACCAGAGATCACTAGTTGCCTACTGCCTGGCCGAATTGATATATACCAAGTGCATGCATAAAAGAATCCACACCAGACACAGTCGGATGTGTAATCTCTTCTTGGTCACAGTAGAAAAATGGCACCAAACAGACTGAGGAGACTCATGCGTCCTCTTGATATAGGCTAGGGGCGTACACAAGTTCAGATATGCCCATTTAGTGGACAGTTCATGAGCTAGCGAATGGGGAGATCCGTGTTGCTGTTGATGGGCGGGTCTGACTCCAGTGGATGAAACCATGACGATGGGAGGGACGTCATCTGGTGCATCCATGCTGATGGTTTGGTCTGTGATTTCCAGCTTGACCAGAGGTCTTCCCTTATATGGAGGTCTTCTTTCATCTGGACATTCCTTGCATTCCAAGCAAGGTGTGGATAACAGGAAATAGCGGCCATCTTTATATCTGTGTCATGTATATGATCTGAAACCTGAATTATGTAAGGCAAAACGATATATTTCTCACAATCCCTTGTCAAGAGGTTAATTAAGTATTTCATCTTATGGCTCTCCTCAACAGTCCCCCCTAAATACTTTATTAACCTTCTGACCCTACCATGGTCCTCTAACACATCAGCTCTAATGCTTTAACTGCAACCTTTTTTTCATTTTTCTATCCGCTATACAAGCAATACTAAGCCTTTGCCCCCGCTGGTACAGACTGCTGATCAGAGAGTTGATCACATCCCGCACACACAGTTCACAGAGGCACAGGTAACTAGAACAGACTATTTAATGCTGAAGAGCTTACTCAGAATTTGAGATTAATCGATAAGAAAGAGTAAGGCAATTGTAAGAATAAGCTTCTTACGGTTATGCTGCAGCTTTTAGCGTTACTGTTTCTGAAAGGCTGATTCTCAGTCAATATCTGAGTGCTGTCCGCGTCCTCGAGACTTTTCTACCCGAATACACCTGATTGTATCACAACACTAATGGATCTCTTCTCGTCTCTGGTCTATAATCTACCACCAGGAGGCCTTTAACAAGATTTCCCTTACACATGGATCCGATTACCTTCAGTAAGGGTACCTTCACACTTAGCGATGCAGCAGCGATCCGACCAGCGATCTGACCTGGTCAGGATCGCTGCTGCATCGCTACATGGTCGCTGGTGAGCTGTCAAACAGGCAGATCTCACCAGCGACCAGTGAACAGCCCCCAGCCAGCAGCGACGTGCAAGCGGCGCTGCGCTTGCACGGAGCCGCCGTCTGGAAGCTGCGGAGACTGGTAACTAAGGTAAACATCGGGTATGGTTACCCGATGTTTACATTAGTTACCAGTGTGAGCAGGGAGCAGGGAGCCGTGCACACTGAGCGCTGGCTCCTTGCTCTCCTAGCTACAGTACACATCGGGTTAATTAACCCGATGTGTAATGCAGCTACATGTGCAGAGAGCAGGGAGCCGCGCACACTGCTTAGCGCTGGCTCCTTGCTCTCCTAGCTGCTGTACACATCGGGTTAATTAACCCGATGTGTACAGCAGCTACATGTGCAGAGAGCCGGAGCCGGCAGCACAGGCAGCGTGAGAGCTGCGGAGGCTGGTAACTAAGGTAAATATCGGGTAACCACCTTGGTTACCCGATGTTTATCTTGGATACAGCTTACCTCAGCTGTCAGACGCCGGCTCCTGCTCCCTGCTCGCTTCATTTGTCGCTCTCTCGCTGTCACACACAGCGATCTGTGTGTCACAGCAGGAGAGCGGCTTTGAAGAAAACGAACCAGGGCTGTGTGTAACGAGCAGCGATCTCGCAGCAGGGGCCAGATCGCTGCTCATTGTCACACACAGCGAGATCGCTAATGAGGTCACTGCTGCGTCACAAAAAGCGTGACTCAGCAGCGATCTCGGCAGCGAGCTCGCTGTGTGTGAAGCACCCCTAACACAGAGTAGCACTTTTACGGCTTCAAATACCAACAAATAAAACAATACCAGTTACCTATAAGTGTATGTTATCCTTAAGTCACTTAAACCCTTAAAATAATTGATTGGTTCAGGTCAGATAATGTCTTTCCCACCATGAGCCCTTATTTGTGTAATATTCCTGTACCCATTGTTCCCTTATGGTTATTTCCCATGTATCATCCCCAATCTAGAAATTCTCCATAAAGTTCTATGTGAGATAATCCAGCACTATGTGTGTTGTGACCCTCATTCTGCTGGTACGATAGACTCTTTACAGTGGTTGTTGTCTGCAGATGGGTTTTCCCTCAAGCTTCATGGAAGTTGCTGTGGTTGGGATAAGCTGGATCGGTCCACCTGATTCTGACTCAGGGATCATTCTGACTTGTCTTTTTAGGATCACCCAGTCTCCTGGCTGGAGACCACGTGCTCCTGACACTGATTTAGGATCTGGAATTGGAGGATACACATGTTTAACACACTATATAGGCAGTTGTATACGGCTCATACATCACTGGTCAGGATATCACACTGTATCTGCAGTATGTGTGAGAAATATAATCACGTTCTAGGTACTAAACCAAAAATACCTTATATAAAGATCTAATTATTAAAGGAAAACAAACATTTGTTACATGATTTGCAGCGTCCACCATTATCTTGTGGATCGTTACATGATTATGTTATAATCATTAAAATTCTAAACAACATCCACCCATGTGAGTATAGACACAATTAAATATTCCAATAAAGGAGGGGGCAGGGATTGGGGCAATAGCCCTAAACTCTCCCTACCTCGCAGCGGAGGTCGGCACCCTATAAGGCGAATTGGTGCCCCCGCTCACCGACGGCTCGCCCACCCTATCCATACACTGCTAAGCTAATACGTGCTGCTAATGTCAGTGAGGGAATATAGAAACTGTGAGATACAGGGATAAAGAGGCGTCAATATGCAGTTATATATATCCAATTCATTCCCAAAGATTAAATATTCACACTCTGTATTTATATAGCTGTTTGTAGCTTAAATCAATATGATACAGCAAATTCAAGGACCAAACCCTAAAATAAATTAAATATCTCACATGTATAACATGTACCCACTGTATCAATATAATAATAAGGCCAGGTAAAGCATGAGGAGATCTCGTCCAATCACAGACCCTCCACTGTACAATTCACACTCAGACTAATAAAACAAATGCATATTTGTCAGACACTTAGCATGAAAGAAGCGCAATGCATTTCTCCCCTCTTCACAATGGCAGATGGGTTCATCAGGTACTGATCTCTATAGTGACCTCTGCTATAGGATATTTACTTTTACCACTTTTTAGGAACTCCATCTTTACATAGCACCAGCACCATGAGTTTTTCAGCAGTAATGTTTTCCATACTGGATATGTTTCAGAGCAGACCTGAAAAGAAATTCACTCAACACGCACAAAACTCATATAAACCTACTCATGGTAGATGTATATGTCTAATCTGCAATCACCGGAGCAGTAGAGTGGATGAGGGGGGGTTTCTACGAGGTCTTTACAGTTTTTTCTACCTTAATAGACACACGTCTTACAAGACTGGAGGTGTCTGGCCACCTGGGTACTGAGCAGTGGTGCCGCCCATATCTTGTCCATCCCAACACCTTTGTCACATGGGTTACCTGGGCCATTATTGAGTAGAACGCTCACGGCAGAGAAAGCTTACCGCCCTTTATCCACAGACCTTCCTCAGTCACTGGCTCCCTGCGTCTCACACTCCGTTCCTTGCTGAATCGCTTGTTCCTGTAAGGATTTAAGAACACAAGGAGTGACCAATGTCACGGACGACGTGACAGGAGCCACCGAGGTACTGGTCTGCATTGGACTCTCAACTCTAGGCCCATTCACTGCTTCTTTGTTGTGCACCTGTGCGAGCATCTCCTCCGGCTGCTGCCTATATCCACATTTTGACTATCTTACCCCTTTCCGCTCTACGAACCACAGTGATCGCAAATCTTCATCTCATTTTCCTATTACAATGAGAGAGGAGTGGTTTGATTTTTATTACCTCATGTTGTGTAACCTCAGCATATCCAGTGCAGAATCAACCAGCATCTTGGTATCTGGATCCATCTACGGAAAAACTCAAAATCTGCATTAGCAATGGGCTCATCTGAGACATGTTCAAAACCTGACGATTCTTGTTACATCAGAGCAATCATGAGATATATGTCTGTCTGCTGTATCCTCCTTACAGATAAAAATATAAAGACAACTTAATAGAAAAACTCAATCGATGAACAAATTAAAACCTTAAATAATACGTGTGATTTTCCACATCATCTTTCCCCCCCTTTTTGAATCTATTATCCAAAACATAATTAGATTCAAAAAGTGTGTGACCCCGGAGCTCTACATTTAGGCATGAAAGTCATATTGTATAGATTGTACCTAATCAGGAACAGCAGAAATATTGTTTTTATCTGTAACTTAATAATGGAAAACCCTTTCAATGGCTTTTATAACCTTTGCTTGAACCACAGAAATCTGCACTGCAATCATTCTTTCTATAAAAAGAAAGCAGATTATTCAGATTATTCAATACATGAAATATAAAACACAGAATTCCATAAATCATCCACATACTTTTATACCAAATTATTGTAATTATGAATAAATTATTATTAATAAAAATTATTATTTTATCATTATTATTAACAACAATAATATTAATAACGTAACACAACCTCTGGATATAGAGGCGTTCATATTTGCAAAACTGAGGACATCATCAGTCAATTTTCATCATCTCTGTGATAATTCTGTCCATAAATACTAATTCTTTTTATAAAATGCTGATTTACCATAGAAATCCATCTGATTAAACAGCTTCCTATGCTCTTGTATCTACCAATAAATTTAAACATTTACACAATTAAGTTTTATTCCTTTAGGATAAAATTAGTAAAATAAATTATACCTTTTTCCAGTATAATTTGCAATGAATTAAATGCAAAAAGCTTTTTTTTTTTTTTTTTTGCTTGGGCTGCTCTTTTAAGGTGTAAACTTAGATAGAACTAACCCCCCTTGTGACTTGATACTCTAGTGGAAGAACCTGTATTTTCATCCACCCCCTGTAGCCACAAACACACAAACAAGTTGTTCCTCCCCCAAAAGCCAGAAACACACTGTTCATTTTCCCTGGACACAAGTGAAATCAATTTCCCTCCTTCTGTTGGATTTTTTTTTTATTATTATTATTATTTATTTATTTATTTTCTTAAAACATTCAACTCTCAGGATTATTCGCCACATTCGTAATTGGAATATGTATTATTTATCATGACATCTGCCGCAAAGGTACGTTATTTTAAGGTTTTTCTCTTATTTTATTGCTTACTAAATAAGATATTCCTCCTTGTGACTATCCTGACTCAATCCAAGCTGCACACTGGATCTATATTAAGTGTCTTTCACAACTACCCAATCATTCAATGTTCCATCTTTTAGTGCTATAAACATTTACTAACACTTCATGTTATTCAGTGGCTGCAGTTTTGTCAGCTCCACTGAAGGGCTCCATACAGATTTACTAACAAAATGGCCACTGCCAGAATAGCACATGGCTTCTTTGTGTAAGGGCGGTTGAACCACATGAGAGGGGGAAGGGAGAAACTGATTTTACTTCTGCTAAACTTACAAGTTTAACCAATTATCCTTCCTGCCTATATTCCATATTCTATACATATGCACACAGATTTACATATCCACAGTCCTGGTCCAACTACAGTTAAAAACACTAATTTTTCTGTCTAAGTATGTACTACTCCATTCAGCCATGTGCTTCATCCACCATTTTAAACCATGCATGCCTCAGCCATGTGCTTCGTCCACCATCTTAAAATCTGACCTAAAATGGCTGCAACCAAAAATAGCACATGGTTTATCACAGGATTGCAGCCTAGAGTCCCCCCATCCCAACAAAATCCACTCTCATCCAGATTTTTCCAGCACAACTAGACGCAACTTCACCAATTTCTCCATCTTTCTCTCAAGATAAACAACACCAAACAAGCAATCTTTCTCTATGCATACCAGATAAAAACAGACAAACAAAAAGACGGGGGAGATGACAAATAACTGAAACACTAAAGAAAACCTGCAGTTTGCAGCACACACTTCCAAATCCTTCCTTATACTGCCACGTGGTCTCTGTCTGATTTCTGCGTTCTGTAATTCACAAAGACACCAATGGTGTCACCCCTGGCTACAAGGTGTCTATACCGGCCTATTCGCCTCTCTTGGAGGACTTACAACTAGCCTCTATAACACAGACTTCCGTTAACCTGCCTCTCTTGGAGGACATGTTAACTAGCCTCTACAACACAGACTTCTGTTAACCTGCCTCTCTTGGAGGATTTGTTAACTAGCCTCTATAACACAGACTTCCATTAACCTGCCTCTCTTGGAGGATTTGTTAACTAGCCTCTACAACACAGACTTCCATTAACCTGCCTCTCTTGGAGGATTTGTTAACTAGCCTCTACAACACAGACTTCTGTTAACCTGCCTCTCTTGGAGGACATGTTAACTAGCCTCTACAACACAGACTTCTGTTAACCTGCCTCTCTTGGAGGACATGTTAACTAGCCTCTACAACACAGACTTCCGTTAACCTGCCTCTCTTGGAGGACATGTTAACTAGCCTCTACAACACAGACTCGTGAGTCCGTGGGAAACACGTGCCTAACCTGACCAATTAAAACTTGCTCTTTATCTCTAGGCCTCTTGCCGAGTCATTCACTCTAGGCCTGAAGCCAAAACTCTATTTAAATCTCTACCAGAACCGCAAAACATGACAGGTAACAACTAAAAACCGTACCACATGGAGCATTCTCCACGTTTCCAAACACCGCTCAAAAACTCACTTGCTATCCTAACTACCAGTCAATCTCCCCTCTAGACAAATACAGAAGAGACAGCAGGCAACTGAATATGTGACGGTTCTTCCGAGATTAATATGGCCAATAGCCGTGAGACCCGTCTGCCCGTCAACAGATACCCCAACAAACCGGACACAGTCAGGCAATCAGTGCCACACACCCCACCGAGACCACAGGAAGACTACAGATTATGAAAAATCAGCAGACCTACCGTACTCTTGTTCGGAAGTGATCAGTTTCCTGGGGTATCCAGCACGTCATGCCATTCCAGTTGCCGGTTCATCAGGATTTCAGGTGTCTCCGTCTATTGGCCGCACGTTGGGCACCAATAATGTTAAGTTGAACTCTTAACCAGAGATCACTAGTTGCCTACTGCCTGGCCGAATTGATATATACCAAGTGCATGCATAAAAGAATCCACACCAGACACAGTCGGATGTGTAATCTCTTCTTGGTCACAGTAGAAAAATGGCACCAAACAGACTGAGGAGACTCATGCGTCCTCTTGATATAGGCTAGGGGCGTACACAAGTTCAGATATGCCCATTTAGTGGACAGTTCATGAGCTAGCGAATGGGGAGATCCGTGTTGCTGTTGATGGGCGGGTCTGACTCCAGTGGATGAAACCATGACGATGGGAGGGACGTCATCTGGTGCATCCATGCTGATGGTTTGGTCTGTGATTTCCAGCTTGACCAGAGGTCTTCCCTTATATGGAGGTCTTCTTTCATCTGGACATTCCTTGCATTCCAAGCAAGGTGTGGATAACAGGAAATAGCGGCCATCTTTATATCTGTGTCATGTATATGATCTGAAACCTGAATTATGTAAGGCAAAACGATATATTTCTCACAATCCCTTGTCAAGAGGTTAATTAAGTATTTCATCTTATGGCTCTCCTCAACACAGCTTCTGTCTCTTCTAATGCCACTGCAAAGCCAGGCCAGCTCCACATCTCCATCCTGATCACTGTGCTTCAGAATGCTTGACAGGGCTGCTGTTGCTGGCCCTTCACTGCCTGTTCTGATATTTTAATATATGATTTCTGAAAAAGATTTTGCATCTTTTTTTAGCAAATAAAACACTTCTTGAAACACCCCAAACATGGATAATTTTTGAAATAAAGAACTCACAGCTTCTTCTTTTTGCATCCAATGTGAATAAATACCAGCAACTCAGGCAGTTGCCCACAAAAGAGATTATATTTGGATTGCTTCTACAATTTAAGTAATATAACATGTCTGACCCTGCAGTGAGTTATTAAATAGATTATTTACTAATGATGGGTAAGCAATAAAATTCTCGTGTGCTCGTTACTCGAGCTTGGAAAAATTATAATCACTTGTATATAGCTCAAATTAAAAAAAGGAAAAAATTCGAAAAAAAACCTCCTCCACCTCTTACGCTATGTTGACACATAAGAGTTTTTGCTGCCTTTTTATACTTTATAATTGCTTTTAATGGGGAAAAAACAATTCACTGGCAAATGTAATTTTACTACCATATCTGGGCATGTGGTGTGTGGCACATGGGCAGACACATCCTGTTTAATTTATGAAGGAGGGACTTGGAAACTCACAAAGCCGATACGGACAATGCAAGAACTGGCAAAAATTAGAAGAATGCGGGACGCCTTGCATTAACCATGAATGAAATCTGGTAACATTTTTAGGTAGTGGGACTCTACACTCATACAGACAATGCACTAAATGCATACCTGAAAACCCTCCCAAATCTAAATGTAACAAAATAGGAGATAACTGGGAAAGGATTCGCACAAACAAAGTGCAGGGAATAGCAATAGCAATGTTTCAGTAAGAAACCTTAGATGAGGAGCTATCCATTGAGAAATGTAGCCAGCACTGAGGCATGTGAGTAGCAAGAATAAATAGCCCCTTCCAATATGTGATTGGGCAAACCAATGGAGAAAGTGCATATACCAGAATAGATTTGCATCATCATGCATATGCATGAGAATAATTGGCCAGCCTGGAAGCAGGAGACAGCAGCGGCTAAAGACAGCATAGCTGGAGATAGATGAGATTAAAAAGCTTTTTATTTTAAATGTACCTGATTTTTCTGGTATATGTTACATGGATCACACCATAGTGTGCTCCGTGAGACATCAGTGATGCCAGAAAAAAACAGACTTGTCTCTGTGCAGAACATGAAAAATCACTCTGTGTGCAGACTCATTGATTTTAATGGATCTGCGTATGTCCATGATTCTGGTACATGTAAAACAGTAACATACGTACCAGAATCACTGAAAAGTGAATGGAGTCTTAAAGAGTATGCAACACCACCAGGTCTCACATTCCAAAGAGAGTACTTAGGGAATAGTACAATTTCAGAAGGTTGCCTGCTTTGATCAGAGATGTGCAACTAAAGCCTGCTTTACACGTTACGATTAAGCATACGATATCGTATGCGATCGTAACCGCCCCCATTGTATGTGCGGCACGTTCATTTTGTTGAACGTGTTGCACAAACGATTATTTGCTGTCACACGTACTTACCCTTCCATATGACCTCGATGTCGGCAGCGAACGTTCACTTCCTGGAGTGGGAGGGACATTCGGCGTCACATCGACGCCACGCGGCAGCCGGCCAATAGAGGCGGAGGGGCGGAGATGAGCGGGACGTAAACATCCCGCACACCTCCTTCCTTCCGCATTACCAGCGGGAGCCACGGGACGCAAGTAAGATCTGATCATCATTCCCGGGGTGTCACACACTGCGATGTGTGCTACCTTGGGAACATTGAACAACCTCACGTTCAATTTGTAGCAATTGAACGACGTGCATGCGATGAACGTTTTAACGTTCAATCTCAATCGCACGTAACTGTCACACGCTACAATATAACTTACGATGCCGGATGTGCGTCACTTACAACGTGACCCCGCCGACACATCGTAAGATATATTGTAGCATGTAAAGCCCGCTTAAATAATATTTGGTTTTTGTTCATTCAAATTTTCACATTTCTTGTCCCTTTAATGGTTTTCTATAACTATGCAGAATGTTTTTGTGCAGCTATTGGGTAGATGGATAGAAAAACTAGAACGTTTTCAGCTTAAAGTACGCTTGATTAAGCTACAGATTGATGATTAACAACACACTGCCTGTAGAATCAATGGCAGACTCCAGTCAATTCATGGTGGAATGCCAAACTCAGAGTAGTAATGTTCTGTGCTAATGTTTATCAGTCCAGATAGATTTTCATTTTGGGTAGTTTGTTATTTTAAAAGAATGACATAGCAAAGGGCAAAGTTAAGAAAGTCTTTGAAAAAAAAATTAAAGTAAAATTCTAAATAAATATATTCTGCTTTGGTTTTCAAAAAGCATTTACTTTATCTGCCCTGGACCTAATAATATTTGAGAGTTTATAAATGTTATACAGAAGAAAAGCAGCATTATATAATAAAAATGTAAAATTGAAATAAAAAGAAGAGATGAGGGAAGCACTCCAAAGTTCTGATTAAAGTGTTTTTTATGCTTTGTACCCTTGTTACATTGCTGCTTGTATTTTTTTTCTTATTATCTATGTTCCATATTATAATGTGATGTTTGATTAAAATATTTTACGTCATATAAAAAATATAAGTTCTAAATATTGAATGTTCTAGATTACAAATGTAGCGCCTCTGAATACATCAGGGTGCTACAGGGAACTGCATCCTTTACCCAGGGTGCAGGGTCCACCCCCCCCATGGTTCCAGGTACCCAGGAAACCGGTGTAACTCCTATCTGCACCACAAATCCCAACCCACACCTCACACCATGACCTGTCAGACACACCAGTGGGATGGTCAAGCTGGAACAGGGCCACCCACCTAGGGGTCAGGCAGACTGGTGGGAGGGACCAAGTCAGACTAGTGACAACTCTCAAAGTGAGAGGAGCTGGAGTGTTAGCTCCCAGGGAGCTAGTAAGAAGAAGTTGGGTCGCAAGCAGTGAATCGGGTCCAGAGGAGTCGGGAACCGGTTGCAGGGACGTTGGACAGGGGTGTGATGGACGTAGTCTTGGAGGGACTGTCGGCACCAGAAAGGCCCAACAGAACTGACCAGTACGAAGCACGACGGGGTACAGAGCTCTAGGTCAGGAGCCAATCCAACTTCCTGACAATTCACCTGAGAGGGAGAGGATCTTAGGAGCACAGCTATACTACACATAGTGAGCAGGGCCCCCAACAGCTTCAAGCTACAGGGACCATCAACAGACAACAAATTGTGCACGGAGGCAGGCTGTGAATCACTAGGTGACATCAGTGGGACCGGCTACTTGGATGGGCTCCCAGCAGCGGCATTTGTACTCAGAGACTTTGGTTTACCTACAGAGTGTGTGTCTCCTTTCTCCACCTCATCCAACACCACGACTACCCGCAGTGAGTACCCTGGTTCCTGCACCCTGTCCTCCCAAATCTACCAACCCCCAGAGCCCGGGGCCTTCCTTACCTGCAGAGGGACTGACACTTTGCTGCTTCACACCATCTGCGCCGGTCCTCCCTCCAGCAGCAGCGGTACTCCCATTACCGCAACCCGCAGGTGGCGTCGCAAACTTTTCCCCTGTAAATAACCCCTTTTACGGATCAGGGTGTCTGCCAAGCCGGGTCCGGAACCCTCGAGCCATGACGATCCTGGATCCGAGCAGCCCGATCAACACCGGGCGGCACACAAACAACAAATAAAGTTTGCATTATATTTTAACATGTATTATAATTACCATATCTCTATTGTTGGGAGCTACATCTAGAAATAATAATAAAATAATCTTTATATAGACTCTGTGCAGAATTATTAGGCAAGTTTTTTTTACCCTAAATTTTAATGCTTCTTGGATGAAGCACCACAGGGGATGTGTATTTGTTTAACGAGGGGTGTGAGACCTAGTGATATGATACCCTTTACCAAGATGTGCAGAATTATTATGTACCGTAGTTTGTTTTCCTGAGGCAAAATCGGCCAAAAAGAAGAGATTTAATTGACTCAGAAAAGTAAACAATTGTGAACAGTCTTGGGGGAAGGCAAACTGCTAAAATGTTGGGGCGTGATCACAGAAACATCATAAGTTTTGCTGCAAATATTTAACAGGATTGCGAAAAATGTGCTGCTGAGACAAAAAGACACACATTGACCAATATTTGAGAATAATCAGACATAAAGTGACCAGGAGTATTGATGGGCGAACCCCCCGATGTTCGGGATTGGGAGCCTCGCCCGAAAATGTTGTAAAGTTCGTGTTCGCGATCGGAGATAACATGAACTTGTGTCCGAACTTTGACTTTACATCTATGTGATAGGGCGGGGGGTTGTAAAATAAAGAATATAGTTAATAATAAACATTGTCATTATACTTACAGTTCCTGCGACGCATCCTGCAGACTCTGTCACCCGGCCGTTTCTGCTTCCAGGTCCGGTCATTGCTGTGCCCCCGGGTAACCACCACTGACTACAGGACCTTCCATGACGTCATAGCCATGTGATCAGTCTAGTGTGAATGTTGTATTACCTCGTGGGTTGCAGACTGGTCACATGGCTCTGACGTCAGAAGGTTCTGTAGACAGTGGTGGTTATTCAGGGGGCACAGCTGACCGGCCTCAGCTATGCACTCGGGTGAAGTGTCTAACAGCTCTCAGCTGAGTCTGTGTGAGCAGACCTGTGTTTATCTTCTCGCACAGATGTAGCAGAGCTGAAGATGCTCGCCCACCTTTGGACTACGCCGGAGGTTTTTTTTTGAGTAATAAAGATGGAGTCCTAAATGTTTTCTGTTTTATTTTTTTAAAATATTTTTTTCTCTGTTTTGTTGTTTTATTTTACTGTTAAAGTAACAGACAATCATAGACACTGTCACAGAGTCGGTGTCTGTGATTGGATGCTGGAGTAACATGTAACCAGCCCATACATTTCTAGATTCTAGAAATTCCCGGTTACTCTAACAGTCAATTACAAATGCCCATTCTGCGTGACAGCATCTGTGATTGGCTGTTGGGTCTCTCACACATATAGTAGTGTAAAAATAAATAAATAATTAAAAAAATGACATAGCGCAATACAGTATTTTTTATTCTCAGCGCAGATAAAGCGGATGGCTATGGGCTGCCACCCCCATCTGCCTGGCTTTACCTTGGCTGGCAATCAAAATACAGGAAGCCCATTATTTTTTTTTTTTTATTATTTAAACAAATAATTAAAAAAAATGTGTTGTCTCCCACTGTATTTTGATTGCCAGTCAGGTAACATCAGACAGCTGGGGGCTGGGATTCTCAGCGTGGTGAGGCCCAAGCGTTCTGGGCCCCCATGCTAAAAACTGCAGCCCGCAGCTGCCCCTGGAAATGTCGAATTATTTCTTAGCGTCAATCCCAGGTGCTTTACCTGGTTCGTCAAGCGGCCCTGATAGTGGTGGCTGGTACTAAGCCCAAAATTCATGGTGTCACACCAAATTAGACATGGTCACCATGAATTTGTAGTAAACAGTAAAAAAAACACAACACATACCAAAAATGTTTTTAATAAAACAAAACAATTTAGAGACTCCATTTTTATTATAAAAAAAATCCTTTGTCCAACGTAGTCCACAGGGAGAGCCATGTCAGCTCTGTTTCATCACTCTGTACAGACAAGTGTCTCTACAGAGCGAGAAGCAGGCTGAAACTGAGGGTATGATTCCAATTTCGTATGACTTCTGCGAGTCTTGCATCAGTATTACCCAGCACGGCCTGACACTGCTGACAGGAGCACCTCAGCTACATGGAAATACATGCAGCCAACCCACTCCTGTTAGGACACTGTGCGCCGTGCCGGGTGATACTGATGTGAGACTCACACAGTGACAGTCAAAGTTCAATCAAGTCCATGAACCATGGACTTGGGTGAACCCTGACGTCACCGCGAACATGGTAGAAAACAGCCGAAGACTGCTGAGCGACAGCAGTGCAGTGAATACTCCTGGAAGTTAATGATCGGACTCAGAAGAAGAAGAAGCAGCCAGGAGACAGAGTCTGCAGGACGCGGTGCGGGACCTGTAAGTATAAACATAATGTTTTGCTTGTTTTTACAGCCCCTGGACCTGAACTGGACCCGAACTGTAACACGAGCTTCCTAGAAAAACTCATGTGCATGAACACTATGTGTTTTGTATGGACCCCGAACTTTACAGTTTGGGTTCACCCATCACTAACCACGAGCTCATTATTCCTCCAATGCTGTCATATTCCAGATCTGCAACCTTCTTGGAGAGCCCAGACATCCAAGGTGTTCAGTGCTCAAAGACCCAGTCGAAGTAAGGAAAGCTGAAACCTGACCACCACTGAACATGATACAGAAGCTGAAATGTCAAGATTTGGCCATAAAATATCTGAAATATTTGTCAATAGTTTTATGGACTGATGAGATGAGAGTGAATCTTGATGGTCCAGATGGATGAGCCCATGGCTGGATCAGTAATGGGCCAAAACTTCCACGTCAACTCAGACACCAGCAAGGTAGAGGTGGGATACTGCCATGGGCTGGTACTATTAAATATGAGCTAGTTGTACCTTTTCAACTTTAAACCTACTAGCAGATTTAGAAGAAACTTTCTTTGAGAAGTGATATAGGAAAACGTATACATCTGTCAAGAAAACCATGATCATTTTCCAGGACATTGCACCATCGCAGAATTGTCAGTAGGTGCATTAAAGAGAACCTGTCATGTAAAAAAAAAAAATGCAATTAACCCCATATCTGCCGGTTAATTGCATTTTTTTTTAAAAGACTGCTAAACTTGGCCAGTGTTCACCTTGGAAGCCCCGTTTCCGAGAGGAAATTAACTTTTTTCCTCCCACAGCATTCAGCTTTCAGTCATAGGGGTGGCGCCAGCACAGCTTCAGTCACCACTCAGTATACAGTAACACCTGATGAAGCTTACATTTTTGTAGCGATAAGCATGGGGATTTCACATACATTCATACATTCCTACAATGTAAGTAGTGATGGGCAAGCACTAAAATGCTTGAGTGTTCGTTACTCGAGTCGAGCAATTTTGAATGCTCGGGTACTTGACTTGAGTAGTGAACATAATATAAGTCAAGGGAAGACTCAAGCATTTATCCAGCAGACTCCCCCCTCCTCGGAGGTAGGGGGGGCCTGAAATCACAGAAATGGATGAAAACAGCATGGGGAAGATGCCTGGACAGTGGACACTTCTCTGACTCCCAGATCGCTGCTGAAAACAATGTTATCAGAGAATTACACTCCTTTTATGGACTGAAAATAAAACAAACAAAACCTATAATAAAATTTTAATTTTAAAGGACAATGTGCAATACAGGGTAATATTGTGGTACCGTGTTAGCCAGAAAATTCAATTGAAATTCTATGTCCCAAGAATGACAAAAGTATTTTAGGAGTGATACCTTTATAGGGTAACCAGAAAAAAATTTCTGGTTAGCCTATAAAGGTATCACTCCTAAAATACTTTTGTCATTTTTGGGACATAGCATTTCAATTAATTTTAAAGGACAAAATGTTAGAAAACATTCTTTGCTGTATAATGACATGTTTTTAAGGTAAAATTTAACTTGAAAAAAAAACTGCCTCATCCACGCCTTTGTCTATATTTACACCTAGAGTTCTTTCAAAAACACAGCAGTTTTCCATTTCAGTGAGGAAAAATAAACAATTGTGTGCATTAGCTTTATGAAAGCTCATTGATTTTGCTGGAACTGTAAATCAGCTCTTAATTTGCTTCAAAATCATTGAAAATGCTGCCAAAAAATGCTGCAAAAATGCAACATATGAGCATAGGCCTAATAGCCAGGTCATTGCTCATAAATAAAAACTACATAAAAATAAAAGTTAAATAAACCTAAACCAGCCAGTAGTCACCGGTAAATGTATTTTTAACATTTTACTACCTTATCTGGGCATGTGGTGTGTGTGACATGGTTAGACAAAACCTGTTTAATTTATGAAGGAGGGACTCTGAAAATCACAAAGCTTATGCGATAAATACAAGAACTGGCAAAAATTAGAAGAAAGAGGGACCCATTAGCCCTGTATTAGTCAGAAAGGAAGGCATCAATACACATTCTGTTAAAATTGTTAGATAATATGACTGCAACACTCATGAAGGCTATGCACTGAGTGCATGGGTTGCCAAAAATCAAAAGAAGGAACTGTAACACCCCCTGGAAACATGTAGAGGAGGGCCTCAGACAACATTTTTTCACCAATTTTAAGGAGTGACTGCAATATAGCCATATAGCCAGCAAGAGGTAGCTACGTAGAGGAGAGACTCTGATTTAATTCTGGTGCAATATTAAAAACAATCTAACACCAAAACTGCAAAGGCTATGCACTCAGTGCAAGACCTAGCTAAAATTACAAGGAAGCATTGCTATAGAGTCAGCAAGAGAAATTGAGGGGGTAATCGTCTTGAATTCTGGTACAGTTTTAAAAACATTCTAACTCCCCAACTTGAAAAATCTATGCGCTCATTTCAAAGATTATCTAGAATTCCAAGGAAGGATTGTACATGCAGCAAGAGATTAAGAGGAGGGCCTGTGACTATTTATAATCCTAAAAACTGACCACTAGTAGTTAATAATGTAGTCTAATGAAATCGATAGACACAGATTTATGCAAAAACAATATATATTTATTATTTATAAATAGTTAGAGAGCACACAGTGCATGAAGTGAATTTTAAAACCATGCATACATATGACAGTACAGTGTGTTGGATCTATCTTAGTAATGGCGCTGATAGACCAAAATGGAGGAGGCTAGTAATGTACGCCGTTGGTCAAATTTGCAGTCAATGTTGATAAAGATTAGAGTTGAGCGCGGTTCGTGGTTCGTGGTTCTCCAGTTCGCGGCTCGAGTGATTTTGGGGCATGTTCTAGATCGAACTAGAACTCGAGCTTTTTGCAAAAGCTCGATAGTTCTAGAAACGTTCGAGAACGGTTCTAGCAGCCAAAAAACAGCTAAATCCTAGCTTGGTTTCTGCTGTAATAGTGTAAGTCACTCTGTGAATCAAACTATTATCACATTTCAGTGTATAGTGTGCGTGAACAGCGCCTTCAGATCACTGCTGTTTCTATAATGGCGATCGCCATTTTTTTTTTTTTTTTTCTTGTCTTCCTTCCCTAAGCGCACGCGTCTTGTGGGGCGGGCCAGCATGTCAGCCAATCACAGACACACACACACCTAAGTGGACTTTGAGTCAGAGAAGCAACGGCATGTGTGATAGGATCTGCATGTCACATGTCCCTGCATTATAAAACCGGACATTTTCTTCACGAACGCCATTATCTGCCTTCTGCGTCTTTGGTGTCAGACATCAGTGTCGCAGCTCCGTCCTCCTGAGTCCTATCGCCGATACAGCTGTATGCGCTGCATACACAGCGTTAGACAGCTTAGGGAGAGCACATTCTAGCAGTCCTTTTAAGGGCTCAAAGCGGCAGGGTCAGAGAGCCATAAGTGACAGGTCCTGCAAACAGCAACAGCGTCTGTGTAGCCCAGGTCAGGGATTTCCTCCCTGCATTTCACCATTAGGAGGGAATAGAAAGGCAGGCTTCCATTCCTCTACCCAGAGCACCACAATCCTGCCACTGTACCCTCTTGTCCTCTGCACACTCCAACTCATTCTAAGTAAGCCATTATACTAGCAAACACTCAGTGTACCTAGTGGCATCCTATACGTGGCTATTGGACTTTGCTATAGTCCCACTAGTGCAAAGACATTTGCAGAGCACATCTGCCTGCATTGCACACTCCAAGTTTTTTAAACTAAGCAATTTTACTAGCAAACACTCAGTGTACCTAGTGGCATCCTATACGTGGCTATTGGACTTTGCTATAGTCCCACTAGTGCAAAGACATTTGCAGAGCACGTCTGCCTGCATTGCACACTACAACTTTTTTAAACTAAGCAATTTTACTAGCAAACACTCAGTGTACCTAGTGGCATCCTATACGTGGCTATTGGACTTTGCTATAGTCCCACTAGTGCCAAGACATTTGCAGAGCGCATCTGCCTGCGTTGCACACTCCAACTAATTATAACGAAGCCATTATACTAGCAAACACTCAGTGTACCTAGTGGCATCCTATACGTGGCTATTGGACTTTGCTATAGTCCCACTAGTGCAAAGACATTAGCAGAGCACATCTGCCTGCATTGCACACTCCAAGTTTTTTAAACTAAGCAATTTTACTAGCAAACACTCAGTGTACCTAGTGGCATCCTATACGTGGCTATTGGACTTTGCTATAGTCCCACTAGTGCAAAGACATTTGCAGAGCACGTCTGCCTGCATTGCACACTACAACTTTTTTAAACTAAGCAATTTTACTAGCAAACACTCAGTGTACCTAGTGGCATCCTATACGTGGCTATTGGACTTTGCTATAGTCCCACTAGTGCAAAGACATTTGCAGAGCACGTCTGCCTGCATTGCACACTACAACTTTTTTAAACTAATCAATTTTACTAGCAAACACTCAGTGTACCTAGTGGCATCCTAAACGTGGCTATTGGACTTTGCTATAGTCCCACTAGTGCAAAGACATTAGCAGAGCACATCTGCCTGCATTGCACACTCCAAGTTTTTTAAACTAAGCAATTTTACTAGCAAACACTCAGTGTACCTAGTGGCATCCTATACGTGGCTATTGGACTTTGCTATAGTCCCACTAGTGCAAAGACATTTGCAGAGCACGTCTGCCTGCATTGCACACTACAACTTTTTTAAACTAAGCAATTTTACTAGCAAACACTCAGTGTACCTAGTGGCATCCTATACGTGGCTATTGGACTTTGCTATAGTCCCACTAGTGCAAAGACATTTGCAGAGCATGTCTGCCTGCATTGCACACTACAACTTTTTTAAACTAAGCAATTTTACTAGCAAACACTCAGTGTACCTAGTGGCATCCTATACGTGGCTATTGGACTTTGCTATAGTCCCACTAGTGCCAAGACATTTGCAGAGCGCATCTGCCTGCGTTGCACACTCCAACTAATTATAACGAAGCCATTATACTAGCAAACACTCAGTGTACCTAGTGGCATCCTATACGTGGCTATTGGACTTTTGTCAATTCACAGTATTGGAACGTTATTTGCATGACATCTGCCTGCATTGCACACTCAAACTTTTTTAAACTCAGCCATTATACTAGCAAACACTCACTGTACCTAGTTGTATCCTAAACGTGGCTATTGTACTTTTGTCAATTCACAGTATTGGAACGTTATTTGCAGGACATCTGCCTGCCTTGCACACTCAAACTTTTTTAAACTCAGCCATTATACTAGCAAACACTCACTGTACCTAGTTGTATCCTAAACGTGGCTATTGTACTTTTGTCAATTCACAGTATTGGAACGTTATTTGCAGGACATCTGCCTGCCTTGCACACTCAAACTTTTTTAAACTCAGCCATTATACTAGCAAACACTCACTGTACCTAGTTGTATCCTAAACGTGGCTATTGTACTTTTGTCAATTCACAGTATTGGAACGTTATTTGCAGGACGTCTGCCTGCATTGCACACTCAAACTTTTTTAAACTCAGCCATTATACTAGCAAACACTCACTGTACCTAGTTGTATCCTAAACGTGGCTATTGTACTTTTGTCAATTCACAGTATTGGAACGTTATTTGCAGCACGTCTGCCTGCATTGCACACTCAAACTTTTTTAAACTCAGCCATTATACTAGCAAACACTCACTGTACCTAGTTGTATCCTAAACGTGGCTATTGTACTTTTGTCAATTCACAGTATTGGAACGTTATTTGCAGGACATCTGCCTGCCTTGCACACTCAAACTTTTTTAAACTCAGCCATTATACTAGCAAACACTCACTGTACCTAGTTGTATCCTAAACGTGGCTATTGTACTTTTGTCAATTCACAGTATTGGAACGTTATTTGCAGCACGTCTGCCTGCATTGCACACTCAAACTTTTTTAAACTTAGCCATTATACTAGCAAACACTCACTGTACCTAGTTGTATCCTAAACGTGGCTATTGTACTTTTGTCAATTCACAGTATTGGAACGTTATTTGCAGGACATCTGCCTGCCTTGCACACTCAAACTTTTTTAAACTCAGCCATTATACTAGCAAACACTCACTGTACCTAGTTGTATCCTAAACGTGGCTATTGTACTTTTGTCAATTCACAGTATTGGAACGTTATTTGCAGGACATCTGCCTGCCTTGCACACTCAAACTTTTTTAAACTCAGCCATTATACTAGCAAACACTCACTGTACCTAGTTGTATCCTAAACGTGGCTATTGTACTTTTGTCAATTCACAGTATTGGAACGTTATTTGCAGGACGTCTGCCTGCATTGCACACTCAAACTTTTTTAAACTCAGCCATTATACTAGCAAACACTCACTGTACCTAGTTGTATCCTAAACGTGGCTATTGTACTTTTGTCAATTCACAGTATTGGAACGTTATTTGCAGCACGTCTGCCTGCATTGCACACTCAAACTTTTTTAAACTCAGCCATTATACTAGCAAACACTCACTGTACCTAGTTGTATCCTAAACGTGGCTATTGTACTTTTGTCAATTCACAGTATTGGAACGTTATTTGCAGCACGTCTGCCTGCATTGCACACTCAAACTTTTTTAAACTCAGCCATTATACTAGCAAACACTCACTGTACCTAGTTGTATCCTAAACGTGGCTATTGTACTTTTGTCAATTCACAGTATTGGAACGTTATTTGCAGGACATCTGCCTGCCTTGCACACTCAAACTTTTTTAAACTCAGCCATTATACTAGCAAACACTCACTGTACCTAGTTGTATCCTAAACGTGGCTATTGTACTTTTGTCAATTCACAGTATTGGAACGTTATTTGCAGGACATCTGCCTGCCTTGCACACTCAAACTTTTTTAAACTCAGCCATTATACTAGCAAACACTCACTGTACCTAGTTGTATCCTAAACGTGGCTATTGTACTTTTGTCAATTCACAGTATTGGAACGTTATTTGCAGGACGTCTGCCTGCATTGCACACTCAAACTTTTTTAAACTCAGCCATTATACTAGCAAACACTCACTGTACCTAGTTGTATCCTAAACGTGGCTATTGTACTTTTGTCAATTCACAGTATTGGAACGTTATTTGCAGCACGTCTGCCTGCATTGCACACTCAAACTTTTTTAAACTTAGCCATTATACTAGCAAACACTCACTGTACCTAGTTGTATCCTAAACGTGGCTATTGTACTTTTGTCAATTCACAGTATTGGAACGTTATTTGCAGGACATCTGCCTGCCTTGCACACTCAAACTTTTTTAAACTCAGCCATTATACTAGCAAACACTCACTGTACCTAGTTGTATCCTAAACGTGGCTATTGTACTTTTGTCAATTCACAGTATTGGAACGTTATTTGCAGCACGTCTGCCTGCATTGCACACTCAAACTTTTTTAAACTCAGCCATTATACTAGCAAACACTCACTGTACCTAGTTGTATCCTAAACGTGGCTATTGTACTTTTGTCAATTCACAGTATTGGAACGTTATTTGCAGCACGTCTGCCTGCATTGCACACTCAAACTTTTTTAAACTCAGCCATTATACTAGCAAACACTCACTGTACCTAGTTGTATCCTAAACGTGGCTATTGTACTTTTGTCAATTCACAGTATTGGAACGTTATTTGCAGGACATCTGCCTGCCTTGCACACTCAAACTTTTTTAAACTCAGCCATTATACTAGCAAACACTCACTGTACCTAGTTGTATCCTAAACGTGGCTATTGTACTTTTGTCAATTCACAGTATTGGAACGTTATTTGCAGGACGTCTGCCTGCATTGCACACTCAAACTTTTTTAAACTCAGCCATTATACTAGCAAACACTCACTGTACCTAGTTGTATCCTAAACGTGGCTATTGTACTTTTGTCAATTCACAGTATTGGAACGTTATTTGCAGCACGTCTGCCTGCATTGCACACTCAAACTTTTTTAAACTCAGCCATTATACTAGCAAACACTCACTGTACCTAGTTGTATCCTAAACGTGGCTATTGTACTTTTGTCAATTCACAGTATTGGAACGTTATTTGCAGGACGTCTGCCTGCATTGCACACTCAAACTTTTTTAAACTCAGCCATTATACTAGCAAACACTCACTGTACCTAGTTGTATCCTAAACGTGGCTATTGTACTTTTATCAATTCACAGTATTGGAACGTTATTTGCAGCACGTCTGCCTGCATTGCACACTCAAACTTTTTTAAACTCAGCCATTATACTAGCAAACACTCACTGTACCTAGTTGTATCCTAAACGTGGCTATTGTACTTTTGTCAATTCACAGTATTGGAACGTTATTTGCAGGACGTCTGCCTGCATTGCACACTCAAACTTTTTTAAACTCAGCCATTATACTAGCAAACACTCACTGTACCTAGTTGTATCCTAAACGTGGCTATTGTACTTTTGTCAATTCACAGTATTGGAACGTTATTTGCAGCACGTCTGCCTGCATTGCACACTCAAACTTTTTTAAACTCAGCCATTATACTAGCAAACACTCACTGTACCTAGTTGTATCCTAAACGTGGCTATTGTACTTTTGTCAATTCACAGTATTGGAACGTTATTTGCAGCACGTCTGCCTGCATTGCACACTCAAACTTTTTTAAACTCAGCCATTATACTAGCAAACACTCACTGTACCTAGTTGTATCCTAAACGTGGCTATTGTACTTTTGTCAATTCACACTACTGCAAATCTATGTGCAGCACCTCTGCATGACAACCTCGTGCTCTGTTTTTAATAAGCTATAATGATAGCACAAAATACTGCCATTTTGTGGCATCATAGAACTGGCTGTTGTTTTCCATTAGTGCCCCACTGGTGACAAGCTATTTCTAGCACCTCTACATCACACCCTCATGCACATTTTGCTACGCTAATGTTATAGCAAACTCATGGAATTCATTGCTGCATTTCATAATTCGGAGGGATAGAAAGTCAGGCTTCCTTTAGCTTTTCCTTCTGTTCATAGACAGCATCTCCAAGACAAATTTCCCCTCCACGTCTAAGTGTGGAGAGGCAGCTAGTGCGCATGCGTGTGCCGATGTACCCCAGCTGCAGCATAATTACAGTGTTTCGCCTAGTGAGTATGCTCAGCCTGACTGTGCCATTCCTGACGCTAAGTTTTCATTTCGGGATACAGCGCATGCTCCCACACTAAGTGTGAAAAGCCTCTTTGCACAGGTGCTTGCATTCCGTGCCGGGTATAAGTCCTGTTTTGGGCATAGACACCATGCTAAAGCTGATAGTCTTTTTTCAGAGACTGTATTTCATGCTACTGAGCATGCTCAGGCACTTCCTGCATCAGAGACTAGGTCCGGTAATGAATAGTGATGAGCGAGTACTAAAAAGCTCGGGTGCTCGAAGCTCGGGCCGAGCCTCCCAAGATACTCGTGTACTCGGCCCGAGCACCGAGCCCAATGTTATCCTATGGGAGACCCGAGTATTTTTGTGAAATGACCCCCCGGCAGCATGGAGAAACCCTAAAAATGTCACAAAAGTCTCAGAAGAGTGCTCAAATGACATGGCATCAGCATGGGGAAGACCCCTTGAAGCATTTATCACTCAAAAGTCACAGATGTGAACAATTTTGTCCGAGTTTTACGCCATTTTTACGGACTCACCAGAAAACCTTCCAAAATGACACCAAAATGAATTTTCATGGCGGAAATGTTAAGGGCACATACCCAATAGTGAGATAGAGCTGGTGTATGTTACTTTTTGAGATTAATACATGAAAGATTTTACATGAAAACCTTGTGTGGCACTCCGATGTCCAAAACGCACGTTTTGTGCTTTTTACTAGCGATGTCGGTCATTTTTTTTTTTTTATTCTATCTCCCTCAGTCCGTCGGTCTGTCTCTCTCTGTCTTGTCTGTCCCCCTCTCACAGTCTGTCGGTCAGTTCCCCCCCCTCTCTCTTACTTACCGTTCCCCGATCACTGCCGCGGCGCTGCACAGCTGTTCAAACTCCGGTGGCTTTTCCTCTTTTGAAAAAGCCGGCCGCTCATTAATCAATCTCCTATTCCCTGCTGTCCTGCTTTTCGGCGCCTATGATTGGTTGCAGTGAGACACGCTCCCACACTGAGTGACAGCTGTCTCACTGCAACCAATCACAGCAGCCGGTGTGTGTATACTGTGCAGTGAAATAAATAATTAAATAATTAAAAAAAACGGCATGCGGTCCCCCCAATTTTAATACCAGCCAGATAAAGCCATACGGCTGAAGGCTGGTATTCTCAGGATGGGGAGCTCCACGTTATGGGGAGCCCCCCACCCTAACAATATCAGTCAGCAGCCGCCCAGAATTGCCGCATACATTAGATGCGACAGTTCTGGGGCTGTACCCGGCTCTTCCCGATTTACCCTGGTGCGTTGGCAAATCGGGGTAATAAGGAGTTAATGGCAGCCCATAGCTGCCACTAAATCCTAGATTAATCATGTCAGGCGTCTCCCCGAGATTCCTTCCATGATTAATCTGTAAATTACAGTTAAAAAACACACACACCCGAAAAATCCTTTATTAGAAATAAAAAACACTAACAAAGTCCCTCATTACCAATTTATTAACCCCGACAAACCCTCCATGTCCGGCGTACTCCACAGTCCTCCAGCGTCGCGTCCAGCTCTGCTGCATGGAAGTGACAGGAGCTGCAGAAGACACCGCCGCTCCGGTCACCTCCACGCAGCTAATGAGATGAGTATAGCGATCAGCTGAGCTGTCACTGAGGTTACCTGGATCCAGCGGTGGATGCAGCGGTGGCCGCGGGTAACCTCAGTGACAGCTCAGCTGATCGCGCTACTCACCGCCGCTCCAGTCAGCTCCATGCACCAACTGAGGTGAGTAGAGCGATCAGCTGCTGTCACTGAGGTTAATCGCGGCACCGCTGGATCCAGCGGTGGCCGGGAGTTACCTGACTGACAGCAGCTGATCGCGCTATTCCCTTCATTAGCTGCGTGGAGGTGACCGGCGGCTTTTACTATTTTGAAAAAGCCGGCCGCTCATTAAACAATCTCCTATTCCCTGCTTTCCCCGCCCACCGGTGCCTATGATTGGTTGCAGTGAGACACGCCCCCACGCTGAGTGACAGGTGTCACACTGCACCCAATCACAGCAGCCGGTGGGCGTGTCTATACTGTGCAGTAAAATAAATTAATAAATAATTAAAAAAAAACGGCGTGCGGTCCCCCCCATTTTAATGCCAGCCAGATAAAGCCATACGGCTGAAGGCTGGTATTCTCAGGATGGGGAGCTCCACGTTATGGGGAGCCCCCCAGCCTAACAATATCAGTCAGCAGCCGCCCAGAATTGCCGCATACATTATATGCGACAGTTCTGGGGCTGTACCCGGCTCTTCCCGATTTGCCCTGGTGCTTTGGCAAATCGGGGTAATAAGGAGTTAATGGCAGCCCATAGCTGCCACTAAATCCTAGATTAATCATGTCAGGCGTCTATGAGACACCCTCCATGATTAATCTGTAAGTTACAGTAAATAAACACACACACCCGAAAAATCCTTTATTAGAAATAAAAAACACACACACATTCCCTGGTTCACCACTTTAATCAGCCCCAAAAAGCCCTCCATGTCCGGCGTCATCCAGGATGTTCCAGCGTCGCATCCTGCGCTGCTGCATGGAAGTGACAGGAGCTGCAGAAGACACCGCCGCTCCGGTCACCTCCACGCAGCTAATGAAGACAGCCGGCGATCAGCTGAGCTGTCACTGAGGTTACCCGCCGTCACTGGATCCAGTGACAGCGGGTAACCTCAGTGACAGCTCAGCTGATCGCACGGCTGTCTTCATTAGCTGCGTGGAGGTGACCGGAGCGGCGGTGTCTTCTGCAGCTCCTGTCACTTCCATGCAGCAGAGCTGGACGCGACGCCGGAGTCCGTGGAGTACGCCGGACATGGAGGGTTTGTCGGGGTTAATAAATTGGTAATGAGGGACTTTGTTAGTGTTTTTTATTTCTAATAAAGGATTTTTCGGATGTGTGTGTTTTTTAACTGTAATTTACAGATTAATCATGGAAGGAATCTCGGGGAGACGCCTGACATGATTAATCTAGGATTTAGTGGCAGCTATGGGCTGCCATTAACTCCTTATTACCCCGATTTGCCAACGCACCAGGGTAAATCGGGAAGAGCCGGGTACAGTCCCAGAACTGTCGCATATAATGTATGCGGCAATTCTGGGCAGCTGTTGGCTGATATTGTTAGGGTGGGGGGCTCCCCATAACGTGGAGCTCCCTATCCTGAGAATACCAGCCTTCAGCCGTATGGCTTTATCTGGCTGGTTTTAAAAATGGGGGGAACCGCACGCCGTTTTTTTAAATTATTTAATAAATAATTAAAATTAATAATTAAAATTAATAAATAATTAAAAAAAACGGCGTGCGGTTCCCCCCATTTTTAAAACCAGCCAGATAAAGCCATACGGCTGAAGGCTGGTATTCTCAGGATGGGGAGCTCCACGTTATGGGGAGCCCCCCACCCTAACAATATCAGCCAACAGCCGCCCAGAATTGCCGCATACATTATATGCGACAGTTCTGGGACTGTACCCGGCTCTTCCCGATTTGCCCTGGTGCGTTGGCAAATCGGGGTAATAAGGAGTTATTGGCAGCCCATAGCTGCCAATAAGTCCTAGATTAATCATGTCAGGCGTCTATGAGACACCCTCCATGATTAATCTGTAAGTTACAGTAAATAAACACACACACACCAGAAAAAATCCTTTATTAGAAATAAAAACACACACATATACCCTGGTTCACCACTTTAATCAGCCCGAAAAAGCCCTCCATGTCCGGCGTAATCCAGGATGATCCAGCGTCGCATCCAGCGCTGCTGCATGGAGGTGACCGGAGCTGCAGCAGACACCGCCGCTCCGGTCACCTCCACACAGCAAATGAACACAGCCGCGCGATCAGCTGCTGTCACTGAGGTTACCCGCGGCCACCGGTGGATGCAGCGGTGACAGCGGGTAACCTCAGTGACAGCAGCTGATCGCGCGGCTGTGTTCATTTGCTGTGTGGAGGTGACCGGAGCGGCGGTGTCTGCTGCAGCTCCGGTCACCTCCATGCAGCAGCGCTGGATGCGACGCTGGATCATCCTGGATTACGCCGGACAAGGAGGGCTTTTTCGGGCTGATTAAAGTGGTGAACCAGGGTATATGTGTGTGTTTTTTATTTCTAATAAAGGATTTTTTCTGGTGTGTGTGTTTATTTACTGTAACTTACAGATTAATCATGGAGGGTGTCTCATAGACGCATGACATGATTAATCTAGGACTTATTGGCAGCTATGGGCTTCCAATAAGTCCTTATTACCCCGATTTGCCAACGCACCAGGGCAAATCGGGAAGAGCTGGGTACAGCCCCAGAACTGTCGCATATAATGTATGCGGCAATTCTGGCCAGCTGCTGACTGATATTGTTAGGGTGGGGGGCTCCCCATAACGTGGGGCTCCCCATCCTGAGAATACCAGCCTTCAGCTGTATGGCTTTATCTGGCTGGTATTAAAATTGGGGGGAACCGCACGCCGTTTTTTTAATTATTTATTTATTTATTTTACTGCACAGTATAGACACGCCCACCGGCTGCTGTGATTGGGTGCAGTGTGACACCTGTCACTCAGCGTGGGGGCGTGTCTCACTGCAACCAATCATAGGCGCCTGTGGGCGTGGAAAGCAGGGAATATGAGATGGCTGTGTACAGAGCACAGCGCGCCGGCCGGTATAAAGGCTCGGTCACGCTGTGCAGGCCGGCCAATCACTGCAATTCCACAACTAACAGGGCTGTGGCATTGCAGTGGTCTGCCAGCCAATCCCTGCATGAGGGCTGGCTCTCAAAAGAGCGCCAACATGCAGGGATGAAGACCACGAGTAAAGCACGAGTATTGCAAAATTACTCGGTACCCGCCGAGCAGCCCGAGTACAGTGATACTCGTGCGAGTACCGAGTAGTTACAAGCATGCTCGCTCATCACTAGTAATGAACTCTTTGGCCCTGGCCCTGATGTGGGGGTTCCATATAGACCACAGGGCATCAGGTGTCCTCCCAAATGGCTTGCAGAGGCCCACACCTATGACTTGTCACCGCATTATTGATGCTCAGACGATGACTGGTGAGGTGTTTGGGTCATGGCAGCCATGAGGTCATCATTGAAGTTGCGTTTCCAAATAGGACGCTAGTTATGCCACTCATGACGTGTCACTCTACTTTTGTCTCCAGGAGGTGCATTGTGGTTCACCCTGGTTTGGGGCGGACCCAGGTTATAAAAGGGGCTGGAGCCAACAAGGAGGTGCGCAGTCTTCTATTATGCTCCGAAAGAGCACACCTCCATGTGTTGAACCCATTGCGGCTTTAGGCCAGAGGTAGGCAGGGATCGGGTGGTGGATGCAGGCCACCACCACAGTTGGTAACGCAGAACGGTTAAGACCAGCTCCTGTCCTAACAGTCCTGCTTGTGCAGCCCAGTGGCATTAACAGGCCTGCTGCTGCTGATGCGCATGCTGTCCACAGGTGTGGCCCCTACGCACACGGTCAGCGTACTCAATGGCCCCTGTGTTGTTAACAGGGAGTTCCTGGGCTGGGTGGGCATGTGGACCCTGTGACGCTAACAGGGCTCACAGTCTCCAGATCCGAATGGCGTCTAACTCGGTTCAGGCTACTATTAGTTTCATAGCCACACAGCTCTGTATCCTCCACCAAACCTTCAAGTTGCCAACCTCTCCTTTTCCAACTGGGAGCACGGTGGACACTGACTGCTGATGGGGATATATACCTTTCTCTTTCTTTTCTTATTAATTTTCGTTATATAGCGGTCACAGATTATATACCACTTTATCCAAATCTGCCAGTCCCACTGTAACAGATGTTGTTTCTTCAGCAAATGTTACAGTTGCTTAACCACCAAATCCACGGACCAAAACTTTTTTCCCCTTTCCAACACACCTGTTCCCCTTTCCAACAGCATCTGTCCTTTTTCAACTCATTTTGGGATATGACCAAAAGTGCAACTGTGCAGGGACACCGTACTCAACGCCATCTCAGCACAGCAGCCATCCCTCGGTCCCTCCGATGTGGACAAGTAAAAGACCATTTCCTCCTATCCATGACAAAGCGTTGAGATTCACTCTGTGCAGCACTGGTGTTTAGTGGACAAGTAGATCTAAGATTGCGTACCACATTCTGCAGATACTCCTGTATACGTGCGTCTATTTCTATGGCAGGAATTAGTTCGCCAAATTTTGTCTTGTACCGGGGATCTAACAGTGTGGCAACCCAGTATTCAGGATTAGTTCAAATTCATACAATCCGAGGGTCATGTAGGTAGTGCAGCAAGAAGGCGCTCATGTGTCTTGTGCATCCAGGAGGACCAAGTCCTTGGTGTGTTGGTGGCAGAGAGGTGAGAATCGTGCATCCTTCCTCTGCCCTCTCCCCCCAACCTCGCACAACCGAAATGTGAGCAAGCTCTCACTCATCTGCTGAGTCTTCCATGCCCATCGCCAGTTCGTCCTCCATTTCTTCATGGGCTCCTGCACTTTCATCAACACTTTTTGCTGATACTATGCGCCCTTGTTAATCCCTCTCCCTCACCATGACTGCCGCATAGGTGCCGCTGACCATCTGGACCTCGTAGATCTTGTTATCCCTTCCGCATATGACTCCTCCTGTACTTCCTCCCCTTCCTCTTGTCCCAACACCTGACTCCGAATAATAATTACAGTGTGCTCCATCATGTAGATGACCAGAATTGTCACGCTGAGAATGACATTGCCAGTGCTAAACATCTTCGTCGACATTTCAAAACTGTGTAGCAGGGTGCATAGGTCCTTGATCTGACACCACTCCAGCAGCGTGATCTGCACCACCTCTGGATCAAGTTATCCCAGGCTATATGTCTTACCGTATTTCAGCAGGGCTCTGCGGTGCTGCCACACACGCTGCAACATGTGCAGATTCCAATTCCTGCGTGTCGAAACATCGCATTTACGGCGTTTAACTGCCAGACCCTAAGACTTCCGGAGTGATGAAAGTTGTTTAGCTGCTGTGTGCGCACGATGGAAGTGAGCACATAACGAGCGTGCCCACTGCACAAGGCCATGTAGGCCGTGATGGTGTTTTAAAAATTGCTGGCGAATTCGGTTCAACACGTGAGCCCTAAAAGGCACGTGTGTCACATTGCCCTGAGGATGGCCCGCAGCCAGGTTTGCATCATTGCCGCACACGGCTGTTAAGTCACCAACGGAGTCCGCTCCGTCAATTTGTACTCCGGTCGCCAGGTGACAACGTGTTCCTTTCATGAATAGTGCTGATGATGGGAGAGTAGTCGATGCCAGCGGCGCAGGTGGATGCAGGTTATGCTCACCCACTGGGCTGCATTACCTTGACAGATGCAGAATCTCTGGCTGAATGTAGCTGGTGGGTATCTCACAGATGAAATACCATCATTCAGCTACAACCAATGGGAAGACACCACACCCTTTTTTATGCCCATCCTGTCTGCAGACCACTGCCAGACATAGCTATGAACCTCTGGTTAATTTTACCCCCAGTTCAGTTTTATGATTTTGTGTGCTTGTTACCTGACTACTTTTCCTGCTTGCTGTTTATGTACCTTGTTGGCCGATACGCATTTCACCTCTGCTTGTTTTCTGATTCTTTCCTGGCCGTCCCATTCTGTTCCTGTTCCTCAATTAATGTTTTGACCCTGCCTGACTACTATTCTCTGTAATAGCGGTGTGACTCACATTTCCCATACATTTCAAAGTAAAACTTTGACCGCCTGATGGCATTGAGCTCTGCTGCCAGCATAGTAAGGAGGTGTGTGGTAGTCCTTGTGCGCAGTTGCAAGGAAGGGTGGCCTGACCACACAGGGTTTGCGCCAAGGTAGAGGACCCACACGAGGTTGAAGAGGCAGAAGCAGTGTATTAACTTCTACATACAGAACAAGGATTGAAACAACTCGTGGGGACGGCAAGACTTGTACAGCAGACCCTTCTCCATCTCTCACCATAGTTTGCCAGTGCCCAGTCAGTGACATGTAAT
The DNA here is from genome assembly GCF_048569485.1 of Anomaloglossus baeobatrachus. Lineage (NCBI taxonomy): Eukaryota > Metazoa > Chordata > Amphibia > Anura > Aromobatidae > Anomaloglossus > Anomaloglossus baeobatrachus. Next base: position 812,806,351 of record NC_134353.1, on the reverse strand, counting down.
GACCCTGTCTATGCTTACTGGTCCAAGTATCTGTGTTGAAATGCACCCTGTCGCACACAGATTTTCTCAAGGAAGTGGTGATGTTGTGTGCGACATGCTGGTGTAGCGCGGGCATGCTTTTCTTGGAGAAGCAGTGGTGATTGGGCATCTGGTACTGGGGCACAGCGACAGACATAAGGTCTGTAAAATCCTGTGTGTCCACTACGCGTAAAGGCAGCATTTCGGTAGCCAACAGCTTACAGAGGGATAGAGTCAACCACTTAGCTTTGTCATGGGTCGCAGTAAGTGGCCTTTTATTTGACCACATCTGAGGGACAGAGATCTGGCTGCTGTCTGTAGACGGTGTTGAGTAGGGTGTCCCTGGAAAAATGCAGGTTTGTGAGAAAAGTGCAGGCGGAGACATGATGTTGCCTTCATCTTGCCTTCAGATCTGTTCATCTTGTATCATTTTTAAAAAACACAGCAAGCAAGGGTTACTCCAAGCGGAGTCTACCTTTTTTCCCCAAATTGGGCACACAGACACCCCATCAGTGGCAGGACTTGTGCCCTAGTTGCAAACAGGATGTTTTGATTTGCATCAAGCACATTCCAAATCCACAAGCATTTACTCTCCCCAGGATGACACAGGGGTAGTAAATTCCTTCTGGATCCATGACTTGTTCATTTTGATGAACGTCAGTCTGTCCACATTGTCACTGGACAGACGCGTGCGCTTATCTGTCAGCACACACCCAGCAGCACTGAAGACACGTTCAGAGACAACGCTGGCAGCTGGACACGACAAAATCTTCAAGGCGTAACTGGAGAGCTCTTGACATTTTTCTAGATTTGAAGCACAAAAGGAGCAAGGCTCCATTTGCAAAGTCATTGCATCGATGTTCATTTGGAGATACTCCTGTATCATCCTCTCCATCCGTTGACTATGTGACACACTTGATGTCTCTGGTGGCCTTGCAAAGGAGGGTCTAAAAAAATTATGAAAAGATTCCATAAAATTGCTGTTACCAGCACCAGATACGGTCCTACTGGTACGGGTAGACTGTTGAAGATGACGAGGCCGTCCCATGTTTGTCAAGTTACAACTGGGAGAATCACTCCCTTCACCTGCACGGTTGTTTGGTGGAAAAGCCGAGCTAAGATCGAGTAACAGCTTCTGCTGATACTCCTGCATACGTGCGTCCCTTTCTATGGGTGGAATTATGTCACAAAATTTGGACTTGTCCCGGGGATCTAATAGTGTGGCAAGCCAGTAGTCATCATCACTTCTAATTTTGACAATACGAGGGTCATGTTGGAGGTAGTGCAACAAGAAGGCACTCATGTGTCTTGCGCAGCCATGCGGACCAAGTCCACGCTGTGTTTGTGGCATAGAGGTGCTAACCGTTCTTTCTTCCTCTGTCATCTCCCCCCAACCTCTTTCAACTTAAATTTGACCAAGGTCCCCCTCATCAGCTGAGTCTTCCATGTCCATGGACAGTTCGTCCTCCATATCTTCATGTCCTCCTGCACCTTCCTCAACATCTCGCCTGCTACCATGCGCCCTTGTTGATCCCTGTCCCCCATGGTCCCATGCCTGCCGCGTTGGTGATGATGAACGTCTGGACCTTGGTGATGTTGTTGTGTCTTGCGCATATGAATCCTCCTGTAGTTCCTCCCCTTCCTGTTGTCCCACCCCCTGACTCCGAATAGTGTTTAGCGTGTGCTCCAGCATGTAAATGACTGTAATCGTCATGCTGATAATGGCATTGTCAGCGCTAAACATATTCGTCGCCATGTCGAAACTGTGCAGAAGGGTGCATAGGTCCGTGATCTGAGATCACTCCATCAGGGTGATCTGCCCCACCTCTGCATCTCGTTGGCCCAGGCTATACGTCATGACGTATTGCACCAGGGCTCTGCGGTGCTGCCACAGTCGCTGTAACATGTGGAGAGTTGAATTCCAGCGTGTCGCCACATCGCATTTCAGGCGATGAACCGGCAGGCCGAAAGACTTCTGGAGCGATGCAAGTCGCTCAGCTGCGGCGCTTGAACGGCGGAAGTGAGCACTGCAGACAGTTTCCGTGCCCTGGTCAGAAGGCCATCTAGGCCGGGATAGTGTGTTAAAAATTGCTGGACAACAAGGTTCAACACGTGAGCCATACAAGGCACGTGTGTCACCTTGCCCAGGCGAAGGGCCGCACCCAGGTTTGCAGCATTGTCGCACACGGCCTTACCAGGCTGCAGGTTGAGTGGAGACAACCATTTATTAAACTCGGACCGCAGAGCTGACCACAACTCCTCAGCTGTGTGACTCTTATTCCCAAGACATGTCAAGCTAAAGACCGCCTGATGCCGTTGCGCTCTGCTGCCAGCATAGTAATGAGGGGTGCGTGATTCCTTCTGCGCAGTGAGAACGCTGGTGGCCTGACCAGGCAGGCTTGGGGCGGAGGTGGAGGACCCAGATGAGGTGGAGGATGCAGAAGCAGTGGCGGAACTTGGACAGACAGAGGATTGACACACAAGTCGTGGGGACGGCAAGACTTGTGCAGCAGACCCTTCACCATCTATCACCATAGTTACCCAGTGCCCAGTCAGCGACATGTAACGTCCCTGTCCATGCTTACTGGTCCAAGTATCGGTGCTGAAATTCACCCATTCACACACAGAGTTTCTCAAGGAAGCGGTGATATTGTGTGCGACATGCTGGTGTAGCGCGGGCACACCTTTCTTAGAGAAGTAGTGGCGAATAGGCATCTGGTACTGGGGCACAGCGACAGATATAAGGTCTCTAAAATCCTGTGTGTCCACTAGGCGGAAAGGCAGCATTTCTGTAGCCAACAGCTTACAGAGGGATAGAGTCAACCTCTTCGCTTTGTCATGGGTCGAAGGAAGTGGCCTTTTATTTGACCACATCTGAGGGACAGAGATCTGGCTGCTGTGTGTAGACGGTGTTGAGTAGGGTGTCCCTGGAAAAATGCAGCTTTGGGAGGAAAGTGCAGGCGGAGACATGATGTTGCCTTCATCCAAAGTTGGTGCTATCGATGTCTGAGAGAGCTGTACACACTCACTTGTTTCCCCTTCCAAACCAACTGACGACCTACCAAGCAAACTGCCTGTTGCGGTTACAGTCGTGGAAGTTGTGGGTGGAAAAACAGGTGTGACAGCTGTCCCCACAGTCCTAGAAGATGACGAGCGCGCGGATGCCCTGGAAGGGGCAGGCGGTGGATGGTTGGCTCCACTAGGCCGCATTGCAGCACGGTGAGCTTCCCACCAGGCCATATGATATTTATTCATGTGACGATTCATGGAAGAAGTTGTCAAACTGCTGAGGTTTTGACCTCTACTAAGATAACCATGGCAAATGTTACAGATCACATAATTTGGCCGATCTTTTTTTATGTCAAAAAAGGACCAGGCTAGGCAAGGCTTAGAGGCCATGCGACCTGTTGATCCACCCCGAATAATGCTCAGAGGCAGAGTGGTGGCTGAGGATGCAGTTGTAGACGTGCTACCAGTGCTCCGACTGTGTCCAGGAAGGCGCCAGGTTACTTCGACGTCGGTTGCATCCTCCTCCACCGCCTCTATTGACCTCCTCGAGTGTCTGACTGTGGGTTGACAGTAGGTGGGATCTAGAACTTCATCATCAATTGTTGTGTTTGCACTCCCCTCCCCCTCAGACCGAGTTTCTTCTTGCCCTGACCGAATATTTAAGTTGTCATCCCAATCGGGTATCTGCGTCTCATCTTCATCAGTATGTTCCTCATTGCCTATAACCACAGTTGTTGGAAAGGCAGCATTTTGGTAGCCAACAGTTTGCATTTTATGAAAGTCAACCTCCAAGCCATGTCATGCCCTTCTAAAAGCATGTATAACACAGCGAGGGGACTCCAACCACAGTCTCCCTCGTTGCCACTCACTGGGCCACACACACCCCACTTGACTGGCATCGGTTGAGCCCCCTTTTGAAAAAGAAAAAGATGCTTTGCATGAAGCACTCTCAAAAATACGCGTGCCTTTCCCGTACCCTGGCTGACCCCGGGGAAGAAAAGTCCTCTGAGAGCCATGACTTGTTCATCTTGGTTCTTTTAGAAACACAGCGAGGGGACTCCAACCACAGTCTCCCTCGTTGCCACTCACTGGGCCACACACACCCCACTTGACTGGCATCGGTTGAGCCCCCTTTTGAAAAAGAAAAAGATGCTTTGCATAAAGCACTCTCAAAAATACGCGTGCCTTTCCCGTCCCCTGGCTGACCCCGGGGAAGAAAAGTCCTCTGAGAGCCATGACTTGTTCATCTTGGTTCTTTTAGAAACACAGCGAGGGGACTCCAACCACAGTCTCCCTCATTGCCACTCACTGGGCCACACACACCCCACTTGACTGGCATCGGTTGAGCCCCCTTTTGAAAAAGAAAAAGATGCTTTGCATGAAGCACTCTCAAAAATACGCGTGCCTTTCCCGTCCCCTGGCTGACCCCGGGGAAGAAAAGTCCTCTGAGAGCCATGACTTGTTCATCTTGGTTCTTTTAGAAACACAGCGAGGGGACTCCAACCACAGTCTCCCTCGTTGCCACTCACTGGGCCACACACACCCCACTTGACTGGCATCGGTTGAGCCCCCTTTTGAAAAAGAAAAAGATGCTTTGCATGAAGCACTCTCAAAAATACGCGTGCCTTTCCCGTCCCCTGGCTGACCCCGGGGAAGAAAAGTCCTCTGAGAGCCATGACTTGTTCATCTTGGTTCTTTTAGAAACACAGCGAGGGGACTCCAACCACAGTCTCCCTCGTTGCCACTCACTGGGCCACACACACCCCACTTGACTGGCATCGGTTGAGCCCCCTTTTGAAAAAGAAAAAGATGCTTTGCATGAAGCACTCTCAAAAATACGCGTGCCTTTCCCGTCCCCTGGCTGACCCCGGGGAAGAAAAGTCCTCTGAGAGCCATGACTTGTTCATCTTGGTTCTTTTAGAAACACAGCGAGGGGACTCCAACCACAGTCTCCCTCGTTGCCACTCACTGGGCCACACACACCCCACTTGACTGGCATCGGTTGAGCCCCCTTTTGAAAAAGAAAAAGATGCTTTGCATGAAGCACTCTCAAAAATACGCGTGCCTTTCCCGTCCCCTGGCTGACCCCGGGGAAGAAAAGTCCTCTGAGAGCCATGACTTGTTCATCTTGGTTCTTTTAGAAACACAGCGAGGGGACTCCAACCACAGTCTCCCTCGTTGCCACTCACTGGGCCACACACACCCCACTTGACTGGCATCGGTTGAGCCCCCTTTTGAAAAAGAAAAAGATGCTTTGCATGAAGCACTCTCAAAAATACGCGTGCCTTTCCCGTCCCCTGGCTGACCCCGGGGAAGAAAAGTCCTCTGAGAGCCATGACTTGTTCATCTTGGTTCTTTTAGAAACACAGCGAGGGGACTCCAACCACAGTCTCCCTCGTTGCCACTCACTGGGCCACACACACCCCATTTGACTGGCATCGGTTGAGCCCCCTTTTGAAAAAGAAAAAGATGCTTTGCATGAAGCACTCTCAAAAATACGCGTGCCTTTCCCGTCCCCTGGCTGACCCCGGGGAAGAAAAGTCCTCTGAGAGCCATGACTTGTTCATCTTGGTTCTTTTAGAAACACAGCGAGGGGACTCCAACCACAGTCTCCCTCGTTGCCACTCACTGGGCCACACACACCCCACTTGACTGGCATCGGTTGAGCCCCCTTTTGAAAAAGAAAAAGATGCTTTGCATGAAGCACTCTCAAAAATACGCGTGCCTTTCCCGTCCCCTGGCTGACCCCGGGGAAGAAAAGTCCTCTGAGAGCCATGACTTGTTCATCTTGGTTCTTTTAGAAACACAGCGAGGGGACTCCAACCACAGTCTCCCTCGTTGCCACTCACTGGGCCACACACACCCCACTTGACTGGCATCGGTTGAGCCCCCTTTTGAAAAAGAAAAAGATGCTTTGCATGAAGCACTCTCAAAAATACGCGTGCCTTTCCCGTCCCCTGGCTGACCCCGGGGAAGAAAAGTCCTCTGAGAGCCATGACTTGTTCATCTTGGTTCTTTTAGAAACACAGCGAGGGGACTCCAACCACAGTCTCCCTCGTTGCCACTCACTGGGCCACACACACCCCACTTGACTGGCATCGGTTGAGCCCCCTTTTGAAAAAGAAAAAGATGCTTTGCATGAAGCACTCTCAAAAATACGCGTGCCTTTCCCGTCCCCTGGCTGACCCCGGGGAAGAAAAGTCCTCTGAGAGCCATGACTTGTTCATCTTGGTTCTTTTAGAAACACAGCGAGGGGACTCCAACCACAGTCTCCCTCGTTGCCACTCACTGGGCCACACACACCCCACTTGACTGGCATCGGTTGAGCCCCCTTTTGAAAAAGAAAAAGATGCTTTGCATGAAGCACTCTCAAAAATACGCGTGCCTTTCCCGTCCCCTGGCTGACCCCGGGGAAGAAAAGTCCTCTGAGAGCCATGTCCACATTGTCAGTGGACAGACACGTGTGCTTATCTGCCAGCAGACCCACAGCAGCACTGAAGACAGGTTCCGAGAGAACGCTGGCTGCAGGACACGACAAGATCCCCAAGACGTACGTGGCGAGCTCAGGCAATTTATCAAGATTGGAAGCCAAGAATGAGCAGGGCTCAAGTTGCACAATAATGGCATGTTTCCTTGCATATACTCATATATCTGTGTGTCCTCCTCTTTTTCCTTGTCCAGCTCTTTTGTTTTCGCATGAGTATATGTCCTTGTCACTTTCCCATGTGTTGTGAGTTGTTTGTGACCTTTTGGACACCTTTGAGGGTGTTTTCTAGGTGTTTTTCTGTGTTTGTGATTGCCTGCCATTGTTTCCTATGCAGTTCGAGTTCGGTTCGTCGAACGTTCGACGAACCGAACTCGAACGGGAGGTCCGTTCGGCGAACCAACCTCGAGCCGAACCGCGACCGGTTCGCTCATCTCTAATAAAGATATATATCCCACAATTATATAATTGTGTGATATATATCTTTATCAACATTGACTGTTCTGGAACGCAGGTTGTTAGTCGTTCCCGAGGCAGCACACATCGCTACGTGTGACACCCCGTGAATGACGAACAACAGCATACCTGTTACGAATCGGCGCCGCCATAGCCGCAAACAGCCTGCTGCAGTTCCTATTGCGCCCAGGCGCCGGCTGACGTTTTTGGCCGTGCCTTCGGTCGTCCAGCTGGCTGCTTCTTCCTCCACGTCTAAGTGTGGAGAGGCGGCTAGTGCACATGCATGCCCCGATTTACCCCAGCCAGAGTCTAAGTCCAGTGTTTCGTCTAGTGAGCATGCTCAGCCTGATAGTGCCATTTCTGAGGCTAAGTCCTCGGTTCAGGCTACTGACCATGCTCCTACACTTAGTGCGAAAAGCCTCTTTGCACAGGTACTTGGACATCGTACCGTGTGTAAGTCCTGTGTTGTGCCTACTGAGCATGCTCAGGCAGATAGTCTGATTTCCGAGACTGTTGTTCAGGCTACTGAGCATGCTCAGGCACTTAGTGCATTCGAGGCTAGGTCCAGTAAGGACTTCACTGAGTATGTCCGTGAGGTTGTAAGTCCTGATAGGGCAGAGGGTGTCAGGTGTCCTGATGATGTGGCCACTCCGGACTGGCTCGCAGAGGCCCGCCCCTATGATCTGGCACCTCACCATTGGTCGTCAGACAATGACTGGTGAAGTGTTTGGGGCGTGGGTGCCATGAGGTCATCAATGACATGGCGGTTCCAGATAGGCCGCTTGTGACGTCACTGATGACATGGCACTCTGCTATTGGACTTTGGTGGTTCCACCCTGGGTTTGAGGCGGACCCAGGTTATAAAAGGGGCTGGAGACAACATGGAGGCGCGCAGTCATCACTTAGAGTTCATGGTGGCATAAGCTTTGTTGGAAGCGGTAGGTATGGCTAGGCGAACGGTGCCTGTCACGACAATATTCGTGGCTCAGCACATCAGGGTCAGGCGCCGTGCTTCCTTTCTGCCGTTCCAGTTGTGCTATAGCAGTTCAGTGGTGTTAACTGGACTGTGGCTGCTGCGTTACTTGTCTGTTTGTGCCTCCTATGCACACGGACAGCATACTTGCTGCGTCACCTGTCCAAAAGTGTCCTCTACACACGGACAGCGTACCTGCTGAGCCATCGGTCCAGTTGTGCCCTCTATGCGCACGGACAGCATATTCCAGAACCCCTGTGGAGTTAACAGGGTGTTTCTGGATTGGGTTTGTGAACCCTATTTCCCTCCTCGGCTTCCCAGTCAAATGCTACTGGTGTGACTACCTGGTCTGACGTGTCCTTCACACATGTGACCAGTCGAGTGGTGACCAGAAACGCTAATCAGAGGACCGCTCAGCCAGACGTGTCTTACACACGTGGCCGACAGGGCGCTGTCGCAGCGGTCTTCTCGGTCAACGCTACCTGGTCACCACCCGGCCTGACGTGTTCCCTTCACACGTGGTTGGAGTAGCGCCCGCTCCACCGAAACGCTAACTGGATTGTCGTCCGGTCTGATGTGTCCTTACACACGTGACCGGTTCCCATGTTTCCTGGGTTATCTCTGAATCATCAGCTCTTTAGTCTCCGCCTAACCCACAGGGTGCCAGCAGCTCCATTACTATCCGGAGCACGGTGGGCCCCGACTGGCAATTGGGATAAATACCCCCTGGTCCCAATCTGTCCGTTCCCCCATAATAGTACCTGCATCCTCTGGCAATGAGGTGGGAGTGACCTTCATGCGGCTGCCCTCCGCCCCTCTACTTCTATTGGTTGCCTACTGTGTGACGACACTGTAACGCCACACAAACCGCCCCCTTACCTTAGAAAAGAGGTTGTTCGCCGGCCACAGCGACGTCGTTAGGCAGGTAAGTATGTGTGATGCGCACTACCGATTTTGTCCGCCATAGACAGTTATTTGCCTGTGACGCACAAACGACATGGGCGGGTGCGATCGCTAGCGACATCGCTAGCGATGTCGTATCGTGTAAAGCAGCCTTTACCCTAGTACTGGCTATGCACTTAATGCAACGACTGACTAGAATTCCAATGGAGGGTTGTACATGCAGAACAAGACACAGAGCAGGGACTATGACTGCATTTGTTGTCAATTATAAAAAGATTCAGACTTCTACCCTGGTAGGGTGCTCATTGCAAGAACTATCTAGAATTCCAAGGAGGGATTGTACATGCAGCAAGTTACAGAAAGGACGGCCTGAAACTATATTTTGTCTCAATTCTAAAAAGATTCAGACTCCTACCCTTGTACACCCTTTGTGGTCATTGCAAAGACTATGTAGAGTTCCAAAGAGGGATTGTACATGCAGCAAGAGATTTTGTATAATTTGTTTCTAAAAAGATTCAGATTCCTACTCTGGTAGAGTCTATGCAGTCATTGCAAGGCTATCTAGTATTCAAAGGAGGGGTACATGCAGCAAAAGATGGAGAGGAGAGACTGATTAAATTCAGGGATAAATTTAAAAACATTATCTGCCATCCAAATCACAACCTTTTGGCACTGTTCGGACTTCAGTAGTATTGTCTCACCCCCCCCCTGCCAAGTGGGACAGCAAGATAGGTCTCGCAGATGAGCATTTTTGTACTGCTCATGCAACATGCACAGTTTCACGTGCACCACGATCTCGATCTGTGTGTGCCACCAGCAGCTCATCCACTTTCCCATGCCTTATGGCATGGCTGGCGCACATTAAATTACAGAGGCAGCTAGCATCAGTATTAATAGGTAATATAATTTATTATATGGAGGCATTAAAACTAATATTTCTGTTTAAAGTTGCAGCAGCAAAGACTGTAAGGAAAGAAAACTTGAGTATACACAGTGGCGTAACTAGAGTTTGATGGGCCCTGGTGCAAAATTTGGACCGGGGCCCCCCTCCACGTACACCGACACTTAGGGTATGGGATAATGACACTGACACTTGGGGTACAGAATAATGATGCTGACACTTGGCTTTTACCCTCCGCACCCAGGATTCCCATGATCTGAAATCCCTCTATCAGTACAAAGCTTTCCCATGCTCTGCTATACATCTTTCCCTCAGCACGCAGCTTTCCCATAACAGAGCATGGGAAAGCTGGGTGCTGAGAGATGTACAGCAGAGCATGGGAAAGCTGGGTGATGAGGGAAAGAGCCTTTTTCCCTCAGCACAAAACATTCCCATCCCCTGATTGTATCTTTGTCCCCCCTAGTATATAGATATCTAAATACAATAATGGCCCCCACATAGCCTTCCGTATAATATAAAGGGTCCCACATAACCCGTCATATATTATAATGCACCCCCATAGTTCTCCATGTATTATAATTCACCCCATAGTTCTCCATATATTATACTGCACCACATAGTCCTCCATGTTTTATAACGTACCCCCATAGTCCATGTATAAGGTAGCCCTCCAATTATTATAATGAATTTCTCATAGTTCTCCATGTATTCTAATTCACCCCATAGTGCTTCATATATTATACTGCACCACAGTCCTCCATGTTTTATAACGCACCCCCATAGTCCATGTATAAGGTAGCCTCCATATGCCTCCATATATTATAATATAGCCCCCATAGTCCTATATGTATTATAATGCAGCGTCATAAATCATTATATTGTATTATGCAGCCCCATGCTCCTCCATGTATAATTCACCCCTATAGTCCATGTATAAGGTGTCCTTAATTTTGTATTATGCAGCCCCATAGACCTCCATGTATCATGCAGCCAGGCCCCTCCAGGCCTCCATGTATCATGCAGCCAGCAAAATAAAAAAACAAGTACCTCTCTTCTCCTTCCGACCCCTGCAACCGCGATAGTTACACCCCTGCCCCCATATGTCACACACCCTGCTCCCCATACAGCCTGCACCCCCATATCATACACACTACACCCCCACATCTCACACACCCTGCTCCCCATACAGCCTGCACCCCCCAGATCACACACACTACACCCCCATATGTCACTCACCCTGCTCCCAATACAGCCTGCACCCCCATATCACACACACTACACCCCCATATGTCACACACCCTGCTCCCCATACAACCTGCACCCCCATATCTCACACACCCTGCTTCCCATACAGCCTGCACCCCCCAGATCACACACACTACACCCCCATATCTCACACACCCTGCTCCCCATACAACCTGCACCCCCATATCTCACATACCCTGCTTCCCATACAGCCTGCACCCCCCCAGATCACACACACTACACCCCCATGTCACACACCCTGTTCCCCATACAGCATGCACCCCCATATCGTAAACAATACTCCCCCATATGTCACACACCCTGCTCCCCATACAGCCTGCACCCCCATATCATACACACTACACCCCCATATCTCACACACCCTGCTCCCCATACAGCCTGCACCCCCCAGATCACACACACTACAGCCCCATATGTCACACACCCTGCTCCCCATACACCCTGCACCCCCATATCATACACACTACACCCCCACATCTCACACACCCTGCTTCCCATACAGCCTGCACCCCCCAGATCACACTCACACACCCTGCTCCCCATACAACCTGCACCCCCATATCTCACACACCCTGCTTCCCATACAGCCTGCACCCCCCAGATCACACACTACACCCCCATATGTCACACACCCTGCTCCCCATACAGCCTACACCCCCATATCACACACACTACACCCCCATATGTCACACACCCTGCTCCCCATACAACCTGCACCCCCATATCTCACACACCCTGCTCCCCATACAACCTGCACCCCCATATCTCACACACCCTGCTCCCCATACAGCCTGCAGCCCCCACATCACACACACTACACCCCCATATGTCACACACCCTGCTCACCATACAGCCTGCACCCCCATATCACACACACACTACACCCTCATATCTCACACACCCTGCCCACATATCTCACCCTGCTGTACTCCAACTTACCCCTCTCAAACACTCTGCACCCCTTCACATCCTTCTGTCACAGTCTGCACCCCTCATATGCCACTCACCCTGCAGCCCCCACCCCCTCATGTCCTCTCTTTTCTTATTACCAGTCATCATGTGTCCAAATCTCCGTCAGGATTCAGTATGTCCTGCTTTCTGCCCGGCATCCTGTGTCTCCTCCCACACAGTCACATGGGCGTGACATCATGGCAGGTCCTGCAGGATGGATTATTCCATCTGCTGTGCAGCTCAGAAACGGCTGGTGGCCTCTCCAGGTCAGGGGCCCCTCTATTGATGCTGGGCTCCCCTGACTCACAGGCCGGCCCCCTGACGGTCGCATTGTCGTCCACTACACAGCGGCACTACATATAGGGGCCCGGCAGCCGGCTCTGCAGAGCGGCTGCCGGGCCCCTATAACCCTGCGGGCCCGGTCACAGTGGCGACCTCTGTGACCGCAGTCGTTGCGCCCCTGAGTATGCATGCTGATAATGGTAAACTATCCCCTTTTTTAACAGATGGCCCTACAGTAATAAAAGCTATACACTAAGTGCAAAGCTTCAAAAAATGAGAATCAGGCACTGGGATAAATCTTGGAGGAGACGGAGACGAGGACCTCTCAAAAACATTTTTTTTTTAATTTTAAAACACTCTTAATTCATGACTCTCAAAGTGGTAAAGGATCTATAGACAGTGTGAGGTATAGACAAATGGCCATGAGGTATGGCAAAACAGCCAGCAATAGATGTACAGGAGACACTCTGATTCCAGTTTTGGATCAATTTTGAAAACACTTTTAATTCATGACTCTCAAAGTGGTAAAAGATCTGCAGATAGTGTATGCTCTTGCCAAAATAGCCAGGAGACATTGCAATAGAGGAAGCAACAGGAGTACAGGAGACACTTTTAGTCAAGTTTTGTATCAATTTTAAAAACACTCAATTTATGACTTTGAAAGTGGTAAACGATCCATCTAAGGTTATGGGACACGTGCTTGATTGTGTAAGGTGGAGTCAGCAGACTGGGAGAAATAGTGAGGGCTGGGAATCAAGTACAGAGTGTTGACTGCTGCCATGAGGTTGCGGAGACTCTCATTGTCCACAACTAAAAGCTAACATTTGCAGGGAAAGCAGTATGGAAATGTGGCCATTTAATGTTTTGGCCTGTGGGTGGGTGGCTGCGTATTACCACTTGTATTCCAAGGCCAGGGTTAGAGAGAGCGGGACACTGTGCTGGAACTAGGAATAATACATGGTTCCTTATAGTGTTTGCAAATGAGCAATGATAGATTCAGGCTGGGAGGCATCCTCACCTGCGTCCTGGACAGGGAAGTGACCAACACGTAGCACAGGGGATGAAGCAGTAGGAGTACCTGCAATCAATGATTGAGGACCCAAGTGTTAGGCCCACATAGCTAACAAGAGGCATGGCAATACAGCCAGCAGCAGACATACAGGAGACACCATGATTCCAAGTTTGGATCAAATTTGAAAACACTTTAATTCATAACTGTCAAAGTGGTAAAGGATCTGCAGACAGTGAGAGGCCTAGCCAAAATGACTATGAGGCACGCGCTTGCTTGTGTAATGTGGGGATGGCACATCGCGAGAAATAGTGAGGGCTGGGGACTGAATACTGAGTAACAGCCACCACCATGTCGTTGTGGGCAGCCTCATTATAGACAAGCCTAAAAGCCAACATTTGTAGGAAAGCAGTCTGGAAATGTGGCCATTTAGTGTTTTGACCTGTGGTGGATGGCTGCATATTACCACTTGTGTTCCAAGACCTGGGGAAGAGACAGCTGGACACTGCACTGGGACAAGGAAGTATACGTGGTTCCTGATAATGTTTGCAAATGTGCAATGATAGTTTCAGCATTGGAGGCATACACACCTGCATCCTAGTCCTGGAATTGACCAGCACATAGCACAGGGAAAGAAGCAGTGGGGTCACCTGCAGACTAGTCATCCACATGAGGCTGGAAAGGAGGATGGAGGAGGTGCCAGACCGAGAGCAACGACGCCCATAAGTCCGGAACGGCCCCCTAGCTGAGTATAATAAAGGTCTTTTTTACGCTCTACAGAGCAGCTTTGCACTTATATTCAGTATTCTAGAATGCTGCAAATAAGGACTCACTGGTGGTGGCCGCAGCTAATAAGGTGAAAACCTGGTAACAGATTCCCTTTAATTCATTACACTCAAAGCTGTAAAAGATCTGCAGGAAGTGCAAGGCCTAGCCAAAATGGCCAGTAGACATGGCAGTAATGCCACCAACAGTCATACAGAAGACACTATGATTTCAGTTTTGCTTCAATTTTGAAACCACTCCTAATTCATTACTCTCAAAGTGGCAAAGGATCTGTAGGCTGTGTGAAGCCTAGCCAAAATGGCCAGGAGACATGACAATACAGCCAGCAACAGATAGACTGGAGACACTCTGATTTACGTTTTGGATCACTTTTGACTGAACTCTTAATTCATGACTCTCAAAGTGGGAAAGGATATGCAGGTACTGCAAGGCCTAACCAAAATGCTGAGGATGTACAGGAGACAATATCATTCCACTTTTGGATCTATGTTGAAAACCTTCTTAATTCATGACTCTGAAAGTTTTAAATGATCTGCAGACAGTGCGATGCCTAGCTAAAATTACTATGAGGCACAGGTGATGTTATGGGACACGTGCTTGCTTGAGTAAGGCAGGGACGCCAGATCGGGTGGAATAATGCGGGCAGGACTGAGTACTGTGGGACAGCTGTGCCGCCCCTGCAGCAGTCGAACCACTCGGATCCAGGGGTGATTATTCATGGCTCAAGGGTCTCCGGACCCGGGGGCTAGGGGCCACACTCGAATGAAGAGGGGGTATTTACAGGGGAGATATAGTTCGTGACGCCACCCATGGTGTAGGGTAATTGGGAGTACCACCGCTGCCATTGGGAGTATCCGGGGTGATGGAGTGGGGCAGCTAGAGTGTTGTCGCCCTCTACAGGTAGGGGAAGGCCCCGGGACTTGGTGGGACGCCGTGCGATGCAGGGGTCACTCAGGTTCTCACTCAGTCAATAAGTAGACGCTTACAACCGGGTAAACCAAATCTTGGGGTATCGCTGCCGCTTGAGGGGAGCACATCCGGGTCACGTCCCCTAACTATAGTTAGTTCTATTCAGTTTATTGTATTTGTCATTTGACCCTCTTTCGGGACTTCAGGGGGGAGCTCGAAATTTCTGGGACTTCTAGTGTTAAGGTGACACCCATTTTGTTGGTTTTTATAGACTAGGTAACACAGAACAACAGTGAAAAGAAACAAAAGGATCAGAATTATAAGAAATCCTTCAACAGAGTCAAGGTTCATATATCTCCATTCATTCTGACAATCAAAACTACTATTCAGATTAATTAGGTACACATTCAATTCAGTTGCCATACAACAAGACAGTGGTATGTTCAGGATAAATTCTCATTCTTCTTTGTTGAAGGTTCCATTCTTAATTGTCATGTCTAAATTGTCTCTACAACTTATTTCTCCTACCATCAGTAGGTTGGTTATAATTTTTTCTCACAGCCTGACAAGGGTACCTCCTCAATCCTAGAGGGTATCTTTTGTCCTCAGAGTACTACCTTACTGGAAAGAATTCCTCTGTTATGAGTAGACACTCACACTTCCTTATCCTGTTAAAGATCTATTCTTCTCACCACCACATGTGAAAGAACACACCTAACTGGATCCCTTATCAATTAAAGACTTTAGTCACTTATTGGTCATTTAAAAATCATTCAGCCCCACATTCAAGGATCACCACCACATCCAAGGAACTTTATTGATCCTAGCATGCACTGAGGAAAAATATAAAAGAGTAATGTTTTGGCCAATGCAAGGCCTTTCTCAAGCCATTAAAAGGTGTACCTGACTGCCGGACTGTCTGACTGCTGTGTCCTACAGTCCATAGAAATATACACTGCACACAATTGGTTTTGCTTTGCAAGAAAAATATTTTTTTGTTATTAGGAGTAATCAGATTAATAATAATAATAATAATAATAATATTATTATAATAATAATAATAATAATAGTAATAAGATTTGAAGAACTGAAAACGATAATTGACCCAGAAGGTAGATATCTAATAGTTATCTGCAAACTAAATAACACGACATACACACTAGCCAACATATACGCTCCCAACAAGGGACAAATTACCTTCCTAAATAGAGTACTATCTTTAATTAGATCACACCAAAGGGGATCTCTTTTACTTTTTGGTGATTTTAACACCATACCTAACCCTAAATTCGACTCTTCCAACAAAGGCAGGGTACTGAATGTCACTCTTGATTCTCGGATGAACCGAGAGGAGCTATACGACATCTTTAGATGCCTAAATACAACCTCAGTAGAATATACTTATTATTCAAACCCCCACAGATCCTTTTCAAGAATTGACCTAGTCCTTTCTGACATCAATACTTTACAGAAAATTAAACAAATTACCATTCACCCTAGAGTGTGGTCAGACCACTCTCCCATCACATTTGAAATCCTCACCAATCATCACATAAATAAAACTTGGAGAGCTAACTCGTTTCTATTCGCCCACCCAGACCATAGCCTAAAAATACAAGATGATTTAAAAAATTATTTCAAATATAATGACATAGAAAATATCTCTATCACAACTCTGTGGCAAGCCCATAAGGCAGTCATCAGAGGAACCCTGATCCAACTTAACGCTAAGATTAATAAAATTAAACAAAAGAAAACTGAAGAGATTATAAATAAAATTAGAGAACTAGAAAATTCACAAGCAAATAGTCCATCAGATGACACACAAAAATAAATTTTAAAACTCAGACTAGATTTAAAAACCATTCTCTCAAACGAATACGAAAAATTCATACTGACCTCAAAATCCAATTTTTACCATCTCATGAATAAACCTTTGGGTTTTTTAGCCAGAAGAACAAGAATTCTGAGACCAAAATCTTATAGATAAGAGATAAGGACAACAAAATTTACAAAAATCCAAAAGACATTTCACTAAAATTCGAGGAATTTTTTAACAACCTATATAATTTAAAAAATAATAAACTAGAAGACAAACCCACTAAGGAAGACATCAATCAATTCCTTGACTCGATTAAGTTGACTCTCTGTCTAACGAAGATTTAAATTTTCTAAACACCCCATACAAAAACAGTGACATAATGTCTACAGTAAACTCTCTAAAACAAAATAAAGCACCAGGACCAGATGGAATTCCCAATGAGTACTACAAAAAGTTTGCTATAATTTTAACCCCATATTTAACCACCCTCATCAATGAACTATCACTAGGCTTAAAATTACCTGAGGAGATGCAAGAAGCCACTATATCAGTTTTGTATAAAGAAAAGGGAGACAGAGACCTCATTGGAAACTATAGACCCATTTCGCTCTTAAATTCTGACCTGAAAATATTGGCAAAAACCCTAGCCACCAGACTACAAAAAATAGTACCGAACCTTATACACAAAGAACAAGTGGGGTTCATTGCGAACAGAGGAGCAGAAGACGCTACCAGACGAATCCTAAACCTACTCACTCACTCAGGAGAAACTAAGACTCCCACAGTCTTTATCACAATTGATGCTGAGAAGGCATTTGACCGGGTTCAGTGGAACTACTTACTTCAAACTTTAAAAAAATGTGGCTTCAATGGGAGGGTATTAGACCTTATAAAATCATTCTATTCAAACCCGTCTGCAAGAATTTTAACAAATGGTCTCCTCTCGGGTAAAATCAACCTCTCGAATGGAACAAGGCAGGGGTGTCCTCTTTCCCCGTCATTGTTCGATCTTTTCATTGAGCCCTTGGCGGAGAAGATCAGGATGGACAGCCGGATTAGGGGCGTCCCTGCTAATAACAGACAATTTAAAGTGTCACTTTTCGCAGATGACATCCTACTCTCTCTAACGGATCCACTGAACTCGGTCAAACAGACCTTGGAAGTTTTTAAAGAGTTCTCAAGGGTGTCATTATATAGGGTTAATATGGATAAAACCCAGGCTATGCACCTCAATCTGGATCAGGATCTATTAAAAGTCCTACAATCGGAAATCAAATTTCAGTGGAATGTGGACAGCATATCTTATTTAGGAATCAAACTAACAAAAAACACAAAGGACTGCGCTATCCAGAATATTACTGACATTTATAATACCATCCAAAAAGATCTACAACATCTGTCCAAAGTAGAGCTTTCCTGGTTAGGAAAAATAAACACATACAAAATGCTGGAACTTCCCAAGCTACTTTATATATTCAGAACTATCCCATTACCAATCAAGAAGAAGCTTATACAAAAA
The DNA here is from genome assembly GCF_048569485.1 of Anomaloglossus baeobatrachus. Classification (NCBI taxonomy): domain Eukaryota; kingdom Metazoa; phylum Chordata; class Amphibia; order Anura; family Aromobatidae; genus Anomaloglossus; species Anomaloglossus baeobatrachus. Next base: position 812,788,063 of record NC_134353.1, on the reverse strand, counting down.
CTCCAAACTCAACTAACATCTTTTGTATTGGGTAAAACTAAACCTCGAGTAGCACAATCTACCCTAAACAAAAACAGAATCAATGGGGGGTTGGGGATGCCAAACATAATGGCCTACTATCAAGCAACGACTATTAAAAGCAGCCAGAAGTATTGGAACAGAGATGATAAACCTGCATGGGTGGGACTTGAAGATTCTTACTGTCCAAATATAGAAGTTGGAGACCTGGTGGTGGCCTACCTATGCGACTCTAAAAAGCGACTACCTAAGGAGGTCATCACCAGGAACTCAATAATAACATCGAGGAAATTTGGAGCCCAATCTAGAAAAATACACGGCACCGAATTAATAGGTTGGATGAAGATCGAAAAGCTCTCTGCATTCTCACCAAGATTAAAGCTCAACGACTGGAAATCCAAGGGAATATGCTTAATCTCAGACATACTCGATAACGATAAGCTGAAACCCTACCAAGACTTAGCAAAAGAATTCAAACTAACAAAGTCAAATAAGAAAACTTGGAAGATAATAGAAAAAATATTCATGAAACCTAGCACCACCCTCCACCTTCCAAGTAACATCACAGCTCTCTTAAAGAATCCACATAATCAAAACACTTGGAAAACCAAATATATCTACCAAATTTATAACGAAGACACAAATCTCCTTAACTTAAAACACTTGGAAAAGTGGAAAATCGAGTTAAAAATCCCAGAAAATCAATTTGAAGAAAGATTTCAAAAGTCATTGGCCACAGTCTACAAAAATATACCTTGCGTTGCTCTTATAGAAACCAATTATAAGATAATAACCTGGTATTACACACCCCTTAAATTGCATTTAATTAACCCAGATACTTCAAACAAATGCTGGCGAAACTGTTTAAATTCAGGCAACATAACTCACATATTTTGGTCGTGTCCAAAAATTAAGAAATTCTGGAGAGACATTCAATCACTTATAAGGTCTATTACACAGCTAGATGTAGCTCTAACTTCAGAATTAGTTCTTCTTCTCTTAAACATTGAAGCGATACCTAAACATTTTAGGCCTATAGTAATACATATTCTGCTAGTGTCCACTAATCTCATTGCATCCAAATGGAAAAGTGAGAAAGCTCCTAATATTCAAGAAGCTAAGGAGAAACTAACTCTACATAAAACTTTAGAGTACTACTATGCCATAAAAAATAATACTCAAACAAAGTACCTCACCAAATGGGACCCATGGCCAGAGCCCAATCACCGACAGACTATATAGCCTAACTGACGTTAAGAAAACACTAGCTATATTCGAGAAATACAAGCTCACTAATAATTCCAGGCCTGAAGCTCTAGTCTTTGATACCTCCCTGATCTAAAACTCACTAGAATTATATGTTTCTGATCTCGCAAATTTGCTGGACTGTCTACGGAATCCATGTCAGGAAGTTGTTAATGTTATTTGTTGTTTAGTTATGTTTTGCAAAAAGTTAATTCATAAGTAGAGATGAGCGAACCAGTCCCGGTTCGGCTCGAGGCCGGTGGTTAGCCGAACGGGGGTCCCGTTCGAGTTCGGTTCGTCGAACGTTCGACGAACCAAACTCGAACGTATAGGCTATAATGGGAGGCAATCACAAACACATAAAAATGCATGATAAATGTACACAAACAGTTAATAAACATTGCCATAACACTTACCGGTCCTCGCGATCCCTTCTGCACTCTGTCTCCTGCTGCTATTCCATCCGATGATCGCTGAATCCTCCCGGTGACCTGCACTGCCAGCAGAGATGCAGGACCTATCGTGAAGTCAAAATAGCCATGTGACCAGTCACGTGGCTATTATCTCATTGGCTACAGACTGGTCACATGACTATGACACGTCATGTAGGACCTGCGAGTGCATCTCTCCGGTACACGGTGCACATATGTGTATCGCCGTGTACCGGCGACATGCTCTAGCACACGGTCGACTCCCCGTTCCGTTAGGGACCGGCTGACACAGCCGGTCATTAACGGAGATCACCGTTGCCATAGCAACGCAGTTAGCGGTGACGTCACCGCTAACCGCGGCTCCGAGAGCACCGTTGCTATGGTAACACGTCTGTCAGCGTTACCGCTAGCAGCCAGCACTGATCACTCACGGAGTGAAGGCTGCACGCTGCTTCCCGATTGTAGTGATGATTGTAGTGAGGATGAGGTTCCCCAGCCCCAAGTGATGAGCTGGTGAATCTCATCCTTCCTCACTACAATCGTCACTACTACTACACTAGAAAGAAAGAAGACAGAAGAGCAGGATCGTGGAGGGCTGACAGGGGGTAATAAAGATGGAGTCTCTAATGTGTCTGTGTATTTATTTCTATTAAAGTATTTTTTCTCTGTGTGGTGTTTTTTTTAACCCTTTATTGGAGATTCTTAATGGCCGGGTCAAACGTGCCTGACATTAAGAATCTCTGGCTTAATACTGGCTAGTAAAACAAAGCCAGTATTAACTCATGATTACCCAACAAGCCACCCGGCTCCAGGGCTGTTGGAAGAGTTGGATACAGCGCCAGATGATGGCGCTTCTATGAGAGCGCCATTTTCTGGGACGGCTGCGGACTGAAATCCGCAGCAGAGGCGCCCAGAAACCTCGGGCTAACCTGTGCTGCGGATTCCAATCCCCAGCTGCCTAGTTGTACCCGGCTGGACACAAAAATGGGGCGAAGCCCACGTCATTTGTTTTTTAATTATTTCATGAAATAAGTGAAATAATTAAAAAAAAACGGGCTTCCCTATATTTTTGGTTCCCAGCCGGGTACAAATAGGCAACTGGGGGTTGGAGGCAGCCCGTGGCTGCCAGCTGTACCTGGCTAGCATACAAAAATATGGCGAAGCCCACGTCATTTTTTTGGTGGGCAAAAAAATTCTGCATACAGTCCTGGATGGAGTATGCTGAGCCTTGTAGTTCTGCAGCTGCTGTCTGCTCTTCTCCATACAGACAGACAGCAGCTGCAGAACTACAAGGCTCAGCATACTCCATCCAGGACTGTATGCAGAAGATTTTTGCCCCCTGAAAAAATTATGTGGGCTTCGCCATATTTTTGTATGCTAGCCAGGTACAGCAGGCAGGTACGGCTGCCCCCAACCCCCAGTTGCCTATTTGTACCCGGCTGGGAACCAAAAATAAAGGGAAGCCCTTTTTTTATTATTTCATGAATTTCATGAAATAATTAGAAAACAAATGACGTAGGCTTCGCCCCATTTTTGTGTCCAGCCAGGTACAACTAGGCAGCTGGGGATTGGAATCCGCACCACAGGTTGGCCTGAGCTTTCTGGGCCCCACTGCTGCGAATTGCAGTCTGCAGCCGCCTCAGAAAATGGCATTTTCATAGAAGCGCCATCTTCTGGCGCTGTATCCAACTCTTCCAGCACCTGCCTGCTATACCTGGCTAGCATACAAAAATATGGCGAAACTCACGTCCTTTTTTTGTAGTTTTTTGGCAAAAAAAATAAAAAATGCTTCCCTGGATTTTCCATTGCCAGTGAAGGTAACACCAAGCAGTGGGGGTTAGCAGCCAGTAGCTGCTTGGATTACCCTTAGCTAGCAATACAAAAAATGCAGCGGGAGCCCATATTTATTTTTTTTAATTATTTATATAAATAACTAAAAATAAAATGGGCTTCCCTGTATTTTGATTGCTGGACATCACAGTGCTGTAAAAATAAATCTTTAAAAAAATGACGTAGCGCTCCGCGGTATTTTTGATTCTCAGCGCAGATAAAGCAGACAGCTATAGGTTGCCACCCCCATCTGCCTGCCGTTACCTTGGTTGGCAATCAAAATACAGGGAAGCCCATTAATTTTTTCTATTTAAAAAATAGTTAAAAAAAAAAAAATGACGTTGGGTCCCCCCATTTTTGATAGCCAGCTAGGGTAAAGCAGACGGCTGTAGCCTGAAAACCACAGCTGGCAGCTTTACCGTGGTTGGGGATCCAATGTGGAGGTCCGCTCAGGCTCTTTTTTATAATTATTTTATAAATATTAATAATTACACAAAAAAAGTAGGGTCCCCTCCAAATTGGATCACCAGCCAAGGTAAAGCGGACAGCTGTGGTCTGGTATTCTCAGGGTGGGAAGGTCCATAGTTATTGGGCCTTCACAGCCTAAAAATAGCAGGCCACAGGCACCCCAGACGTGGCGCATCCACTAGATGCGCCAATCCTGGCACTTCACCCCAGCTCATCCCGTGCCCTGGTGCAGTGGCAAACGGGGTAATAAATCGGGTTGATACTAGCTGTAATGTCACCTGAGATCAAGCCCAGCAGTTTGTGATGTCATGGCGTCTAATAGATACCCAACATCATAAACTGTCAGTACTAACAAAAACAAAAAATCGACAAAAGAAATTTATTTGAAAAAACAGTCCACAAAACATTTCCTCTTTCACCAATTTGTTGTAAGAAAAAAAATAAAGGGGTCCCACGACGACTCTGGACCGTCTAGAATATGGGGGGGAGACACTCAGGGAACGTATCCCCCATTTTCTAGGAGTGCGGACCCTTCATGTGAGGAGTGTGGGTGCAATGAATCTGCACTCACTCTCCCCGGGTCCACAGCAGCAGAGTCCATGTCGTAATGGTTGCTACCAAAGCTGCAATGCCCTGCTCATGAGGTAAGGGCATGCCTAATCAGGAGAACTACTGTAGAGGAAGCTCTGCTCACTGGTATATAGGTGCTCAGAGGTAATAATAGATAAAATTAGTGAGTAACCTCGGCACTCTAAATCTCCCAGACTAAGTCAGTAAGTCACAATGGATAGTAATGCAAAATCACTCTTTATTGGTCCGTATTAAGAACATTTTTTTTTTCATAAGCATATATGTTTTTGTCCAAAACAAGTTACAAATGACGTTTCGGCCTGAGCCTTCGTCAGATTGCACTTATCTGCATGTAATCATGAAAAATGACAATAATCAGTATCACATAAGAGTGAGAGAACAATAACATAAACTCGAACAATGTAGAGGTACAATTGGGATGCAGCAAAAAAATTGCAACACAGCAAGAAATGAAACACATGATACAAATGTCATAATACAGTACAAGGACAATATAGTAATGACAAATATGGGGTCAGAGTAGACTTAGACAGCTCTGGTACGAAAGAGATGTCAATCATAAAGTAACATGTGCAGTAGGTGTAGAGCTACAGTATGCATGGCAGAGCTAATGGGTAGACCGACCATAGAAAAAGAACGGAGAAAAAGTGTAGAAAAAGTGTAGAAAAAGTGGAGAATAAGTGGAGAATAAGTGGAGAAAAAGTGGAGAAAAAGTGGAGAAAAAAATGGAGACAAAGTGGAGAAAAAAATGGAGAAAAAGTGGAGAAAAAGTGGAGAAAAAGTGGAGAAAAAAATGGAGAAAAAGTGGAGAAAAAGTGGAGAATAAATGGAGAAAAAGTGGAGAAAAAGTGGAGAATAAATGGAGAAAAAGTGGAGAATAAGTGGAGAATAAGTGGAGAAAAAGTGGAGAAAAAGTGGAGAAAAAGTGGAGAAAAAAATGGAGACAAAGTGGAGAAAAAAATGGAGAAAAAGTGGAGAAAAAGTGGAGAAAAAGTGGAGAAAAAAATGGAGAAAAAGTGGAGAAAAAGTGGAGAATAAATGGAGAAAAAGTAGAGAAAAAGTGGAGAAAAAAATGGAGAAAAAGTGGAGAAAAAGTGGAGAATAAATGGAGAAAAAGTGGAGAAAAAGTGGAGAATAAGTGGAGAATAAGTGGAGAATAAGTGGAGAAAAAGTGGAGAATAAGTGGAGAAAAAGTGGAGAATAAGTGGAGAAAAAGTGGAGAAAAAGTGGAGAAAAAGTGGAGAAAAAGTGGAGAAAAAGTGGAGAATAAGTGGAGAAAAAGTGGAGAATAAGTGGAGAAAAAGTGGAGAAAAAGTGGAGAAAAAGTGGAGAAAAAGTGGAGAAAAAGTGGAGAATAAGTGGAGAAAAAGTGGAGAAAAAGTGGAGAAAAAAATGGAGGAAAACTGGAGAAAAACTGGAGAATAAATGGAGAAAAAGTGGAGAATAAGTGGAGAAAAAGTGGAGAATAAGTGGAGAAAAAGTGGAGAAAAAGTGGAGAAAAAGTGGAGAAAAAGTGGAGAAAAAGTGGAGAATAAGTGGAGAATAAGTGGAGAATAAGTGGAGAAAAAGTGGAGAATAAGTGGAGAAAAAGTGGAGAATAAGTGGAGAATAAGTGGAGAAAAAGTGGAGAATAAGTGGAGAAAAAGTGGAGAAAAAGTGGAGAAAAAGTGGAGAATAAGTGGAGAATAAGTGGAGAATAAGTGGAGAAAAAGTGGAGAATAAGTGGAGAAAAAGTGGAGAAAAAGTGGAGAATAAGTGGAGAAAAAGTGGAGAAAAAGTGGAGAAAAAGTGGAGAAAAAAATGGAGAAAAAGTGGAGAAAAAGTGGAGAAAAAGTGGAGAATAAGTGGAGAATAAGTGGAGAATAAGTGGAGAAAAAGTGGAGAAAAAGTGGAGAAAAAGTGGAGAAAAAAATGGAGAAAAAGTGGAGAAAAAGTGGAGAATAAGTGGAGAAAAAGTGGAGAAAAAGTGGAGAAAAAGTGGAGAAAAAAATGGAGAAAAAGTGGAGAAAAAGTGGAGAATAAGTGGAGAAAAAGTGGAGAATAAGTGGAGAAAAAGTGGAGAATAAGTGGAGAAAAAGTGGAGGAAAAGTGGAGAAAAAGTGGAGAAAAAAATGGAGAAAAAGTGGAGAAAAAAATGTAGAAAAAGTGGAGAATAAGTGGAGAAAAAGTGGAGAAAAAAATGGAGAAAAAGTGGAGAGAAAGTGGAGAAAAAGTGGAGAAAAAGTGGAGAAAAAAATGGAGAAAAAGTGGAGAAAAAGTGGAGAATAAATGGAGAAAAAGTAGAGAAAAAGTGGAGAAAAAAATGGAGAAAAAGTGGAGAAAAAGTGGAGAATAAATGGAGAAAAAGTGGAGAAAAAGTGGAGAATAAGTGGAGAATAAGTGGAGAATAAGTGGAGAAAAAGTGGAGAATAAGTGGAGAATAAGTGGAGAAAAAGTGGAGAATAAGTGGAGAAAAAGTGGAGAAAAAGTGGAGAAAAAGTGGAGAAAAAGTGGAGAATAAGTGGAGAATAAGTGGAGAATAAGTGGAGAAAAAGTGGAGAAAAAGTGGAGAAAAAGTGGAGAAAAAGTGGAGAAAAAGTGGAGAAAAAGTGGAGAAAAAAATGGAGAAAAAGTGGAGAAAAAGTGGAGAAAAAGTGGAGAATAAGTGGAGAAAAAGTGGAGAAAAAGTGGAGAAAAAGTGGAGAATAAGTGGAGAATAAGTGGAGAATAAGTGGAGAAAAAGTGTAGAAAAAGTGGAGAAAAAGTGGAGAAAAAGTGGAGAAAAAAATGGAGAAAAAGTGGAGAAAAAGTGGAGAATAAGTGGAGAAAAAAATGGAGAAAAAGTGGAGAAAAAGTGGAGAATAAGTGGAGAAAAAGTGGAGAATAAGTGGAGAAAAAGTGGAGAATAAGTGGAGAAAAAGTGGAGAAAAAGTGGAGGAAAAAGTGGAGAAAAAGTGGAGAAAAAGTGGAGAAAAAGTGGAGAAAAAAATGGAGGAAAACTGGAGAAAAACTGGAGAATAAATGGAGAAAAAGTGGAGAAAAAGTGGAGAAAAAAATGGAGAAAAAGTGGAGAAAAAGTGGAGAATAAGTGGAGAAAATTGGAGAAAAAGTGGAGAAAAAGTGGAGAAAAAGTGGAGAATAAGTGGAGAAAAAGTGGAGAAAAAGTGGAGAAAAAGTGGAGAAAAAGTGGAGCACCCTTTGGTGCCTTTCATGTGGCACTAAGGGGTGCTTAGCTTTGTATTTAGCCAAAAAAATGAAAAAAAAAAATGACGTAGGGTTCCCCCTAGTTTTGTAGCCAGCTAGGGTAAAGCAGACGGCTGCAGCCTGCAGACCACAGCTGGCAACCTCACCCTGGCTGGTAATCCAAAACTGAGGGCACCCCACGCTGTTATTTTAAATTAAATAACTAATTTTAAAAAAAAACACGTAGGGGTCCCCCAAAATTGGATCACCAGCCAAGGTAAAGCAGACATCTGGGGCCTGATATTCTCAGACTAGGGAGGTCCATGGTTATTGGACTCTCCCAAGCCTAAAAATAGCAGGCCGCAGCCGCCCCAGAAGTGGCGCATCCATTAGATGCGCCAATCCTGGTGCTTCGCCCCAGCTCATCCCGCGCCCTGGTGCGGTGGCAAACGGGGTAATATATGGGGTTAATACCAGATGTGTAATGTCACCTGGCATCAAGCCCTGGGGTTGGTGAGGTCAGGCGTCTATCAGATACCCGACATCACCAACCCAGTCAGTAATAAAAAAAAATAGACGACAAACACATTTTTATTTGAAAAAACACTCCCCAAAACATTCCCTCTTTAACCAATTTATTAGAATGAAAAACAAATCCAGGTCTGCTGTAATCCAAGGGGTTGCCATGACGATCCACACTGTCCCAGTCAATGAAGAGCAGGATGTTCCCCATTGGCTGGGAGAGCAGTGCAGTGACCTGAGCTAACATCAATGGGTCAGCCCAGGTCACTGCAGGGGATGACAAGTGCTGCTGTCAGCGAGGTACATTACCTGCGCTGATCTCCAGCACTGCCGACAGCCCCTGTTACTGAGTTCAGTGACCGGAGCCTTCACAGCCAAATATCGCGAAAGGTCCGTGACGTCACCGCTAGTCAGTCTCGGGTCGGAAGCGAGAGGTGATATGACAAGCGGCGGCCATGGAGGACAGTGACAGCGCTGAGGTCGGGATGGCGGGACTTCATCACCGCAGGTAAGCCGAGCGGGACCATGTGTGTGTGTGTGTGTGTGTGTGTGTGTGTGTGTGTGTATGTATGTGTACGTGTGTGTGTGTATATGTGTACATGCCGCGGGCAGGAGGGGGCGGAGCGAGCTGAGCGGGGAAGTGTGGGCTTCCTGCACGTAACTAAGATAAACATCGGGTTACTAACCAAAGCGCTTTGCTTGGATACCCGATGTTTATCTTGGTTACCAGCTTGTGGCAGGCTGCCAGCGAGGGCTCCTGCACACTGTAGCTGTAAAAAGCCCTGCTTTTTGCTGCTAGAACCGTTCTCGAACGTATCTAGAACTATCGAGCTTTTGCAAAAAGCTCGAGTTCTAGTTCGATCTCGAACAGCCCCCAAAATCACTCGAGCTTAGAACTGGAGAACCGCGAACCGCGCTCAACTCTATTCATAAGCAATTGATTTGACCAACAAAATATACTGCTTGATATATCAACACTAACAAACTGGAGGGTCATAATATGTGCATTTTCTTAACCTTGCTTTACTATCTATGTGTCCTTAAATTTTGTAACGCATGTTTTCAAGATTTGTTAACTACAAAACCTAATAAAAATCATTTGAATAGGAGTAATCAGAAAGACTAGTAGATTCTACGTTTTGGCCACAAAACATGGGAGATAAGAGATAGGACATTTTTTTCAATATTGTAAAATTTGAAAAATCACCCTTCTCGAAAAAAACCTTACTGTACTCATATTTTATATATTGTATATATTTGTATGTATGTCAATTCACTGTATATATTTTTCCTTTCTTTAGCGACCTTGTGAACAAGGCCCTTGTGGCCTAAACATAGAATTTGGTCGTCTTTCTGATTACTCCTAATAAAAACAAACAATCTTTTAGTTGCAAAGTAAAACCAAGTGTGTGCAGTGTATCTTTCTATGGATTGTGTATAAAAAGCCTAACCTGTACACTAGCACCTGAAGTTCCTCCAGTATGCACGACTTTTATTTATTTATGTGTCCTACAGTCCGGCATGGACCGTGACCCGCAGTCTAACGGTAAAGTCAATTGAGGTTACACTGGGGGCTCCCACGATTTTTTCAGTGAAAGTTGAAGCTACTGCTGGACTGTCGGATTGTGGGTCATGGCCATGACCCGCAACCCAAAAATCTGGCAGCACTTTCACTGAGGACAGCGAGGAAGCCCCCAGTGTGACCTTAGGTGACCTGCCTGTCAGACTGCAGGTCACGGTCATGTCCTGCAGTCTAACAGTCCGGCAGTCAGGTCACCTGAGGTCACAATGGGGGCTCCCCCACTGCCCTCAGCAAAAGTTGAAGCTGCTATAAGATAGTTGGATTGTGGGTCACGGCTGTGTTCCACAGTCTGACAATCCGACAGCATTTGCACTGACTGCAGCAGGTGAGCCCCCAGTGTGACCTCAGGTGACCTGACTGCTGGACAGTTGGACTGTCACAGCCATGTCCCACAATCCAGCTGTATGGCAGTCAGGTCACTTGAGGTCACAATGGGGGCTCCCCCACTGCCCTCAGCAAAAGTTGAAGCTGCTATCAGTTGGATTGTGGGTCACGGCTGTGTTCCACAGTCTGACAATCCGACAGCATTTGCACTGACCCCAGCAGGTGAGCCCCCAGTGTGACCTCAGGTGACCTGACTGCTGGACAGTTGGACTGTCACGGCCATGTCCCGCAGTCCAGCAGTTTGGCAGTCAGGTCACCTGAGGTCACACCATCGGAACCCAGGTGTGAAATCCGGTGAACTTAATGATGTCACCTGCTCACAGCTGGGTTCCCCTGAGCTGTTAGTGATTTCCAGAGCCTGCAGAGAGTGGACATGTTTTCCTTCTCAGCAGCTTCTGGATGTAGCAGAGTTATGGATCATCATGGGACTTGGAATTGATTATGTCGGCTGTGCAAGGGTGTTTTGGGGGGTTAATAAAAGGGTGAAAGAGGGTGTTTGTATTTTATGTCAAATAAAGGATTTTTTTTTATATTTGTGTTTTATTTCTTTTCCCTGACAGGATTAGTAATGGAGGTGTCTCATAGATGCCTTCCATTACTAATCCAGGGCTTGATGACAGCTGTCATTTTTTTACAAATCACAGCTGTAATTAACCCCTTATATTACCCTGATTGCCACCACACCAAAGCAATCGGAATGAGCTGGGAAAAGTTCCAGGATTGGCACATCTAATGTGATGTGCCAATTCTGGGCAGCTGCAGGCTGATATTTTTAGGCTGGGTGGGCGATATCCATGGTTCTTCCCCTCCTGATCATGCCAGCCCTCATCGGTCTACTTTACAATAAAACAATTAGTGGGAACGACTACCCTCCCCCAATCACCTCTACAGGGGTCGAAATGAGGCCTAATCTTCCCCTGACGTGGGGTAGTGCACCCACTCTTTTCATAGACAGTTTGGTGTTTACTACTGGTGGACAGGGTGGCTGGTTTTGAATAAGTACTGCAGAGATGGTAGCACAGAAACTACCCCAACTGACTACATTGCCAGACTGCTAATCAATCATAGGATTATACCTCTTCAACCAGGGAAAGCCCAACACAATGAGAGTTGGCAGACCTGCCAAGACATAGCAGGACAGATGTTCACTATGCACCAAGCCCACTCGCAGGTTGATATTTGGCATAGTATGAGTGAACTCTCTCTGGCTGAGTGGAGCTGAATCAATAGCATGGATTTGAATGGATCTTTTCAGTGGTCAGACTCCGAGTCTGAGCAAAACAAGAATCCATCAAATTAGCACCAGACCCACAGACCACCAGCACAGAGATTGTCTAAATTTTTCCACCAATAACCACCTCTGCTGAAATGGTGAACTGGGCCATGTAAATAGAGGAAATATATACTGCCTGGTTACTTCCCTCCACGTGACAAGGAGAACACTGCTTATTACCAGACAAACTCTGTTTAGGTCTTCAAGAACAGGTCCCAATGTAATGACCATTATCATCACAGTAGAAACAAGACTCATGACGAATTGCAAGCGACTTCACTTGAGGAGAGGCTTGCCCCAACTGCATGGGTTTGTTGGCTTGAACCAGTGGGAACTCCTTCCTGGGGAGAATTACAGGGAAGAGGATCTTAGAGGATCTCTCCCCGAGGCGTTGATTCACTCTGATAGTGAGGTCCATGGCAGCCTCCAGCAACTCTGGGGTGACATACTGCACCAGAGAGTCTCTAAGCATATCTGAGAGACACTGATAGAAATTACTCCTAAGTGCAAGGTCATTCCATTGGGAGTCAGTGGCACACCTCCAGAACTCTGAGCAATACTCCTCCACTGGTTGCGCTCCCTGCTGGAGCTTTTCGAGTTTAGACTTTGCGAGCATGACGCCATCAAGGTCACCGTTAATGAGTGTTAAAGCCGCAAAAAAATCATCCATCCTTCAAAATGACTAGGAGTTGGATGGCAAAGAGAAGGACAACAACAGAGAAACAACAATCCCCACTCGCTGTTCTTCACTCCCGTACAAACAAGGTAGGAGCCTGAAGTATAACTTGCAACCTTCCCTGAAGGTGGTAAACTTATTCCTCCCACCAGAAAACTTATCAGGGAGGGCAATCTTTAGTCCTGGTTGTGCCTGGGTGTGCATCAAGACTGGAAACCCAGCAATATGTTGCAGTTGCTGCTCAATCTGAAAGCGCATGTCCAAAACCTCTTGAGAGATGGACAGTATCAGTTGTGCAAGTGCGGAAGCCTGAGACGTAGTGACGCAGAAAAAACAATAAGGCTGAAGATATCATGCTTACCGGGTGTGACAAGCATGGCAATAATGTTACCAACCTACGTGTGTCTGGCACACAAAAAAAAACATAACAAAGGGTACACTGGGGACACAATAACAGAGGGGGGACCTGGACCCAGTGAGAGGGGTATATGGGGAACCTCCTATCCTCACCTGAAACTATTCCTTCGCTCCTTGCCAGTTTGTATACAGTCTTCGCAACTTTCACCGGGTAGGAACCTGAGATCCTGAGAAGATCCTATAGATGCACTGGCTAGTGATGGGCAGTTGAGGGTCACAAGATCCCACCAATGCACTAACAAGACACAAGGTAACATAAGACAAAGTGGGGGTAAAAGCAACAAAAAGGATAAAACCTGAGAACAGGTAAAACTCCACATCAGAACCTTCCTCCAAGGTGGCCAGAGTACAATGAGTTTGTATCTTCAGCAAGGATTGCTGGGAAACACCTCTATTTAAACCTAAAGGGGAGTACCTACAAATCAGCTTCAGCTGAAATATTCAGCTAGGAACTGCAGGAAAAGCTGCTAGCAGCAATACTGACATTAACTGTTTCAGTGCCAAATGAAACAAAATAACATTTAAATGTAGAGTGCCAGATGGAGATGAGAGTCTCCAGTTCTAAAGCTGTCACTAGTCTCAAACAACAGGGAGACGACCGTGACAAAAATTATGTAACGAACCTGTGGGTTTAAAGTGCTAACCACACATCTAGGCATATTCCTTGAGGGGTCTAGTTTCCAAAATAGGGTCACTTGTGGGGGTTTCCACTATTAAGGCTGTGTGCACAAGTTGCGTTTTTTACCGCGGAAACGCTGCGTTTAGAACCGCAGTGTTTCAGTGGCAAATTGCATGCATTCAGCTTTCCCAGCAAAGTGTATGAGAAAGCCGAAAAATCAGTGCACAAGCTGCGTTTCTAAACGCAGCGTTTTGGATGCCAAAAATCGGTGCGGAAAGAAAAGCAGCATGTCACTTCTTTTGTGCGGTGTGGCTGCGTTCTCTCCCCCATTAAATCAATGATGTGGGGTCAGAACGCAGCTACACCGCAGGGAGCTACTTTTTTGTTGCGGTCCGCGGGCTTTGTCGGCATGCCAGAATGCAGGCATTTACCTGGAAGTGAGGTCAAGAGGTTTCCTGTTGACCTCACTTCCTGGCAAAGTCCTGGAAAGCCCCCGGTGTCGCCAAAGTGCCCGCCCCGACCCCCCGACCCCCCTCCCGAAAATCCAACATGGCCGCGCCCACAGTAGCGCACCGGCCGGCCTGCTCCTATGATTTCTGTCGCATGTGCCTTGAGACATGCGACAGAAAAATGCCCCCCAGGCCCTGCCCGGTCACCCCCTATTCCCCCCGGTATTCCCCCTTACCTGTCCGGTCGCAGCGCTGATCCCCCGCGGCCCCCTCCTCCTTCACAGTGCACGCTGGCCGGTCACATGAGCAGAGCAGCTGACAGCCAGCACTGTGTTCAGTGTGAGCTGTGCTGGCTGCTCGGCACTCTGCAGCTGTGACCCAGGGAGAGTGGGTGCAGATTTTTGGCACCCACTCTCCTCAAATGGAGAGTCTGCCCTCCTAGAAAATGGGGGATACGTTTCCTGAACGTGCCCCCATATTCTAGAAGGTCCAGAGGCGACGTGGGATGTCCAAATGGATTTCTGCGGACCCATTTTTTTCAAATTTTGTGATTAAATTGGAGAACAAGGGAATGATTTGGGGAGTGTTTTTTCTAATAAAAATTTTTTTGTCATTTTTTTTGCTTTTGTTTACTGTCAATTAGTTATGTCTGGTATCTGATAGACGCTGTGACATCACTAATTGCTGGGCTTGATGCCAGGTGACATTACACATCTGGTATCAACCCCATTTATTACCCCGTTTGCCAACGCACCAGGGTGCGGGATGAGTTGGGGCGAAGCGCCAGGATTGGCGCATCTAATGGATGCGCCACTTCTGGGGCGGCTGCGGCCTGCTATTTTTAGGCTGGGAAGAGTCCAATAACCATGGCTCTTCCCACCCAGAAATACCAGACCGCAGCTGTCAGCTTCACCTTGGCTGGTGATCTAATTTGGGGGGACCCCACATTATTTTTTTTTTAATTCTTTATTTATAAATAAAAAAAAAAGCCTGGGAAGCTCTCCAAATTGATCACCAGCCAAGATGAAGCTGCCAGCTGTGGTTTGCAGGCTACAGCTGTCTGCTTTACCCTGACTGGCTATCAAAAATAGGGGGGACCCCACGCCATTTTTTTCATTGTTTTTTTTTTTGGATAAATACTAAGCTAGGCACCCTTTAGTGCCACATGAAAGGTACTAAAGGTGCCAGCTTAGAATATGCAGGCGGGGGTGGGACGTTATATATATTTGACATCCATTCATCCATTGACGCTTTTTAGGCTGTGTGCCCACAATCAGGGTTTGCAGCGTTTTGGGCGCTGAGTGTTTTCCCTGCGTCCATAATGCTGCGTTGTGCAGTAGAAGCACAGTGGAAGGATTTTTGGAGATCCCATGCCCACTGTGCTTCTTTTCTCCGCAGCATAAACTGACCGGTGGCGTGGCTTCCCGAGCCTCAGCATGTCAATTTATGCTGCGGAGACGAGAGTGCTCTCTGCAGGTAGAATAGAGCTCCACAGCAGCCTGAACCCAAATCGTGGGCATGGGCAGCTGCAGGAAGGCTGACACTGTGTACTAGATGCCGTGTCACTGGATCATGGCCACATAGCCTTAGGCCTGTTTCACACGTCAGTGATTCTGGTGCGTTTGTGCTTTTTTTTAAACGTACCAGAATCACTGACATACGCAGACCCATTATAATGAATGGGTCTGCTCACACGTCAGTGATTTTTCACTGCATGTGTCTCCGTGCGGCGTACCCGCGTGTGCGTGATTGCCGCACGGAGACATGTCCATTTTTTTCTGGCATCACTGATGTTCCACGGACCACGCAGTGGTGTGGTCCGTGAAACACGTGCCAGAAAAAAACGTGCTTTTAAAATAAAAATCATTTTAACTCACCCGGCGTCCAGCGATGTCCTTTGCAGCCCGTGCAGCCTGCTGCTTCTGAGCCGGCTCATTATTGTCGCACATATTCATGATGCGCGACACAGCCGACCCGGAAGCAGCTGCTGCGGGGATCAGCGCCAGCCGGATGCTGCACCGTGGGAGCGATCAGCACCATGGAGAGCGGGAGCGGGCGCAGGTGAGTTGATTACTGAGTGCAATCACGGGCCACGGAGAACGGAGCCCGGATTGCACTTAGACAACCCATGTGTGACATGTGCGTGTTTTACACGCCAGTGAAAAACGTCAGTGTTTTTCACTGACGTGTGAAACGGGCCTAAAAGTGAGAATATTGTTGCTACAGCAACATTTTGGGTGAAGTAGCTGTGGATTCAAAATGCTTAATATACTCCTGAATAAAATCCTTGAGGGGTGCAGATTCCAAAATGGGGTCACTTGTGGGGGTTTTCTGACGTATAGGTACCCAAGGGGCCCTGCTAATGTGACATGGTGCGCGAAGTTTATTTCAACTTTTCCAAAATTCAAATGGTGCTCCTTCCATTCCAAGCCCTCCCATTTATCCAAACAGAATGTGGAGAAGGAAATGACATCACAGGTTTTTTTTTTCCAAAGGTCTGTGTTCAACCAACTTTATTAACACTGACAAGTCTTAAAAAAACGCACCTAAAAAAACGCATGAAAAACGCATGAAAAACGCATGCGTTTTCGATGCGTTTTTCTCAAAAAGCATTGTTTACAATTCTCCCCTCTGCCAGAGGGTCCGTTTTTTTCCGCGCTGAAAAAAAAGCAATGTGTGCACATAGCCTAAGAATCAATGCACTGCTGAAAGCACAGTTGGCACCAGAGGAACATGGTCATCTTTCTTCAATATCACTACCTTGAAAACAAGCAAAGCAGTGTGAATCTCACCAAGTCAGGCACCTGTCACTACTGGTTTTTGGCCACTTCCTTGGATAGGGTTCCGTGGCCCACCTCTGTTAAAGCTGGGTGCTGTGTGGTGGATCTCGGGCAATGTTAGTGGTGAGAGTCAACCGGGTAAAGAGGCTATATAGAGGCCTTTTTTAAAATTGGTCTGTGGAGAATCTCTGAAATCCATCTCTGTGGGGTCACTGTTAAAATGTTTAGTTTCTTCATTTACTTACTATGTAACCATAATTGCTGTGTTGACAGAAGCCTTTTAAGTCATTTGCCAATTCACATTTGTTTGCAGGGAAATTGGCATGCTCTTACACCCATTTTGCTTCCTTTTGCAGCCTCCTAGCCCTTATTATGACCACTTTAGAGCACAGAACTTTGGTTCCCTATTGACTTATGGCGTTCGTTGTCCAAGATCGAATGAAGTTCGGTACTCGAACCAAACTTTTTTCAAGTCCGTGCAAGTTCAATGAAATCAAATATCCATGGATCTGCTCATCTCTAATTATCAACAACAATGTATAAATTTATGATACTGTTTCTGATCACAAGGTTTAATATGTTGTAGCTGAATCATTCCCCTTACAGCTATTTTATAACTTGGTTTTATTATGCATACTTAATAAAATATATGTACTCTACTTTTATGTCTATTTATTCTCCTGAACTCTTTTCTTCTAAGATTACTGTCTTATATATTCAATATGGATTTACATGGATACCTTTTTCTCAGTCTTTTGGACATAATATTTAGTGAATCAGATTATTTTGACTGTAATTATCATTATTGCGAATGCAGCTGATGTCTTCATTTCAGAACTATTGGTTGTAGACATGTATCTAATCCTAATGATTTAAGGTTTTCCAAAGTGTCCATAAAATTTTTTGTCTCTCCGTTATTTTTTGATAAGGTATACAGAAAAAGTAAAAAGTTGAAAACGGTACATATCCAGGTCAGTAATGGTCATACAGAAGAGACATCAGAGGGTAGATAGATGACCATTAAGGTCATATTGGAGAGAAAAGTTTGAAAAGGAGAAGACCCTATAATAATGGATTACAGTACTCATGGAAAGACTGATTATGGCTATGTGCGCACGCTGCGGATTTACTGTGGATTTTACCGCGGATTTGCTGCAGAAAATGTGTCTAACCTTTCTGCAGTCATTCCCCAGCAAAACCTATGGGTATAAAAAAATGCTGTGCGCACACTGCGTATATTTATACCTGTGGATTTACCCGCGGATTTTCTGCTAGAATTAATGTGCATGTCACTTCTTTACCTGCTTTTTTTTTCCATAGATAATGGTAAAAATCCGCAAAACCGTGTGCAGATTTCGTTGCGGTTTTGGTGCGTTTTTTTTACCGCAGGTGTGGGATTCTTTAAGAGGGTCCAGATTTTCCTTGAGAAAAAGTACATTTCTAGTGTGCACATGGCCTTAGAGCAACAATTAGGCTGTTTCTGTGCAAACGTTTTGCAGTTTTATTCCTGCTGTGTTTATGCAGGTTTAAAGCTGCTTTTTAAGGACCAGAAAAAGCTGAGATTTCAGAAATCTCATGCACACACTTGTGCACACGCTTACATTTTCCTGACTGAATTTGAGAACTTCTGTATTTTTGCAGTATGTCAATTCTTTTAGCATTTTGCAGCACCCATAGAAAGCAATCAAAGTGTAAAAATGCTGCAAAAAACATTTTCACAGTTTTTTTTGCATAATTATTTAAGCATTTTTGGTGACTAAAACTAACTTCATTAACCATGTGCTGTAAACAAAGCACACATGTAATCCGTACCCAAAAGAAACACTGTAAAAAAAATGCTGCAAAAACTATGCAAAACAATTTTACTGCCAAAAGGGTCGGTTTTAGCTGCAGAAAAGGGTGGATTCTGGAAAAACTATTGAGGTGCAGGCTTCAAGAGTGTGCAATATATACAGTATATATGACCACTTCAGCCATCCATCCTACTCTTGCTCATGCCAGTGGTGATTTTACATTGTGCTTGGTTCATCATGTGTCATCCTCGCAGGTCCACTCTATTTAACTGCTCTATAGCTATGTTGCTGATTATTTTGACTAATAGCCATCCTACTGTGATTCTGCAAGGTAGGTAGAACAAATCTTTCAGTCTATATTTTCGTATAAGAGAATGATATACTGTTGGTGAAGGAAATATGTCACTTTCTATTTTGTCAATGTTGATGACATATTGAGTTGACTGTTCCTATCTGTATAACAATGTCAAACTCTTGTTCTTACAAATGCATCAAATGCAAAGTGTACTGCGCCTCTAGGTAAATAGAGCCTTGTGACAAACACAGAAGTCCTTATCTGTTTTGCAAGATAATTCAAGCAGACACGTTACACAGTTGCTTGAAGATATAAATCGATTTAGGAAAATAACGAGTCTGATATATATATATATATATTTTTGAAACAATGTTTTGCTGAGCTTCATTTGCTAAAGTATGTTACATTT
This sequence comes from Anomaloglossus baeobatrachus, assembly GCF_048569485.1. Classification (NCBI taxonomy): domain Eukaryota; kingdom Metazoa; phylum Chordata; class Amphibia; order Anura; family Aromobatidae; genus Anomaloglossus; species Anomaloglossus baeobatrachus. Next base: position 812,769,119 of record NC_134353.1, on the reverse strand, counting down.
ATGTTACCTTTTGGACATGTTAAAGGTTTAAATATGATTTACACAGTTTGTTTTTCACATTAATAACCTCTTGAAGCATTAATTACTCCACAGTTAAATCATATCTCAAATACATAACTTCAGTAACAGTAAATGTAAACTTGGAACAGATAGAGATATTCACAGAAATTATGAGAAACAATGGTAGCCCCTCTGACCAACTCAGAGAGTGAAAACCATTTGGAAGAGGTCAGTCCTATATGCTTATATGAGAAGTAAAGAAAATAAAACTGGGTCCACAAGTTTTGAAGTAAAAAAGCAGAGAATACTGTTAAAATGCCAGAAAGACAAGAAATACTGGGAAAAGCCTAGGTTTAAAGATAAGCGGACTAGTGGATATTCGGGTTTGCCGAATCCACACAGACTGAAAAAAAAAGTTCAGTTTGGAAATCAACCTTGACCCCAGACAACGAACCCGAAACCCGATACAAATCAATGGGGATGAGAAGTTCTGGGCTGTAAAATAGTTGTAGTAAGTTCTAGGGGGCTACAGAAGGAAGATGAATGGGGATAAAAGCAGGAAAGATACATACAGCGTCGGACTGGCTACCGTTGGATTTGCCAGTAAAACCTAGTCCTGGCCGCGGTTACCTGCACTGAACTCCGGAGCTCTCAGCTGAGCTGCGGAATGCAGCCCAGCATGTCCACAGCTGAATGCAAGTTACCGCAGCCAGGACTGGTACTACCAGAAACCGCCGGTAATACTATTCCTGGCTGTGGTTACCTGCATTGAACTTTGGAGCTCTCACCTGAGCAACAGAGTCCAGCCTGGCCTGTCCCACTGTCATGGACTGAACTGTGATAGCCAGGGAATCAGTCAACGCTCGCAGTTCAGTCCTGCAACCCTTTGTTCAATCCAGGCTGTTCAGCTGAGAGCTCTGGAGTTCAGTGCAGGTAACCGCGGCCAGGACTGGTATTACTGACAATTCCTCCAGTAGCCAGTCCACGCTGGATACATACCTTGTTACCTGGAAGATAACACTGTAGGCAGACTCTTTTCTGGGCCAACTCATTAAGCTTCATGACTATTCACTACTTTCCCCGCCCACCCTATGTGCTGGCGTCTGTGATTGGTTACAAACTGCTATACACACTCAACACCCTCTGTGTCAGCATCTGTAATTGGCTGCAGTCAGTTTGCTGTATGGTAGTGTAAAAATAAATAAATAGTTGAAAAAAAAAATGACATGGACTCCCACCATATATTTGATAACCAGTGTGGGTAAAACAGACGGCTACAGGCTGCAATCCCCAGCAGTATGCTTTACCGTGGCTGGTTATAAAGAATAGTGGGGATCCACACCATTTTTTTAAATTATTTAAATAAATACTTTTTAAAAAAAAACTGGGTAGGGTCCCCCCTCATTTTTGATAACCAGCCAGGGCTGTATTTTGCCTTCATGCTGCCCTAGGCACTTTAAGTGGTCGCGCCCCTTAGTGACAACGTAAAACTGAGTTTTCGCACACGACATCTGTTTAAGGCAGATCTACTCTGTAAAACACTTGAAAAAGTATCAATAAGAAACTACCCCCCCCCCAATGGGAATCACCACGGGCACATCAAAACATAGCATGAGTATAAAATATTCCCACCACACCGTCCCCACTTATATACTGTGACTGTGACACTGCCCCTAATAAACACCACACTGCCCTCCCTTATAAACTACTGTATATGCACCACACCTTCCTCGATTATGAAATATGATCTGTACATTGTGAGGAGGGAGCAGCATGATGTGAGGACAATGTCCCATGCATGCTGCCCCCTCCTCACAATGTCCCATGCATGCTGCCCCCTCCTCACAATGTCCCATGCATGCTGCCCCCTCCTCACAATGTCCCATGCATGCTGCCCCCTCCTCACAATGTCCCATGCATGCTGCCCCCTCCTCACAATGTCCCATGCATGCTGCTCCCTCGTCACAATGTCCCATGCATGCTGCTCCCTCCTCACAATGTCCCATGCTTGCTGCCCCCTCCTCACAATGTCCCATGCATGCTGCCCCCTCCTCACAATGTCCCATGAATGCTGCCCCCTCCTCACAATGTCCCATGAATGCTGCCCCCTCCTCACAATGTCCCATGCATGCTGCCCCCTCCTCACAATGTCCCATGCATGCTGCTCCCTCCTCACAATGTCCCTTGCAAGCTGCCCCCTCCTCACAATGTCCCTTGCATGCTGCCCCCTCCTCACAATGTCCCATGCATGCTGCCCCCTCCTCACAATGTCCCATGCATGCTGCCCCCTCCTCACAATGTCCCATGCATGCTGCCCCCTTCTCACAATGTCCCATGCATGCTGCCCCCTCCTCACAATGTCTCATGCATGCTGCCCCCTCCTCAGTGTCCCATGCATGCTGCCCCCTTCTCACAATGTCTCATGCATGCTGTCCCTCTCCATGAGCTCCTAATGCTGCCTTCCTCTTTTCCATAATGAGACCTTCATGTTGCCCCACTCATGCTAAGACCACCACACTAACGCTTATGCTGAGACCCCCCCCCCACACACACTACCTCACTCTTGATATTGACTCCCCTACATTGCTCCACTCCATACTGATCCCACACATGCTGCCCCTTCTTCACAATGAGCTCCCAATGCTGCCCCCTCTTATTCTGAGTCCTTACACTCCCCCCACCCAATCGATTTTGTCATTGCACTATCCCTCATCCCTTGTCCTCTGTCTCTAGCATTAGCCCCTCTCTCCCACTCCCCCAACATCAGCCTCTCTCCCCCAGCATCAGCCTCTATCTTCCCTCAGCATCAGCCTCTCTTCCCCAGTCTCAGCCTTTGCCTCCCCCCAGCCCCAGCCTGCCCCAGTCTCCGCCTCAGCCTCCCTCCAGCCTCCCTCCAGTCTCAGCCTCAGCCTCCCTCAAGTCTCAGCCTCAGCCTCCCTCCAGTCTCAGCCTCAGCCTCCCTCCAGTCTCAGCCTCAGCCTCACTCCAGCCTCCCCCCAGTCTCTGCCTCTGCCTCCCTCCAGCCTCCCCCCAGTCTCTGCCTCTGCCTCCCTCCAGCCTCCCCCCAGTCTCAGCCTCAGCCTCCCTCCAGTCTCAGCCTCAGCCTCCCTCCAGCCTCCCCCAGTCTCAGCCTCTGCCTCCCTCCAGCCTCCCCACAGTCTCAGCCTCTGCCTCCCTCCAGTCTCAGCCTCTGCCTCCCTCCAACCTCCCCCCAGTCTCAGCCTCTGCCTCCCTCCAGCCTCCCCCCAGTCTCTGCCTCTGCCTCCCTCCAGCCTCCCCCCAGTCTCTGCCTCTGCCTCCCTCCAGCCTCCCCCCAGTCTCTGCCTTTGCCTCCCTCCAGCCTCCCCCCAGTCTCTGCCTCTGCCTCCCTCCAGCCTCCCCCCAGTCTCTGCCTCTGCCTCCCTCCAGCCTCCCCCCGGTCTCTGCCTCTGCCTCCCTCCAGCCTCCCCCCAGTCTCAGCCTCTGCCTCTCTCCAGCCTCCCCCCAGTCTCAGCCTCTGCCTCTCTCCAGCCTCCCCCCAGTCTCAGCCTCTGCCTCCCTCCAGCCTCCCCCCAGTCTCAGCCTCCCTCCAGCCTCCCCCCAGTCTCTGCCTCTGCCTCCCTCCAGCCTCCCCCAGTCTCAGCCTCTGCCTCCCTCCAGCCTCCCCACAGTCTCAGCCTCTGCCTCCCTCCAGTCTCCCCCCAGTCTCAGCCTCTGCCTCTCTCCAGCCTCCCCCCAGTCTCAGCCTCTGCCTCCCTCCAGCCTCCCCCCAGTCTCTGCCTCCCTCCAGCCTCCCCCCAGTCTCTGCCTCTGCCTCCCTCCAGCCTCCCCCAGTCTCAGCCTCTGCCTCCCTCCAGCCTCCCCACAGTCTCAGCCTCTGCCTCCCTCCAGTCTCCCCCCAGTCTCAGCCTCTGCCTCCCTCCAGCCTCCCCACAGTCTCAGCCTCTGCCTCCCTCCAGCCTCCCCCCAGTCTCAGCCTCTGCCTCTCTCCAGCCTCCCCCCAGTCTCAGCCTCTGCCTCCCTCCAGCCTCCCCCCAGTCTCTGCCTCACTCCAGCCTCCCCCCAGTCTCTGCCTCTGCCTCCCTCCAGCCTCCCCCAGTCTCAGCCTCTGCCTCCCTCCAGCCTCCCCACAGTCTCAGCCTCTGCCTCCCTTCAGTCTCCCCCCAGTCTCAGCCTCTGCCTCCCTCCAGTCTCAGCCTCTGCCTCCCTCCAGTCTCTGCCTCTGCCTCCCTCCAGCCTCCCCCCAGTCTCTGCCTTTGCCTCCCTCCAGCCTCCCCCCAGTCTCAGCCTCTGCCTCCCTCCAGCCTCCCCCCAGTCTCTGCCTCTGCCTCCCTCCAGCCTCCCCCCAGTCTCAGCCTCTGCCTCTCTCCAGCCTCCCCCAGTCTCAGCCTCTGCCTCCCTCCAGCCTCCCCCCAGTCTCTGCCTCTGCCTCCCTCCAGCCTCCCCCCAGTCTCTGCCTCTGCCTCCCTCCAGCCTCCCCCAGTCTCAGCCTCTGCCTCCCTCCAGCCTCCCCACAGTCTCAGCCTCTGCCTCCCTCCAGTCTCCCCCCAGTCTCAGCCTCTGCCTCCCTCCAGTCTCAGCCTCTGCCTCCCTCCAGTCTCTGCCTCTGCCTCCCTCCAGCCTCCCCCCCAGTCTCTGCCTCTGCCTCCCTCCAGCCTCCCCCCAGTCTCAGCCTCTGCCTCCCTCCAGCCTCCCGCCAGTCTCTGCCTCCCTCCAGCCTCCCCCCAGTCTCTGCCTCTGCCTCCCTCCAGCCTCCCCACAGTCTCTGCCTCTGCCTCCCTCCAGTCTCCCCCCAGTCTCAGCCTCTGCCTCCCTCCAGCCTCCCCCCAGTCTCTGCCTCTGCCTCCCTCCAGCCTCCCCCCAGTCTCAGCCTCTGCCTCTCTCCAGCCTCCCCCCAGTTTCAGCCTCTGCCTCCCTCCAGCCTCCCCCCAGTCTCTGCCTCCCTCCAGCCTCCCCCCAGTCTCTGCCTCTGCTTCCATCCAGCCTCCCCCAGTCTTAGCCTCTGCCTCCCTCCAGCCTCCCCACAGTCTCAGCCTCTGCCTCCCTCCAGTCTCAGCCTCTGCCTCCCTCCAGCCTCCCCCCAGTCTCAGCCTCTGCCTCTCTCCAGTCTCAGCCTCTGCCTCCCTCCAGCCTCCCCCCAGTCTCAGCCACTGCCTCCCTCCAGTCTCAGCCTCTGCCTCCCTCCAGCCTCCCCACAGTCTCAGCCTCTGCCTCCCTCCAGTCTCAGCCTCTGCCTCCCTCCAGCCTCCCCCCAGTCTCAGCCTCTGCCTCTCTCCAGTCTCAGCCTCTGCCTCCCTCCAGCCTCCCCCCAGTCTCAGCCACTGCCTCCCTCCAGTCTCAGCCTCTGCCTCCCTCCAGCCTCCCCCCAGTCTCAGCCTCTGCCTCCCTCCAGCCTCCCCCCAGTCTCAGCCTCTGCCTCCCTCCAGCCTCCCCCCAGTCTCAGCCTCTGCCTCCCTCCAGTATCTGCCTTTGCCGCCTCCCCCCCGCATGCGCAGATCTCCGGTCTGCATTAGAGACACTCCCACGCTCCTTATGAATCCACTTACCTGCTCCAGTGCCCGCCGCCATCTTCCTGGCTCACGTGAGTATCCTCTTCTGACACCGGCTTCCATCACGTCCTCCGCGGCGTCCTGCTGTGAGCTCTGCATGTGACGTCCACACAGCAGTGGACGCAGCACAGAGGAAGGAGCTGATTGGTGCGCGCCTGTGACCCCGGAAGTGCAGGCGCCGGCAGTTCCGGGGTCAATCAGCTCCCTGTGCTCGGCGGCCACAAAAAAAAAATGTAAAAAAAAAAAAAAAAAAAAAAATAATTTTTTTTTTTTTTTTTTTTTTTTGCTGCCAGAAGGTGCCGCCCCTCACAATCTGCCGCCCTAGGCACCGGACCACGGGTGCCTAATGGTAAATACGGCCCTTAAACCAGCCATGGTAAAGCTGACAGCTGGGAGCTGGTATTATCCGGTTTGGAAGAGCCATGGTTATTGACCCATCCCAGTCTAAATATACCAGCCTGTAGCAACTCCTGAAGAGGCACATTCATTAGGTGCACAAATTCTGGTGCTTCTCCCAGCTAATCTTGATTGCCGTGGTGAGGTGTCAATCTGAGTTATATATGAGGTTGATGATAGATGTGATTTGTTGGACCTGCCGAGCTGTTTTGGGGGTTAATAATAAGCTTTACTGTGGCTTGTTATGAAAAATAGAGGGAACCCCACACTGTTATTTTTATTCCCCTCTATTTTTTATAACAAGCCACCTTATAGCTGACTGCTGGGGTTGAAGCCTGTAACTACTGCTTTAACCCTGCTAGATATCAGAAATGGTTTTCTCTGCAACCTTTCAAGAAGTTTTATTCGGATGACAAATCAAGTGTATTCTTTTTTTTAATCATAAAGGTTTTATTAAATTTCCAGCATATAACAAAGAAATTTGACAATGTCAAACCACATACAGGTAACAATACAAAAACAGAGTACATATAGGGTATATCAACATATCATTGTGGGACATTAAATACCCCTACAGTACGAACTGGGAAAAACTAAGGAAAAACATAGGGGGGATGGGGAGGGAGGGGGGGAGCAGCCTTATAGATAAATTATCTTAGTGAGTCTAGCAATTTCCCTGGGGTTATCTGTTTCAAAGGGCCAGCTCTAAGTTACTTCAAGGTTCAGAGGAGCCTGGTGGCTGTGGGGGGTTTGAAGGTTGTGGGAGAGCCGCGGCATAAGGAGAAGTCGCCCAGGGGGCCCATTGTTCCAACACTGCCTCTTTCTTTTTCAGAATAGAAGCTAAACTCGTTTCATATACCCACTGTAGATTCAGCCTGTCTGTTAGCTCTGTCCTAGTTGGAGACAGCGGGGACTTCCACCTGTAAGCTATACGATGCCTACCTGCAATAAGGAAATGGGAGATAATGGATTTAAAGGGGTCAGGGATTGTGTCTATACCCATATGTAGTAAAGCAAGGGCTGGGGAGGGGGGGATCCAGAGACCAGTGACCTCCCAGATCATTTCAAAAACTAAATTCCAAAATTCAAAGGTCCTCGGGCACAACCACCAAATATGACTAGTGCCTCTGTGGTTGCAGCCCCTGCAGCACAGTGGGGACATATTTGGAGAAAAGGTTGCTACTTTGGTGGGGAAATTAGGTGGATTTTTTTTAGTTATTCAAAATTGTTAAGGCATGAGGAAAGTCTTTGGATCCACTTTGAGGCAGAGTACCAGGCCTGAGTTGGGAGTGGGGAGGAAAGATCCTTCTCCCATTTAAGCATGTAGGGGAGTTGTTTATCATCTAGCGGGGCATTTAGTAATTTATAGACGTATGAGAGGCCCTTAATTTTACTATTTTGAAAGAAGTTTTTAATTGAGATGGGCTCAGCTGCTAGAGGGTTGGAAAAGATGGGAGCGTTTATGAGAAAGTGGCGTAACTGAAAAAATTGGAACAAGCTGTGCCGAGGAAGATTGAATTTCTCACACATCTCTGAGTAAGAAAGTAAAACTCCATCTTTATATAGGTCTGCTAACACCACAGACTCTTTTTTTTACCCATGAGGTAAGGTTTAAATTTGGGATGAAGGATTCAAGCGCTCTCAGGGGGATATTAGGTCTTAAAGCTTGTGATACTGTTCCACTCCACTCGCTCCAATTTTTCTTCAGTGTTGCTGTTGTGGGAAGAAGATCGCCATGGGAAGAGGGGGCTAGAATTAACGATTCAATTAACTGTTTAGGGGTGTGACAATTGATTGAGGAATGTTCGACGTGCAACCATCTCTAGTCCAGTTCGTTTTTCCAAAATGGCAGCTCTATGATAGGTTAGAATATTTGGGATACCCATGCCTCCGGCATTCAACGGGGCATGCATACAGTGCAGGGCTATTCTCGTTTTTTTTCCCAGCCCAAATAAATTTTCCCATTAGTGAATGGATTTTAGATAGATAGCGGTGTGGGATTGCCAAGGGGAGGCATCTCAGGATGTAGATGATTTTTGGGAGACATATCATTTTGAAAGTCTGCATTCTTGCCATCCAGGACAGAGGAAGCAGAGTGAGGCGGGCAAGTTCATTTTCCAGTGAATTATGTAGAGCTATCATATTTTTTTGAATTATGGTCTTAAGTGGGGCCAGTATAATACCCAGGTATGGGATGCCATCCTCTTCCCATTTAAAGGGGTAAAATAAGGCGGTTTTGGTAGCGGGAGGCAGGAAAAACAGAAAAATGAGGGATTTATAAACGTTTAGTTTGTAGTGCGAGATTTGTGAAAACGAGGTCAAAATCTCCATTATATGCTTCAGGGACACCACCACATTGGTACACGATAGGATAACATCATCTGCATATAAGCTGATCACATAATCCATCTTGCCCGCTTTCACTCCCGAAATCTACGGACATTCACGGATGGCCTGGGTCAAGGGTTCATTGGCGAGTGCATAAATGATAGGGGAGTGGGAGCATCCTTGACGTGTCCCATTAGTGATTTCAAAGCTCCGAGACATAAACCCGGATGCCAATACCTTAGCATTGGGACTAGAATAAAGCGCCATTATAGCAGATAAAATAGGGCCTTCAAATCCAAACTTATCTAGTACCGATTTCAGGTAACCCCAGTGTACCCCGTTGAACGCTTTTTCTGCGTCTAAGGACAGGAGCACACTGGGGGTTTTCCTTTTTTCAACTAGCGCGATCAGGTCCAGCATACTTCTTGTTCCATCCTTCGCCTGTCTGCCCGCCACAAACCCCACCTGACCTGGAGCAATTAGTTTCGGGAGAATTTTATGAATCCTGGCCGAAATAATTTTTGCATACAATTTTTAATCGCAATTCAAAAGAGATATGGGCCTAAAGTTTCCGGGTGTTACGGGGGTTTTCCCGGTTTAGGTAAAGTAGTTATTATGGCCTCAAGATTACTTGGCGAGATAGCTGCTGATTCTTGCCAAGAGGAGAAGATTCTCAGGATAAATGGGGACAGAATGTTAGTGAATTGTTTATAATATGTGTTAGTGAGCCCGTCTGGGCCAGGAGCTGAGTTTCTTTTTGCCGAATTAATTGCCTGACGGACTTCTTGTATAGAGAAGGGCAAATTGAGCAATTTTAGCTGATCTGTGGATAACCGTGGGAGGTTAATGCTATTTAAAAAGGAACAAATTGTGTCTTGGGAGGGCTTTGGGGCGGTGGGGTCATCTTTAAGGTTGTATAGTGATTGGTAAAAGTCAGCAAATGCATTGACGATTTCTGTTGGGTTGCGAATTTTTGAATGAGGTCCTAATATAAGGAACTTTCTTTTGTTTTGTACTTCTCTTTTTTTTACTCTCCTGGCTAATAAGGCTCCTGCCCTGTCAACCATGGCATAACATTTTAACTTAAATGCTCTCAAATTTTTCTCATAGTCCACCAAGAGCAATTGACGGAGCTGTAATCTTAGTTTCCTGAGATCGTTCGAAACAGAGGGACTTGGGGAGGATTTATTAAGAGAGTCAAGGGAATTGATTTGGTTTAGGATAGCTTTGGAAGCTGCCTGATGTCTTTTTTTTCTCCCTAGTGGCAATTTTTATGAATGACCCCCTAATTTAAGCTTTGTGAGAGGACAACAATGACTCCTCTTTTACTTCGTTATTATCATTAAATTTGAAAAATTCATTGAGGTCAGATTTTAGTTCCTCAGCTACTTGTTTGGAAGCTAGAAGGGAATCATTCATTCGCCACCGGTCAAATATAGGCGAGCAATCTTGCTCTCGAATAGTCAAATAAATGGGGGCATGATCCGACCATGATATTATTCCTATTTTAGAATCCCGACAGTCTGTAATAAGTGTACTATCTACCAGAAAATAGTCCAATCAGCTGTAGGAGAGGAACCAAGGGGAGAAGTATGTGTAGTCTCTTTCATTTGCATGATGGTATCTCCATATATCATGAAGGTGCCATTCTGAGACCACTACTCTCATCTCCTTCCTTTGTACAGCAACATTCGAACTGTCCAAGGAGCTTGACATTAACATATTGTAGTCTCCGCAAATTATTTGCTTACCTCCCGTGACTGCTGAGAGTTTAATCAGGAATTTGCGCAAGAAACAGATCTGGCCTGTATTGGGGGCATATACAGATGCAATACTATACCTGGACCCATTTATGGAGCAATTTAGAATAGCATATCTGCCATCAGGGTCTGAGTGCTGGGCTAGCATAGTGAAAGAGACAGTATTTTTTACACACATAAATACACCTGCCTTTTTTTTACCACATGCATGCATAATAAATGGGAATTTAGGATTATTCAGCTGATAAGTGTCATTTTGGAGAAGGTGTGATTCCTGTCCGCAAATCACATCACATTTTGATCTTGACACTTCCCGCCAGAACATAGACCTCTTAGCTGGCGAATTTAGACCTTTTACATTCATCGACATACAGTTTAACACCATTATGCTAGAATTAGAATCTCTTGGCTAAGACTGCAAGGAGGGAAAGGATAGTTAGGTAAAACATAACATGTGTTGTGGGCGGAGGAGGGGACGCTGCGCTCTCCCACTGTTCGGGTCTGGCTGCTGCTGCTGCGGCTCGGTGGTGGCTCGAGCGGTGGGCCGGATCCCGCGGACTCGAGCGGCGTTCCTCGCCCATGAGTGAAAGGGGGATTTGATTGTGGGGATTTGGATATTGTCCGTGACGCCACCCACGGTTGTGGTGATTTTGGTGACACCACCGCTGCTCTGGACGGGGATCCCGGGAGCGGTGACAGGGAGCAGCTTTGTTGTTATTCCTCCCCTCCGTGGGTAGGGGATTGGTTGTCCCGGGGCCCGGTGATGGGGTAGGGATGGATGGCAGGCAGGTTACGGGGCCTGGGGAGGTGCAGGGTCGTGGGGGCAGCGCTGTGCCGCACGGCACGGTGTTACTCACTCAGCCCAATGATCAATGATGAAGACACAGTTCTCAGTAAAACACACGGCTGGATGGACGGGTCCCACAGACGGCTGCTGTTGCTTTTCCCCAGCAGGTTGACGGTGACTGCCTTTCCCTGCACCTAAGTACGGTAAACGGTTCCAATGGGTTCCCACCGGTAACCCGCTCCCCGGCTTGGATATAGGCCGGAGGAGCCCCTTTTGCCCGCAGGCGCTGGCCCTGAGAAACGGTTGCCTTGGTGGTGGCGGTGTCTCTCTCACTGGGTTGGACTGTTGCCTTCCCACCCGTCCACGGTCCGTACGGTAAACTCCGATAGGCCACTCCTGCAGATGGTCACCACCGTCTGCCAACCTTGCTGCTCCGTCCGGGCCACGCACCCGGACTCACTTCAGATCACTCAACTACCACTTTGATCCTCACACTTGCTCCTCCACAGCTAATCTGACTGTTGTTCCCTCCTCCAGGACTGTGAACTCATTGGTGGGTGGAGACCAACCGCCTGGCTCCACCCCCTGGTGTGGACATCAGCCCCTGAATGAAGGCAACAAGGGTTTTGTGTTCTGGCTTTGATGTGCCTAACCGGGGTGTAGGGTGTGGTGGTGTAATTACCTGTGGCCCCTGGCTTGTACAGGGCATCATACTGGCTGTATGTGGGCAGAGAGTCGAACTGCCCAATCTCAAGTCCGGGTCCTGAACTGAACTATATGAAAAGTCTGGCTGAACCCTGTGAACCTGAACTTCCACGGATACGATAATTTCTATTGATGAGTAGATATGAGCGAACTCGAACTGTAATGTTTGGGGTTCGTACTGAACATTGACTTTAAAAAAAATCAGTGTCCGAGTTCACCGTTCGGGTGCAGTACGTATGCTAATGACTCGATTAAGCTTCGTGGTGCTCAGCTATGCTTGGTGCTCGGCCAAGTGAAAGCTGCTTGTGGTCTCTGAATGGCTCTCACTAGGGGTAAAAACAACGTTTTTGGGTGAAGGTTGTGCAAAAAAACCCCGAAAATACTGCCATTCCTCTCCCCCGGAAATGCTCTGTTTATGGCTTGTTGTATGTGGATGGTGAGCTGCCCAATCATTGACTTCCAATGGGGTTAGGGCTCCAAGATTAAGTTTAGGTCAAGTCCAGGTCCCGAGAGGTGAGAGATAAGGTGAGTTTTGGGATTTTTGCTATTTTCTACATCTTATGTTTTATACAGTATACTCTGGGTTCTGAAAAGACCACAGAGATTAATAAGGGACATTCAATTTTCAGAGAATAACTTAGCTGCGATTGAATTTCTTGGCAAAATCCTTGCAATAGAGGTAACGAAAATTCTGTCTGATCCACTCATCACTAGTAAGGACTCTATGACTAGATTTAATCAATGGAAAAAAAGTCTGCCTTTCTGCTGACCAGCAAATGTATACAAATGGTCAAATTTTTTGTTTAAAGGGATCCTATCTATACTGCACTCTAATTTTTCAGAAAAAGTTGTCTTGTCTGTACATGAGGAATTAAAGTTTTTCTCACCATTATGTGACTTTTGTTCTGCATTGACTCTGGTGGGGGGAGCTAGGTGCTAGGTCTCTTATACACGGCACATATGCACAGAGAGGGACTTCTGCTCTTGTTTCCTTAGGCTGCTTTCACACTTCCGTCTTTTCCTATCAGTCACAATCCGTTTTGTGACTGATGTGATGGAAGGATTGGAGATTGTGGTATAACTGATGGGACGGATCCGTTAAAAAAATGGATTTGTAGCAATTTGTACCTGGCAAAAAGAATCAAGCTGTGGCCGCGGGTAACCTGAGTGTAACTGCACCACTGATTCACTTCAGTTGCTCCGTGGAGCTCACAGCAAGCGGTGGTGCTATACGGCCGCTCTCGTCAGCTTCCGATGTAGCAGAGGTGAAAGCGTCGTGGGACCTCATGTGCATTATGTCGGACCTGGAGGGGTATTTGGGGATTAATAAAGTGGTGAAAGAGGGTGTTTTTTGTCTTTTATTTCAAATAAAGGATTTTTCGGTGTTGTGTTTATTTACTTTCACTACAGTTTAGTGATGGGGGGGTGTCTCATAGACACCTGCCATCACTAAGCTAGGACTTAGTGGCAGCTATGGGCTGCCATTAACTACTTATTACCCCAGTTGGCCTCACATCAGGGCATCTGGATGAGCCGGGTCGTATCTAATGGATGCGGCATTTCTTGGCAGCTGGTGGCTGATATTTTTAGGCTGGGGGGCTCCCCATCCTGAGAATACCAGCCCTCAGCCGAGTGGCTTTACATTGTGTGGTATCAAAATTGGGATGGAGCCGCACGCCAGTTGTTTTTAAATTATTTATTTATTTATTTTACTGCAAGATATAGACCCGCCCACCGGCGGCTGTGATTGGTTGCAGTGAGACAGCTGTCACTCAGCGTGGGAGCTCGTCTGACTGCAACCAATCATAGGCGCCAGGGAAGCAGTGAATATGACATGGAATAATGAGCGGCCGGCATTTTCAAAAGCAGGAGAAGCAGTATGACAGCTGTGCAGCGCCACGCCATGCCGGTGATCACTGAATATGAATGAGGCGGTGAGAGGGAGAGACCGACCAACCTACAGACCAACAGAGAGACAGAGACCGACATCGACAGAAACCGACAGAGAGAGAGACCGACAGACAGACAGAGAGAGAGCTATTTCTAACAGAAAGGAATTTACACATCTGAGCATGCTCTGTTGCTAAAAGATGGAACCGTCGCCAGAATCCATCATTTGACGGATTGGATGGATTCAGGCGCCCATAGGCTTCCATTATAAGCAACGACGGACACCGACGGAATACTGCGCACTGCGTTTTTGCAATGCTACATAAAACGTTAGATTCTACGTTGCTTCTGCCCAGAGGTTAGTCATTCCATGACTGATCAGTTGAATAGCGGATGCAACGAAGGGCCATCATTCGCAACCCGTCGTTAATAACAGTCTATGGGAAAAAACTGAATCCTGCAAATTATTTTGCAGGATTCAGTTGTTTATCTAAGCGACGGATTGTGACTGATGGAAAAAGACGGAAGTGTGACAGCAGCCTTAGGTAGCACAAACAGAAATGACAGAGGAATAGAGATTTTACAGCAGTATAGCTGTGAATCCTGCACTGGGATAAGTTAAATCAGTGTTTCTGACTGTAATACTCGCCGCCAGAGATGGTGCAAGATGAAGTGGATGCACTGGGCCACAGGGAGACCATGGGCCTACCCTTATGTAGGGTAAAGGACAGGGACTGTGGCAGCTGAACTCCAGGATAGGGACGGACACAGGAGCAGAAAGGGACCACAAGGGTGGCTCAAAGCAGAGTCAGGACGGACAGGCAGAGTCACCAGTATCAACGAGGCAGGACGGATAGGCAGCAGGTATGGGCAGGACAGGATTGGGACCAGATGTCAACAAGCAGGATGGGCTGGTAGCCAGGTACGGGCAGGACAGGACTGGAACCAGGTGCCAATAGGCAGGATGGGCTGGTTGCTGTTATACCTGCCTGGATCCACTGGCTCAGGGATCTGGGCTGTAATGGACAGGCTAGAGGGAAGCCACTCACCAAGCAGGACCCCTAGAACCCTGAAACCCTTTAACCCCTATACAGGGATTTGGAATTACTCAGAGCCCTGGTGATCACTACCTGTGGAAGGCTGCAGTCCAATGAGAGTAGTAGGCAGGCAGGGTCGAACTGGGCAATGCAAAACGGGGACAGAATCACATAGGCAAGAACATAACCAGAAAACAAAGCAGAGGTCAAATCCAGATCGGGCAGTGAGGTACATAAACAGCAGGTAGGAGAGTAGTCAGGAAACAAGCAGAAGTTAGAACACCAGAATCACTAAACAGAACAGGATGGGACAGGAACCAGGAATACAGAACTATCTCTTGCAGTGGTCAGCAGACAGGAGGGGAAATAAGAAGGGTGTGGTGTCTTCCCATTGGTTGTAGCTGAATAATGGTAACTTCAGCTGGAAGACACATGCCACCTACAGTCAGCCAGTGGTACTGCAGATCCCAAGGAAACCCATCCCAGTGGATGAGCGGAGGCTGCGCCCATCAGCGCCGCTGGCATCGACTCCTCTCCCATCACCCACACTATCCACGGCAGGAACACGGCGTCGCCTAGTGATCAAAGCAGAAGTCGCTGGAGCGGACTTCAGTTGGGATGTAACAGTTGCCAGGTACGGACAGGACAGGTACAAGTGAGACAGGACCAGATGGGATAGACAGGGTGACTTGACAACTGACTAGACATAAATCAACTGACTAAACAGATGGTGTTGAACAGGCAATTCCACTACTGGGAGCTTGCTTTAAATTCCCCTTACTAGGAGTAGCGCACTGGCCCTTTAAGCGGAGGGCAGCGGCACGCATGCATGCCCTAGGAGCACTCCCAGAGGTCCAGTGCAGTGCGCACAGGTTCCGGGAGACAAAAGGAGGAGAAGCTCAATTGGGGGAGTGGCAGGGATGCCAGGCAGCGAGGAAGGAAGCGGCCACGACGTTGAGTAACAGCGCATCCCTGCAAGAGGAGAAAGGTGCAGGGATGCAGCGTTACACTGACCCTGCTTGTTTTCTCACTCTGCTCCTCTTTTCTCCTTCTTCCTACTCCAAAGACTTTAATATACTTGGTACTGGTAGCCTATCACCTCTACATGCTGGCAGTTTGTTTTGCTTTGCCAAAGATGGATTTGATGTGTTTGCAAAGAAAATAAGTTTAGGAGGCAAGGGCGAGAGGAGTAAGTAGCTAAAAATTGGAGAAAGAAGCATATTTCTGTCATAAGATATATTGCTAAATTTTTTATATTTGCTTGTAGTCTAGATTTATTCAAAATTTGTAGAAAGTATAGTGCCCATTTAATTAATTAAAGATGAGATATCCCTAGGCAAAAATGGCCTGTTTATTCCCTGGTGCTCCCCTAAGTATTGGAGTCCATTTTTTTACCCCTTTTTCATATCCTTTTTTTCTTTTAAATCTTCCATATGGTTCTAGATATATCAGCCTTGTTATTTATTACAAATTTTTAAGGTCTTTCCAAAGGGGCGTAGCTCACAGGAATCTCAGAGGGCTTATGTTTAGCCTGCTTTGATTTATTAACCTGTGAATCACATCCCTTTGTAAAGACCATAAAAAGTAGCATTACAGAAAAAGGCCCATATGGCTATGTTCACACTCGGCGTTTTTGCAGCATTTTTTATCTGCAGATTTGCCGTGGTTTTATGCAAATCCATGCTATAAAAAAAAAAGGCTGCTTTTTACAGTCCCTGCAAAGTCTGTGAGATTTCTGAAATCTCATGCTCATGCCTAAAGCTGGCAGAAGAGGGCATAACAGGTGAAAATAAAAATAAAATAAAGTGCATCTTGTCCAACTTTCAAGTAGTATACATAGGTCAGGCTTCGACCTTTGAGTGTATTTACAACAGACCCTAACACACATTCAAGATGGCTTTACAGTGTAACTAGTATCAAACAAACATGGAGACAAGGGCCCAAGTGGATCAGCAGAAGTTGCCACAGAGAGACCGGGAACTGTCTCTCAATCATCAACAGAGAGCAACGCAACAACTTGAGTGGCTCCCCTTCTTCTGGCTTACTTGGTGCAGTACTTCTCCCCTTATGGTGGATTGCTCCCCCTTCTTGTCACTTACCTGTTGTTGGGTGGACACCTGGCTAGTGTCCATTCTCTTCATGTTGAGACGTCGCACCTTCTTCTTCAGCTCCCTTTCTCTTTCTCATTATTCCCCATCTGAGGGGGTGCATGATCTGGTCACTGCTAGGTCATACCAACCCCTCCAGCTGGGCAGTTTCATAAACTGTATGACTTCTCCTGGTTGCAAACTTACCACAATGTCTTCAAGCATGGAGGCTGCTTCAATCTCTTGGTAAGGCATAGCAATTTCCGACATGGCATTTGTTGCGGTTGATGCATGGAATAACCGATGCTTCTCTTACTCCTTCGGGCTCAGCAATGGCGCTGGTCAGTCAGGTACAGCATAGTCTGTTCTTCTCAGGAGACATTTTTCTTATTGCCAATTGAATTTTGGCATAAATAGGAGATGCTTTTCTTATGGAGGTTGGACTTTGCTAAGCACTCTAGTTGCTATGGGCGGGGCTTGTCTTCTCACTTTTTGGACAGTGCAGATCCCCACAAAGTATTGTAGGACCACATAATCCTGGCTGGACCAATTTCTCCTCTGGAATTAGTGACTTTCTGGTGGCTAATGAGTATACTAAGCGTTTTGTGAATAGTTCTCTTCTTCATGGGAGAAGCAGCATTCAGAACATAAATCATGCCTTCGATTACTTCATCAAAACAATGTTGTAGTATGTTCATTCCCAAATTCCATAATCATCTTCTCCCATATCTACTACAATACAGCCTTAGTGAGGTAAGTCAGTTATGCCAACTTTTAAGGTCGCTTCTCAGTGGCCCATGTGCGGAACAGGTTGTCCATTACTAGCTATAATGTTAGGGTATGCAAAGGTAATTTTTCTAGTTGGTCTGTTTTCCACTAATGCTTATATTTTGGTATCTGTATGCTGGTAATTTGGGAGCCAATATCAAGTAGTGCTGGAAAGGTGATTTCATCTATAATGATTGGAATGATGGGGTGGTAGTCGACATATTTCAGGCCACAGTCAGAGTCAACTGGACCAATGCATTCTTCTACTGAGGGTCAGTCCTTGGCCTCAGGAAATTCCAATTTAAAGGCTTTCCTCTCTCTATATATTGCCACTACGGTGATTCGTAGTGTGGTAATTCCACTGGCCATTTAGAGACAGGTCTAGTAAGGGGAGAACTGCACAGACTGGTTAACTATCAGAGCAGGAGCTGGTGGTTCTGGTGTGCAAAAGTATTATTTTTTTTTTTACATTTTAACCAGTATGAAACCTTTTAAAAAAAATTTATCCACTGGACAAGCCTTTGTACATTGCTGTGGAATACATTGGTGCTACAGAAGCCAAAGAAAATAAAAACAATGTATCTGAAACTACAGTTAGGTCCAGAAATATTTGGACAGTGACACAATTTTCGCGAGTTGGGCTCTGCATGCCACCACATTGGATTTGAAATGAAACTTCTACAACAGAATTCAAGTGCAGATTGTAACGTTTAATTTGAAGGTTTGAACAAAAATATCTGATAGAAATTGTAGGAATTGTACACATTTCTTTACAAACACTCCACATTTTAGGAGGTCAAAAGTAATTGGACAAATAAACCAAACCCAAACAAAATATTTTTATTTTCAATATTTTGTTGCGAATCCTTTGGAGGCAATCACTGCCTTAAGTCTGGAACCCATGGACATCACCAAACGCTGGGTTTCCTCCTTCTTAATGCTTTGCCAGGCCTTTACAGCCGCAGCCTTCAGGTCTTGCTTGTTTGTGGGTCTTTCCGTCTTAAGTCTGGATTTGAGCAAGTGAAATGCATGCTCAATTGGGTTAAGATCTGGTGATTGACTTGGCCATTGCAGAATGTTCCACTTTTTTGCACTCATGAACTCCTGGGTAGCTTTGGATGTATGCTTGGGGTCATTGTCCATCTGTACTATGAAGCGCCGTCCGATCAACTTTGCGGCATTTGGCTGAATCTGGGCTGAAAGTATATCCCGGTACACTTCAGAATTCATCCGGCTACTCTTGTCTGCTGTTATGTCATCAATAAACACAAGTGACCCAGTGCCATTGAAAGCCATGCATGCCCATGCCATCACGTTGCCTCCACCATGTTTTACAGAGGATGTGGTGTGCCTTGGATCATGTGCCGTTCCCTTTCTTCTCCAAACTTTTTTCTTCCCATCATTCTGGTACAGGTTGATCTTTGTCTCATCTGTCCATAGAATACTTTTCCAGAACTGAGCTGGCTTCATGAGGTGTTTTTCAGCAAATTTAACTCTGGCCTGTCTATTTTTGGAATTGATGAATGGTTTGCATCTAGATGTGAACCCTTTGTATTTACTTTCATGGAGTCTTCTCTTTACTGTTGACTTAGAGACAGATACACCTACTTCAGTGAGAGTGTTCTGGACTTCAGTTGATGTTGTGAATGGGTTCTTCTTCACCAAAGAAAGTATGCGGCGATCATCCACCACTGTTGTCATCCGTGGACACCCAGGCCTTTTTGAGTTCCCAAGCTCACCAGTCAATTCCTTTTTTCTCAGAATGTACCCGACTGTTGATTTTGCTACTCCAAGCATGTCTGCTATCTCTCTGATGGATTTTTTCTTTTTTTTCAGTCTCAGGATGTTCTGCTTTACCTCAATTGAGAGTTCCTTAGACCGCATGTTGTCTGGTCACAGCAACAGCTTCCAAATGCAAAATCACACACCTGTAATCAACCCCAGACCTTTTAACTACTTCATTGATTACAGGTTAACGAGGGAGATGCCTTCAGAGTTAATTGCAGCCCTTAGAGTCCCTTGTCCAATTACTTTTGGTCCCTTGAAAAAGAGGAGGCTATGCATTACAGAGCTATGATTCCTAAACCCTTTCTCCGATTTGGATGTGAAAACTCTCATATTGCAGCTGGGAGTGTGCACTTTCAGCCCATATTATATATAATTGTATTTCTGAACATGTTTTTGTAAACAGCTAAAATAACAAAACTTGTGTCACTGTCCAAATATTTCTGGACCTAACTGTATATACCAGTAACTAATTCATGTGCATTGTGATTCTTTTATTATATCTTTATTCTTCACTTTACAATTTTACAATATAAAAAAATCAATATAAAAATCCCCTTTTATGTGCTTTCATTTTGTTTTTCTCCAAACTCTAAGATGATTCTTCAAAAGGTAGAGAGATCATTATCATTATTACCTGACATTTATTGCAGCAAGGCCCGGTGTTTATTCTACATAAAAATAGTAATTGTCATAAATGTAAGGTTGTTCCTATAACCTTCCAGCTTGTGCTTTTTACGAGCAAACAGGCAAAACAGCTTTTGCAACATATAAAACAATTTACATTATCTTAATGCCATGCAATGCTTGCATTCTGAATGCATATGGAAGACTGAAGCACTTTTCATTAGAATGCTAATGTAAGCCTACCTTATGCACATTTTAAAACCTATTAAGGTGCTATGAAAGGCTTTTAATGTCGGCAGCATTACCAGACACTAGAGCACACTCACAACTTTCATTATGTTTGACATGTTTGTTTTTTTCCTAAAGCCAAACCAAAAAAGAGTGATCATAGTAGTAATCACTGTGTGCAAATACACAAAATGTACATTTTCTACAGGGAATTTATCTAATGTCTATAAAATTGTCGGTCTAGTGATCACAGCTATAGTATATCATAGAGACCAATTTGAGAAAATGGGTCATTATTTTGCTACATTGAAATGTTCACAGTTCTGCAAAATACTTCCATCTGTAAAAATAGAGATTGTCTAGCATTGGATTATTGTGGACTCAATCTTACTAGGGGTCTTTATTTATATAGACTCATGGCTGAAACTGTTGACTTGGCACCCTTGATATTGTTCCAGGAACTGTAGTAAAATTATAGACCTGACACATGTTTTTTCATACACATGTTTATTTCCTTTGTGTATATTGGAACATCGCAAAAAAAACCAAGACAAAAAGGCAAATTGTACATACAGGTGCATCTCAATAAGTTACAATATCATCAAAAATTTAATTTATTTCAATAATTAAATACAAAAAAGGGAAACACATTAGTGTTTATTTCTGTTATTGTTGATTATTATGGCTTACAGCCAATGAAAACCCAAAAGTCATTATATCAGAAAATTAGAATAATTACCACAAAACACCTTTAAAGGCTTCCTAAGCATTTAAAATGATCCCTTAGTCTTGTTCAGTAGGCTACACAGTCATGGTGAAGACTTCTGACTTGACAGATGTCCAGAAAGAAGTCATTGACATACTCCACAAGGAGGGTAAGCCACTAAAGGTCATTGCTACATCCAAGCATATTCATGGGAAGTTCAGTGGAAGGAAAAAGTGTGGTAGAAAAAGATGCACAAGCAGCTGAGATTACCGCAGCCTTGATAGGATTGTTAAGAAAAGGCCATTCTAAACTTGGGGGACATTCACAAAAAGTGGACTGCTGCTGGAGTCAGTGCTTCAAGAGCCACCACATACAGATTTATCCAGGACATGGGCTGGAACCGTCATATTCCTTGTGTGAAGCCACTCATGACCAATAGGCAACACCAGAAGCATCTTACCTGGGTCAAGGCGAAAAGGAACTGGACTACTGCTCAGTGATCCTAGATGTTGTTTTCAGATGAAAGTGCATTTTGCATTTAATTTGGAAATCAACACCAGAGTCTGTAGGAAGAGTGGAGAGGCCACAATCCAAGCTGCTTGAGGTTTAGTATGAAGTTTCCACAATCAGTGATGGTTTGGGGAGCCATGTCATCTGCTGGTGTAAGTCCACTGTGTTTTATCAAGACCAAAGTCAGCACAGTCGTCGATCAGGAAATTTTAGAGCACTTCATGCTTCCCTCTGCCAACCAGCTTTTAGGAGATGAAGATTTCATTTTCCACCAGGACTTGGCACCTGTCCCCACTGCCAAAAGTACCAATACCGGGTTTAATAACCAAAGTGTCACTGTGCTTGATTGGCCAGCAAACTCACTTGGCCTAAACCACATAGAGAATCTATGGCGTATTGTAAAGAGGAAAATGAGAGACACCAGACCCAACAATGCAGACAAGCTGAAAACTGCTATGAAAGCAACCTGGACTTCCATAACACCTCAGCAGTGCCACAATCTGATTGCCTCCATGCCACACCACATTGATGCAGTCATTCATGGAAAAGGAGCCCCGACCAAGTATTGAGGCATTTACTGTACAGACTTTTCAGTAGGCGCCAACATTTCTGAGTTAAAATAATTTTTTCAGTTGCTCTTATATAATATTGTAATTTTGTGAGATAATGACTTTTGAGTTTGCATTGGCTGTAAGCCATAATCATCAACATTAACAGAAATAAACACTTGATATAGATCACTCTGTGTGTAATGACTCTATATAATATATGCTTTTCCCTTTTTGTATTGAAATACTGAAATAAATTAACTTTTTGGTGACATTCTAATTTGTCGAGATGTACCTGTAATTTCACACACAATCCCAAAAGATAAACTGGACAAAATTGTTGGCACCTTTCCAAAATTGTGGGTAAACAACTTTGTTTCAACTAGCATGTGATGATCGGTCAAAATCACCTGTGGCAATTAACAAGCATGGGCAATTTGAAAATTACACCTGAAACTAAGTAAAAAATGTAAAGAAGTTGACTCAATCTTTGCATTGTTTGTCTGTGTGTGTGTGCCACACTAAGCATGGAGAACAGAAAGGGGAGAATAGAACTGTCTGAGGACCTAAGAACCGAACTTGTTGAAAAATAAAAAAGTTAATATCCAAATATCTTGATGTTCCTTTGTCCACGGTGAGCAACATAATGAAAACGTTTACAACCCATGGCAGTATAGCTATTCTACCTGGAGTGGATGGCTGAGAATAATTGATGAATGTTTGCAATGCACCATAGTCTAGATCAGAGGTTCCCAACTCCAGTCCTCAAGGCACACCAACAGTGCATGTTTTCAGGATTTCCTTAGTATTGCACAGGTGATAATTTAATCACCTGCAAAGGTGCTGAATCCAACACCCATGCAATGCTAAAGAAATCCTGAAAACATGCACTGTTGGTGTGCCTTGAGGACTGGAGTTGGGAACCTCTGGTCTAGATGGTGGAAAAGTAGCCCCAATCAAGTTCCAAGAAAATTCAAGATGTCCTGAAGGCCTGGGGTGCAACAGTGTCAGCATGGACTGTCTGTCAACATTTAAATGAAACAAAACGCTATGATAGGAATCCCAGGAGGACCCCACTGCTGATGCAAAGACATAAAAAAGCTAGACTACAATTTACTAAAATGTGCAAGAGTAAGCCAAAATCCTTCTGGGAAAGTGTCTTGTGGACCGGTGAAACCAAAATGGAGATTTTAGGTAAAGCACATCATTTTATGGTTTTATCGTTAATGGAATGAGGCCTAAAGAGAAAGAACAGAGTGCCTACAGTCACATATGATGGGGATTCATATTTTGGGGTTGTTTTGCTGCCTCTGGCACTGGGAGCCTTCACTGTGTGAAAGGCATCATGAAATCTGGAGATCACCAAAGGATTTTGGGTCACAATGATGAGCCCAGTGTAAAAAAGCTGTGTTTCCTCCCCAGGTCATGGGTCTTCCAGGAGGACAAAGACCCTAAAACTACTTCAAGAAGAACCCAGAAATGGATGGAAAAAAGTGCTGGAGAGTTCTGAAGTGGCAGCAATGAGTCCTAATCTAAATTCCATTGAACACCTTGGAGAGATCTTAAAATTGCTGCATTGCTGTTGGGAGATAGCACCCCTCAAATATGAGAGACCTGGAGTAGTTTACACAATAAGAGTTGTCCAAAATTCCAGCTGAGAGGTGTAAGAAGCTTGTTGATGTTTATAGGTAGCAACTGGTTGCAGTTTTTATTCCAAAGGGTGTGAAACCAAATGTTAAGATAAAGGTGCCAAAAATTTTTACTTGCCCATTTTTTGAGTTTAGTGTGAAAGCATGTGAAAATTATAGTGTGAAAAAACCCTCACAAAATCTACTGTACATGAATGTTGCAATTTTTGTGTATGGAGCTTAGTTCGTACCATACATATCGGGTGGTGGCTGTAGTATACAGTCAGCATCTGCCTGTAATAGGAGCAATCAAAGCTGAACTCATGTTAAAACACTAAATGTCAATGCCAATCTCTGACACCGGTTATTAAGGGTTATAATCCAAGGAGGCATGCGCCGATCACCACTTTCTGCCATACAATCATGGGATGCCAATAGGTTGACATAGCATCTGGGGATCTGCTGACGATCTCCAGGCCTGCTATGATTGTGCATCTTTGAAACCCAGTTTGTGGCTAAACTTCATATGAGACTATACCTTTATTTGTATACGCAATACAATATAATGAGGTACAGTATGTTGTACAAGAAGTGATCAGGCAATCGCAGGTTCAAGTCACCTAAGGTATCTAAAGAAAAAACATGTAAAAAACTTAAAAAGAAACCTACAAAATCCAATCAACTACTTTTCCCCCATTAGAAGTACTGATATTAAAAAAATAACATAAATATATTCATTATCACCGCTTCCTTAAAAGTGAGGTCTAATAAAATATAAAATTATTTAGCCCACACAGTAGCACAAAAAACATTCTAGACACAAAAACTGGCAAAATTAGCACTTTGGTCTGACCCATCAATGCATAAAGGGAAAGTAAGAATTGATCAAAACATTGCATGGACCCCAAAATGATACCAATAAAAACTTCTGCTTACCACACAAAAAAAGAAGCCCTCACACATTCAACTAGTCCTGAAAAAAATGTTTCAGACTATAAGGACAGAAAAATAAAAAAGTTATGTCTCTTGGGAAAAAGGGACAAATTTTAAAAACACAAAAACGAAAATTGGCTGCAGCAGGAAGAGGTTAAACTAAAATTCTTTTATGAGACCAAGCTGAATTTGCCTGGGGTTTATTTGCAGTTTATTAAATGGAATCTGAGAGTAGGATCAACCTTCCTAAGCTGTCTACAAAGGCACATAAGTCATAGAAAGGCAAATAAAGTGATATATTGGTATCTAAAATGTCTTATACCAGAGAAATCTACATTTTTCTTAATAGATAAATAAGCTGTTAAGATGTATGGGGTGGACACTAATTAGCATGAGAATCTACCTCCAGGGCATATTTTATATGAAAGGGGGTGTTACCAATGTGAGACTTGTAATGGCTGACAGTTTGCTCTCTTAGGCCGGACTCACACGAGCGTATGGCATCCGATGCGAGAGCATCGGATGCGATATGCTAATGTCCCCCGGCTCAGGCTCTGCTGCGAGCGTGAGCCGGGTGTCATGCGACTGTAACCCGATCTTGTGATCGGATCACAGCTGTGAAGCTGAGTGCAGGCGCTGCGGAGGAGAGGGAGGGGTTAATCCCCCATCTCCTCCACTCTCAGCCTGTGCGTAGATCGCACTGCACTGGGATAACATCCGAGTGCAGTCCGATGTATCTCTCGCATCCATTCACTTGAATGGGTGCGAGAGATATGGCTCTCGCAGACAATCGCAGCATGCTGCCGCTTTTCTCGCATCCAGAATCTGGATGCGAGAAAAGCTGACCAACAGCTCGCCCTCATTGCCTAACATTGGTCAGAGTGCAATGCGAGAATTTCTCGCATTGCACTCGTCCGATTTTCACGCTCGTGTGAGCATACCCTTAATCGCATTGATGAGCTGTGTGTCATTACAACACAGTAAAGCAGAGTTGAATTTTGTCTCATTACAAACACATTTCAATTGTTACTCTCCTCTAATAGTGCTGTCAGGTCATCTATACTCCCCTCCTCCCACACTGGCAGCTTGTGAGACAGAAGCTAAAGAAGTGTAAGTTATAATCAGTCATTTTTCTGCAGCAGAGCTGATACCCCTTTTATTTTAAAAATCAGGGTTTACTTTTTAGAGAAATTTATTGTTGAATTGTTATACTGTTATACTGGCGTCCCCGCGCTGTCCTGCCATTTACGTCCGGGGGGGGATTCCGTCAAACTCACCCTCCCGGCCGCTCAGCAGTGTCTGTTCTCCCCCCCTTCCCCGACACCAGCTCCCAGGACCTGCGCACACTGCACAGTTCTACTCAGAGCACGATTAGGACACACACGTGCACACCTCCTCTTAAAGGGCCAGTACGTCTAAACCCGGAATTTTCTTTCTCTGTATGACTGAGAGCCCCTAGATATTTAAGGCATCCTCTCACTATGCAAGGTGCCTGGGCAATGTAGAGAGATTTTTGTCAGTTTTCAGGTGCCTTGTGCCGTTGCTGTATTGCTGTATTGCTTACACTAGTTTGTATTTGAATATCTGACATACCCACTGCTACACCTATCCATGCCAGCTGTGCCAGCCATACTCACTGCTGCACCTATCCACACCAGCTATATCTGTTGTACCCACTGCTGAACCTATCTACACCAGCCATACCTACCTTACCCACTGCTACATCTATCCATACTGGCTGTGGCTATCACATCAGCTGTGCTGACTGCGTCTGCCCTATCTGAGATTGTCAGTGTCCACATCCCTGGGGCCAGCTGTCGCAGCACTGAGTCTCCCTCAGTCACACCTGGTGGTTATCAGCAGCCCAGTCCATCCTCACCATCAGGGCCCTGGAGAATATCGGTGTGTGCCCCTATAGTGTACTGTGTGCTATGGCCTAGTGGGTCTACTCCCACTCGCAAGCATTGAATATACAAATGAGCAGCACATGCAGTGGACAGGCACTGCACTTGTAGCTCTGCTCCTATCAGTGATTGACAGCTCACTCTTCTTTCAAACCCAAGATCCTGTACAAGTGCGATCATCTCCCAGGGGGGTGAATGTACAGTTAGATCCTAATGAAGAAGACTTTCAGTGTCTGATTGCATAGTTTTCATGTCGTCTTCCATATTTCAATCTGGCTTGCGATCTCCTAAAGGTGTCTACCAAAAAAAATCATAATTTGTAAAACTGGAGCTATGCAGAGTTAAAGACTGGGAGGTCTATTACAAATACATGTATACAGCAGCTCAGTGAATAGGATGCATATACTTTTCCGCAAACAGGAGCCAGCAGCCCACAAAACTCCAGTTGTACTGAAACTACAACTACCAGCTTATGCTGAGAGCTGAAGACTTTTTAAACAATCAATAATGGAAAATTCAAAGTAATAAGGCTTCATGCTTAAAAATAAATTGATTGTCTCATACGACTTAATAGACTTAATTGTACTCCATTGACGGACTAGCCAATTACTCAATAAAGCATTCTAGTTGTATAATGAGACTGGAACATAATAGAGTTGTTTCCTAAGCTTTTGTTTCTCACAAAACAACAGAATTAATTATTGTAATTTCCAATTCAATTGCATTGAACTCTATCAGCTTAGAGCAGACTTAGTGCAGCCCCAGTTACAAAGGATGAAGCAGTGAGAAACCTTTTCCAGTGAAATCCACCCTGAAATCTACCAAACCTGTTTTTTACGAACATAGACTGTATATCAAAAAATAAAAATACTAAAGATCTTATGCCACTGACCACTAATCAAATGAGTAGATCCTCCTATATACAGTGCTGGCCAAAAGTATTTGCACCCCTGCAATTCTGTCAGATAATACTCAGTTTCTTCTTGAAAATGATTGCAATCACAAATTCTTTGGTATTATTATCTTAATTTATTTTGCTTGCAATGAAAAAACGCAAAAGAGAATGAAACGAAAATCAAATCATTGATCATTTCACACAAAACTCCAAAAATGGGCCAGACAAAAGTATTGGCACCCTTAGTGGTACTTTACACGCTAGCAATTGCTAGTGATGTTGCGCGCGATAGCACCCGCCCCCGTCGTGTGTGCGATATTGTGTGATCGCTGCCGTAGCGAACATTATTGCTACGGCAGCGTCACACGCACATACCTTGACAGCGACATCGCTATAACCGCCGAACAATCCCTCCTTCAAGGGGGAGGGGCGTTCGGCGTCATAGCGACGTCACTGCCGCGTCACTAAGCGGCCAGCCAATAGAAGCGGAGGGGCGGAGATGAGCAGGATGTAACATCCCGCCCACCTCCTTCCTTCTGCATTGCCGGTGGACGCAGGTAAGGAGATGTTCCTCATTCCTGCGGTGTCACACATAGCGATGTGTGCTGCCGCAGGAACGATGAACAATATCGTACCGGTGGCAGCAGCGATAATAAGGAAATGAACAACGTGTCAACGATCACCGTTTTGGAACGATTTTGTGATCGTTGATCGTCGCTCATTGGTGTCACACGCTGCGATGTCGCTACCGGCGCCGGATGTGCATCACTAACGACTTGACCTCGATGATATATCGGTAACGATGTCGCAACGTGTAAAGTACCCCTTAGCCTAATACATGGTTGCACAACCTTTAGCCAAAATAACTGCAAACAACCACTTCCGGTAACTGTCAATGAGTTTCTTACAATGCTCTGCTGGAATTTTAGACCATTCTTCTTTGGCAGACTGCTCCAGGTCCCTGAGATTTGAAGGGTGCCTTCTCCAAACTGCCATTTTGAGATCTCTCCACAGGTGTTCTATGGGATTCAGGTCTGGACTCATTGCTGGCCACTTTAGTAGTCTCCAGTGCTTTCTATCAAACCATTTTCTAGTGGTTTTTGAAGTGTGTTTTGGGTCATTGTCCTGCTTGAAGACCCATGACCTCTGAGGAAGACCCAGCTTTCTCACACTGGGCCCTACATTATGCTGCAAAATTTGTTGGTAGTCTTCAGACTTCATAATGCCATGCACATAGTCAAGCAGTCCAGTGCCAGAGGCAGCAAAGCAACCCCAAAACATCAGGGAACCTCCGCCATATTTGACTATAGGGACCGTGTTCTTTTCTTTGAATGCCTCTTTTTTTTCCTGTAAACTCTATGTTGATGGCTTTTCCCAAAAAGCTCTACTTTTGTCTCATCTGACCAGAGAACATTGTTCCAAAACGTTTTAGGCTTTCTAAGGTAAGTTTTGGCAAACTCCAGCCTGGCTTTTTTTTGTCTCGGGGTACTAAGTGGGGTCTTCCTGGGTATCCTACCATACAGTCCCTTTTCATTCAGACGCTGACGGATAATACGGGTTGACACTGTTGTACCCTCAGACTGCAGGGCCGCTTGAACTTGTTTAGATGTTAGTGCGGATGGTGGCTAAAGAACCTTGACTATCTTGCGTTGAAATCTCTCGTCAATTTGTATTTTCCTTCCACATCTAGTGAGGTTAGCCACAGTGCCAAGGGCTTTAAACTACTTGATGACACTGCGCACCATAGACATAGGAACTTTAAGGTCTTTGGAGATGGACTTGTAGCCTTGAGATTGCTCATGCTTCCTCACAATTTGGATTCTCAAGTCCTCAGACAGTTCTTTGGTCTTCTTTCTTTTCTCCATGCTCAATGTGGTACACATAAGGACACAGGACAGAGGTTGAGTCAACTTTAATCCATGTCGACTGGCTGCAAGTGTGATTTAGCTATTGCCAACACCTGTTAGGTGCCACAGGTAAGTTACAGGTTCTGTTAATTACACAAATTAGAGAAGCATCACATGATTTTTCAAACCTTGCCAATACTTTTGTCCACCCCCTTTTGTATGTTTGGTGTGGAATTATATCCAATTTGGCTTTATGACAATTTTTTTTTCATTGAAGACAAGTTAAATGAAGATAATAATACCAAGGAATTTGTGATTGCAATCATTTTCAAGAAGGAACTGAGTATTATCTGACAGAATTGCAGGGGTACCAATACTTTTGGCCAGCACTGTATAGGATATAGTGTCCAGGCCAAATACTTCAAATCTCACATGTCACTTTATGGGCCAATAACACCACAATATTTTAATATATCCCACTGATTTTGAGACACATTATATTTTATGCTAATGTAAATGTTAGGTCTGTATGTTTTGTATTTATTTATAAAAATATCAGAATTTATTTTCAAACTTTAATGATTATTCTTTTAATCCAGATAGTCACAGCACACAAAATAGTTAATAAATAACATTTACCCCATGCCTACTTTAAAATGTTCTTTTATAGCCTTTTAGAAGCTCTAAAATTAGCAGTACATTTTCATGTTTCCAAGAAATTTACAAAACTTATTTTTTTTATTGACCTATTCAGTTTTGAAGTGACTTTGGGGGATCTATATATTGAGAAAAACAAAACAAAAGTGATACCATTATAATAACAGCACCCCGCAAAATAGTCAAAACTGTCGTTAGGTGGTTTATTAACTCTTGAATTGCTTTTCAGAAATTAATGCAAGGTGGCATGAAGGGAAAGTATTTTTTTTTATTTTTCCCACCTAAATGTTGCTAACTGCTGAACAGATCACTATAGCTGGCAAAGGTATTATTTGGGCATGAACCATCAGGACTCCACAATCATGATCTCAGGATGCCGATATGTTAAAAGGGGAAGCCCTCACTCTCTGTTAACCATCTAGCTGCTATAGTCATTATTGACAGCAGTACTTAAAGGGTTAAACAGTCATGGTTGAGGCCAATACCGATCGTGACTGATGCAGCCGGGTGTCAGCTATAGTGTAAAGCTGGCGGCTGCTGCATTTTCACCCCCTAGAGGAAGCTATTCACTCATATCTCAGCTCAGTAAAAAGGACATATTGGTGGTCACTAAAGGGTTAAAATAAAAGTTTATAAAGTGTTCTAAAAATACCAACATCCAAGACTGAATCATAATAATTTGAGCAAGACGTGACCTTATACCCAATACATTACCTTGTTCCTCATTCCAAGCAACTCTTGTACAAGTAAGATAATGAATTTCCTTACCTCTACCCTCATCTCTGCATCATTTTTAAGTAAAAATAGCAGTGCACTGTATCCCTTCTCTTAACATTAAAGTAAAGTAAGGGATAGACCTGCAGTTGAGCTCTCTTACTCTTTTTAAACTGACCCTTTAATGATGAAAGTTCTTTGAGTGTGAACGACAAATATATATTTTTTCAAATTGTTGTCATCAATATATTCCAGGACTTATTTTTTTTCCATTGACAGGCCTGTTGGGAGGTCTTACTTTTTGAGAAATTTATCATCATCTTGTACTATTTTAGAGTAGATAAGTGGCTTCACCTTTTACTTTATTTAATGAGAGGTGCCATGACCAAAAAAAAAAATATTTGGGGCAATCATTTATACAATTTGATAGCTACAGTTATTATATACAGGAGAAGACCAACTAGGTATTGATTTTTTTTTTAACCTTTTCGCACCAGAGCCTGTTTTTGCCTTCGTGACCGGACCAATTTTTTTATTTCTGACCAGTGTCACTTTGACAGGTTATAACTCTAAAACGCTTCAATGGATCCCGTCAATTCTGAGATTGTTTTTTTATGACATATTGTACTTCAAGATAGTGTAAAAATTAAGACGATATATTTTGTGTTTTTTTGTGACAATATCGAAAATTTGGTAAAAAGTTAGAAAATTTTGCAATTTTCAATTTTTTTATTTTTATGCCCTTAATCCAGAGGGTTATGTCCCACAAAATAGTTAATAAAAAACATTTCCCACATGCCTACTTTACATCCGCGCAATTTTGGAAACATAACTTTTTTTTGTTAGGAAGTTATAAGGGGTCAAAGTTCATCAGCAATTTCTCATTTTTCCAACAAAATTTCCCAAATAATTTTTTTAGGGACCATACCCTATTTTATATACTGTATTCTATACTACACTATACTGTATTCTATTCTATACTATACTACACTATACTGTATTCTATGCTATACTATACTGAACATCTACCCTATCTAACCCTATATGCTGCCTAACTGGGAAAAGGGGGAATTGATTTCTATAGATGTAATATGTGGGTTTTTTTACTGTGTGAAAAATCGCTGACTGACAGAGCTCCTGTCAGCAGCACTTGTCACACTGTTTCTCCTCAGATCAGTCACACACGAAGGATCTGAGGGGAAGCAGTGTTTTATACCGGCAGATCGCCCAGGCAAGTTTGTAACTACAACAAACTTTCCCAGCGATCGTTTTCATTGGTTAGCGCGGCGCTGACGTCACCAGGACCTGAACCAATCAGATCCTGGTGAGGTCAGGGGTCGCAGCTAGCGTCCTGCACCGGAATCCCGGCGCTTACAGGTACCATACGGTCACGATCGCTGCAAAACCGCGGACCATTCATAAACGTTGGCGCTGCACAAAGCCCAGCAAGCGCCGACGTTTATATACCGTCCGCGGTCGGGAAGAGGTTAATTTTCAACATAAAGCATTTTAAAAGTTTTTGTTTCCAGCTTTATTTTTTATGTCATTGTTGAACATTTCATACCTTTTTACAGTTTTTAGTAACACAGGTGGATTTGAACATGTGTGACCCTGATCCTATTTAGCCATGCTTATAACCTTCAGCTAGTTTTCAAATGCCTTTGAGGAGCATTCATGGAAGTCACAGTACCTTTGTCAAGCCAAAAGTTGCAGTCTTCACTGACCAAAGGGGTTAGCCAGCCCAAATATTCTAATGGATACTGGCTGCCCTTTACCTATTCTCTAACATTTGCCTCCAGAAATATTGAGAAGCTCCAATAAACATCTACTGTATTTTAGGGATTACAAAACACACTTTTTCTCCCCAAAACTGGAGGTGAAATGGGGGTGCGTTTTATAATCTGGATATGGTTTACCGGAGCGGCGGTGGTGGAGCGGGGTCACAGGAGGCAGGGTCAGCAATGCTGAGGGCTTGGATGAGGGAGTGTGACTGCAGTGGAGCAGCTGAGAAGGGTCACAGGACGGAGGGTTGGCAATGCGGCGGGCACCATTGATCTGACAGCGGACTGCAGGCTCCATTGAATCGCCAACGGTTGACGCGATAGACTTCAAGAAAATGGCCGTGAAGGTGGCGCGTGCGCAGATTGATGCAATGCACTTCAAGAAAATGGCCTCCTCCATGGCGATTATCTTGAAGTCAGTCTTGTCAACTACAGACAATTCAATGGAGCTCGCAGTCTGCCAGAAGATCAATGGCGTGTGCTACCATGACATCCCTGAGCTTGTAATATCACCAACCCTCCATCCACTGACCCTCCTGAGCTGCAACACACTCCCACTAGCCCGCAGCATCACCTCCTGACACACTAGGATTATAAAACTGACCCTAATGTTAACATTCAAAATTATTTTTTCCTATTTTCCACCTCTAAATTTGTGGTGCGTCTTATAATCCAGTGCGTCTTATAAAACGAAAAATACAGTATAAAAGGTGTTGGAAATTTTACAATTCACAGTCATCTCAATGGCAGTAGATGATCCATCAGATATATTTGACATTGTTGTAAACAATTTATACTTAACCATCAATTTCCTTTTGGCATCAAGCCACTTGCATGAAATTATGATGACACATAACATACATACAATGTGGTTAATTCATATTCTCTTTTATCATAAACTGATTTGACAAATTCTACTCTATAAGGCTTGATAATTATACCTTCTATAAAGGTCATATATCTCAACTAACATTCATATTCCGAATGTATATATACAGATCCAGTGCTAAACTAAACTCTATTAGAAACGTCCCACCTGCAAGACAATGTATTATCTAGAAAGACATCTTCCAACCATCAGATAGTAAATTAAGCTGTCACTTCTAGACAGAATTAAAATGTTTCAACAGCAGTGCCATTTTATCGTTTTTACATAAAGCAGATATTGCATTGAATAATCCCTACAAAGTGATAGTCAGTGATTCAAAACTTCTGACACTGAGTGCCTGTGATGGATTTTCATTATCCGGCAGGAACACTGACATGCCAATCAGAAAGTAATATAATAATTCAAGCATAAGAATTGACTGTCTAACAAGCAGAGCTACAGCACTGGAGTATAATCAATAGAACGCGGTAAGCCTCTGCTATAGATAAAGCTTGTAACACCGGCTTCTTTAGCATATTGAAAAATATATACATTAATTTCCATTACCTGAGAGACAGACCAAGCTGTAGCAGTGTATTATGCCAAGAGAAGACTACAAAGCACATCTCATTTATCAGCAGTTTTTGCATACACATAATCTTATGTATAATTATACATAAGACTCTATAAAAGGGATTTAGAATGTAATGGCAAATTACTAAGAAGTTACAAAATATTGTAGCAACATATATCAAATAAAAACACATCCAGATGGAGAAAAAGAAGAATTTGTACATCTAATATATAAAGCTGAATGTGTGTGTGTATGTGTGTGTGTGTGTGTATGTCCGGGATTGGCATCCGCACCCTCGCAGCTACAGCCAAAAAATTTTGCACACTCACTTCTGGACCCCGAGAGTGTCATAGGCTATGTTTCGAGGGGAAATTTTACCCCGCTCTTTACAGTTATTCGCCAAAAAACCTGCCTCCATTAAAGCGAATGGAGCTGGGAGCCACAGTGCAGCCAGAACTTCAGAAGAATGCGCAGCCACGCCCTTATATGGAATGTTGGCGTGTCACAATGCAGCCAGGGAAAGAGACAGACACAGACAGGGTGTTACGGGGGGCTGTCTGATAATAAAACCTAAAGGAATGTCAGACAGTCAGGGTCCACCGTGCAAAGACTCTGCTGCAGACTATGGCAGAGGATAAGGGGTATATAAGTGTGCCACTGTAAATAATGATAGCACAAGTGCAGAGTGCAATACCTCTGTTATACTCACAGAGGAATATAATTAGAAAATAAAGCAATTCCTCCCTTACTTGGAGGGTGTGTGGAATGGTCTCTGTTAAAGATCACAGAGACCAAAGCAGTGAGTGTGAAATGGCACCTACCTAGGTCCGTTCCTCTAGTGGTGCCAGGAGACGGACATCAGCGTAAGCCGCACAAAGCTCCTACCTGCGTTCGCTCCACTAGTGTGCGAGGACACGAACCACTAGATATGGCACCTGCCTAGGTCCGCTATTCTAGTGGTGCAAAAGAGACGGACAGCAGCGTAAGCCGCACAAAGCTCCAACCTGCGTTCGCTCCACTAGTGTGCGAGGACATGAACCACTAAATATGGCACCTGCCTAGGTCTGCTCTTCTAGTGGTGCAAAAGAGACGGACAGCAGCATAAGCCGCACAAAGCTCCTACCTCTGTTTGCTCCCCTAGTGTGCGAGGATACGAACAACTGCCAGACGCAGTATAAGGAACGTTACCCTAGCGGCAACGTCCACCTACGAGTAGAATCACAAGGCCCAGCCGGACCATGTGCCTCAGGCACCTGCCTATGTCCGCTCCACTAAGAGGTAAAGATACGGACTGCAGCCGAAGCTGTAAGGTATAAGAACGCTACCCTGCCGGTAGCGCTCACCTAACATAGACAGAGAGATGCCTAGAGGAACGTGCACAGAGCGTCTACTCGCATGCATGAACCAAGAGGACTGAGCGCCGGGCGGCGTGCATCAGGGTCTTATATAGACAATGTGCCTCATCCAAGATGGAGGACACCAGAGCCAATCCGCTGCCAGAATGACAGCAATGACGTCACGCTGGCCTATCACCGAGCAAAGCGTCACAAGCTCATGACCAGCGACCAATCGGCATAGAAGGTGTCAGAGACATGTGACCACGTGTCACAAGCACATGACCAGTGGCCAATCAGCTTAGAAGGTGTCAGAGACATGTGACCTCGTGTCAGCGATGATGTCACCCGCACATGTGCAATGGCTCCAAGATAGGACTTAGTCTCCAGCGCTTGCACATGTGCAGTAGCAAGAAATCCGGACATAGTCTCCAGAACCACAGCAACTGTAACACAGGGAGAGAGGCAGACACAGACAGGGTAAGAAACAGACATAGACAGGGTAAGAGACAGACACAAAGAGACAGACAAAGAGACAGACTGACAGGGAAAGAGACAGACAGGCAAAGAGAGGGAAAGAGAGATACAGGTTAAGAGACAGACACAGACAGGTAAAGAGACAGACACAGGGAAACAGACAGGGAAAGAGAGGGAAAGAGACAGACAGGGAAAGTGACAGAGATAGACAGACAGACAAGGAAAGAGATTGAACCAGATGGAGAAAGAGACAGAGACAGTCAGAGACAGACAGGGAAAGAGACAGAAAGACAAAGATAGAGAGACAGAGAGATATATACAGAGGGGGAGACAGACAGAGAATTGGAGAGAAACAGAGAGACAGTCACTATCTCGGGGGTTAATATATTCTATTTATACATTCTATCCTGGGAATGTTAATACATTTTATTTTGTTTACAGCAGTTATTAACCCGGGCGAAGTATGTGTGTTAGTGTGTGTGTGTGTGTGTGTGTGTGTGTGTGTGTGTGTGTGTATGTCCGGGATTGGCATCTGCACCGTCGCAGCTACAGCCACAAAATTTTGCACACTCACACTTCTGGACCCCGAGAGTGTCATAGACTATGTTTTGAGGGGAAATTATAACCCCATGCTTTACAGTTATTTACCAAAAAACCTGACTCCATTAAAGAGAATGGAGCTGGGAGCCACAGTGTAGCCAGAACTTCAAAAGAATGCACAACCACGCCCTTAAATGGAATTTTGGCATGTCACAATGCAGCCAGGGAAAGAGACAGACACAACAGGGTAAGAAACAGACATAGACAGGGTAAGAGACAGACACAAAGAGACAGACACAGACAAAGAGACAGACTGACAGGGAAAGAGACAGACAGGGAAAGAGAGGGAAAGAGAGAGAGACAGGTTAAGAGACAGACACAGACAAAGAGACAGAGACAGACACAGGGAAACAGACAGACAGAAAGAGAGGTAAAGAGACAGACAGGGTAAGAGACAGACAAAGACAGGTAAAGAGACAGACACAGGGAAAGAGACAGAGGGAAAGACACAGACAGGGAAAGCAAGGGAAAGAGACAGACAGGGAAAGAGAAGGAAAGAGACAGACAGGGAAAGAGACAGACAGGGAAAGTGACAGAGATATATAGACAGGAAAAGAGATAGATAGACAGACAGGGAAAGAGATTGAGACAGATGGAGAAAGAGACAGAGACAGTCAAAGACAGACAGGGAAAGAGACAGACATACAGACAAAGAGATAGAGAGTGAGACAGAGAGATATATACAGAGGGGAAGACAGACGTTATAATTACATTTATATCTATTTGTTTTGTGCTTTTTGTGTGCAGAATATATTTTTGTTAATACATTCTATTTTGTTAACAACAGTTATCAACCTGGACGGAGCACATTACTTGGTCAATTTAGTTAAATCTGTGTGGAATATCTGGGGTGTTGAAATATACTGTATGTTGTGAAATGCTTCTATTAGCTTAGTTTTTGCCTTTTAATAATTACTTTTCTATCTATTTGTTTTGTGGTTTTGTGTGCAGAATAAATTTTTGTTAATACATTCTATTTTGTTAACAACAGTTATTAACCCAGGCGAAGCCGGGTAGTACAGCTAGTACAATATAAAATACAAGAATAAAATGGCTTCAAGACAAGAACTAAACATTTTATCTGAGTCATTAAGCAGCAAAGCCCGGTAAACTCATTCACATTTACTGATGGATGGGCTGAAGTCCACTCCCTGACTGCAATCCTTTCTCCAAGTCTAATACCCTTTTACACCACATTGACCCTGTTACAATGTGCTGATTAGAAACCTAGAGCCAGAACATAAGTAAGATAAAAGGCGAAAAGTAACAAAAAGTGCAATCTCAATGGCGCGTCGCATTGCAGTTTAGGAAATATTTTATTTCGAATGAGCATTGTAAGTAATGAAAGGGAAATTCTAAATTATACCAACATGATAGCAATGGATGTTATTATTCAACCTATAAAGATTTATTGTTTCATTGTGTTTTCTCATTGGTATTATTATCTAATTTACAGTTAACTGCCTTAAAGTATTTCTGTCTGAAGAGAAACAAAAAGTTTTAATATATTCATGAATTTTAATGATTTTGGAGAGGTGCAGAAATTACATTTATGGACATAAATTAATATAGTTGTGTTTGTTGTGTAAAATTAAACTTTCAGTATTAGTATTTACACCTAATCTTTGACTTTCATGGCTGAGGAAAAAAATATTTTACATTATTATTTTATATTATCTCCATTTGTGCATTGCAAATCTGTTCATAATTGAATATTATTTGACATCACTTTAATGGTGATGTGTATTTATATGTACACTACTCAAAAAAAGTTAGGGATATTGTCACGCAAAGAGCGTGGCGAGTGCGTTCAGACCAACCGAGGTCTGACACGCAAAGAAAACCACACCTAAAAACACCACAGACAAGGGGAACACTAAGAACACAACAATGGGCCCAGCCTCACCTGAGCTGTCCCTTCTCTCCTAGCCAGTCTCTATACAGTCTCTGCAACTGTCGCCAAGCAGCACCCTGAGTCCCTGAGAAACCCTGTAGATGCCCTGATTAGTGAGAGGCGGGTGAGGTTAACTAAACCCACCACTGCACCAAAGAGACAATAGGGTAGGAGAGACAAACAGGGAATAAAGAACCAAAATGGAGAGGATACAACTACAGGTGAATCCACAGCAGCTTCCTTCCACAAAAGTGGCTTTCATACAAATGGTTTGTATAGTCAGCAAGGCTTGCTGGGAGACCTAGCTATTTAAGCACAGGGCGGTGTGTCTTTAAAGCAAGTGCAGCTGACTTCAACTGCAGCAGTGTTACGTCACTGCCGGAGTCTGC
This sequence comes from Anomaloglossus baeobatrachus, assembly GCF_048569485.1. Lineage (NCBI taxonomy): Eukaryota > Metazoa > Chordata > Amphibia > Anura > Aromobatidae > Anomaloglossus > Anomaloglossus baeobatrachus. The sequence continues at coordinate 812,730,934 of NC_134353.1, read as the reverse complement.
TCCAGCGACTTCTGCTCCGATCGCCAGGCGACGCCGTGTTCCTGCCGTAGATGGTGCTGGTGATGGGAGAGGAGTCGATGCCAGCGGTGGGCGCAGGCTCCGATCATCCACTGGGCTGGGTTAGCTTAGGATCTGCAGTACCGCTGGCTGACTGTGGGTGGCATGTGTCTTCCAGCTGAAGTTGCCAGCGTTCAACTACAGCCAATGGGAAGACACCACACCCTTCTTATTCCCCCTCTTGTCACATGACCACTGCCAGAGATAGTTCTGATTTTCCTGGCTCCTGTTACATCCTATTTTGTTTGGTGATTCCTGTGTGTTGACTTCTGCGTGTTTTCTGACTACCCTCCTGCCTACTGTTTTTGTACCTCGCTACCCGATCCGGATTTGACCTCTGCTACGTTTGCTGACTACGTCATTGCCTGCCGATTCTGTCCCTGTTCCGCAATTCCTGGTTTGACCCTGCCTGACTACTACTCTCATCGGACTGCAGCCTTCCACAGGTAGTGATCTCCAGGGCCCTGTGTAATTTCAAATCCCTGTAGAGGGGTTAAAGGGTTTCAGGGTTCTGGGGTCCTGCTTGGTGAGTGGCTTCCCTCTAGCCTCCCCTTTACAGCCCATCTGAGTCTGTGGATCCAGGCAGGTGTTACAAGCAGAGACTGCTGGAGAAGCTGCCAGCAGAAAACTGACATTAACCATTTAGGTACTGAAGGAAACAAAATTACATTTAAATGTGGGTAACCTGATAGAGATGTGATGCTGTTATTAGTCTCCAAAAACAGCAGGGAGACGACTGTGACAGATATTTGCCTTTTGGTTGAAAGTTAAGGATGATCCTAAAATGCAGTCTAATTTTTCAGGTGAACTTAAAGGGTATACCCATATCCAAGATCCTATCCCATTATGTAGTAGGCATAATAATATTATTAGCAAATACCTCCAATTAAAAATGTAGTTTAGTTCTTTTGATTCATTATGTTTCTTACCTCATATTCAAGGCATTGAAGGACCTTAGGTATCCATGGTTATGACCACGCTTATAGTCACAGTTAGTTATTTTCTTGCTCGAGGTTTTAAACCATGGATACATCAGTTCTTGCTATGCCCTGAACATGAGGTAAGTGATATAGTGAATCAGAAGAACTATACTACATTCCTAATTGAAGGTATTTTCTGTTTTTTTTATTTTTATTATTATTATTATTATTATTATTATTATTGCAGCTACTACATATTAGGATAGGATCTAGGAGATGGGAATTCCCCTTTAATGTGACCTTTCTAAACTTTTGAGTGCACATGTCCAACTGTTTAATGTTTCAGAACTTTTTGCACAACTTGCTGTTATCTAACAAGGCGCTTAATGGCAAAATTCACAACAAGTATTTAATCCATGAATTGCCCAATAAATCTCAGGGTTCATATAGAATTGGTATTTAAACAGTCCTACTCATCATGCTATTAAAATTTTGACATCATTAGACCAAGACGACACCTAACTATTGCTCAACAGTACCTTATTATGAAACTTCAAGCAGGATGTTCTCAAACGAAAGTGGCCACTGAGCTTAGAGTGTCACAGAGTGTCATCAGGTAATTGCAACAGAGATACAGAGAGACTGGATGAGTCATAGAAAAGATTAGAAGTTGACATCTTTTGGCCACATCACACACTGATGACCGCTTCATTGTGAACAATGTTTTTCAAAAGCGGATAATGAATACCACACAACTCCGGGCACATTTAAGGGAGATGAAAGGCACTCAAGTGTCATGTCAGACCATTTAAAACTGTTTACATCAATGTGGTCTGCATGTTAAACAACCTGAAAGGGTAACTGACCAAATCACCAGGCATAGGCATCTTTGTTTCGCTTGACAAGGAACCAGTGGGTCTCAGTGCTGTTCACTGTTGATTCAGGCTGATCAGAAAAAAATTGAGATGTCCAGAAGAGTGTTATGCATTAGCCACTGTTGTCACAAGATGAGCCACTGATGGTGGTGGTGTTACAGTGAAGGCAAGTGTGTCTAGTCAATACAGAACTGCCCTACATTCTGTGAATGGTACAGTGACAAGACCCTATTACATGAATAACATCATTAATCCAGTCATTGTGCCTGTGCATGAGCAACACCGGCCTAATTTCATCTTCATGGACAGCAATGCTTCAGCTAATCGAGGTTGCATCATTAGGGAAATAGTAGGAGTAAAGCTGGGCTCAACTGTTATATGTGGAGGTGCTTTAAAGGAAAAATCTACAGATACTGTAATGAATCCCAAGCACTCAGTCAGATACAAAGATAATGCAAACTTTTTTTTATTTTGTGAATTATAAGTAAAAAGAAAAAATGCCACTACCAATAGAGCAAAGCCAAGCCAATGTTTCGGCCTGTGTTAGGCCTTTGTCAAGGTCTTGCGTTTTAGCCACACGCCTCCTGCCAGTTCCTCTGGGACCCTGTCCCCGTTCTATATGCCCGTAAGGCACCTCCTCTACCTCCTCACTAGCCTCTTGCTTCCTCCTGACTCTGGCGAACCACGCCTGAAAAGCAAAAACGCCCTACCCGTGGTACAATCCCCGGACGTTTCACTCGTCCATATACCGGTCTCTTATAAAACGCAAGACCTTGACAAAGGCCTAACACAGGCCGAAACGTTGGCTTGGCTTTGCTCTATTGGTAGTGGCATTTTTTCTTTTTGCTTATAATTCACAAAATAAAAAAAACTTTTGCATTATCTTTGTATCTGACTGAGTGCTTGGGATTCATTACAGCATCATTAGGGAAAGGCTGCTGGAGACTAGGGTACCTCAAATAGAATTACCTGCACTTTCTCCATTCCTAAATCCCACATAAAATCTATGGGATCTGTTGAGTGGCCGTGCAGAGTCTCATAATTCTATACCCCAGAACCTCAAATGACCTGAGGGCCGCTCTTCAAGAAGAATTGGCTGCCATGCCTCAGCAGAAAATAATTCCACTTGTGAACAGCATGAGGTGTCGTTACCAAGCTGTAAGTGATGCTCAAGGCACATAAGTTATTGAAACATTGATATTTTTGAGGCGCTATACCCACCACTGTTGTTGGCTTTCTTTAAATTGTTTGAGATAAGGAAATCACAACTTCATGTTCCTACTTAAATGCCCTACGTTCATGATAAAATACCACTGTAACGTGAACTTTCTATGTTTTCCATAAATTTGCCGAACGTATTCATAATATCCTAAAAATCCCTAACTTTTTGTGAATAGTGTGTTTTAGATATCCGTCATATTACGAGGCTCTGCTGATTATCATGCCAGCCATATGTGTTAAATACCAGATACAATTTGGCTAAGGAAACATGTTGTTGCCCAATGGGTGTATTTAGGAAGTTTTGATTTCTCTTGACCGATCTTTTCAAGGTGTCTTTCCATTCCTTTTGAATTGCTTGTTTGCAGGATGAGTTGAATTTTTCAATAGCCCCATTTTCGGATACACATAATCGATTCACTTTTATTAACGTTTTCTTTTTTTTTGAAGGTGAGCTAGAAAAAAAAAATCTGCAGTTTCTCCATATTTATGATTTATTAGTTGTCACGGTGCAGCATAAATAGTGTTCCATTAATTACTATATCTCCATCTCCCTTCTGCTATCTCTGGAAACTGAGAGGTTAAACAGAACCAGAAGCAGAAGACAGAAACAACACCACACAAGTTCATGAGCTCTGTCTGGTATTGTGCATTAGGTCTATTGGCGCGAGATCTGGCAGTCATACCATTTTATTTCTGGAAAAATTACTGTTCTTTGTTTATCTGGATCTAGTGCCTTATCTTGTATTTCTTTTTTGTTTAGACAAATGACAATGTGATGCTAGTCACTACTTACGGGTAGTATGGACGGAAGAGTAGTCAGGTAACAGGAGCACACGTCGGAACACTGGGAGTAAACAGAAGCGCAGTCAAGTCACAGGCCGACGGTTCCAGAGAACATATGAATTCAGGGAGCAGGCAGAGATGTGGTCAGGGAGCAGTTCAAGGTCCAAAGCCAGGAGGTAACAACAAAAACAGGGAGCGGGCAGAGACGTGGTCAAATAATGGTTCAGGGTCAAGAAACTCAGATCAGAACAAGCACAAACACAAGCCAAGAGCACAACTGCAGAACCAGGAAGTACAACTGGCGAGATTCTGGGGGAGCATGCTCAGTAAAGAAGCCTGAGCAATTACCAGGAAGGTGGAACACCTGAGTAATCCCCTCCAAGAACCTACATGGAATCCTGTGCTATCAAACCAACTGCCAGCAAGTACTCAGAGAAACACAGCAGAGTATCTCCAAATATGCAAAATGCTCTGCACAGAGGAATAATGTCACTGTCGGCTCTGCAATGCAGCAGAGCATCACCTGAGTGCAAGATGTGCCTCACAAAGTAATTGTGACTGACATTTTTGCCAGTTTACCTCTTAGCATTTCATCTGTTGTACTTCTATTGAAAAAGCAGCCAAGAGATAACCTATAAAGAGCTCTGTACAATGTACATGGTGGGGCAGAGTCATGTAGGGGCTGAGGTTGGAGCTACAATGTACTGACATAGTTAGCTCAGGGAAAAACCCCTTGAACGAATCTGCAAGCCCTATCCCAGCCTATGTGTTGCTAGTTCTCTGCAGAGAATGGGAAAAATTGCTTTGATATATAACAGCTTCACTTTAATGATGACAGCTTGCAGGGCAAATAGGAAGGATAAGTACAGATTTGATATTCTATGCTGTCTAGCCGCAAATGATTTACAATGGTTTGTGTGACTATTTTAGACAGCTTTTAACATTTACTCAATTTTATTCCATAAATCGCTCACAGTCATCTTTTATAAAAAATAAAAAAGAGTGTAATTTCCTTTTGCAGTAATCGTATGCATTGGATTCCTCTTTTCTTTATTCATTGCAATGTATTTTTAGTCCATGCTTTCTCAGCTTCTACTTCATAATTAAGGGTAAAGGTGAAATTTTACCCAGCTGTACTAGGCATGTGATACATGAGCTACTGCAGACTAAATGTAAAAACCTATATAGAGGATATATATATTATTACAATTTATGCAGAAGAGATAATATTAGTAAATTATGACATTTGTCATTCCATAAAACTAAACTCTAATACTCATATTAAAGGCTATGGACATCTTTGCATTTTTTTCTTTATTTACTTCCTTAAATATAAATAAATTACTTTTATAACAGTCTTTACTAAAATAGTGTTGAACACCTCATGGATTTTCTAATTAAATGTATTTTTAAAGGAGCTATTGACATGAATTTCTCACCAGTTGTCGGTAACAACTCATCCAGTCCACATAGGCAAAGGAATCATAGAAACATAGATGTCCATAAATTAAGTTATGTTTAATAATGAGAATAACACAGGGAAAAAAGTATTGAAGACATGAAGAAAAGGTGCAGAAAGTCATAGAAAGTCATGACACCAGCTAAAATCTATCAGTAACTAGAAAGCAATCCTGACACTTAGTGAAAAATAATATCAGCTATTACAACTGATGGCCAAAAGGTGTCTCATTACCAAGGTCCCACACAAGAAACATTTCCGGATTAGTAAAACCAGTGAGCTGTCTCAAGACCTTTGCAACCTTATTTTTTTGCAAAACATACTGATAACATTGGTTACAGAAACATTTCTAAACTAGTGAGCACTATTGGGGCCAAAATGTAAAAAACATAATTTCACCATAAACCAGTCACGATCAGGTTCCTCCCGCAAGATTTCAGACAGAGAAGAGAAAATAATTAGCAAAAGAGTTGTCCAAGAGCCAAGAACCACTTGTGGGGAGCTACAAAAACACCTGGAATTGGCAGGTACAATTGTTTCAAAGAACACAATAAGTAATGCATTCAGCATCCATGGCTCACCTTACAAGACTTCATTGATGAACAAAAAACATGTTCAAATGCATTTAAAGTTTGCTCAACAACTTTAAACAAGCCTGTGAAATACTGGGAGAATATAGTCTTGTCAGATGTGACCAAAATTGAACTCTTTTGATGCCATAAAACACACCCTGTTTAGAGGCAAAAAGGCATTGCATACCACCCCAAAATCATAATGAGGTTTGGAGGTGGGAACAAAATGCTGTGGGGCTGTTTTTTAGCACATGTGTAATGCTCGCAGTGCGAGAAAGGCGATAGTGGATACACTGGACTGAAGGTACTGATCACTGGCATGGAGAAACAAACTAGAATGGCTACCGAGATTTCACTAAAGACACAGAAGGTGGCGATAGACATACACGCTGGTAGTTAGCCAATGGAGGGCAGCCCCAGGGGATCAACAGTACATCGGCAGCTGCCACTGACACAAGTAATCTCTGGTTGTAGAAGCAGCAGTAAATCTCATAGGAGCAACCATTATGGATAGTTGCAGAAGCAGCAGAGGATATCGTCGGAGCGACCAGTGTGGACAGTTGCAGCAACAGGAGCGGAAATCGTGGGAGCGGCTGGTGTGGATAGTTGCAGCAGCACATACTTAGTATGCACTGAAACACAGAAAGGAATCAGCTACGGCACACAGCACAGTAACAGCAGCAGCAGCCCAAGGGACCTGAGAACAAGGAATGTATAAAACTCATAGCCCAGGCACCTACCTTAAGAAAAAAGACATGTCTGCACACGCTCCCTAACTTCAGTCCCATGAGGCCTGTTCATCATGCACAGGCCCTAGGGATCAGCAGCAGAGACGAATGATGGAGCAGTGGCTACTGGGTGGCTGGGAAAGTAAGAGTGCTGACATTCGTGCTGAGGGAGGGAGACAGAACAGCAAAGGGACGTCGGTATGGGTGTTACAATATAGCACCAGGAAATTTCATGCAATTGAATGAAGGATGAATAGGCAAATGTACCAAAACATTTTTAATAAAAATCTGCTGCCATCTATCAGGACGATGAAGATGAAATGAGGGTGAATATTTTAGCAAGACAATGATCCTAAACACACAGCCAAGGAAACTCTTAATTGGTTCCAGAGAAGGAAAATAAAGCTGCTTCAATGGCCCCACCAATCACATGACCTGAATCCAATAGGAAGTTTATTGAACGAACTGAAGCTCAGAGTTCATAGAAGAAGATCACAGAACATTCTGGATTTGAAGAGTGTTTGTGTGGAAGAATGGTCCAAAATCACACTTGAGCAATGCATGCAACTAGTTTCTCCATACAGGAGGCATCTTGAAGCTGTCATCACCAACAAAGGATTTTGTACGAAGTATTAAATAAATTTCAGTAAGAGTATTCAATGCTTTTTTCCTGTCATCTCTCATTTTTACACATCACTAAATTTGTGGACATCTATGGATTGATTTCTTTTCCTGTGACTATTCGATGGGTTGTTACCGACATCTGGGGGAAAATTCATGTCAATAACACTTTTACAAATATTCGAGGGGCTGCTGATAAGTCTTTGGCTTTGTGATCTTTTTTTGTTTCTGTGGTAATGAATGTTACATCACATGAAAGCCTTATGTGTCTAATATATGTTTTCAAAATTGTGTTTTTATTACTTATGGCAACAGTGTTCTACGCAAATGGGAAAGCAAAATGGCAGAGTCTAATGCAATATTCACAGCAACTGAGAGTAGAGGAATGATAAAATTCTTGCTTCTGCAAGGAAAGTCCACGAAGGATATTCATGGTGATATGTCGCAGACATTGGGGGATCAATGCCCATCATATTCCACAGTTAAGAGCTGGGTTGCCAAATTTAAAATGGGCCACTTCAGCACCAATGATGAGGACTATTCTGGAAGACCGAGAGTGGTTGTTGTTCTGGACATTGGCGATGCTGTGCACAACCTCATACTGGAGAATCAACGAATTTCAGCTAAAGCAAGAGCAGACATTATAAGGATTTCCCGTGAATGTGTTTGTATCATTATCCATGAACATTTAGACATGAGGAAGCTATCTGCAAAGTGGGTCCCCAAATGTTTGACAACAGATTAGAGAAGCATGCGAGTGAAAACTTCCCGGTCCATTTGTCAGCATTTCTGGACTGATAAGAACTTCCTATTTCGACTGGTCACTGTGGATGAGACCTGGATTTATTTGTATGACCCTGAAAACAAGGAGCAGTCAAAAGAATGGAGGCACAGTGGTTCTCCTCGTCCAAAGACGTTCAGGGTGCAAAAATTAGCCACTAAGGTAATGGCGCCTGTGTTCTGGGATAAGGAGGGCGTGCTGCTAGTGGACTACTTTCAAAAGGGTTCCACCATCAATGCAAGGTCTTACATTGAACTTATAGACCAATTGAAGGCAGCTCTAAAGGCCAAAAGGTGCAGCAAGCTGTCCAAAGGAATCTTGTTCCTGCAAGACAACGCCTCCGCTCACACTGCACAAGCGACCAAGGCCAACTGGCAGAGCTGCGCTTCCAGCTGGTTGACCACCCACCTCATTCACTAGATCAAGCTCTGTCTGACTATCATCTGTTTCCAAACCTGAAGAAACATCTCAATGGTACCAAATTTCACACCATTTCTGATGCCATGGTTGCTACTGATGACTGGTTTGAGGCACAATCGAAATCCTACTTTTTGCTAGGCTTCCATAACTTGGAATACCGATGTAAGAAGTGTGTTGACATCAGTGAAGAGTATGTGGAATAAATGTAATGTTTCATCATCCTATGTCCTTTCATGCTGGGTAAAGCCAAAGACTTATCAGCAGCCCTTCGTATTTACCTAAAAAATTGATGACAATTTTAATTCTTATTTCACCAACTGTATCACACAGAATGCACTGGGTCGTTACAGATGTGGAGGAATGCACCCATGACAAACTTGTCAAGGAGAAGAAAAATCATACAGTCCCCAGGATCATTTATGTGTCACCACAACAAAAAAAATGCCCTCATGGGCTGTAGAAGAAATCAGTACAGGAATAAAGTTATGCTGATGGAAGGGAATCAATAAATTGCAAAATAAATCCTGGGGTCAAAAACTTCACATCGTGAATATATTGCTAAGAGAAAAAAGACCACATTTGAAAAGACTGGGCATAGGAACAGGGTGCAACTCTATATCAAAGAATTTGATATAATACTCTAAATACCAGGAAAGAAAAAGCATGAAATTATGAAAAATACAGGATCAATAGACATGTTAATAATATGCAAACAATGGAAAAATGGAAACGACATTTTCACAACATCTCAATTTATTTTGTATTAAGTATAAGTGCCGCACACTGGCAGACCAAGACAGAAAAGGGCCCCTGTGCAAGAACAGTATATGGGCCCTTTGCAGCCCAAGAGCTTATAAAAATGCAAAACTACATCTACTTTGGAGGCAGAAATGGGCCCTCTTAACCTCTTGGGCCTCTGTGCGGTTACACATGTTGCACCAATGATATGTCTGCCCCTGTGCCACATGCAAAAATACCCACACTTGATATGCTCTCAGTGAGGTTGCTATTCGTTGTCTAAGCAATGTTCTGCCATGCTAAATGCACTTTGAGAGGCAAGTCATCAAGATCTGCGGCTGGCAGCTTCTTTTGCAATTGCAAACTAGATTAGCTCAATGGAGGACAAATCTGGAGACTCTGAAGGTCATGCGTGAAGGACATATGGCCTGCTATTGTCAAATTGAAATACAGCGCCTGGGAATTTTTGAACACCCAAATGCATTAACAATGCAAAACATTCCTCAAACAATCATTAATAACCTCATTCATAGCACACTAATGTATATATTTATGTGGTACACATACTGTATATTGAATAAAATACAAAAAAATGAAGATGCATATAAGGCTCTGGGAAATCCACGTAAGAAAAATATAGAGGCATATTAAGGATTGAAGAAATGAAAAGTACCTTTATTACATAGTTCAAGTGCAGAAAAACATTTAAAAAAGCAAAAAAAGGGAAAGTATTGTTGCTTTGACACAAGTCGAAATTTTAAGAAATATTGAGACAGCAGCAATCTCCCAAATGGCCTAAAGCGGGCTTTACATGCTGCGATGTCGCTAGGGATGTCGCGAGCGATAGCACTCACCCTCGTCGGTTGTGCGACACGGGCATATCGCTGCCCGTGTCGCACAACCTCGCTTACCCCCGTCACACGGACTTACCTGCCCTGCCACGTCGCTCTGGCCGGCGAACCACCTCCTTTCCAAGGGGGCGGGTCGTGCAGCGTCACAGCGACGTTACACGGCAGGCGGCCAATAGAAGCGGAGGGGCAGGGATGAGCGGGACATAACATCCCGCCCACCTCCTTCCTTCCGCATTGCCAGTGGAGGCGGGTAAGGAGATGTTCGTCGCTCCTTCGGTGTCACACATAGCGATGTGTGCTGCCGCAGGAATGACGAACAACATCGCTAACATCCTGAAAACAATTTTTTGTTTCAGGACGACCTCTCCACGGCAAATGATTTTGCCCTCTTTTGCGATCGTTTAAAATTGCTCTTAAGTGTTACAGGCTGCAATCTCGTTAATGACGCCGGATGTGCGTCACAAACAACGTGACCCCGACAATAATTCATTAACGATATTGTAGCATGTAAAGCCCGCTTTACAATGTATGGCTTATATATAATGCAATATAAACAAGCTGCTATAAATTAATTGAGCAGTACCCATAATAAAAGACAACATGTAACAATATATATGTATATATATATTTATTAAAGGGGGCTTTACACGCTACGATATCACTAATGCTGAGTCATTGGGGTCACGGAATTTGTGATGCACATCCGGCCGCATTAGCGATGTTGTTGCGTGTGACACCGATGAGCAATTTTGCATCGTTGCAAAAACGTGCAAAATCGCTCATCGGTGACATGGGGGTCCATTCTCAAAAATCGTTACTGCAGCAGTAACGAGGTTGTTCCTCATTCCTGCGGCAGCACACATCGCTCCGTGTGACACCACAGGAACGAGGAAGCTCTCCTTACCTGCCTCCCAGCTGCTATGCGGAAGGAAGGAGGTGGGCGGGATGTTACGTCCCGCTCATCTCCGCCCCTCCGCTTCTATTGGGCGGCCGCTCGGTGACGTCGCTGTGACGCCGCACGGACCGCCCCTTCAGAAAGGAGGCGTTTCGCCGGTCACAGCGATGTCGCCGGGCAGGTAAGTATTTGTGACGGGTCTGGGCGATGTTGTGCGGCACGGGCAGCGATTTGCCCGTGTCGCACAACAAATGGGGGCGGGTACCCACACTAGCGATATCGGGACCGATATCGCAGTGTAAAGCGGCCTTAAGGGCTCTTTTCCACTTGTGATAAAATAATCACTGCGATATTCGTCCAGAAAACATGGACGAGTGTCATTTGTATGGTCTGCGTTTTTTTTCTCATTTAGCATCCATATGACATGCGAGTGCCATGCAAGTGTCATAATAATAAAAAAATGTTTAAAAAAAAGTTTTGAAAAATAAAAAAAATTAAAAAAAATTAAAAGTTCAAATCACCCCCCCTTTTGCCCCTTTGTAAATTAAAGGGTTAAAAAATTAAAAAATATACACACATTTGATATCGTCGCATTCAGAAATGCGCAATCTAACAAAATGTAAAATCAATTAATGTGATCAGTAAACAGCATATCAGCAAAAAAATTCCAAAAGCCAAAATTAAGTTTTTTGTGTTGCCACAAATTTTGTGCAAAATGCAATAACAGGTGATCAAAACGTAGCATCTGCGCAAAAATGGTACCATTAAAAACGTCAGCCTGAGACACAAAAAAATAAGCTATCACTGAGCCATAGTTCCTAAAAAATGAGAACACTACGCATTGTGGAAAATGGCGCAAAACATATGCTGCTTTTTTTGGACAAATTCAGATTTTTTTTACCCCATAGACCTATTCATGTTTGGGGTCTACGAACTTGCACCGACCTTAGGCATCATATCGACATGTCAGTTTTACCATACAGTAAAGACAGTGAATAAAATATCTCAAAAACAATCGTGAAATTGCACTTTTTTTGCAATTTGTTTGCATTTGGAATTTTGTTGCCATTTTCCAGTATATTATATGGTAACACTCATGGTTTAATTTAAAAGTACAACTCATCCAGAAAAAAAAGAGCCCTTATATGACCAGATTGACTGAAAAATAAAAAAGTAACGTCTCTTGAAAGAAGGAAGGCGAAAAAAAAAAACAGGAAAAAGCACAAACTTGGCCGTTTGTAAAGGGGTTAAAGATGCCACAGAAGATGCTTCAGGAATCCAGCATGTCCTGAAGCATCTTCCTCATGAGTCTGACCGAGCCAAGACATCCACAGCTATTTTGTTCAGTCTACTAGTGAAAATACAACTAAAGGCTGTCCCTATATGTGTGCTGTCAACAAAGATATTATTATTATAATAAATAATAATAATAATAATAAATAATAATATTTCTATAAAGCCAACGTATTCCACAGCTCTTTCCAAATCAGAGGGGATATGTACAGACAACGTAAGACATTACAGAGTAAAGCGGGCTTTACACGCTACGATATATCTAACGAGATGTCGGTGGGGTCACGTCATAAGTGACGCACATCCGGCATTGTTAGTGATATCATAGCGTGTGACAGCTATGAACGAGCAGAAATACTCACCTTCTCGTTCATCGTTGACACGTCGCTCATTTTCTGAAAATTGAACGTCCTGTTGTTCAATGTTCCCTTGGCAGCACACATCGCTCCGTGTGACACCCCGGGAACGATGAGCACAGCTTACCTGCATCCCGCTGGCAATGCGGAAGGAAGGAGGTGGGCGGGATGTTTACATCCCACTCATCTCCGCCCCTCCGCGTCTATTGGCCGGCCGCTGTGTGACGTCGCTGTGACGCCGAACGTCCCTCCCCCTTCAGGAAGTGGATGTTCGCCGCCCACAGCGATGTCGTTTGGGAGGTAAGTACGTGTGATGGGGGGTTACAGCATTGTGCGACACGGGCAAGAAATTGCCCTTGTCGCACAAATGATAGGGGCGGCTGCGATCGCAAATGCGATCACACGATTAATTGGAACATGTAAAGCAGGCTTTACACATCATTCAACAATTAGCAAAAGGAGTGAATCCCCTGCTCGTAAGCTTACAATCTGAGGAAATAGGGGAGACAAAAGGTAAAAGTGACATCATTATAATAGATAAGGATACTCAAATAAAAGGTGCATGAACCGATCATCAGCCTGTATCTGTCCAGATACAAAGTGCTATTGGGTGATGTACTGTGTGGATAGGATACAGATGATAAAAGGCAGATTCTGAAGACAATTTAGGCAGAGAAGACAGGAAGGGCCATATTTGGCATTCCTATTGTCCTAGTTTCTTTTACGTGTCAGACTAAAGGTATGTGCACACATTTTTTTCAGTTGAATCTGCTCCATTAAATACCTGAAAAGCGCTAAATAAACTCTAAAATGACTGGATATATGCCCTGCAGTGTAAAAATGACTTTACATGACTTTGGTCTGGGACAACTCATAAACTCAGATGACTTTGGTCTGGGACAAGTCATAAAGTCCCATGGCTTTCAGTACCACCTATATGCTGACGACACTCAGTTCTACCTCTCTGGCCCCGATGTCAACTCTCTGCTGTCCAGAATCCTGGAATGTCTATCGGCCATATACTCCTTCTCCTCTCACTTCCTAAAGCTCAATGTGACCAAACCTAACTAATCATATTTCCTCCATCTCACCTACATTCTCTATCTGAACTGTCTAGTACAATAAATAACCTTCATACCATACATCCAATCCCTCACCACCTTCAACTAAAAAATATTTCCAGAATCCGTTCTTTCATCAATTCTCAATCTACGAAAATGCTAGTGCATGCCCTCATAAGCTCCCACCTCAATTACTGCAACATCCTCTTCTGTGGCCTCCCTGCTAACCCTCTTGCACCTCTCCAGTCCATCCTTAACTTTGCTGCTCGCCTGATCCATCTTACTCCTTACTACCACCCCGCGTCTCCCCTCTGCAAATCCCTTCATTGGCTCCCAAATCTCCACCGTATCCAATTCAAACTAAGACTGATTTACAAAGCTGTCCATAATCTGTCTACTCCGTATATCTCCAAACTAATCTCCCGCTACACTCCAACACGTAATCTCCGGTCCTCCAAAAAATCTCCTTCTCTCCTCCTCATTCATTCGCTCCTCATCTAACCACCTCCAAGACTTCTCCCAAGCATCCCCTGTCCTGTGGAATTCACTGCCTCAATACATCAGATTATCTGCTACACTTGCAAGCTTCAATTAAGCTTGAAAACTCATCTGTTCAGAAATGCCTACAATCTCCAATGACCACACCACCATACCACTGTGCCGGAACTGCCGCCTCACCATTGCCCCACCTACTGTCTCCTTTCCAATATCCTATAGAATGTAAGCCCACAAGGGCAGGGTCCTCTTTCCTCTGTAGCAGTCTGTCTATTGTAACTTGTATAAGTATTTTGTATGTAACCCCTTCTCATGTACTGCACCATGGAATCAATGGTGCTCTATAAATAAATATTCATAAAAATAATAATAGCTGATATCTTTTGTCACGCTACAAAACAAAGGGGAAAGAGGGATGTAGACCCACTGCTCCCAAAACCAGACTTTCCCCAGTCTAAGTGCCTACTCAGTCTTCACCAGAGCTTCTGATAGTGAGGTTTGACTTAGCTCATGATAGGCACCAGTACCACTCCAAGGTATCTCCTGGTTTAGACGCTCCACCAAGGGGCTGGTTACTAGGAGAAGTGACAGGAAGAAGTGATATACTGCCATTAGGGAAGAATGGGGTAGCTTAAGCCCTGATGCTTTGCCTGAGCAACCCTGAGCTCCTTGACATCCCTAGATGGGTTAATCACGTTCATATCCCTGTCTTTCTCTGAGAACAACCCTGATTAGTGAGCAGGGCAGCAGGAACACTAGTCTCACTCTAGGCTAAAGACACAAAAGGGGAAAGACAGACAAAGGTAAAGAAACTGCAATCATACAATTCACACCAGACTTCAGGCAGGTGTAAAGAGTAGGATTAGTGAGGCAAACCAAAAAGGGAATAAAGGAAGGGAACTCATCAAACAAAACTCCAAGCAGCATATTCCAGATACAGCTCCTTAAACGACTTCTTTAGCCCCAGCTTAAATCTTCCAGACCAGGACAAGATATAGCAAGCTATTACTGGCCACTATCCAAGCTGAAATGTGGGTACATACAGTACAGGGGAGTGGAAAAATCAGAACAGATGAGATAACCCAAGATGGAAAGCCTTAGGAGATCAAAAGAACCCATAACCCTTGCAGCACCAGGATCAAGGAAAATGTGCACAGCTAACTGGAAAGCAAACCATATTCAACCAGTGCAAGAGAGCATGTAGCCATGTAAGACACTGGAACTATGGCTGTATGCGTGATGCCCTGGCCTATCAGGTCATCACAGGGTATTGTGTAATCTGCCCTTCTGCACAGTATCCGCATCCTCCTTGGTTACGGGTCCCTGGCCTTTGGTGTTGCTAAGAACAAGCCAATCAAAAATCTTAGGAACACTCTGCACCACACCCACCAGACACACCTATGGGTAGCCTGAAGGGAATAGGGCCGCCCACTTGGGGGGTTGGTTTGGTAGGGTCAGGAGTGTCAGGAGCAGGCAGTTGAGTGCTGACTCTCGTGAGGAGAGGTCACAAGACGGTTGGAGGAAGTTAGGAGCTGGGCTCCTTGAGAATACTAGGCGGCAGACGTTGGTCTGGGCCTGGTAGGAGCTGGAACCCCAGTCGCAGGGGATTGTGATAAAGGGCTCCACAACTGCCGAGGAGGGCAATTGGCAGCCTTGTGCCATCTCCAGGCAGGGGCCAGTGCACGACAGCGTACGTGGACCCTATGCCGGGAAGTAGCTTCAAGTGTCCTGGTAATTCACCCGAGGAGGACGGAGCCTTAAAGATTCGTTCTCCACCCGCTCCAAAATCGGGGTACTAGCGCAACGAGGGGGATAGGACTTTCCCAATACACGATCCAGAAAATCCCAAGCGTGAACCCTGAGAGCAAACTCACTCCGTTAGCCATACGTGTGAGCGGGACCCGACTATTTCTACACTACAGGGGCCAATCAGTAGAAAGGTGCCAAGGAAAAGGTCACAGGGTAACAAGCAACACCAACGGGCACGGGATCCAGGCATCCTCTCTCCCTGCTGCAGAAGTGCTCAGAACTTTGGTTTACAAGTTGTCGGTGTCAGCATTATGGGACTGAGTGAGTACGCAGTGCCCCTTACCTCCCCAACAGTATCCCTTCGCCACCATCACCGAGCCCCGGGACATTCCCCCTACCCACGGAGGGGTTAAACACCTGGCTGCCATCCCATCGCCACTGGGTGCTCCCAGCGTCAGCGGTAGTACTCTGCCTTACCACACATCATGGGTGGCATCACAAACTTTACACATACGACTCCCCTGTAAATACCTCCTTTTTGTTTTGAGTGGCTGTACGACCCCCGGGTCCGGAGACCCCTCGAGTTACTGCAGATCCAGATCCGAGCAGCTGCTGACACGGGGGCTGTACACCTACAAAATTTCTGGTGTCATGAACAGGATACGAGCAAGACCCACTTACCTGGGTGACGTGCGCCTTGAAGCCGAAAACCGTGAGTCAAAATTCCTCTTCCCACCAATTCCGCATTTTCCACCATCTTTTCACGCCAAAACGCTGTCTTCCCCATGAAAGCGCGCAAAGCAGAAGCCCCACCCTTCGTCTCGTGTGTGAGGCCGGAACCGGAAGTTCCCAGAAGGCCACAGCGTGCGAAAGAGTGCTGAATGAAAACCGAGGGGGCTTGCCGGAATGTAACAAAAGCAGAAGTGAAGCAGGGACACCAGGACTCTGCCATAACGTTCCTGGACGACGCAAAGTCAAGATGGCGGAAAGGCGCAGCTGTTCAGCAGAGGCTCCCAGAGCAGCTCCGCGGATGGAGACGCAGAGGATGGCTACGATGGTGCAAATACGTGAAACCGAAGTTCCACGGGAGGAGCGGGTAAGCGGTTACCCAGTCCCAGATGATTTCCCAAATCCGGCCGATGAGGCTGTGGGATCCGAGCCGCCCCAGCTCCAGGCCAGCACCAAGTTGCTGTCGCCTTCACCCTCGACTGCGGCTGACCCGGAGGCGCTGCCCGTACCACCGGCAGCAGACCCCTCAACTCCTGAAAGGGATGATCAGTCTGTGGCTTCTGACCAAATTGACCCGGTTCCTGTGTACTCGGAATCGGAAGCGATGGAGGAAGGTGATTCGGGTTCCAGTACCCCAGAAGCTGCATGGATATCACGTTATGGAGGAAACGGCGCAGGATGATACTGTCGTCACGGGCACAGTTGGCAATGGAGATCATGGAAATGGAAGCAGAGTCCACTTCAGATGAGGAAATCTCAGTTGATGCAATGGAAGTAGTGCCTATTTGCCGTCGCTGTGGTTTACCAGGGTACTTTGCAAGAGTGTGCCCAGGAGGTACCCAACATTAAAAGGGGGACTGGAACCTGCAAGTTTTAAAGTTTGAAATAGACTGCGCCCTCCTTGTTGAGCTTTTCTCCCACTCTTTGTTCTAGGAAAAAGGTCATCAGGGCCTTGTACGGTGCAGTGCTGGTAGATGGCACCAGGAAGCCCCGGTGGGGGTCGGCGCAAGGGGCAACGGCTACCAGGTTGCTCAGGGCTTTTACAGAGAAGAGTGTTAAAAAAAAATATATGCATAATGCCAGTAGTTTTACAATGCCATAGAACTGTTAAGTATCGGTGTTTTCGGTTGTTATTTTCCACAGTTTGTTATTTTTCATGTAGAAAATGTTAGCAGATAAATGTTTAACTAACCAATTGCAAATGAACGAAGAAGTTACCTGATTAATAACCAGATTCTCTTACAGTGTGTACACCAGGTACATGGACTCTGTTGACTTTTTATAGTTAGTAAAAATGGACCACGGTCACAGGACTGGCATGACCAACACGAACTCGTGTTTTGTATATAGTTGCACCTCCTGTGCCAACCAGAGTCGTCTGATACCACACCCGGGACCTTAACCTGGTCACGGACCCGCGGATAGGTTTGAAGGGGTCAGGTTTGTTTGGGTGGCAGGTTATTGGGATCCAGGACATTGGGAGTGGACTGTCGCAGGAAGAGGCTGCACCGGAGTAGGTTGAGTCTCCGTTACCATTAAAACCTGTAGCGTCCCATCGTTGGGAGATGAACTCTTTCCATTTAGTAACGTTTAAGAAAAATGCCTCCCCTGCGTGGGATGAAAATACAAATAAAAAAATGTTAACCTTGTTTTCTATCTTTCTATAGTTTAAAAAAACAAAAACGCTCACCATGGATGTCGTCACGAACTTTACACATACCACTCCCCTGTAAATACCCCCTTTTTGTTTTGAGTGGCCGCACGACCCCCGGGTCCGGAGACCCTTCGACCCACCTTGGATCTAGATTCGAGCAGCAGTTCCGGCTGCTGACACAGGGGTGGTACATATGCCCCCTAAAGATATCAGTTGTTTTAATGCAAAATTTGGTACATGTCTTATAGTCTTATATGGTTCTGAGTGAATACATCATGTTTTTTTCCTTATGGATAGAGTTGAGCGATATTCGAGGCTCGAGATTCGCCAATTTCATGTTCGAGTGATTTTGGGGGGTGTTCGATAGGCTCGACGAACTCGAGCCTTTTGCTAAAATCTCGACAGTTCGAGTAACGTTCGAGAATGGTTCGATCACCAAAAGCGGGGCTTTTTACAGCTATGTGTACAGGGAGCCATCGCTGACAGCCTGCGGTAATCTGGTAACCAAATGTGCTTTTGCATACCTCAGGCGACTGTTTGTGCTGTGCTTGCAGAAACGGCTTCTTTCCCATCATTCTCCCATACAGCTTCTCCTTGTGCAACGTGCGCTGTATTGTTGACCGATGCACATTGACACCATCTACAGCAAGATGAAGCTGCAGGTCTTTGGAGGTGGTCTGTGGATTGTCCTTGACTGTTCTCACCATTCTTCTTCTCTGCCTTTCTGATATTTTTCTTGGCCTGCCACTTCTGCGCTTAACAAGAACTGTACCTGTGTTCTTACATTTCCTTACTATGTTCCTCACAGTGGAAACTGACAGTTTAAATCTCTGAGACAACTTTTTGTATCCTTCTCCTGAACAACTATGTTGAATAATCTTTGCCTTCAGATCATTTGAGAGTTGTTTTGAGGAGCCCATGATGCCACTCTTCATAGGAGATTCAAATAGGAGAACAACTTGCAAGTGGCCACCTTAAATACTTTTTCTCATGATTGGATACACCTGCCTATGAAGTTCAAAGCTCAATGAGGTTACAAAACCAATTTAGTGCTTTAGTAAGTCAGTAAAAAGTAGTTAGGAGTGTTCAAATCAAGAAATTGATAAGGGTGCCCATACTTTTGCACTGGTCAAATTTTGTTTAAATGCAGATTGCACATTTTCTGTTAGTACAATAAACCTCATTTAAATCCAGAAATATTACTCAGTCCATCAGTTATTAGATATATGAAACTGAAATAGCTGTTGCAAAAACCCAAATATAATAATAATAATGTTATAAAGAAAAAAGTTAACATTAATAGGGGTGCCCAAACTTTTTCATATGACTGTACCTCTTTAATAATCCCAAAACAACAATCCAGGTCCGAAGTAATCCACACAACACTGTCAACTCTGCTACATGAAGATGACGTAGAACACGAGCGCTCTGTGTCCTCTCCACGCAGCACCTGTGAGCCGCGCTGTCACTGTAGACTTCACTCTGCAATGCAGAGGTCAAGATAACCAAATCTTCCTATGTTTCTCATTAGAGGCAGTGGCTCAATGGTTAGAGCTACTGCCTAAGAAGCATTAGTTCACAAGTTCAAGTGCCAGCTGCCCAGGTAAAAAATTTAATTAATTTTAAATTATAATTATTATTTATAATAATAATTTAATTCATTATGCACTGAGGGGAGGAACCAGAAATCAGCTGTGAGCCGCGGGACACACCTCTAAAATCGGGGCAGTTCACGGAATGAGGCTGCATTGTTCTCTCCTCTCTCTCCTCTCTCTCTCTTCTCTCTCCTCTCTCTCTCTCATCTCTATCTCTCTCTTTCTCTCTTTTTTTCTCTCTCTTTTTCTCTTTCTCTCTCTCTTTTTCTCTCTCTTTCTTTTTCTCTCTCTCTCCTTCTCTCTTTTTCTCTCTTTTTCTCTTTCTCCCACTCTCTCTTCTCTCTCTCTCTTCTCTCTCCTCTCTCTCTCTTCTCTCTCTTTTCTCTCCTCTCTCTCTTCTCTCCTCTTCTCTCCTCTACTTTCTCTCTCCTCTCTCTCTCTCCTCTTCTTTCTCCTCTTTTCTTTCTCTTTTCTCTTTCTTTTCTCTCTCCCTCTCTCTCTTCTCTTTTCTCTCTCTTTTCTCTCTCTTTTCTCTCTCTCAGACCTGGCGATGATCAGCTGATGCGGTCACCTGACGGAATCAGCTGACACTAGAAGTCGAGCAGTGAGGCCGGCCTTTTACCGCCCTGCCGGCTAAACTATCAGCTGCTGCTGTCGGACAGGAGTCTGCACAGAAGTGTGTAGTTTTTTTTTTTTCACTGATGTGTGCCGCCCCTGTGCCAGCAGCTGGCGCTGCTTGGATCCGGACCTTCTGGAGGGTGGCTCGAGGGTCTCCGGACCTGGGGGTCTCGTAGACATGCCAAATAAAATGGGGGGGACATAGATGTACGGGCTAGGCCGTATTAAGTTCATGACGCCACCCACGGTGTGTGGTGAGGTGGGACACCACCGCTGCTGTTATGGGGCACCTGGGGGAGATGTTGTGCAGCTAATTTTAACCCCTCTGTGGGTAGGGATGGTGGCCCTGGGACCCGGTGTCTCCGTAAATGGTATAGCGACCACAGTGGGTGTTTGTGTACTCACAGTTAATAAACCACACAAGTCTCTGGTAAACCATGGTGCTGGTGGCCGGTGCCACGGCCAGTTGCATTCAGGTCCCCCACCCGGCTGGTGGTCTCTATCCTTTTCCTCTGCACTGTTTGTGTAAGGTGGACTTCCTAGTCTGAAACTCAAGAGTCCGCTCCCAGCTGGATGTGGCCTAAGGAGCCGTGCCCGCAGATGCTGGCCCATGGGATCTATGGGCCCTGGCGGTGACCTACTATCCCTATTGGTGGGCTGTTGTATTCTATGAGGGACTTTGGGTGGGACAGGACCTTTAGTCCTGGCCTCAATAGTTAAATTAACCAGTCTGCTTGGTTCCGATTCTGGCTCCAGGGTCCGAGTACCCCCCTTTGTGCTACGGTTTCCGGGTCGGTTCCCCGTGTCGGTACCGGCGGGCTACAACCCTGTCCCGGTCCACCTCGATTCTGCCGAGCCGTCTTCCCATCTCCTGCTGACGGAGACCACCGTCTGCCTCCTAGCCAGTGGCACCAGGGCTCCTACCCTGGTAACGTTCAACTTGAACTTTCCTGCTGGAGCAACACTTCGTTCCAGCCCACACTCCTCTCCAAACTGAACTACAAACTCCGACTGCTTATTTTCCCGCCCCGGGCTGTCTAGACCCCTAAGTGGGCATGTCTAACCACCTGGCCATGCCCACTGGTGTGTCTGTCTTTCCCTAAGGGGGGTGACTAGGGTTTCTTAGGTTGGCTGTGTGTTTCCTAGTGGGGGGAAGGTGTTGTGTAGGGGCCTATCTGTGACTACCTGGTTTTGCCAGGGCGTCACAGATGCATCAGCTGATTGTATAAAAGCTGTTTATACAATCAGCTGTTGTGTCATGTGATTCAGGCCTGTTATGATCCGGAACCATGGAAGACAACCATAAATCATTGGTAAAAGGTGACAAGAGCATTGGCAACTAATCTGGCCGCCATCCCCTTACTAACCATCACAACTTGAAGTAGCCGAGGGGTGAACTAACATCCTGTGCACCGCGAACCCAGCCGTAGAACTAGCTGTCCTAAAGGAAGGAAAGATGAATAACTCTCTGCCTCAGAAAATATATAAAGAATAGCAAGCCCCCCACATTCAAAGACTGCGGTGATATACGAAAACACAATACACAGATAGATGATAGGATTAGCAAAAGGTGAGGCCCTACTGACTAAATAGGACAGGACAGGAAAGGGACTGATGGTGGCCAGAGAAAAACCCTGCAAAAATCCAACAACCTGATAGTACAAAAAAGCCCTCAGGTCGCTAGATCTGAACTCTGTCCTATACCAGGCGCTCTTGTCATACCAATGAACAGAAAGCCGGAACCATAACAAATTCAAGAAGCAACAAGCACATGGACTTATAGGAGCAATACTCCAAACATAGTTGCAGGAAGCTTTCCAGCTAAGCAACTGAGAGGGAAGATCCCTGCATGCAAATAAACTAAAAACAACCACAGCAAATGACAAACTCAGATACAGTCATATGAAAAAGTTTGGGCACCCCTATTAATGTTAACCTTTTTTCTTTATAACAATTTGGGTTTTTGCAACAGCTATTTCAGTTTCATATATCTAATAACTGATGGACTGAGCAATATTTCTAAATTGAAATGAGGTTTATTGTACTAACAGAAAATGTGCAATCTGCATTTAAACTAAATTTGACAGGTGCATAAGTATGGGCACCTCAACATAAAAGTGACATTAATATTTTGTAGATCCTCCTTTTGCAAAAGTCACAGCCTCTAGTCGCTTTCTGTAGCTTTTAATGAGAATCTCTGGATTAATACTAGCTAGTAAAACAAAGCTAGTATTAACCCCTTATTACCCAGCAAGCCACCTGGCTTCAGGGCTGCTAGAAGAGTTGGATACTGCGCCAGATGATGGTGCTTCTATGAAAGCGCCTTTTTCTGGGGCGGCTGTGGACTGCAAAGGGGCCAACCTGTTCTGCGGATTCCAATCCCCAGCTGCCTAGTTGTACCTGGCTGGACACAAAAATGGGGCAAAGCCCATGTCGATTTTTTTTTTTTAATTACTTCATGAAATTCATGAAATAATTAAAAAAAGGGCTTCCCTATTTTTTTAGTTCCCAGCCGGGTACAAATAAGCAGCTGTGGGTTGGGGGCAGCCGTACCTGCCTGCTGTACCTGGCTAGCATACAAAAATATGGTGAAGCCCACATCATTTTTTGGGGGGGCAATAAACTCCTCCATACAGTCCTGGATGGAGTATGTTGAGCCTTGTACTTTAGCAGCTGCTGTCTGCTCTCCTGCATACACTAGTGAATGGAGCATGCTGAGCCTTGTAGTTCTGCAGCTGCTGTCTGCTCTCCTCCATACAGACAGACAGCAGCTGCAGAACTACAAGGCTCAGCATACTCCATCCAGGACTGTATGCAGGAGTTTTTTGCCCCCCAAAAAGATTACGTGGGCTTCGCCATGTCTTTGTATGCTAGCCAGGTACGGGAGGCAGCTACAGGCTGCCCCCAACCCCCAGCTGCCTATTTGTACCCAGCTGGGAACAAAAAATATACGGAAGCCCTTTTTTTATAATTATTTCATGAATTTTATGAAATAATGAGAAAAAAAAATCACGTGGGCTTCGCCCAATTTTTCTGTCCAGCCAGGTACAACTAGGCAGCTGGGGATTGGAATCCGCAACGCAGGGTGCCCAAGCTTTCTGGGCACCCCTGCTGCGAATTGAAGTCCGCAGCTGCCCCAGAAAATGGCGCTTTCATAATGGCGCCATCTTCTGGCGCTGTATCCAACTCTTCCAGCTACCCTTGTGACTGGTGGCTTGGTGGGTAATAATGGGGTTAGGGCTAGCTGTATATTATCAACTGGCCCTAAGCCCGAAATTCATGCTGTCACACCAATATTAGACATGGCCACCATGAATTTCTAGTACAGATAAAAAAAACAACACAGAAAAATATTTTTATTAGAAATAAAACACAACACAATTAGTGACTCCATCTTTATTTAAATAAAGAACCCCCCTCTGCAGTAATCCTGGGTCAAGGGTCCCGCGCCGTCCAATCCGGATCCAATATCATCTGATCGGTTTGCTGGAAGGCAAAGCAATCAGATGATGTGTCAGGTTCAAGGGCCTGTTGTGAATGTCAGTTATGCTTTGGCTGCTGTGAGGCTCCCTCTTGTGGCCATGAATGGTTTGGACAGAGACCAGGTGTGTTGAGCAATGGGCGTTTCCATTGCTAACTCTCTGCTTATTTAAACCCTGGTCTGATAGCAGGCTATGCCGGATGTCAGTTGTTCTTTGTTCACCAGCCTGCTTCATCCTGCTCCAGATCACATCTACCCCAGATAAGTGCTTGGCTCTTTATTTTTGTTTGGTTCTTTTTGTTCTTATCTGAGTTTGTCATTTGCTGTGGTTGTTTTCAGTTTATTTGCATGCAGGGATCTTCCCTCTCAGTTGCTTAGCTGGAAAGCTCCTTGCAGCTACGTTTGGAGTATTGCTCCTATAAGTCCATGTGTTTGTTGCTTCTTGAATTTGTAATGGTTCCTGCTTTCTGTTCATTGGTATGATAAGAGTGCCTGGTATAGGACGGAGTTCACATCTAGCGATCTGAGAGTTTTTTGTACTATCAGGTTGTTGGATTTTTGCAGGGTTTTTCTCTGGCCACCATCAGTCCCTTTCCTGTCCTGTCCTATTTAGTCAGTAGGGCCTCACCTTTTGCTAATCCTATCCTCTGTGTATTGTGTTTTCCTATATCACCGCAGTCTTTGAATGTGGGGGGCTTGCTATTCTTTATCTATTTTCTGAGGCAGAGAGTTATTCATCTTTCCTTCCTTTAGGACAGCTAGTTCTACGGCTGGGTTCGCGGTGCACAGGATGTTAGTTCACCCCTCGGCTACTTCTAGTTGTAATGGTTAGTAAGGGGATGGTGGCCAGATTAGTTGCCAATGCTCTTGTCACCTTTTACCAATGATTTATGGTTGTCTTCCATGGTTCCGGATCATAACAGTACATCCAAGATGATTTGAAGAAAAATGTATTCATGTGCGTAACAAAAACGTTTTCGGTCCTATGTGGACCTTCCTCAGTAGCACATGTGTGAGGGAACACGCTGTGTGGGCTGTCAGACGCAGAATCCACCGCTGTATGGGGGCTGCCATGACATGTAAATACACAGACAAACTTAGAGACTCCATGTTTCTTACTCCCTCTCACCTCTCCACAATCCTGTTCTTCTGTCTTCTTTCTCCTTCAACCCATGCAGCTCTGCTACATCAGACAGCAATGCATGGGAGGAAGACGCTGCTGCTCCCGTGCAGTCTAATCACTCAGTGAGTGAGAAGAGGCTGCGAGCTGTAAGTGGTGACGTCACCGCTGCCACCGTTGCTAAAGTAATCTGACAGGCGGGTTACTATAGCAACGGTGCTCCAATCACGTTATTCCCGGTGCCGCAATTCACCGGCTGTGGCAGCCAGTCCTTGCATGTGGGCTGACTCTGTAAAGAGCGCCCACATGCAGGAACAGGGAAGCAAACCATGTGCCAGAGCATCTTGCCGGTACACGGAGATGCACAAACGAGCACCGCGTACCGGAGAGATGCACTGACAGGACCTAGCATGATGTCTAGCCATGTGACCAGTCTGTAGCCAATGAGATAATACACACATGACTGGTCACATGCTATTTTGATGTCTCGGAAGGTCCTATCATCAGTGCTGGTTACCGGAAGGACGCAGCGATTATCGGAAGGAAAAGCAGCGGGAGACAGAGTGCAGGACGCATTGCAGGGACCTGTAAGTGTAATGGCAATGTTTATTAACTGTATGTGTACATGTATAATGTGTTTTTATGTGTTTGCCTCCCATTGTTTTCTATGGGGTTCGAAGGAGTTCGTCGAATGTTCATCGAACGGAATCTCCGTTCGACGAACCGAACCGAACTCGAACACTAAGGGGGTGGCTCATCTCTACTAAACACACAACGCCGGACGACGGAAAGCCATTTTGCACCTTTGTGCTTCCACGGGTCCAGTGAATTGAGACTCAAAATCTGTCTCCTTTTCAGGGTAAAACGGATCTTGCGTCATCAAGTGATTAAAATGTAAATATATTTAAATAAACAGCACCGGTTACAATTGCGAAGATGGACACACATTTTGTTAAAATAGGCATAAGTATTCTTAAAGAGAAATATTACAAAATCATCAAAAAAGAAACAATCTAGTTTTTTATAAAAAGACGGATAAGTCATTCTTATCGTTCATACCTAGGGAGCCAAGAGCTTTCAAATCCATGATAAGTCTGGACTCTTTCTGAAGTAAGAGGTGATGGGAGTCACCTCCTGTAGCACAGGGGTTAACAATTGTTATTCCGGCAAACTGTAGAAGCCGACGGTTACCTTCATGATAGTCATGCATGTGTTTTATTAAACGAGGTGATCCTGTCCCAGACGTGATGGATTTGAAATGCTCTCTGAACTTAACATACAGTGGTCGGATTGTCTTTCCTATGTAGAAATGCTGGTGTGATGCCCTGGCAAAACCAGGTAGTCACAGAGGTTGTACAAAATTCTCAGGTACAAAACTCCATCCTTCTTGGCATACCAACACAAAACCCACACCCAGGTGCACAACACCGGCCGGTAAAGCCTAGTCACCCCCCCATGACAATAGGGACACACCAGTGGGCGGGACCAGGCAGATGGGGGCGCCCACCTATGGGTCCTGAGGTGTCAGGGGCAGGAACACATCAGTGAAGCAGAGACAGTTGACAGCAGAGGAGTGTGAAGTGCAGTGGAGTCAAGGGTTGGGGTCCCTGGACTACCGGACTAGGTGGCAGACGGCAATCAGGACCACAGGCGACGGAGATCCGGTCACAGGAGACCTAAGGTGGACTGGGGCAGTGTTCTAGCCGCCGGTGCCGACAGCGGGAATCTGGTCCGGAGGCCATGCACAGTCGGGGTACCTAGACCCTAGGACGAGGAAGGTTGCAAGCCCCTTGTTAATTGACCAGCCGGGGACAAGGTTTCAGGCCTTGTTCTACAGAAGCCCAGAGAGCGAAACGGAAGCCCAACGCAGGCGATAGGGTGTCCGGAAGTTTGCCGGAATACCAAAGGTTAACCCCCGTGCTACAGGAGGCGACACCCATCACCTCTTACTTCAGAAAGAGTCCAGACTTATCATGGATTTGAAAGCTCTTGGACCCCTAGGTATGAACGATAAGGCTATGTGTCCACGTTGCTTTTTACCTGCTTTTTTGCTGCTTTTTCAACTGCAGCGTTTAATGCCGAAATGGATGTGTTCTGCTTTTCAAGCAAAGTCTATGGGAATTTGGGTTTCTTGTGCCCACTATGCTGTTCAAACTGCAGCCTTTTTGTTGCAGAACTTTGGACAAAAACTCAGCTTTGCAGTGCAAAACCCAAATGGCAAAAACTATTGACATGTCAATTGTTTTTGCCATTTGCGTTTTGAACTGCAAAGCAGAGTTTTTGCCCAAATTTCTGCCAGAAAAAGGCTGCAGTTTGAACTGCATAGTGGGCACAAGAAACCCAAATTCCCATAGACTTTGCTTGAAAAGCAGAACACATCCATTTTGGCATTAAACGCTGCAGTTGAAAAAGCAGCAAAAAAGCAGGTAAAAAGCAGGTAAAAAGCAACGTGGACACATAGCCTAAGAATGACTTATCCGTCATTTTATAAAAATCTAGTTTGTTTCTCTTTTCATGATTTTGTAATATTTCTCTTTAAGAATACTTATGCGTATTTTAACAAAATGTATGTCCATCTTCGCAATTGTAACGGTGCTGTTTATTTAAATATACAGTCATGGCCAAAAGTTTTGAGAATGCTACAAATATTAATTTTTACAAAGTCTACTGCTTACGTTTTTCTAATGGCAATTTGCATATACTCCAGAATGTCATAAAGAGTGATCAGCTTAACAGCAATTACTTGCAAAGTCAATATTGGCTAAGAAAATGAACTTTAACCCCCAAAACACATTTCAACATCATTGCATTCCTGCCTTAAAAGGAGCAGCTAACATTGTTTTAGTGATTGTTCCATTAACACAGGTGTGGGTGTTGATGAGGACAGGGCTGGCGATCAATCAGTCATGATTAAGTAAGAATGACACCACTGGACACTTTAAAAGGAGGCTGGTGCTTGGTATCATTGTTTCTCTTCAGTTAACCATGGTTATCTCTAAAGAAACACGTGCAGCCATCATTGCTCTGCACAAAAATGGCCTAACAGGGAAGAGTATCGCAGCTACAAAGATTGCACCTCAGTCAACAATCTATCGCATCATCAAGATCTTCAAGGAGAGAGCTTCCATTGTTGCCAAAAAGGCTCCTGGGCGCCCAAGAAGGACCAGCAAACGCCAGGACCATATCTTAAAACTGTTTCAGCTGCGGGATCAGACTACCAGCAGTGGCGAGCTAGCTCAGCAATGGCAGCAGGCTGGTGTGAGTGCTTCTGCACGCACTGTGAGGCGGAGACTCTTTGAACAAGGCCTGGTTTCAAGGAGGGCAGCAAAGAAGCCACTTCTCTCCAGAAAAAACATCAGGGACCGACTGATATTCTGCAAAAGGTACAGGGAGTGGACTGCTGAGGACTGGGGTAAAGTCATTTTCTCAGATGAATCCCCTTTTCGATTGTTTGGGACATCTGGAAAACAGCTTATTAGGAGAAGAAGAGGTGAGCGCTACCACCAGTTTTGTCTCATGCCAACTGTTAAGCATCCTGAAACGATTCATGTGTGGGGTTGCTTCTCAGCCAAGGGAATCGGCTCACTCACAGTCTTGCCTAAAAACACAGCCATGAATAAAGAATGGTAACAGAATGTCCTCCAAGAGCAACTTCTCCCAACTGTCCAAGAGCAGTTTGGCGCCCAACAATGCCTTTTCCAGCATGATGGAGCACCTTGCCATAAAGCAAAGGTGATCACTAAATGGCTCATGGAACAAAACATAGAGATTTTGGGTCCATGGCCTGGAAACTCCCCAGATCTTAATCCCATTGAGAACTTGTGGGCAATCATCAAGAGACGGGTGGACAAACAAAAAACAACAAATTCTGGCAAAATTCAAGCATTGTTTATGCAAGAATGGACAGCTATCAGTCAGGATTTGGTCCAGAAGTTGATTGAGAGCATGCCAGGGAGAATTGCAGAGGTCCTGAAGAAAAGGGTCAACACTGCAAATATTGACTTGCTGCATTAACTCATTCTAACTGTCAATATAACCTTTTGGTACTCATAATATGTTTGCAATTATATTTCTGTATGTGATGTAAACATCAGACAAACACAATTAAAAAACAGAGGGCAACAGATCATGTGAAAATATAATTTTGGTGTCATTCTCAAAACTTTTGGCCATGACTGGATTTACATTTTAATCACCTGATGATGCAAGATCCGTTTTACCCTGAAAAGGAGACGGATTTTGAGTAATTCACTGGAGCCGTAGAAGGACAAAGGTGTGAAACAGCTCGCCGTCGCCCGGCGTTGTGTGTTTAGTCCTCACCCCCCCCCCCCACTTGTACCCCTTGGTATGAATTTGGAATAAAATTCTGTATTTGGACACTGCTGAGTGCCGCCTATTCTGTCTCTCTCTGGATATACATATGGTCTACGCCCTAGGACATGCATCCGGATCCTATGCTTCACAAGAACGAACAAGCAGCATTCCCTTTGGATTTGCAGTGCCCGGAGATTGTCTTACTTTGGTATATACAGTGCTGGCTAAAAGTATTGGCAGCCCTGCAATTCTGTCAGATAATACTCAGTTTCTTCTTGAAAATTATTGCAATCACAAATTCTTTGGTATTATTAACTTCATTTACTTTGTCTTCAATGAAAAAAATAAAAACAATTGTCATAAAGCCAAATTGGATATAAATCCACACCAAACATAAAAAAGGGGGTGGACAAAAGTATTGGCACTGTTTGAAAAATCATGTGATGCTTCTCTAATTTGTGTAATTAACAGCACCTGTAACTTACCTGTGGCACCTAACAGGTGTTGGCAATAACTAAATCACACTTGCAGCCAGTTGACATGGATTAAAGATGACTCAACCTCTGTCCTGTGTCCTAGTGTGTACCACATTGAGCATGGAGAAAAGAAAGAAGACCAAAGAACTGTCTGTGGACTTGAGAATCCAAATTGTGAGGAAGCATGAGCAATCGCAAGGCTACAAGTCCATCTCCAAAGACCTGAAAGTTCCTGTGTCTACGGTGCACAGTGTCATCAAGAAGTTTAATGCCCATGGCACTGTGGCTAACCTCCCTAGATGTGGAAGAAAAAGAAAAATTGACGAGAGATTTCAACGCAAGATTGTGCGGATGGTGGATAAAGAACCTCGACTAACATCCAAACAAGTTCAAGCTGCCCTGCAGTCCAAGGGTACAGCAGTGTCAATCCGTACTATCCATTGGCGTCTGAATGAAAAGGGACTGTATGGTAGGATACCCAGGAAGACCCCACTTCTTACCCCGAGACATAAAAAAGCCAGGCTGGAGTTTGCCAAAACTTACCTGAGAAAGCCTAAAAAATTTTGGAAGAATGTTCTCTGGTCAGATGAGACAAAAGTAGAGTTTTTTGGGAAAAGCCATCAACATAGAGTTTACAGGAAAAAAAAAGAGGCATTCAAAGAAAAGAACACGGTCCCTACAGTCAAACATGGCGGAGGTTCCCTGATGTTTTGGGGTTGCTTTGCTGCCTCTGGCAATGGACTGCTTAACCGTGTGCATGGCATTGTGAAGTCTGAAGACTACCAACAAATTTTGCAGCATAATGTAGGGCCCAGTGTGAGAAAGCTGGATCTCCCTCAGGGGTCATGGGTCTTCCAGCAGGACAATGACCTAAAACACACTTCAAAAAGCGCTAGAAAATGGTTTGAGAGACAGCACTGGAGACTACTAAAGTGGCCAGCAATGAGTCCAGACCTGAATCCCATAGAACACCTGTGGAGAGATCTCAAAATGGCAGTTTGGAGAAGGCACCCTTCAAATCTCAGGGTCCTGGAGCAGTTTGCCAAAGAAGAATGGTCTAAAATTCCAGGAGAGCATTGTAAGAAACTAATTGATGGTTACCAGAAGTGGTTGTTTGCAGTTATTATGGCTAAAGGTTGTGCAACCAAGTATTAGGCTAAGGGTGCCAATACTTTTGTCTGGCCCATTTTTGGAGTTTTGTTTGAAATGATCAATGATTTGATTTTTGTTTCATTCTCTTTTGTGTTTTTTCATTGCAAGCAAAATAAATGAAGATAATAATACCAAAGAATTTGTGATTGCAATCATTTTCAAGAAGAAACTGAGTATTATCTAACAGAATTGCAGGGGTGCCAATACTTTTGGCCAGCACTGTATATATATATATATATATATATATATATATATATATAAGTCGCGCCCCGGGGCAATCGGGCTGCTCAGATTCGGACGGTCCGTGGCTCGAGGGGTTCTGGATCCTACTACGCCACTCGCGTTGTGCGACCAGGGTTGGTAGGGCCGCCGCTGTAGGTTCCCACTGGGGATGATGGATATGGGCAGCATGGATGGTGGAGCCCTCCGCAAGCAGGGCTTTTCCCCAAGGGTATGTGAAGGGTTAACGTGGAGGCGCAGGGCAATAAATCAGTCCAGACAGAGAGTGCAGTTTGATTGTCTTTTCTTACTGGATTCGCACCCTGGAGACGTGCTGGATCCCAGGTGCGCCCTAGTCCTTTATGGCTGTGCCAGCCAACCTGTTGCCACTCTCCAACCGATGCACTCTGGTGTATTTGTCGGTCCTCCATGGCATGGAGCTCCTGGAGGTCCGTCTGGTGTCTCGGTCCTGCTGCAGGCAGCTTGGATTATTTAAGGGAATATGTCCCGATCCTCCCTTTGCTGGTGTTGCCTCGGACATTAGTGGCGACAGATGAGTCCTGGAAACACACCCGCCTGGCAGAGTTAACAGATGGCTTGAAGTCCTGGTCTGTACTGGGATCTGCACCCCGTGCGTGCAAAGTACTGGGAGGGAGCCCTGGATGTCCACCCCACAGGATCCCTCTGTCCTTGGAGCTTGCTCTCTTGCTCTCCAGCTACTTTCTCCTCTGAGTGGCTGATCTTTCTACTCAGCTCTTTGCTACTTTCACTGTGTCTCATGATTCCATTGTCTGTCTTGACACCAGTCCTTTTACTACCGCTCTGTCTTCTGCTGACTAGCTACACTTTCAGGTCACTCTCTCCATCCCCAGGTCTCGTCCCTTCCTTCCCAGTTGACTACATGTTAGCTCACAGTGCCCAGCCCTGTCACCTGGTTCCAAGGGGAGGGTCTCCCGCCCTGGTTGTGAGTGTAAATGTCCTGGTGTGCTAGTGTGTGTACCGACTGGCACAGTCATGTAGGACCCGAGCTGTTACCTTGTTGTTACCTTATTTTTGTGATACCTAGTTACTGCAGGGGCGTCACATATACTGTATATATATATATATATATATATATATATATATTACGATTGCGGTTGTTGTCCTGGGACAATAACTTTGCCCTCAAGTGGATGCATTTTATACTACACTCGCAGTACTGGGACGGGCTATCTACTAGTATGAAATAAATGTATAGGGAATGGAAGTTCCCATATTTAGGACTACCACCAAACTTATCAGGTAGAGAATAGGTGGCCACGCTTGTCCAATTTACTCTCTATTTGCTGCTATGGAAGGTACAGAAGAAGCTGAACCACTTGTACATACAGTACATGGCCACCTATCCATCAGACATAATTACTACCCTTGTATTTTGGTTTCATTTATTGCAGCAGTCATAAGTTCTAAAATGTATACAATGTATACAAATAACTGTTATATAATATAAAGAAATGAGAAGACAGATCATTCATTTTTGAACACTTTATTAAATACAGTCTCTACCTATACCTAAAGCCATTGATCCAGAAGAAGGCAAAAAACCTGGACATAGTCAGCCAATTTGTGCCACAGGGAAAAAATTCCTTCTTGACCCCGAGAAAAGGCAATCAGTTCAAGAACTCTGGACCAAGGCTATACTACAACTAACTAACTGAACTATAGGACGGTTATTTTATATCAGAACCCTTATGTGGCATTCATAAATGCTCCAACAGAATCCTGTGTAATCCCTGAGGAATGAAATCACCCTTCAATGACGTAGTGAGTGAATACACCCTCCTGTGGCCTTAGGGCATTGACTCTTTTAAGAGTGCTGCTCAATCTGTTGGGGTGCAGCTGTGGGACCCAAGTTTCAGACATGATATCCTCCACCAAACTCTCAAAAAGCTGAAAGGATCTTCAAGAGAGATGGGTTATCAGACGGTCACCTCTATAGATGTAGTGTCATTTTTGCTACGGTTTCAATGTGTAAATTAAACAAAAAGTGCATGTTTGTTATGATGTCCAAGATGGGTACCAGGATGTGGACATAATAACAAAAAAGGGAATGTGATTGGAGACATTTCTGCAATACATACATTCATTCTTATCTATCTAATAGGATGACAACAGCTCTCCAGACCTGCATCCCACCACAAGGACCACTCCTTCCCTGAAGAATGAAATCATCCTAAGTGACGAAGTGAGGGACTTCGTGCCTTCCTGTGGTCTCAGGGCATTGCCTCTTTTAAGAGTCCTGCTCAAGGTGATGGGGTGCAGCTGTGGGACCCTAGTTTCAGAGATGATGTCCTCCACCAAACTCTCAAAAAGCTGAAAGGGTCTTCAGGAGAGATGGTAGTCGAGCTGGGCTATCAGACGGACACCTCTGTAGCTGTAGTGTCATTTTTGCTATGGTCCAATGTGTAAATTAAACAAAAAAAGTGCACATTTGTTATGATTTCCAAGATGGGTACCATGATGTGGAAATAATAACAAAAAAGGGAACGTGATTGGAGACATTTCTGTAATACATACATTCATTCTTATCTATCTAATGGGATGACAAAAGCTCTCCAGACCTGCATCCCACCAAATGTTAAGGGCACATAGAGACCATCAACTAATCCAAGGTCCAGATTCTATCAGTGCAATGCCCAGATGCCAAAATTCAACATACTGCTGAACATGCAGATGGATAGGGATTCTGTATGCAGGTAGTGTCATCTCACATGTCAACTTTCTGTACAGGAAAACAGAGAAATGGCTGTAACAGATTCCAGATTTTGTTCTGTATAGTCAGGGTATGATGACAGATAAGGCACCAGATATAATATCCCGATAGTCCTATACTCTAACACTAATCAATATCATGGCTCCTTCTAAATTCTTCCTTTCTGGAACCAGAATACTTTCTAGAAAGAAAAAAAATAAGTGTCAGGCAGAGGCCTAGAAATCTGAAGACTAATGTAAAAATGGAAGATGGACTTCATTTGGTTGTGTTTATATGTGATCTGATGTCCTTATATTAGATTGTGACTAGATGCCCCATATGTGCACATATGTGAGAACAAATAATGTGTAACGATCCCCCACCTACCAATTTTCAGATTATAATGACATATTACAATGGATATGTTACAACATTCCAAAATGTAATGGTCCCAGTGACCAACATGGCGTCATTTGCCTCACATTTTTCTGTATTACTCACTTCAAAATCTGCCAATCCATATTTTTTCAATTTTGCACCTTAATGATAAATGTGGGGCAAATTATCCAGTGCAAGTTTGTAAGCATGGTAATGCCCTTCGCAATGTTAGATGAGATCAATGAGTCACATTTTTCAAGTAAAGTAAAAAATATTTCTTAGAAAACTGGTGTTTCTTAATCATGGTAAAAATGGCTGCAACAGAAACTTATTTGATGTATTTTTAAGACTGTTAATACTTACACTTACTTTTTCTATCTATACATTTGGCCTGGGACAACTCATAAAGTCCCATGGCTTCTAGTACCACCAATACGCTGGCGACACTCAGATCTACCTCTCTGGCCCAGATGTCACATCTCTGCTGTCCAGAATCCCAAAGTGTCTATCTGCTATATCCTCCTTCTTCTCCTCTTGCTTCCTAAAGCTCAATGTGGCAAAAAATGAACTAATCATCTTTCCTCCATCTCACCTACACTCTCCACCTGATCTATCTATTACAATAAATAACATCACGCTCTCCCCAGTACCCAAAGTTCGGTGCCTCGGAGTGACCTTTGACTTTGCCTTGTCTTTCATACCACACATCCAATCCCTCACCACCTCCTGCCGTCTTCAACTCAAAAATATTTCCAGAATCTGTCCTTTCCTCAATTCTCATTCTACAAAAATGCTAGTGTATGCCCTCATAATCTCCCACCTCAATTACTGCAACATCCTCCTCTGTGGCCTCCTGATAACATGCTCGCCCCTCTCCAGTCCATCCTTAATTCTGCTGCCCACATGATGGACCTCTCTCCTCAATACCACCCTGCTTCTCCTCTCTGAATTTCCCTCCACTGGCTCCTACTCTTCCACCGTATCCAATTCAAACTACTAACACTGACCTACAAAGCCATCCATAATCTGTCTCCTCTGTATATGTCTGAACTAATCTCTTGCTACACTCCAAAATGTAATCTCCGGTCCTCCCAAGATCTCCTTCTCTCCTCCTCTCTCATTCGCTCCTCATGTAACCGCTTCCAAGACTTCTCCCGAGCATCCCCAGTTTTCTGGAATTCGCTACCTCAACACGTCAGACTATCTGCTACACTTACAAGCTTCAAACGGAACTTCAAAACTCATCTGTTTAGAAATGCTTATAATCTACAATGACCTCACTGCTTCACCACCACCACAGCTGCCATTTCACCACCGCATGGAGCTGCCGCCTCACCACCATGCAGAGCTGCTACCCAACCTACACCCGACCTACTGTCAGTGTGATGCCCTGGACCCCAGGGGTCACAGAATAACATCACATACACACACACCCCCTCCCCTGGTCAGGAACACCCGTCAAACAAAACCCTTGTTGCCCCCTCCAGGGTCTGATGTCCACACCAGGTGGGGCGAAGCCAGGCGGTTGGCCCCACCCACTGAGGAGTTCACTGGCCTGAAGGCGGGAAAAGTAGTCAGTTCAGTTTTAGTTGAGTTTTGGAGTGGAAGTGGAGAGGTGGTAGAGAGAGAAGGAGAGACTGTGTGTGTCTGGGTCAGGCACCATCAGCAAGGTCGGCAGACGGTGGTGGCCGTCTGCAGGAGTAGGTGGAGGTCTGCGGAACCGTAGGACCGGGGTCGGGCGGTGGCCCGCCGGTACCGAACCGGGGAGCGGATTGAAGCCAAGTACCAAGGCAGGGTACTCAAACCCCGACTAGGCTCGGAAGCCGCCGTAACGGTCAAATTCTCTGATTGCGGTCTGGACCTCAGGGGTTAATTCCCAACCAAGTCCCATCAGCAGGCAACAGCTCAACCCGTCCGGATAAGAGCCACCGCCAATGGCCAGAGATCCAAGGGTCAGCGCCTGCGGGCAAAACGGGCTCTCCCGACACGTACAAGCCGGGGAGCGGACCACCCGTGGGAATCCATAGGGGTCAAACACTTACACATAGGTGCAGGGAACGACAGCCACCATCAACCCGTCCGGGGAGAGTGAAGATACCGCAGCCGACTGCGGGCCCCATCCATCCAGCCGTTTGGTTTACCAGAGACTCTGTTCTTGACTACCTGAGTGAGTACACCAGTGCAATCCGGCACAGTGCTGCACCGTAATGCTGCCCTGCATCCACGCTGCCTCCCCGCATCGGCACCTGCACCTATCCCCTCCTCCCTACTCCCCAACCGGGGCCCCGGGACCAACAGCCCCTACCCACGGAGGGGTCAACACCTTAAGCTGCTAAGCTGCTCTCCGCCATTGCTCCAGGGATCCCCCGTCATCAGCAGCGGTGGTGCCCACCATCACCACAACCCATGGGTGGCGTCACAACCTACATCCCACCACCAAACCTCCCATTTTCACTCGTGGGCGAGGAGGCACTGCTCGAGCCCCAGGGTCTGGCCCCATGCTCGAGCCACCGAGGAGCAGAAGCACCGGACCAGAGCGCCAGCGATTCCCAGGCGAGCGGCGGTCCCGACCCCCTCCGCCCGCGACATCTCCTCCCCAAAATCCTATAGAATGTAAGCCTGCAAGGGCAGGGTCCACTTCCCTCTGTACTAGTCTGTCTACTGTAACTTGTATATGTATTCTGTATATAACCCCCTTCTCATGTACCGCACCATGGAATCAATGGTGCTCTATAAATAAATAATAATAATAATCTATCTATTGATCTATCTATCTATTATCTGTCACTCTATCTAACTATTATCTATCCCTCTTTCTATCTATCTACAGTGGGTACGGAAAGTATTCAGACCCCTTTAAATTTTTCACTCTGTTTCATTGCAGCATTTAGTAAATTCAAAAAAGTTCATTTTTTTTCTCATTAATGTACAATCTGCACCCCACCTTGACAGAAAAAAAAAACATAAATGTAGACATTTTTGCAATTTTATTAAACAAAAAAAACTGAAATATCACATGGTTATAAGTATTCAGACCCTTTGCTCAGACACTCATATTTAAGTCACATGCTGTCCATTTCCTTGTGATCCTCCTTGAGATGATTCTACTTCCTCATTGGAGTCCAGCTGTGTTTAATTAAACTGATAGGACTTGATTTGGAAAGGAACACACCTGTCTATATAAGTCCTCACAGCTCATAGTGCATGTCAGACCAAATGAAAATCATGTGGTCAAAGGAACTGAAAAGAAGCTCAGAGACAGAACTGTGGCACAGATCTGGCCAAGGTTACAAAAGAATTTCTGCAGTACTCAAGGTTCCTAAGAGCACAGTGGCCTTCATAATCCTTAAATGGAAGACATTTGGAAACACCAGAACTCTTCCTAGACCTGGCCGTCCAGCCAAACTGAGCAATCATGGTAGAAGAGCCATAGTGAGAGAGGTAAAGAAGAACCCTAAGATCACTGTGGTTGAACTCCAGACATGCAGTAGGGAGATGGGAGAAAGTTCAACAAAGTCAACTATCACTGCAGCCCTCCACCAGTCGGGCCTTTATGGCAGAATTGCCCGACGGAAGCCTCTCCTCAGTGCAAGACATATGAAAGCCCACATAGAGTTTTAAAAAAAACACATGAAGGACTCCCAGACTATGAGAAATAAGATTCTCTGGTCTGATGAGACGAAGAAAGACATTTTTGGTGATAATTCTAAGCGGTATGTGTGGAGAAAATTAGGCACTGCTAATTACCTAATATAATAATCAAAATTTCCGTATAAATATCACCATTAAATTTCAATAAATATCAAAAATACCTTCAGATGAAAAATTTGTTAGAATTAAATAAATAAAGGGAATGATGATGAAAATATCATTAAAATTATTATTTCTACAATTTTGCATTGTGCACTTTGTCATATATTAGGGATTGACTTTTTAAGTGATCTTGGCATTATGCACTTTATTTTCCTAGTAAAACCGCTGCTAAAATTTATGGGACATTTTTTCCTGCCTAATATTTATATGGATTTGTAAAATATTTATTTTAATTGTTGAATAAAAATAATAATTTTAATGATATTTGCACCATCATTCCCTTTATTTATTTAATTCTAACGAATTTTTTATCTGAAGGTATTTTTGATATTTACTGCTAATTACCTGCCCAATACAATCCCAACAGTGAAACATGGTGGTTGCAGCATCATGCTATGGGGGTGTTTTTCAGCAGCAGGGACAATTGAAGAAAAGATGAATGTGGTCAAGTGCAGAGATATCCCACAAGAAAAGCTCTTCCAGAGTGCTCTGGACTTCAGACTTCGCTGAAAGTTCACCTTTCAACAAGACAATGACCCTAAGCACACAGCTAAAATAACAAAGGAGTGGCAATAGAACAACCCTGTGGCAATTTGTGACTGGCCCAGCCAGAGCCCTGACCTAAACCCAATTAAGCATCTCTGGAGAGACCTGAAAATGGCTGTCCACCAATGTTCTCCAACCAACCTGACATAATTGGAGAGGATCTGCAAGGAAGAATGGCAAACTCCAGGTGTGAAAATCCAGGTGTGATGTTGCATCATTCCCAAGAAGACTCATGGCTGTACTAGCTCAAAAGGGTGCTTCTACTCAGTACTGAGCAAAGGCTCTGAATACTTATGACCATATGATATTTCAGTTTTGCTTGTTTAATAAATTTGCAAAACTTTGTACATTTCTGTTTTTTTCTGTCAAGATGGGGTGCAGAGTGTACATTAATGATAAAAAAAAGAACTTTTTTGAATTTACCAAATGTCTGCAATGAAGCAAAGAGCGAAAAATTTAAAGAAGTCCGAATACTTTCCATACCCTCACCCTATCTATCTATCTAACTATCTATCTATCTATCTATCTATCTATCTATCTATCTATCTATCTATCTATCTATCTATCTATCTAATTTGCTTGTGGCTTCTTCTGCCAGTGGCATAACTACAGTCTAATGGGCCCCGGTGCAGAGTTTGAGCCTGAACTTTGAAGCCTTTTTTGAAAGCAAAAACTTCCCCTACAGTTACACCTACACCCCTTGATTATAGAATACCTAGCCCCCCCCCCCTGCTATGTGGCTTACTCCATTTAGCATAAACTTTATTCCAGACTATGCCTATCTAGATATCTCAGCCTCTCCTCTAGCATCCATTTCTTCCCATTTTTTCGGGCTCTCCTTATGCTTCTTTAAATGCATTTTGCATTTTTCATTGCAGCTAGATAAATGTCAGCAACAACAAACAAACATTTTTGATGCAGCTTCACTGTAAACCAGTGCCTGCATTAGACAACTTGAAATTTACCATGCAAATTATTTTTTCTTTTGGTAGATTTCTTCTAGTCAGCAGTGTAGGCAGATTAGGTTTTGGAGCTGTCAACAACCCATAGTTGTAGTGAATGTTTAGTAACACGTCACATTCACCTCTTCTGCAAAAAATAAAACTTACTTTTATTTATTGCTGGACAGAGTGACATTAAAAGGAACCTGTCACCAGATTTTGGCCTAGTAAACTAAAACTAGCACCTTAAGCAGTGCCTGTGCTGCATTCCAAGAAGGTGCACACTACCCCCTGACTCCCCCCTATAGACTTCAAAAATACCTTAATAAAATCTCTCGCCCTGTATGTAAATTGTCCGTTTCGGTCCACTTGGCGTCCTAATCTGCGCCTCCTGTGCTGATTGATGTGGATGATGCCTCGGATGCTAGCCATGTAGGCGGGCAAAATCTCCGTATTCCTGGCTCGCACAGGTATACTTTGCTCTGCCATGTTGCGAGCAGAGCCGAAAATATAGGTGTGCCTGCATGAACTGGCAAGTTTTCTGCGCAGGTGCAAGATTTTGCCCGGCAATGTAGATGAAGCAGGTGACGTCTTTCACATACACAAAATTTCGCAACTGCGAAGAGAACTCACACAGGTGCTGCTTAAAGTGCTAGTTTTAGAAACCGAGGCCATTAAGGAGTGACAGGTTCCCTTTAAAATAGTGGTTACAGCAGTCATTGTAGCTACCGATCATGAGGCCACTCGCCAACCTGTACCACATCTGTCAGAGGAGTTTGTGCGGTTTGGAGTGATATTTTATTTAGGGATCTGGCCAACAGTTCTGAATTAATTTGAGGGTCTGGTCCAGAAAGTTAATTAATTTAGGGAGACAGGTCTAGGGTCTAAGTTAGTTTGCCCTTTAATTCTAGTTTGAATTCATTATGTGAATTGTCATCATCGGATTTGCCCACCAAGACACCGAATGATACTCCAGTGGGCTACCGAGCCAGACGTAGAGGGGGCCCACTGGTAACTTGTCTGTAGTTGTCGCGGGCGGGGAGGAGGGTGTCAGCACACTACGCTCACCCCTTCTGCTCGGGTCCGGCGGCCGCTGCTCAGTGGTGGCTCGAGCTGTAGGCCGGATCCCGGGGGTTTCTCGAGCGGCACTCCTCGCCCGTGAGTGAAAGGGGTTTGTTGGGTGTGGGGATTGTTTATAGTCCGTGACGCCACCCACGGTTGTGGTGATTTCACCACCGCTGCTCAATACGGGGATCCCAGGGATGGTGATGAGGAGCAGCCAGGTGTTGTGTTGCCCCTCCGTGGGTAGGGGTTGGTGATCCCGGGGCCCGGTGATGGCTTGGGAGGTGCAGGGCCTGGTGGGTGCAGGGACGCGGGGGCAGCGCTGTGCCTTGCGGCACTGTGGTACTCACTCAGCCTGAGACGTTGACACAGTTTTTACGGTAAACCAGACGGCTGGTAAGACGGTCCCACGGATGGCTGCACTTGCTCTCCCGGTAGATGACGGTGATGTCCCTTTTCCTAGCACCTTGGTGTACTTGTTGGTTGCGATGGGTCCCCACCGGTAACCCGCTCCCCGGCTTCAAGCTGGGCCGGAGGAGCTCTACTCTTTGCCCGCAGGCGCTGGCCCTGGGGAAACTGGTGCCCTGGCGGTGGCGGTGTCTCCCCTGTAGTGGTTGAGCGGTTGCCTTCAATCGGGACTTGGTTGTTGGGGGATCTACGTCCCCTTCACTGGCGGATTCGGCAAATTGTGGCGACTCCAAGCCTTGCCGGGGTCCGAGAGGCCCCTGCCCTGGTGCTGACTGTCCTTCGGAACACTGCTCCAGACCACCGGGCACACAGCCTACGGGGTCCTTCCAGGAACTTCCAAACGGTCCCCCTTCAGACAGTCACCACCGTTGCTGACCTTGCTGACCTGCCCTGCACTTAGCTGGACTCTTCAGGCTTTGCACACTCCTTCTGTCCTGTCACCACTCTTGCTTTCCTCCTTTACTACTTTTCTTCCTTCTACTTTCACTTCCTTAACTAGACTCTGTTGTTTACTCAAGCTCGTCCCTGAGCTGACTTCACTCTTGCCCTGCCTGGGCTAATCTGCCTGGTTTCTCCCGCCTCCAGAGCTGTGATCTCCTCGGTGGGCAGAGCCAACCGCCTGGCCCACCCCCTGGTGTGAATCATCAGCCTCTGGAGGAAGGCAACAAGGATTTTTGGTTAGCTTAGATGTTTCTACCTGGGATGTAGGGTGTGGTGGTGTGTGACCTGTGTCCCCTGGCTTGCCCAGGGCGACACATTCCCCCTTAGCAAAATGCAGACCGTCCGCGGGCTGCCGTCCAACACCGGATTTATTTTTCTGTAAAAGATAACATAATAATAATATAACATATTTACATTTTTAATAACTCTTCCCAAAACGGGAGGCACATTTCTTTAACGTTGCAAACGGTTTACGGTTACGGTTTCCGCTCTCTCCCACCCAAGCAACCTGGCCCTGATGCTGCCCCTAAAGCCCAGGCAGCACCCCTTGACCCACAGTCCAGCACACGGTACCCGAGTGGGATCTGTCCTTCCCCTCCAGAGGGTAGCCACCGGTTCCTTTGGTGGCTGGGCCCCAGCCTGCTCTGCTGAGGTCCCTCCCTCCAACCTGCCTCTCCGGAGGCAGCAAAAGCGGAAAACGGTAACGGCAAACAACATATTTACAAGCCACTTAACGTTTGTGGGTGCCCTGCAAGTTCACGGGCTTGTCCATGGATAGTTCCCATGCAAAATAACTTTTTAAACGGTCCCTACGGGGACAACGGTGTCGGCTCCAGCCGGTTCAATCACAAAGCAAATCAGGTAACTTCTTCGGTAATCATTTTCATCATTGGTAGAACTTTCAAACTTTCAACAACAGTGGTGGTCCCAACGGGGACTGCTGCATCGGGCATCCGCTGCCCTACTCCAGATATTCAGCTAACGCAGCTCCATCCCCCTCCGCCAGCATATCCAACATGCACTGACATGCCTGCGGTGACAGGGGCACCCGGTACCCATTTCCACCGGTACACGGGGCATGGACGACCACTGGGGCTCCTACATAGCGGGAACGCTCACTTGCTTCTTCAAACTCAACAGCGGACCCGTGGCTGGGGTAGGAGTCATCACCTCTTGTTCCTGCATCAGGCGGGTTGCCGCCAGCTGTCGCAGCCTCCTGGCCTCCAGCATCCAACACTTCAGCCCCTTCTGCGGTAGCATGGAGCAGCAGAGTAGGCGAGCTCATACTGAGGCGCCCCATAAGTAACGGCAAGGGCGATGCATAGGCCGAGACTAGGCCAGGCCCCTCAGCCGCAGCGGCCGGTCCAGGTAGGACATAGGGACGTGGGTCACCAGTCGACTCTGCTACATCCATTCCCCCTCCGTACATCGGGGTAGTCGTAGTCAGCATCTCCACCTCGCTGGTCCACTGTTCCATCATCTGGAGGATTTGTTCCTGTTGATGCTGGTGGAACTGAATCACCCGGGCCTTCATCCAGGCCACGGTTCCAGGCTCAGGGTCTGGCACAGTCACT
Source organism: Anomaloglossus baeobatrachus (assembly GCF_048569485.1). NCBI lineage: Eukaryota > Metazoa > Chordata > Amphibia > Anura > Aromobatidae > Anomaloglossus > Anomaloglossus baeobatrachus. The sequence goes on along the minus strand of NC_134353.1, from coordinate 812,687,747 downwards.
GCTGGGACTTCTGGTACCATGCTGTTATGGGGCCGCGGCTCCAGCGGTTCCCCTTGGTGTACTTCAGGGACGTCCCGGACGTCTGCAGCCGGCTGGTCCACCGGAGCGGCTGGGCAGGGTATCGCTACCGGTTGGGCAGGTAGCGGGCCTAATAGTGGGGCGGCAGCAGCTATTACGGGTAGCAGGGAGAGAGGTAGGGTGAGCGGAAGCCGGCCGGGCCCCTCAGCTTCAACGGCCGATCCCTCAGGAATACAGGGGCGTGGGTCGCTTACCCGCTCCTCCAAATCCTCTTCTGCCTCGCGTCTCCACATAGCAGCCACCACGTCCGCCATGTCGGTCTCCCACTCCTCCAGGAGGAGTTGCATATGAGCCTGCAGACGGTTACTCAGCGGGACGGTCCGGTCCCTCAACCACGTCGCCGTGCCGGGCGCGGGGGCTTCCTCGTTGGGAGTTGGATCGTACATCTTGGCAATAGTGCCTTCCAGGAACCCAGTATTGCTGCAGAGTCCTGGCGTCTCTGCTTTTATAGCTGCAGCTACATGCGTCCAGCCGCCATGGCGTCCCCCTTAGCTCTTTCCGGCCCCTCCTCTCTCGGGGCGGGGTTTTGGCCTTCGCGCCTCTACTACTCGAGAAGACGCTCGAGCGGGAACTTTTCGCGCCAAAGATGGCGGCTTCTGAAATTTTCCTGCCGGATACCTCCGGCGGTAACAAGGCGCACCTCTACCAGACAGCAGAGCGGTAAGATCCTGTTCGTGACGCCAAGTTGTCGCGGGCGGGGAGGAGGGTGTCAGCACACTACGCTCACCCCTTCTGCTCGGGTCCGGCGGCCGCTGCTCAGTGGTGGCTCGAGCTGTAGGCCGGATCCCGGGGGTTTCTCGAGCGGCACTCCTCGCCCGTGAGTGAAAGGGGTTTGTTGGGTGTGGGGATTGTTTATAGTCCGTGACGCCACCCACGGTTGTGGTGATTTCACCACCGCTGCTCAATACGGGGATCCCGGGGATGGTGATGCGGAGCAGCCAGGTGTTGTGTTGCCCCTCCGTGGGTAGGGGTTGGTGATCCCGGGGCCCGGTGATGGCTTGGGAGGTGCAGGGCCTGGTGGGCGCAGGGACGCGGGGGCAGCGCTGTGCCTTGCGGCACTGTGCTACTCACTCAGCCTGAGACGTTGACACAGTTTTTACGGTAAACCAGACGGCTGGTAAGACGGTCCCACGGACGGCTGCACTTGCTCTCCCGGTAGATGACGGTGATGTCCCTTTTCCTAGCACCTTGGTGTACTTGTTGGTTGCGATGGGTCCCCACGGGTAACCCGCTCCCCGGCTTCAAGCTGGGCCGGAGGAGCTCTACTCTTTGCCCGCAGGCGCTGGCCCTGGGGAAACTGGTGCCCTGGCGGTGGCGGTGTCTCCCCTGTAGTGGTTGAGCAGTTGCCTTCAATCGGGACTTGGTTGTTGGGGGATCTACGTCCCCTTCACTGGCGGATTCGGCAAATTGTGGCGACTCCAAGCCTTGCCGGGGTCCGAGAGGCCCCTGCCCTGGTGCTGACTGTCCTTCGGAACACTGCTCCAGACCACCGGGCACACAGCCTACGGGGTCCTTCCAGGAACTTCCAAACGGTCCCCCTTCAGACAGTCACCGCCATTGCTGACCTTGCTGACCTGCCCTGCACTTAGCTGGACTCTTCAGGCTTTGCACACTCCTTCTGTCCTGTCACCACTCTTGCTTTCCTCCTTTACTACTTTTCTTCCTTCTACTTTCACTTCCTTAACTAGACTCTGTTGTTTACTCAAGCTCGTCCCTGAGCTGACTTCACTCTTGCCCTGCCTGGGCTAATCTGCCTGGTTTCTCCCGCCTCCAGAGCTGTGATCTCCTCGGTGGGCGGAGCCAACCGCCTGGCCCACCCCCTGGTGTGAATCATCAGCCTCTGGAGGAAGGCAACAAGGATTTTTGGTTAGCTTAGATGTTTCTACCTGGGATGTAGGGTGTGGTGGTGTGTGACCTGTGTCCCCTGGCTTGCCCAGGGCGACACATAGTCATATAAATGGCCGCTGACCTATAGACCAGAAGCCAACATCAGCGTGTGGCACATGGCATCACTGACATGCACCTCAGTGACGTCGGCTGCCAGCCTCTGATATGCCGGAGGCCATTCTAATGACCACCGGCCTATCAGAGACAATCAGCTGAGGTTAGTGTGTGATGCATGGTAGTGATGTCACTGCCATTCACCAAATGTTGACATTGGTTGCTGACCTCTGAGACGCCGACATCTATTTAAATGTCTGCACTGAATTTAAAGTAGCAAGAGGAGGATGTGTGCTAGTGCGTGAGTGCAGGCTGGTTGGAAGAATTTTTTTTTATTAAGTCTGTAAATTCTTCAGAATGGTTGAACATAAGGGCCCAGGAAGTAGGACATTTAACTATGTCTCCCATCCTATAATAAAGGGGCACCAGATGATGGCATTATTTAATAAGGCGGCCAAGATGGGGAACATTATTAAAGGGGTTATCCGATCTATTATGAAAAGTGTGCAGTCACTCTGTGTGACTACAGACTTGTGAATCCCCCCAGTGCAAGTATTATGCACTGGGAGGATTCGTCGGTGTCTGCGCCAAGAATGTGACACCCTGGACCCCAGGGGTCACAGGTCACTACACAACACCATACACCCCCTCCCCTGGACAGGTCACACCAGTCAAACATTAAATCCTTGTTGCCACCCTCCAGGGTTGATGTCCACACCAGGTGGGACAGAGCCAGGCAGTTGGCCCTGCCCACCGAGGAGTTCACAGCCTGGAGGTGAAAAAACATAGTCAGTTAGTCCAGTGGTGGTCAAAGAGTCAAGACCTGGGCAGGAGTGAGGAGTGAGAATTGTGTGTGTCTGGGTCAGAGCCCGGGCACCTTCAGCAAGGTCGGCAGACAGTGGTGGCCGTCTGCAGGAGTTGGCGAAGGTCAGCGGAACCGTAGGACCGGGGTCGGGCGGTGGCCCGCCGGTACCGAACCGGGGAGCCGGTTGGAGCGAAGCACCAAGCAGGGTACTCAGACCCTGACTAGGCTTAAAGCCAACCTCTAGTCAAATTCTCTGATTGCGATCTGGACCTCAGGGGTTAATTCCCAACCAAGTCCCGATTGAAGGCGACAGCCCAACCAGTTCGGATAAGTGCCACCGCCAAGGGCCAGAGATCCAAAGGGCCAGCATCTGCGGGAAAAAGGGGCTCCTCCGGTACATATACGTCGGGGAGCGGACTACCGGTGCCCAGGCATTGGAGTCAACAAACAAACACAGGTGCAGGGAAACGACGGCCACCATCAACCCATCCAGGGAAACACTGCAGCCGGCTGCAGGCCCCGTCCATCCAGCCGTTTGGTTTACCAGAGACTCTGTCCATCTGTGTCTGAGTGAGTACACCAGTGCCATCCGGCACCACGCCGCGCTGCACCGCGACCCTGCACCCTGCGAGCCCCATCCTATGGGAAAGCAAACAGCCACCAGGCCCCGGGATCAACAGCCCCTACCCACGGAGGGATCAACACCTAGCTGCTCCCCACCATCACTCCCGGGAACCCCGCCACCAGCAGCGATGGTGCCCACCATCACCACAACCCGTGGGTGGCGTCACGAACTCTAAAACCAATCCCAAATCTCCTTTTCACTCATGGGCGAGGAGCGCTGCTCGAGCTCCGGGTCCGGCCCCGCTCGAGCCACCGAGGAGAAGGCACCGGATTCGGGCGCGATCTCCCCGAGCAGCCCCCGCGACGGGGAAGCCGGCCCCCGCCTGCGACAACTTGGCGTCTACGAACAGGATAGAACCAGTCTACTTACCGGTAGAAGTGCGCCTTGTGGTTCCCGTCAGCAGTGTCCCGCTGAAAAATCTGAAGATCCGCCATCTTGGGCGCGAAGATTTCCCGCTCGAGCCGTCTTCCCGAGCAGTGAAGGCGCGAAAAGCGAAGCCCTGCCCCCGAGAAGGTGAAGTGCTGTGGAAAAACCAAGGGGAGCGGGCGGAGATTAAGCCCCATGTGACCCCGGGGATAAGAAGCAGGGACGCCAGGACTCTGCACCCCCCTTGTTCCTGGAACCCGTACGTACAATATCCCGTGTGTGCAACATGTCTGCCCCGTCTGGAAGTCCTCAATTCCCGGAGCCCACGCCTGGAACATTGGCGTGGGTGGAAGCCCGGACGACCCTCATGTGCTGCCGGCTGCAGGTCCAGGTGAGGTACCTGATGGAGCAGTGGACAGCCGAGATGTGGGAGATTGCCGCGGCTGTGCGGGCACGCAAGATGGGGATGAATTTGGAGGAGAGGGCGAGCGACCCACGCCCCTATGTCCTTGAGGGACCGGCCGCTGCGGCTGAGGGACCCGGTCTGCCCCGATTCTCCTGTCACCCCCTCCGCTCCCCGTGTCGGCCCCGGCTTCTCCTCCGCTTGGCCCGCCGCCCCCAACACCGGCGGCGGAGTCCACCCCAGATGCCCTGAAGGACCCGCCTGTGGACGCAGCCCGCGGGCGACCGTATGCACGTCCCGCTCCCGTGGAAGCATGAACTCCCGGAAGAAGCCCGTTCCCGAAGAGGCCCTACTGCTCCCGGAAGCGACCGCGCCTGAGGGAGTCCAGGCCCCGGCAGCCCGCCCGGCCAAGACGGAGGTGCCCGGTGCCCAGAGGCCCACTCGGTGGGCAAAGCTGGCCGCTACCCAGACCCAGGCCTCGGTTGAGGCGGCGCCGGGTTGTTGCTGCAGGGCAGCGTCACAGGACATGACACAGCGGGGCCCCCAAAGCAAGGTGCCGATCGTGGTTGGCACGGGGGAACTCCAGCTGGGCCCAACCCGTGCGCCCAAGGGGCAGGCAAGTGTCCCCTATTGGGAGCGGCAGCGGAGCCAGCTGGGCCGAGAAATTGAGGCCCGGGAAAAGAAGAAGGCCGATGTCCTGGCCCGCACCATCAAGGAAAAAGACAATTTGAGATGTGCCACCTTCTTAGTGCGGGGCCCGAGGTACAAGGGCCAGGTTCAGCGCATGGCCCCGACAAGGGATACGGATTCCTATACGAGCCGGGCCTGGAAAAGGAGGTGGTGTTTGTGGCCCGCCGGGACGTATACCCTCAGCCGGCCTTTGGGCCACCCGGACCGTGACCTGATCCCCGGTGAGTAGAGTTGAGCGCGGTTCGTGGTTCGAGGTTCTCCAGTTCGAGGCTCGAGTGATTTTGGGGCCTGTTCTAGATCGAACTAGAACTCGAGCTTTTTGCAAAAGCTCGATACTTCTAGAAACGTTCGAGAACGGTTCTAGCAGCAAAAAAACAGCTAAATCCTAGCTTGGTTTCTGCTGTAATAGTGTAAGTCACTCTGTGAATCACACTATTATGACATTTCAGTGTATAGTGTGCGTGAACAGAGCCTTCAGATCACTGCTGTTTCTATAATGGCGATCGCCATTTTTTTTTTTTTTTCCTTGTCTTCCTTCCCTAAGCGCGCGCGTGTAGTGGGGCGAGCCAGCATGTCAGCCAATCCCAGACACACACACAGCTAAGTGGACTTTTAGCCAGAGAAGCAACGGCATGTGTGATAGGATGTCCATGTCACATGTCCCTGCATTATAAAACCGGACATTTTCCTCCAGGACGCCATTATCTCTTCTGCGTCTTTGGTGTCAGACATCACTGTCGCAGCTCCGTCCTTTGTCCTATCGCTGATACAGCTGTATGCGCTCCATACACAGCGCTGGACAGCTTAGGGAGAGCACTTTCTAGCAGTCCTTTTAAGGGCTCAAACCGGCAGGGTCAGAGTTAAGGTGACAGGTCCTGAAAACAGCGACAGCGTCTGTGTAGCTAAGGTCAGGGATTTCCTCCCTGCATTTCCCTATTAGGAGGGAATAGAAAGGCAGGCTTCCATTCCTCTACCCAGACCCCACAATCCTGGCACTGTACCCTCCTGTCCTCTGCACACTCCAACTCATTATAACTAAGCCATTATACTAGCAAACACTCAGTGTACCTAGTGGCATCCTAAACGTGGCTATTGGACTTTGCTATAGTCCCACTAGTGCAAAGACATTTGCAGAGCGCGTCTGCCTGCATTGCACACTCCAACTCATTATAACTAAGCCATTATACTAGCAAACACTCAGTGTACCTAGTGGCATCCTATACGTGGCTATTGGACTTTGCTATAGTCACACTAGTGCAAAGACATTTGCAGAGCGCGTCTGCCTGCATTGCACACTCCAACTCATTATAACTAAGCCATTATACTAGCAAACACTCAGTGTACCTAGTGGCATCCTATACGTGGCTATTGGACTTTGCTATAGTCACACTAGTGCAAAGACATTTGCAGAGCGCGTCTGCCTGCATTGCACACTCCAACTCATTATAACTAAGCCATTATACTAGCAAACACTCAGTGTACCTAGTGGCATCCTATACGTGGCTATTGGACTTTGCTATAGTCACACTAGTGCAAAGACATTTGCAGAGCGCGTCTGCCTGCATTGCACACTCCAACTCATTATAACTAAGCCATTATACTAGCAAACACTCAGTGTACCTAGTGGCATCCTATACGTGGCTATTGGACTTTGCTATAGTCACACTAGTGCAAAGACATTTGCAGAGCGCGTCTGCCTGCATTGCACACTCCAACTCATTATAACTAAGCCATTATACTAGCAAACACTCAGTGTACCTAGTGGCATCCTATACGTGGCTATTGGACTTTGCTATAGTCACACTAGTGCAAAGAAATTTGCAGAGCGCGTCTGCCTGCATTGCACACTCCAACTCATTATAACTAAGCCATTATACTAGCAAACACTCAGTGTACCTAGTGGCATCCTATACGTGGCTATTGGACTTTGCTATAGTCACACTAGTGCAAAGACATTTGCAGAGCGCGTCTGCCTGCATTGCACACTCCAACTCATTATAACTAAGCCATTATACTAGCAAACACTCAGTGTACCTAGTGGCATCCTATACGTGGCTATTGGACTTTGCCATAGTCACACTAGTGCAAAGACATTTGCAGAGCGCGTCTGCCTGCATTGCACACTCCAACTCATTATAACTAAGCCATTATACTAGCAAACACTCAGTGTACCTAGTGGCATCCTATACGTGGCTATTGGACTTTGCTATAGTCACACTAGTGCAAAGACATTTGCAGAGCGCGTCTGCCTGCATTGCACACTCCAACTCATTATAACTAAGCCATTATACTAGCAAACACTCAGTGTACCTAGTGGCATCCTATACGTGGCTATTGGACTTTGCTATAGTCACACTAGTGCAAAGACATTTGCAGCACCTCTGCCTGCATTGCACACTCCAACTCATTATAACTAAGCTATTCTACTAGCAATTTTTGCTGCCAGTTTAAGGGCCGTAGTTGCATTGTCAGGGATATTTATTCTTTATTATTCTGCTGTTAATAAAGCTAGACCACCACTGCAATCTACACCACCTCTCAATTTTTACTACCACATTTTCAGTCCACAATCTTGTCGCAATCAACATGAGTGGCAAAATGATAGATGCTGGTGGAAAGGGGAAGAGGCGTGGTGGAAAAGGCAAAAAAGGTTTTGTCCGTGGGGAAGGTGGCAAAGCTCCATTATCATCTGCTGAAGATAGACCATCTACCAGCAAAAGTAAGATGTCTACTACTTACCGTGGACAATCCGATGTGCTCCTTTTTTTACGGACACGAACAACAGGAACAAAGGTAGATGATGGGCAAAAAAGGAAAATGCTTGAATGGATCTCAAGTGGTCCAACAAGTGCCCTCTCAGCCACTTCAAGTACCGCATCCAAAAAACACCAGTTCTCTGAGTTGTCATCCCAATCAAACTTGCTTTCTCCCAGCTCTGAAGTCTCCATCAGCCCTGCACAGTATGGTGGAACTGAGATGGCTGAGTCTGCAGAGCTGTTCAGTCACACTATAGCCTGGGAATCAGAGGTCTGCTCCCAAGCTACAGTGAGTACAGAACAGGAAATGGTCTGCAGTGATGCCCAGAACCTTTGTGACTCTGATTCAGGCCGTGAGGACCAAGTTTCTGAGCATAATGTTGACCCTTTGTCACAAACTGTAACACCTGTGGTTATAGACAATGAGGAACATACTGATGAAGATGAGACGCAGATACCCGATTGGGATGACAACTTAAATATTCGGTCAGGGCAAGAAGAAGCTCGGTCTGAGGGGGAGGGGAGTGCAAACACAACAATTGATGATGAAGTTCTAGATCCCACCTACTGTCAACCCCCAGTCAGGCACTCGAGGAGGTCAACAGAGGCGGTGGAGGAGGATGCAACCGACGACGAAGTTACCTTGCGCCTTCCTGGACAGAGTCGGAGCACTGGTAGCACGTCTACAACTGCATCCTCAGCCACCACTCTGCCTCTGAGCATTATTCGGGGTGGATCAACAGGTCGCATGGCCTTTAAGCCTTGCCTAGCCTGGTCCTTTTTTGACATAGAAAAAGATCGCCCAAATTATGTGATCTGTAAACTTTGTCATGATTCTCTTAGTAGAGGTCAAAACCTCAGCAGTTTGACAACTTCTTCCATGAATCGTCACATGAATAAATATCATAGGTCCCGGTGGGAAGCTCACCGTGCTGCAATGCGGCCTAGCGGAGCGAACCATCCACCGCCAGCCCCTTCCAGTGCATCCGCGCGCTCTTCATCTTCTAGGACTGTGGGGACAGCTGTCACACCTGTTTTTCCACCCACAACTTCCACCACTGTAACCGCAACAGGCAGTTTGCTTGGTAGGTCGTCAGTTGTTTTGGAAGGGGAAACAAGTGAGTGTGTACAGCTCTCTCAGACATCGATAGCACCAACTTTGGATGAAGGCAACATCATGTCTCCGCCTGCACTTTCCTCACAAACCTGCATTTTTCCAGGGACACCCTACTCAACACCGTCTACACACAGCAGCCAGATCTCTGTCCCTCAGATGTGGACAAATAAAAGGCCATTTCCTGTGACCCATGACAAAGCTAAGAGGTTGACTCTATCCCTCTGTAAGCTGTTGGCTACAGAAATGCTGCCTTTCCGCCTAGTGGACACACAGGATTTTAGAGACCTTATGTCTGTCGCTGTGCCCCAGTACCAAATGCCTAGTCGCCACTACTTTTCTAAGAAAGGTGTGCCCGCGCTACACCAGCATGTCGCACACAACATCACCGCTTCATTGAGAAACTCTGTGTGTGAACGGGTGCATTTCACCACCGATACTTGGACCAGTAAGCATGGACAGGGACGTTACATGTCACTCACTGGGCACTGGGTAACTATGGTGATAGATGGTGAAGGGTCTGCTGCACAAGTCTTGCCGTCCCCACGACTTGTGTGTCAATCCTCTGTCTGTCCAAGTTCCGCCACTGCTTCTGCATCCTCCACCTCATCTGGGTCCTCCACCTCCGCCCCAAGCCTGCCTGGTCAGGCCACCAGCGTTCTCACTGCGCAGAAGGAATCACGCACCCCTCATTACTATGCTGGCAGCAGAGCGCAACGGCATCAGGCGGTCTTTAGCTTGACATGTCTTGGGAATAAGAGTCACACAGCTGAGGAGTTGTGGTCAGCTCTGCGGTCCGAGTTTAATAAATGGTTGTCTCCACTCAACCTGCAGCCTGGTAAGGCCGTGTGCGACAATGCTGCAAACCTGGGTGCGGCCCTTCGCCTGGGCAAGGTGACACACGTACCTTGTATGGCTCACGTGTTGAACCTTGTCGTGCAGCAATTTTTAACACAGTATCCCGGCCTAGATGGCCTTCTGAACAGGGCACGAAAACTGTCTGCTCACTTCCGCCGTTCAAGCGCCGCAGCTGAGCGACTTGCATCGCTCCAGAAGTCTTTCGGCCTGCCGGTTCATCGCCTGAAATGCGATGTGGCGACACGCTGGAATTCAACTCTCCACATGTTACAGCGACTGTGGCAGCACCGCCGTGCCCTGGTGCAATACGTCATGACGTATAGCCTGGGCCAACGAGATGCAGAGGTGGGGCAGATCACCCTGATGGAGTGGTCTCAGATCAAGGACCTATGCACCCTTCTGCACAGTTTCGACATGGCGACGAATATGTTTAGCGCTGACAATGCCATTATCAGCAAGACGATTCCAGTCATTTACATGCTGGAACACACGCTAAACACTATTCGGAGTCAGGGGGTGGGACAACAGGAAGGGGATGAACTACAGGAGGATTCATATGCGCAAGACACAACAACATCACCAAGGTCCAGACGTTCATCATCACCAAGGCGCCAGGCATGGCAGCATGGGGGACAGGGATCAACAAGGGCGCATGGTAGCAGGCGAGATGTTGAGGAAGGTGCAGGAGGACATGAAGAAATGGAGGACGAACTGTCCATGGACATGGAAGACTCAGCAGATGAGGGAGACCTTGGTCAAATTTCAGTTGAAAGAGGTTGGGGGGAGATGTCAGAGGAAGAAAGAACGGTTAGCACCTCTATGCCACAAACACAGCGTGGACTTGGTCCGCATGGCTGCGCAAGACACATGAGTGCCTTCTTGTTGCACTACCTCCAACATGACCCTCGTATTGTCAAAATTAGAAGTGATGATGACTACTGGCTTGCCACACTATTAGATCCCCGGTACAAGTCCAAATTTTGTGACATAATTCCAGCCATAGAAAGGGACGCACGTATGCAAGAGTATCAGCAGAAGCTGTTACTCGATCTTAGATCCGCTTTTCCACCAAACAACCGTGCAGGTGCAGGGAGTGAATCTCCCAGTTGTAACTTGACACACATGGGACGGTCTCGTCATCTTCAACAGTCTACACGTAGCAGTAGGACCGTATCTGGTGCTGGTAACAGCAATTTTATGGAATCTTTTCATAATTTTTTTAGACCCTCCTTTGCAAGGCCACCATAGACAACAAGTCTGACACATAGTCAACGGCTGGAGAGGATGATACAGGAGTATCTCCAAATGAACATCGATGCCATGACTTTGCAAATGGAGCCTTGCTTCTTTTGGGCTTCAAACCTCGAAAAATGGCCAGAGCTCTCAACTTACGCCTTGGAGATTTTGTCGTGTCCAGCTGCCAGCGTTGTCTCTGAACGTGTCTTCAGTGCTGCTGGGTGTGTGCTGACAGATAAGCGCACGCGTCTGTCCAGTGACAATGTGGACAGACTGACGTTCATCAAAATGAACAAGTCATGGATCCAGAAGGAATTTACAACCCCTGTGTCATCCTGGGGAGAGTAAATGCTTGTGGATTTGGAATGTGCTTGATGCAAATCTAGCTGTGAAGTGTACAACTAGGGCACAAGTGCTGCCACTGAATGGGTGGGTGTGTGTGGGGAACAATTTTTGGAAAAAAAGGGAGACTCCGCTTGGAGTAACCCTTGCTTACATAGTTTTTAAAAGAAGCCAAGATGAACAAGTCATGGTTCAGCAAAGACTTTATCTACCTACCCCGGTGTCATGCTGGGGACGGTTAATTATGGCGTATTTTTGAATGTGCTTGATGCAAATCTAAACATCCTGTTTGCAACTAGGGCCCAAGTGCTGCCACTGATGGGGTGGGTGTCTGTGTGGCCCAATTTTTGGAAAAAAGGGAGACTCCGCTTGGAGTAACCCTTGCTTGCTGTGTTTTTAAAAGAAGCCAAGATGAACAGAGCTGGGATCAGGAAAGACTTTGCTACCTACCCTGGTGTCATCCTGGGGACGGTTAATTATGGCGTATTTTTGAATGTGCTTGATGCAAATCTAGCTGTGAAGTGTACAACTAGGGCACAAGTGCTGCCACTGAATGGGTGGGTGTGTGTGGGGCACAATTTTTGGAAAAAAAGGGAGACTCCGCTTGGAGTAACCCTTGCTTACATTGTTTATAAAAGAAGCCAAGATGAACAAGTCATGGTTCAGCAAAGACTTTATCTACCTACCCCGGTGTCATGCTGGGGACGGTTAATTATGGCGTATTTTTGAATGTGCTTGATGCAAATCTAAACATCCTGTTTGCAACTAGGGCCCAAGTGCTGCCACTGATGGGGTGGGTGTCTGTGTGGCCCAATTTTTGGAAAAAAGGGAGACTCCGCTTGGAGTAACCCTTGCTTGCTGTGTTTTTAAAAGAAGCCAAGATGAACAGAGCTGGGATCAGGAAAGACTTTGCTACCTACCCTGGTGTCATCCTGGGGACGGTTAATTATGGTGTATTTTTGAATGTGCTTGATGCAAATCTAGCTGTGAAGTGTACAACTAGGGCACAAGTGCTGCCACTGAATGGGTGGGTGTGTGTGGGGCACAATTTTTGGAAAAAAAGGGAGACTCCGCTTGGAGTAACCCTTGCTTACATTGTTTTTAAAAGAAGCCAAGATGAACAAGTCATGGTTCAGCAAAGACTTTATCTACCTACCCCGGTGTCATGCTGGGGACGGTTAATTATGGCGTATTTTTGAATGTGCTTGATGCAAATCTAAACATCCTGTTTGCAACTAGGGCCCAAGTGCTGCCACTGATGGGGTGGGTGTCTGTGTGGCCCAATTTTTGGAAAAAAGGTAGACTCCGCTTGGAGTCACCTTGCGGTGTTTTACATGACTTTAGAAGGGCGTGCCATGCCTATATCTGTGTCTCCTCCTCTTTTTCCTTGTCCAGCTCTTTTGTTTTTGCATAAGTATATGTCCTTGTCACTTTCCCATGTGTTTGTGTTGTGGTGTGAGTTGTTTGTCACCTTTTGGACACCTTTGAGGGTGTTTTCTAGGTGTTTTTCTGTGTTTGTGATTGCCTGCCATTGTTTCCTATGCAGTTCGAGTTCGGTTCGTCGAACGTTCGACGAGCCGAACTCGAACGGGACCTCCGTTTGGCGAACCGGCCTCGAGCCGAACCGGGACCGGTTCGCTCATCTCTACTAGTGAGCTGGTCACTTACACCCGCCACTCTGGAGAAAGGGGCTGGTTTGCCCTGAACGTCCAGAAGAGGGCACGGCAAGTCGGCCAGCATCGCTCCCGGACCCCTACCCCACTTGTACAGCCCAGATGTGAAGCTGGAGGAGGAATATGAGGAAGGTGACCTCAAATAGGCAGCGGATCCCCGTTGCTAAAAGACCAGTCCCCGTTGAGACCTACAGTTGTTTTGTGGCAGCGCTGAGCTGTTGAAGCGCCCGTCCCCGTTTTGACTGATGTTTGCCCCTGTTGTCCCCACTCCCAAAGAACACGGCCGAGAACTTGCAGGCCACCCAAAAACTATTGTGTTTGTAAATATTCTCCCCCACTTGCCCTTCCCACAACTGCCAGTCTCCGGAGAGGCTGGTTGGAGGAAGGACCCGCAGCAGAGCAGGCTGGGGTCCGGTCACCACCAGGACTGGTGACCATCCTCCTTGTCGGGGGTCCCCTTGGATGTGGGGCCCCTGAATGACTGCCGGGTGCGAGACACCGTACTCGTTCCTGCTTGGGTAGCCTGGGCCAGGTTCCTGTTTCCGGACTGGGGAAAAGGGGTGCTGCCCATTTCTTAGGGGCAGCATCAAGGTCTAGGTTGCTTGGGTGGGAAAGCGGAAGGACATGGACCCGTTCCCTGTTATTAATAAAAATTTTCCCATTTGTAACGGTTCAAGAATGTGCCTCCCATAAGGGAAGAAATGAAAGGTACTGCTTAATGTTTACATGTTTTGTTCCCGTGTTTTTATATCTTTTCAGAAAAATAAAACCGGTGGTGGACGGGCAACCCGCGGACGGTCTGCATTAAACCAAGGGGTAATGTGACACTCGGGACCCCAGGGGTCACAGGTCACTACACAACACCATACACCCCCTCCCCTGGACAGGTCACACCAGTCAAACATTAAATCCTTGTTGCCACCCTCCAGGGTTGATGTCCACACCAGGTGGGGCGGAGCCAGGCAGTTGGCCCCACCCACCGAGGAGTTCACAGCCTGGAGGCGGGAAAAACATAGTCAGTTAGTCCAGTGGTGGTCAAAGAGTCCAGACCTGGGCAGTAGTGAGGAGTGAGAACTGTGTGTGTCTGGGTCAGAGCCCGGGCACCTTCAGCAAGGTCGGCAGATAGTGGTGGCCGTCTGCAGGAGTTGGCGAAGGTCAGAGGAACCGTAGGACCGGGGTCGGGCGGTGGCCCGCCGGTACCGAACCGGGGAGCCGGTTGGAGTGAAGCACCAAGCAGGGTACTCAGACCCTGACTAGGCTTAAAGCCAACCTCTAGTCAAATTCTCTGATTGCGGTCTGGACCTCAGGGGTTCACTCCCAACCAAGTCCTGATTGAAGGCGACAGCCCAACCAGTTCGGATAAGTGCCACCGCCAAGGGCCAGAGATCCAAAGGGCCAGCGTCTGCGGGCAAAGGGGCTCCTCCGGCACATATACGTCGGGGAGCGGACTACCAGTGCCCAGGCATTGGAGTCAACAAACAAACACAGTGCAGGGAAACGACGGCCACCATCAACCCATCCAGGGAAACACTGCAGCTGGCTGCAGGCCCCGTCCATCCAGCCATTTGGTTTCCCAGAGACTCTGTCCATCTGTGTCTGAGTGAGTACACCAGTGCCATCCGGCACCACGCTGAGCTGCACCGCGACCCTGCACCCTGCGAGCCCCATCCTACGGGAAAGCAAACAGCCAACAGGCCCCGGGACCAACAGCCCCTACCCACGGAGAGATCAACACCTAGCTGCTCCCTGCCATCGCTCCCAGGAACCCTGTCACCAGCAGCGATGGTGCCCACCATCACCACAACCCGTGGGTGGCGTCACGAACTCTAAAACCAATTCCAAATCCCCTTTTCACTCGTGGGCGAGGAGCGCTGCTCGAGCGCCGGGTCCGGCCCCGCTCAAGCCACCGAGGAGAAGGCACCGGACCCAGGCGCGATCTCCCCGAGCAGCCCCCGAGACGGGGAAGCCGGCCCCCGCCTGCGACAAGAACATCGGTCAAGTATGTGATATGCATAGTCGGTTAAGTATGTGATATGTATAGTCCCAGCCAGAATCCGACTAGACGACGCAGCTTTAACCAGTACACTTTAATTCCTTTAAAATTATACTTCAACCCCTTTGGAGTTCCAACAGATTATGGTATATAGTGTGAATCCAGGCAATTGGTGCTACGACGGAGAAATCCTTTAAAATGTGATAGACAATGCTGAATCCAAAAGTAATATTTTATTGTAAAGAATCATAGAGGTGTGCCGCCCCTGCAGCAGTCGGACTGCTCGGATCCGGGGGTTTTGCTGTGGCTCGAGGGTCCCCGGACCCGGAGCTCAGTGGCCACTTTGATGAAAAGGGGGGGGATATTTACAAGGAGAGTTCGTGATGCCACCTGCGGGTTGCGGTAAAAGGGAGTACCGCCGCTGCTGGATGGAGGACCGGGGCACATGGTTTGGAGCAGCTGGATGGCAGGTACCTCCGCAGGTAGGGAGACCCCGGTGCTCAGGTGGAGTGGATGGGTACAGCAAATCTCATTTGCCAAGTATCTGCCCATTCTGACACCTTATCCAGATTGTTTTGTAACATTGTGCTATTAAATCTGCCTAACAAATCATCCGCCAAACGTGAGAACATTATTGCTGTTTTATTTCTCGTGATATGCAGAGAAAACATATATTCTTAATGAGAACTCATTTCCAGTGGATTGTAAAATTTACAAGAGAGCCATAAAATATAATTTCAATCTGCCGTAGAAGTGAATTCTAATTAAATAAAACACATGGGCTTCTTAAAGAGAGTTTTGTCTACAGAACTCCAACAGAACTCCTGATAACAGACATGTTGTGTTTTTTTCTCTGTTGTTCCTGATTTTATTTTCTCTATTCTTTAAAAAAGGGTCGTCCAGGTTTAGAAATACATAGCTGCTTTCAGTCAGAAAGAGCATCTCACCTGATCATCGGTTCAGCTCAATTCACTTCAATCACTGCAATCCATGGTAAGTAGTGGTAACGCTAAAAGAAAGCAGCCATGTTTTTCTTTTATCCTGAAGACTCCTTTAAGTCAATATGCTTTACTTTTTCTGGTACTGTTAGTAAGGCATTATCTGCTTGGCACTATTATTATAGCACTTGTAGCGCCCCTGGGCCACTCAGGGCACTACTAGGTATTGCATCCTCACCACGATGCAGGGCCTACCCCCAGGGACCTGAAACACCAGTGCCAGCTACACCTAGACACACCAAAATCCCAGTTTCCCCTACACACCAGGGGTAATTGGCTAGTCGGACACAAGAAGATGGCCACCTAGAGGGCGGAGCCAGACCAGGGGACTAGACAACCTGGTGGGAGGGGACAGTAGTCAGTCTAGAGAAGTCAGTAGTAGTGAGTGAAAGTGGAAAGACGTGCCTAGAGCTGGGTCGTGTAACGGTGACCCGGGGGCACAGGAGAGTGGTCGCCAGGGCAGGTACACCCGAGTACCTCGGGCACCAGAGCACCAACGGGGCTCAGGGCCCTAGGTCAGGCAACAGTTTCAGACAGCCTGGCAAATACTCGCACAGTGAGGGGACCTTCACGGACCTCACTGACCCACAGATCCGAGGGCACCAGCAGTAAAGCAAGGGTCAGGATTCGAGACACAGACCAGCCCTACAGGGTCCACAATGCCCACCGTATGGACAAGGAGACTGCCACAAAAGGGACAGTCAGGCCCCAAATGCTCCATGCTATGGGGACTCAACCACACTGAGGCTGGCGGGGACAAACCGAGTCATCAACTGGCACTGGAAATACAGGGACCCAAACCAGTCGTCCAAGGGTCAAGAGTGAGTAGAGACTGTTAACTACAACCCACGGTGTGGCCTCCCTTATTACTCCGTCATACATCTCTCGGGCTCAGCCCTACCTGCGTAGGGCTTAACACCACAGCTGCCATTACCACCAGTCCTAGAGATAATCCACTTAGCAACGTCGGTTCCACCATCTTAACTGCAACCCGCAGGTGGTGTCACACAAATGACTTTAATCTCCCCTGTAAATACTCCCCATTAAAAAAGCACCCAGTGCACGGGACCGGACAACGGCCACCGAAGTGACTTTCCCCAATGATACACTGCCCGGGACCGAGTACCCCATTCCTTGGGTGACACACACTCTACCTAGCATTCTTTATGATAGCAGTTAGGCTCATAATGTGCACTTTTTAAGGTTGCACTCTAGCTACCACTGTCTGTGAGCTGATGGCTCTGTTTATGGGGGCACGCTGGTCATTTAGTGGGTCTTTTTGGCTCTGTTAGTGTGGAATATGTTATTAGTGGTGATATGACTGTCGTGTTTGGACACATTGAAAATTTTTTGGGCATTGTGCTAAAAGTTTGTAAGAATATATCTGTGAAAAATATCCCAAAAATCTATTTTTGAATAGTTGCAAGTATGATTTACATTTGCACTACATGTAAAAGTGTATTCCAATAAAGTGGAACTCGGGAAATCACATCAATCTTGATGCTTGTTGACACCCATATTTTATAATAATAATATAAGAAAATATCTGGCAGAATGTGCCTGGGTAATTGCATGGCACCAATCCAAGAATATGTACAGCTGCATAGAAAGTCTTTTTTCTGTAGCTGATAAAAGTATGATAAGGCCAACAGTGCCAAGTGTGCCAGGAGTCAGGACTACCCTGAATTTCCAGAGATTACAGTAATTGTCCCTATTTTATTTACCAATTGTGATGTGAAAATTTGGTGTCATCTCAGGCTCTTTTTAAGGCTGGGGCCACATGAGTGTATGGCATGTGATGAGAGAGAATTGAATGCGATATGCTAATGACCCCTGGCCCCCGCTCTACTGCGAGTGTGAGCCGAGTATCATTATACTGTGATTCAATCCTGCGATCGGATCACAGCAGCAGAGGTGAGGGAATGAGTAATCTCCCCATCTCCTCCATTATCAGCTGATGTGATTATCGCACTGCACTCCAGTGTCATCCCAGTACAGTCCGATGTTTCACTCACACCCATAGACTTGTATGGGTGTCAGTGAATATGGATCGAATTACACCCGCAGCATACTGCCACTGTTTTCTCGGTCCTATTAGTCCTGAGAAAAGAATCGCAGATGGAAGCGACCCCATAGAGCAACATGGGTCCTAGTGGAATGTGATTTTTTTATAGCATTCCACTCTGCCAATTTTACCCACCATGTGCCCTTTACTCTAAATAAACCTGTAAGGTGTATGTGTAAGACTATAGCACAGTAGCCTCCATTATATAGTAACACTGATAGAAGATACAAATTAAACTGCTGGGAGGTGAAGAATGGCCAAAGAGGTTCAAAATTATACTATCTAGAGTTAAGCAAAAATATTAGCAGGACCCTGGTCTGGCGGCCATGTCGGTAGGCCTCCTACTATTGTACCCGGGGCATCCTAGTGCCTCTTCTGAATAGCAGGCCAGTGCAACATTATGCATGTTATATGTAATATGTATATGTAATGTTATATGTAATCACGTTGCAGAATATACTAATGCGAAAAGGCATGCCTTTCTTAATGGGTTTGCAGGACTCTGGTCCAAAAGCCATAGACTACCGACCTGGTCACTGGACCAGGGTCCTGAACATCTTTTTGCTCAACCCAATAGTTCCTGATTAATAATTTCATCTTCTGTATGTAGGTTCAAAAATAAAAGCAGCTTGGCCACTGGGTCTTGTTCCAGTGATAGCGGCACAGATGCATACATTTAACCCCTGACTACATCATATACTAGAATGTTTCCATAATTAAACTTATTAAATAAGAGTATAACCCTTGAAGAAATGCAGCAAATATTTTGGGACTCATTTATTGCCTTCAGCATTAAAATTTTGTTCTAAAGTGTGTGTTGTATTTTATTATACTTTTTATTAGACAAAGCAATATTGAGTAAGGAACAGAGTAAGCAGCGGGTTCTGCTTCTTTTAAAAGCAAACACTTCCATCTTGTGGCCATTTGCATTATTGCACAAACATTGTGGATTTTCTTGCTCTTTTTAGATTTTTCTTTTTACACGTTTTGAAATAAACATTTCCAGTTTTAGACATGTAATGCCTCAATAGAAAAGCACGTGCCTTCCTGTAAAGCTCCCTGCGTCAAGGTTTAAGTACTTGTTCATTCTTCTAATTTACAGAGGTGCACTAATGACATATCTGATTGTAAAGTAGAAAACATATTATAATCATTACTTTAACATCACAACTGTGTATATAATAAATACTAATAATAAACTAGTGAGAATTGGGTAACCTTTGAAATCAAGACACTAGGCCACATGTGCAAGAGCAAGCGTGGCTAAAGCTGGGCTAGTGAAGTATGTACCGCTCATGCCTAAAGGTACACTGCCTGGCACCATGATGGACACAGACCATATCCTCTTTTCATACTTTCTAATTAACTCTTTTTGGGGTCAAAATCAGGGGTAGGGATTATTTTTTTCTGCCAGGGGCCATTTGGATATTTTTAACATCATTTGGGGGCCAAACAAAATTATCATCTTGAAATGTATTATTATTATTATTATTATTTATTATTATAGCGCCATTATTTCCATGGCGCTTTCCATGTGAAAGGGGTGTACAAACTAGGGACAAGTACAATAATCATAAACAATACAAGCACAGACTGGTACAGGAGGACGAAGGTCCCTGCCGCGAGGGCTCACAGTCTACAAGGGATGGGTGAGGATACAGTAGGTGAGGGTATCCCGCTATAGCTTTTCATTGGTGAGACATGTGATATTAGGAGGTAATGATGATGGAGCTAAATTCAACAGCTTTTCCAGATTTGTGTTGGTCTAGCGCACAGGCGACTCTCTGTTATGGATTTTGAAAAGAACTTGCAGTAGTTCTGCACACGGATGTATATTACACTGCACCCCTCCTCACAGTGGGAAATTCATCACTTCTCATGTAGCACTTATAGAACTCAAGCAGTAGGGGGTCTGCCGTATACATCACATAGGAGGCACTGAGACTGCAGTATACATCACATAGGAAATATCGAGGCTCATTGTCAGACTAGCCATCTGCAACTCTGGCAAATGCCAGATGGGCCAGTCCAGTCATGGACTACAAACACAAGTTTTGACTGACACAAAACAGTCCTGCATGGTGTGACTGTGTGATTACCAGTGAAGGTTTTCCTCCCCGCACTCTGCTCCTTCTCCCTGCACACTGCAGCATACGAGTCATCCATTCATGGTTAGAGTAACTGCACAGCATTAATGAGTTGAGAGGAAGGGGGCGAGGATTTGATCAGAAGCACCAGTAAGTGTGCAAGGTCAAATCTGCAGGGGACAAGATGTAGCCAGCTGTAATTGTCATTGGGGCTGGAGAACAGAGCACGCTCACTCCACCCACAAAGTACCAGTGCCATTGTCAGGAAACAATCCTTCATTTTACAGCCACGTAGTGTTCAGTATTGAACATTACATGCGCATGCTCGCAGTTTCAGCAGCAATTAAGGGCTGAAGGCTGGCTTTTTGCTGGCCGCAGGCCCGCGCATTACAATCTCTGGACCATGCACTGTAGTCTGCGGGAATCAGCCCAAGGGCTAGAGAGAAGAACGTTGAGCCAGAGGTTTCCCACTCCTGATTTAAATGATGTAGGACTGCTCTGGTTACCAATTTCATTAAAAAAATATTATATAAATTAAAGTGCTTAACACCTTTCATGTGGCAACAAAAAATTATCCCAAGCATAACTCAAAGTCCACTAAGCCTTGGTTTCAGATAAGTGCTGGAAGACTGAAGAGTGGCTGATACAGTTGCCTGATGTTAACCTATCATATAGCAAGATTCGTTTAAAGGCTTGTTTAAAAAGTCGATATTGACTGTTAGGATTGCTACTTCCAATAGGTGGCACTAGAGTTCAAGTCCTCTTCAGCGCTGAAGAGGCTATTGCATATTGAACCTATCAAAATATTTGGGTGGGATTTCAAGAAGGTGGGTGCATCATCGAAACCCATATTAGTGAATTGACAGCCTTTCGCCATGAGGAATGGGCGATGATACCCCAGGAACACTGTCATAAAATGGTGTTTGACTATGCATCACATTTGCAGCAGGTCATAAGAGCCTAAGGGGCTTTATTAAATACTAAAGATGCTTATCATGAATGGGTTGAATACTTCTAAGATCACAGTAGTCAATGAAAGTGGCATTTCTGTTGGATTTGGGGAAACCACTTGTTATATATTAGTTGTGTTGAGCTAGTTAAAGGGTTAATCCCATCTCCAAGATCCTATCCAAATATGTAGCAGGTGTAATATGAGGGGCTGCTGATAAGTCTTTGGTTTTGTGATCTTTTTTTTGTTTCTATGGTAACGATTGTTACATCACATGAAAGCCTTATATGTCTGATATATGTTTTCAAAATGTTGTGTTTGCTGCTTATGGCAACAGTGTTCTACACACGCGGGAAAACAAAATGGCAGAGTCTAATGGGATATTCACAGCAATTGAGAGCAGAGGATTGATAAAATTCTTGTTTCTGCAAGGAAAGTCTACGAAGGATATTCATGGTGATATGTTGAAGACATTGGGGGATCAATGCCCTTCATATTCCACAGATAAGAACTGGGTTGCCAAATATAAAACGGGCCACTTTAGCACTAATGATGAGGAATGTCCTGGATGACCGAGAATGGCTGTTTTTTGTCAGCATTTCTGGACTGATAAGAACTTCCTGGATCGTCTGGTCACTATGGTTGAGACCTGGATATATTTGTATGAGTGGAGGCACAATGGTTCTCCTTGTCAAAATAAGTTCAGGATGTAAAAATCAGCCACTAATGTGATGACGTCTGTGTTCTGGGATAAGGAGGCTGTGCTGCTAGTGGACTACCTTCAATAGGGTTCCATCATAAATGCAAGGTATTACATTATATTTTTGGACCAATTGAAGGCAGCTCTGATGGCCAAAAGGCGCGGCAAGCTGTCCAAAGGAATCATGTTCCTGCAAGACAACACCTCTGCTCACACTGTACAATTGACCATGGCAAAACTAGCAGAGCTGGGCTTCCAGCTGGTTGACCACCCACCTTATTCACCAGATCTAGCTCCCTCTGACTATCATCTGTTTCCAAACGTGAAGAAACACCTCAAGAGTACCAAATTTCCCACCATTTCTGATGCCATGGCTGCTACGGATGCCTGGTTTAAGGCACAACCAAAATCCTTTTTTTTGCTAGGCTTACAGAACTTGGAATACCAATGTAAGAAGTGTGTTGATGTTGACATCAGTGGAGAGTATGTGGAATAAATGTAAAATTTCATCATCCTATCTCTTTTCTTTCTGGGTAAAGCCAAAGACTTATCAGCAGCCCCTCATATAATAATACAATTATCAAATACTTCCAATTAGAAAAGTTTTCCTGGTAAGCAATGTCACTTACATCATGTGCAGGCGTCGCAGTAGCTTAGGTATCCATGGTTACGACCACTAGCAAATAACTTTCCCTATAAGCATGGCCATAATCAGGGATACCTAAGCTACTGACATACCTGCACATGAGGTAAGAGACATGGCTATATCAGGAGACCTATACTGCAATTCTAATTGGAGGTATTTGCTAATATTCTTATTGTTACACCTACTACATATTGGGAGAGGATCTTGTGTGGCACCCCTGAGGCTTCAGTCGTAACATGGTACTGCATCTCTTTTAAGATATAGTACTTATCCCGGGTAAGGCAAGGTTAATCGCTGGTGTTTCTCACATTCACACACCCCAAACAGTTAGGTGCCTTTCCACTGGGGGGATGGCCTGGTGTAGATGGGGGGTGGCCATCACAAAGCATGGGACTTTTCCAGTCACTAGGACAACCACCTGGGAGGTGGACACCACTTGGGGGAAAGAGAAGGAGCATCTTCACACATAGTCAGTTAGCCCCGGGCACAGCTTGGGGTCAGACGCACATTGGGACCTCGTTCCACTCTCTTCTACCTCACACTTCTGGAAGCACCATAGGACCTGTGGCTTGGAGAATCCAGCTCAGCCCGGGTTCTCTACAGCTGCACGGGATCCCAGGGTCTGCGGTGAGTGCATATTCCACATACACCAGGATTGGAGGGACCCAGATCAGAAAGAACTCATAGCGGGAACACCGGCGGTGACCTCGAATTGCTCGGGAACGGCTGGGGCCCATCACAGCTGTGGTCAGTGCTTCTGAAGCGTAAACCAGGTTACTTAAAGAACTGTCAGTAAAACACCTGAAACCTGCAGAGACAGTGTCCGCTTGTCATTCCCAGCGCCGCAACCCCGCGTCATGGCGCCCACCATTACTGCTCCCTTCATCATCCTCCCTGGGGCCCGCTCCACCTGTGGGGAGCAGAAACACCTTGGCTGCTACTACAATCCACCCCGGAAGACAGCGACAGCAGCGGCGGCTAATTCCCTGGCCGCATACCACAGGTGGCGTCACGAAATCAACCTCCACCATCATCCTTATTCCCCCTCTCCCTCTGTGTACACCTCGGGGTCACGAAACTGTGCAGGACCACCCATGATATCTGTGACGCCCCTGGACTATCAGGTTGTCACAGGGTACTGCACAAGCTGCCCTTCTATGCGGTATTCCACCTCCCTCTGGTTCTGGGTCCCTATCTAAATGGTGTTGCCTCCAACAGCAAATCAAATCCTAGATACATCCTGCACCACACCCACCAGACATGCCAGTGGACGGCTTGAGTGGAATAGAGTCATGAGCCCTTGAGGGTACACAGACCCTAGGTCGGGGAGTAGCTTTAGGCAACCCGATAATTTACCTGAGGAGAATGGAGCCTTTATGATCTGTTCCCACCCGCTCCAGAATCGGGGAATTAGCTCAATGAGGGAGATAGGACTTTCCAATCCAAAACAGTCCAGAAAATCCCAAGTGTGAGCCCTGAGAGCAAGCTCCGATACTTAGCCAAAGTAGGGAGCGGGGCCCGGCTAGTTCCAAGCTACCGGGCCACCAAGTTGAAGTCAAACTAAGTGCCAGGAGGCAGGTGACGGATCACCAAGCAGAACCATTGGGGACGGGACCCGGACGAGCTCCCATCAGCGGCAGCGGTACCCAGAGACTTGGTTTACCCAGTTGTCAGTGTCTGCTTACGAACTGAGTGAGTACGAGAGTGACCCCTGCACCCCACGGCACCTCTTACTGAGTCCCGGGGCATTCCCCCTACCGATGGAGGGCTACGACACCTTGCTGCCTCACTTCATCACCCTGGGTACTCCCAGCGGCAGCGGCGGTAGTCCCCAAATTACCGTACACCACGGGTGGCGTCACGAACTACATATCAATTCCACTGTAAATATTCCCTTTCATTTGAGTGGCCGCATGACCCCTGGGTCCTGAGACCCTCAAGCCACCCGGATCCCAGCAGTTCGGCTGCTTTCACGGGGGCGGTACTCCTCCCCTCACCGGCCCAGTGACAAGTATTTTCCCCTGACCTCCTGGGGTGCTACACTTGGAGATTAGAATACCCCTTTAATTTGTTCTTTAAATGATTAGTTTATTCCAAATAATATAAAGTTTGTATATTTTGCTCATAAGCCTAATTTTTAAAAGGGATTGAATAATTTTGACTGCTGCTGTAAAAAAATGTATATACTGTAGATGGTACCATACATGCTAAGATAATCATGATACAAGTAGTAAACAGGCCTCATAATACAAAGTGTTGCTTAACAGTTCGTCTCATATGAATTACATATTGCAAGGTACCCTTAGTATTTCTTTAATTCTATTTTTATTTTTTTAAATTGACTGTGTACTAAGGTCACCTTTTAATAGGGTGCAACTTATGAAAATTCTAGGAAGTCCTATGAATAATGACTTAAACCTTCCAATGACAGTACTAAGGACCAGGGAGCATTCCCTGTGAGTGGAAGAAAAGCGATTCCGGCAGCTTAATAGGAAAGGGTTCTTTACAGTTAGAGCAGTCAGACTGTGGAATGCCCTACCACAAGAGGTAGTAATGGCAGATACTATATCTTTTATTAAAGAGCTGGATGATTTCCTCAGTACACACAACATTGTTGGTTGTAAATACTTAATGACAAAATGTATAATTGGTGGAGGAAGGTTGAACTACATGGACCTAGGTCTTTTTTCAACTTATGTAACTGAGTAACTATGTAACCATTGAACAACTCCTTAAAGGAGTTGTCCACTATTAGGACAACTTTTTCTTGAATCTTATATACTGTAGTTAAAAATTGTCAACATTCTGCTAGACCTAGCTAGGAGACCCATATCTTAACTCTCTTCTCAGTCCCAATCTTATTCAATAGAGTTTACACTAGGCCACACCTATAACAGGGGCGAGCACAGACAATAAAAGGACCCTCTTCAAGAACATTATATTGACCTTGGCTACTTAATAGCGCATCATAGCGCACCCACTTATGATTCTCTAACAATTAGTAATTGAAAAAAATGAAATTTGCTAACTCATTCACTTTCCTGCCTCAAAGACTATTTCACAAGAGACTTTTGTGTGTGGGGTATCCTGGTAGTCTGGGATGAGTATGGGTAATACAGGAGGAGGAGCAAATAGCCATTGATGGGTAATATAGGATGTTTTGCATAGTGGGTTAGATAGTGGCAGAACTGTGATTAGTGCACAATTCCTTTTTCTTGTAGTCTTGTCTTCTGGGTGTCATGCCGTAGAAAAAAAAATATTGTATTTTTCGTTTTATAGAACGCACCGGATTA
Organism: Anomaloglossus baeobatrachus; assembly: GCF_048569485.1. Taxonomy (NCBI): domain Eukaryota; kingdom Metazoa; phylum Chordata; class Amphibia; order Anura; family Aromobatidae; genus Anomaloglossus; species Anomaloglossus baeobatrachus. Next base: position 812,662,129 of record NC_134353.1, on the reverse strand, counting down.
TAAGACGCACCCCAAATTTAGTTTTTAAAATGAGTGTCCGTCTTAAAATCCTAGTGCATCTTATAATATCTCATCAGGGGGGAGCGGCAGTGGTGGAGCGCCTCAGGAGGGTCACAGGAGGCAGGGTCTGTGATGCCTGACTCCGGAGGAGCATTCCAAGTTTGATAAAGAGTTGGATTTAGAAATTAATAAATGTGAGAAGGAAGTTCAGGATAGAAAAATGAAGAAATACCAACGGGATTTATTAGATTATCAAAATAAGAAAATATACCGCTGGTATAATAACAACCAAAGTGGTAGAGGGAGGACGGCAAGAAATTCAAGGTCATCATCCCTAGTATTAAGTTTCTCTGAGGAATCATGTGGAGAACATTTTTTTGGCAAGCGGAAAGGGAGGGGAGATATATTGGAACACGGCCCCCTGCCCGATGCCATGAATCCAGGTGGTTCCGGACGAGTTCTGAGAAATCAGAAAAAAGGTGCACAGAAAAACAGGATAAATTAAAGGTAATCAACCTATCTAATATAACGCTCACCAAATCTCAGATCAGTGTACTTGAAAAGGGACTCACATTTTCTCCCACAGCAAAGCTAGATCACTTTACCATCATAAAGGATCTGGAGTTATTTGCGAGAAAATTGAGATATAAGAAATTCTTTGCCAATAATGATAATGATGTATTCTCTACATTTAAGGAACAGCAAGCCCTCTCAGACCTGGAGTCTCTTTTGGAAGAGCAGAAAAAATTGGAAGAACCTACACAAACTCTACTACCTATTCATCTGCACAGCCGAACACAAGTTTTCCCCCCTAATGGTCTTTGTCCTAATGTGGACATCTTTGTAAACCTGGTAAGAGAGGCATTACATACCACCCCAGATAAGATTACAAAGTTTAATTTGACTTTTAATTAACGACAGGCGATTAAGGAGTTGAAAAATATGAAACCGGTGGTAATAAAACCCGCCGATAAGGGGTGGAATCTTGTTGTTTGGCGTACAGATCAATATGAACGTGAGGTTTTTCGACAATTGAACACCAGGATATGCTATGAAAAATTGGATGCCAATCCCACTGTTCAATACAAAAGAATACTGGATGATATTATAGAAACTGGGTTTAGGAAAGGCATAATTTCGCTCAAAATGAGAGATGGACTCGTGACTAGACGCGGTTCGAGGTTCTCCAGTTCGCGGCTCGAGTGATTTTGGGGGCTGTTCTAGATCGAACTAGAACTCGAGCTTTTTGCTAAAATTCGATAGTTCTAGTTACGTTCGAGAACGGTTCTAGCAGCAAAAAGCAGGGCTTTTTACAGCTACAGTGTGCAGGAGCCATCGCTGACAGCCTGCCAGAAGCTGGTAACCAAGATAAACATCGGGTATCCAAGCAAAGCGCTTTGGTTAGTAACCCGATGTTTATCCTAGTTACGTGCAGGAAGCCCACACTTCCGCGCTCAGCTCACTCCGCCCCCTCCTGCACGCGGCATGTACACACACACACACACACACACACTCACCTGTCCCCAGCCAAGCAGTCCACGACACTGACGTCCTCAGCGCCACCCACTTCGCACTCCGCCGCCAGCACACATGGCTCCGCCCACCTGCACTCTGCACACATGGTCCTGCTCGGCTTACCTGCGGTGATGAAGTCCCGACCTCAGCGCTGTCACTGTCTTCCATGGCCGCCGCTTGTCACATCACCTTCTCTCGCATCCGACCCGAGACTGAGTAGCGGTGACGTCACGGGCCGCTCGCGATACTTGGCTGTGAAGGCGGCGGTCATTGAACTCAGTGACAGGTGCTGTCAGCAGTGCAGGAGATCAGCGCAGGTAATGTACCTCGCTGACAGCAGCACTTGTCATCCCCTGCAGTGACCTGGGCTGTTCCATTGATGTTAGCTCAGGTCACTGCACTGCTCTCCCAGCCAATGGGGAACATCCTGCTCTTCATTGACTGGGACAGTGTGGATCGTCATGCAACCCCTTGGATTACACCAGACCTGGATTTGTTTTTCTTTCTAATAAATTGGTTAAAGAGGGAATGTATTGAAGAGTGTTTTTTCAAATAAAAATGTGTTTGTCGTCTATTTTGTTTTATTATTGACTGGGTTTGTGATGTCGGGTATCTGATAGACGCCTGACCTCACCAACCCCAGGGCTTGATGCCAGGTGACATTACACATCTGGTATTAACCCCATATATTACCCCATTTGCCACCGCACCAGGGCGCGGGATGAGCTGGGGCGAAGCACCAGGATTGGCACATCTAATGGATGCGCCACTTCTGGGGCGGCTGCGGTCTGCTATTTTTAGGCTGGGGAGAGTCCAATAACCATGGACCTCCCTAGTCTGAGAATATCAGACCCCAGCTGTCTGCTTTACCTTGGCTGGTGATCCAAGTTTGGGGGGACCCCTATGTGTTTTTTTTTTTTTTAAATATTTATTTAATTTAAAATAACAGCGTGGGGTGCCCTCAGTTTTGGATTACCAGCCAAGGTGAGGCTGCCAGCTGTGGTCTGCAGGCTGCAGCCGTCTGCTTTACCCTAGCTGGCTACAAAAATAGGGGGAACCCTACGTCATTTTTTTTTTTCATTTTTTTGGCTAAATACAAAGCTAAGCACCCCTTAGTGCCACATGAAAGGGACCAAAGGGTGCAAAATTACAAAATGCAGGAGAGTGGGACATTATGTGTCTTTCTGCCATTATAATGACAGAAAAGACTGATATGAAGTGTACAAGCACAGGAAAATCACCAGATCGCTCTACGCTGTGAAAAGCAGTAGAAAATGGTACTGGAGTGAACATGTGACCGCCTCATGTAGGATGAAGCTATGGATCCTGGGTAAATTTATGCATTTTCCCTCCTTCAGTTTTTTTGCAGTACACAAAAAAAACAGAAGGCACACGGATGACAAACAGATGACATACGGCCCGTCTACGGAATGGAAACGGATGCCACACGGATGCACCCGTGAAAAAAAACGGACTGTTTTTTGCAGACCACAAAAATGGATCGGTCGTGTTAATGTAGCCTTATTCTGATCTGCAGTTTATAAACAGCAGGCAGAAATAAGTGAATAGCGCCCACCAGCATCAGAAAATCTCCGGGGTTTCAGGGATAGCTTAGACCCTGGAGATCATGATTCAGGACGGTTTTTCCGGTCCCCACTCACGTAATCACAGGTATACACCGTACACCGATGATCACGTTACAGTAAATGACAGCGCTGGTAAAAAATTATTTATCTCCCATCTGGCATGAACAAACATGATAAATCTCCTCCCCGGTCCCCTCCGGTCCCCCGGTGTCGCCAAAGTGCCCCCCTGATGCCCTCCCAGAAATCCAAGATGGCCGCGCGCACAGCAGCGCGCCGGCCGCATTCACCCTACTCCTCTGATTTCTGTCGCATGTGCCATGACACATGCGACAGAAAACTGCTCCCCAGGCCCTGCCAGGTCACCCCCTATAACCCCACCGGTGTTCCCCGGTGTCCCACGGTACCTGTGCAGCGTTGATCCCCCCACGGCCCTCTCCTTCACAATAGACGCTGCCGCATGCACAGAGTGGCTGTCAGCTCAGCTTCCTGTGTTCAGACACAGTGAGTGGTGGTTATGCATCTCTAAGCTAAATGGGTGGCACGGTGGCTCAGTGGTTAGCACTGCAGTCTTGCAGCGCTGAGGTCCTGGGTTCAATTCTCACCAAGGACACCATCTGCAAGGAGTTTGTATGTTCTTCCCGTGTTTGTGTGGGTTTTCTCCGGGTACTCCGGTTTCCTCTCACACTCCAAAGACATACAGCGCTATGGAATTAATAACGCTATATAAATGAATAAATTATTATTATTACTGCAATGCCCTGCTCATGAGGTAAGGAACATAATTGATCAGGAGAGCTATATACTACATTTCCAAATGGAGGGATTTGCTTTTATAGTTTCCCTGCTGAACGACTACTAAACATGAGAGTCCGTTATACGCCACAAGAAAACACATCTAAACAGCGAGCTCTGTTGTTAAATATTCATTCAGCTGGATAACTGGACTTAAAGGGGTATTCCATCTCCAAGATCTTATCCCCAATATATAGTAGGTGGAATAGCAATAATATCAGCAAATACCAATATTTGGAAATGTAGAATAGTTCTCCTGATTAGGCATGCCCTTACTTCATGAGCAGGGCATTGCAGCTTTGGTAGCAACCATTACGACATGGACTCTGCTGCTGTGGACCCGGAGAGAGTGAGTGCAGATTCATTGGACCCACACTTCTCACATGAAGGGTCCGCACTCCTAGAAAATGGGGGATATGTTCCCTGAGTGTCTCCCCCCCATATTCTAGACAGTTCAGAGTCGTCGTGGGACCCCTTTATTTTTTTTCTTACAATAAATTGGTGAAAGAGGAAATGTTTTGGGGACTGTTTTTTCAAATAAATTTCTTTTGTCGATTTTTTTTTGTTAGTACTGACAGTTTATGATGTTGGGTATCTAATAGACGCCATGACATCACAAACTGCTGGGCTTGATGTCAGGTGACCTTACAGCTAGTATCAACCCGATTTATTACCCCGTTTGTCACTGCACCAGGGCACGGGATGAGCTGGGGTGAAGCGCCAGGATTGGCGCATCTAGTGGATGCGCCACGTCTGGGGTGCCTGCGGCCTGCTATTTTTAGGCTGTGAAGGCCCAATAACTATGGACCTTCCCACCCTGAGAATACCAGACCACAGCTGTCCGCTTTACCTTGGCTGGTGATCCAATTTGGGGGGGACCCTACTTTTTTTGTGTAATTATTAATATTTATAAAATAATTATAAAAAAAGAGCCTGGGGGGACCTCCACATTGGATCCCCAACCACGGTAAAGCTGCCAGCTGTGATTTTCAGGCTACAGCCGTCTTTACCCTAGCTGGCTATGAAAAATGGGGGGACTCAACGTCATTTTTTTTTTTTAACTATTTTTTAAATAGAAAAAATTAATGGGCTTCCCTGTATTTTGATTGCCAACCAAGGTAATGGCAGGCAGATGGGGGTGGCAACCCATAGCTGTCTGCTTTATCTGCGCTGCGAATCAAAAATACCGCGGAGCGCTACGTCATTTTTTTTAAAGATTTATTTTTACAGCACTGTGATGTCCAGCAATCAAAATACAGGGAAGTCCATTTTGTTTTTAGTTATTTAAATAAATAATTAAAAAAAATATATATGGGCTCCCGCTGCATTTTTTGTATTGCTAGCTAAGGGTAATCAAAGCAGCTACTGGCTGCTAACCCCCACTGCTTGGTGTTACCTTCACTGGCAATGGAAAATCCAGGGAAGCATTTTTTTTTTTTTTTTGCCAAAAAACTACAAAAAAAGGACGTGAGCTTCGCCATATTTTTGTATGCTAGCCAGGTATAGCAGGCAGGTGCTGGAAGAGTTGGATACAGCGCCAGAAGATGGCGCTTCTATGAAAGTGCCATTTTCTGAGGTGGCTGCAGACTGCAATTCGCAGCAGTGGGGCCCAGAAAGCTCAGGCCAACCTGTGCTGCGGATTCCAATCCCCAGCTGCCTAGTTGTACCTGGCTGGACACAAAAATGGGGCGAAGCCTACGTCATTTGTTTTCTAATTATTTCATGAAATTCATGAAATAATAAAAAAAGGGCTTCCCTTTTTTTTTGGTTCCCAGCCGGGTACAAATAGGCAACTGGGGGTTGGGAGCAGCCGTACCTGCCTGCTGTACCTGGCTAGCATACAAAAATATGGCGAAGCCCACATAATTTTTTCAGGGGGCAAAAAACTTCTGCATACAGTCCTGGATGGAGTATGCTGAGCCTTGTAGTTCTGCAGATGCTGTGTCAGTCTGTATGGAGAAGAGCAGACAGCAGCTGCAGAACTACAAGGCTCAGCATACTCCATCCAGGACTGTATGCAGAATTTTTTTGCCCACCAAAAAAATGACGTGGGCTTCGCCATATTTTTGTATGCTAGCCAGGTACAGCAGGCAGCCACGGGCTGCCTCCAACCCCCAGTTGCCTATTTGTACCCGGCTGGGAACCAAAAATATAGGGAAGCCCGTTTTTTTTATTTATTTCACTTATTTCATGAAATAATTAAAAAACAAATGACGTGGGCTTTGCCCCATTTTTGTGTCCAGCCGGGTACAATTAGGCAGCTGGGGATTGGAATTTGCAGCACAGGTTAGCCCAAGGTTTCTGGGCGCCTCTGCTGCGAATTGCAGTCCGCAGCCGCCCCAGAAAATGGCGCTTTCATAGAAGCGCCTTCATCTGGCGCTGTATCCAACTCTTCCAACAGCCCTGAAGCCGGGTGGCTTGTTGGATAAAAATGAGTTAATACTAACTTTGTTTTACTAGCTAGTATTAAGCCAGAGATTCTTAATGTCAGGCACGTTTGACCCGGCCAATAAGAATCTCCAATAAAGGGTTAAAAAAAAGACACCACACAGAGAAAAAATACTTTAATAGAAATAAATACACAGACACCTTAGAGACTCCATCTTTATTACCCCCTGTCAGCCCTCCACGATCCATGGTCTTCTGTCTTTCTCGTTCAACAAATGCAGCCCTGCTCCATCACTGCTGCATGGGGGAAGACGCTGCTTCCCATGCAGCCTTCACTCCGTGAAGGCTGCACGGGAAGCAGTGTGCAGCCTTCACTTCGTGAGTGATCAGTGCTGCTGGCTGTCAGCGGTAACAGCGGTAACGCTGACAGACGCGTTACCATAGCACGTTACCATAGCACGGGAGCACGGTGCTCCTGGAGCCACGGTTAGCGGTGACGTCACCGCTAACTGCGTTGCTATGGCAACGGTGATCTCCGTTAATGACAGGCTGTGTCAGCCGGTCCCTAACAAAACGGGGAGTCTACCGTGTGCTAGAGCATGTCGCCGGTACACGGCGATACACAAATGTGCACCGTGTACCGGAGAGTGCAATGACAGGTCCTACATGACGCGTCATAGTCATGTGACCAGTCTGTAGCCAATGAGATAATAGCCACGTGACTGGTCACATGGCTATTTTGACATCACGATAGGTCCTGCATCACTGCTGGCAGTGCTGGTCACCGGGAGGATTCAGCGATCATCGGATGGAATAGCGGCAGGAGACAGAGTGCAGGAGGGATCGCGGGGAACGGTAAGTGTTATGGCAATGTTTATTAACTGTATGTGTACATTTATAATGCGTTTTTATGTGTTTGTGATTGCCTCCCATTATATCCTATTGGTTCGAGTTCGGTTTGTCGAACGTTCGCCGAACTGAACTCGAACGAGACCTCCGTTCGACGAACCGAACTCGAGCCGAACCACGGCCGGTTCGCTCATCTCTACTCGTGACCAACTGCCCCAAGACTCCAACCTTCTACGTTATCCCAAAAGTTCATAAAAATAGGGACAATCCCCCCGGTCGTCCTATAGTATCGGGAGTAAATGGACTTAATGAAAAGGTTTGCAAGTTTATTGATTTTTTTCTCCAGGGATGTGTCGGAACCCTGCCATCATACATCAAAGATACGACAGACATCTTAAAACGCCTCAACCATATCCAACTTGAACCAGATATGTATCTGGTCACTTGTGATGTTGAGGCGTTATATACATCTATTGTCCATAGCCATGGGACCACTGCATCTAGGGCTTTTCTACAAATGACCAACATGGAAACTGAACTCATTGAATTTGTTATGGAGTTACTAGAATACATCTTGACCCATAACTATTTCATTTTTAAAGACCGCTATTACCTACAGCTGCTGGGAGTGGCAATGGGGGCGACTTGTGCGCCCTCGAACGCCAACCTCTTCCTGGGGCTGTGGGAGCGGGAAGTTGTCCAATTTGTGGAGGGGTTTGATGCAGTGGTCTCATGGCATCGATATATCGATGACATTCTGTTTATATGGCAGGGCTCTGAGCCATCCCTGGTGAATTTCTTGCAAAAATTGAATGACAATACACTTAACATCCGGCTAACATCTAAATATGATTACTAGAAGGTGGAGTTTTTGGACATATTGATCATGAGGGGTGAGGAGGGTCATATTGTTACTGATGTATTCAGGAAACAAACGGCGACTAATACACTCTTACACGCCTCCTCCTCACACCATCCCCAAACTATTAAAGCAGTGCCCATTGGGCAATTTTTGTGTATGAGAAGAATATGTTCGAGTGAGAAAGATTTTGGTACTCAGGCCCAATAACTAAGAACGAATTTGGAAGAACGGGGAAATAAACCAAGGAACATCAGACAGGGCTTTATTAGAGCGGCAAGAAGTGAGCAAGAGCATCTGTTAGTGACACGTAAAAGAAATCAGAATCTCCAACCTGTTAGATTCATCACTAACTTTAATGACAAGTGGAATGAAATTGGGGGGATTTTTAAAAAATTTTGGCAGATCCTATTGGCTGATAAAGACCTCGCCAAACATTTAACGACACATCCTGCAATGACCTGACGTAGGTCAAAAAATCTAAGGGACCTGCTCACGCGGAGTCACTATATTCCACCACAGCAAAATTTGTTGGGTCAAAAAGGTCCAAAATGGGGGTGTTTCCAGTGCGGGAATTGTACCGCCTGTAAATACATACAGAGAAGTATGACGTTTGACAACAGTTCAGCCTCTAAAAATTATTCCATCACTCATAATATCACCTGTAGGACTGACATGGTTAAATATTATGCATGGTGCCCGTGTAACAAAATCTACATAGACATGACCACAAGACAATTGAGAGTGAGAACACTCGAACATGTGAGGGACATAATTAATGCCAAGGGCTGCAAAGAGGTAGTGGGGTTAAAATCTATCCCACGACATTTTCTCCTTCACCATAATTGCAACCCTAATGGGTTTAAGGTAAAAGGAATCGGCCATGTCAGTCTAGGTGCTAGAAGCGGTGTTTATAAAAATGAATTGTTGAAAAAAGAAACAAAATGGATTGTAGTCCTAGATACAATGACACCTAAGGGACTCAATGAATCCCTAAGCTTTAAGTCCTTTCTGTCAGGGTAGCGCGAATTTTAACTTTGTTTACGTTTTCACTTATGTTTTTTTAATTGTATATATTTGCTTCCTTTTTAGTTTCCTATGATTGTTATGGCCTTTGCTATATCCACCACTAACTGAATGATGACCCCCAGGGATGATAAAGATTGAAGGACTCCAACTGGTTCACAGCCCCAAAAAGGGATAAAAACCAACAATTGAAGTACATGATGTCGCTGTATATATGAATGGTTGTTCTGGGATAAAGTTTAGAATATATATTAAACAACAATTTCATATATTGTATGGAAATGAAATTTTAGCTGTGACACTATAGTGTATATTGGCATACAAATTTGTTTACAGCGACTGTTCATGTGCGTTTGGGGCTGTGATAGATATAAAATGTGTGTCTGTGGATTTCCAACAAAAGGGGCTCATTCACACAAACGGATGGAGCAATTTATGCTGCCCTTAGTGACTTGGCCCGGCGTGCGCGCGTCGACAAAGGGACGCACCCGCCTGCATGCGCTGCGCATCGCGGCGAGCAAGGTGCCGACAGAGAGGGTTGGCATGGCGACCGGATGAAACATCCGGTCTCCTTGCTGGCTCCGTGTCATGTGATCGCTGACCGCACATGTGCGGTCAGGTGACGGATGACGCGCTCGACAGGCGACGGGCTCGCGTGGTGTGCATCATGGGGTGGGGCGCGCCCACAACACCTGACCGGGTGCGCGCAGCTGTGCCGAATCACGGGATCTACAAAAGGTGCGATCACAACATTTCACACAAGCCTCCTGACGAAACCAGAGCGGTGAAACGCGCGTAGAGGTATAGGTGACGGCCTCCAGCCACGTGGTGACTATCAATGACTACTGACATGACTTCAGGTATGGTATGGACTAGAGATAGGCAATACATGTATATGGAGGGTGAACAACTTTTTACATCAGTATGTGTACTGTTTGAAATCCAATGGTGGCATGCATGTTATCTGAGGTCAAGGTATATACTATCTCACTACAATTGATCCCTTTTTGAGATATAGGGAGATCACCGGAGGTCCGCATATGGATGCATACATACATGCATGTTAATGGATTAGGACCTATATATTATTTAGCACTGCTAGTTGAACCACATTAGGTTACTTATCCTGACTTTGCAAGTCTGTACAGTAAATGGTATCCATTTGTGGTCTCAGTGTGACTTATAGTCATTATATTTACAAATCCATCATATATCTCTCTATATAAAAGGGTCTCATTGGATATCTACGTGTGGATATATACTGGTGTAACGGGGTGCTAGGGGTGCCTCGGGGCTTGTAGTCGTGGCCCCTTTTTCTTTCAGGCCAACCCCCGGCTCCGCCGTCACTATTGGGACAGGGGATTGTTCTGTGGGGCAGAGTGTGGTGGAAAAGAGCATACTTTCAGATGCAGGAAGACTCTTCAGGCAGGGATCAGATAAACCAAACGACATCTTTATTGCACAGAGTTTCACAGACAGCTCAATGCACGGATTTTGTAGCGCACGGTCACAATTCCTGTCCGGGGAAATCTTTCCTTGTTGTCTCCTCTAGTGGGGATGTGCCCGGCTACTCCACTTCACCTAGGCTCCCACTCCGGCTATCACAGACTTGACCCACACCAATTCTGCTTCACCCTTGAGGACACTTCTTCTCTTCTTCCCTTCTTTCTTTCTTTCTTTCTTTCTTTCTTTCTGCCCACTCAGCTCCACACTCTGCCCCTGGCTGTTCCTTCTCCCCCGTCCCGGAATCAACTGACTTTTACACACACACACACTCTCTTTCCCCCTAAGCTGCCGGCTCCTCCTCCCTCCTGCACAGTTTCTATGGGGACAGCCGTCCCACTCGGCCACTAGGGGAAACCCAGCTATACAGTGCAATTACAATAAAACATCAACATAAAACATCAACAGCTTTGTCTACCCCAGCGGGGGTATCTTCAGGGGGAAACACTGCACCTCTTTGTAAGGGGTCTGCCCACCCCTTACACTGGTATGATAACAATATTATATATGTACTAACTCCTTCATAAACGTCCATAATTCTACCCATACTGGGGTCTGATAAATGATATATTATTGTTGGTGACCATCTGTTTGGAGATCATCACCTTATTAATGTATGTGCGGCTATACTATCTTCCCCCGTTTTTCATGAAACTGTTGTCCTATTTCTATTTTGAACTAATATGATGATATAATGTATTATGCGTAGAAATAAAAATCATTTTCACTTTTGATAAACAAATCCTGGATTCCTGTATAATTATTGTAGGTGATATAGGGTCTGTGATGCTGCTGGGTCGGAAGAGGGAGTGTCGCGGCTCAGGAGGGTCAGTGGACGGAAGGTCAGCAATATTGCGAGCTCTGGGGTGTTGCAGCAGGCACCATTGATCTGCTAGCAGACTGCAGGCTCCATTGAATTGCCCGCAGTTGACGAGATTGACTTCAAGAAAATGGTCGTGGAGGTGGCACATGGACAGCTAGGACTCGGCAGCCATTTTCCTAAAATCCATCTCGAAAATCTGCAGACGTGCCTCCTCCGTGGCCATATTCTTGAAGCTCATCACATCAACTGCGGGCGATTCAATGGAGCCCGCAGCACGCTGTCAGATCAATGGCGCCCATAGCATCACCGACCCTCCGTCCAGTGACCCTCCTAAGCCGCTCCACTGCAGTGAAGCCCCCTCCTCCGAGCCCTCATTATCACTGACCCTGCCTCCTGTGACCCTGCTCCACCACTGCCGCTCCAGTTAGCCATATCCAGATTAAAAGATACACCCCCATTTTACCCAAAGTTTTTTGTGGGAAAAAAGTGCGTTTTGTAATCTGGAAAATACAGTACTTAATTTTAAAAAATAAGGAAAAAGAGAAATGTGTTGAGGCCAGAGAGCTTGGCACCTTTGAGTTTACTGAAAATTAGTTAAATTTAAAAACAGTAAGAAGGGATATTTGCAAAAAAGTGAATTAAAAAGTATGCTGTAAGTGTTAGATGGGCAACGGGGTGCGATAGTGGTTGTGGAAGATACTGCCGTCTTTCTGCGGCGCAGCCCTGGTTCAGTTCTTTGCACCGCGTCCGTCCCTCTAGTACAGGGGAAGGGTGGCTGGGACTTGTGGTGCGGGGCACTTGTTTGCAGGCCGAAGGCCGGAGCTTGTTGTTGCTTCTGGACTACTTCCCAGCTGCCGATTGCAGCAGGTCCCAATGCCTCAAACACCACATACTGACACAGATCTTCTTGAACCAAAACAACACTTTACTTGCCAATCTCCAGTACATGTTTTCACACCTTAGGCGGACACACTTCTTCAACGTAACAGGGGATATCAGATTTGAAAAATACAGTTCTTTGGACATCTACTCCGATTCTCCACTGCGGTTGTTGCTATTAGCAACCGGAGCCACTCTTAATTTGACGGCCAGTCAATTTCCTGGTACTCGGGCCAGCCCCTCATCCCATCCCCTCTCTTCTGCTTCACTATGATGGGCAGATTCAAACATTCCATCAGATGACCCATCGTCCACCCACAGGGATTTAGCTATATGCTATGATGGGCTTCTTACAAACAGCACTCCTCTGGTTCCGGTTTGCCAGGACCTACTTCCTCCATGGGAGCCCACTGACCTTCAGTCAAAAGTGGGGGTTCTCTGGGTATCTGCCAGAGGGTGGCCACCATCCAGGCTGTCCGGACTTCACCCACTCGGCACGTGGTTACAACAGCCCAACTCTCACTAAGACCCCACGGACCCAGCGCCTGGATTGGGCCCTGAGGGCCAGACTAATTATCTCAATTTGGGGTGGTCTTTACAGTACATGCTCATTGGGGACTCTCCTGTCACTTCCTGAGTGTTCACCCTTTTTGTGCATGATCCTCCTCCCACACTAACCCTTTCCTGGCTAGCAAGCACCAGGGAAGTGGCTGTGCACATCATGGCCACCTAGTGGCCACATACACATAACATACATTAATATATCACATTAGAGCACATCTTATACATAAGAGATTTGCAGAGCCCTACACCCCCTTACATAAGCATAGGGAGATTGGTGTTACAAACCGGCGGCGCCATAGCCGCAAGCAGCCTGCTGCGGTTCCTGTTGCGCCCAGGCGCCGGCTGCCGTTCTTGGCCGTGCCTCGGGTCATCCAGTTGTGACGTCACTGATGACATGGCACTCTGCTATTGGACCTTGGTGGTTCTACCCTGGGTTTGGGGTGGACCCAGGTTATAAAAGGGGCTGGAGACAACATGGAGGTGCGCAGTCTTCATTTAGAGTTCTTGGTGGCATAAGCCTGGTTGAAAGCGGTTGGTATGGCTAGGCGAACGGTGCCTGTCACGCCAAGATTCGTGGCTCAGCACATGAGGGTCAGGCGCCGTGCTTCCTTGCTACCGTTCCTGTTGTGCAAGAGCAGTCCAGTGGCGTTAACTGGGCTGCGGCTGCTGCGTCACCTGTTCAGTTGTGCCTCCTACGCACACGGACAGCATACCTGTTGCGTCACCTGTCCTAGAGTGCCCTCTACACACACGAACAGCGCACCCCAGAACCCCTGTGAAGTTAACAGCGTGTTCCTGGATTGGGTGTGTGAACCCTATTCTCCTCCTCGGCTTCCCAGTCAAATGCTACTGGTGTGACTACCTGGTCTGACGTGTCCTTTACACATGTGGCCAGTCGAGTGGTGGCCAGAAACGCTAATCGGAGGACTGCTCGGCCTGACGTGTCTTACACACGTGGCCGACAGGGCGCTGTCGCAGCGGTCTTTTCGGTCAACGCTAACTGGTTACCATCCAGCCTGACGTGTTGTTACACACGTGGTCGAAGTAGCGTCCGCTCCACCGAAATGCTAACTGGGTTGTCGTCCGGTCTGACGTGTCCCTACACACGTGACCGGTTCCTTGAGTTATCTCAGAGCCATCCAGCTCTATAGTCTCCGCCTAACCCACAGGGTGCCAGCAGCTCCATTACCATCTGGAGCACGGTGGGCCCCGACTGGCGATTGGGATATATACCCCTGGTCCTAATCTGCCGGTCCCCCCGTAACAGTAAGACTGCGCCAGGGTCTGGCTGGCATGGCGGAGATAGAGCAGCTACGTCAGTTCATACATCAGCTTGATGCCAGAGTGAGGTCTCTGGAGAAGTCTGCTCTTGCTGCTGATATGGATGATGTGGTGGCTCAAGCGGCTGCAATGGTGTCCGTCACCAAGCCTACTCCAACCCTCCCTCACCTCTCGCTGCCCAACAAGTTTACGGGGAACAGCAAGGCATGTAGGGGATTCGTGAACCAGTGCTCAGTCTATCTAGAGCTGTTGGCTGCACGGTTTCCTACAGAGAGGTCGAAGGTGGGGTTTATCATCTCCCTGCTCTCTGATAGAGCACTGAAGTGGGCTACACCATTGTGGGAGAGGATTGACCCCGTAGTACAGGACTCTAAGGAGTTTTTGGAGTCCTTGCGACAAGTGTTCCTGGGGCCTCAGGTCACTCACGACTCGGCCCTACAGCTACTGACTTTGGAGCAGGGGCGTACCTCCTCAAGTCAATATGCTGTGAGTTTCAGGACACTTGCTGCAGAACTGGGGTGGTCAGAGAGGACTCTCATTCCACTGTTCTGGAGGGGATTAGCCTCGCACGTGAAGGACGCATTAGCGTCGCGTGAGGTACCAACTACCCTTGAGGGCCTCATGACTCTGGCTACCCGCATTGACCTGCGGACCTCCGAACGTCAGCTGGAGCGCAGGTCAGAGGGTCGTTCAGCCACTGTAGTGGTCTCTCCTACTGCACCTCCCTTAGAGGACATCTCTGTCCCTATGGACATCGCTAGGGTTGGTGTTGCTAGGTCTTCGAGTCGCAAGGGCATTTCCTGTTTCGCTTGTGGGCAGTATGGTCATTATGCCAACCGTTGCCCAAAGCGTCAGGGTAAGCGACCGCGATTGGTGGCCATAGCTGGAGGTAGACTGGACTCTGCGTCGTCCATTAGGGTGACGTTTCCCACGTCCATTTCCTTTAAGGGGTCAACATGGTCCACAAGGGCAAGTGTGGACACAGGTGCTGGGGATAGTTTCATCTCTTCCTCTTTTGCCCGGCGGCATGCCATCCCGCTGGTGCAAATGCCAAGGCCAGTGAGAGTCCGTGTGGTGGATGGGTCCTTGTTGCCCAAGTTAATTCACCAGCGGACAGTGCCCATTACCCTTGCCATGTCATCTGGGCATAGGGAGACCATTTCATTTCTGGTTCTCCCTAAGGGTGCAGATGATATTCTGCTGGGTATTCCTTGGTTGAAGCTGCATTCCCCACATATCGACTGATCGTCTGGGGTGATTACGCGGTGGAGCGAGTCTTGTAGCTCCCACTGCATGTCTCCATCTTCCGCCCGTCGCTCAGTGGTATCTGTGGCGACTATAGACCATTCGAGTGGGAGGGCCGCTAGAGGGGGAAGTACTGTTACGAACCGGCGGCGCCATAGCCGCAAGCAGCCTGCTGCAGTTCCTGTTGCGCCCAGGCGCCGGCTGCCGTTCTTGGCCGTGCCTCGGGTCATCCAGTTGGCTGCTCCTTCCAGCACGTCTAATTGTGGAGAGGCGGCTAGTGCGCATGCGTGCGCCGATTTACCCCAGCCAAAGTCTAAGCCCGGTGTTTTGCCTAGTGAGCATGCTCAGCCTGATTGTGTTATGTCTGAGACTAAGTCCTCAGTTCAGGCTACTGAGCATGCTCCCACAATTAACCCTAACAGCCTCTTTGCACAGGTACTTGGACTTCGTGGTGTGTCTAAGTTCTGGGATGTGCCTACTGAGCATGCTCAAACTGATAGTCTGCTTTCTGAGCCTTTTGCTCTGGCTACTGAGCATGCTCAGGCACTTAGTGCATCAGAGGCTAGGTCCGGTAAGGACCTCACTGAGCATGTCCGTGAGGTGGCAGGCCCTGATAGGGCAGAGGGTGTCAGGTGTCCTGATGACGTGGCAACTCCGGACTGGCTTGCAGAGGCCCGCCCCTATGATCTGGCACCTCACCATTGGTCGTCAGATGATGACTGGTGAAGTGTTTGGGGCGTGGCTGCCATGAAGTCATCAATGATGTGGCGGTTCCGGATAGGTTGCATGTGACGTCACTGATGACATGGCACTCTGCTATTGGACCTTGGTGGTTCTACCCTGGGTTTGGGGTGGACCCAGGTTATAAAAGGGACTGAAGACAACATGGAGGTGCGCAGTCTTCATTTAGAGTTCTTGGTGGCATAAGCCTTGTTGGAAGCGGTAGGTAGGGCTAGGTGAACGGTGCCTGTCACGCCAAGATTCGTGGCTCAGCACATGAGGGTCAGGCGCCGTGCTTCCTTGCTACCGTTCCTGTTGTGCTAGAGCAGTCCAGTGGCGTTAACTGGGCTGCGGCTGCTGCGTCACCTGTTCAGTTGTGCCTCCTACACACACGGACAGAATACCTGTTGCGTCACCTGTCCGAGAGTGCCCTCTACGCACACGGACAGTGTACCTGCTGCGCCACCTGTCCGGTTGTGCCTTCTACGTTTCTATGTGGCCAGTCGAGTGGTGGCCAGAAACGATAATCGGAGGACCGCTCGGCCTGACGTGTCTTACACACGTGGCCGACAGGGCGCTGTCGCAGCGGTCTTTTCGGTCAACGCTAACTGGTTACCATCCGGCCTGACGTGTTTTTACACACGTGGTCGGAGTAGCGTCCGCTCCACCGAAACGCTAACTGGGTTGTCGTCCGGTCTGACGTGTCCCTACACACGTGACCGGTTCCTTGAGTTATCTCAGAGCCATCCAGCTCTATAGTCTCCGCCTAACCCACAGGGTGCCAGCAGCTCCATTACCATCTGGAGCACGGTGGGCCCCGACTGGCGATTGGGATATATACCCCTGGTCCTAATCTGCCGGTCCCCCCGTAACAATTGGTTTGTGATTGGACTAGTGTCGTCTCGCCAGTGCCCTTCACAAGAGACTGAGGAAGTGGCTGTGACTGACCTGGATTCCTGGCTTCCTGGTGATAATGTAAAACAGGTTCAGAGAATTCAATGACACAGTAAAGGTGACTCAGTGGTGACTCACAACAGGTATTTCTTTCATAGCAGTAAAGGGCAGTAACAAAAGATAATGTGGGCATAATATAAAGGACTTTCAGGAGGCACATCAATACAACCTCAGTTGTATATAGAATATAAATGTAATATTCAGCTATTAAAGAAATTAACAGGTATTATCAAGTGTTAACCCAACTCCTATTTCTCTGCCAAGGAAACCCCTCCTAACTGGATGAATCGGTATAACAAGAAAAAACACAATACATCCATACACAGGGCCTAATAGTGGTTAGTAACTGAACAGGAATTAACGGTCCGGATCACTCAGCACTTCTATCCTTTGGATCCAGTAATAGACGTCTGGTCTTCGGTAGTGGTGGGCGAACCTGCAGATATCCGGAATCAGAGGGTCCAACCGGCATTTAAAAAAAAAAAACCCTGGTTCGGGACTGTAATTAATTCCAAATATCTGGTCCGACGCCGATCCCCATATAAGTTTATGGGGGCCTGAATACTGTGCTTTAAAATTGTGGTAGAAAGGGCTAGGGGGGTTAGATCTCGTGCGTTATACTTACTGAGTCTCCCGCACAGCGGTAACACAACTTCCAAAGTCACTCATTACCCTCATACATAATGACTGCTTCCCCAACCCATCAGCAGTCCCGGCATCTCTGATTGGTTGCAGCCCCCAGCCATGCGCTTATCTTGGCTGTGTATCAAAATAAGAGGGACTCTATGCAGCTTTTTTTTAAAAATATTTAAATATTTTTTTAAAAACTGTCGTGACCCCCTCTCCCTCCCCTAATTTTGATACCCAGCCTTGATAAAGCCGACACCTGGATGCTGGTGCTCTCAGGTTGGAGAGACCCATGGTTATTGGGCTTTCCCCAGCCTAAAAATATTCAGCCGCCCAGACTTGTCGCATCCTTTAGATGCAACAATCCTGACACTTTACCCTGCTCATCCCGATTGCCCTGGTGTGATGGTAATTGGAGTAATATAAGGGGTTAATGACAGCTCACAGCTGCCACTAAGCCCTAGATTAGTAATGTTCCACCCACGACTGTTATTGGTAGATGATGGCTTAATATCACAGCCATCATTTCCAAGATGTGGGTGTCATGCGATGTTCTGCACACACCTGCTGGCATGGCGTCATCAGACATTTTTCACACCACAGAGTCTGACAAGCAAGCTGAGGCTTTTGGATTGTTCACCAGAGCTGGGCATCGGCTAGTTCAGGTTCTCTGGTCTTCAGCTCTGCAGGAGTTAATTCCTGCAGACCTATGAGCAGGATAAAAGAGCTCATGTTGCTAATTGCCAGGTACAGCTGCATCTTCCCTATTTAAAGCACGGCTTCCTTCCAGTAGGTGGCAATGATAGCTTCATCATAAGCTCCAGCGATCCCGGTCTTGGTGGTTATCATGTTGATGGTGATCCGTGTTGCGCTTTTGAGTGATGTGAGTGTTCTCCTATTGTGTGTTACTTCCTTACCTTTCTTTTGTTCCTCCCCAGTACACATATTGTCTCTCCTGTGTGTTTTGAGTGCTGTGTGTACAAGTTTCCATTCTCCCTTATCCATGTCTTTTTCTGGTGTTTTGTCATTGTGTTTTCCGACACGCTCAAAGGGAGTGGAAGAGGGGGAGTAAGATAAGGGCTTGGAAAGGAATTAGGGTCAAGCAAGGGGCTTGGACCTGGCTACCATCAAGCCTACCTCTGAGATAAGGGACAGCTCAGGGTATCAAGTCTGAGGGCCAGCCTAGGGGCCCCTGTCCTGTCATTACATAGCCCGTGACAGTGTGTTCTCCTTGCAAGCCTGCATCAAAGGCAGGGAGCCATCTTATGATGTACATATTCAATTTAGCTGGTATATGCTACATGTGGAGAGAACTCATCTCCTGAGTCCCTTCTTCATGCCATCCCCTTCCATAATCCCATACCTGTTAGCGATAATCTGTTAAGGGGTTAATGTTTTTTTTAAAATAAGCACACACCTTTACATCAAACATTTGTATGAAACTGTTCATTAGTGATGAGCGAGCATGCTTGTAACTACTCGGTACTCGCACGAGTATCACTGTACTCGGGCTGCTCGGCGGGTACCGAGTAATTTTGCAATACTCGTGCTTTACTCGTGGTCTTCATCCCTGCATGTTGGCGCTCTTTTGAGAGCCAGCCCTCATGCAGGGATTGGCTGGCAGACCACTGCAATGCCACAGCCCTGTTAGTTGTGGAATTGCAGTAATTGGCCGGCCTGCACAGCGTGACCGAGCCTTTATACCGGCCGGCGCGCTGTGCTCTGTACACAGCCATCTCATATTCCCTGCTTTCCACGCCCACAGGCGCCTATGATTGGTTGCAGTGAGACACGCCCCCACGCTGAGTGACAGGTGTCACACTGCACCCAATCACAGCAGCCGGTGGGCGTGTCTATACTGTGCAGTAAAATAAATAAATAAATAATTAAAAAAACGGCGTGCGGTTCCCCCCAATTTTAATACCAGCCAGATAAAGCCATACAGCTGAAGGCTGGTATTCTCAGGATGGGGAGCCCCACGTTATGGGGAGCCCCCCACCCTAACAATATCAGTCAGCAGCTGGCCAGAATTGCCGCATACATTATATGCGACAATTCTGGGGCTGTACCCGGCTCTTCCCGATTTACCCTGGTGCGTTGGCAAATCGGGGTAATAAGGAGTTATTGGCAGCCCATAGCTGCCAATAAGTCCTAGATTAATCATGTCATGCGTCTATGAGACACCCTCCATGATTAATCTGTAAGTTACAGTAAATAAACACACACACCAGAAAAAATCCTTTATTAGAAATAAAAACACACACATATACCCTGGTTCACCACTTTAATCAGCCCGAAAAAGCCCTCCTTGTCCGGCGTAATCCAGGATGATCCAGCGTCGCATCCAGCGCTGCTGCATGGAGGTGACCGGAGCTGCAGCAGACACCGCCGCTCCGGTCACCTCCACACTGCAAATGAACACAGCCGCGCGATCAGCTGCTGTCACTGAGGTTACCCGCTGTCACCGCTGCATCCACCGGTGGCCGCGGGTAACCTCAGTGACAGCAGCTGATCGCGCGGCTGTGTTCATTTGCTGTGTGGAGGTGACCGGAGCGGCTGTGTGTGCTGCGGCTCCGGTCACCTCCATGCAGCAGCGCTGGATGCGACGCTGGATCATCCTGGATTACGCCGGACATGGAGGGCTTTTTCGGGCTGATTAAAGTGGTGAACCAGGGTATATGTGTGTGTTTTTATTTCTAATAAAGGATTTTTTCTGGTGTGTGTGTTTATTTACTGTAACTTACAGATTAATCATGGAGGGTGTCTCATAGACGCCTGACATGATTAATCTAGGACTTATTGGCAGCTATGGGCTGCCAATAACTCCTTATTACCCCGATTTGCCAACGCACCAGGGCAAATCGGGAAGAGCCGGGTACAGTCCCAGAACTGTCGCATATAATGTATGCGGCAATTCTGGGCGGCTGTTGGCTGATATTGTTAGGGTGGGGGGCTCCCCATAACGTGGAGCTCCCCATCCTGAGAATACCAGCCTTCAGCCGTATGGCTTTATCTGGCTGGTTTTAAAAATGGGGGGAACCGCACGCCGTTTTTTTTAATTATTTATTAATTTTAATTATTAATTTTAATTATTTATTAAATAATTAAAAAAAACGGCGTGCGGTTCCCCCCATTTTTAAAACCAGCCAGATAAAGCCATACGGCTGAAGGCTGGTATTCTCAGGATGGGGAGCTCCACGTTATGGGGAGCCCCCCACCCTAACAATATCAGCCAACAGCTGCCCAGAATTGCCGCATACATTATATGCGACAGTTCTGGGACTGTACCCGGCTCTTCCCGATTTACCCTGGTGCGTTGGCAAATCGGGGTAATAAGGAGTTAATGGCAGCCCATAGCTGCCACTAAATCCTAGATTAATCATGTCAGGCGTCTCCCCGAGATTCCTTCCATGATTAATCTGTAAATTACAGTTAAAAAACACACACATCCGAAAAATCCTTTATTAGAAATAAAAAACACTAACAAAGTCCCTCATTACCAATTTATTAACCCCGACAAACCCTCCATGTCCGGCGTACTCCACGGACTCCGGCGTCGCGTCCAGCTCTGCTGCATGGAAGTGACAGGAGCTGCAGAAGACACCGCCGCTCCGGTCACCTCCACGCAGCTAATGAAGACAGCCGTGCGATCAGCTGAGCTGTCACTGAGGTTACCCGCTGTCACTGGATCCAGTGACGGCGGGTAACCTCAGTGACAGCTCAGCTGATCGCGCTACTCACCTCATTTGCTGCATGGAGGTGACCGGAGCGGCGGTGTCTTCTGCAGCTCCGGTCACCTCTATGCAGCAGCGCAGGATGCGACGCTGGAACATCCTGGATGACGCCGGACATGGAGGGCTTTTTGGGGCTGATTAAAGTGGTGAACCAGGGAATGTGTGTGTGTTTTTTATTTCTAATAAAGGATTTTTCGGGTGTGTGTGTTTATTTACTGTAACTTACAGATTAATCATGGAGGGTGTCTCATAGACGCCTGACATGATTAATCTAGGATTTAGTGGCAGCTATGGGCTGCCATTAACTCCTTATTACCCCGATTTGCCAAAGCACCAGGGCAAATCGGGAAGAGCCGGGTACAGCCCCAGAACTGTCGCATATAATGTATGCGGCAATTCTGGGCGGCTGCTGACTGATATTGTTAGGCTGGGGGGCTCCCCATAACGTGGAGCTCCCCATCCTGAGAATACCAGCCTTCAGCCGTATGGCTTTATCTGGCTGGTATTAAAATTGGGGGGACCGCATGCCGTTTTTTTTAATTATTTAATTATTTATTTCACTGCACAGTATACACACACCGGCTGCTGTGATTGGTTGCAGTGAGACAGCTGTCACTCAGTGTGGGAGCGTGTCTCACTGCAACCAATCATAGGCGCCGAAAAGCAGGACAGCAGGGAATAGGAGATTGATTAATGAGCGGCCGGCTTTTTCAAAAGAGGAAAAGCCACCGGAGTTTGAACAGCTGTGCAGCGCCGCGGCAGTGATCGGGGAACGGTAAGTAAGAGAGAGGGGGGGGAACTGACCGACAGACTGTGAGAGGGGGACAGACAAGACAGAGAGAGACAGACCGACGGACTGAGGGAGATAGAATAAAAAAAAAAAAATGACCGACATCGCTAGTAAAAAGCACAAAACGTGCGTTTTGGACATCGGAGTGCCACACAAGGTTTTCATGTAAAATCTTTCATGTATTAATCTCAAAAAGTAACATACACCAGCTCTATCTCACTATTGGGTATGTGCCCTTAACATTTCCGCCATGAAAATTCATTTTGGTGTCATTTTGGAAGGTTTTCTGGTGAGTCCGTAAAAATGGCGTAAAACTCGGACAAAATTGTTCACATCTGTGACTTTTGAGTGATAAATGCTTCAAGGGGTCTTCCCCATGCTGATGCCATGTCATTTGAGCACTCTTCTGAGACTTTTGTGACATTTTTAGGGTTTCTCCATGCTGCCGGGGGGTCATTTCACAAAAATACTCGGGTCTCCCATAGGATAACATTGGGCTCGGTGCTCGGGCCGAGTACACGAGTATCTTGGGAGGCTCGGCCCGAGCTTCGAGCACCCGAGCTTTTTAGTACTCGCTCATCACTACTGTTCATCAAAAGGAGTAGATATATTTTATCTTCTAGAGACATAACATAAATTCAGGAAGCATTATTCTCAAATAAACTTTATTTAAACTTTATTACAATTTAAAAAACATTGATGGGTTCCAGTCATTTGCAGTCTACTATGTCTCATTCAAGCTAAACTCTATATATTTAAATGTTGATAAAGGGAAATATACAAAAGAAATATAAATAATTTTACCTATCAAGACATATACTTAACTTAGTGAAATATAGACAAACCTATCGTCTAGGAATGTAGGTCATGGTCACCATACTGTATGTTTAAAAATACTAAGGAGTTGGTGCAGAACAATAGCACATACATAGTTAGTGAATATGACACGGAGTGTAACTGGACCTTACAAGAAAGATCAATCTGACAATAGAGCAAGTTCCGATGGCTGATTTATAGAGTCATTTATAGTGATGAGCGAGCAGTCACAGGCTCGGGTGCTCGGTACTCAATAAGAGCAGTTGGATGCTCAGATGGAGGCGAACCAAGCAACAAAGTATACTGAAAGTCAATGGTGAACACAAGTCAATGTGGAAATCTTCCAGAAAAATGCTCAAGTCCCCCATTGACTTCCATTATGCTCGGGAACTGAACTCGCGCCCATCCAAGCATCCAACTGCTCTTAACGAATACCGGCATGGTAGTGTTCGCTTATCACTAGTCATTTCTATTCATTTTTGAGTACATCATTGGACTGCATTTACTTGTTATGGCCCAATTTAGAGTAAATGACTCATGTGATTAGGATATGCTATCACTTTATGGTAGGTAGCTAAACTCGTTGAAGAGCGCTATCAATTCTGAGGAGGATGGAGTCGCAGGTTTGTTTACAGCAGATGGGTGGGAGCGCTCCTGTGCAAGCGACAAAAGTGACATTGTTGTAATGGGGTGGCACGGGCCCAACAGTAACCTTAACTCTGGGGTCCTACTGTTCAACTACATGCAAATATTACATTACCCTTATTCATAAATGTATGTTTCAATATACAAATAAGCTAGGTAGTTTGTTGAATGAATGAATGAATGAATGAATGAATGATGAGATGCTGCTTTTACCTGTTTACAGTGAATCAAATGCCTTGGTGCAACTACTTCTCATGTTAGGGGGTAGGTGGCTTACTCCTGCAGAGGAGCCCACCCGGAAATCACCTGTTCCCCTGTGGGTCAGTCCGAGCTTGATTAAGAGGATGTGGCATTGGCATCAGCACGGCTACTAGTCCCAGGAGACACATAAACAGCAATCAAAAATTGATGGAATATTTATGCTGCATGCTCTCATGTACTGAGAAAATAACATCCATTTCTCTCGGTATTATGAAAAAGATATTTTTTACTTTTCTCTTAACTATTTTTAACTATTTCTAGACTTTTTTTTATTTCAAATTAGTTTATATCTGTTGCTGCTCTTTCCCAGGACCAGCCGAATATTATTGTATTAAGGTGGCTTTACACACTGCAACATCGCAAACGACATCGCTGTAACGTCACCGGTTTTGTGACGTAATAGCGACCTCCCCAGCATTTAGCTGCACATTGATAATCTATGCTGAATACCAGATGTGGTCTGGACATACTACAAAGCGAGAATTTGCACAACGGTTTGGACAATTTTCTACAGTGCTGATTTTGAATGTGAAGGATATGTATATAAATTAATTAAATAAAAAAAGATACAAAAGTAAAAATATGAATTGATGTGTAGTTTTTTCTATAATCCTGATGTGGAAAACTTATAGGAACAGTTGCATTACGACTATTGTATATGTATTATATATACAGGTGCATCTCAATAAATTAGATCATCAAAAAGTTAATTTATTTCAGTAATTCAATACAAAAAGGGAAACCCATATATTATATAGAGTCATTACACACAGAGGGATCTATATCAAGTGTTTATTTCTGTTAATGTTGATGATTATGGCTTACAGCCAATGAAAGCCCAGAAGTTATTATCTCAGAAAATTAGAATACTATATAAGACCAACTGAAAAAATTATTTTAAACTCATAAATGTTGGCGCCTACTGAAAAGTCTGCACAGTAAATGCCTCAATACTTGGTTGGGGCTCCCTTTGCATGAATTACTGCATCAATGCGGCGTGGCATGGAGGCGATCAGCCTGTGGCACTGCTGAGGTGTTATGGAAGCCCAGGTTGCTTTGATAGCACCTTCAGCTCATCTGCATTGTTGGGTCTGGTGTCTCACATCTTCCTCTTGACAATATCCCATAGATTCTCTATGGGGTTTAGGTCAGGTGAGTTTGCTGGCCATTCCAGCACAGTAATACTGTGGTTATTAAACCAGGTATTGGTACTTTTGGCAGTGTGGACAGGTGCCAAGTATTAATGTAAAATGAAATTTCCATCTCCAAAAAGCTTGTTGGCAGAGGGAAGCATGAAGTGCTCTAAAATTTCCTGGTAGACGGCTGCGCTAACTTTAGTCTTGATAAAACACAGTGGCCTACACCAGCAGATGACATGGCTCTCCAAACCATCACTGATTGTGGAAACTTCACACTATACCTCAAGCAGCTTGGATTGTGGCTTCTTTACTCTACCTCCAGACTCTGGGACCTTGATTTCCAAATGAAATGCAAAATTTACTTTCATCTGAAAACAACATCTTGGACCACTGAGCACCAGTCCAGTTCTTTTTCTCCTTGGCCCAGATAAGGCGCTTCTGGCATTGTCTATTGGTCATGAGTGGCTTGACACAAGGAATGCGGCAGTTGTAGCCCATGTCCTGGATACGTCTGTGTGTGATGGCTCTTGAAGCACTGACTCCAGCAGCAGTCCACTCCTTGTGAATCTCCCCCAATTTTTTTAATAGCCTTTTCATAACAATCCTATCAAGGCTGCGGTTATCCCGGTTACTTGTGCACCTTTATCTACCAGACTTTTACTTTTCACTCAACTTTCCATTAATATGCCTGGGTTCAGCACTCTGTGAATAGCCAGCTTCTTTAGCAATGACCTTTTGTGACTTACCCTCCACGTGGCGTGTGTCAATAACTGTCTTCAGGACATCTGTCAAGTCAGCAGTCTTCCCCATGATTGTGTAGCCTACTGAACCATACTAAGGAGCCATTTTAAATGCTTAAGAAGCCTTTGCAGATGTTTTGTGGTAATTATTCTAATTTTCTAAGATAATGGCTTTTGGGATTTCATTGGATGTAAGCCATAATCATCAACATTAACATAAATAAACACTTGAAATAGATCACTCTGTAATGACTCTATATAGTTATGTTTTTTCCCTTTTTGTAATGAATTAATGAAATAAATTAACTTGATGATATTATAATTTATTGAGATGCACTTGTATATATATTTTAAGCCACAATAACAATTTATTGGAAAGAGCACTGAAACCTGGGAGGCTAATTCAGGCTTAGGGGGGTTGGGGCGGTGACACATAACTGAGCATATAGGAAAACAATTTTTTTTTACGAGAACAACTCAATTAAATTCTTAAGGTCTGACAGATTCTTTTTAAGACATTTGTCCTCTAGAAAAGCTGCATGTTTAACATTTCTGGCAGCCTTCGAACAACATATTATAGTTTACAGATATAACGACTATTAAGAAACTTTGTAATTAGTTATAAGCGATTAGTAACTATTCGTGTTTGGATTATTCGTAACAAATCCCAAAGTACTATTCTGATATTCGTCATGAATAACTAACCTAATAGAAGTCAATAAGGAACCCGAGCATTTGTCTTGAAGATTTCCCAGAAAAATTCTTGGGTTCCCAATTTACTTGCATTAGGTTTGTTATTTGTGATGAATACAAGAATAGTACTTAGGGATTTGTTACGAATAATCCAAACACAAATAGTTAATTCGCTCTTCACTATTTGTAATTGCAACACAAAGTAGTGAAATGCTTCTCATCAGATACATTCTTGAGATTTAAAGGGATCATGTCATATCCAAAAAAAAACGCTATTTATCTGCAGATATAGGGTTAATCTGCAGGTAAATATCATTCAAATTCTGCCTGGCTGCCTTACTGGAGTAGCGGCTACCGGGACAAAATGAACTTACATCCTCCCTGTATCCCCTCGCTTCAAGTCATAAGAGTGGTGCAGAGAGGGGCTACAGTCACCACTCACAACACTGTGAGCATGAAAGTAAGCACTCACCGGCACTTTGATTGACTGCTTGCTCTGCAGAATACGTGAGTAGTGTGTGTATGCGCAGTGCAAGCTGTCAAAATGCTGGGGACTAATTGCAACAATTCTGACATTATAGTAGGAGCATCCTGCCCACCTCTATAACTCAAAGCAAGCAGCCACAAAGAAGATAAAAGTTCATTTTCTCCCAGCCAGGTGGAATTTTAACCCAATTATCTATGTATTAACCCTATATTATATAATTAAAGGGGTTATCCGACTGAAAAGAAAAGTTCCTCAGGGGCTTGGAGGTGCAAAAAATACATTTAGTGATATCTATCAACACCCATGTGCATCCAACACAACGTGCTTTGTGGACTCCACTGACACAGAGTTTACATCCCAATTCCACCAGTAGAAAAACAGGTGGGGCCTGTTATTGGCTGCAACATCAAGTGACCTGAAAAGCGTGTCATTGGAAGTTTGACTGATGACACACTGCTCACCTGACCACTGCAGCCAGTCACAGACTGCTGGTGGAATAATGACATCTTTCTTTGCCAACACAGACTATGACATGGCCTGCACTAGATCCAGGTGGGTGTCGGTAGGTGAGTATCACTTAGTTTGGTATTTTTGTACTGCACCAAGCTCCGCCAACCCCTATAGGTACAGTACAAAAACTGTTGTTAATGCTATTCTTCCCAAAATGCAAACATCAAAGCATTCTCTATACTGGGACATTTCAGCTCTGAAACCAAATACAGGCTGTAATTAGGATCAATTCAAGGCAAGTATTAAAATATATTCACAAGTTCAACTTTTTATGTAGATTAATTCCATATGAAAATAGTGTCCAGAGGTCAACATTCAGTTTAAGTTCAGCAAACTTCCCATCATACTGTCACCCATCAAGCTGAAAAGGTTAATATAACCTTCCAATAAATCTTCTAAAGAAGATATTAAAAAAACACAATAAATTCAGCTTTGTTCAGACCTCAATTCTTCACCTTATAGCAATTTCCCATGGGAACGTATTAGTTTCCACGGTTCTGGATTCCATTTATTTATTTGGCCTCGTTTTGATTATTTTGAGGAAGAACAATGTGAGAACTATAGAGATGGTATAATATTACACAAAATCATTGAGGTACATCAGTATGTCCATTACGGTCTTCTTAAAGTGCCTCTGAAGAGATGATCTTTCCATTATCCTGCGTAGGGTCAGGTTTGCTTGGTGGAGGTTTATATATAAAATACGCTACAATAAGGAAAATGATTGTGATGGCTTTGCTCACTGCACCTAACAGAAAAGAAGCAAAATATATCAGTTCTTCTGTATTAACTTTATGAAGGTCACACATAAGAAAAATGACTAGTACATCCTGTATATGATAATGAACGGTACCGGTATTTACTTTTAGAATATGATAGATTCTTCAGCGTTTTCTACATTCTGCTTTCAAGTAAATAAACCATGAAAAGAAGAAACTACCGAAAAGCCGATCGTAACTAGCCACACAGTAATGTCACAGCACTAGGCCGTCATACTAATATGTACCGACCTTAAAGCAGGCTTTACACGCTACGATTTCGCTACAGCGATCTCGTTGGGGTCACGGATTTTGTGACGCACATCCGGCCGCTGTAGCGATGTCGTAGCGTGTGACTCCTAGGAGCGATTTTGGATCGTTGAAAAAACGTCCAAAATCGCTCCTCGTTGACATGGGGGTCCGCTGCCAGTTATCGCTGCTGTCGCTGGGGCGAAGTTGATCCTCGTCCCTGCGGCAGCACACATCGCTACGTGTGACGCCGCAGGAACGAGGATCATCTCCTTACCTGACACACACCAGCAATGAGGAAGGAAGGAGGTGGGCGGGATGTTACGTCCCGCTCATCTCCGCCCCTCTGCTTACATTGGGCGGCCACTTAGTGACGTCACTGTGACGGCGAACGGACCGCCCCCTTAGAAAGGAGGCGGTTCGCCGGTCACAGCGACGTCGAAGGACAGGTAAGTATGTGTGACGGAGGTGCACGATTTTGTGCGCGACGGGCAGCGATATGCCCGTCACGCACAAACGATGGGGGCGGGTCTCATGCTAGCGATATCGGGACGGATATCGCAGCATGTAAAGCCACCCTTAAGGAAACTTATCAGATTCATGCTACCTAAACCACAGACTTGAGCAAAGTTCAACTGACTACACCATATTGAATAATTTGGTGCAAAACACAGCAATGAATGCCACAAGACAAAAAGAAAATTTACTTTAAAAATGTATCTCGGGTGACTAGTCCAAGACTCATTTCTGCCCCTAACTCTTTCATTGGCAAGTCTTTCTCTATGCACACACATAGGAAGAAGCCTGTCAGTCAACTGGAGCGGGGCAGAGAAAAGCTGATGTACCTGTGTCTGTTGTCACTGCCTCAGATGCCGGGTGTAAGGTCAGTGCGCATGATCAGAATTCACCGCACTTCCGGTCTAAACCCAGCAACTGAGGCGGTGACAATGGGCACAGGTTCTGCTGCCTGGCCTTCCTCCCCCTGTCGCGATCATAGACATTAATTTTGGTACGTGTGCAGTAGTATTTATAAGTATTGCAGAAAACTCTTCACTAAGATGGCATCGGAGTTGGCACCTGCGCATAGCGCTATCTCCAATGCCGTCTTTATGAACAATCTTACTTCCTGCATCGGATTGTTGTATACGCTATGCGAGGCCAGTGCATGTGGTCTCGCATCCTCTGCTCTTGTTGTGACCATAGTAGCACGCACGGTCACAAAAGAAGTGGACACTGCCCCCAAAATCAGCTCACTCACCGCAGACTGCATCCAGAAGAACACGAGCTGTACGCTTAAGAGGAGACTGTACAAAAAAGAACTCAGCATGTAGGAGGCAGGAAGAGTGTTCACAAAGATGGCGCTGTAGATAGCACTATGTGCAGGTGCCAATGCCATCTTAGTGAAGAGTTTTCTGCAATAATAACAAATGCTAATGCACATGCATCAGAATTAATATTTCTGACCACGACAGTGGGAGGAAGGCCAGGCAGCCAGACAGGGGTGGAAATAGATAGAAAGACCCGACGCACATATTCCCACCTCTGTTAGACCTGTCAATCAAATAGCAGTGCATTGCTAGAACTTTACTTACACATATTTCTGAAATAAAACATTCAATCTTTGAACAAAAGCTATGCTTGCATTCAGCATTCTAGAGCCAGGATAGCACTGGCTTTACTTTACATATGAAAATCCTGATGGTAGGTTCCCTTTAATGCTTTAGTAGGAGCCTGACAACCCAAAATACTTATTCAGATACTTAAAAATTTATATAGGGGACTTATCAATAAACAGTTTAGTGTGCTAGTTGCAAATAAATTCACTTTTAATCCATATGCAAAAAGAAAGTTTTGGGGGCCATTGTCGTGGCCAATTGCTCAGTGCTTTCTGATCTAGCACTGTCCCTGATTTTGATGACAGCATCGGCTTTCTCACAGCAAACGCTCCCTAATCACAAATCCCTGTTGCCGCGTGTGCGCACTGACACTGGAGGAGCGGCACAGTATCAGGGAGGGCAATCAGCTTCAGAAAGGAACTGGAGATCAGCGTATGCCCCCACCATCACTGAATATGTGTCCACCCTGACACTGTGGTCACGTGACTCCTTTCCACAAAATGCAACTAGAAATACTCTGTTATAGAAATTCATAATCTCCCACATTAATCTTGTTTTCTAACCCATTTCTGTAAAAACATTAATACTTACTGATGCCGATCAGTTTGTAAGATATGCTTGAATTGTTGTAGGTCCAGCAAGCTCCCTGCGTCCCACATTCATTCAAGTTCCATAAAATACAACTGCTGTCTATGACGGCTCCAAACACTATTGGTCCCGGGATGGAGCCTAGAACATAAGGACAGAACGACATAAGGAATAATACTGTCCACTAAGCTAAATATTTTGACATCAAACATGTCAAATTAATCTAAAATTGGCCAATAGCATAATCTGCTAAAGACAAATGAAAGTGTTCGTATTTTCACTTTGCCCTCAGTTTTATATCCTTGGTACTCATGTTTCGGATAATAAATACTATAATGCATTAGTTTGTATTACTATTCTTTGACTTATAAAGAGTACACGTCTCTCGACATACAACTGCAATCTTATCGGAGGAAGTCTACAGTTGGTTTTCTTGAGACTCTTGGGATCCAATACAAAATCTAAAATAGGATTCCCAACTATTTAGCAAAATTGATGCTGTGACAATAGGTGACTTTTGCCAGACAAATACTTTACCACCAAACATGACCTAAAGGGAATGTGCCATTAGAAAATTGTTTAAATTAGGCTTTTATGCTAAATGGATTTTTAAAACATTTTTAAAGATTTTTTTAATTTTTTTTATTTACCATATGACTTTTTATATTATTTTTTTCAGAAACCTTATAGTTTTCACACTGGTGGCTAAGCCTAATACTAGACTACAACATACTGTTCTGTAAAGATAATTTTTCTGCCGCCAAATTTACATAGGCAGCAATAGACTGACTCTGACTCAATGACTATCTTAGTAGAGCTTACTTGTCAAGGAAGGGGGAGGAGGTGATCTGTGACCATCACCTATTGTGTTATATACTGAATATAAAATTGGTGTAAATTAATTCGTAGGACTCAGTTCAGTTGCGGGGTGACTAATCTCTGGCTGCTGGATGAGCCACCTCCTATCCCCTGCCATTTTCAGCTCTTGTTTTGATTGGCTGGCCTGGTGTGACATCACATGTGCATCACATGACAATGATGATGTCACGCCAAGCTTGTTAATTAAAAGAAGAGCCATGAATGAGAGGAAGTATGAGTCTAGCAAGGGGCTTACAGGCCAATGTGAAGATAAAGATTTCAGACTTTTTAAATCTATATTGTGATATGAAAAATAAAAAAAAACTTTTTTAAAATAAGTGTAATATGAAAACCTGTTTAACACAATAGGTAATATTTGATGCTACGTTCCTTTTAAATAACGACCTTTTTAATGAGCAGAAACTATTGAAACAGATAGTTTGTGCCTGAAGACTTCAGTGATGTATCTGTGGCTTCCGTCGGCAGAGAGACATTGCACCCCAGCCAGAGGTGTGATGTCCCATCCTGGCTAAGGACAAGGGTAAACGCCGGTTCACAGGCAAATTCACACTATACCTATTGTTAGGCATATTTTGGGACCGGGGATAGTGGCAGCTACCCCCCATGCTGCATGCTGGGGGGGCCGTAAGACCCATCTCTTCTCCCATAGGGTGGGGCCTAGCAACAGGGAAAGTAAGAGGAGCCAACAGCAAGTAAGAGCAAATGCAGGAAGGTCAAGTTCAGTGAGTCGGTTAGAAGTTGGAGAGTGAGAAGTTGGAAGGAGAGAGAGGTTGATACCTCAGAAAAGTGACAGAGAGTGAAACTTCCTGATGGAGACCCTGGGGCGCAGCTAGGCCCAGGTGACACCACAGACTGAAAAGAAAGGATTCCAGGGCCAAGGAAAGGCTTTCAAGCTCGTGGCCTGTTCCACTAGAACATCGGGTGGAGGGATCAGGCTGCGTCCAGGGACAGTCCCTAGCAACCAAGGAAAGAAAGACATTTCCAACAGTAAACACCAAAGGCCCAGAGTGGTTGCAAGCGCCCAGGGCCACAACCCACCGTAGAACCCCTGGGAAGAGGGCAAGATTCCACCCAGGCAAGTCTTCTTGTCCAGACCCTATGGTGGAGGCCGAGACAAGTTTATCTACAAAGGTCAAGGCTTTGAAGCCAGTCTAGGAAGGAGATACAAACAAGGGTGCACCGGCATTTACTTTAAGAACTACCCGGGATCGGCGGAGGTCCCTGACAGGAGATCCCAGCACACCAGTGGGCCACCGGTGGTCTGGAGCAACTGACAGTGAGTAAAAGACCTTGAAACTGCACCCCCTTGTGTTGCCCCCTTATTTCGCCCTGCACTGCACCATCCACAAAACACCATAGACTTTAATAAGCACCAACGGCTGCCCCGGGGTACCGCTCCACCTGTGGGGAGCAGAACCATCCCAGCTGCTAATCCATCAGCCCCAAAGGTCTCATCCAGCAGCGGCGGCTTCTTAGTCGCAATCCACAGGTGGCGACATGAATATTTCCACAAATTTTAATTAAAGTTACCACCCTAACAACTGCCATATTAGTTGACCCCACCAGGGTCACGGAGTCGGGCCCCGCCACCACTGACTACCCCCGGACTAGTCCGGCCTGACACCGGGTGTCCCAAAGCCCTGGGGTGAGCGAGTCATATCAGATATTACCTACCTGGGTAAAAATATAATTGCCTTACAATTGTTCTGTATTTTACATAGATAACATAGGCAGTAATGGCAGTATTTCCCAAATTATGTTAACATCTATTATATTTACCTATTAGCCGAATAAATGACCACTGAACCCCAAGGGCAAATGACCTTTGCTTGTCAGGTACACACCTAAAAGAAGACAATTTATATTGTCACAAAATTTTGCACAAATTAACATGTTTAATAAAATGTTTATAAATGTGCACAAAAATAACAATTCCAACATGTTTTCTACATTTTTTACCTCTATAAAGAACAATGGAGTCCCATCTGTCAAAACTAAAATTCTAATAAGTCACCTATTCAATCTATTACTCCATGTGATAAGGAACACTGTGATTGGCATTGTAATTAGGATATTTTTCCAGGCTGTTATAGGGGCACTGTCGGTGACATGCTAATGGAAACACTACAGCTTGGTGTGTATATGGGACACTATGGCTGCCGCTGTCATGGTGTAATGATCGTACCATGGCCCTCAATAATGAGGCACTGTGACTGACATGCTAATGGAGCTACTACAACTACCTATGTATATGGGACACTATGGCTGCCGCTGTCATGGTGTAATGGTCATACTAATGCTATCTCTATAATGAGCCACAGTGGATGACATGCTAGCTAGGTATCTGTATGGGACACTATGGCTGCCTCTGTCATGGTGTAATGGTCATACTATGGCTATCTCTATAATGAGGCACTGTGGTTGACTTGAACACTATACATTACATTGTAATACGGACATTATACACTGTGTGCACAATTAATGGGTATTTCCTTTTTTTGATAATTAAATTTCAATTTTAAAGAACTACAGAGCTATCAGTTAATCCAAAAGGTTACTAAACCTGAAAACTAAATATTTATAAAAGTAAAATTATTTTTTTTTCTTTCTTATGAGAATATCTATATGTGCAGAATTGTTTGACATCTATTAGTGTGCAGAATTATTATGCAACTAAATTAAAAACACATTTTACCATCCCAATAGTTTGTTTTCATCTATTAAAGTGAAAAAAATTACCAAACTGCTAACCCTGTAGAAAAATACATTTCTGACACATTAAAAAAAAATCAATAGCCCATATAGCTGCCCTTCTTTTTAATAACAGTCATAAGTCTTCCATCCATGGAGTCTGTCAGTTTCCTAGTCTGTTGACGGTCAATATTTTGGGCAGCACTAACTCACTGACTGTTTTCCTTCACTGAAAATCTACCATTTAAGAAGAGCCCACAAGTTCTCAGTAGGGTTTACATCAGTGAGGAATCGGGCCATGACATTATCCCGTACTAGCTGGCCAAGCAGTGGAGCTCTTCGATATATGTGATGAAGCATTGCCCTATTTAAAAATCATGGTTCTCATTCCTGGACCACTGATTGAAAAAAAGTGTCTTTTAAAAACTATCAGAGAGTTTGAGAATTGATAATTAGTCAATTTAAAACCTGAAAACCTCCACCTTGCTGGTGTATGAGTCAAAGTGGAGGTCTCTGCCTGTTCCGTATCCAGCCACGGGCTCATCCATCTGATCCGTCAAGAGTCACTCTCTTTACATCAGTCCCAAAAACCTTTGAAAAATCTGTCTTCAGATATTTCTTGATGTTACAATTTCTGATTATTTGTAACAAAACTTTTGATGGTTTCGTTGTCACTCCTCATTATCTTATCAACTTCAAGAGCGCTGGATTCTTCTGTAAGACTTGTAACCCTTGGCTCATTTTGCTTGAGAAAAACAAGCTGCCTAATAATCCTGCACAACTTGATAAAAGGTGCTGACATCCTTATTCCGCCCTCTCTCTCATTGCACACATACCCTTCCCCTGATCTGCTTTATCCAAAAAGTATTCAGGTTTATACAGCTTAGGGTCACGATCCGGATGAGGGAGCGTTCTGGATGCAGCGTACTTTCTCCTGTGGAGACGGTACTGACCTATGTGGGAGAACGCGCCGTCCGTGCCCACAATCAGGGTTGTGGGAGCAGCGTATTTTCTCTGTGATTTCCCACTGAGAACATTTGAGTTTCCCCAAGAATAAATTGCCATGCTACGGCTCAGAAAGCAGGGCCACAGGTCTGTTTATGAAGCATCTAAAAGAAGAAAAGTGGGCATGGGATTTCTATAAATCCCATCCTCTGTGCTTGTACTGTACAATACAGTGTTTTGGAAGTAGCCAAAACACTGTGCATACAAAATACTGTAAACACTGATCTTGGGCAAAATTTGCATAAAAATGATGATATGGTCAAAATACTCAATAATTGTGCACACAGAGTAGCTAGCTGTGTAACAGGGACTCTGTGGCTGACAATATAATTGGAATACTTAGGCCATTTCCATAATGAGGCACTGTGGTTGACTTCCTAATTGGGATTCTGTGGGTTACATTGAAATGGCAAAACTATAGCTAGCTCTGTAGTAACACTGTGGTTGGCAGCTTATTGGGGACATGATGGATGGTTCTATAATAGTGACATTGTACCTGGCACTGTAATGGGAACCCTATAGCTAGCTATATAATGAGATACTGTGGTTGACTCTGTAATGAGGAAACTATGGCTTACTTTGTAATAAGGACACATTAGCTAGCCCTGTAATGGAGTCATTTTGGCTGGCAGTGTAATGGTCACATGGTGGATGGTTGAGCAATAGAGACACCATGACAGTCATTTTACTGGGGACACTATGGCGGCTGGTTCTGTAACAGGAGCTGTGCATGGCAATGTCATGGGGAAATGTTACTGGCAATGATGTTTATTCAAAGTCAAGTCAAGCAAACCAAAGTATCTCAAGATTAACTGTGCAGCAATGAAGTACTCCATGTTGTTAGACTAGGTGAAAAAATCAGGAATTATACATTTATCTCAATCATGGAAGGGATTAAAATACTTTTTCATATCAGTGTAGCTGTGAGATGACCAGAACTTGTGAAGTAGTTTTCTTCCATACAGTTAGGAAACGTCTAGAGAGAAATGAGTTGTGATCAGGCTTGTGCTGGCCCACAGGCGAGCAGGGGAATACCGGGTGGCCACTTTGTAGGAGGGGTTCCCTCATCTTCATAAAGGAGCAGTAGTTGGCAGATTACACTGAATTGACTATGTCCACACAGAGGCAATGTCTAATTTAACAAACTAGCCAGATTATTATTATATAAAAACATGGGTAAATGTGAATGAGGGTAATGTATTATTTGCATTGGGCCCACAGAGTTAGTGTAATTGAGGGGCACTTGGCACGCCAGTCCGACACTGGTTCTGAACCACATAAATCACCATTAAAATTAGAAAGATTATTTATATAAATGAAATTTATCCCAGCCAAGTTCTGTTTTACATAGCTGACAATTCCAAAATTGCTGACAATGTTTATACCATTTTCTTGCATTATTTCCTTGGATTAGCCACAAACATAACGGTTGTTAAATGACATGTGATAGCTTTCACTATGAAGACGTGAACCTTCATAACATGAGTGACCTTGAACATGACCATCACCAATAGGAACAATAACCGAGGCTACAAAGTATTACTCAATGTAAATAACTGAGGGAAATGTGTGTCATTATTGTACATGTTTAAAAGGAGAGATCTAGAACAACATTTTTGCCTCCTAATCTGAGAGCAGCATGATGCAGAGACTGAGACTCTTATTCCAGCATTGTGTCACATACTGAGCTGCTTCCTGCAGTGTTGATAAAATCACTGTTTTCTAAAGGCTACTTTACACACTGCGATATCGGTCCCGATATCGCTAGTGTGGGTACCCGCCCCCATCTGTTGCGCGACACGGGCATATCGCTGCCCGTGCCGTACAACATCGCCCAGAGCCGTCACACATACTTACCTGTCCGGCGACGTCGCTGTGACGGGCGAACCGCCTCCTTTCTAAGGGGGCGGTCCGTGCGGCGTCACAGCGACGTAACATCCCGCCCACCTCCTTCCTTCCTCATAGCGGCCGGGAGGCAGGTAGGGAGAGCTTCCTCACTCCTGCGGCGTCACACGCAGCGATGTGTGCTGCCGCAGGAACGAGGAACAACCTCGTTACTGCTGCAGTAACGATAATTGAGAATGGACCCCCGTGTCGCCGATTAGCGATTTTGCATGGTTTTGCAACGATGCAAAATCGCTTATCGGTGTCACACGCAACGGCATCGCTAATGCGGCCGGATGTGCGTCACAAAATCAGTGACCCCAACGACTCCGCATTAGCGATGTCGCAGCGTGTAAAGCCCGCTTAAGAATGAGATTGTCACTGTAGGACTAGCAAACCTGCTGCCTAGTAGTCTAACCACACTTTCGTAATTTATTAGCAGCTTTCTGTCTATGCACAGTGTCTATAGAAAACTGCTAATCAGTGGTGTGGGTGGGGTTATACAGAGTTCAGTACTCAGAGAACTGGTAGTTCTGCAGCAGATAAAATGGGGATTTTATAATAACTACCGCACCCAGTGAAGTGCTAAGGGTCTCTGCCCTTATATCATCCTGCTATCAGATGTGGTAGCAGTAACATGGTGGCAGATTTTCTTTAATAAAAGGATATGCAGTTTTCTAATAAGACCATTGGTAGTGTATACAAGGAGTGTAAAGCAATGCATAATAACTGTACATCTTCATATCAGATTAATACTCTGGGATAAGATTTTTCTTACTGAAGATTGTGTCACTATTTCTACATTTTTACTCAAATTTTTGTGTGATCCAATGCTACTACAAAATTGACTTGAATTTTGAGGTCCTTTTATATTCTATAATCATCAATGGTGTCCATGGTCAACTCAAACCATGGCTCCGAAGAGTGGTCAACTGTATGGTAAAGAGGTAATAAAAGGTGAAATGCCCAATAACCTGGCACTGACCTTCATGTACACACTTTCCAATACAACCTAAAAAAGTTTCATAAACTGTTACTAACCTTAGAATGGCGATGGTTATTGGTGTGGCAATCATGAAGGTTGTTACAACAACAAAAAAGAAAAACACCATGAATAATATCAGGTTAGTACATGAGGTTTTACATTTTCCAGGTTCAGCGTCTGAAATGTTTAAGCTCAGCGTCCTTTCTGCTATTTCCCGGACTGGACTCCCAATACATTCACAATCAGTATAAATCTGTAAGACAGAATTCATATGTGTATGTAAAAAATCAAAGCAAATGAAAAAAATGCCCTCAACCCCTTCACAACTGAACGATTTTCCATTTTTGTGCTTTCGTTTTTCCCTGCCCTTTCTCTAAGA
The DNA here is from genome assembly GCF_048569485.1 of Anomaloglossus baeobatrachus. Taxonomy (NCBI): domain Eukaryota; kingdom Metazoa; phylum Chordata; class Amphibia; order Anura; family Aromobatidae; genus Anomaloglossus; species Anomaloglossus baeobatrachus. The sequence goes on along the minus strand of NC_134353.1, from coordinate 812,623,669 downwards.
CCTATAAGTTTTTTATTCTCTCATTCCCATACTTGTATAAGACTTTGCTTTTTCTGTGACAGATTGAACTTTTCAATGACATTATATATTTTATCATATGATGCACTGGAAAGTAGGAGTGCGTTGAAATTGCAAAAGAAAGTGCAAATCCACAATCGTTTTTTGGGGGGGTTCATACCATGTTCACTATATGGTTAAACTGACCTGCCAATTTGATTCTCCAGGTCAGTACAAACTATGCAGATCCCATATATGTATAGTTTGTTTGTTTTTTTATTTAAGTGGTGAAAAAAATTCTAGCATCCATAAAAAAACAAATATTTGTATTTTTTTATTGTTTTACTTGAATGGGGCAAAAAGGGAGTGATTTGATTGTTTGTATTTTTTTTCATATTTTTAAAAACCTTTTTTTTTACTTTTTACTGTATGTAATAGTTTCCTTAGGAGACTTGAAGCTCTTATGAATGTTAGCTAAATGTTGGCTTTGACAGAAGAATCGTAATTACAGGCACGTTGGTTTTCAACAGACCCTCAGCTGTTATGGCAACACATTGGAGCCCCGCGATCACATCACAGGGCGTCGATGGACATGTGGAATGACATGCACCCCTTCCAGTGTGTGTTAAATACCACTGTTAACACCGGTGGCTGCTAGAGGCTTATGATGGTTGATGACCCAAACTGATCGTCAGAATGGAATTGGGGGTGCATATGCTCAACCACTCATGTATTCATTCCCTATGGGGCCTCTAAGTATTACGAACCGGCGCCGCCATAGCCGCAATCAGCCTCCTGCGGTTCCTGTTGCGCCCAGGCGCTGGCTGCTGTTCTTTTCCGTGCCTCGGGTCGTCCAGTTGGCTGCTCCTTCCACCACGTCTAAGTGTGGAGAGGCGGCTAGTGCGCATGCGTGCGCCGATTTACCCCAGCCAGAGTCTAAGCCCGGTGTTTTGCCTAGTGAGCATGCTCAGCCTGATTGTGTCATTTCTGAGACTAAGTCCTCAGTTCAGGCTACTGAGCATGCTCCCACAATTAATCCTAGCAGCCTCTTTGCACAGGTACTTGGACATCGTGCTGTGTCTAAGTTCTGGGATGTGCCTACTGAGCATGCTCAGGCAGATAGTCTGATTTCTGAGTCTGTTGTTCAGGCACTTAGTGCATCAGAGGCTAGATCCGGTAAGGACCTCACTGAGCATGTCCGTGAGGTGGCAGGCCCTGATAGGGCAGAGGGTGTCAGGTATCCTGATGACGTGGCCACTCCGGGCTGGCTCGCAGAGGCCCGCCCCTATGATCTGGCACCTCACCATTGGTCATCAGGCGATGACTGGTGAAGCGTTTGGGGTGTGGCTGCCATGAGGTCATCAGTGATGTGGCGGTTCCGGATAGGCCGCTGGTGAAGTCGCTGATGATATGGCACTCTGCTATTGGACCTTGGTGGTTCCAACCTGGGTTTGGGGCGGTTCTAGGTTATAAAAGGGGCTGGATACAACATGAAGGTGCGCAGTCTTTACTCATATTCACTTAGAATTCATGGTGGCATAAGCCTTGTTGGAAGCGGTAGGTAGGGCTAGGCGAACGGTGCCTGTCATGCCAAGATTCGTGGCTCAGCACATGAGGGTCAGGCGCCGTGCTTCTTTGCTACCATTCCTGTTGTGCTATAGCAGTCCAGTGGTGTTAACTCGGCTGCGGCTGCTGCGTCACCTGTCCAGTTGTGCCTCCTACGCACACGAACAGCATACCTGCTGCGTCACCTGTCCGAGAGTGCCCTCTATGCACACGGACAACGCACCTGTTGCAGCACCTGTTCGGTTGTGCCTCCTACGCGCATGGACAGCATACCTCAGGACACCTGTGGAGTTAACAGGGTGTTCCAGGATTGGGTGTGTGAACCTATTATCCTCCTTGGCTTCCCAGTCAACGCTTCTGGTGTGATCCCTTGGCCTGACGTGTCCTCCACACACGTGGCCATTCGAGTAGTGACCAGAAACGCTAATCAAAGGACTGCTCGGCCTGTCATGTCTGACACACGTGGCCGACTGGGCACTGTCGCAGTGGTCTTCTCGGTCAACGCTACCTGGTCACTCACCGTCATCCGGCCTGATGTGTTCCCTGCACATGTGGTTGGGGTTGCGCCAAGTCCACCGAAACGCTAACTGGGTTGTAGTCTGGTCTGATGTGTCACCACACACATGACCGATTCCCTGGGTTATCTCAGAGCGATCCAGCTCTAGTCTCCGCCTAACCCACAGGGTGCCAGCAGCTCCATTACCATCTGGAGCACGGTGGGCCCCGACTGGCGATTGGGATATATACCCCCTGGTCCTAATCTGCTGGTTCCCCGTAACACTCTAAGGGCGGCTTTGCACGTTGCGACATTGCACGTGCGATGTCGATGGGGTCAAATCGAAAGTGACGCACATCCGGCGTCGCAGTCGATATCGCAACGTGCAAATCCTTTTTGATACGATGAACGAGCGCAAAAGCGTCGTTATCGTATCATCGCTGCAGCCTCCGACATTTCCATAATGCCGGTGCAGCAACAGGTACGATGTTGTTCCTCGTTCCTGCGGCAGCACACATCGCTGTGTATGAAGCCGCAGGAGCGAGGAACTTCACCTTACCTGCCGCCGGCTGCAATGAGAAGGACGGAGGTGGGCGGGATGTTTACATCCTGCTCATCTCCGCCCCTCCACTTCAATTGGCCGCCTGCCATGTGACGTCGCTGTGACGCCGCATGACCCGCCCCCCTAAGGAAGGAGGCGGGTCGCCGGCCAGAGGGACGTCGCACGGCAGGTATGTGCGTGTGAAATTGCCGTAGCGATAATAATCGCTACGGCAGCTTTCACTAGATATTGCACGTGCGACGGGGCGGGACTATCGCTGCAGCATCGGTAACACATTGTTACCGATGTCGCAGCGTGCAAAGCCCGCCTTAGTCTCCGCATCTAATTAACCTCTTCAGTTTGTAATGGGGGTAAAAATTCAAAATTCTGCCACTGGGTGTATGTCTCTGTGGTTGGACACCCCCCAATCAACAAGTTATTACCTATTCTGTGGATAAGTGAAACCTTATTTTCACTGGACAACCCCTTTAAGGGAGAATCTGTTTCACTGGTGTTTAGGGTTGCAGTGAAGCACCTCGGCCAATGTGACCCTTACAAGGGCACAATGGCTAGCTCTAGAATGGGAGTAGTAGTATAACTGACATTGTAATGGGAATGCCATGACTGGTACTAAGACACTATGGCTTTGATTCATCAAAGTGTTTATGAAAGAATTCTGAAGTAAAACGTTGCTGAAAAATAATGAAAAATGTTGGAAAAAATATAGTAACTTTTATTGCTTTCACTCCACTCTCAGCCAGATCGCCAAAGTGAGGAAAGCTAATGAGGAGAAGAGCGAGAAAGGGCGTAGCAATGCCCACCGACAAATACACAGAGGGCCGGAGATTTCTGTAAGTCTGAATTTGGTGTGCAGCTTTCACTTCATATAGATTGTGTATATTTTAGCTAGCACCCTGTTCACATTTACAATGGTGTTCCAGCAGTCTTTTTTATTGTTATGCAGTTTTTTTTCTGTCTGAGAACCCAGTCCCGCCCTTTAGCCATGTTTATTCAATTTCCTATATAGCCAGGTCCCTTGCTTCCCATACACAGCAGGTTTTAACCGCACATAGAGGTAACATTTGGTTAGGGACCCATACACACAAGCAGGTTTTAACCGCACATAGAGGTAACATTTGGTTAGGGACCCATACACACAAGCAGGTTTCAATCGCACATAGAGGTAACCTTTGGTTAGGGACCCATACACACAAGTAGGTTTTAACCGCACATAGAGGTAACATTTGGTTAGGTACCCATACACAAAAGCAGGTTTTAACCGCACATAGAGGTAACATTTGGTTAGGGACCCCTTAATTAAGAGATTACCGTTAAGTGGTATGGGTCAGTAATCAATTGAGCTATACATTAGCTAAATCTCTCTTTTTTTTTTTCTTCAAGTAATCCTGAGCAGTTATGCAATGTTACATTTCAATTTTTCATATGGCCAATTGTATTTTTCATTCCTTATGTATTATGAAGCAGTTATGCTTGTTCATATTTCTCTGAATTTGGTGTGCAGCTTTCACTTCATATAGATTGTGTATATTTTAGCTAGCACCCTGTTCACATTTACAATAGTGTTCTAGCAGTCTTTTTGATTGTTTGACAAATACAGCAAAAGCGGTGGTCTTCCTTATTCAAGGAATGCTATTCCAGGATCTGACTACATAACGTTTCTGGTGACGCAGAAGAAGGCAAATGCCACTGGTAAGATGCATCAGATTCATGAAGTAGTGTGCACCTCTTATTATTGCACACCCACTTTAAAACTATAATACAAAAGACCAGTCGTAATAATTCAGAGCCTAAGCTTAGCTGTGTAATGAGGCACTGTGGTTCCTTAAGGGATGTTTCAACTTTGTATAGCAGTATTCCTAACAGTGTGCAAAATCTTCAGACTATTTTAATACTATATTTTATACTATATTAATACTTATTTTATATTATTTTAAGTCTTTTCTATGAACAGTTATAGCAAGACAAATACGTAGGATCATGCTCATATCTTAATGGGAGTGCATTAGAGAAAAAAAAATCAGTTTGCGCAAACCTACCTTAGTAGCATCATCAACCGCTTGAGATTTACATCCTGCATAGCACGCTGAAAAATACTGCACTCCATCAGCTCCACAAACTGGGTCGTAAAATGAGCGAGCACATGAACAGTTACTATTACACGGGGCCCCCAATTCACCGACTTTTCCAGTCCTAATTAACCATAAGGCCAAAAAAGGAAATATGTTGAGTGGCTGTACAACGTACAATTAGTTTTATCAATGTAATCAACTTCACTTAAGTATAATCCAAATATGTATATGCCACTCTATTCTTGGTCTACAAATGACCATCCCTAAAGGGCATTTGCCATCATTACTTGAGTTATATTAAGAGATGAGCTATTTAGTTCAGTGGGTGCAGCCGGACATTTGGAAAAATTCGGATTGGGATCCTGACGTGACCTGAACCCCAATGGAAGTCACAGATTGCGCAGTTTGGGTCTGTGACCACATGCAGTCAGCCATAAACAGAACAGTTCATGGGGTTGGGTGGCCGAGGTTTATCAAATTTTTGGGGGGTGCACATGTCGCGGGCGGAGGAGGGGACGCTGCGCTCACCACACTCGGGTCCGGCGCTGCTGCTTCAATTGCTGCTCGATGGTGGCTCGAGCGGTGGGCCGGATCCCAGGGACTCGAGCGGCGCTCCTCGCCCGTGAGTGAAAAGGGGAATGGTTGTGGGGATTTATTGTCCGTGACGCCACCCACGGTTGTGGTGAGATTGTGACACCACCGGTAAAACAAACGGCTGGATGGACGGGTCCCACAGACGGCTGTGGTGGTGCTTCTCCCGGTAGGTTGGCGGTGACTGCCTTTCCCTGCACCTGTGTTGTGTTCTCGGTTCTGGTGGCTTCCCACCGGTCACCCACTCCCCAGCTTGGATGGAGGCTGAGGGAGCCCCTTTTGCCTGCAGGCTCTGGCCCTTGGAACTGTAGCCTTGGCGGTGACTGTATTTCCCTTCACGGTTTAAGCTGTTGCCTTCAATCGGGTCTTGACTGCTGGGAAACCCCGGAGGTTCCCTTCGCTAACGGATTTGACCGGTTTTATGGCGACTCCAAGCCTGGTCGGGGTCCGTAGGCCCTGCCGAATGGTGCTGGCTTCTCTTCGCTCCCCGATCCAGTACCGGCGGGCCACCGCCTGTCCCCGGTCCTTACGGTTCATGTCAATCAGCCCCTCCTGCAGACGGTCACCACCGTCTGCCAACCTTGCTGTATGTGCCCGGGCCACGCACCCGGACACTTTCAGTCTCCTCTACTACCACTTCACTCTCTAACAACCTAACTGAACTCCACTCCTCTCCAAACTGATCTGATCTCTTTTCCCGCCTCCAGGACTGTGAACTCCTCGGTGGGTGGGTCCAACCGCCTGGCTCCACCCCCTGGTGTGGACATCAGCCCCTGGAGGGAGGCAACAAGGATTTTTGTCTGACTTCGGTGTGCCTAGCCGGGGTGTGGGGTGTGTTGTTGCAGTACCTGTGACGACCTGGCTTGTCCAGGGCGCCACACACACTACATCCAATCATGCTGTTGTCACCCCCAAAGTGAGCCGATGAAACACTGCAAGCGGTTCACACTGGACTGAGCACTGAGCGTACCTGAGCACAGCAGTGCTCACACAAGTTGTTTGCATACGTGAAGCACCCAAACTACGAACCCAAACTCTGGTTTGTTTGTAAAGTCTGTATTTGGTACGAACACCAAACCTCGGGTTCACTCATCTCTAGTTACAATTAAAGTTAAATTTATTTCCATAAGAAGAGTAAAATAAATAAGACAATGTATATTTTTAATATCCTGATCTTTTTTCCAGAAGATTTTAGTTAGCAATGAATGGGTCTCAGGGATGCTCCTGAGTCTGAATAAGTGTATTGTTCAGAACTACAGTTCTGGCTATGATAATTTATTTATTTTAATTTTAGTCACTTATATAGCACCATTAATTCTACTGCGCTTTACAGATATCATTATTACGGTCCTCATTGGGGCTCACAATCTAGATTCCATATCAGTATGTCTTTGGAGTGTGGGAGGAAACCAGAGAACCCAGAGAACACCTAAGCAAACACAGGGACAACATACAAACTCCTTGGAGATGTTGGCCTTTGTGGGATTTGAACCCAGGACCCCAGTGCTGCAACACTGCAGTGCTAACCACTGAGCCACCGTGCTGCCCGCAATACACATAGACCGTTACACAGAAGCTAATGGGAGATCACATGACAGGTTGATCAGCTATCATCATATGAGGAACATGCTACATTGTATAGCCTGAAAGAATGTCCGTCCTGAGTCATGAGAATCCAATATGATTAGGGTGTATTGTCATAGGCAATAAGTGATGTTTTCATTTACAGCAGGATGGAGCTATGGGAAAACTTGTGTTTTGTGTGTGGTCAGCTGACATTTTTTTCATACCGTTTGGGGAGTAGATAGAACATTTTGATCATTCTCATTTAATTTTTTTGCGTAGCTGCAGGAATCAAAAATCCACAATTCTGGAGTTTCAATTCCTCTTCTCAAACGACATTTACTTATTGGGTTAATGAATGTAATATTTTGATAGTTTGGACTGTTATGGACATAACATCACCAAAAATATTTATTTTTTTATGCCTTTATTTTATTGCGAGATAATGTGAGTGATGATGAAAATTTTTATGTATTTTTTACATTTTTTTATATTCATTTTTAGTCCTCTTAATTTATTTGATCTTGCAATCATCCAATAACTTGTATTATATACTGGAATACGACAGTATTACAATATATAGTAAAAGTCACAATCTCCTATGAACTCCAGCCAAACGTTGATCTTCACAGTAATACTATGTCAAAAATGGAAAGTACAGCAATTAGCTGGTCTAGCAACCCATTGGTTCCCCATAATCATTTCATAAGGGAGGGTAATAGGTGTGTGGTGCGTTACATACCCTCCAGTCTATAAACTTTAAATGCCACTGTCAGAGATTTACAACGTCATTTAAAAGGGTTTTCCCTGACAAACAGAGTTCATTTTAATCAAGAGATCTTGAAAGATTAATAATTTACACAATTGGATGTGTTTAAAAAAATATTCCTGTACTCAGATATTCATATATACTGAAAAGCAACCCTCTTCCATCATATTATGCAATATTATGTCATACATTGGCTTTCCATCTTTTGAGGCAGATTCAGCTGCACCTACACCTTTTCCAGCAGATGGTAGCTATGTTACACAGCCATTATCTGCCTCTAGAAGCACTTAGAAGGGTTCTTTTCGTACAAAGTTAATTTTAAAATTCACTTTAATCAATAGAATAATAATAAGAATAATTTTCACAATTTGATGTGTTTAAAAGAAATGTTCCTGTGCTGAGATAATCTTCCATATGTGCCCCTACTATGTACTGTGTAATGGCTGTGTCTGACTGTACAGGGAAATGGTCTGACCAGGGCTGGGACAAGGTATTTTGCTGTCCTAGGCAGACAAAGCTGATGGGCCTCCCCCCATTGAATCCCCAAGTAAAGGAATGGGTCAAAGACTGAACTAAAAAAACCTAATTCACCCCCTTTCCCCCTCCGATAGATAGAATTGTTACCTTTTCAGCAAAAAATACCAGCACAAGTAAACAAAAGTTATGTACTTTAGGGTTGAACCACAACATGGAATGTATTTTCAAAGTTATATATTGAATTATTAAATGCTCTGGGGTGGAGAAGGATGAAAAACAAGTACCGTAGGTACATTATGCTGCTCATCTCCACCAAGGGTGCACAGAGGACCTCTGCTTGGTTTGAACATTCATTTTTCTTTGACAGGCTCACATGCAGGGGTCGGATTCAGCCGGTTCTGTCGGGTTCTAGAGAACCGGTTGTTAAAATAGCAGCCGGTTCCCAGAACCGGCAAGAAACAGCTCCGGCGACCCGGTTCCCTGTATTCATTTGTGTTAGTGTCTCTTTAAGACACTAGCACAAATGAATCCCCACACCTCCGCGCCGCACTTCCGGGTACAGTGGAGCCTGTCTGCTCCCTGACCCGGCGTGCAGCGACGCGCTGACGCTACAGAGGTCAGGCAGTGTGAGGAGGGAGCTCTTCCTACTGCCGTCTGTCAACGTCAGCGTGCAGAGACGAGCCGCAGAGGAGGATGGAAGACAGGAGAAGCTGCCGGTGCCTGGAGGTAAGCGCTCAGTGAGCCGGATCTGCAGGGAGAGGAGCCGCATTAAGATGGCAGCTATATGTGGCTATATGGGGAGAGGCCACATAAGATGGGAGCACTATATGGGTAGAGGGGCCACATTAAGATGGGAGCTATATGTGGCTATATGGGGAGAGGAGCCACAATTAAGATGGGAGCTATATGTGGCTATATGGGGAGAGGGGCCACATTAAGATGGGAGCTATATGTGGCTATATGGGGAGAGGGGCCACATTAAGATGGGAGCTATATGTGGCAATATGGAGAGAGGAGCCACATTAAGATGGGAGCTATATGTGGCTATATGGGGAGAGGGGCCACATTAAGATGGGAGCTATATGTGGCTATATGGAGAGAGGAGCCACATTAAGATGGGAGCTATATGTGGCTATATGGGGAGAGGGGCCACATTAAGATGGGAGCTATATGTGGCTATATGGGGAGAGGAGCCACATTAAGATGGGAGCTATATGTGGGTGGCTATATGGGGAGAGGAAGCCATATAAGATGGCAGCTATATGTGGCTATATGGGGAGAGGAGGCCATATACGATGGCAGCTATATGTGGCTATATGGGGAGAGTCCACATAAGATGGGAGCTATATGGGAAAAGGAGCCATATGGGACATGATCTGCAGGGGAAAAGGAGCACATGGGATGAGATCTGCTGGGGAAAGAGGCCATAATGGGATGAGATCTGGTGGGGAAAGAGGCCATAATGGGATGGGATCTGCAGGGGAAAGAGGCCATAATGGGATGGGATCTGTACGGGGAAGGTCATCCGTTCCAATTTTAGCAGGGCTCCTTTAGTAATAATTATAAAAAAATGTAGAAAAATCATTTAATACAATATGACTGACAGTGACTGGAACAACTGGTGCTGGACAGGAGAGTGAAGGTATAGGAGGGGAAGGAGATTTTACTTTAAATTACTTGTATTTTTTGGTTGAGGAAAGTGAGTGAAAATGGGTGTGGCTAACAAAATGGGTGTGGTTACAGAATGGATGTGGGTTTTCAAATGAGCGGGGTTTACAGAGAACCTGTTGTTAAAAATTTGAATCCCACTCCTGCTCACATGAAATACACAAAACCTTATGTTTGAAGACAACTGATTTAAGAAATAGCCATAATTTAAAAATACTAATAAAATTCCAAACAATAAATAAAATAAGAAAACAAACTTACCCATTATATGTAACAGAGACACCAGCAAATGGGTCATTCCCACATTTAGCAAATATAAATACAGACGTCAAGGCCACTGATATAGCTGATAATATAATGCAGAACCGTATGATAGTTTTACAGTCAAACTTGAATTTTGAGACAATTAAGCCTCCTATAATTTGTCCAATGGCTGCTGCTGGAATCAATACACCACCTGGAATTTAGAGAAAAGAATAACAACTCTTAATTCAGGTAAGACATCAGAATCATTATGTTAGTGTAGGAATTGGTCGCTTCCCTCCCCCGTGCTGTCTTAGTCTAATTAACTACATTGTAAAGATGTTCTAGGTACCAAGTATGCTGTTAATGTATTTGATAAAATGACTACTGCTGTTACTGAAGTGCGGATCCCTAATGTCGCAGAGCCAGAGCCGGTACCATGTAGCGGTCGGTGCCACCTAGTGGTCGGGCAATAGCAGCAGTGTGTTAGATGTTAGATAATATATGGAAGGGAGTAACAGATGACCAGTGGGTTGGTTAGAGAGATAGGCCTAGTGAGAGAGAGTTCTGCAAAGGGTTTGAGGAGTAAAGGCGTGGTAGTCAGGAGCCAGTTAGGGAACCCTGAGGTAACGCGTTAAAGGTCCAAACCTCTTGCTCACACCGGCAAGTTCAAGGAAATCGGGAGACTAGACAGTCATTGAGGCCAAGAAATCGACAGCAGAGAGAAGAAGCATAGGGGAACGGAGACACAGTTGCTCGGCAGCTTTCATATTAGTTCCAAGATAGCGGGAATCGGTCAAGTTAGAACACCCCAAAGAAACAGCAACCGCAGAACTGTCAAGAGTGAGGCCATGCGTCATGGCGACTCCAGACTCTGCTCACATTGCAGAGTCTAAATCAAAAATAGTTTTTGGGTGTGCACACTGCTCAAAGATTTTTTGAGGTGCCAGTGAATAGAGTGAAAGCTCAAAAGTCCAAAATTAAGAAAAATCTCTGCACTCTCCAGAGGTTGCATTCAAAATGTGTTTTTTATTGTGAAGCTTTGCGACCGTACAAAATGTTTCAGCCTTATTTTAGGCCTTGTTCACTAGTCGCTCCTTAGAGTTATTTTGATGGGAGATTACTATGGGAGGAAAAGCACCGTAATAGTCAGCAATCTCAGCTTATTTGAAACAATACATGGATATCAGGTGAAAAAAAATCGATAATTTTTCGTTATCCTTATATGGTCACTGTCATGCAGAGGAGGCTTGTGTGCTATTATCCCCTTAAGATTAGTTTGAGGAACTATTTAGTAAGTCCTCATTTTATATAGTGCTGGGTTATTGCTGAGATTTTGTAACTAATTTCTTTGTAATAAAGTCACCTTTATAGAAATGTATATTCTTTTCTCTAGCTCCGACCATTGTCTGTGCTGCTATTAAACCAGATCTGCTATCAGATTTCGCAAATATTAACTGCGTATATTATTACATTGATCTGTTGCATCTCATGAGGCTGATGTAGTTATCTTAAAAATAAATTTTAGGCCAGTGTGACGCCCTGGCCTACAAGGTCGTCACAGGGTATTGTACAATCTGCCCTTCTGCACAGTATCCACCTCCTGCTTGGTTACGGGTCCCTGACCTTTGGTGTTGCCAAGAACAAGCTAATCAAAATCCTAGGAACACTCTGCACCACACCCCCCAGACACAGCAGTGGCCGACCTGAGTGGAATAGGGTCGCGCTCTTGGGTGGTTGGTTAAGGGGGGGTCAGGAGTGTTAGGAGACAGTGAGAACAGAAGTAGCTCTCAAAGTGAGAGGAAGTCAGGAGCTGGGGTCCTTGGAACTACTAGGTGGCAGACGTTGCTCTGGGCCTGGTAGGAGCTGGACCCCGGTCGCAGGGGATAGTGACAAGGGGCACGGACTGTCAAGGAGGACAGCCAGCGGCCTTGTGCCATCACCGGGCAGGGGCCAGGGCATGGCGGGATATGTGGACCTTAGGTCAGGAAGTAGCTTCAGGCGTCCTGGCAATTTACCTGACGAGGACGGAGCCTTCAAGATACGTTCTCCACCCGCTCCAAAATCGGGGTACTAGTGGAACGAGGGGGATAGGACTTTTCCACTATATGGTCCAGAAAATCCCAAGCGTGAACCCTGAGAGCAAGCTCACCCAGTTAGCCATACTGGTGAGTGGTACCCGACCAGTTTTATACTCAAGGGACCAACCGGGAAACACTAGGTGCCAAGGCAAAGGTCACAGATTAACAGGCAACACCAACGGGCACGGGATCCAGGCGTGCTCCCTCCCAGCGGCAGCGGTGACAAGAACTTTGGTTTACGACAGTTGTCGGTGTCAGCGTTATTGGACTGAGTGAGTACATAAGTGACCCTTACCGTCCCAACGGCACCTCCCCGTCGCCCGTCGAGTCCCGGGGCATCTCCCCTACCCGTGGAGGGGTTAAACACCTGGCTGCCCACACCATCACCACCGGGTACTCCCAACTGCAGCATTGGTACTCCACCTTACCACACACCACGGGGGGGCATCACAAACTTCATACATAAACATCCCGTGTAAATATTCCCCCTTTATTCTGAGTAGCCGCGCAACCCCGACCCCCCGGGTCCAGAGATCCCTCGAGCCACTGCGGATCCGGATCCGAGCAGCCCGGCTGCTGACATGGGGGTGGCACACCAGAATAAAATGAGCCCATGAAAAATTGTCAGTTTTTCATCCATATAAAATGGACGATTTTCATTAGCATTTTCATCTGTATTCCTGCCATATTTCATCTGTATGTCATCTATTTGCCATTTTTTTTTTGTGTACGTATGACATCCGTTTTTTTACATTATAAGTTAAAAAATGTACAAGATCAAATAGTTTCTATGCCCTTAATTACAAAGCAATGGTCTGTGTGGGATTGATTTTTGTGCACCCATAGACTTGAATGGTTCAGTCTCATCCAAAATCCAAAGCGTTTAGTGCATGTTGCAACTACGTCCATCATCTAAAGAGCCCTATTGAATAACACTAGTCCAAGTGTATCCTGTAATATTCAACATGCTGATCTTGCAGTGCAGTGTAAGGCCTCGGTTCCACATGTGTATAGCTTTTGATGCGAGAGCATCGTAAGTGATATGCTAATGACCCTCTGCTGTGAGTGTGAGCCGAGGGTCATGCAACTGTGATCCAATCTTGCGATCATATCACAGCTCCAGAGAAGAGGGAGGGAACACTTCCTCCCCATTCCCTCCGCTGCCTGTCTCTGCTTACATCGCACTGCAGTCGAATGATATGCGAGTGCAGTGCGATCTTTCACATGCTCGCATAGACTTGTATGGGGGTGCGTGAGTTGAGACTAGCTGTCAAACACAGAATGCTGCGATTCATTTCACATGGAGATATGGCATGAGAAATTAATCGCAGATGGACACTGCCCAACAGTTTTGCACTGCTGCGACTGCAGTTCGATGTTTTATCGGATTGCACTCGTCCGTGCAAAACGCAAGTGGAACCGAACCCTAACACGCAGCCCTGCAACGGCCGGGACTGAGGCTAGCTTTGATCATGGCAGTTTGCAGTTTACTCATTCATCTGTAAATAGTGACAGATGTATTTATACGATTAAACAGAGTGAGACAGATCCCTCTCTCACCCCCACCCCCTTGTGTTGTGACCAAAGAGTTCCGATGAGTTAATATGCAATATGCCTAATGCAATATGTAATGCCTAATGAATTTGGTGTAATGCAATCATTTGTAGGGTGTGCGGGTGCATTTTGTTGGCACAAATTAATTAACAGCAAAACCAATAATCACTTAATTACAGGGGTGCAGCTCAGGACTGACCATCGGTCAAATCTGGTAAGTGCCAGATGGGCCGGCCTCTACTAGTAATTGCCTCCTCATTGTGATATGTGATATGAATTAGTCTATTGTTGGCAGATGGTCAACTGAGAGAAGCAACAATAAAATGCATTGTGGTGAACACTGGCATCATGTAGAATAAAGATTTATGTTCTTTGATAAAACTTGGGAGTCGGGTTTCTGTATTTGAATAATGATCCAGTCATCCATGGCACACTATGCCATCACTAGGTATTACGATTAGCAACCTTTATGTATAAGCCTGAAATACAGGTCATCTGTGTGAAAGAACTGGATCACTAACACCATTCTCACATTACAGTAAAAATATGTAAGCTTACTTGTAAATGGAGTGGCTGTTGTGTTATTTAACAATCATTTTAGGAATACAGTTCAGTGATAAACCTTTGATTAGTTTGGAGGGAATACCAAAACTAGATAACATCTCCTCAAGCTGGGTTTACACACTGCAACATCTCAAACGACATCGCTGTAACGTCACCGGTTTTGTGACGCAATAGCGATGTTGTTTGCGATGTTGCAGTGTGTGAAACCTATCAGCGACCTGGCCCCTGCTGTGAAGTTGCTGGAAGTTGCTGATCGCTACAAGTCGTTCAGGACCATTCCTAGGTCCTTTGTTTCCCGCTGTGCAGCATGAAGTTTCAGTGTGTGAATCCTTTTCAGCGACTTTGTTAGCAACTTCCCTTTCAAAAGGCTGCTTATCAACGTCCCCAACAACCAGCTAGGTCGCTCTGCAGGTCCGGATCGCTGTTGAGTTGTTGGCCAGGTTTGCCGGTTTGACGGCTCACCAGAGACTTAGCAGAGACTTAGGGAGGTCGCTATTGCGTCACCAAACCGGTGACGTTACAGCGATGTCCTTTGCGATGTTGCAGCGTGTAAACCCAGCTTTAAACAGCACCTTAGCAGAGCCAGACTGGGGCGGAACTTCAGCTTTGGCACTCAAGAGTACAAAGACACATTTTGTTTATGTGACCATCCCCAGACTGGGGTCTCTAAAACTAATATTACCTTGCCTGGAGGAAATCAAGATTTACTACAAGACCTACAGTATGTTACCAATACTTCCACTAGAAAAGATCTTTTTCTATTTCCAGATAATCTATTTAAAGAGACCCACACAGCTGATTCATGCCATCCAAACCGCGGACAGCAGAACTCAGAGCTTGGCTACACGATTACAGCTAAGTAAAGTTCTATCTGAAAAACCATGTGTTTCAGAATAATTATAGTTAGATCAGGCCCATAGACAGAGATGGGACTAATCCAGGATCGCCCCGGACCAGCTGCTCCCAATGCAACTATGGGTAAATGACAAATATCACTCACAGCGAAAGACCTGTCAATCAATTGTGCAGTGCTGGCAAAAAGCTGACCAGGGACGGCTCCGAATTAGTCCCATCTCTCATCCTCAGCCTGTTCTTCTAAATATAGTTTATCTGAAATGCTTCAGCTTTATTTTCAGAGAATAATACGACCGAGGGGCTGCTGCTAAATCTTTGAATTTACCCAGATAGAAACTAGATAGGATGATGAAACTATACATTTATTCCGAATCCTCATACTCTCCACTGAAGTCAACACACTTCTTACATCGGTATTTCAAGTTCTGTAAGCCTAGCAAAAAGAAGGATTCAGTCGTGCCTCAAACCAGGCATCCGTAGCAGCCATGGCATCAGAAATGGTGTGAAATTTGGTACCCTTGAGGTGTTTTTTCAGGTTTGGAAACAGATGATAGTCGGAAGGAGCTAGATCTGGTGAATAAGGTGGGTGGTCAACCAGCTGTAAGCCCAGCTCTGCCAGTTTTGGGATGGTCATTTGTGTAGTGTGAGCGGAGGCATTGTCTTGCAGGAACAATATTCCTTTAGACAGCTTGCCATGCCTTTTGGCCTTCAGAGCTGCCTTCAATTGGTCCAAAAGTTTGTTTGTCAAAAAATGTCAAAAATTGTAAAATAAGTAATTTCAATGCTTGCTACACCTCATTTTATGTTTCCCCTTTCGCTTTTCCCTGTTATAAATAAAGACAGTATACAAAAGTTCAATGAAACTTTGCATTGATGTTGGAACCCTTTTGAAGGTAGTCCACTAGCAGCACAAACTCCTTATCCCAGAACACAGATGACAATCCCTTAGTGGCTGATTTTTTCTTCCTGAACTTCTTTGGACGAGGAGAACCACTGTGCCTCCACTCTTTTGACTGCTCCTTATTTCAGTGTCAGACACATAAATCCAAGTCTCATCCATAGTGTCCAGTCCATCCAGGAATTTCTTATCAGTCTGGAAACGCAGACAAATGGACAGGGAAGTTTTCACTCGCATGCTTCTCTGATCTGTTGTCAAACATTTGGGGACCCACTTTGCAGATAGCTTCCTCATGTCCAAATGTTCATGAATAATGACACAAACACGTTCACGGGAAATCCCCATGATGTCTGCTATTGCTTTATCTGAATTTCGTCGATTCTCCAGTATGAGGTTGTGCACAGCATTGACGATCTCTGGAACAACAACCCCTCTCGGTCATCCAGGACCATCATTGGTGCTGAAGTAGCCCATTTTAAATTTGGCAACCCAGTTCTTAAGTGTGGAATATGAAGGGCATTGATCCCCCAATGTCTACGACATATCACCATGAATATCCTTCATAGACTTTCCTTGCAGAAACAAGAATTTTATCATTCCTCTACTCTCAGTTGCTGTGAATATCGCAATAGACTCCACCATTTTTTTTCCTACATGCATTTGTAGCTTATGACAATAGTGTTCTCACTGTTGTCATAACCTATAAACACTAAATTTTGAAAACATATATTAGACACATAAGGCTTTCATGCGATGTAACATTTGCTACCCTAGAAACAAAAAAAGGTCACAAAGCCTTATCAGCAGCTCCCCTCATATACCGAACAGCAATGGTGGAGCTAGGCTCTGATTCCTTCTGTCCATAGCTTGGACAAAATGAATCAGGTTACAGTTTCCCTATAAATACACATTGAAAATAGTCATCAGGTACTGAAAACTGGATAGACCTACTCCTATTTACAAAGGAAGGTAGTTTCCATTGTACCAGTCTATTCTATGGGTAAGGAATTGTGGACCAGCATAACTTTTAAATATACAACATTTAAAGGTGCTTTCTGTGACCACAAAATTGATGGCCTCTCCTTATCACAGGCCATCGATATCAAATGAAGCAGGGTCCGACTCCTGACACCACTGGTTATCAGCTGACTGGAGAGAGTCGTCTACTTGTTTATCCGGACAGCTCCATACTCTCAGTAGTGGCGATGCCGGGTATTGCAGCTCAGTCTTAGTTATATGAACATAAATTGCAGTGTGCGCCCTTTTCAATCAACAAATAACTGTGGGTGTCAGGAGGTGAGATCCTTCCACAGTTATGATATTGATTGCCTTTCCTAAGAATGGACCATTATTTTCATAGTCCAATCAACTCCTTTAAAAGAAAAATCAAAACAGTATTATTAACGCCATTTTATATTACTGTCAGACTTACTGGCACTGTAGTGAGAACTGTGTTACCTAATGATTAATTACAGGAGGTAAGGATTTGTGAAATATAATTACAACATTCATTTATGTCATTTTCTCTGAAAAATACTTAGAGGAAGCATGAAGAAACTGTTTTTGAGAAATATTTTTTATTACATGAGAGGTATACATTACCACAGCAAACTGTGGTCCTGTGGGCAAATGCATACACATTAGCAGAGCGTATACAGGGGAGGGGGGGGGGAGTGAAGTGGGGCATTTGCCCCGGATGCAGCTGGCAAGGAGCACCATCGGGCCCTCTGATGCAAAGGTCCGAGGTGTCTCCACGGTGGTTGCATTTTGCTGCCCTCAGACTGCGATTCAGCCATTCTCTGAGCTAGCTGTGAGCACACCAGCTCCCAGTGATAAAGTGCAATTGCACGTTTCAGAAACAAGTAAAATTGAAGCCCTGATCACTGGCCCTTCTGGGTAAGGGAGACGTCAGCAGCTTGATCAGGTTGTCTGATCATGCTACTGACTTCATACTCCGGCAGCATAGACAGCGGTGGTGGTAAGAGCTCCAGCAAAACTAAAGACACTGAGGATTTATTGTAATTAGTGGGGGGGATTATTTGAGGACACAGTTTGAGGAGCAAAGTGGTGGATTGGTGCCGACACAGAGTGGGCAGGAAGGGAAAGATGGGTGCTGACACAAAATAGGGAGGGAAGGGGGAAGAAATTTAAGGACACAGTATGAGGAGTGAAGGGGGAAATAAGATGAAACAGTATTAGAAGGGTGGATGGGTGCAGACGCCATATAGGATGCAAGTGGGGCATGTATGAGGAAACAGTATGAGAGGAGGGATGTATCAATAATGATTGGGGGATGTATGTAAACACAGTATGAGGAGTGAGGCTAATGGGTGAGGTGACTGCATGGGCAGCAAGGGAGAAGAGAGAAATTTGAGAACACAGTATGGAGAGCAAGGAGGGGCATGTATGAGGAGACATTGAGAGTGGAGGATGTATGCATACACAATATGGAGAGCAGGGGATAGGATGACTGAGAACACAGTATGGGGAGCAAGGGAATGTATGAGAAGACAGCATGGAGAGTGACGGGGTAAATATGTCAGACAGTATGGTTAGCGGAGGGATGTGAGAGGAGACCGTACGAGGGAAGATGGGGAAATATGGGAGGACCTTTTGAAGGGAATATTATGGAGAGACAATATAGGGAAGAAAAGTGTGAGGGGGTCCAGAATAGAAGCTGGATAGTGTGTAAAAGGGGTGTGTGGTACAGAGAGGGAATAGCATGGAGGGACAGTGTAAGGACACAGCCAGCAAGGACCAGTAGGAGGAGGGTGGGTGTGAGCATTGGGAACAGTATAGAGATGGGCAGTATAGGGGGGATACAGAGTAAGAGGACAGTGTAAAGGGTAATCAGAATGGAAAGAAGAGGGAATTGTGGAGGGAATGTACCATAAGGGAGACAGTGTTGAGGTCATATTTTGTGCAGGAAAAACAGTGAGGAGCAATAATTTATTTAGGCACACAGCGTATAGCAGATATTTAATTCAAGAGAATTATAACCATTCTGCTATTTTTAAGGGCACTGTGTCAGGATGTGTTGAAGAAGACAGGAGAAGATGGAAGTCTGCAGAAGCTGTGAATGTGAAATGTACAAGATGAAGAAAACAAAGAGAATGACTACAATCAGAGACAACATCATCTATAAGGTACCTGGATATAAATGATTGCGTTTTACTTACTAATTCTCATTAGTACTGGGGTTCCTGTAGCAACAATTCCCAGTGTCTCTTCACCATTATTAAGGACATACTGGAAATTGTAGGTTCCTGTGACCAAATGTAGAACTGGTGGAGGAAGGTTGAACTAGATGGACCTAGGTCTTTTTTTCAACCTAAGTAATTATGTAAGGCTATGAACTGGTGGAGGAAGGTTGAACTAGATGGACCTAGGTCTTTTTTCAACCTAAGTAACTATGTAACTATGTAACGCACTTTGCGTTTTCATGCCAAAAGGCATGCATTTTGATTTTCCATGATACTCTATGGAAAATGATGATTATCTGTCCCCACTGCGTTTCAAAACGCTGTGTTTAATTTGCATAATTTGTGGCAAGAACCATGCGTTCAAAGAAGCAGCATGTCAATTGTTTTTGCCATTTCTGCAGCGTTTTGTTAACATTGAAGTCAATGAGAAGTAGCAAAAAGCAACAACCATCAAAATTCCAGCGTTTCACCTGCTTTTTAGGTGCAGAAACACTGCCTTTTTTACTTCAAAAACGCATGTTTTTCAGACATTAAAATAATGGAATAATATGTCCCTTTACACACACACATAGTCCAACAATTAAATTAATGAAAATTATGATTTTATTGCTATTTTAGCAATAAATATTATAAAACCGCTATAATTTCATGAAATATTACTATTTTCTTTATTAAATCAAAAATTATATGTTTTGCTTTTTTTCTCTTTTTTCATTGTGTTTGACTATTTAATTTCTATTTAGCAGTGTCTTGATGTTCAAAACGGATCTGTCAAAACGCAGGTGAAAAAGCATGTAAAAGGCGCTGAAAACGCATCTAAAACACGGTAAATATGCATGCGTTTTTAGCGCTAAATTTATGGAAAAGGCAACTATGGCTACATCAATTAAGGCAAAAACGTGCGTTCTGAACTGCAAGTAGGACGACGCAAAGTGCGGTCATAGCCTTACTATGTAACTATGTAATACACATGTATATGGGTCTGACGTACGGATGTTGGTTCTAGTGATATATTTCTGACAGCTGGTGGTTCTGGTGATTTATTCTTATGCTATTATTAGTTCTGATCCTGTACATATGTAACAATCCATAACGATACATGGCTATGTCAATAAAGTAGTAAGTCTAAGTGACTGAAGACTTCTGAATAGAGCTGATCGAACGCCCGAAAAACCGGGGCTGGTGGATCACTGACATATTTAAAAATAAGTCCGATCCGCTCCGGAATCCGGTGCCCATATAAGTCAATGGGGACCGGAATCCGGAGATTAAAAACGTTTGTGGAGGGGATGGGGGGTAGGATCGCGCGCGGTGTACTCACTTGTTTTGCCCGCCCACCAGCGCATGTGTGACGCTCCGGACTAGTCGGGTCGTTCCAGGTAGTCACACACAACATCACACCCCCTCCCGATTAGGTGACATCAGTCAAACTAAAAACCTTGACACCACTCTCCAGGTTTGATGTCCACACCAGGGGGGCGGAGCCAGGCAGTTGGCTTCGCCCACCGAGGAGTTCACAGGCCTGGAGGCGGGAAAACACACAGTCTAGAGAAGTCTAGTTCAAGTGCAGGTCGAGAGCAGTCAAGTTCACGGGCAGTCCTGTGTCCAGGCTGCCAAGAGACTTCCAGGTGGCTGGGTCGGAGCCCAGTCACCATTGGCAAGGAGGCAGACGGTGGTGGCCGCCTGCAGGAGACCGGGAAGACGACCGATGGAACCGTAAGGGACTGGGACAGGGTAGTGGCCCGTCAGAACCGAACCGGGGAGCCAACTGGATACCGGAGCATCAGGCAGGGTACTCAGACCCAGTACAAATCCCTGAACCGAGAGGGCCGAGTCGAATCAACTGATTGCGGACTGGACTTAAGGACCTATCCCACACAAGTCCTGTTAGAAGACAACAGCCCAACCATACAGGGAAAAGCCACCGCCAAGGCATAGAGACCCAAAGGGCCAGCATCTGCGGGCAAACGGGCTCCTATGGCATATACAAGTCGGGGAAGGAACTACCAGTGTCTAGGCATAGGAGTCAAACATTTACACACAGAGGTGCAGGAGAAAGGCGGCAACCACCAACCTATTCTGGGAGAAGCTGCAGCTGGCTGAGGGCCCCGTTCATCACTCCGTTTGGTTTACCAGAGACTCCAGTGTCTTGTGTCAGAGTGAGTACACCAGTGCCATCAGGCACCGCACCGCACTGCACCGCAACACTTCCCCCTGCACCCCGGCCCTCGCCTACTGGGCCCCAGGACCAACACCCCATACCCATGGAAGGGTCAGCACCTAGCTGCGCCATTACACCGCCCCCGGAAGCCCCCATACCTTCACCGCAGCGGTGGTGTCTACAATCACCACAACCCGTATCAACCACTAAGAACTCACAGTTTTTAAACAATTTTTCAAAGTAATTAGAGCAATTTTTGACTTGCACCACTTGCTAATACACAGGAAGAGACAGTGGGCTTTCAATTGGACCGCCATTCTGTAAGGTGCACAAAGTACAACATACATTTTGAATTATTTGTATCATAAAGATTAAGTAAACCTGTCGTGGATGAAACTATAGCCATCTGTGGTCAGACTAAGGGGTACTTTGCACGTTGCGACATCGCTACTGCGATATCGTCGGAGTCAAATCGAAAGTGACGCACATCCGGCGCAGGTAACGACGTTGCAACGTGTAAAGCCTAGAAGCACCAATAAACGATTGCAAAAGCGTCGAAAATCGGTGATCTGTGTAGTGTCGGTCATTTCCATAATTTCGCTGCAGCGACAGGTTGTTGTTCCTCGTTCCTGCGGCAGCACACATCGCTGTGTATGAAGCCACAGGAGCGAGGAACATCTCCTTACCTGCGTCCCGCCTGCAATGAGGAAGGAAGGAGGTGGGCGGGATGTTTACGTCCCGCTCATCTCTGCCCCTCCGCTTCTATTCGCCGCCTGCCGTGTGATGTCGCTGTGACGCCGCACGACCCGCCCCCTTAGGAAGGAGGCGGGTCGCTGGCCAGAGCGACATTGCAGGGCAGGCAAGTGCATGTGAAGCTGCCATAGTGATAATGTTCGCTACGGCAGCTATCACAAGATATCGCATCTGCGATGGGGGCGGGGGACTATCGTGCTCGGCATTGCTACAACCGGCTTGTGATGTTGCAGCGTGCAAAGTATGTGTCGTCCGAGGACCAGGGGGTACTCAGATCCGGGCCACGAGGTCACTTCTGTGGGTATCACGGTAGCGTGACCCGGTCTGTGATCCCAGGCTCCACAGTAAAAGAGGATTTGGTAAGGGAGATTGTCCGTGACGCCACCCACGGTTGTGGTGAGGTTGTGACACCACAGCTGCTCTGGACGGGGATCCCGGGAGTGATGGTATGGAGCAGCTAGATGTTAGTTCTCCCCTCCGTGGGTAGGGGGTTGGTTGTCCCGGGGCCCGGTGAGGTAGGTGGATGGGTAGCAGGCGGGTTACGGGGCCTGGTGAGGTGCAGGGTCGCAGGGGCAGCGCTGTGCCGCACGGCACGGGGTACTCACTCAGCCAGTAATCATGACACAGTCCTTGGTAAAACACTCGGCTGGATGGACGGGTGCCCACAGACGGCTGCGGTTGTTGTTTCTCCCCTGACCCAGTTTGGTGGTGTAAGTCCTTTCTTCCACCTCCGTGCACACTCCTCCTGTGCTCCGGCTTCCAGCTGGCTCCCCGGTTCAGTACTGGTGGGCCACCGCCCAGCCCCGGCTACCTACGGTTCCTCCAGCTGTCTCCCCGGCTCCCTGCAGATGGCCACTACCGTCTGCCTGACTCTCTGCTGCATGAGGGCCCTAGGCTCCAATCCTAGGTCCCAGTCTGCGTCTGCCTCTCTGCAGACCTCTTCTCTCCTCCTCCGCCTGAACTTGACTGGGCTTGTTTCCTGCCTCAGGCCAGCTAACTCCTGGGTGGGCGTCTCCATCTCCTGACTCCGCCCACCTGGTGTGTCAGTCTGAGCCCGAGGAAAGGAATCAAGTTTCACTGGGGATGTCTGCTGTGAAACTGCTGGGGGTGGGGGTGTGTGTGTGTTGTTACCTGTGGCCCCTGGCATGTCCAGGGCGCCACAAGTACCCCTTAGGCCTCACCTAGTGGTGGCACTATTTAAATGGTAAGGGGTCATGCCTGAACCTTTGCATCTCAGGGAAGATGGTGCTAATTTATAAACATGTCTTCAGTGAGTGCATGAGATACTAATGGGAATATCAGAAATGGATATGTTTTAGGAGTCATGTTTTCTTTTTTCAACTGTACTCAGCCACTTTGCTAAAGGGAACCTGTCAACTCCAAAAATGCTACTTACCTTCAGCTTTATTGGTAATGTCCAGGTAAATATATTTTAAGAAAACATGTTAAGCTGGTTTACTGAAAGAATGGCTGCCGGGAGAAAATTAAGTTGTTTTCTAAAAACAGTTGCTCACTTCCAGTCATTGGGGTGCTGCAAGGAGTTACAGTGTTTCGACAGAGTGAGCACAGGACTTATTACACAGTGAGTGCACTGTAATCAGTGAGTGCACTGTAATCCGCGAATGTGCTGTTATCTGTGAGTGCACTGTAATTGGTGAATGCACAGTAATCAGTGAGTGTGATGTAATCAGTGAATGTGCTGTAATCGGTGAGTGCACAGTAATTAGTGAGTGCGCTGTAATCAGTGAGTGTGCTGTAATCGGTGAGTGCGCTGTAATCAGTGAGTGCGCTGTAATCGGTGAGTGTGCTGTAATCAGTGAGTGTGCTGTAATCGGTGAATGCGCAGGAATTAGTGAGTGTGCTGTAATCTGTGAGTGTGCTGTAAATCAGTGAGTGTGATGAAATCAGGGAATGTGCTGTAATTGAATGCGCAGTAATCAGTGAGTGTGCTGTAATCTGTGAGTGTGCTGTAAATTAGTGAGTGCGCTGTAATCAGTGAGTGTGCTGTAATCGGTGAATGCGCAGTAATCAGTGAGTGCGCTGTAATCAGTGAGTGTGCTGTAATTAGTGAGTGTGCTGTAATCGGTGAATGCGCAGTAATCAGTGAGTGCGCTGTAATCAGTGAGTGCGATGTAATCAGTGAGTGCGCTGTAATCAGTGAGTGCGCTGTAATCAGTGATTGTGATGTAATCAGTGAGTGTGCTGTAATCAGTGAGTTTGATGTAATCAGTGAGTGTGCTTAATCAGTGAGTGTGCTGTAATCAGTGAGTGATCTGTAATCAGTGAGTGTGCTTTAATCATTGAGTGTGCTTTAATCTCTCCCCAGCTCCTTGATTTACAGCCTGTTCTGGCTATCACTCAGGGTGCATGGGGAGATGAGTTGACATCCTTTCAGAAATTCCAGTAAAAATACAGCACATTTTTGCTTTGTCCGAAAAAAAAATTAAGGTGTTAATTTTTTAAAGCTGGAGAAACATACACTGATTATTTTGATGGTAAACATAATTTCAATGATTACAGTGAATGTAGCTAAAGTCTTCATATCAGAATTATTGTCTATATTGATATATAAGGGTTTTACAATATCCATAAAAAATAGTTTTTCTGTGTTTTTTGATAAATTGTAAAGAAAAAAATAAAAAGTCAAGTTGGCAGCCCTGATGGGGAGTGATTTCAGGTGCGTTAACAGAATAGGAAATGGTGACTGTAAATGCTCACGGCACTGCCCTGATTACTAAACACAAGTGGCTGCAGGGAAAATATAACTTCATTTTCTCTCTGTAGCAACTTTTTAAATAAACAAGCCTAACATGACGTAAATGCTTCTTACCTGCAGATTACCATTATATCTGTAGGTGAATAGTATTTTTGAAGGTGACAGGTTCAATTTGATAAAAATAAAAATCAAATGTTTGCTTACCTCCAAGAATTGCTGAGAAACTTGATGTTAGTGAAAACTGGTTTTCAATAAATTTGGGAAGAAATGCTGCAAAACCGGTGGTGATTAATGCATCTGAACAGCTGGCGAAGGTTAACGTCATAAGAACAGGATTTTTTACCATAAGCTAAAATAAATGCAGATTAACAAGTTAGTGAACTGAAGTCTCACATAACATACTGGTAAATAAAATGTTGAAATAATTTGAATTCTGACCATATCTAATATATAAAGCTGAATGTGTGTATGTGTGTGTGTGTGTATGTGT
Organism: Anomaloglossus baeobatrachus; assembly: GCF_048569485.1. Lineage (NCBI taxonomy): Eukaryota > Metazoa > Chordata > Amphibia > Anura > Aromobatidae > Anomaloglossus > Anomaloglossus baeobatrachus. The sequence continues at coordinate 812,598,393 of NC_134353.1, read as the reverse complement.
GTATGTCCGGGAATGGCATCTGCACCGTCGCAGATACACCCACAAAATTTTGCACACTCACACGTCTGGACCCCGAGAGCGTCATAGGCTATGTTTTGAGGGGAAATTTTAACCCCGCGCTTTACAGTTATTTGCCAAAAAACCTGCCTCCATTAAAGCGAATGGAGCTGGGAGCCACAGTGCAGCCAGAACTTCAGAAGAATGCGCAGCCACGCCCTTATATGGAATGTTGGTGTGTCACAATGCAGCCAGGGAAAGAGACAGACACAGACAGGGAAAGAGGCAGACACAGACAGGGTAAGAAACAGACATAGACAGGGTAAGAGACAGACACAAAGAGACAGACTGACAGGGAAAGAGACAGACTCAGACAAAGAGACAGAGACAGACACAGGGAAACAGAGACAGGGAAAGAAAGGGAAAGAGACAGACAGGGTAAGAGACAGACAAAGACAGGTAAAGAGAGACAAAGAGACAGACACAGGGAAAGAGACAGAGGGAAAGAGGGAAAGAGACAGACAGGGAAAGAGAGGGAAAGAGACAGACAGGGAAAGAGAGGGAAAGAGACAGACAGGGAAAGAGACAGATAGGGAAAGTGACAGAGATAGACAGACAGGGAAAGAGATAGATAGACAGACAGGGAAAGAGATTGAGACAGACGGAGAAAGAGACAGAGACAGTCAGAGACAGACAGGGAAAGAGACAGACAGACAAAGAGATAGAGAGAGAGACAGAGAGATATATACAGAGGGGGAGACAGACAGAGAATGGGAGAGAAACAGAGAGACAGTTACTATCCCGGTCGTTAATACATTCTATTTATACATTCTATCCCGGGAATATTAATACATTCTATTTTGTTAACAACAGTTATTAACCTGGGCAAAGCTGGGTAGTACAGCTAGTGTCAATATAAAACTGAAAAGAGTAGAATGCAATTATATTATTCATAGTGGCAAGCACTGGACTGGTCCATCAGAGAACCAAAAAAACCTCCAGTGGGCCAAAGGGGCCGACTCTGTAACACAAATTCTGCAACATGGAAACAGTTTATGAGTGCAATCCAAAGCCTGATGCTCTGAAAAGGGGGGCATGGCCATACCACCTTCATTACAATCTATCTGATAGATTGGCCTTGGTCGTGACCTCTAGGGTGATTCACATATTGTACCATGACTAAATTTACTTTATAGTGGCATGTGCAATATACCTATATATACCTTAAATGAGAATTATTGTGTATTTCTTCCCCTTCTTTTCCTGTTTTTTATTTTAATCATTTGACCAATTGTTCTTTTCAATAAAGTATTTGACATTTTATTATTTTGTTTGGTGATCTTTTGTTACTCATTTTCTAACTTTCTGCAGGCAATACTGCTTATAGAAGTGGGGCAGCGAGTGATCCTTTAGAGACGCAAGTGATTGCTCTTATTTCTTGAACACAGTGGGTTGTTACTGGGATGGTGTTTAGAGAAAGAGGACGTGGAAATGTGATACATTGGGGGTGTAGGAGAGAGGCATGTAATTGTAATGAGCTGTGGGTGGGATGGAGAACGTGGCGTTGTAATGAATAAGGGGGATCGGCGAGAAAATATGAAAATGTAATGAATTGTGGGGATAGGAAAGTAGACATGATAAACCCTTATGCCTCTGTACCGCCCCTGTGTCAGCAGCCGAGACTGCTGCTCGGATCCGGATCCGCGGTGGCTCAAGGGGTCTCCGGACCCGGGGGTCATGTGGCCAGTCAAAACGAAAAGGGGGGTATTTACAGGGGAGTGATATGTGTAAAGTTTGTGATGCCACCCACGGTGAGTGGTAAGGTGGAGTACCACCGCTGCTGTTAGGAGTACCCAGTGACGATGGGATGGAAGCCAGGTGTTTAACCCCTCCGTGGGTAGGGGAAATGCCCCAGGGCTCGGTGGTGTTGGCAAAGGGACACCGTTGGGGAGGTTAGGGTCACTGTGTACTCACTCAGTCCAATAACGCTAACACCGACAATTTGTAAACCAAAGTTCTGAGCACTGCTGCAGCAGGGAGGGAGCATGCCTGGATCCCATGCCCGTTGGTGTTGCTTGTTAGCCTGTGGCCTTTTCCTTGGCACCTTTCTACTGATTGACCCCTGTAGTGTAGAACTATTCGGGTCCTGCTCCCCCGTATGGCTAACGGAGTGAGCTTGCTCTCAGGGTTCACACTTGGGATTTTCTGAACTATGTATTGGGAAAGTCCTATCCCCCTCATTGCGCTAGTACCCACATTTTGGTGCTGGTGGAGAACGAATCTTAAAGGCTCCGTCCTCGTCGGGTGAATTACCAGGACGCTTGAAGCTACTTCCCGGCCTAGGGTCCACGTACCCCGTCGTGCCCTGGCCCCTGCCCGGAGATGGCACAAGGCCGCCGGCTGCCCTCCTCGGCAGTACTGTGCCCCTTGTAATGATCCCCTGCGACCGGGGTTCCAGCTCCTACCAGGCCCAGACCAACGTCTGCCACCTAGTAGTAACAAGGAGCCCAGCTCCTAACCTCCTCCAACTGACTTGTGACCTCTCCTCATGAGAGTCGCCACACAACTGAACTGCTCCTAACACTCCTGACCCTCCCTTACCAACCCCCCAAGTGGGCAGCCTTATTCCCTTCAGACTACCCACTGGTGTGTCTGGTGGGTGTGGTGCAGAGTGTTTCTAGGATTTTGATTAGTTTGTTCTTAGCAAGACCAAAGGCCAGGGACCCAAAACCAAGGAGGATGTGGATACCATGCAGAAGGGCAGGTTGCACAATACCTTGTGACGATCTGATAGTCCAGGGCGTCACACCTCTGTATGATCACATGGAACTTTTTTACTTACAGAGTCAGAGGGACAAAAAAAATCTAGTATTTCTTTTTATTTGGAGAACTGAGATACACAAGTACCAAGGGGGAACACAACCTTTTGTGCATGAGCCCCAAGAACATTGATTATATGAATTTTAATATGCATTACAGCTACATCAATTGCACTTATAAATGTTGGGTTCTTAGTGCACAGTTTAATTTTGATATGTGAGCTCACCGGCCTCGTTAGATGGAAACCTTCACTATCTAACTTACATAGTAAGGGTCTGGACCTAGAATTTTAAAGGGGCAGTTATGATGCAGCCCTAAATAAAAACATCTTTGAGCAGATGGGGGGAGTACTTTTTTGCTAATATGCTAGTGTATTGTAGTGACCGCAATCTCTACATTCATTTCATTTTGCCCAGACATACATGGAAATTTAGATTTCTTCTCTGTACTGCTATAAAATGTTTCAACGTAATATTCTGCAATACTGTACGTGTAATTCCAATTGTTATTAGTAGTTATAGCACTAGATGTTAACAATATTACCATAAAAGCCAATGGAAAATCTTTAAAATTTTTGCCAAGATTTTTGGATTCAACAATGCTTTCACTTCCATTGTTATGTGCCTGTGAAATCCGTTCCGATTGTACTGCTGCTGTTCCTGTAAGGCAAGAAATATATATGTTATCAAATAAAAATATACACAACATTTTACTCTAAAAATTAAATAAAATAATAGAAAATACAACTGTGCATCACAATCCCATATTTGTAAGCGTTTAGAATAGCACAAAGACCCCAACAACCCAACAATAAATCCACCAATAGGATGTGATGAGGCTGAATCTAGAAAGATGGATCCCTGGAATTTTATTTATTTTGCATTTATTTCATAACTCAACTGAACACTAATGTCTCTGAACACAGTATGACTTACCAGGCAGGTGTTTAGGGAAACAGGAGAAAGGTACAATCAGCATCCAGGTCAAAATACCAACAATTAAAAAGGCAATCCACCATGCACCAAGCCAACGGGGGTCACTGGGAGACATGGGAGCACTTCATTGAGAGAAAAAGTAAATGTTATTAAAAATAGTTACAAGGTTTAACACCAGCTATACAGTAGTTATTTCATTTGTTTTTTTAAGGCTAATAATAGGATTCTATATAAATGTAGGAGGCGGACTTGCCCCTGTACTGTGTATGCTATGCATTCTATATGTTACACCAATTATATGGTAAATGTTAATATGTAAATGCTATTAGATAGGTGCAGGCTCCAAATGCATCAGATCTGGGACTGTTACCAGTAGGTGCCACCTAGTGGTTGGGTTGAGATAGCAGCAGAGTAGAAAAGGATAGGGATGGGATGGGGGGAGGGAAAGGAGGGAAGGCTCAAGTTCAAAGGAGTGAAACATAGTGTCCAAGTGAGAGAAGATGTGGTCTCGGTGTTAGGGCTGATCAGGGAACCCTGAGCTACTTTTGAGAGGTTCGGAGCCTACAGCTCACCCAGGGAGGTTCATAGAGTCGTCCAGCTAAAGAGCCGTCTGGGCCCAGCATTGGACATAGGTATGAGGAATAGGGGCAAAGGAGACACAGACCCTGGAGCTTGAAGACGAGGACCAAGATAGTGGGGGATAGATCAAGATACAGTACAGTACATTAAGAGAAAGAAGGGAAAAGGGGGTCATGTCTGTCATAACAATGTGAAGAATAAACGTGGACAATTCTGGTTGGCAAAGTGAACTCCAGTGGTGCGTGTGTAACTGTCTATGATGACTGCCAACAGGGTGATGGACATTGCATGAAAAAAACAGTAAAGTGGGCTTTACATGCTAACGATGTATCGTCAAGGTCACAGTGTTTGTGACGCACATCCGGCGTCGTTAGCGACATCACAGCGTGTGACACCTCTGAGCGACCTAAAACGATCGCAAAAGAGGTAAAAATCGTTGGTCTTGGAGAGGTCACTCCAAAATTAAAAATCGTTGACAGGTGAGTAGCGAGGTTGTTTGTCGTTCCTGAAGCAGCACACATCGGTACGTGTGACACCGCAGGAACGAGGAAACTCGTACCTGCATCCCACCAGCAATGAGAAAGGAAGGAGGTGGGCGGGATGTTCCGCCCGCTCATCTCCGCCCCTCCTCTGGTATTGGGCGGCTGCTTAGTGACGTGGCAGTGACGTCGCTATGACGCCGAATGCACCAACCCCTTGAAGGTTGGAGGGATTGTTCGGCGGTCACAGCAACGTCGCTGAACAAGTATGTGCGTGTGACGCTGCCGTAGCGATAATGATCACTACGGCAGCGATCACTACATATCGCACACACGACAGGGGTGGGTGCTATCGCGCATGACATCGCTAGCAAAAGCTAGCGATGTCACAGCGTGCAAAGCACCCTTTAGTGTCATACACCCGATCCAAATTCACATCTGTGCACGGAATCTCCTTGGCAAAGGAGTGCAGTGCTCGCGCGACCTGGGGCAGGCTACCTTCTTCATAAACACAGAAGAAGCAATAGTCTCCTAAACAATTCCCCTCCTCTCCCATCTGATACTTCCAAGGTATACATTGTTCTGTGCTTCCTAGTCCCCCTCTATCCTCAGAAAATCATTGTCTGAAGTTGGTCTTGCTTGCGGTTATTAATTCACTGAGAAATCCTCTCCTACAATTTTTAGAGGTTGATTCATTTACACTAGTGTTGTGCATGTCAGTCTTATATAAGCCCTCCCATAAAGTATTTTATTTGCTAAACCTGTGGATATGCGTACATAGCATACTGTAAGGCTATGTGCGCACTAGAAATGTGAAGTTTCTCAAGAAAATTTCTTGAGAAACATCTGCCAGTGAAAGATTTCCGGACCTGCGGAAAAAATCCGCACCAAATCCGCATGCGTTTTTGCCGCGGATTTGCCGCGGATTTGCCGCGGATTTACCGCGGATTTGCCGCGGATTTACCGCAGGTTTGTCCCTGCAATAAATAATAAAGATAATCGATAGACAGAAAATGGATAGAGGGAAAGATGGATAGATGAATAGATAGATAGATAGAGGGATGAATAGATAGATAGATAGAGGGATAGATAGATAGATGAATAGATAGATAGATAGAGGGATAGATAGATAGATGAATAGATAGATAGAGGAATAGATGGATAGATAGAGGGATAGATGGATAGATAGATAGAGGGATAGATGGATAGATAGAGGGATAGATAGATAGATAGATAGATAGATAGATGAGAAAAACCTATATAATGTTCCACCTCCCTGCATTTTCTAAGCTGGCACCCTTTAGTGACTTTCATGTGGCACTTAGGCTACTTTCACACCTCCGGTTTTTGCTATGCGGCACAATCCGGCACTTTGCATGAAAATCGCAACCGTTTTTTTTTTGCTGCCGCTTGCGATTTTCCTGCATAGACTTTAATTAGTGCCGCATTGTGCCGCATGGCCTTGCGTTCCGTCCGGTTTTTGCCGCATGCGGCAGATGTAGCCGATGCGGCGGCCGGATGGAACGTTGCCTGGCACGTTTTTTCGTGCGGCAAAAAAAACCGCATCGCGCCGCATTCGGCCGATGCGGCGCATTTTTCAATGCATGCCTATGGCGGCCGGATGCGGCGCGATGCGGCAATAACCGCATCCGGCCGCCGCATGCGGTTTTTGCCACTGCGCATGCTCAGTAGCATGCCGCAAGCGGCAAAAACCGGACTGGCCGCACAGGAAAAACTTATGCAAAGGATGCGGTGTTTTCACCGCATCCGTTGCATAGCTTGCACAGCCGGATTGAGCCGCAGAGCTCAAGCCGGATGTGTGAAAGTAGCCTAAAGGGTGCTTAGCCTTGTATTTAGCCATAAAATAAATAAATAATTAAAAAAAAATGACGTGAGGTCCCCCCATTTTTTGTAGCCAGCTAGGGTAAAGCAGACGGCTGCAGCCTGCAGACCACCGCTGGCAGCTTCACCTTGGCTGATAATCCAAAACAGTGGGCACCCCACGCTGTTATTTTAAATTATATAAATAATTTAAAACAAAAAACGTGGGGTCCCCCCCATATTGGATCACCAGCCAAGGTAAAGCGGACAGCTGGGGTCTGATATTCTCAGACTAGGGAGGTCCACTGTTATTGGACACTCCCCAGCCTAAAAATAGCAGGCCGCAGCCGCCCCAGAAGTGGCGCATCCATTAGATGTGCCAATCCTGGCGCTTTGCCCCAGCTCATCCCGCGCCCTGGTGCGTTGGCAAACGGGGTAATATATGGGGTTGATGCCAGATGTGTAATGTCACCTGGCACCAAGCCCTGGGGTTGGTGAGGTCAGGCGTCTATCAGATACCCGACATCACAAACCCAGTCAGTAATAATTAAAAAATAGACAACAAAAAAAGTTTTATTTGAAAAAACACTCCCCAAAACATTCCCTCTTTAACCAATTTATTGAAAAGAACAATCAATTCCACGTCCGGCGTAATCCAATAAGGGGGGGGGGGGGAACGGCGATCCATACCATAGTCGCTGTCCCAGTCAATGAAAAACAGAATGTTCCTCATTGGCTGGGAGAGCAATGCAGTGACCTGAGCTAACATCAATAGGTCAGCTCAGGTCACTGCAGGGGATGGCGAGCGCTGCCATCAGGAGCATAGATGAGATCATTACCTTCTGTGATCATCTCCTGTACTACTGACGTCAGCGCTGTCACTGACTTATCGCGAGAGCCCGTGACGTCACCGCTAGTGACAGTCTCGGGCCGCTCGCGAGACGGGCATAGACAGCAGTGACCGCGGTGACGTCAGGAGGCAGGAGATCGTCACAGCAGGTAATGATCTCACTTCCTGACAGCAGCGATCGTCATCCCCGCGGCTCCCAGCACTGCAGGATGTCAGTGTCTGCCTGCGCTGCCGCGTGACAGGCTGCTGACACTGTGGGAAGACACTGACACCCTGCAGTGCAGGCAGCCGCGAGGCCGGAGCAGGACACACACTGCACGGGCACCTGGAGGTCGCACGGAAGTGCTTCTGTGCGGCGTCCAGGGAGTGTGACGTGTGTTTACTCTGCTCCTCTTCCTGGCATAATGACATCGCTTCCTGCAAAACCGCAGGCAGCGATGGGCATTACCGCAGGTAAATCGCGGCTATTCCGGTGGTATACCGCACATCATTGCTACCTGCGGAATACCCCCGGAATACCGCAGGTACCTGCGGAAATTAATGGACATGCACATTTTCTCAAGAAATTTTCTTGAGAAAAATCCGCACAGTGCGCACAACTATTTTTTTTTCTCATTGAATTTCATGGGAAATGTCTGCACAAAGATTGCAGACATTTCTCAAGAAATTTCCGGGGCAAATCCGCGGGTAAATCCGCGGGAAAAACGGTCTAGTGCGCACATAGCCTTAGTGTATTAATAAACTCATCTACCAATGCTTTTTCCGGTATTCAGCAGCTCTTTGCTATTCTTCTTAGTGATGTCTGCTCTCGTCAGGCTATCCGACTCTCTCTATGATCTACAAAAGAGCAGGAAGTCTCTTTTACAATGTAAGCCAAGGGAGACTCATTTTTGACGCTCCATAGACTTACACTGTAAAAGCCATTTCCGGGTCATACAGAGCGCAGTGTGACCCGGAGAGTCTGAAAAGTGGTGATGTCACTTACAAGAGAAGCAGAACATATTAACACGCGCGCACACACACACACACACACACACACATACACTACATACACCTATGCAGTGAGTGAAGTATTGAACACATCACCAATTTTCTAAGTTAACATTTTTTTAAAGGTGCTATTGACCTGAATATCTCATCATCAGATGTTGGTAACAACCCACCCATTTCTCAAAGGCAAAGAAATCAAACCATTGCTGTCCATAAATTATGTTTAATAATGAAAAATGACAATTTGTGAACACACTTACTGAAATGTATTTAATACTTCATATAGAAACCTCTTGTTGGTGATGACAGCTTCAAGACCCCTCCTGTATGGAGAAGCTAGTGGCTTCATTGCTCAGGTGTGACTTTAGCCATTCTTCCACACAAACACTCTTCTAATCCTAAAGGTTTCTTGGGCTCAATCTCTAAACTTTGAGGTTTAGTTTCTTCCATACATTTTCTATTGGATTCATATCAGGTGATTGGCCTTGCCTTACTAGCAGCTTTATTTTCTTTCTCTTCTCTGAAGCAAATTGATAGTTTCCTCAGCTATGTGATTGGGTTCATTGTCTGGCTGAAATGTCCACACTCATATCAATTTCATCATCCCAGTAGATGGCAGCAGATCTTTATCAAGAATGTCTCTGTACATTAAAGGTACCGTCACACATAACGAGATCGCTAGCGAGATCGCAGCTGAGTCACCGTTTGGTGATGCAGTAGCGATCCCGTTAGCGATCTCGTTATGTGTGACACCTACCAGCGATCAGGCCCCTGCTGTGAGGTCGCCGGTCGTTGCAGAATGGTCCAGGCCATTTTCTTCAAAGGCGATGTCCTGCTGGGCAGGACACATCGCTGTGTTTGACACTGTGTAACAGGATCACAGTGACTGCTGAGATCGTTATACAGGTCACTACTGCGATCTGTATTGTTCCTGCATCGCTGGTAAGATCTGACTGTGTGACATCTCACCTGCGACCTCCCAGCGACTTACCTGCGATCCCTATCAGGTCGCATCGTTTTCGGGATCGCAGGTAAGTCGTTATGTGTGAAGGTACCTTTAGGATACAGGTGTGTCCACAGCACCACAGGAAAAAAAAACACAACTTTTTCATCAGGTAGCGACACACAGGTCAATCCAAGAGATTCACTTGGCCAAATCATACCAAAATAGCAGACAGCACTCCAGGGCAGTATTTTCTATGTGATTTAATTCATCGGAAAAAATGCAATGCTTCACCCTGTAAATGAGCTTTTTGTCTGTGTACATTTGTCCATTCATCATTCCTTCAGTTATGTGAAGTTTCCCAGTACCGTATGCTGAAAAACAACCCCATACCATGATATTCCCTTGTCCAACCTTCAATGTTGGTGTGTTTTTTTTTTTGTATACATTGCCTTTTGGCCTCCAAACATGGTGGGTATTATGAAATCCAAAGAGTTCAATTTTGGTTCCATCCAACCAGACAATATTATCCCCCGGCTTGTCTAAATGTTATTACTTAGCAATGGAGCCTTGCATGGTGAGTGTGCATACAGCCCATGAAGGTTCAGTGCATTACTTGTTGATTTCTTTGAAACAAATATACCTGCTGATTCCAAATCTTTGTGCAACCCTCCACAGGTGGGCCTTGGCCCTTAAACAACTCTTATGATAATTATTTTCAGTCCTCTGTCTGAAATCTTGTTGGGAGCACCTGGTCATGACTGAATTATAATACAATTATGCTCTTTCCACTTCCAGATTATGGCCCAACAGAACTCACTGAAACCTTCAGTGGTTTAGAAATTATTCTGTAACCAATGCCATCAGTTTGTTTGGCAACAATAAGGTTGTGAAGGTCTTGACACAGCTCACTGGTTTTACCTATCATGAGCTGTTTCTTGTATGGCACCTTGGTAAGGAGACTCCTTTTTATAGGCCCTCAGTTGAACCAACTGATATTTTTCACTAAGTGGCAGCATTGCTTTCTAATTACTAATAGATTTCAGCTTGTGGCATGACTTTCCATGGCTTTTGCACCACTTCTTCAAGTGTTCAATGCTTTTCCCTGTGTCATTTGCCATTATTACACATCACAAAATTGATGGACATCTATAGTTTGATTTGTTTGCCTGTGTTGACAGGATGGGCTGTTACCAACATCTGGCGAGAAATGCCCATCAATAGCACCTTTAGAAATACATGTACTTACATTGGCAATGTGTTCAATACTTATTCCAGCGGATGTATACAAATTTCTGAAATAAAATTAATGGGAGCTTCTGTGATGAAGTACAGTATAATCTGCTAAATTCATTAAGAGGGGCATACCACTCAATTTATTAGGACAGGCAAAAGAAATCCCGCCACTTTTCGGCTATGTGCCCACGATGAATTCTTGGTGAGTTTTTTACCTCAGTATTTTTAAGAGAAAATCAGAAGTGGGTAAAAAATACAGAAGTGGTGCACGTTTTTCTATTGTACTTTTCCTCTGATTCTTCTTAAATTTGGTAGGCAGATATAGTAACGCTCAGTAACGGGCAGAGATGATTCTCAGTGACATAAAAATGCCAAAAGTGGCAACATTTTTTGCAACGCTCTTACAATTCAAAGTATTTTATGACAGATTAATGGCATACAATTTTGGATTAATGAGCCCCTTTGTGTTTCGACACAGAGCTAGGATTTAGAGACCAACATGAAGCAAGCAGGACAACCTCTTTAAGTAAATTATGACAATTACATAACTCCGCAGGTTCCTTATATACATTATCAATCAAGGACGATCAAATAACAATTTCAAGAGTACATTCACCAAGAAGAAGAACTGGTGAAACAGGACAACCTCTGATGTACGAAGTAAACAGATTTACTGGTCTGACAACCCTGCCCCCATGCCTTTACCATTATCCTGTAACATCTAGTGGCCCTAGGACGTATGTGCATTTTAGTATTTGTGGAAGTTTATTTTCTAAACAATGTGAAAGTAACCAGCATGACGTGAAATACAAGAGCAGGTGGCTGTCAGTGGCAGCGCAGGATAAGTACCCTTCTGAGAGGTACAGTATAAAAAGGAACATACAACATATGGCAACATGGCTAGACAGAGTCAAACAAGAGTAGGAGTGTTCAAAGTGTAGGAAGTAGGAACATAAGCTTTATGTAGTTAAATCTCTAGCAATCCACATGTGGTACAGAGTTTTACAGATGAGTAGCAAAGTAGATCAAAGTGAGTCAAACAAAGCAGCAGGTGAACCCTGTATAACAGGCAATCATAAAGCAACTGATCGCAATTAAATAGAGCGCCATCTAGTGATATTTCAGGAAATTTTAACTTCACTGTTTTAATCGATGGAATTTGGTCAAAGTGAATTAAACAAAGCAGCAATTTGTGATGCTAGACACTGCGAGCAGCATGAATAGAAGGGTAGTCAGACAAGCTGGGATAATAAGCCAGGAGGTAACGTATGAGGTTCAGGGAGCAGACAGAGAAGTGGTCAGGAAGAGGTCTGAGGTCAGAAGCCGGGAGGTAATGTACAGTCATGGCCAAAAGTTTTGTGAATGACACCAAAATTATATTTTCACATGATCTGTTGCCCTCTGGTTTTTAATTGTGTTTGTCTGATGTTTACATCACATACAGAAATATAATTGCAATCATATTATGAGTACCAAAAGGTTATATTGACAGTTAGAATGAGTTAATGCAGCAAGTCAATATTTGCAGTGTTGACCCATCTTCTTCAGGACCTCTGCAATTCTCCCTGGCATGCTCTCAATCAACTTCTGGATCAAATCCTGACTGATAGCTGTCCATTCTTGCATAAGCAATGCTTGCATTTTGCCAGAATTTGTTGGTTTTTGTTTCTCCACCCGTCTCTTGATGATTGCCCACAAGTTCTCAATGGGATTAAGATCTGGGGAGATTCCAGGCCATGGACCCAAAATCTCTATGTTTTGTTCCATAAGCCATTTAGTGATCACCTTTGTTTTATGGCAAGGTACTCCATCATGCTGGAAAAGGCATTGTTGGGCGCCAAACTGCTCTTGGACAGTTGGGAGAAGTTGCTTTTGGAGGACATTCTGGTACCATTCTTTATTCATGGCTGTATTTTTAGGCAAGACTGTGAGTGAGCCGATTCCCTTGGCTGAGAAGCAACCCCACACATGAATTGTGTCAGGATGCTTAACAGTTGGCATGAGACAAGACTGGTGGTAGCGCTCACCTCTTCTCCTAATAAGCTGTTTTCCAGATGTCCCAAACACTCGAAAAGGGGATTCATCTGAGAAAATGACTTTACCCCAGTCCTCAGCAGTCCACTCCCTGTACCTTTTGCAGAATATCAGTCGGTCCCTGATGTTTTTTCTGGAGAGAAGTGGCTTCTTTGCTGCCCTCCTTGAAACCAGGCCTTGCTCAAGCAGTCTCCGCCTCACAGTGCATGCAGAAGCACTCACACCAGCCTGCTGCCATTGCTGAGCTAGCTCGGCACTGCTGGTAGTCTGATCTCGCAGCTGAAACAGTTTTAAGATACGGTCCTGGCGTTTGCTTGTCCTCCTTGGGCACCCTGGAGCCTTTTTGGCAACAATGAAAGCTCTCTCCTTGAAGATCTTGATGATGCGATAGATTGTTGACTGAGGTGCAATCTTTGTAGCTGCGATACTCTTCCCTGTTAGGCCATTTTTGTGCAGAGCAATGATGGCTGCACATGTTTCTTTAGAGATAACCATGGTTAACTGAAGAGAAACAATGATACCAAACACCAGCCTCCTTTTAAAGTGTCCAGTGGTGTCATTCTTACTTAATCATGACTGATTGATCGCCAGCCCTGTCCTCATCAACACCCACACCTGTGTTAATGGAACAATCACTAAAACAATGTTAGCTGCTCCTTTTAAGGCAGGAATGCAATTATGTTGAAATGTGTTTTGGGGGTTAAAGTTCATTTTCTTAGCCAATATTGACTTTACAAGTAATTGCTGTTAAGCTTATCACTCTTTATGACATTCTGGAGTATATGCAAATTTCCATTAGAAAAACTTAAGCAGTAGACTTTGTAAAAAATTAATATTTGTAGAATTCTCAAAACTTTTGGCCATGACTGTATATGGTTCAGAGAAGAGACAGAGACGTGGTCAGGAAGAGGTCCGAGGTTAGAAGCAGGGAGGTGACGTATAAGGTTCAGGGAGTAGACAGAGATGTGATCAGGAAGAGGTCCAAGGTCAGAAGCCAAGATCAGAACACTTAGGTCATGTGTGCATGTTGCGTTCTACTCCGCAGCGTGCGCCCATTCCTGGAGAATTCATGCATTCTAGATGCTTGCTGTGCCATAGACAGAGTGGGAAAAGCATCCAGAACGCACATTTTTCACAGTGTGGTCCTACTCGGCTCTGCAGCATCCCCATAGACTTGCAGCAGAGCCGAGTGGGACTGCACTGTCAAAAAGAGCATGGCTGGCTACGAGACAGCCGCGTGATCAGAATTAACTTGGATGAACTTCACCTGACTTCATTGTGATCGCACGGCTGTGTACATGTGCCGCGGCTTGATTTGCGGTCACACATGAAGGACTCACCTGTGATCGCAAATCCCCTGAGTGACTGCAGTGAGCCGCACGATCAGCTGTGCTTTCCCTCAGGTTACTCGCAGCCACAGTAGCAGTCCTCCACCTGAGAGCGGTGGCCACGAGTAACCTCAGTGACAGCACAGCTGATTGCGCAATTCACTTCAGTTGCTGCATGGAGCTGACAGGGGCAGCGATGTTCTACTGCCGCTCCTGTCAGCTTCCCATGTAGCAGAGCTGAAAGCGTCGTGGGACCTTGCGTGGATTATGTTGGACCTGGAGGTGTTTTTTATGGGTTAATAAAGTGGTGAAAGAGGGTGGTTTTTTGTCTTTCATTACAAATAAAGGATTTTTGGATGTGTGTGTTTATTTTCTTTAACTTACAGGTTAATCATAGAAGGTATCTCAGAGAGACGCCTGCCATGATTAACCTAGGACTTAGTGGCAGCTATGGGCTGCTGCCATTAACTCTTTATTACCCTGTTTGACACTGCACCAGGGCAATTCGGGATGAGTCGGGTAAAGTCCAGTGACTGTCGCATCTAATGGATGCGGCAATTCCGGGCGGCTGCTGGCTGATATTGTTCGGCTGGGGGGCTCCCCATAACGTGGAGCTCCCCATCCTGAGAATACAAGCCTCCAGCCTTTACCCTGGCTGGTATCCAAATTGGAAGGACTGCACGTCGTTTTTTTTTTTTAATTAATTATTTCTTTTTTAACTGCTTGATATAGACACGCCCACCGGCGGCTGTGATTGGCTGCAGTGAGACAGCTGTCACTCAGAGTGGTGTGGTGGCTTGTCCGACTGCAACCAATCATAGGCGCCGGTGGGCGGGGAAAGCAGGGAATAGGAGATGGATTAATGAGCGGCCGGCATTTTCAAAAGAGGAGAAGCCGCCACAGTGTGAACGTCGTGCAGCGCCGTGCCGGTGATTGTGGATCGGTGAGTATGAGAGAGGGGGTGGGAGGGAGAGACTGACATGGACAGAGACAGATAGAGACATAGAGACAGAGCGAGACCGACCGACAGACCGACCGACAGAGAGAGAGAGAGATGAAAGACCTGCCTTTGTTATGTAAAAAAAACATGCAGATCGCAAGAATAATGCAGTGCAAATGCACTGCTTAACATTTTGGCAGTGTTCTTTTACAACTCATTGATTTCAATGGGTGTAGAACGCAGCCAAAATGGTAAAAACAATTGACATGTTGCTAAAATTTTTGACAATCATTTCAAAAAGCATTGTGCAAACAGATTTTGCATGATTCTCATAGACTTTGGTGGGGAAGCACAATGCATCCATTTTGTCAATGACATAGTGCAGTTGTAAACGCAGCCAAAACGCAGAAAAATACGCAACGTGCGCACATAGCCTTACATCAGACAGGAGCCAAGAGCACACTGACCAAACAGGAAGTACGACTGGCAAAGTTCAGACAGTGCAAACCCAGTAAAGAAACAAAGCAATCACCAGGAACAAGGTGCATCTGTGAAGGCACCTCCCAAAACCAGTGTAGACCCTAGTGCTGAAAGACAACCTGTGAGCAAGTGAACAAGACGCATAGCAGAGCCCTTTTTAATGCAAAATGCTCTGCACAGCGGAGCCATGACAAAAACATTCCAAATGCAAAATGTTCCGCACAGCGGAACCGTGACACAATTGTGATAGCAATTAAATAGCGCGCCCTCCAGGAATATTTCATGGAATTTTAACTTCACTGTTTTAATCGATGGAATTCAGTCCAAGTAAATCAAACAGAGCATCAAGTGAACCCTCTATAAAGCCTGCTTTACACGTTGCAATTTCGCATACGATATTGTATGCGATTTGCAATGCCCCCATCGTATGTGCAGCACGTTCAATTTGTTGAACGTGCCGCACATACGATTAACCCCCGTCACACGTACTTACCTACCATACGATCTCGATGTGGGCGGCGAACGTCCACTTCCTGGAGTGGGAGGGACGTTTGGCGTCACATCGACGTCACGCGGCAGCCGGCCAATAGAAGTGGAGGGGCGGAGCTGAGCAGGACGTAAATATCCCACCCACCTCCTTCCTTCCGCATTCTGGGCCGGGAGCCGCAGGAGGCAGGTGAGATCTGTTCATCGTTCCCGGGGTGTCACACACTGCGATATGCGCTACCCCGGGTATGATGAACAATCTGACGTTCAATTCGTCAGGAATGAATGACATGCATGCGATGAACGGTTTTTCATTCAATCGCAATTGCACGTCGCTGTCACACGCTACAACATACATTACGATGCTGGATGTGCGTCACTTACGACATGACCCTGCCGACACATCGTAAGATATCTTGTAGCGTGTAAAGCGGGCTTAACAGGTAATCATAAAGAAACTGATAGCAATTAACTAGAGCGCCCTCTAGTGACATTTCATGGAACTTTAACTTCAGTGTTTTAACCGGTGGAATAAAGACAAGAGTTTTCTACATTGGTGTTGGACCTCACTTTTCTTTTGATGCTCTAGTGGCCTACACTGTCTACCATAGTAAGCTGAGACCACCACACGATTAAAGTAGGAGTGTCAGACAAGATAAAAGGAATTGCTGGAGCGAAGCAAGATAGGTTAATTACAACCGGTGTAAGATTAAAATAGCTTCAGCTTTATGGGCATGAGGTATCTTTTATAGAGAAAACTATCTTTCCAGACAATAATTTGAGGAACAATAACGGTTTGTAAGTAGTTTAAAGAGGAAGTAAATTATATAACGCAATGCTGATATCTGAAGCTTGTGGGTTTTATATAATATAAGGAACTTACTGCTTAGTCCTCTGAGACTAAACAAGGAAACTGTGGAAATGATCTGTGAGACAAAAGGACCCAAACTTACTGAACCAATTCTTTTTTCTGTTGTCTACAGAACCCTTTCCCCCATATTCTAATCCAGAATCCCTCAAAGCCACGTCAGTATGTGTGCGATCTCGCCCTTTACTGTACTCACCCATCTGTTTTCTCAAAATCGATATAAATATTCAGCAGCTGTCCTCCTATTATATATCCAATCGCGGGGCCCACTACAGACATCCCATATGCAATGCCTGAAACATGAAACAATGAAAGTATTGAGCAACATTTAATTCTTAAATTTGT
Organism: Anomaloglossus baeobatrachus; assembly: GCF_048569485.1. Classification (NCBI taxonomy): domain Eukaryota; kingdom Metazoa; phylum Chordata; class Amphibia; order Anura; family Aromobatidae; genus Anomaloglossus; species Anomaloglossus baeobatrachus. The sequence continues at coordinate 812,581,262 of NC_134353.1, read as the reverse complement.
ATCAATTTTTATAAGCACAAAATGAACAATAAAATGCAAAACTAAAATGCAAAAAAAACCATCATAGATCATTTTTTCTTTTTTTTTCTCTTATTTTAAGCCAAATAAGAAAGTTGTCAAAACAGCTTTATTGTATGTGTCGTGTTACAAGTCCAGGATGACTAATACGTGTACATTATTTACCATAAAATTTGTATTGCTCAATAAAAATGATTCATTAAAGTTCAATCACAGTTTATTTTTTTTTTCTTTTGCATCACTATTAAATTTAATTGTAGAATTTAAAAGAAAATAATTTCAACATTTCCAGTACCATTATGGTAATTTTAACTGTAATGTAATTTCATATTCTATATATTAGAGGAATAAAATTAATCAAAAATCTCATACTATTTTAGTCATTTCAAAAATCAATATAATTAAAATCACTTCCTATTGGACAAAATACTCCAGTAGAAAAAATGACTTAGAAAACCATATCACTTTTGTTATAAAAAAAAAAAATATATTCTTAAAAAATCTTTATTGCCAATTATAATTAAAAATGATATATAGAATTATGGAGCCTCCAATGCAAAAAACACAACACACACAAAAATGAGGCTGCTGGAGAGGTATGCAAGATAATCACCCTAAATCACTCCTGAATATATCAATACCACAAAATAGCAAAATTAGCTGCTAGCAATCCCTAGTATTACATGGATGACTAGGGTGTCAATACACCAATAGTACAATTAGTGAGGGAAAAAGTCATACAACAAATTACCCCACCAGAGACACTACCTGCTAATGGTCTATTTGTATCATGATTCCTACAATACAAATAGCAATAGTCCCACAATTAATAGCTAAATCCAAACTGCATACCTGCAAGTAGATCGATGTTGATATACTCTCCCAACACGCCTCTAAAGCCCAACGCGCCTTTCGTAAATGTGACTTTCTCAGGGGGTGTCCTATGCTCATTAGCATATGATAAAATACTTTTTCTAAAGATCGCTTTATGTTTGCTACTAGATACAGGGACAGTTAGGCAGGGATTAGCAATATGCACCCAGAACTGCTCATGGTTCTGGGTGTATATTGCACCTGACAGGTTCCCTTGAAGTACAGCCATCCTCCAGCAACACAGCTTCCATGCCATGTATCATCACCTCCCATGCATGCACAATGGGATGTGGTAACAAGCCCGTCCCTTGTCGGGCATACGTATTTAATGAGGTAGGAAGAGGTTAAACAAGCTAAAATGGTCTTGGCTTAGCATTTATGTTTTTTTAGTGAGAAAAAGGGATGGGAAGATTTTGACAATGGATAGAGGATAAGGCCATACCCAATAGTTACTTAAGATTTGTGTCTATTCACTTAGGAATCAGCAGAGCTGAATAACTTTGATCTATTGTTTATAGCCAGCTGTACAAGAACCACAGTTCACAAAGATAATGTGCATTGATAAGTATGATAAGCTGCGAAGTGTGGATTTGACCTTTGTAAATATTTATTGGAGTAGTTTACACTTTCCAATTAATATTTTATAAAATGTATCTCACTATATTTCTGGTATTTCAATATCTAGGTGTTTTTTGCTAACAGCACCTGCATAAATACAAATGGTGATCGTCAGTAGAGATTGGTGAGCACTAAAGGGTTCGAGTGCTCGTTACTCAAATTGAGTGGGTCCGATGCTCAAACAAGCTAGATTCGAGTATTGAGTATAATGGAAGTCTTTGGGGAGCTCAAGTATTTTTACTGCAGACCCCACTAGAGAGCTGGGGAGGCCAGAAAATTTCAGAAATGGGTAGAAACAGCATGGTGAAGATGCCTGGTCGCATCTCTGACTCCCAGGAAAGCGAAAAGTGGAAACTTCTGTAAAGTGAAAAATTAAACAATTAAAAAAAAAGCATGGGGCCCATAGCTGTCTGCTTTACTTTGGCTATAATATTGCAGACACCATGCTGTTTATTTTTTTAAATTATTAACTTATAAATAATTTTAAAAAACAGTGTTAGGTCCCCACATTTTTGAGAACTAGACACCGAGCATGAGAAATTCTGGGTCTGGTGCTGACTGGACTGGGAGTGACCTAGGTTGGAGTACGGATTCAGGGGATGTCGTTGGACCACTACACTATGGATTAAGTTGGATCTTAATGGCTTATTAGTTTAATATAAATTGATGAGCAAGGGATTGTGTGGGGAGTCTTTATTCAAATAAACTATTTTTTTTTCCTCTGTGTGTTTTTTTTGGGGGATTATTGGATTAGTAATTGGAGTGTTTGATAGATCCCTCTCCATTACTAACCTCTGGGCATGATGACAGCTGACAATTCACAACTGACATCAACCCCAAAAAAATAATACCTCAATTGACATCTGTCATATTGAGTTTTGCACAAACTTCGGCGACTGTCATGGCAGCGGCGGTCCCTATTCACATTGCACATTCTGACACTGCGCTTGATGATTTCTCTAGTGTCTGGGATCAACATCTGCTCACCTCCTTTTTATGCTGTATTGGTCTGTGAGCTTTTGTTTCCCAGACATTTTGGTTAAAATATTTTTTGCTTGTAGCAGTTGTGGAGTTTACCCCTGTTGCCTTGTTGCTTCCTTCCTGCTCTTCCTTTCCTCCTAATCACTTATTATCTTATACCTATGTGTTACATCTCGTGGCTCTCCTGAGGCAAGGACTGAGGCAGTCTCCCATTCCTTGCCTGCCACGAGCACTCCTGCTCAGCAGCGCCGAAGGTCTGCCAGACTGCGCAGTGTGCAGGAGATACCTTCTCAGAGAGGCAGCAGAAGGGTGACACCTAGTGGTTCTCCTGTTACAAGGAGTGAAGCTGTCTCCCATTCCTGGCCTGCCGCAGACTCTCCTGCTCAGCGGCCCCGAAGGTCTGCGAGGCTGCGCAATGTGCAGAGGTTTACTGCTCAGGGAAGCAGTGAGATTCCCGTTATCTCTGCACATTGTAAGACCGAGGATCCCGCCTCTATTTCCCAGAGGCAGGAGGGTGAGCATGTGCAATGCGTGGTGGGTCCTGATTCGCTCACTGACGTCACACGGCTTGATGACAAGGCTGGTGACGTGGTGACTCCTGACTGGCCAGGCTGGGACGTCGTGGACCCTGATTGGGTCAAGTCCGTCATCTCCGCCTCGCGCCCGCCCTCGGGTGGAGCTGCACCTCCTTAAAAGCTCCCCCTGCCATCATGGCGGCGCGCGACCGTCCTTCTATGTTTGGATGTCTGGCAGCGTGCTGCCACGCCACTGCTCAGGCATTACTGTCTCTTGTGGGCTTGGCCCTTGCTGCTCCGGCAGTACCTCGTTTGCAGGCCGTGTTCCTGCCTTGCTGCTTCGGCAGTATCCCCTTCAACAGGCCGTGTTCCTGTCCCAGGTGAGCTCCTCGAGTCTCCACCGGACTCACCTGGTTATTGAAAGCACACGTGCGTGGGCACCTCTGTGCTACCCTCGTGCCATATTCTCGTGACTTCCACTGGCACACGTGCGTGGGCACCTCTGTGCTTCCCCGTGCAACAGGTACACCGAGCCGTGAGATCCGTGCCATACAACCCTCACGGGTTAGGGCATATCGGTGTACATAGATCGTCTGTGACATTCCAGACGATCGCTAGCAGCAACCCGCTCACTCTTCACCCACCATAGCGGCGGTCCCTTACACCGCACAGTGGACCTTGACCGGCGGAAGCTGTCCATTTCCCATCTTGGCACGCTTCCCCGGGTCCCCCTCGTAACATTACGGTCGCGCCAAAGGTCTGGCTATGGCTGAAGAGCAGCAGCAGTTGCTGCGTTATGTGCAGCAGTTGGAGTCACGATTGGCAGCAGTGGAGCAGTCTTCCTCCGATAAGACTACTCTGACGACAGTCGCCACCCAGGCGGCTACCCAGGCTGTGCTATTGGGCGGAAGGTCTCCTCGCCTTGCGCTTCCAGAGCGCTTTAGCGGCAACAGCTCTGAGTGCCGTGGTTTTATAAACCAGGTTACCACCTACTTAGAGCTGTCCGCGACTCTTTACGCTACCGAGAAGGCGAAGGTAGCCTTCGTCCAGTCCCTGCTCACAGGGAGAGCGCTGAAGTGGTCCACGCCGTTGTGGGAGCGCGGAGATCGGGTGGTGAATAACTTAACAGCTTATCTTGGGGCCATGAGAATGGTGTTCCTCGGGCCTCAAGTCACCCACGACTCCGCACTGCGCCTCCTACGACTTCAGCAAAGGTCCGCTTCAGTCGGGGACTTTGCGGTACACTTTAGGACACTTGCCGCAGAGCTAGACTGGCCGGATAAGGTCCTTGTCCCTGTGTTTTGGGAGGGCCTGGCAGGGTTTGTCAAAGACGCACTGGCCACGCGTGAGGTGCCTGCCACTTTAGAGTCCTTGATTCAGGTTGCCTCTCGCATAGGCATCCGCCAGGCGGAGCGAAGGCTCGAGGTCTCTTCAGCACCCAAGTCTTCTCGGCCTAAAAAGCGTCTGCCTCCCGTCTTCCATCAGACAGGTCTCCCAGCCAGTCCTGTAGGCGACTCCGTGGAGTCAATGGAGGTGTCCAAGGTGGTCTCCTCTGCCCCAGGTTCTCGGTCTTGTGTCATCTGCTTTTCCTGTGGGCAGAGGGGCACATAGCTACCCGATGTCCCAAAACCGTCGGGAAAAGACAGCGTCTAGTTTCTATCAGAGGGGGGACTCTAGACGCTACCTCTCCCTCTAGGTTGACTATCAGCGCCCAGTTGCAGTTCGGCACTACTCTCTTCTCTGCCCTGGCTTGCTTGGACTCAGGCGCTGAAGGGAATTTCATCTCGACCTCCCTGACAACCCGATACTCAGTTCCCCTGGTTCTGTTGCCCAAGCCACTCAGGGTTCGGGTAGTCGACGGGTCCATACTACTCGATCCTATCACCCAGATCACCATCCCTCTCAGGATGGATGTACCACCGGGACACCATGAGCAGGTGTCCTTCCTGGTGCTTCCAGGGGGGACGGATGAGATCCTACTGGGCCTTCCCTGGTTGAGACAGCATGCTCCTATACTCAACTGGGCAACAGGGGAGATCTCATCCTGGGCAGGATCCTGTAGAGAGCACCTCGTGACTACCAAACCACCCGCTACCATTAGGTCGGTAGGGTCCTCAGGGAATACAGAGGGGCCGGGTTTACCGACACCTTATGAGGCCTACAGGGATGTCTTTTCAAAAAGGGCGGCAGATACTCTTCCTCCCCACCGGCCATATGATTGCCGAATAGACCTGAAGCCAGGCTCCGAGCCCCCTAGGGGCAGAGTGTATCCACTCTCTGCGCCAGAGACGGAGGCTATGTCCAAATATATTCAGGACAGCCTGGCGAAGGGGTTCATTCGCAAGTCTATTTCACCGGCTGGTGCAGGGTTCTTTTTTGTGCAGAAGAAGGAAGGGGATCTGCGCCCCTGTATCGATTACAGGGGATTAAATGCAATCACGATCAAGAACAAATACCCTTTGCCCCTCATTACTGAGCTATTTGATCGATTCTGTGGGGCAAAGGTCTTCACAAAGCTGGATCTACGCGGGGCGTATAATTTAGTGCGAGTCCGAAAGGGCGATGAGTGGAAGACCGCCTTTAACACTAGGGACGGTCACTACGAGTATCTAGTAATGCCCTTCGGACTCTGCAATGCCCCCGCCGTATTTCAAGACTTTGTGAATGACATTTTCCGGGATTTGTATCTTTCCGTGGTTGCATACCTGGATGACATTCTTATCTTCTCCCCCGATCTTACCACCCATCGGAGGGATGTCATCCGAGTACTTAAGAGGCTCCGTACCCATTCGCTATATGCTAAGCTGGAAAAGTGCGTTTTTGAACGGGAATCCTTGCCGTTCCTGGGGTACATCGTGTCCAGTCAGGGGTTAGCAATGGATCCGGGGAAGTTGGAGACAGTGATGAACTGGCCTGAGCCCCGCTCGCTGAAGGCTATCCAGCGATTCTTGGGGTTTATCAATTATAATCGCCAGTTCATTCCCAACTTCTCGACGGTGGCAGCACCCATCATTGCCCTTACCCGCAAGGGCGCTAATCCCAAAGCATGGACACGAGAAACGGTAGAGGCATTTCACACTCTCAAAACTCACTATTCCAGAGCTCCCATCCTTCATCGTCCAGACATCTCCAAACCCTTCCTACTGGAGGTAGACGCCTCTTCGGTCGGTGCAGGTGCAGTCCTGTACCAGAAAAACGAACGAGGAAGGAAGCATCCTTGTTTCTTTTTCTCCAAGACCTTTTCTCCGGCCGAGAGGAACTACTCCATAGGGGATAGGGAGTTACTGGCGATGAAACTAGCATTCCAGGAATGGCGGCATCTCCGGGAGGGTGCGAAGCATCCATTTGAGGTATTTTCTGACCACAAAAACCTCACATACCTCCAGACAGCAAAACGCCTGAACCCAAGGCAGGCCCGTTGGTCTTTATTCTTCTCCCGGTTCCGCTTTATTATCCGCCACCTGGCCGGTGAGAAGAACGTACGGGCCGATGCCTTGTCACGTTGTATGGTTGTGTTGGAGGAGGACGAGGAGGAGCCTCATCTTATACTACCCCCGGACAGCTTGAGGATGGTCACTCCCACTTCTTTGGACCAGGTGCCACCTGGCAAGACCCTCGTTCCCCCTGAACTACGGAACGAGGTGCTATCGTGGGCCCATGCCTCCAAGGTTGGGGGTCACTTCGGGGTCAAAAGGACCAGAGACCTGGTGACCAGGCATTATTGGTGGTCGAGACTACCCCAGGACATACAGGAGTATGTGGGAGCCTGTATGTCGTGTGCTCGGAATAAGCCGTCCCGGCAGAGACCGGCAGGTCTTCTTCACCCACTGCCAGTGCCGGATCGTCCCTGGGAAGTGGTAGGGATGGACTTCCTGGGAGATCTGCCCAAGTCAGCAGGGCACAGGGTCGTATGGGTCATCACGGACCACTTCTCTAAAATGGTCCACTTGGTGCCTCTCCCACAACTCCCGACGTCACGTGCTCTCGCCACCTTGTTCATTCGGCATGTATTTAGGTTGCATGGCATGCCTAACAAGGTGGTGAGCGACCGGGGTCCCCAGTTCGCGTCTCGCTTCTGGAGAGAGCTCTGTAAGCTCCTGCAGATAGAGCTGAACATCTCCTCCGCATACCATCCCGAGACCAATGGACTAGTGGAGAGGACTAATCAGACCTTGGTAACTTACCTCCGCCATTTTATATCCGCGCACCACGACAACTGGGCTAACCTCCTTCCTCGGGCCGAATTTGCCATTAACAATTCGGTCCATGAATCCTCTGGCCAGACTCCGTTCCTACTCAATAACGGACAACATCCCAGAATCCCGGTTCCGATGCCCATTACGTCACCCGATACTAGAGTGGAGGATTGGGCGACCAAGGCCCGGGAGATCTGGGATGACACCCAAGAGGCTCTTAAAAGGGCTAAAGACCGGATGGTGACAACGGCTGATGTTCGCCGCCGCCCTGCACCATCCTTCGCCCCTGGTGACCTAGTATGGCTGTCCTCTAAGAATGTTAACCTACGGGTACAGGCAGCCAAATTCGCCCCTAGGTATCTGGGTCCGTTTAAAGTACTACAGCAGGTAAACCCAGTGGCATATCGACTCCAGCTCCCTCCACGCTGGGCTATAGCCAACACCTTTCACGTATCCCTCCTGAAACCCGTACGACTTAATAAATTCTCGGGGTCCCTGCCGGCTCAAACCGACTCCCCGTCCGACGACCCTGAGGTGGCAAAACTTGTGGAGACAAAAGTCATACAGGGCAAGAGGTACTACCTCGTGGAGTGGGCCGGCCGTGGTCCGGAGCATAGATCCTGGGAGTTGGAGGATCATATCCGCGCCCCAGGTTTGATAGCGGCCTTCGAGCACGGACAGGGGGGGGGCCTAAACGGGGGGGTAATGTTACATCTCGTGGCTCTCCTGAGGCAAGGACTGAGGCAGTCTCCCATTCCTTGCCTGCCACGAGCACTCCTGCTCAGCAGCGCCGAAGGTCTGCCAGACTGCGCAGTGTGCAGGAGATACCTTCTCAGAGAGGCAGCAGAAGGGTGACACCTAGTGGTTCTCCTGTTACAAGGAGTGAAGCGGTCTCCCATTCCTGGCCTGCTGCAGACTCTCCTGCTCAGCGGCCCCGAAGGTCTGCGAGGCTGCGCAATGTGCAGAGGTTTACTGCTCAGGGAAGCAGTGAGATTCCCGTTATCTCTGCACATTGTGAGACCGAGGATCCCGCCTCTATTTCCCAGAGGCAGGAGGGTGAGCATGTGCAATGCATGGTGGGTCCTGATTCGCTCACTGACGTCACACGGCTTGATGACAAGGCTGGTGACGTGGTGAATCCTGACTGGCCAGGCTGGGACGTCGTGGACCCTGATTGGGTCAAGTCCGTCATCTCCGCCTCGGGCCCGCCCTCGGGTGGAGCTGCACCTCCTTAAAAGCTCCCCCTGCCATCATGGCGGCGCGCGACCGTCCTTCTATGTTTGGATGTCTGGCAGCGTGCTGCCACGCCACTGCTCAGGCATTACTGTCTCTTGTGGGCTTGGCCCTTGCTGCTCCGGCAGTACCTCGTTTGCAGGCCGTGTTCCTGCCTTGCTGCTCCGGCAGTATCCCCTTCAACAGGCCGTGTTCCTGTCCCAGGTGAGCTCCTCGAGTCTCCACCAGACTCACCTGGTTATTGAAAGCACACGTGCGTGGGCACCTCTGTGCTACCCTCGTGCCATATTCTCGTAACTTCCACTGGCACACGTGCGTGGGCACCTCTGTGCTTCCCCGTGCAACAGGTACACCGAGCCGTGAGATCCGTGCCATACAACCCTCACGGGTTAGGGCAGATCGGTGTACATAGATCGTCTGTGACATTCCAGACGATCGCTAGCAGCAACCCGCTCACTCTTCACCCACCATAGCGGCGGTCCCTTACACCGCACAGTGGACCTTGACTGGCGGAAGCTGTCCATTTCCCATCTTGGCACGCTTCCCCGGGTCCCCCTCGTAACACCTATGTGTATGCGTGTTGAGTGATAGAGTTTTGGTTTCCCCTGTCTGTCTATTTCTGTGTGTTTCATCTCACTCCTGTCCTCTGGGAGAGGGGGTGTCAGATTAGTACTGGTTAGGAGTAGGGCCGGAAAGGAGACTCAGGCCCCTCCACCATTAGGAGTATCCCTGAGAGTAGGGAAAGTTTAGGACCCCCTAGCGTAAGAGTCCACATTGGAGCCCCGGTTTCCTGCTATCCCGTAGTCATCATGAGATCACCGCACCAGGGCAATCCAGAAGAGCCTAATGTGATGTGCCAATTCTGGAATTGATGCAGACTGCTATTTTTAGGCTGTGACTGGCCAAAAAACCATGGACCTTCCCAGCCTGATAATACCAGCCTGCAGCTGTCTGCTTTACTTTGACTGGTTAGTTTTTATTTATAAATAAACAATTTAAAAAAAAAGCCCTGGGGTCCCCTCTATTTTTGATTACCAGCCAAATTAAAGCAAACAGCTGCGGGCTGCAGTCAGTAGCTGTCTGTTTTAACTTGGATAGTTATTAAAAATACGGAGGACTCCACAAGATTTTTTAAATTATTTATTTATTACGCTAAATTAGGCCTAAAAATACCATTTAGTGCCCCATGAAAGGCACTAAAGAGTGAAATTGTACAACCCTGCCTACAAGCCTGCTCTAATCTAAGCTCTCCCGTCTATATCATCTCTCCCTGAACTGTAGTGTGCCGAGCATTGCACCTCCGGGGCTCATATAAGACCCAATGATGTGATGCGGCTGGCCAATCATAGTAATGCCAGTAGCCAACATGACCAGTAGCCAACAGGCAATCCCCTTATGTTTAAGGCTGAAAAACAGCCGTGAAACATACGGAGCGGGGACTCAAGCATGGCATTCGAGCACCCGCGATATTCGGCCAAGCAATGAGCTTACCCAAGTAGCCCAATGCTTAATTGAGTATTGAGCAGTGCTGAGAACAATTGCTCATCACTAGTAATATTGTATTTCTATAACGCCAACATATTCCACAACACTTTACAATTCAGAGGGTACTTGAACAGACAATAAAGATATTACAGAGTAACATATAATTCAACAGATACCAAAAAAAGTAAGGGCCCTGCTTGCTATAATCTATGAAGGAATGCAGAAGACACAAAAGGTAAATGGTGAAATTTGCTTGTCATGTATGGTCCAACTATCAATATAATAAATAGGGTATTAAAATAACATTGCATGAACCAGTTAATAGCCTGCTACAGCGTGTTAACGGCTAGGGCTGTAGTTTTTCACTGAACATTGAGAGAACTATGAAAAGCAGCTCGTCAGTAAGTAAGCAAATCGCATATGAATAAAGAGTCATATGATGACTACTCAAACCACATGTGGAGTGGGGGGGCAAACTGAATTGTTGACCTGAGTGCTGGAAAAGTTGGATCTGTCTTCATGCATTTCATTCAATTATTTCTTGTGTGCATCCCTGATACCTCGAAAATCACTAAACCAAATGCTCAGACTCTCCCCCACTTCAAAAACCTATATAACAATGAAAAACAACAAAAAAACAACCTGTAATCAAAATAACCAACCTCTACTCTCCCCCACTTCAAAACTTTCAAATGTAGTCTAACCTTAAAAAATACTTCTTTCGGAAAGCCTACACCTACAATAACCATACTGCCATTACATTGTTGGGTGAATATCTTCTTCATTCACCTACTGTCTACTACCCCCTTCCCTTGTAGATTGTAAAGTTCAGCCCTCCCTATGTACCAGTCTGTCATTATTTTAGGATTTCCCTGAAATTTTGATTACTATTGGATATACAGCTCACATGTAGCCTCCAAACCCTGTGTGATCTGATCCTGTAGTCCATATTCCTGTCTACTCTTTATTTTTTGAATCCTACTTTTCTTGGTTAAGAAAAAGTAAGGGACAGCTAGGGGGTAAACTGTATAGGTAATAGAGATTACAGGACAATAAAAAGGCTGATTTTGCCATTTTATTCTTTAGAGTGAAAGCGTTCTAAATCAATTGGTTTATCTGTAGTTCCAAGTAAAATTTTGGACTGAGATATCACAACTGTAATAAAAAACACAAATCAAAGAGATCTCAAACAGCTCTGGTGCATTTTGGATTTATATTGAAAATGTGTACTACTACTTACCAATATATAATGAAGATTTATGTGTTGGAAGACTGTCATCAAAATAAGCTGTTCCCAAAGTATATAATGGAGTTCCTCCTACTCCCATTAGCAGCTGGCCCAAAACAAAGACATAGAGGTAGTTGGATAAGCCGGAACCTACTTTCTCGGTACAGTGTTCTAGACTGGTGTTATTTCCAGATATTTCACAAAATTCTAAAAGAGAAAATAGAATGGACCTTCAGTGTAAATTATGAGACATATTTTGAAAATTAACTACCCCACCCTGTAATTCATGCTACGTTCACATTATTCTAAGAAGGTGAGATATGCAAAGTAGTTTCGTAAATTCTTTAAAGCAGCCATACACCTTAGATGATTAACAGCTACCTATCCAGATTCCCCCATACACATGAACACTTTGCTGTGCCTTTTGTAGTTTATATTTACAAAAGAAACCATAGTACAGTTTTTCCTGAGGGAGCCAAACAACTTATAGGGTCCTCTGGAGTGTCCATAGTTTTGACTGGAAAACTAATACTGCATGCAGTGGTATTTTTCCACCCAAACTCCAATATAAATGTGAAAAATGCCTAACTCCACATTTTTTATATATATATATATATATATATATACGCACTACTCAAAAAATTAAAGGGAACACTTAACCAACCGAAAATAACTCCAAGTTAATCAAACTGCTGTGAAAGCAAACTGTCCACTTGGGAAGCAACACTGATTGACAACTAATTTCCCATGCTGTTGTGTGACTGGAATAGACATCAGATGGAAATTATTGGCAATTATCAAGACACACTCAATAAAGGAGTGTTTCTGCAGGTGAGGACCACAGACCACATCTCAGTACCAATGCTTTCTGGCTGATGTTTTGGTCACTTTTAAATGTTGGTTGTGCTCTCACACTCATAGCAGCATGAAGCAGACTCTACAACTTACACAAGTGGCACAGGTAGTGCAGCTCATGCATGATGGCAAATCAATGCGATCTGTGGGAAAAAGGTTTGCTGTGCCTGTCAGTGTAGTGTCCAGAGGATGGAGACAAGCCAGTGCACCAGGAGATGTAAAGAGGGCCGTAGGAGGGCAACAACCAAGCAGTAAAACCGCTACCTCCGCCTTTGTGCAAGGAGGAACAGAAGGAGCACTGCTAGATCCCTGCAAAATGACTTCCAGCAGGCCACAAATGTGCATGTGTCTGCACAAACGGTTAGAAACTGACTCCATGAGGATGGCATGAGTGCTCGATGTCCACAGATAGGGGTTATGCTAACTGCCCAACACCGTGCAGGATGCTTGGCATTTGCCACAGTACAACAGGATTGGCAAATTCGCCACTAGCACCCTGTGCTCTTCACAGATGAAAGCAAGTTCAAACTGAGCACATGTGACATATGTGATAGAGTCTGGAGACGCCGTGCAGAGCGATCTGTTGTCTGCAACATCCTTCAGCGTGACTGGATAGTGGGTCAGTAATGGTGGGGAGTGGCATTTCTTTGGAGGGCCGCACAGCCTTCCATGTGCTGGCCAGAGGTAGCCTGACTGAAATTAGGTATTGAGATGAGATCCTCAAATGACTTGTGAGACCATATGCTGGTGCGGTTGGCCCTGGGTTCCTCCTAATGCAGGATAATAGCAGACCTTATGTGGCTGTAGTGTGTCAGCAGTTCCTGCAAGATGAAGGTATTGAAGCTATGGACTGGCCCGCCCATTCCGCAAACCGGAATCCGATTGAGCACATCTAGGACATCATGTCTCGCTCCATCCACCAACGACATGTTGCACCACAGACTGTCCAGGAGTTGGCGGATGCTTTAGTCCAGGTCTGGAAGGAGATCCCTCAGGAGACCATCCGCAACCTCATCTGGAGCATGCCCAGGCATTGTAGGGAGGTCTTACAGACATGTGGAGGGAGGCCACACACAATACTGAGCATCATTTTGACTTGCTTCCACTTCAATTTTGTCGTTTTGATTTACATATTGACTTGTTTCCACTTTCATTTTGTGGGTGTCTTCAAATCCAGGCCTCCATTGGCTAAAACATTTTGATTTTTGTGTGATTTTGCTGTCAGCAGCACATTCAACTTTGTACAGAACAAAATATTCAATGAGAATATTTAATTCATTCAAACCTAGGATGTGTTATTTGAGTGTTCCCTTTAATTTTTTGATATTGAGATATATATATATATATATATATAAATATGTCTACTCTAAATAACCTCTGTGTATTGATAGATTTACATAAAAGCAAGTGTATATATTCTGTGTGTGTGTATATATATATATATATATATATACACAGTCATATGAAAAAGTTTGGGCACCCCTAGCAATGTTAACCTTTTTTCTTTATAACAAATTGGGTTTTTGCAACAGCTATTTCTGTTTCATATATCTAATAACTGATGGACTGAATAATATTTCTGGATTGAAATGAGGTTTATTGTACTAACAGAAAATGTGCAATCCGCATTTAAACAAAATTTGACCTGTGCAAAAGTATGGGCACCTCAACATAAAAGTGACATTAATATTTTGTAGATCCTCCTTTTGCAAAAATAACAGCCTCTAGTCGCTTCCTGTAGCTTTTAATGAGTTCCTGGATCCTGGATGAAGGTATATTTGACCATTCCTGTTTACAAAACAATTCCAGTTCAGTTAAGTTTGATGGTCGCCGAGCATGGACAGCACGCTTCAAATCATCCCACAAATTTTCAATGATATTCAGGTCTGGGGACTGGGATGGCCATTCCAGAACATTGTAATTGTTCCTCTGCATGAATGCCTGAGTAGATTTGGAGCGGTGTTTTGGATCATTGTCTTCCTGACATATCCATCCCCTGCGTAACTTCAACTTCGTCACTGATTCTTGCACATTATTGTCAAGAATCTGCTGATACTGAGTTGAATCCATGCGACCCTCAACTTTAACAAGATTCCCGGTGCTGGCATTGGCCACACAGCCCCAAAGCATGATGGAACCTCCACCAAATTTTACTGTGGGTAGCAAGTGCTTTTCTTGGAATGCCGTGTTTTTTTGCCTCCATGCATAACGCCTTTTTGTATGACCAAACAACTCAATCTTTGTTTCATCAGTCCACAGGACCTTCTTCTAAAATGTAACTGGCTTGTCCAAATGTGCTTTTGCATACCTCAGGTGACTCTGTTTGTGGCATGCTTGCAGAAACGGCTTCTTTCGCATCACTCTCCCATACAGCTTCTCCTTGTGCAACGTGCGCTGTATTGTTGACCGATGCACATTGACACCATCTGCAGCAAGATGAAGCTGCAGGTCTTTGGAGGTGGTCTTTGGATTGTCCTTGACTGTTCTCACCATTCTTCTTCTCTGCCTCTCTGATATTTTTTTTGGCCTGACACTTCTGGGCTTAACAAGAACTGTACCTGTGTTCTTCCATTTCCTTACTATGTTCCTCACAGTGGAAACTGACAGTTTAAATCTCTGAGACAACTTTTTGTATCCTTCTCCTGAATAACTATGTTAAATAATCTTTGTTTTCAGATCATTTGAGAGTTGTTTTGAGGAGCCCATGATGCCACTCTTCATAGGAGATTCAAATAGGAGAACAACTTGCAAGTGGCCACCTTAAATACCTTTTCTCATGATTGGATACACCTGCCTATGAAATTCAAAGCTCAATGAGGTTACAAAACCAATTTAGTGCTTTAGTAAGTCAGTAAAAAGTAGTTAGGAGTGTTCAAATCAAGAAATTGATAAGGGTGCCCATAGTTTTGCACCGGTCAAATTTTGTTAAATGCGGATTGCACATTTTCTGTTAGTACAATAAACCTCATTTCAATCCAGAAATATTACTAAGTACGTCAGTCATTAGATATATGTAAGCCCGTTTCACACGTCAGTGAAAAACACAGACGTTTTTCACTGGCGTGTAAAACACGCACATGTCCCTGCGTGTGCCGTGAATCTCGGCACACGTGGGTTGTCTAAGTGCAATCCGGGCTCCGTTCTCCGTGGCCCGTGATTGCACTTAGAGATTCACTCACCTGCGCCCGCTCCCGCTGTCCATGGTGCTGATCGCTCCCACGACGCAGCATCCGTCCGGCGCAGACCCCCGCAGCAGCTGCTTCCGGGTCGGCTGTGTCGCGCATAATGAATATGCGCGACAGTAATCATCCGGCTTAGAAGCAGCAGGCAGAACGGGCTGCAGAGGACATCGCTGGACGCCGGGTGAGTTAAAATGTTTTTTATTTTAAAAGCACATTTTTTTCTGGCACGTGTTTCACGGACCACACCACTGCGTGGTCCGTGGAACATCAGTGATGCCAGAAAAAAATGGACATGTCTCCGTGCAGCAATCACGCACACGCGGGTACGCTGCACGGAGACACGTGCAGTGAAAAATCACTGACGTGTGAGCAGACCCATTCATTAGAATGGGTCTGCGTATGTCAGTGATTCTGGTACGTTTAAAAAAAAGCACAAACGTCCCAGAATCACTGACGTGTGAAAGGGGCCTAACAGAAATAGCTGTTGCAAAAACCCAATTTGTTATAAAGAAAAAAGGTTAACATTAATAGGGGTGCCCAAACTTTTTCATATGACTGTATATATATATATATATATATATATATATATACAGTCAGGGCCAGAAATATTTGGACAGTGACACAAGTTTTGTTATTTTAGCTGTTTACAAAAACATGTTCAGAAATACAATTATATATATATAATATGGGCTGAAAGTGCACACTCCCAGCTGCAATATGAGAGTTTTCACATCCAAATCGGAGAAAGGGTTTAGGAATCATAGCTCTGTAATGCATAGCCTCCTCTTTTTCAAGGGACCAAAAGTAATCGGACAAGGAGCTCTAAGGGCTGCAATTAACTCTGAAGGCGTCTCCCTCGTTAACCTGTAATCAATGAAGTAGTTAAAAGGTCTGGGGTTGATTACAGGTGTGTGGTTTTGAATTTGGAAGCTGTTGCTGTGACCAGACAACATGCGGTCTAAGGAACTCTCAATTGAGGTGAAGCAGAACATCCTGAGACTGAAAAAAAAGAAAAAATCCATCAGAGAGATAACAGACATGCTTGGAGTAGCAAAATCAACAGTCGGGTACATTCTGAGATAAAAGGAATTGACTGGTGAGCTTGGGAACTCAAAAAGGCCTGGGCGTCCACGGATGACAACAGTGGTGGATGATCGCCACATACTTTCTTTGGTGAAGAAGAACCCGTTCACAACATCAACTGAAGTCCAGAACACTCTCAGTGAAGTAGGTGTATCTGTCTCTAAGTCAACAGTAAAGAGAAGACTCCATGAAAGTAAATACAAAGGGTTCGCATCTAGATGCAAACCATTCATCAATTCCAAAAATAGACAGGCCAGAGTTAAATTTGCTGAAAAACACCTCATGAAGCCAGCTCAGTTCTGGAAAAGTATTCTATGGACAGATGAGACAAAGATCAACCTGTACCAGAATGATGGGAAGAAAAAAGTTTGGAGAAGAAAGGGAACGGCACATGATCCAAGGCACACCACATCCTCTGTAAAACATGGTGGAGGCAACGTGATGGCATGGGCATGCATGGCTTTCAATGGCACTGGGTCACTTGTGTTTATTGATGACATAACAGCAGACAAGAGTAGCCGGATGAATTCTGAAGTGTACCAGGATATACTTTCAGCCCAGATTCAGCCAAATGCCGCAAAGTTGATCGGACGGCGCTTCATAGTACAGATGGACAATGACCCCAAGCATACAGCCAAAGCTACCCAGGAGTTCATGAGTGCAAAAAAGTGGAACATTCTGCAATGGCCAAGTCAATCACCAGATCTTAACCCAATTGAGCATGCATTTCACTTGCTCAAATCCAGACTTAAGACGGAAAGACCCACAAACAAGCAAGACCTGAAGGCTGTGGCTGTAAAGGCCTGGCAAAGCATTAAGAAGGAGGAAACCCAGCGTTTGGTGATGTCCATGGGTTCCAGACTTAAGGCAGTGATTGCCTCCAAAGGATTCGCAACAAAATATTGAAAATAAAAATATTTTGTTTGGGTTTGGTTTATTTGTCCAATTACTTTTGACCTCCTAAAATGTGGAGTGTTTGTAAAGAAATGTGTACAATTCCTACAATTTCTATCAGATATTTTTGTTCAAACCTTCAAATTAAACGTTACAATCTGCACTTGAATTCTGTTGTAGAGGTTTCATTTCAAATCCAATGTGGTGGCATGCAGAGCCCAACTCGCGAAAATTGTGTCACTGTCCAAATATTTCTGGACCTAACTGTATATATATGTATATGTATATATATATATATATATATATATATATATATACACAGCATATATACACTTGCTATGTAAATCTATCAAAACACAGAAGTTATTTAGAGTAGACATATACGACTCTATTTTTACAAAGTCCTCTTTGTATTTTTACAAATTCCAACCACTTACAAAGTCACTTTGAAAACTGAACCAGTCTGGCTAAAACTTTCCCAATTTAGAATCTTAATTAAACAAATTGAATGGCTTAATTGTATTATTTTTTCCTTCACAGTAAAATGGTGAAGCTTCAACCAATTATCAGTCTCCACATAGTCTGCGTAAAGATATTCAGACAAATGAAGCTTTAAAGGGAACCTGTCAGGTCCAATATGCACCCAGAACCACGAGCAGTTCTGGGTGCATATTGGAAATCCCTGCCTAACTGTCCCTGTATACTCTAGCATAGATAAAGAGATCTTTAGAAAAGTATTATTAAAGATCTTTTATCGTATGCTAATGAGCGAGGGGACTAGTCCCCTGGGTGTTAAAGGTGCTTTACCTTGCTCCGACATCGCTAGCGATCTCGTTAGCGATGTGACATGCCAGATCGCAGATAAGATTTGCTGAGATCGCACATAGGTCAATTTTTGTAGCGCCGGTCACATGTGCGATCTCGGCAAATCGTATGTGCGATCTGGCGTGTTACATCGCTAACGACATCGCTAGCGATGTCGCAGCATGTAAAGCACCCTTTAGTTCTCCTTACTAGTTGTCTCCATATGTAATTACTGTAGATCGATCACCCAGGATCATACTGATATAGAAGTCACATAAACAGTAGTAGTACCTGCTTATTGTGGTTGGCTGCTAGACCCATGTCCTTACACCCCAATGTACATTTTGCCCTGCTGTGGGGGTAGGGGATAGTGGTCATTTTATATGGTGTGCTAACCTGTAAAAAGAAATGTATGCACTGGTATTAAATGGCGCCTGATTTGAGTCACGGAACTGCTGATTGTAAAAGTGACTTCTGCCCAGTAGTTGTGGAGCGCACGCTGCGTTCCGTTAGTCACATGACAACGGAAGTCGCATAGCGCTGCATTATACCACTAAGAGGAAGTCGCGGGTCCATGATTTCGGACATGCACACTACCGCTGTGACGCCATTAGCGTACTAGCTACATTAGAATTGAATGAAACTATTCAATTAGATAGGGCTAACCTGTATAATACATGCATTAGGAACATAAATATGGCTGGATCTTAACATTATACATTAAGTCAATAGTTTTTAGTATACAATAGCATCCAATTCGAAATAAGAGTGACGATGTATATATGTCATGTTGCAGAAATTGGATAAGACTTTTAAAGTGACAATGCCTATAATGTGACGTGATTATAACTATCCAATAACCCATGATGAATATATACATGTATAATATGAATACATTTTTTTTTTATATTAAAGTGACAGTGCTTAATTATTCTGACATGATTGTCATAACTATATAATAACCCTTACTAAATACGGTATATTAATAATACATAATTCATAAATGTACATACAAAAAAATATTAAATACAATGGATTTTTAAAAAAAAAAAAATAATTAAATTATATACATTACATCTCACGGATATGATAACAGCATTAATATACACCCATTAAATAAGGAAAACTGTAACTATGATGATAGTAGGCATGACATGCTGTAAACACATATGAGATTATATACCTATACTCAGACTATGTTGAGACTAATTTAGATGATTCCAGAAAACAATGAACATTACATAAAAGGTCTTCCCCAAAAAATATGATACTCATGCATGACCTATCTTTTGGATGTGTCATGATTACAGATTATACGATCGCTTTGCACAACTCTAATCCACAGGCCAGGTCAGTAATCTCTGACCCTCGACAGGAATTGCAAGAATTCTCTGAGTTTCAGGCTTTCATGGTGCAGCATTTGATTCATTGATGGGGTGTAATGTAATCTGTGTGGAGTGTGATGCACTGGTGACAATTTACCAGCCCGGTTGACCATAAGCCAGGGATGTCAAATTCAAATACAAAGAGGGCCAAAATGAAAACTGGGATAAAGTGGTGGTCCGACCTAGTCGCAGGCCACCCATAATCCTCCATACAGAATAATGGACTCCACATAGTTCTCCATACAGCTAAATGGACTTCAAATAGTCTTCCATACAAAATAATGTGCCCCACTTAGTCCTGCATACAGATTAATGGGCCCCACATAGTTCTCCATATAGAACAATGTGCCCCACATAATCCTCCATACACAATAATGTGCCTTGTATAGTCCTCCATACAGAATAATGATCCCAATAGTCCTCCATACAGAATTGTGGGCCCTCATAATTCTCCATACAGATGAATATGCCCATTATTGGTGCTTTTTGGTGGGTTTTTGTATTTTTGGAAACATTGAACAATAATTTTTGTAATATTATAGAACATTTTCACAGATAATATCAAAATGGATAGTTAATAATTCTTATGTGAATATGAATTGCATTTTGTGATCAGTATATATATATATATATATATATATATATATATATATATATATATATATATACACATATATATATACAGTACAGACCAAAAGTTTGGGCACACCCTCTCATTCAAAGCGTTTTCTTTATTTTCAGGACTCTGAAAATTGTAGATTCACATTGAAGGCATCAAAACTATGAATTAAAACGTGGAATAAAATACTTAAAAAGGGGTGAAACAACTGAAAATATGTCTTATATTCTAGGTTCTTCAAAGTAGCCACCTTTTGCTTTGATTACTGCTTTGCACACTCTTGGCATTCTCTTGATGAGCTTCAGGAGGTAGTCACCGGAAATGGTTTTCCAACAGTCTTGAAGGAGTTCCCAGAGATGCTTAGCACTTGTTGGCCCTTTTGCCTTCGCTCTGCGGTCTAGCTCACCCCAAACCATCTCGATTGGGTTCAGGTCTGGTGACTGTGGAGACCAGGTCATCTGGTGTAGCACCCCATCACTCTCCTTCTTAGTCAAATAGCCCTTACACAGCCTGGAGGTGTGTTTGGGGTCATTGTCCTGTTGAAAAATAAATGATGGTCCAACTAAACGCAAACCGGATGGAATAGGACGCCGCTGCAAGATGCTGTGGTAGGCATGCAGGTTTTGTATGCCTTCAATTTTGAATAAATCCCCAACAGTGTCACCAGCAAAGCACCCCCACACCATCACACCTCCTCCTCCATGTTTCACGGTGGGAACCAGGCATGTAGAGTCCATCCGTTCACCTTTTTTACAAAGACACGGTGGTTGGATCCAAAGATCTCAAATTTGGACTCATCAGACCAAAGCACAGATTTCCACTGGTCTAATGTCCATTCCTTGTGTTCTTTAGCCCAAACAATTATCTTCTGCTTGTTGCCTGTCCTTAGCAGTGGTTTCCTAGCAGCTATTTTACCATGAAGGCCTGCTGCACAAAGTCTTCTCTTAACAGTTGTTCTAGAAATGAGAAGGTGTGTCCAAACCTTTGGTCTGTACTGTATATATATATATATATATATATATATATATGAGGTATATTGCAGTATATTTGGAGCATAGTTGTCACGCTCCCGGTATCCCAGCAGCCCTCCTTACCCACTGAGCCGGTTCCTGCATTGCACCACCGCTCCATACCCACTGATCCAGTCGTACCTGCATTGCACCACCGCTCTGTACCCACTGATCCAGTCGCACCTGCATCGCACCACCGCTCCGTACCCACTGATCCGGCCTCACCGTCATTGCACTGCTCCTTACCCACTGATCCACTCCACGTGTCCACCGGTCATGGCTGCCGCTCCCGCTCGTGCTCTCCTGTGTCCTGCTCCTGGTCTCATGAGTCTGACTCTGAGTATTAGCCTCATGCCTCTGTATAGGACCAGGCCGCGCCCACTCTCCTGGTTTTATGGACCCAGCACACCTGAAGCAGGAAGTGACCTACGGCTGTGCTGGATATATAAGACTGGCCCTTCCATAGGGGCGTTGCCTGATCAACGTGTCTGGAAGCTTTGTCTTTTGAGCTAGGTGCTCAGGCCCCCTGGTGCCGTGTCCTGTAGACTTCTTGTCTTTGCTTCCTGGTACCTGTGCCTGTTTTCCTTACCGTCCTGAAGAACTCTGTGACTCTGCTGACCTGGTTATTCCCGTTCCGGCCACGCCAGTGCTCCGGCTGCCGTGTACCCTGCCCCCCGGTGGGATACTCGGTCCAGTGGATCCACCTCCTGGGCCCATCAGTCCTCCCGGTCCTGACAGTTTGATCAGGCCATGGATCCCGCTGGAGCACAAACATCTGAGCTGGCCGAACTACGCCAGGAACTGGTGCAACAGCGTGACACCTTACACCGGATGCTGAAATTCCTGGCGTCCATGGACCACCGGTTATATACACTGCAGACCGCTGCCTCGTCTGAGTCCACGCAGCAACCAGTCTCCGGCTCCGAACCAGTTTCCGCCACAGCCTCGCAACTTCGCCTCGCTGCTCCGCCTCGCTATGCAGGGGATCCCAAGTCCTGCCGCGGCTTCTTGAATCAGTGCTCCCTGCATTTCAAGTTGCTTCCTCATTTGTTTGTCTCAGACCAGGCTAAAGTGGCGTTCCTGATGTCACACTTGGAAGGCGAAGCTCTAGCCTGGATTAACCCCCTGTGGGAGAATGAGGATCCAATGACCACTAACATCCGGGAATTCTTGCACGCCTTCCGAAGTACATTCGATGAACCCGGACGTACCACCACAGTGACCTCTTCGCTCCTCCGGCTACGCCAAGGGACCCTGACCGTCGGCCAATACGCCATCCAGTTCCGCATGCTCGCCTCTGAGCTGGGCTGGAACAATGAGGCCTTGACGGCGGCCTTTTGGGAAGGACTCTCTGGCCGCGTCAAAGACGAGCTTGCTGGCCGTGACGTTCCACGCACCTTGGACGCTTTAATATCCTTAGCCACCCGAATTGACCTGCGTTTCCAGGAGCGAACCAAAGAGGTATTCCGGGAGAAGCGACCACCCCGTCACGCCTTGTCCCCGCAGAGGCCTATCGCTCCTTTGCCCCTGCCTTCCTGTGACATGTTTCCGGAACCCATGCAAATTGACCGACTGAACCAAGCCAAGCAACGCCGTGCAGAACGGCTCGCCCTGGGCCTGTGCTTCTATTGTGGAGACGGGTCACACATGCTTCGGACATGCCCTGAGAAACCTGGTAGACCCCAGGCCCAAGGGATGGTGGGAACCGCTACCCTTGGCACCGGAATCCCCTCCGTTCCACTTACACAGACTGTCCAGGTGACGACGAAGAAGACCAGGTTCACAGCAGAAGCCCACATCGATTCTGGGGCAGCGGCTAATTTCATACACCAGTCTGCAGTGGACCGATACCAGGTACCTGTGATCCCGCTTGCCAAGCCCCTCTGGTTCGCCTCCGTGGACGGCAAACTGCTATACGAACCTGTCCGATATACCACTGAACCAGTGAGACTCCAGGTTGGCACTTTGCACACTGAGACCATCACCTTCTATGTGATCCCGAGGATGGCTCCTGAGCTCCTGTTGGGCCTACCCTGGCTTCAACTCCATGACCCTGCCATTAGTTGGCACTCTGGCGCTATTACTCGCTGGGGGTCCTGGTGTCATGACCACTGCCTACAGCCCGTTCCTCGGCCCCTGTCACCTGAACCTGCTATGCCGCCGGAAGAAGAAGAGGCGACGACGCAGTCCAGCGGTGTACCACAGCTCCTGGCACTTGTGCCTGTGGTGCCACCGGACCCAGAAGCAGAGTCGACGCAGCCCAGCGTCGTGCCACCATCCCTGGCACTTGAGACTTTGATGCCCCCTGCTACTGAGGATGACACACTATCCTGTACCCGGTCCGAGACGCCCGAACCGGTCGCCCACGACTCCAGTCCTGCTTCTGACTGTCTTCCCCTATCCATTGCCTCCGTTGCCGCTGACTTGGGTTCTCCGATACGGGACATAGTGGCCATGAAAACGGTCCGGGGTAGGCAGTCCTTCCTGGTCGATTGGGTGGATTGCGGTCCCGAGGCTCGGTCCTGGTTGTCCCGGAAGTACGTTGCTGCCCCTCTTCGGCGCGCCTACATGTCCCGGCCGCGGGGAGGGGGGCTTCAAGGGGGGGGTACTGTCACGCTCCCGGTGTCCCAGCAGCCCTCCTTACCCACTGAGCCGGTTCCTGCATTGCACCACCGCTCCATACCCACTGATCCAGTCGTACCTGCATTGCACCACCGCTCTGTACCCACTGATCCAGTCGCACCTGCATCGCACCACCGCTCCGTACCCACTGATCCGGCCTCACCGTCATTGCACTGCTCCTTACCCACTGATCCACTCCACGTGTCCACCGGTCATGGCTGCCGCTCCCGCTCGTGCTCTCCTGTGTCCTGCTCCTGGTCTCATGAGTCTGACTCTGAGTATTAGCCTCATGCCTCTGTATAGGACCAGGCCGCGCCCACTCTCCTGGTTTTATGGACCCAGCACACCTGAAGCAGGAAGTGACCTACGGCTGTGCTGGATATATAAGACTGGCCCTTCCATAGGGGCGTTGCCTGATCAACGTGTCTGGAAGCTTTGTCTTTTGAGCTAGGTGCTCAGGCCCCCTGGTGCCGTGTCCTGTAGACTTCTTGTCTTTGCTTCCTGGTACCTGTGCCTGTTTTCCTTACCGTCCTGAAGAAATCTGTGACTCTGCTGACCTGGTTATTCCCGTTCCGGCCATGCCAGTGCTCCGGCTGCCGTGTACCCTGCCCCCCGGTGGGATACTCGGTCCAGTGGATCCACCTCCTGGGCCCATCAGTCCTCCCGGTCCTGACAATAGTGAAGTTTCCAACATGTAAGACCTGGTTCTAGCTCACTGGTTTCACTTGTTAACTATGTTAATTTTGTTAATGAAAGTTTTTTCAGATGTTTTTAATTAGTGTGACAGTATTTACTATATCTGTTTTTTTGGTCAGTATAGAATTGTACACGATTAAGGCCAAGAGATTGGCAGAAGCGCGTTGTCCCCACTGACCATCTAGTCCTACAAGGGGGTAGCCATGACTGTCCTGTATTTTTATCTGTTACTTTCTAAATAAACCTGGATATTTTATATGAACTACTTTAAGCTGGTTCTTCACAAGCAACGGATCTATTATCTTGCTGGTTTCTATACATTTGCCCAAACGGAGTCCAGGCTGCTACTAGGACACCAAAGAACCAGAGGAGGTGAGCTGACAACATTGCTTTCTGTTTTGAATTGGCCCAAAATAGTACTACATACACAATAATGTGCCTCAAATAGTCCTCCATACCGATTAATGGGCCCCATACAGTCCTCCATACAGAATAATGTGCCCCACATAGTCCTCCATATAGAACAATGGGCCCCACCTAGTCCGCCCAACAGAATAATGTGCCCCTCATAGCCCTCCATACAGAATAATGGATCCCACATAGTCCTCCATACAGAATTATGGACCTCACATAGCCCTCCGTACAGAATAATGGGCCCCACATAGCCCTCCATACAAAATAATGGGCCCCACATAGCCCTCCATACAGAATAATGAGCCCCATATAACCCTCCATACAGAATAATGTGCCCCGCGTAGCCCTCCATACAGAATAATGGGTCCCACATAGCCCTCCATACAGAATAATGGGCCCTACATAGCTCTCCATACAGAATAAAGGGCCCTCACATAGCTCCCCATACAGAATAATGGGCCCCACATAATCCTCCATACAGAATAATGGGCCCCACATAGCCCTCCATACAGAATAAAGGACCCCACATAGCTCTCCATACAGAATAATAGGCCCCACATAGCCTAAAAGACTAAAAGCATAATTTTTAATATAGATGAAAATGAACATGAATCGTTGTCTAAGTTCTCTTTCCATAGCTCTATATAACCTCTTGGAAGGATTTGTCAGAGATTTCTGTAAAGTATTCCTTGTATTCAAATAAATGCAATAAGTTTTTGCATTGTGTGTATTTTGACAAATTCACTGAAAGGGTTTATGTTTAAAAAAGAAATGCAGCTTATAGATATAAAACATAGATCTTTATTTCTAATCCATGAAAACCCCTTTAAAGACTGCTATATATCACTCAGTGTCAGTAGTGCCCTGCCTTTTTTCCCCAATCTTCTATTAACTATTACTTACCATTATATTTTCTTCCAAACTGATACCTTCCAGAGGTAAAATGAGGCACCGAAAAAACAATTGATCCTATGCCAATCATCAGAGCAGAAAAGGCAAGCCATCTTGGCTTGTGCCCTCTTTGACCATAAAATGAAACAAAAAGTGACAAAAGACAGAACGCAATGTCGTAGCTGGCTGAAATCAGTCCTGTAAGGGAACTGTTCAAGTCGTAACGCTTCTCAATAGTTGAAATTACCACATTCACCAAACCGTTCACAGCAGTACCTGAAAAATAAAAGGAAAAAACATTAAGCAACTCTGAAAAGATCAAATATCTATAAAATATACACCACAAAGGTTAAACAATTGTTTATTACATTCAACAATATTTGTGAATAAGACATCTGAGAACCACAAAAAGGTGCTAGAGCGATTCTAGACATTGAGATGTAGGCGACTATGGATTTACATTTACATTTTTAATGCACCTATTCAAACAAAAAAAAAATTACAACAAAAAGTTAATAAAGGTAATAAAGCACGTAGCATTCTTGGTAAAATTGTACATTATTAGCAATTTTTAAAGTCAAAAACAAAAATGGATTGAGCAAAAAGAAGACTAATGCGGGCGTCACACGAGACGATATATCGCGCGATGCATCGTCGGGGTCACGGTTTTTGTGATGCACATCCGGCATCATTTGCGACGTCGTTTTGTGTGACACCTCCGAGCGACGCTGAAAGTTTGCAAATTGGTTACAAATCATGAGTCGTGTACTCATCGTTTATTTTTAAAAAATTGTTTATTTTTCTTTGCGCCGGGTGTTTATCGTACCCGGGGCAGCACAGATCGCTCCGTGTGACAGCCCGGGAACGATGAACACAGCTTACCTGCGTCCCACGGCACCCGCCGGCTACGTGGAAGGAAGGAGGTGGGCGGGATGTTACGTCCCGCTCATCTCTGCCCCTCCGCTTCTATTGACCGGCGGCTGTGTGACGTCGCTGTGACGCCGAACGTCCGTCCCCTTTCAGGAAGAGGATGTTCGCCGCCCACAGAGAGGTCGCACAGCAGGTAAGTACGTGTGACGGCGGTTTAACAAGTTTGTGCGACACGGGCAGCAATTTGCCCGTGACGCACAAACGACATGGGCGGGTACGATTGCTCGTGCGATTGCACGATAGATCGTACCTTGTGACGCCCGCATAAGACTTTTATTATATTTACATTTTTTTAAGCCAATTTTGAGTTGGATCTGAAAATGTACAAAATACTGTACAGGTCATACCAATGTTGCCCAAAGTTTTTTTTAATACGTTCCCATCATGGCCAATTTTGTTTTTTGCACTTTTATTTTTTTCCTCCTATTCCTTTAAGAGTCATAAGTTTTTTCTAAGAGTGCTTGTTTTTTGCAGGACAAGTTTTAGTTTTAGGCCTAGGACACACGGGGAGAAAAACGGTGCGAGTGGAATGCGATAAAAAAATCGCATTCCACTCGGACCAATATTACTCCATGTGTCAGTGCACATGAGCGATTATTTTCTCAACCCTAATCGGACCAAGAAAACAGTCGCAGTATGCTACAGGTGGAATGCGATCCTGTTCCTCTCGCACCCATGCAAGTCTATGGGGCAAGAGAAACATCGCACTGCTCTCGTGCTACCCCGGTGCAACACGAGTGCAGTGGAATTCTTGCATCAGCCGGCAATGGAGGAGATAGGGAGATAAATCCCTCCCTCTCCTCCGCAGCGCTGGCCCTCTCCTCCACAGCACCGACCCCCCCCACCTGCAGCTGTGATCTGATCGGACCAGAGTCACATGACCCTCACATCACACTCGGCTCCCGCTGTCCTGGGAGCGTGAGCCGAGTGTCCCGCAAGGATCGCATATAACCCCGTGTGGTCTCAGCCTTACATGACAACACTCATTTTACCATAATTCCATCATCCTTTATTAGGTTTCAGTTTCATTGCTTTCATTGTGTGGTAAAAATCTCCAGGTAACTCGATTCTCCAGATCAGTACGATTATGGCGATACCAAGATTGTATAGTTTTTTAAATTAAATTTGTATATAACTTTGTAAACAAAGAAATTGGTGTGCAACTCCAGTTAAAGAGACGTGTAACGTTTTATTTATTTTATTTTTACATCAATTAACCTGTCTGAGGGGCTGTATTTTGCATTGTGAAGTTGTAATTTTTTAATTTATTTTTTCAGTGACAATAAAACCACCAGATTTGGAATCAAAATGGTTAAATAGCAATTAGAGCCAGATTTATTTTTTGCCATTAGAGGCCGCCACAGGTCCTGAACCCACTCCATATACCGTACTCACACCCAAGGTCGGTTGTACTTTTGTATTATGTTTCCGTTATATTGGGAAGGCAATCAACTTTGGACCCCAATGCTGTAAAATTGGAGAAAGAAAAACATGGACTGACTTGACTCAAAGAGCAAGTCCCTTTTAAGGCCTGTTTCACACATCAGTGAAAAACACAGACGTTTTTCACTGACGTGTAAAAAACACATATGTCCCTCCGTGTGCCGTGATTCACAGCACACGTGGGTTGTCCATGTGCAATACGTGGTCCGTGATCTGTGATCCGTGATTGCACATGGAGGTATACTCACCTGTCCCATTCCTGCTGCCCATAGTGCTGAAGTCTCCAGCTCTGCAGCATCCGGACTCCGCTGTCTCTCACCTCTTCAGCTACTTCCGTGTCTGCTCTGGCTGCATTCATGAATATGCATGCCATAATGACCCGACCAGGAAGCTGCAGAGAGCAGAGACTGCACAGAGACGGGTGAGTTGAAAATGTTTTTTCATTTTCAATGTACGTTTTTTTCTGGTACGTGTTTTACGGATTACACCATAGTGTGGTCCGTGGGATATCAGTGATGCCAGAAAAAAAGGACTTGTCTCTGTGCAGCACTCACAGACACGCGTGTACGCTGCCGGAAACACGGTCAGTGAAAAATCACTCTGTGCGCAGACCCATTGATTATAATGGGTCTGCGTATGTCCGTGATTCTGGTACCTATAAAAAAAGCACATATTTACCAGAATCACTGACATCTGAAACAGGCCTAAAACAGAGGGTCACACAGAAGAGCATTTTGTTACTTAAAGGGAGCCTGTCATCAGATTTAAGACCAATAAGCTGTGGCCACCACCAGTGAGCTCTTGTATACAGAATTTTAACATGCTGTATATAAGAGCCCAGGCCGCTGTGTAAAACGTAAAAATCACTTTATAATACTTACCTAAACGGTCACTGCGGTGGAGTTGGGTCATATTGACAGGCGCCTCCTCTTTTGGCCATCTTTATTGTCCTTCTTCTGAAGCTGGGGTGTCATCCACACTCGCTGGAATTGAGGTCCTGTGCGGGGGCTCTTGGATCTGACCTGAGCAGGGCAGATAAAAGTATAGTAGTGCACCTGTGTGGGACCGGCGAGTGTGTATAACGTAGCATGCGTCATGCACACAGGCTACAGAAAGAGGACAAATATGGCTGAAAGAGGAGGCGCTGGCACTGGAGGACGGAGACGCCCATATGTCCCAACTTTACCACAGCGACCATTTAGGTAAGTATTATAAAGTGTGTTTTGCGTTCTACACAGCGGCCTGGGCTCTTATTTACAGCATGTTAGAATGCTGTATATAAGAGCCCAGTGGTGGTGGCAGCAGCTTATAGGGCAAAAAACTGGTGACAGGTTCCCTTTAAGTTCCTGGATTCCTGTGCTTATGACTTGGAAGAAATGACTGTGAATCTCAATCCATTTTTTCCCTTCTAGGCTTTCTTCAACTAATATATTTAAAAAAAATACTCATCTTATTTGTACACTGGCAGGGCAAGAAGCTTGATATTAATAATGAAGGGGAATTCTCAAATGGTTCCAACCATGCATTCTTAGAGAGTATGCCATCATTTTAGGACATAGCGACTCCGTTGATAAATCATAGAAAGAGAACTATGAGTCATAACTGCTATAATAAGATCACTGTATTTATTCAAATGTATTACAAATAATTATACATCCAAAAAAATACTCTTAAAATTGGACAATCCCAGTAAGCAAAGGCCCCGTTAAAGGCAATGATATCGCTAACGAGATATCGCTGGGGTCACGGAATTCGTCACGCACATCTGGCAAATCGTTGATTGTTGACACGTCGTTCCTTTCCCAAATATCGTTGCTCATTTTGGACGCAGGTTGTTCATCATTCCTGAGGCAGCACACATCGCTACGTGTGACACCCCGGGAATGACAAACAACAGTGTTCCTGCGTCCTCCAACAACGAGGTGGGAGTGACTTTCCTGTGGCTGCTCTCCGCCCCTGCGCTTCTATTGGTGGCCTGCTGTGTAACGTCGCTGTGACGCCGCATGAACCTCCCCCTTAAAAAAGAGTTTGTTCGCCAGCCACAGCGACGTCGTTAGGAAGGTAAGTATGTGTGATGCGTACCTCCGATATTGTTCGCCACGAGCAGCGTTCGCTTGTGACGAATGCACGATGGGGGCGGGTGCGATCGCTAGCGACATTGCTAGCGATGTCACAGCGTGTAAAACGACCTTAGGGCTAGCAAGCCACCAAAATTGACAATAAAAGACTACGACCAATATATCACTACATTCATCCTGCAGACCTATTAAAATCGAGTAGTAGTATACAATGCATAAATATTTCCAATCTATTGCTTGTATCCAAAAGTACCTGTGCAGTTATGTTTGATTCATGTATTGAATTACACAGAATTTTAAAAATTAATAATGATAAAAAAAATGGTCAATAAAATTAGGTAAAATAAAAACAACAATAAAAAATTACAATGTTCATCCCAATACCTAATATGATACACAACTAAATAATGAACAAAGTAATCTTTTAAAACTTTGGTTTCCATAAGTTTAGGAATTCATGGATATCAAAATTGATTCACATGGTTTAGGAGCACGGTTAATATAGTAAGTGTGGACTTTGTATTTTGTTTTTAGTTTATCTGTTGTATTTTAATTTAGCTGATTTCACTTTGTTGGTTGCACAATGTTTGTATATCTACACGAGTTCTCATTCAGGTGTTATATCAATGAGTCCACCGTTATTTCACCTGAAATAGACTGCATTGTTTGTATTAGCATTATGAAGGGTGGTCACTGGTCACACACCAGAAACGCGTAGATGCATTTGCTATTATAGCATTTTCAATGTTTTTGATCTCCCGTGCACTAGAATTTGTTAAGCAATAAAGAAGAATTTGTTCATCGAGCCGGACTTTCTTACTTCATTGCATATCTATGTGACACACTGTTTAGTATGAAAAAAGTCCCATAGAAGATATGTTTTAACTATTTACACCTCAACAGCTAGTGCCGTGATTATGCCAGCATATATGTGATGTCACCTCTGACACTGCATTTGCCAAGTGGTTAGTATGTGCAAGTACTGCAGCTTATCGTGCAGTGTCAATGATACTAAAATACTATAAAGCAAACAATCAAAATCATAATTATGTCAAGGGCTCCTATAAAGAAATAGATATTACTATTTGCCCATTGTAAGGTGTGGCGGCGTGCACACGTGTATCTCTGATCCGCGTTTTGCATATATTGATTACAATTAGTAAGTCGGCAGATGCAGAAATACTACATTTGCAATCAGGTTGTCCTTACAGATAGTAGAAACAACTTCACACTGATATAATTCAGGTACAAGCTCTTTAATATATAGTTCATGCACCTTATATATCTTATACACCCCCTATCTGATGTGGTCATAAGAATGTGTGTTTAGACTGACACCTGCTGCGCACAGGTACTTGCGGATACCATCAATAGATTGGAAAACACCCATTTAAGCATTATCTGTTGCAGCGTCATGAGAGTGGCAT
The DNA here is from genome assembly GCF_048569485.1 of Anomaloglossus baeobatrachus. NCBI lineage: Eukaryota > Metazoa > Chordata > Amphibia > Anura > Aromobatidae > Anomaloglossus > Anomaloglossus baeobatrachus. Next base: position 812,549,782 of record NC_134353.1, on the reverse strand, counting down.
AGCCTGATGTGATCTCGGGGGATCTGGGAACAGAAGGTCAAAAATGTTGTTGATCACAGATCCACTTTAGTGCACACTCGTCATTTATCCTGAGTTGGAACGTATTTAATGCCTTCCAGTACTGAAGGGATTAAGGTTTATTTCTATCCTGCAGTGAACTAACAGATTGTTATAATCTCAGCCGGAACCACTCCTTTCTGCTATGAGTATCCACTCCTCACCCCTTCCAGTGCCAGCTATAGTTCATACCTATGTTATCCACTTGCAATGGGTCAGTTTCTGGAGAAAACTGAAGTGTTACTTAAGTTGCGGCTGAGAAGTTTCTTGCTGAAATGTTTTTTGTTGTGTCTGTCCACATCTGTTTGTCTTTCCTACCTCATGTTGTCTTATTGCAATAGCAAGACTAGCATCTCTTTGGCCTTGACTAGTCAGGGCGAGTTCAGGGCCAGTGAGGGCTTAGGCACGTGTTCGGCATAATGGGGAGAAAGACCCATCCCCAGTGCAGTGAATTAGCCTCAGGTGAGTGTTAGGAGGTGACCCTGCTCCCCTCTCCCTGGTGCCAGGGCCTTCCATTGTATTGTTATCCTGGTGTTCCCTGTGTCTTACGCTGCTCGCTCAGAGTCTTCTCAGACCTGGAGCAACAAGTGCCGTTGCATCGTGACATGCAGACAATAATATACTATAGAAAACTTCTACTTGATTTTAACAGGTCTGTGGGATGAACATAGTGATATATTGGTCCTAGTACTTGGTGTTTATTGTCAACTTTGTGGGCTTGCTAGACCCACTTACTGTTGTTGTCCAATTTTAAGAGTATTCTTTACATGTATTATTTGTAATATATTTCAATAAGATCTGTGATCTGGTTATTGCAGTTGTGACTCATGGTTCTCTTTTCTATGACTAATAATGAAGGTACCTAATCACTTCCCAGGAAAAAACAGCCAAAGAAACCAAATGGACTTTGTGTGCCACCATACAGGCGCCATGAACACATTATTGACGTCGGTATAAGCTCTAAAATTGGTGTAATAAGATTTTCATTTCCACAAGATTTCCTGATACTCAAGAGCAGACTATAGACTGATTCACATGTATTGCCTCCTAAATTTAATTAGCTATTTATGGGTTCAGTCTTTCTTGCGCAAATAATAAATCCCTGACTAGTGTTATTGTTTTCTTATGATAAATGTCTAACCATGGCGCTCAGCCACCTATTGTAACTTCATCTCTGCATTTCAATGGGAATGTCAGTACATACAAACACAAATAAAATATCTAACTGTCAATCAACTTTAATGTTTATTAAAAAAAATTGGGAAAATCTTGATTTACTTTAATTAGATATCCTCAACATGCAGGAAAATAAGGGAATATTTAATAAAATGGGAAGAGAGGAAAAAGGTGTGGATGGATGAAGAGGTGGATGAATTGAGGTAAAACATGTGGGATACATAATGTCAGGTTTCCGGGTTTTCCAGTTCTCTTTTGACAAAGGCTTGCCCTCGGTTAACATGGAGTTTACTGTTCTGTTGCCCTACTTCCTGTCCAGCTGCTTAAAAGGCCGCCTCTAAGCCTAGTCCAGTGCCTGAGTATACTGCTTGCTGTGTGCTCCTGCCTTGCTGCTTCTATTTCCTGATTGCCTTTGGATCCTCCTGAATGAATACTGACCGACTCTGGACCATACCCGGTTTCTTCAAGCTGTGCCTGGACTCCGTCTGCCGTCTGTGTTCAGCACTTCTGCCCGGTTTCCTTCCGGTTTGTAACCACTCTGGACTATCATCCCGTACGGACACTCCTGGACTTTACCACTTGCCCCTTGTGTCCCGTCTGCTGCGCATTTAGGCCTTCCGGGGTGATTGCCGGACAGTCCCTGTATAGGGGTTCGCTCTGGTGGTCTCCCTGGGGGAGTCCGGTGCGTGGCCCCGGGAATTCCCTTCGCTCCGTTTCGGGAAAGTATTTCGTGTGTTTGTTCTGCTGTGTTTGTTCCGTTCTGTACCTACCATGGTTACATATCATAAACATCTTGTACCAAGAACTCGTCTCTGGTTGTCATTGCCCTAACGCTATCGAAATCCTCAGAACATACAATAGTATTACACATATGTATATACCGTCATCCCTGATTCTATCAAACAATACTCTTCATTATTACCGTCTCTGGGTCTGAAATCCTGGGAAACTTTTCTTTAAAAGAAAGTTTGTTCATTTTGAAGTTTTAAACAGTGGTGGTAAAGGTACACAAATTTAAATTTCACATATAGTATGCATTAAAGGGGGTGTCCATTTTCAGGAAATTGTGCCCCAAACTGTATAAAACATCTAGCATGTAGTAAAAAGGTAATCCCCCTTGGGTCCGGGGCTAGTTCCTCACCACTGCTCCAGTCCTGGTGTTTTGCCTGAAATGGTGACATCATGTCAATAGCACACATCGCTGCTTTAGTCAGCCACTGAGCTAGGTGACAGTGCGCGAGCCCTGACCTCATTGCCTGGCTAGAGCGGTGACGTGCGCTGTTGACATGTCATTACCGAGAGCTGGCGCTGGAACAATGGAGAGTGAGTACCTGCTGAGTTTGTTATTTTAGGTAATTTACACAGTTTGGGACCCACTTTCCTGAAAGTGGACCCCTCCTTTAACAATGATTACACCACTGGTTTTAGAGTGACACAGAGATAAACAAATAGATTCCATGTGAGTCAAATTTGGGTTCTCTTTTTGGGAACATACTGAATCGAGTGAATTCGAACAAACAGCATAGTGTCATACATGTTTTACAGGGAAACTGTAGACTTTTAACTACTCTTGATTCACTGCAATTTAATTTAGCTATAACCTCACCTACTGCACCCTAATACCAATTCCCTTCACTATTTAAATTCACTCCTGGCTATCCCTTATGCCAGTGATAGTTCTTCTATGCTGATCTCCCAGGAGAAGTTGTCTTTGTGGAAGCTGAGAAAATCTGTTTGTTGTTTTCTTCCTTTGTGTTTGTCTCTCTCTCAGTGTTGTCTTTATGTAGTAGTAAGACAAGTGTCTTGCTGCCCATCTCTCTAGCCAGGGCTAGCGCAGGGTCAGCCAGGGCTTAGGTATGTAATTGCACACGGGGGAAAGGACCCATCTAGGGATGACATGGAGGGCAGAGTTTAAACTCAGGTGAAGGGTTTATGTGTCTTCCATTCTCCCTCGCTCTATCTCCAAAGTCCCCTTTTACATGTTTCCCTTCCCTTTGCACTGCATACTGGGCGTAATCCCCGCCTTAGCATGACATTAACCCATTTGCAATGCATTTCGTGGCTGTGTGGACTCCCTTTAAAGTGAATCTGTCTGCAGGTTTTTGTTATTAATCTGAGGACAGCATGAGGTAAAGGTTAAAACAGTAAATTTAGTGATGTGTCATTTATCAGGTTGTTTCCATACACTGAAGATTTTTTTCACTAGGTGAGTAGCACTGCCTGACTAGGTCTCACATGCCTGCTATACCAACCATACCCCTACCTGTGATAAGCAGATCACTCTCAATAGACTATCTACATAGAAAGCTGTGGTGTGGGCGGGGTCAACTTTCTGTGCTCTGCTACATGTAACATCTAGTAACTCTGATTGTGTCACAACTAATGCAGTAAACTAAGTACCGTATTTTTCGGACTATAAGACGCACCGGACTATAAGACGCACCCTGGTTTTAGAGGAGGAAAATGGGAAAATAAAACTTTAAGCAAAAAATGTGGTCATGACACACTTATGGGGCGAGGATCTGCTGCTGACACTGTTATGGGGGTAATGTCCCCAAATTCTCTACTAAGGTACCCTATCCTGGTAATGATCCTCCTGCCTTGTATATGATCCTGCTATAAACCCCCATCCAGCCTGTTCACATACCCCCCCCATCCAGCCTGTTCACATACCCCCCCCCCATCCAGCCTGTTCACATACCCCCCCATCCAGCCTGTTCACATACCCCCCCATCCAGCCTGTTCACATACCCCCCCCATCCAGCCTGTTCACATACCCCCCCATCCAGCCTGTTCACATACCCCCCCATCCAGCCTGTTCACATACCCCCCCATCCAGCCTGTTCACATACCCCCCCCCAGCCAGCCTGTTCACATACCCCCCCATCCAGCCTGTTCACATACCCCCCCATCCAGCCTGTTCACATACCCCCCCCATCCAGCCTGTTCACATACCCCCCCATCCAGCCTGTTCACATACCCCCCCATCCAGCCTGTTCACATACCCCCCCATCCAGCCTGTTCACATACCCCCCCATCCAGCCTGTTCACATACCCCCCCCATCCAGCCTGTTCACATACCCCCCCCATCCAGCCTGTTCACATACCCCCCCATCCAGCCTGTTCACATACCCCCCATCCAGCCTGTTCACATACCCCCCCCCATCCAGCCTGTTCACATACCCCCCCATCCAGCCTGTTCACATACCCCCCCCATCCAGCCTGTTCACATACCCCCCCATCCAGCCTGTTCACATACCCCCCCATCCAGCCTGTTCACATACCCCCCCATCCAGCCTGTTCACATACCCCCCCATCCAGCCTGTTCACATACCCCCCCATCCAGCCTGTTCACATACCCCCCCATCCAGCCTGTTCACATACTCCCATCCTGCTATATGCCCCCATCGTGCTCATATACCATCCTGTTCACATACCCCCCCATCCAGCCTGTTCACATGCCCCCCCCATCCAGCCTGTTTACATACCCCCCCATCCAGCCTGTTCACATACCCTCCCCCCATCCAGCCTGTTCACATACCCCCCCATCCAGCCTGTTCACATACCCTCCCCATCCAGCCTGTTCACATACCCCCCCATCCAGCCTGTTCACATACCCCCCCATCCAGCCTGTTCACATACCCCCCCATCCAGCCTGTTCACATACCCCCCCATCCAGCCTGTTCACATATCCCCCCCATCCAGCCTGTTCACATACCCCCCCCCATCCAGCCTGTTCACATACCCCCCCATCCAGCCTGTTCACATACCCCCCTCATCCAGCCTGTTCACATACCCCCCCATCCAGCCTGTTCACATACCCCCCCCCATCCAGCCTGTTCACATACCCCCCCATCCAGCCTGTTCACATACCCCCCCCATCCAGCCTGTTCACATACCCCCCCATCCAGCCTGTTCACATACCCCCCCATCCAGCCTGTTCACATACCCCCCCATCCAGCCTGTTCACATACCCTCCCATCCAGCCTGTTCACATACCCCCCCATCCAGCCTGTTCACATACCCCCCCATCCAGCCTGTTCACATACCCCCCCATCCAGCCTGTTCACATACCCCTCCCCATCCAGCCTGTTCACATACCCCCCCATCCAGCCTGTTCACATACCCCCCCATCCAGCCTGTTCACATACCCCCCCCATCCAGCCTGTTCACATACCCCCCCCATCCAGCCTGTTCACATACCCCCCCATCCAGCCTGTTCACATACCCCCCCCATCCAGCCTGTTCACATACCCCCCCCATCCAGCCTGTTCACATACCCCCCCCATCCAGCCTGTTCACATACCCCCCCATCCAGCCTGTTCACATACCCCCCCCCCCAGCCTGTTCACATACCCCCCCCCCATCCAGCCTGTTCACATACCCCCCCATCCAGCCTGTTCACATACCCCCCCATCCAGCCTGTTCACATACCCCCCCCCCATCCAGCCTGTTCACATACCCCCCCCCCATCCAGCCTGTTCACATACCCCTCCCCCCATCCAGCCTGTTCACATACCCCCCCATCCAGCCTGTTCACATACTCCCATCCTGCTCATATACTCCCATCCTGCTATATGCCCCCATCGTGCTCATATACCATCCTGGTATGTGGCCTGTATCCTATAGCACAGAGAAAAAAATAAACGTTTATACTCACCTTTTCCTCACTCCCTGCAGCACCGATCACATCTTCCTCTCTGGCACGCTGACCTGTGTGTGTGTGGAGCCGTTCCCCTGCAGCACGCGATGTCTTCCTGTCTGTGCCGATCAGCTGACCAGCTCGGCACAGATCAGCTGACCGGCACAGATCAGCTGACCGGCACAGATCAGCTGACCGGCACAGACAGGAAGACATCGCGTGCAGCAGGGGGGCGGCTCCACACACGGGGACGGGTGAGTGTACTGATTCACTGCACCCCGCGCTGGTAATGACGCGCGGGGGGCAGTGAATACAGCCGCACATGATCACTCCAGGCTGTAATTGCCAGGGGTGATCATGCGGCCGGCTCTTTGCTATGCGCGCGTCCCCGCTCGTCCTCCCGCCCACCTGTCAGTGCCGGCTTCAGCGCTGAGAGATGGGCGGGAGGATGGGCGTGCATATGTAATGAGCGGGCCCACGTGGTCACGGCAGGCGCTGCTGCTGCCTGCTCGTGCCCCCGATGACCTGCAGCACCCTCATTCCCGGCCGCAGCCCTATAGTCAGACCATATGACGCACCCCCAACTTTCCCCCAACATTTGGGGGAAAAAAAGTGTGTCTTATGGTCCGAAAAATACGGTAATACATTGTTGGAATCAGGGTCTCTTTTCCTACACTATGCTGCTTTCAGATGAGGTAGCAAAAACCTGGTAACAGATTATGTTTAAAAGGTTCTTCTATAACCATTGTATTTTTTACAAACCTTATCTTGTCGCTTTATTCTTTGTTTTTATTCTACAGTACTTCCCTTACTCACTGGGCATGTTACACTGTAACAAGTGCGAAATGAGAATCTATGTGTTAACAGTCACTTCATTCTTTTGCATTTCCCTGGGATATTCCGTTACACCTCATGAGAAATAACTCCATGGTAGCACTGTTCTGAAGGAAATAACATAAAAGAAAATAGCCTTGACTCGAAACACAAAGTAGTTTAAAAGTACAGATAATGCTGTGTATTAAAGTGTGTGTCATCTTATAAGTTGCCCTCTTTAAGGAAAGAATATTACAGTTGCACAGTATATCTAGTTGCAAAAAAAACCACAAAAAATTGGCTATTAGTTATTGTGCTAATAGTTATTAGTTAATGAGTCCAGTACACTTCCCCCACCTCCTCAGAATCTAACCGGGGGGGGTGATAGACAGGCTGCTATGTATGCTTTTATTGTATACTCAGTACTCTGTCAATCTCTACAAAGATACATTGAATTTAAAGGAGCTTTGTCACCAAAAGAATGCTTATTAGACTAAAAATACAATGATAAAGAGGACTTTACCCCAATAAAAATCATACTTGCACGCCTCATCCAGTCTTGGGGACTGCCCTATTGTGAAGCTACCACTAGGGTGAGCCTGTACTCTGGCAAGATGTGGTGCTTCTAGGTATAATTAGGTGCATGTCCACTTGAGGGCACTAGCATCCAAGCAAAGATGCAATAGAGTGGTCGCACAATCCGAGCTCAGAGCCGAGGTCAAGTGGAGTTGGAGTCATGTGAGAGCTTAGAGTCAGATGCCAGAAGGTATTGTCAGGAGCCAGAGGGGAACAGAGCCGTAGTCAGGTAACAAGCCGAGGTCAGAGACCAGGAGGATGTCAGTAGGAGAAGGGCACGGAGATGGGATAACTTAAACATAAACCGGGTAGGGAAACAGGGAGAACAGACGAGTAGGAGAGGATGGAGGTCAGAGAGAAGAGGACTGAGTAGTGGACAGGATCAGAACAGACTTACAGGAACCAGAGGCACAAATTGCAGAGCAGGAACTATAACTGGCGCCACATTGAAGGAAACAGATCCAAGATCCAGCGTGACCCCAGGAACGAGGCATGGCAGGATAGTCTCCTCCCATTGAAGCTGACCCCGAAGAATACAAACAGCAGGAACAAAAACATATACATTGGCTCTGCAGAGCAGAGTAATACGTGACTCATGACACCTATCTTCTGGTGGATAATGCACACTCCTACAACAAATGCACATATGTGCATATGCGCAGAAGCATGGCATGTTCTCCTTTTTGGTGACCCTCTGGTTCCTCTCTGCTGATACCGCTCATACACCAGGAAGTGTAGAGAGTAGCATCCAAAAGTAGCCAGGTAGGAGATTATATCCAGCTCCTGTGTGCGCAAACACCCAGCACAGCCAGATTCAGTGCACATGCGCGCACACACAGAGCTGCATTCACTCAAGGAGTCAACCCTGTCTATAACAAGCAAAGGCATTACTAAAGCTGCATTTTAGAGGGTCACAGACTTCTTTTTTAAAAACATTAGAAATAAGACACAGGTGATTATCACCGACATTTGTTTGCCAATGCAAGGTTCTATACATTAGGTGGTGACTCCCACAAGACAAGCATAGAGAATATTAAATTGCTTCAAAAACATATATTTTGATATCTAACATCATTTAAATAAAATAAATCTTTATTTTTATATAGCGCTAACATATTCCGCAGCGCTTTACATTTTCATTTCTCAAGAACACTGTCCCCATAGGGGCTCACAATCTAAATTCCCTACCAGTATGTCTTTGGAGTGTGGGAGGAAACCGGAGAACCCTGAGGAAACCCACGCAAACACGGGGAGAACATACAAACTCCTTGCAGATGGTGTCCTTGGTGGGATTCCAACCTAGTACCCCAGCGCTGCAAGACTGCAGTGCTAACCACTGAGCCACCGTGCCGCCCATTTATTGTTACATTGTCATGGATTTGGTTTAATTTGTTGTATTTGCCAATGAAACCAGTCTGCCTACAATCGGTGCCCAGATTTAATATGAGAAAACATCCAGAGGGACTTAAGGGCATTTGTAATTAATAGCAGACAAAAAAAAATAGTAATTGAGAGAATATGGCTCAAGGATAATGGAGGAACACACAATGCAAATATTTCCCAATGAGCAAGCAAATACAAATGTACTTCTCGGTAAATCATAGCAGTGCGGACTAAGGCTGAAATACTAAGATGGCAGGCTAAGAAAATGTATATCACATGTATACAGTATATTATTAAATATATTATCCCTTTAAGAGTGAGGGCTTTTGGATTTTTTGAGTCATTCAAAGAGGCATAACTTTTTTATTTTTCTATCAAAAATTCTGTCCTATTAAAGTATTATTTTCATGTTGCCATATTTCTTGAGCTATAACTTTTTACATTTCTGTAAAACTAGTGCTTTTCCATAGACCATTGAAGGCCTTCAGTGCAACAGTTTGTTGTTTTTTGTAGGACTTTAGGTAAAATGGCAACTTTTATAATTTAGCAAACTTAAACTTAACATCTTCAAATAAACATGATGAAATAATAGCCAAGTAAACGTTTTCTACATCATGGTTTCTAACATGTTAAAGAGATGGTCCACTACAAAGCAAAGTGACCACATCAATGTAAAGCTGAGACAGAAGGCTTTTTCTCAATCCCTTCTGTTGTCAATTCTGCCTGTGAGTGGCAATATTGCAGTCCGCTCATCCCCATCACGTGACCCGGGTTGCAGTAACCTCTGATGTCCGGTGATATCATGTCGACTTTCAGAATTGGAGGTTGACCCGACATCACCGAGGCGGGAACCAGTCTCCATGAATGACTGGGCTGCGAGCGGAATTTCATTGCAAGTCACAGCCCAGCATCTCATACGTTCTCTCCTTCACCACAGAGCATTGCAAGCAGGAGTGATGCTGGGCTGTGATGTGTGGTGATACTTCGCCCACAGCCCAGTCACTCAGGAAGACTGCGGCACGCCTTAATGATGCCAGGTCAACTTCCAATTCTAGAAGGTGACGTGACATCACCGGATATCACAGGTAACTGAACCTGGGTCACATGAAGGGGATGAGTGGACAGCAATAGCGCAGCTCACAGGTAGATTTGACAACAGAATGTATTTAGAAAAAGCCTTCTGTCATAGCTTTACATTGATGTGGCTAGTATGCTTTGTAATGGACCACCGCTTTAAAGACTTGCATTATATGTACTAAAAAGCGAACCCCTTTTGGCTTTAAGTCTTAACTCTTTGGCCTTGATGCTTTAAGGGCTCTGGGATTTTTTTGTTTCTGCACTTTCATTTTTTATCTCCTTCTTCCAAGATCCAAAACTTTTCTTTTGTCAAGATGGCTATTTGAGGGCTTGTTTTTGCTAGATAAAATTATATTTTGAATCATACCATTCACTTTATCAAACAATGTACTGAAAAACAGGAAAAAAATCTAAATGAGGTGAAATGATGAAAATAACCCAATTCCATCATTGTTTTTTGGGGCTTCTTTTTTAAAGCATTGTGTGACAACATGATTCTACAGGTCAGTATGATTATAGTGATACCAAACTGTTATAGATTTTTTTCATTATTATTTTACTAGCTTAAAATAATTCTGAACTGTGTAAAAAAAAATTTGTTTGTGTTGCAATTTCCTGACACCCATGATTTTATTATTTCTATGTCGATAGAGCTGTATGATAGTTTTGTATGATTAGAATCAATATTATCTAGTAATAAGCAATCACTATAATGCTCGGTTGTTCAGTCCTCGAAACAAGCAGTTGGAAGTTTGGATGGGTGAGACTCAAGTACCCGAGTATAATGGAAGTCAATGGGGAACTCGAGTATTTTTTTTGGGAAATCTTCTGGAAAAATAGTCAAGTTCCCCATTGACTTCCATTATACTCAGGTACTCAAGTATAATGGGGGGAGGATGGGAGTGAAGGGATACAAACTAATTTTAGATTAGAATTACATCACATATACTTAGTAAAATAATATCATAAAATCTCCAACCCAAAAAGGTTCACCATAACTCTCTTTAATAAATTAAAGATATTGTTAATGGTATCATAAAGGAACCCAAACAATCGCAGAGATAGATGTAAAGCTTGAAATAAAGTTAAATTCAGATTTTGTTTAAAGTCTATCCACAAGGTCCATACGCCAAAGAAAAGTTCTACAGTGTCTGTTTTTTGTTGCATCAATTACGTTCATATACCGTAATCCTATTAATTCTATAGCTGACTATTTGTATTGAAAGACATACTGATTTTCATTTTAAGGCCATGTGTATTCTAGCTGCCATCGAGCTCCCAATGGTTTGTCTCCAAATAACATAACAGTTGGACCAAGTTGGTTCGAAATCAAGGATTCAACCTGCCTTCAGAAAGTTTTTACATGAGGGCAATACCACCAAATATGATTCTTGTCAGGTATTATATTGCAACGTCTAAAATATTTCTCTAATACATTAGGGTATATTTTATATAGTTGTGCTGGAACATAATACGCCCCGTGAATGACTTTATGACCATATTCACACGTTCAGTATTTGGTCATTATTTTTCCTCTGTATTTGTAAGCTATAACCAGGAGTGGCTAAAAAATGCAGAAGTGATGCCTGTGTTTCTATTGTACTTTTCCTACGTTAGTTCCACTCTTGGTTTTGGCTATAAATACTTCGGTAAAATACTCACCAAATACTGAATGTGTGTATGTGGCTTAAATGATGTTTCTATCAAAGAGATCTGATTACTGCTTTTTTGTAATGTATCAAAGCAATGGTGCCATTTCTCCAATGACATTGACCACTTTAGATCTTCTTCTTATTGTACTATGACCTTAGATCCTTTGTTCTCTGGGGACGAGTTAAAAATAAAGTAATGTGCAGATACAATTTCTCCTCCAAATGGGTTATTTAATCATATTTGTTTAAAGCATGAAACTGCTATAGTAAGATTCTTTCATGGTGAATGGGGAGAAAGCAGGGAACAGGAGCTCCCAGACTGGCCCTCAGGCTAGGAGACCCTAGCTATCTTTGATCTCAGGGTTATCTCGGAAGGTGATGATGTCTGAGCTGCCTTCCTGGCCCTGCTTCTGACCAGCCCTGATCTTATACCCCCTCCCCCCAACCCATGGGGAGCAAGGACAGGAGTGATAAAGCCAACAGACATAGGCAAACAGGGTAAACTAAAACTTTACCTCACGGCACACACACAGTGGTATAAGACAATAAGAGCTTAGGAGGAAAATAAGAGCAGGGAGGAAATAACAAGACAACGGGAGAACTCCACAACTCCAAGCACTAAGCAATACAATCACAAGCAGGACTGAGACACAACGGCACACAGACCAACACAGCAATAAAGTATAGTTGGCGCAAGAGAACAGATTCCACCATCTTAAATAGAAAGGGAACCAATGTGATAGGCTCCCAACAACATGTGATCCCAGAAGTAACAAGCAGGCTTGCAAAGGTTAATTCTTGCTAGCCTGATCAAGAATGAGCCCACAGCTGGTCAACGCCTGAACCTGCCTGTGTAGCTCAGAAGCACCAGAGAAACCATAAGGCTGGACTCACACAACCGTATGGCATCCAATGCGACAGCATCGGATGCAATATGCTAATGACCCCCGCTCAGGCTTTGCTGCGAGCGTGAGCCAAGTGTCACGCGACTGTGAAGCTGAGGGTGGACGCTGCGGAGGAGAGGGAGGGGTTAATCCCCCATCTCCTCCATTGTCAGCCTGTGCGTATATCACACTGCACTGGGATAACATCCGAGTGCAGTCCGATGTTTCTCTCGCACCCATTCAATTGAATGGGTGCAAGAGATACGGCTCTAGCAGAACATCGCAGCATGCTGCCACTTTTCTCTCATCCAGAATATGGATGCGAGAAAAGCTGACCAACTGCTCTCCCTCATTGACTAGCATTGGTCAGAGTGCAATGCGAGATTTTCTCGCATTGCACTCGTCCATTTTTCACGCTCGTGTGAGCGTACCCTAAGGTGAAATGTCAGGATCTGTAGTGTGAACAGCGTGTGATGAGACCATGACAATCAGTGAGAGTTGTGCAAAACTCCTAGTGACAGATTCTTGGGTGGGTTATTTCTTGCAAAACGAAGAACCTTGTTTATATGTAAAGCTTTCCAGAATGGAGCATTGGATTTTTGTCTGGTTAACACTTCGTTATAATTTGACCAAATATTCTTCAGACTAGTAATTCCTTTCATCTTCTTCCATTTAAGGTTAAGTTCACATGTCCTGTAACCATCCGTTAGATCGTATCCTACAGAGATCCATTGGGAAAAAAGTTCTGCAAACACAACTTTTTGCCCGTTTTTAAATAACTGATGTCTGCTGGATCCTTTTTTTTTAAAACTTGAGTCTATGGAGAACTGACCTGTTAACGGATTGCTATTTATCCATACGTTATTCTTGCATTTGTAATGGAACCATTTTTATTTTACAGGATCCGCTACAAATGGAAGATAAATAGCAATCCATTAACAGATCCGTTCTCCATAGACTCCAATGTTTAAAAAAAATGGCCCTGCAGAAATCATTTTGACAATGGATCTCTGTAGGATCCATTCTAAGGGGTACTTTGCACGTTGCGACATCACCGGGTCAAAACGAAAGTGACGCACATCCGGCGCCAGTAACGACGTTGCAACGTGTAAAGCTTAGATGCACTGATAAACGATCGCAAAAGCATCGAAAATCGGTGATCTGTGTAGTTTCGGTCATTTCCATAATTTTGCTGCAGCGACAGGTACGATGTTGTTCCTCGTTCCTGCGGCAGCACACATCGCTGTGTATGAAGCCGCAGGAGCGAGGAACATATCCTTACCTGCCTCCACCGGCTATTCGGAAGGAAGGAGGTGGGCGGGATGTTTATGTCCCGCTCACCTCCGCCCCTCTGCTTCTATTGGCCGCCTGCCGTGTGACGTCGCTGTGATGCCGCACGACACGTCCCCTTAGGAAGGACGCGGGTCGCCGGCCAGAGCAACGTCGCAGGGCAGGTGAGTGCGTGTGAAGCTGCCGTAGCGATAATGTTCGCTATGGCAGCTATCACAAGAGATCGCATCTGCGACGGGGGTGGGGACTATCACGCTCGGCATCGCTACAATCGGCTAGCGATGTCGCAGTGTGCAAAGTACCCCTAACGGATGATTACAGGACATGTGAACTTAAGACCCAGTCACACACAACGACTTAAGGCTGCTTTACATGCAGCGACATCGCTAGTGATGTTGCTAGCAAAAGCACCTACCCCCATCGTTCGTGCGTCACAGGCAAATCGCTGCCCGTGGCGAACAATATCGCCGGTACGTGTCACACATACTTACCTTCCTAACGATGTCGCTGTGGCCGCCGAGCAACCTCTTTTTTAAGGGGGCGGTTCATTCGACATCACAGCGACGTCACTCAGCGGGCCACCAATAGAACCGGAGGAGCGGAGAGCAGCCGCATTAATGTCACTCCCACCTCGTTGCCGGAGGATGCAGGAACGCTGTTGTTCGTCATTCCCGGGGTGTCACATATAGGGATGTGTGCTGCCTCAGGAATGACGAACAACCTGTGTCCTGAATGAGCAACGATATTTTGAAAATGAACGACGTGTCAACAATCAACAATTTGGTGAGTATTTCTAATCGTTAGCGGTCGCTCGTAGGTGTCACACGCAATGACGTCGCTAACAAGGCTGGATGTGCGTCACAAATTCCGTGACCCCAACAAGCTCGTTGCTACGTCACAGAAACTGTGACTCAGCAACGATCTCGTTAGCGATCTAGTTGTGTGTGACAGGGCCTTTAAGCTTAATGTCCTTTGCTCTAATCCCAGTTTAAACATTGTTTACAAGTGTTTTTATTGCATTTTTGACTCTACATGGGTAGAAAAAAAGGGTTTGTTCTTTTTCCACAATTGGATCCGAAACAACTCCACAGTCAATGTCTGCAAGTGCTAGTATAACCTTGTATAAGGGTACTTTACACGCTGCGACATCGCTACCAAAATATCGTCGGGGTCACGTCATTAGTGACGCACATCCGGCACCAGTAGCGACATCGCAGCGTGTAACACTAATGAGCTACGATCAACGATCACAAAATCGTTCCAAAACGGTGATCGTTGACATGTGGTTCATTTCCTCGCTATGTGTGACACCGTGGGAGCGACGAACATCTCCTTACCTGCGTCCACCGGCAATGCGGAAGAAAGGAGGTGGGTGGGATGTTACATCCCGCTCATCTCCGCCCCTCCGCTTCTATTGGTCGGCCGCTTAGTGACGCCGCAGTGACGTTGCTATGACGCCGAACGCACCTCCCCCTTGAGGAAGGGATTGTTCGGCGATCACAGCGACATCGCTGACCAGGTATGTGCATGTGACACTGTCATAGCGATAATGATCGCTACGGCAGCGAGCACCAAATGTCGCACGAGCGACGGGGGCAGGAGCTATCGCGCTTGACATCACTAGAAATCGCTAGTGATATTGCAGCGTGTAAAGTACCCTTTACTCTGAGGTAAGTTTAATGCACAAGGCTGGCAGGACATTTCCTAAATAAAACTGAAGAAAGGAAACCATTTGGGCCTCATTCAAGGACAATTCAGACACAGACCACGCAGCTGATATGGGGCTCGTGAGTTGGGGGGAGTCTGGTGCTAGTGTTGGCATAAGGCCTCCTACCACTCATCATCACACGTTCAACTGTATTGGCATTTTTTAATTATTTATTTATTTTTTATTTTAGTTTATTTTTTTTTTTTTTTTAAATCAATGAGTACATTGGGGGGACTATGTGAGGCCCATTATAAGATATGGAGACCAATGTGGGGCCCACTATACTGTATGGAAGGTTAAATGGGGCCCTTTCTACTATATGAGGGCAATGTGGGGCCCATCATACTATATGGAGGACTTTGTGAGGCCCATTATACAATATAGAGGACTATGTGGTACCCATTGTACTATATGGAAGATTATGTGGGGCCCATTATACCATGTGGAATGCTATGGCAGTGCATTATACTCATTATACTATATGGAAGGCAATGTGGGGCCCATTATATTATATGGAAGACAATGTGGGGCCCATTGTACTGTATGGAGGACTACATAGGGCCCATTATACTGTATAGAGGACTATGCAGGGCCCATTATACCATATGGAAGGCTATGTGAGGCCCATTATACTGTATTCACGGCAATGTAGGGCCCTTTATACTTTATGGAAGGCTATATGGGACCTATTATACCATATGGAAGGCTATGTGGAGCCCATGCTATGTGGGGCTCAATATACTTTATGGAAGGTTAGTTGAGGCTCATTATACTACATGGAAAGCTATGTGGGAGCCATTATACCTTCTGCAGGGCTATGTGGGGCCCATTACACTGTATGGCTGGATGTGTGGGTCCCATTATGCTTTATGGAGAACTATGTGTGGTCCATTATACTGTGACGTCCTGGGCAAGCCAGGGGTCACAGGTCATGACACCATCACACCCTACACCCCGAATAGGTACACCAAAGCTACACAAAAATCCTTGTTGCCTTCCTCCAGGGGCTGATGTCCACACCAGGGGGTGGTCCAGGCGGTTGGCTCCGCCCACCGAGGAGTTCACAGCCCTGGAGGCGGGAAAACCAGGCAGATAGAGTTAGAGTTTGGAGGAGGAAGTGAGAGTCGAGTTCAGAGAGTGGAAGTGAAGGAGTAAAGACTGAAGTGGTAGAGGAGCAAGAGAGGAAGGAGAAGGAGGACAGTGAGAGTAGTGACAGAGAAAGTGACAGTTGAGAAAGCCTGAAGTTGGTCCGGGTGTGTGCCCCGGACTGAGAACAGCAAGGTCAGCAAACGGCGGTGACCGTCTGCAGGAGAGGCTACTTGGAGGTTGCCGAAAGGATCGTGGACAGGTGGTGGCCCGGCGGTACCGGAGCGGTATACGAAGAGAAGCCAGCACCATTGGCAGGGGCCTTTCGGATCCCGGCAAGGCTAGGAGTCGCCGTGAATTTGCCAAATCCGTCAGTGAAGGGGACCTCTGGGTCTCCCAACAACCAAGTCCCGATTGAAGGCAACAGTCCGACCGTTAGAGAGAGACACTGCCACCGCCAAGGCACCAGTTTCTCATGGCCAGTGCCTGCAGGCAAAGAGGGGCTCCTCCAGCACATATCCAAGCCGGGGAGCGGGTTACCGGTGGGAACCCATCGCTACCAACATAGACTTAGGTGCAGGAAAAGGGACCGTCACCGTCAACTACCTGGGGAAAAGCAACAGCAGCCGTCCGTGGGAACCGTCTTTCCAGCCGTGTGTTTTACCGAGAACTGTGTCACCGTCTCAGGCTGAGTGAGTACCACAGTGCCGTGAGGCACAGCGCTGCCCCCGTGTCCCTACACCCCACCAAGCCCTGCACCGGCCCCGCCATCCCTCATCCTCCAACTCATCACTGGGCCCCGGGACAACCACCCCCCACCCACGGAGGGGAGAACTAACAACTTTGCTGCTCCCTGTCACCGCTCCCGGGATTCCCATACAGAGCAGCGGTGGTGTTCCTACAATCACCACAACCGTGGGTGGCGTCACGGACAATAAACTATCCCAAAAACCAAACCCCTTTCACTCACAGGCGAGGAGCGCCGCTCGAGTTCCTGGGATCCGGCCCATCGCTCGAGCCACCGAGCAGCAGCAGACCGCAGCAGCAGCGGCAGCCGGACCCGAGCAGTGGGAGAGCGCAGCGTCCCCTCCTCCGCCCGCGACAATATCATATGGAGAGCTATGAGGGGGCATTATAATATTTGTAGGGCTATGGGGGATTATACTATATGGAGGGCTATGTGGGAGCATTTATACTTTATGGAGTACTATGTGGGAATCATTATACTGTATGCAAGAAATTATACATTGTGAATATTTGTGTAGGGTCCTTCATACTGTGTGTAGGACTGTGTGTGGGCTATTATGCTTTTTGGAGGGCTGTGTGGGAGCTATTATATTATTTGGGGGGTTATGTGTGGGCAATTATACATTTTGCAGGGCTATGTGGGGGCATTATGCTGTTTGCAGGGCTATATGGGGGCTATTATACAGTTTGGAGTGCTATATGGAGGTCATTATACTGTTTTCAGAGCTATATGTGGACCATTATACTGTCTGGAGGGCTATGTATGGACCGTCTATACTGTTTGGAAGGCAATAGGAGGTCATTATACTCTTTGGAGGGTTGTGTTGGGGCCATCATACTTTGTGGAAGGTAGTATAGGGGCCGTCATACTGTTTGGAGGGTTGTGGTAGCCATTTTATTATATGGAGGTCCATTACATTTTATGGAGGACTGTGTTTGGGCCATTAAACAGTACTGGGGTCACTATGGGGGTATCGTAATTGGCGGGGGTACTGTACGGTCATCAAACTGAGCATGGAGGGTTTGGTGTAGGAATTCACTCTGGGGTGGCCTTGAAAGTGGTATCTTAATGCTTGGGAATAGTAGGGGGCTTGAATAGGAGGACAATTCCTTTGTAAGGGCTGCAAAGTTGTGAGGTATGCTTCAATTAGTAATTTTGCTATCGGACCCCATGATTTCTATGTAGGCCCTCTTCAGTCTCTAGATGGCTGTCCTACTATAGCAGGTTTATTAACTGCTGTAGAGATTCAAGGGTTGCTTCACAGATACCTCTTTAAAGGTCCCGTCACACACAACGAGATCGCTAAATCGTTGCTGAGTCACCGTTTCTGTAACGCAGAAACGATCTTGCCAGCAATCTCATTATGTGTGACACCTACAGTGATCAGGCCCCTGCTGTAAGATCTTTTTTGAAGAAAATCTGACTTTAGTCAAGAATATATAAATAATTAATAAAGGCTGAAATGCACACAATTTTTGAGAAAATACAAAAGGTATTTATTTTTATGCGTGACACATAAAGGACATTATGAATATACATATTATGAATTCCTTTATTCTACTATATCTAATATACCCTGCTGTAAGATCGCTAGTCGTTGCCAAAGGGTTCGGACCATTTTCTTCAAAGGTGATGTCCTGCTGGGCAGGACCCATCGCTGTGTTTGAAACCTAACAATGACCTCCTATACAGGTCGCTCATCGTTACTGCATCGTTGGTAAGGTCTGACTGTGTGACATCTCACCAGCGACCTCCTAGCGACTTACCAGCGATCCTTATCAGGTCGCATCGTTTTCGGGATCGCTGGTAAGTCGTTAAATGTGACGGGGGCTTAAGGACCAGATGTAATAATTACCCCTCAGGAAATTGACTGGTTTCACATGACATAAGATTCTAGGTCACTAAAAATCACTCTTTGTGAGTACCCTCAAAAAGACAGGTTCCACAGAGATATCCTCAGAAGTATGAGAAGCAAACTTTTCTTAGCTAGAATAGTATAAAGACATTCACAGAGGGTTGCTCTTTTGTTGCCGTTGTCAGGACTGTTGTAATCAAGAGAGGAACACATAAAACAACTGGAAAATCCACAGGATAGTAAAAAAGGTATTCAGGGCATAAGGTTTATCTTGACAATAGACTATACCAGAGGACATAATAGATGCAAACTTATTGGCTGCTGCAAGGTACAGAAACGACACAAGAAAACAGCGCACGCACAAGCCAGGTGCAGCGACAATACCCAGCGGTTGGATACAGTAGTCAGGAACGGCATTGAAGCTACCAAACAGAAGTGTACAGTGACAAGTTTTGCCTCTATAAATCAAGCTGAAAAATCTCACAGCTGAGTAAACTCTGTCTGAACAAGTAATGCCCTGAGTATATTAAGAGAAAAATAAATCCAACTCTAGAAACAGATAAAATTAGTCCTGGGGTGAGAAGACGCCTCCTGTCCATGAGCACCTGGTCATAGGACAATAAAAAACACATTGTTGGGGGAAAGCCCCATAGGACTGTGTGCACACGATAAGTTTTTGGTCATTTTCTGATGCTGTATATTTTCACTGTGTCAGAAATGCAGGATCTGGCATCTCCAGCAAAGTGGAGGGATCTATAGAAATCTCCTGACCAATGTGATTGTTATTTACTCACTATAAACTGCCCTTGCAGGTTTGCTGAGATTTATGTGAACATTTTCCCCTCATTACATCAGTTGTGGAAAATCCACAGGTAAAAAAGGCATATGCATTTTTAGTGTGTTTCAACTGAGGAAACACACTGAGAACGTTTTGTCAATGCTAAATGTCAGGAAAAATCAAAAAGTAGCTTTATGTAAAACATGACATAAGAGACAAAAACCCAAGCATCAAAAAGGCAATAAAAACACATTAAAAAAAACAAAATACACAAAAACACATGTAGAAAAGAATATTAAAAAATGTTAATTAAAAAAGATAGGTAACCTAGTTTACTTAAAGGGAACCAATCACCAGGATTTTCGTATATAAGCTAAAGCCAGTGCTATACTGGCACTATCAGGCTGATTCTCTACATACCTGTAGTGGTCAACTCAGATGTTTAGGTTTTGAAATCCAAAAAAGTAAAGTTTATAAAATTAGCTGCTTGTTGAGTGACAGCAGCTGAGGAGCAGATAATATATTCATAGTTATCCCCTCCCCCATTTGAATTAGCATAAGCATTATACAAATGATTCACTTTGTCTCTTGCAGGACCTGTGTGAGGTCATACCCCTATGATCAGCAGGGGTGGGGCCTCAGCCAATAAAGCTGGATACCAGGTCACATGGGTATGACCTCACACAGGTCCTGCAAAAAACAAAGTGAATTGTTTGTATAATACTTATGCTAATTCTAACAGGGGGAGGGGAGAACTATGAATATATTATCTGATCCTCAGCTGCTGTCACTCAACAAGCAGGTAATTTTATAAACTTTACTTTTTTGGATTTCAAAACCTAAACATCCGAGCTGACCACTACAGATACATAGAGAATCAGCCTGATAGTGCCAGTATAGCCCTGGCTTTAGCTTATATATGAAGGTCCTGGTGATCGGTTCCCTTTAAGGCTATGTTCCCACAATTAGCTTTTTGTCAAGAATCTCTGCACCATTTCCATTATATAAATTTAGTTACTTGCATTTTTTCATTACGTTTTTCAGTACATTATTATACCATACATTTTTATCATATTTTTGACGCTGTGGTTTTTGTCTTTTGTTGATGTGTCATGCTTTCAATAAAGCTGCTTTGCTTTTGACACTTTCTGGTATTTGGCTTTCACAAAACTTTATTGATATACTTAGGTATGGAGTACATGCATTTTTTATGTCTTTCCACTGCAAATATACACTAAAAATACATGTGACTTTTACCTATGGGGAAAGTCTGAGCAGAATACGTGGCGTCCCGCATAATAATAATAATAATAATAATAATAATAATAATAATAATAATAATCTTTATTTCTATAGTGTCAACATATTCCGCAGCGCTTTACAATTCTGAATTTCATATACGAACAAAATATGTAACAGTTATAGAGGATGCAATAATAAGAATAAGAATATTATAGTAAATAATGAGAAACTGACATACTGCAGATTTGAACACGCTGCTGGACAGTTTCTGTGACGCCCTGGGCAAGCCAGGGGTCACAGGTCATCGCACCACCACACCCTACACCCCAGCTAGGCACACCAAAGCTACCAAAATCCTTGTTGCCTTCCTCCAGAGGCTGATGTTCACACCAGGGGGTGGTCCAGGCGGTTGGCTCCGCCCACCGAGGAGTTCACAGCCCTGGAGGCAGGAAGTACCAGGCAGTTTAGCCCAGGCAGGGCTTGAGTGAGGAGTAAACAAGTAGAACAGTGAAGGAAGTGAAGTGGTAGAGAAGCAAAGGAGAAAACTGGAGTAAAGGAGTAAAAGTGACAGTAAGAAAGCCTGAAGCTGGTCCGGGTGTGTGCCCCGGACTGAGACAGCAAGGTCAGCAGACGGCGGTGATTGTCCGCAGGGGTGACTGCTCGGAGGTTCCTGGAAGGACCGCGAACGGGTGGTGACCCGGCGGTCTGGAGCAGTGTACAAGGAACAGTCAGCACCAGGGCAGGGGCCTCTCGGACCCCGGCAAGGCTAGGAGTCGCCACAATTTGCCAAATCCGTCAGTGAAGGGGACGTCTGTCTCCCAACAACCAAGTCCCGATTGAAGGCAACAGCCCAACCATTAAAGTAGAGACACCGCCAGGGCACCAGTTTCTAAGGGCCAGCGCCTGCGGGCAAAGAGTAGAGCTCCTCCGGTCCAGCTTGAAGCCGGGGAGCGGGTTACCGGTGGGAACCTATCGAAACCATCAACAACATTAGGTGCAGGAAAAGGGACATCACCGTCACCTACTGGGGAAGCAAGTGCAGCCGTCCATGGGAACCGTCTTTCCAGCCGTGTGTTTTACCGAGAACTGTGTCATCGTCTCAGGCTGAGTGAGTACCACAGTGCCGCAAGGCACAGCGCTGCCCCCGCGTCCCTGCGCCCACCAGGCCCTGCATCTCCCACCTCATCACTGGGCCCCGGGATCACCAACCCCTACCCACGGAGGGGCAACACAACAACTTGCTGCTTCACACCATCACTCCCGGGATCCCCACACAGAGCAGCGGTGGTGTCAACAACTCACCACAACCGTGGGTGGCGTCACGGACAATAGCCAATCCCTACACCCAAAATCCCCTTTCACTCACGGGCGAGGAGCGCCTCTCGAGAACCCCCGGGATCCGGCCCACCGCTCGAGCCACCACTGAGCAGCAGCAGCCGGACCCGAGCAGAGGGGTGAGCGCAGTGCTGACACCCTCCTCCCCACCCGCGACATTTCCACTGAGTAAAAAAGAAGCATAGTGGCAGAAGATTTCTATAAATCCCATCCACTGGAACTGTAAGATGCTGTGTATTTGATGCAGCATCAAAAAGTCACCAAGAACTCATCATGGTCTCACAGCCTAAGGCCTCCTTCACACGTCAGTGATTCTGGTATGTATGATGTCTGTTTTAACACGTACCAGAAGCACGGACATACGCAGACCCATTAATATCAATGGGTCTGCACATACATGAGTGATTTCAAAAGGACCGTGTGTCCGTATGGAGCAGACATGTTTCTGTGTGTTCCACACGGCGACATGTTAATTTTTCTCTGGCAGCACTGATGTCCCATGGATCACACACTGTTGTGAGTCATGTGACATCAGTGTGACATGTACTGGAGAAAACACGTGTCTTTGAAATAAAATAATTTTTTATACTCATTTATCTCCAACGCTGCAGTCTTCGGCGCTGATGTCACTTGTTTCTGGATCCCGATCGTTATGCTCATTTCATATTCACTGCACCGTGGACCCAGAAGCAGCAGCAGCGCTGGAGACAGCAGCACCATGGACAGGTAAGTATAGAAGTTCATGCAGTCCATGTGCTATCTGAATGTTCGATGGATAGCACAGTCCTGACAAACCAATCTGGCTGCCAGTGAGGGGTCATATAGCTGCAAAGCCCCTCTGGGAAATATTCAGATTGACTCTCCAGGGATGAAGGAGACGAACTCTAGTGCCACCTATTGGAAGTAGTAATCCTAAAAGTCAAAAGTGACCCTTTAACGAGCCTTTTCATATGTTTTCTCCTTAGACCCCACTAAAGCTTCTTCATATGAAAAGGCTTGTTAAAGGGTCACTTTTGACTTTTAGGATTGCTACTTCCAATAGGTGGCACTAGAGTTCGTCTCCTTCCTCCCTGAAGAGACAATTTGAATATTTCCCAGAGTGGCATTACAGCTAATAGACCCCTCACTGGCAGCCAGATTGGTCTGTCAGGTCATCGCAAGGAAAACAGTTTTCCCCTTAGACCCCACTAAAACTTCTCATGCTGCCAGATCAGATGCCATACTTTGCACTAACAAGGGGCAATCACCCCAAAACACAGTGTCTGCAAATTGGGGTTCTGATCTGGCATAAATCCTTAGTCATATGAAAAGGTTCGTTAAAGGGTCACTTTTGACTTTTAGGATTGCTACTTCCAATAGGTAGCGCTAGAGTTTGTCGCCTTCCTCCCTGGAGAGACAATATGGATAGCTCAGTGACATCACATGTGTGCCAAAATCACAGCACATCGATGGGCCATACGCACCTTCAACACGGTCCTGCAAAACAAACGTTTTTCACGGACATGTGAAGGGGCCTAAGGGTTGCTTCAAATTTTATTAACCCTTCAAGAGACCTACCCAACACTTGTAATATTGGAACAAATGTTTGTGCCACTATGCAGGACATCCAGGATACTAATAACCACAACAACACATCTGAAAAAGTAAATGTTATAGTGATCTATGAAATTGCAAATGATAAAAATCACTTCAAAGCTTTATAGATTCCTTCCTTCATATAAAAACAGTGTCTTGGCTGAAAAAAAATAAAGGGTAGCAAATGGGCTACTGCTCACCAAACTGACTTTCACATATAATAATTGAACCAAGTCTGCAAAGACAACAGTCGAAAGGTCCTATACACAATAAAGTTGATGATAAGGAACAATCGCAACCAAAACGATGGTACAATCTAAAATGAATGATTGTTTTAGGCAACTGATCACAGATTGCATTGTTTGAAATTAATTCGGCTTTGTTTGATTCTTTTGCCAAGAGCTGGACAAAAGATCTTTTGCTTAAAGATAAAAGGTTTGTCTATAAATGATCTTTCATTGAAAAAATATTCTCAGAAAAATTATTTGTTCTCCATTTGGTGTTGCTGAACATTTCTGTCCTGGTTGAATGACTTTTAAGACTAATGGACTAAATAGTATTTGGCCATATTTTCTTTACGATCAATAATTGAATGACCATTGATTTAACACTGATAGAGAACAATGGAACGTTAGTGCTATATAATAAAAATATGTGGCTACATTTGTGTTTTTATTAATGTATGTGGTGAGATAACCCCATTGACTTTAGACCACATTTGCCTTTCTCCAAGGATCAGTATGTACTAGTATCATGGTAGACAGCTCTAAGCAGGATACAGCCACCATTTCTTGTCTGTAATATCACGCTGGTCTCCAAAACTACAATTCAATATGAGCGAGAAGCAAAGTTTCAGCTGTCATCTTGGGTCATAATTTAACAATGGCCAGAGTACAGTATGGGATTGTATTAAAGCTTTACTTAATGGGGTTATTACATAAGTGCAGGCTTATAGTAAATGAGCAGAAAGAGAATGGAGGATGGTAGAGAAGGGGCCCTACAGGTAACTGATCTGAGCCTCATACTGAGAACTCAATTGTTAACCTGCATGAAGGGGACTTTGTTGCTTCATTGAAAAAAAATCAATTTCAATTTATAATTTAGAGGATCAATTGAAAACCATTTAACTACTCTCTAAAACATAACATTTATTATATTCATATTAAAATACTATAGCAATCAATACAAGATTGGAAAAATTTCCAGATATATCAAGAGACATCAAAGTCGTGATTAGTGATAGTTAAGTGAAGTCCTAATATAGGTCAGTGGGCAAAGGGTGTACACCACCAGTTGTATTTAGTTAGGTATATAGTTATGATAAACTAAGGGGGTCTAAATACTCCCTAATGTTAACCCTACCTGGCAACGGAGGTCAAAAACACCTTAATTTTTTGGGTGCCCCCCGTTCCTCGGCGGCTAGCCCTAATTGCCCCTGTCACTATAATGATAATCTTATCCCACCACCAGAAATTAATGTGCTGGAGTGCAGATTCAGTCATATGTCATAATAAAATTCAATGCACAGGGTTATGTCCAAATTTCATGTAAATACTTGAAATTTCAATTCTCAGTCTAGAGATTAACCTGTAAGGCTGTATAACTGAGAACATACATAAATTAATGGGTCTAATCAGAATGATGGACTTATGGTCCCGGTACTTATCCTGCCAGGACTAGCTTGACCGCAGCTTGATCCCGACGCGTTTCCCCCCAACGTCTTGGGGTTCATCAGGGGATATCAGTATATCAAATTATTTTTAATAGATTTGGGCCATCAATCTCCTCATCATATCAATCCACGTATTAGGAATTCTGTATAGTCCTCGTGTGGTTCAGTTAGAGTTCAATTGGAGTTCTGTAACCCCCCATCATCCGATATTCAATATAGATAGTGTAAGAGCCCCCAGCAGCAATACTCTGGAGGACTCTGCAGCTAGTGAGTGCCTGCAATGGCAGCGTTTCACTGCTGCATCCGATCGGATCACTAGCTGCAGAGTCCTCCAGAGTATTGCTGCTGGGGGCTCTTACACTATCTATATTGAATATCGGATGATGGGGGGTTACAGAACTCCAATTGAACTCTAACTGAACCACACGAGGACTATACAGAATTCCTAATACGTGGATTGATATGATGAGGAGATTGATGGCCCAAATCTATTAAAAATAATTTGATATACTGATATCCCCTGATG
The DNA here is from genome assembly GCF_048569485.1 of Anomaloglossus baeobatrachus. Classification (NCBI taxonomy): domain Eukaryota; kingdom Metazoa; phylum Chordata; class Amphibia; order Anura; family Aromobatidae; genus Anomaloglossus; species Anomaloglossus baeobatrachus. The sequence continues at coordinate 812,523,707 of NC_134353.1, read as the reverse complement.
AACCCCAAGACGTTGGGGGGAAACGCGTCGGGATCAAGCTGCGGTCAAGCTAGTCCTGGCAGGATAAGTACCGGGACCATAAGTCCATCATTCTGATTAGACCCATTAATTTATGTATGTTCTCAGTTATACAGCCTTACAGGTTAATCTCTAGACTGAGAATTGAAATTTCAAGTATTTACATGAAATTTGGACATAACCCTGTGCATTGAATTTTATTATGACATATGACTGAATCTGCACTCCAGCACATTAATTTCTGGTGGTGGGATAAGATTATCATTATAGTGACAGGGGCAATTAGGGCTAGCCGCCGAGGAACGGGGGGCACCCAAAAAATTAAGGTGTTTTTGACCTCCGTTGCCAGGTAGGGTTAACATTAGGGAGTATTTAGACCCCCTTAGTTTATCATAACTATATACCTAACTAAATACAACTGGTGGTGTACACCCTTTGCCCACTGACCTATATTAGGACTTCACTTAACTATCACTAATCACGACTTTGATGTCTCTTGATATATCTGGAAATTTTTCCAATCTTGTATTGATTGCTATAGTATTTTAATATGAATATAATAAATGTTATGTTTTAGAGAGTAGTTAAATGGTTTTCATTGAAAAAAAAACTGTTCTTCCCTCCTCAGTGCTTATTTTACCAGACTTCCACGCAGAGTTTAGTTTTTTCAGTAGCGATCTTTGCTGTTAAATTCTCCTTTGACTTATTACTAAGGTGCAGACGGTTAATAATGGAGAAATTGTTATCAGGTTTCTAGTGGTTAAAACTAGTGATACCTTCAATTAAATGACTCCGTGTAGCGTGACAATTCCAGATACACCCTATTAAGCAAGTTAGTCGCTGAAACTAGGAACTATCCACTGTAAAAATAAACTCAAGCAAAGGTGAAGAGACGAGGCTAGGAACAAAATCCTTTTTTGCTCAACTTTCAAACCAGAACTTTGAAGACCGGTGAGTGACTATGCTCAGCTTCTCTTTAATAAAAACGAGGCAAATGTGTAAGGATACTGTCTAATAAAAACAGTACAAAACAGTCATGAGTGCTTCCTGCAGTCACTCTACAGGCCACTCATGGTGTATAAAATAACAGCACAGTTCACATAAAGTGAATAAGATTGTGCTTTAGTTTGCTGCACATTTGGGTGGTCATGAGCACCACTAAGGCAGCAGCTTTCTTGGCCCCTCTTCTGCTTATAAGGCTTGTAGGGATGCCATCACTACAGCGAGAGATATGCCTGATGCGGCTAGCCAGTGATGGCGAACCTGTGGCACTCCAGCTGTTGCAAAACTACAATTCCCATCATGTCTTCACAGCCAAAGCTTTTGCTTTGAATGGCCAGGCATGATGGGAATTGTAGTTTTGCAACAGCTGGAGTGCCACAGGTTCGCCATCACTGGGCTAGCCTATTATTCAGAGGAGGCACTAGGTATGCTGGTAGCTAGGAGGAGTTTTGCAGGGTTCTAGTCTGTCAGCCCTGGACCACTGACGTGCCTGCTGGACCAGGATACTGGGTTACTTTTGGCTCTACTTTAGAAACACCTCATTGAATTCAGCTTTTTTACTCAGTGCCATTGCCAGAGGTATATAAAATCATGGAACCTATCCATACAGTCTACCTTTAGAAACATTTGTGAAAGAATGTTTCATTTTAAAAACTTCATGAATTTGAGCAAGGTACTTTGATAGGATGCCTCAAGTCAGTTTTGAAAATTCTTCTCTCCTAAATATTCCCCGATCAGTTGTAAGTGATGCTATTGAAAAGTTGAAGGATTTATGAACTAGCGCAAAGCCATCTTGAAATTTCAGCTCCAAGGACAGACATACTATTGGTGCCACCTCTGCATCCATGCAGGGGCACAAGAGGTAAGTGGGCCACTTCTACATCCAAAGTAGGTGGAGTTGAGCTTTATGATGAGCTATGGGACTGCAATGGCACCATATATTGATCTTGCTCAGGAACCCTGCCTGTCTCTACTCTTGATTAGACCACATACATTTGTAGAGGGTGGGTTCCAAGAGATGGGGCCCATAATAGATATACATTATACATTACCAAAGTTCTGCTGAATCAATGCTGAATTCCAAACCTACTCTGGCATTAACATCAGCACAAAAACTGTGCGCTGGTATCTTCATGTCTTGGATTTCCATAGCCAATCAGCTGACATCACCAAGTACAATGCCAATTGTCAGATGGAGTTATATGAAGCACACAACTACAGGACTCTAGAGCAGTAGAAACAAGTTCTGTGGAGTGATGAATCATCATTCTCTATCTGGTAGTCAGATGGATGAATCTAAATTTTATGTTTGCATTGTGACAACTGTAATGTTCAATTAATGAAGGGTAATGTCATTGGATTGTTTTCCGTGTTTTCCGAGGGTTGGCCTTGGCCTTTTAGTTTCAGTCAAGGGAAATGTGTCCTTTTTTCAATAAGCAGAATGCCATATGACATGCCAAAGGTGGTCATATTTTATACTATACTTGCCAACCCTCTGGGATTATCCTAGTGTCTCCCGGAAAAAAGAAAGTCCTCAAGCCATACAAGATAATTGCTAAATTTCCCTTTTGTTAGCTGAACATTCCATATATTCTCCCAAAAGAGCACTTTTGCACAAAGGGGCTCCCAGGAATCCAACCCCAAGGCAACCAGGACCAGCAGTTTGATTCCTGGGAGATCCATTGTGCCACTGCTACAGCTTCACTCAGATAATTGTGAAATTTTCATGTAGACTTCCTATCAAGCACTATGCCAGACTTGCCTTTACTCACCAGGTCACGGTACCCTTGTTTGCACATTGAGCATTTCCCTAACTTTTTATGACCTATTTAGGTTTTCTACAGCAATATTTATTGGATACTCTAAACTTCTCCAATTTATGGTATATTATACTTCTATATTTGCAAAGTTAGTACCTATTGCACTCTATGTGATGCTAACTATATGGTGTGTTATCACATTACTGCTGGTCCTGTTTGTCTTGTTAGTGTATATGTGTTTTTTTTTAATAAACAACAGAACGGACCTTGACAAGACAGGCATCCCTGAATTCTTTGTGTTAACCCTTGCACCATGCTGGCTTCACCTTGCCTAGCAAAAACACCTGCTGACATATTCCGTTTCAGAATAACTAGATGATAATATCACAAAATATTATTATAGGTGCATTTACATACTGTTAAAGGAATATTCCAATATGCACAAGACCCCGGCCAATAGAAGCTTGGACGTAGTGGTTTCTCCTCCTTTCAAACTTCTTCTATCACTAGAAGTCCCAGAAATTTCGAGCTCAAGCTACCCCCTGAAGTACCGAAAGAGGGTCAAATTACCTAACTAGAACCTAATAGAATTAACTAGAAACTAAATGGCTAAACTCAATGGAAAACAACAACCTCCTGTGGTGCCACAGTAATGGCCTTAATTACAGAACAAAAGACGGTGATTATAGGATGTTAGCTGAAATCCTTCGGGTCATTCGACCCGTCTCTGAGTACCAAAGGTAGAAATGTTCAATGACCCCTCTCTGGGACTTCTAGTGCTAGGCAGGCTTGCAGCTAGAAGATCTGGCAGTCAGTGAGGTTCCCAGTAGTCAGATCTGTATACGAGGATAGGTCATAAATGCTTGGAATACCCTTAAATTATTTTAGACAAAGAAAATCCAAAGCTGTATCTAAAACTCAGATACATGTCTGATTTGAATCAACCAATAACAAATCTGTAAGCTCTGTTCACAAATCCAGTAAATATTTCCATTTTTGGATCTGTTTTGGAAAGATAAAAAATGGAAATTGAATGATCACATACAGGATCAATACATTTGCATGGGGAAGAAAATATCCTAAAATGTCCCTCCCTTGACTGCAATCCAAGTGCATCAAAAATCGTAGACTGCAAAACTTTATCATCAGGTAAAAAAAAAAAAATCTCTTTTTTTTCAACATTGAAGTCTATGGGAAATGGATGATAATGGATGGTCATGTGTAATGCCATCTATTAATGGATCCGTTATTTTGCACTGCGCATGTCGAGTACACTAGAGGTGCTCCAAGATGCCTCTAGTAAAAATAGATCTGTTACAAAAGGAGCAAAAACAGATGCAAAACAAAAAACAAAGTGTGTGTGCTTTTTGGCTACACTTGTGATAAATTCACTTTATTTTAATACTGAATGTGTTAAATATAGATGACAACGAGACGTGAACAGAGCCTGACAGGTAAACATGGTTCCGATAGTAGAATTACCTCTGCAAGTGAGAGTACAAGTCTCATACATTGCACTGAGAACTAGTCAAAAAATCTATACAATGAGATGTACAGTATATCACAAAAATGAGTACACCCCTCACATTTTTGTAAATATTTTGTTATACAGTGCCTACAAGTAGTAGTCAACCCCCTGCAGATTTAGCAGGTTTGATAAGATGCAAATAAGTTAGAGCCTGCAAACTTCAAACAAGAGCAGGATTTATTAACAGATGCATAAATCTTACAAACCAACAAGTTATGTTGCTCAGTTAAATTTTAATAAATTTTAAACATAAAAGTGTGGGTCAATTATTATTCAACCCCTACTTTAATATTTTGTGGAATAATCCTTGTTTGCAATTATAGCTAATAATCGTCTTTTATAAGACCTGATCAGGCCGGCACAGGTCTCTGGAGTTATCTTGGCCCACTCCTCCATGTAAATCTTCTCCAAGTTATCTAGGTTCTTTGGGTGTCTCATGTGGACTTTAATCTTGAGCTCCTTCCACAAGTTTTCAATTGGGTTAAGGTCAGGAGACTGACTAGGCCACTGCAACACCTTAATTTTTTCCCTCTTGAACCAGCCTTGGTTTTCTTGGCTGTGTGCTTTGGGTCGTTGTCTCCTTGGAAGATGAGATGACGACCCATCTTAAGATCCTTGATGGAGGAGCGGAGGTTCTTGGCCAAAATCTCCAGGTAGGCCGTGCTATCCATCTTCCCATGGATGCGGACCAGATGGCCAGGCCCCTTGGTTGAGAAACAGCCCCACAGCATGATGCTGCCACCACCATGCTTGACTGTAGGGATGGTATTCTTGGGGTCATATGCAGTGCCATCCAGTCTCCAAACGTCACGTGTGTGGTTGGCACCAAAGATCTCGATCTTGGTCTCATCAGACCAGAGAACCTTGAACCAGTCTGTCTCAGAGTCCTCCAAGTGATCATGAGCAAACTGTAGACAAGCCTTGACATGACGCTTTGAAAGTAAAGGTACCTTATGGGCTCGTCTGGAACGGAGACCATTGCGGTGGAGTACGTTACTTATGGTATTGACTGAAACCAATGTCCCCACTGCCATGAGATCTTCCCGGAGCTCCTTCCTTGTTGTCCTTGGATTAGCCTTGACTCTTCAGACAAGCCTGGCCTCGGCACGGGTGGAAACTTTCAAAGGCTGTCCAGGCCGTGGAAGGCTAACAGTAGTTCCATAAGCCTTCCACTTCCGGATGATGCTCCCAACAGTGGAGACAGGTAGGCCCAACTCCTTGGAAAGGGTTTTGCACCCCTTGCCAGCCTTGTGACCCTCCACGATCTTGTCTCTGATGGCCTTGGAATGCTCCTTTGTCTTTCCCATATTGACCAAGTATGAGTGCTGTTCACAAGTTTGGGGAGGGTCTTAATTTGTCAGAAAAGGCTGGAAAAAGAGATAATTAATCCAAACATGTGAAGCTCATTGTTCTTTGTGCCTGAAATACTTCTTAATACTTTAAGGGAACCAAACAGAATTCTGGTGGTTTGAGGGGTTGAATAATAAATGACCCTCTGAATAAACTTTTCACCATTTAAAAAAAAAAAAAAAAAAAAAAAGAAATAACATTCTTTTTTGCTGCAGTGCATTTCACACTTCCAGGCTGATCTACAGTCCAAATGTCACAATGCCAAGTTAATTCCGAATGTGTAAACCTGCTAAGTCTGCAGGGGGTTGAATACTACTTGTAGGCACTGTATCTATGCATGGGCCAACACTGATGATATGACACTTTGATACAATGTAAAGCAGTCAGTGTACAGCTTGTATAACAATGTAAATTTGATGTGCCCTTTAAATAACCCAACACACAGCTATTAATGTCTAAACCGCTGGAAACAAAAGTGAGTACACCCCTAAGTGAATATGGACAAATTGAACCCAATTAACCCTTTTCTCTCCCCAGAGTCATGTAACTCATTAGTGTCACAAGGTCTCAGGTGTGAATGGGGAACAGGTGTGGTAAATTTGGTATTATCGCTCACACACTCTCTCATATTGGTCACTGGAAGTTCAACATGGCTCCTCATGGCAAAGAATTCTGGGAGGATATGAAGAAAAAATTGTCGTTTTACATAAATATGGCAAAGCTATAAGAAGATTGCCAACACCCTCAAACTGAGCTGCAGCACAGTGGTCAAGACCATACAGCGGTTTTACAAGACAGGTCCCACAAAAAACAGGCCTCACCATGGTTGAGCAAAGAAGTTGATTGCTCAACATCATATAAAGAGGTTGTCTATTCAAAATACACATATTAGCGCTGCCAGCATTGCTGCAGAGTTAGAAGGGGTGGGGGTTAGCCAGTCGGTGCTCAGGCCATAAGCTGCAGACTGCATCAGGTTGGTCTGCATGGCTGTGGCCCCAGAAGGAACCCTCTTCTAAAAATGATGCACAAAAACACATGCAGTTTGCTGAAGACAAGCAGACTAAAGACATGGATTACTGGAACCATGTCTTGAGGTCTCATGAGACCACGATAAACTAATTTGGTTCAGTATTTTTGGCGGCAACCAGGTGAGGAGTTCAAAAACAAGTGTGTCTTACCTGCAGTCAAGCATGGTGCTGGGATTGTCACGGTTTGGGGCTGTATCAGTGCTGCCAGCTGTGAAGAGCTACAGTTCATTAAAGGAACCATGAATGCCAACATGTACTGTGACATACTGAAGCAAGGCATAATCCCCCTTCGTATTCCAACATGATAACAACCCAAAACACATCTCCAAGATGATCACTGCTTTGCTAATAAAACTAAGCTCAAAGGTGCTGGACTGCCCAATCATGTCTCCAGACATAAACTCTATTGAGCATTTGTGGGACATCCTCAAAGGGAAGGTGTAAGAACCCAAGATCTCTAACATCCACCAGCTCCATAATGTAATCATGGAGGAGTGGAAGAGGATCCAGTGGCTCTTGTGAAGCTCTAGTGACTCCATGCCCAAGAGAATGAAGGCAGTTATTAAAAATAATCATGTCCACACAAAATATTCACACTTTGAGCACAATTTGGCAATTTTCACTTTGGGGTGCACACACGTTTGTTGCCAGTGGTGTAGACATCAATGACTGTATTTCAGTTATTTAGAGGGCACCAAATATACACTGTAATACAAGCTGTACACTGACTACTTCACATTGTATCAAACTGTCATATTGTCAGTGTTGTCCCATGAAAAGATATAAAATAGTTACAAAGATGTGAGGGGTGTTAACACTTTTGTGATATACTGTACATTAAGATAAGTAAAATCAGAAATATACAATAAATTTATACTAGGTAGAGCAGAATCTGCTCATAACAATCTACCGCTATTTCACAGATGGGTCCAGGTTGCAAGTCACAAGGGGAGATGGATGAAGCTGTGTTGGAGATTGTGGTCCATGTAAAAAAATAGAAGATGGCGACCCATGACAGTCTGAGGTCATTTTATGATGGAATATTGTAGCATGATTTGTATTTAACACAATGTGCAACCTGTTTATCACCACTTTTGTGTTCTTTAAAGCTTCATGAATCAGTCCAGCTTTACTACTTCAACTAAAATGGTTATTTGCATTAGGAAAAGTAGTGAGGGTTTAGTCTGAGAGCGCACTACAGGAAAGCACTACAAATCCTCAAATACCATTAGCATGAATCCTAAGTAGTCTGATGGTAACATTGCAACACAGGTTCCTCCTGCAAAAGTTGCGCTTTTTAAATTCTAGTCCATAATCTTCAATAGTTTTCCTTTTTTTTATATAAACTTCTTACAGGAGGCAGCACATAGCCATAAATAATAAAGCGGAGACAACTCAGATCTACAAACTATAGGTTTCTTATCCTACAATTGGATAATTCCGTAGCATTTATATTGTGATCAAAAGCAGGAACTAGCTCAAGTGATGGTCTCTATTGCATGACTGATACTTATTTTTATAGTAACAGTTCTAGGAAATGTCCCTAGAAACGTTTCAACATAGTAACAACGTTACCACATGTATAAGATGTGCATGTGCTTTATAAGCTAATTGACTGAGAGAAATACAAAAATAATACAAAAACAATGTTCCACACAATCAAGCCAACATAAAATAGACAATTTTGCTCATGACTAAAATCTGGATGCTAAAATTATGACAAAAATTGTCCTTTCCCTCCACTCCCATACTAAAAAAGTGATCCCAATGTAAAGCTCGCTTTAAACGCTACGACATCGCTCAAGCGATTTCGGTGGGGTCACGGAATTTGTGACGCACATCCGGCCACGTTAGCGATGTCGTTGCGTGTGACACCTATGAGCGATTTTGAATCGTCGCAAAAACGTGCAAAATCGCTAATCGGTGACATGCCCCCCTCTTCCCAATTATCGTTGCTGCTGCGTGTATGATGTAGTTCGTCGTTCCTGTGGCAGCACACATCGCTATGTGTGACACCGCAGGAAGGAGGAACCTCACCTTACCTGCGGCCGCCGGCAATGAGGAAGGAAGGAGGTGTACGGGATGTTACGTCCCGCTCATCTCCGCCCCTCCGCTTCTATTGGGCGACCGCTTAGTGACGCCGCTGTGATGCCGAACGAACCGCCCCCTTAGAAAGGAGGCGGTTCGCCGGTCACAGCGACGTTGCTAGGCAGGTATGTAGTGTGACGGGTCTGAGCGATGTTGTGTGCCACGGGCAGCGATTTGCCCGTGTCGCACAAACGATGGGGGTGGGTACGCACGCTAGCGATATTGGTAATGATATTGCAGCGTGTAAAGCGGCTGGCTTTGTTCCTACAGTGAGTTTTTGGTGAGTTTTGAACCTTGAGTATTTTCGCTGCATAAAAAACTACGTTAAGTAAAGTTAGTATTATTCAACAAATATGTGTCAAATGTTACAGCGTTTTTTTCCCTTTTGTCATTGCTTGAATGGGTGAAAAAAAACATTGTAGAAACAGTGAAATGATTGACATGCTGCAGATTAAAAAAAAAAAAAAGCAATCATATGCATATTTTGGAAATTTCTTAGCTTCTGCTGGTCCTGTAAAAATCAACTTTTAATTTGCAATAAAAAATGCTGCAAAAATGTAACGTGAATATAGCCCTATTACAGATCAATGGATTTAAATTTAAGGATCAATTGAGACAAGTCAAAGTATATAATTGGTGGTAATCAATGAAGTAACCCAACGTGTTCTACTAGTACTAGGCCCTTTTGGTTTATTGGTTGGAAATTTGGAAATTATCTTAATGAGTTGCCATTTTCTTATGAGCAGTGTCATTCAGTACAGTGAGAATTTATAATATCATACATGGAGATGCCACGAACTCACAAAAAAAGTAGAGAAACAAATCCAGCCATTTGCAGTCCGAGATGTATAGAAACCTTCTTCCTGAATAAGATTTAACATCTTATAATCTGTCGAAACGCGTTGGTTCGCTAAGCTTGTGTTTCCGTGGACACCTGTACCGCTCAATTTAAAAAAAAAATGCAATAAAAGAAGGCTTTTATACATCTCAGACTGCAGACCACTGGATTTGTTGCTATAATTGGATGTCATTATACCAGGACCAGGGATATCCTATGCGGACATCATGAGACACCCCAGATTCTGAAAGTGGTGAGCTGGCTAATTTGTGTATGTAAAAAGTACAGAGTAACCATGCTCAAAACATTCTGTACTCCTCTACTGTAGTGATCAGGTGGGGGTCCTAGCTCTTATCTCATGGGAACATATTGATAAAATAGACATAGGGATTAGTGGAGAGCGAGCACTACCATGCTCAGGTGCTCGGTGCTCATGATGAGCAAGCATTACCATGCTCGGATGCTTGGTACTCATGATGAGGGAGCACTACCATGATCTGGTGCTCAGTACTTATGATTAGTGAGCACTACCATGCTCGGGTGCTCGGTACTCATGATGAGGGAGCGATACCATGGTCGGGTGCTCGGTACTCATGACGAGGGAGCACTACCATGCTCGGGTGCTCAGTACTTATGATGAGTGAGCACTACCATGCTTGGGTGCTTAGTACTCCTCATGAGAGAGCACTGCCATGCTCGGATGCTCGGTACTCCTCATGAGAGAGCACAGCCATGCTCGGATGCTCGGTACTCATGATGAGTGAGCACTACCATGCTTGGGTGCTTAGTACTCCTCATGAGTGAGCACTGCCATGCTCGGATGCTCGGTACTCATGATGAGGGAGCACTACCATGCGCAGGTGCTCAGTATTCATAATGAGGGAGCACTGCCATGCTTGGGTACTTAGTATTTGTGATGAGCAAGCACTACCATGCTCGGGTGCTTAGTACTTGTAACAAGCCGTTGGATGCTCAAACCCGAGTATAATGGAAGTCAATGGGGGACAAAAGCATGTTTCTGGAAGATTTCCCTGAAAAGTACTCTAGTCTCCCATTGACTTCCATTATACTCGGGTAGTCAAGCCCATCCGAGCATCCAAATGCTCTTAATGAATACCGATCACCCAAGATTGGTAGGGCTCGCTCATCTTTTAAAATGATATATAGTAATAGTTCTTTCTCATGAACCATATTTACCAACATTCTCATAGTATATATTAGGAACGTCAAAATCAACACTAATAAGATAAGATATGTACTAATATAGTGACTCCAGAGAGATCTTTAGCTCTGACTGGTGGTACATGGAGTCAATGAAAATATGTTCTGTGCACCAATATACTGTATATATACAGTCATATGAAAAAGTTTGGGCACCCCTATTAATGTTAACCTTTTTTCTTTATAACAATTTGGGTTTTTGCAGCAGCTATTTCAGTTTCATATATCTAATAACTGATGGACTGAGTAATATTTCTGGATTGAAATGAGGTTTATTGTGCTAACAGAAAATGTGCAATCCGCATTTTAACTAAATTTGACCGGTGCAAAAGTATGGGCACCTCAACATAAAAGTGACATTAATATTTTGTAGATCCTCCTTTTGCAAAAATAACAGCCTCTAGTCGCTTCCTGTAGCTTTTAATGAGTTCCTGGATCCTGGATGAAGGTATATTTCACCATTCCTGTTTACAAAACAATTCCACTTCAGTTAAGTTTGATGGTCGCCGAGCATGGACAGCACGCTTCAAATCATCCCACAGATTTTCAATGATATTCAGGTCTGGGGACTGGGATGGCCATTCCAGAACATTGTAATTGTTCCTCTGCATGAATGCCTGAGTAGATTTGGAGCGGTGTTTTGGATCATTGTCTTGCTGAAATATCCATCCCCTGCGTAACTTCAACTTCGTCACTGATTCTTGCACATGATTGTCAAGAATCTACTGATACTGAGTTGAATCCATGCGACCCTCAACTTTAACAAGATTCCCGGTGCCGGCAGTGGCCACACAGCCCCAAAGCATGATGGAACCTCCACCAAATTTTACTGTGGGTAGCAAGTGCTTTTCTTGGAATGCCGTGTTTTTTTGCCTCCATGCATAACGCTTTTTTGTATGACCAAACAACTCAATCTTTGTTTCATCAGTCCACAGGACCTTCTTCCAAAATGTAACTGGCTTGTCCAAATGTGCTTTTGCATACCTCAGGCGACTCTGTTTGTGGCGTGCTTGCAGAAACGGCTTCTTTCGCATCACTCTCCCATACAGCTTCTCCTTGTGCATCGTGCGCTGTATTGTTGACCGATGCACATTGACACCATCTGCAGCAAGATGAAGCTGCAGGTCTTTGGAGGTGGTCTGTGGATTGTCTCTGACTGTTCTCACCATTCTTCTTCTCTGCCTTTCTGATATTTTTCTTGGCCTGCCACTTCTGGGCTTAACAAGAACTGTACCTGTTCTTCCATTTCCTTACTATGTTCCTCACAGTGGAAACTGACAGTTTAAATCTCTGAGACAACTTTTTGTATCCTTCCCCTGAACAACTATGTTGAATAATCTTTGTTTTCAGATCATTTGAGAGTTGTTTTGAGGAGCCCATGATGCCACTCTTCATAGGAGATTCAAATAGGAGAACAACTTGCAAGTGGCCACCTCAAATACCTTTTCTCATGATTGGATACACCTGCCTATGACGTTCAAAGCTCAATGAGGTTACAAAACCAATTTAGTGCTTTAGTAAGTCAGTAAAAAGTAGTTAGGAGTGTTCAAATCAAGAAATTGATAAGGGTGCCCATACTTTTATACCGATCAAATTTTGTTTAAATGCGGATTGCACATTTTCTGTTAGTACAATAAACCTCATTTCAATCCAGAAATATTACTGAGTCCATCAGTTATTAGATATATGAAACTGAAATAGCTGTTGCAAAAACCCAAATTGTTATAAAGAAAAAAGGTTAACATTAATAGGGGTGCCCAAACTTTTTCATATGACTGTAATAATAATAAGTACATGATAGCAGTAAATGAGAGAATGGTATGGGCTATACTGATTGTAAGGCTGAGTTGCAGCAGACGGGTTATTGGATATATATAGTATATATAGTTCACAGAATATTTTCGTCAATCTTCACTAACAAGTTTGCACACAGATCAGGCATAGTTGTAGAAAAGAATGTCATTACTGCAGTGCTCACCTTGCATAATAGCCAGGAGGCTGTACATCACTAGATAACCTGTGGGATTGTTACAGCACTGCAGGAAGCTTGGAGTAAAATTGCCCCATCCATAGGGACCCTCTTTGAACTCCTCATCAATAAGTTGGGTTTGTGAGTCCGTCTTCACTCCATCTTTTATCTTACTGATTTCTTTATCAATGGATTTTGAGCCCACCTCATCCAAGGAGGTGAATGTAGGGTTATCTATGCCTTCTTCCATGACATACACGTGAAAGTCCTGTCTGGGGTGAGTGGATGACAGCAGCCTCTTGAAGGATCCTTGGAATGACAGCAGTGCTCCTCCTGAGAAGTTATCTGTGCATGGTGCACATGTTCTTCTGCAGCTTGGCAAGTGAAGCAAAACGAGATCATCCTTGTCAGACATATGTTGAGTCATAAGAAAGGTGGAGACACCTCGATTTTTTTTTCCTTGGCTACAGTTTGGGGTGAACTCACCTGCAGAGGAGAAACCACCCCTCCCACCCCTTTATCTCACCTGTATCCCTGTTTCTAAATCTAAGGGCATGGATCACATGCGCAGACAACACCTACTGTACCTGTCCTCCTCCTCCTCCTCCTCCTCCACTGTCTGCTCACATGCAGGCTCCCAGTGTAACGCCCTGCTTTTGGCACAGAAAGCAGAAGTTCTTTTTCTCTTCTTATTTATAATCTATTCAGATGAAATAATATACTAATCAGCATGGAGATGACTTCCACCTATTAATTATTTACTTATACATGTGAGTTGTAAGCAAAGATCACTGCTGATTACTAGAACTGTGTTACTGCAGGTAATTGCAGGTCGGGAGGATTGGAAGCCTGTTTCTTTTTACTTTAGATGTATTTGCATGTCATGAAAGCTTAAAAAAATACAGCAACCGGTCTATTCTGGCACTTGTGGTTCTATAAAAACGAAATATTCCTCTGTTCAGTAGTGCTGCAGCAGATTCCACCACTAAAACATTGGATCATAAATGTGTGTATTGTATATGTATTTCATTTTAAGCAAAAAATATTCATTATAAATGGGAACATGCAGTAAACCTGCATTTATAACGAATATTTAATGGGAAATTTGTCACCAGGTTTTTGCTCCCCCATCTGAGAGCAGCATAATGTAGAGACAGAGCCCCTGCTTCCAGTGATGTGTCACTTACTGAGCTGTTTGCTGTCATTTTGATAAAATCAATGTTTTCTCTGCTGCACATCTAGCAGTTAGGCCCTCTTCACACGCACGTGAAACAAACGAACCGATTTTTCACGGACGTATTAAAGGGGTGGTTTGCTCCCCATGTGCCGTGTTTGTGGCACATGCATGTTCTCCGTGTGTTATACGTAATAACACACAGAGAACGGAAAGTTCCGGTTTACCTGTTTCTTCCGGAGCTGTCTATGGTGCTGAATGACAGTGTCCGGCACAGGCCACGCCCCGCTGACGCTGCTTCCGGCCCCCAGTGAAGAATATGCGTTATTCACATTCACTGGGTGTCGGATACAGGTGTCAGCCGCGGCAGAGACTGCAAAGCTGGTGGAGGTGAGTATGTGTTTTTTTTTACTTTTACAATGACATGTGTGTTTCTCCGGCGCGTGTCACGTGGGACCGCATCCACACTACATCCGTGTGGTACGTGTGCAGGCCGCGTGACACCCGTGCTGCCGGAGAAAAACGGACACGCCTCCGTATGGAGCACATGGGCTCAGGTCTGCTCCACATGGAGGCACGGGCCAATGGCTGAACACGTGTGTGCACATATACCCATTGATTTTAATGGGTATACGTGTGCCCGTGTCTCCGGTACATGTGGGAACAGACCTAGCACGTACCGGAGGCACGTGCGTGTAAAGGGGGCCTTATACAGAGCTCATGAATATGCTAGACTACCTGGCAGCAATCTAAGTAGTCCTCTAATGACAATCTACTGTTGATTATACAGTGATTTTATCAAAGCTACACTAAGCAGCCCAGTAAGTGACACCGCTGGAATCAGGATCTCTGCACCCATGTTATGCTGTTGTCAGATTAGGTTACGAAAACTTGGTGACAGATTCCCTTCAAGAGAATCAAAAAATAGCTGAAAGGGTTAGCCCCCGAACGTGAACCCCTATCTATATGATAACAGAACACTTGCTGATTGTTGGGGTCTGAATGCTGGGACCCCAGGCAATCACTCAATTTGGGCATTATAACTCTGAAAACAGGGCCCTGCCACCCTGTCCTAAAGGGAACCTGTCACCATGAACATGCATGCCACTGAGTGACACAGATAGAAGAAGCCTCTGTGCAAGAACAGTAGTTGGGTCTTTGCAGTTCAATATCTCAGTTTAATGCACAATGCCACTTTAGAGGGGAAATGGGCCCCTGTACCTCTAGGCCCCTGTGTGACTGCACAGTTTGAGCCAATGATATGTCTAGCCTTGCTGCAGGAACCACGTTATAGATCAGAGGGAGCTCAGCTGAGCAGATGGACATAGGCTATGACTGCACTTTGCGTTGTGCTACTTGCAGTTCAGAACGCACATTTTTGCCTTAATTGATTTAGCCAATGTTGCCTTTTCCAGAAATTTAGCACTAAAAACGTGTCGCGGGTGGGGAGGACGCCGCTGCGACGCTCGCTAACGCTCGGGTCCGGCGCTGCTGCAGCTGCTGCTCGGTGGCTCGAGCGGTGGGCTGGATCTGGGGACTCGAGCGGCGCTCCTCGCCCGTGAGTGAAAAGGGTGGTTGGTTTTGGGGGATTTAGTCCGTGACGCCACCCACGGGTTGTGGTGAAGATGGGCACCACCGCTGCTGGTAACAGGGATCCCGGGAGCGATAGTAGGGAGCAGCTGGGATGTTGTTTTCCCCCTCCGTGGATAGGGGTCGGTGGTCCCGGGGCCCGGTGGTGTGACGGGGAGGCAGGGTTGGTGAGGTGCAGGGTTGCAGGGACAGCGCAGCGCGGTGCCGGATGGCACGAATGTACTCACTGAGTAAGAATAAGAGATGCACAAAGTCCTCGGTAAACCAAATGGCTGGATGGACAGGTCCCGCAGCCGGCTGCAGTGTCTCTCCCCGGACAGGTGATGGCGGCTGTCGTTCCCTGCACCTTTGTGTACTGTTTGACTACGATGGATCCCCAACGGTAGTCCGCTCCCCGGTGTATGGATGCCGGAGGAGCCTGGTTGCCCGCAGGCGCTGGCCCTTGGGTCTCTAGCCTTAGGCGGTAGCTGTATACCCTCACAGTGCAGACGGTTCCCTTCTAACGGGTCTTTGGCTGTTAGGAAACCCCTGGGGTTCCTGTCACACTCGGATTTGACTGTTGACGGCGACTCCAAGCCTAGTCGGGGTCCGATAGCCCTGCCTGTTTGTGCTGGCTTTACTTCGCTCCCCGGTCGGTACCGGCGGGCCACCGCCCGACCCCGATCCTACGGTTCTGCATTGATTCACCACTCCTGCAGACAGCCACCACCATCTGCCAACCTTGCTGTCAGTGCCTGGGCCACAAACCCAGACACCCTCCTCTCCCTTCAACCTCCAAGACTATCTGTCTGTTTTTCCCGCCTCCAGGCCTGTGAACTCCTCGGTGGGCGGGGCCAACCGCTTGGCTCCGCCCTACCTGGTGTGGACATCAGACCCTGGAGGGAGGCAACAAGGATTTTGTGTTTGGCAAATGTTACTGTCTAGTGGGGGTGGGTGTGTGTGTGTGTTACCTGTGACGACCTGGCTAGTCCAGGGCGCCACAAACGCATGCGTATTTACCGCGTTTTAGATGCGCTTTCAGCACTTTTTACATGCTTTTTCACCTGCGTTTTGACAGATGCGTTTTGAACATCAAGACACTGCTAAATAAAGATTAAATAGTCAAACAGAATGAAAAAAGAGAAAAAAAAGCAAAGCATATATAATTTTTGAATTATTAAAGAAAATAGTTATATTTCAGGAAAATATAGCGGTTTTATAATATTTAATGCTAAAATAGCAATAAAATCATAATTTTCACTAATTTAATTGTTGGACTATGTGTGTGTATAAAGGGACATGTTATGCCATTATTTTAATGTCTGAAAAGCATGTGTTTTGAAGTAAAAAACGCAGTAAAACGCTGGAATTTTGATGTGTGTTGCTTTTTGACACTTCTCATTGACTTCAATGTTAGCAAAACGCTGCAGAAATGGCAAAAACAATTGACATGCTGCTTCTTTGAACGCATGGTTTTTGCCACAAATTATGCAAATTAAACGCAGCGTTTTAAAACGCAAAGTCCGGTCAGGAAATCCCCATTTTCCATAGACTTTGCTGGAAAATCAAAACGCATACCTTTTGGCATGAAAATGCTGCAGTTCAAAACGGACCTAAAAAGCAGCTGAAACGCAGGTGGAAACGCAAAGTGCGGTCATACCCATATAGTTTTGTAGGAAATGATTCAGTATAAATAGTATTCACATCATTTAACCCTGTGTCCTATCACTGACTCATAGCTTCCTTTGTATACAAAAGTAACTGTCACTTGACTGAAAATCCCATAATGACCAAATGACTAAGGGTGGCTTTACATGCTGCGATATCCGGCCCGATATCGCTAGCATGCGACCCACCCCCATGATTTGTACGAAACGGGCATATCGCTGCCCGTCGCGCACAAAATCTGGCACCCTCGTCACACATACTTACCTGTATAGCGACGTCGCTGTGACCGGCGTACCGCCTCCTTTCTAAGGGGGCGGTCCGTTCGGCTTCACAGCGACGTCACTAAGTGGCCGCCCAATGAAATCGGAGGGGCGGAGATGAGCGGGACGTAACATCCCACCCACCTCCTTCCTTCCGCATTGTGGCCGGAGGCAGGTAAGGAGATGTTCCTCGTTCCTGCGGCATCACATGTAGCGATGTGCACTGCCGCAGGAGCGAGGAACAACTTCGCCCCTGCAACAGAAGTGATAACTGGTAGCGGACCCCCATGTCAACGAGGAGCGATTTTGGACGTTTTTGCAACGATCCAAAATCGCTCCTAGGAGTCACACGCTACGACATCGCTACAGCGGCCGGATGTGCGTCACAAAATCCGTGACCCCAACGAGATCGCTGTAGCGAAATCGTAGCGTGTAAAGCCCGCTTAAAGGATTAACACACACATTAATGTGTACTTAACATTTGTTTAGTGCTATCCCCATTAGAAAATGTGCTCCACTATTGCTAATGCGATCCAGTGTACATCTTGTCTCATGTATGCAGTCCTTGAAAAGCCGTTCGAGGGTGCATACTGTTGTTCGAGATGTGCGCAAGTTGCACGTTTGGAAGCCCAGATACTGGATCTAAATGAGCAGCTGGCAACTCTGAGATGCATTAGCAATATGGAAAGGAGTGTGCTGCTCACTGAGCAGCAGCTTGCTGGGTCAGATGTGGGGGAGGATCGTAGTAGGGAGCGGCAGGACGGTGAGGTAGGTAGCTGGGTGACAGTTAGAAAGGGGGGTAAAGGGAAAAGTACTAGGGAGGCTAGTCCTGAACTGACACACCCCAATAGGTTTGCAAACTTGGCAGATGAGGGGGATGTCATTACAGGGGTAGCATTGCTGCAGCAAGGCATGACCTCTGAACGCCAGAGGAGTGTCTGCTCCAGTAAGGGGGGGAATAGGAGTGCAGGGCAGGCAAGACAGGTACTGGTAGTGGGGGACTCAATTATTAGGGGGACAGATAGGGCAATCTGTCACAAAGACAGGGATCGCCGAACAGTGTGTTGTCTTCCTGGCGCTCGAGTTCGGCACATCGCTGATCGGGTTGACAGATTACTGGGAGGGGCTGGGGAGGACCCAGCGGTCATTGTACACATTGGCACAAATGACAAAGTTAGAGGTAGGTGGAAGGTCCTTAAAGATGATTTCAGGGAATTAGGTTGTAAGCTTAAAGCATGGACCTCAAAGGTGGTATTTTCGGAAATACTACCTGTGCCACGAGCCACACCAGAGAGGCAAAGAGAGATCAGGGAGGTTAACAGGTGGCTCAAGAATTGGTGTAGGAAAGAGGGTTTTGGGTTCCTGGAGAATTGGGCCGACTTTTCAGTTGGCTACAGATTCTATGCTAGGGATGGGCTGCATCTTAATGGGGAGGGTGCAGCTCTGCTGGGGCAGAAAATGGCTAGAAGGTTGGAGGAGTGTTTAAACTAGGAATGGGGGGCGAGGGTATTCACTTTATAGAAGGGGAATGTAGTGCAGATAGTGACCAGGGCACAAGTAATGAAATTGGGGGTGGTACGGGGGGAAGGGTTAGGACAGTCAATACAGTAAGCAGGAATATAGGTACAGAGTCATACGTAACGTGCATGTACACTAATGCCCGAAGCCTCACAAATAAGGTGGAGGAATTAGAATTAATATTGTTGGAAGAAAATTATGATATAGTGGGGATATCAGAGACATGGCTGGATGAGAGCTATGACTGGGCTGTTAATTTACAGGGTTATAGCCTATTCAGGAATGACCGTACAAATAAGCGAGGGGGAGGTGTGTGTCTATATGTAAAATCATCCTTAAAACCCATCCTGCGTGACAACATATGTGAGGGTACTGAGAATGTAGAGTCCCTATGGGTGGAGATAAGGGGGGGGAGAATGAATAATAAAATACTGATAGGGGTGTGTTATAAGACGCCGAATATTATGGAAGAGGTAGAGAATCTCCTCATAAAGCAAATTGATAAAGCAGCTAGTCTCGGAGAGGTAATTATTATGGGGGACTTTAACTATCCTGATATAAATTGGGGAACAGAAACTTGCAGTTCCAGCAAAGGAAATAGATTTTTGATAACAATGAAAGATAATTACCTTTCACAAATGGTACAGGACCCCACAAGAGGGGGAGCACTACTAGACCTTGTACTAACCAATAGGCCAGACCGCATATCAAATATACAAGTTGGGGGTTACTTGGGGAATAGTGATCACAAAATAATAAGTTTTCATGTATTCTTTAGTAAGATGTATAGTAGAGGGGCTACAAGGACACTAAACTTCAGGAAAGCAAATTTTAAACGGTTGAGAGATGATCTTAGTGCAATAAACTGGGATGATGTACTAAGTAATAAAAGTACACAAAGCAAATGGGAGACTTTTATGAGCATCCTGAATAGGGCTTGTGCAGAAAATATACCCTATGGGAACAAACATTCTAGAAATAGGAGGAAACCCCTATGGCTAAATAGAGCTGTAAGGGAAGCAATAAAAGAAAAACAGAAAGCCTTAAAAGAATTAAAGAGGGTAGGTAGTGATGAGGCATTATATAATTATAGAAAATTAAATAAAATATGTAAAAAGCAAATTAAGTTAGCTAAGTTTGAGACAGAGAGACTCATTGCGAGAGAAAGTAAAAATAATCCTAAAATATTCTTTAACTACATAAACAGTAAAAAACTGAAAAGCGATAGTGTTGGCCCCCTTAAAAATAGTCTTGGTGAAATGGTGGAAGGGGATGAGGGTAAAGCCAACCTGCTGAATGACTTTTTTTCTACGGTTTTTATACAAGAAAATGCCATGGCAGATGACATGACCAGTGATGCCATAAATTCACCCTTGAATATTACCTGCTTAACCCAGCAGGAAGTACGCCGCCGCCTCGAAATCACTAAGGTTGACAAATCTCCGGGCCCGGATGGCATACACCCCAGAGTACTACAGGAATTGAGTTCTGTGATAGATAGACCATTATTTTTAATCTTCTCAGATTCCTTAATAACAGGGTCGGTACCGCAGGACTGGCGCATAGCAAATGTGGTGCCAATATTCAAAAAGGGGACAAAAACTGAGCCGGGAAATTATAGGCCGGTAAGTTTAACCTCTACGGTTGGTAAAATCCTTGAGGGTTTCTTGAGAGATGCTATACTGGAGTATCTCAAGAAAAATAACCTTATGATAGAGTATCAACATGGGTTTATGAGGGATCGATCCTGTCAAACTAATTTGATCAGCTTCTATGAAGAGGTAAGTTCAAGCCTGGACCAGGGAAATGCAGTGGATGTTGTGTATATGGACTTTTCAAAAGCTTTTGATACGGTGCCACACAAAAGGTTGGTACATAAAATGAGAATAATGGGGATAGGGGAAAATATGTGTAACTGGGTTAAAAACTGGCTCAGTGATAGGAAACAAAGGGTGGTTATTAATGGTACGTACTCGGACTGGGTCTCAGTTCATAGTGGGGTACCACAGGGGTCAGTATTGGGCCCGCTTCTTTTCAACATATTTATAAATGACCTTGTTGGGGGCATGCGGAGTAGAATTTCAATATTTGCAGATGATACTAAACTCTGCAGGGTAATCAATACAGAGGAGGATAATTTTATATTACAGGGAGATTTATGTAAATTGGAGGATTGGGCTGAGAAGTGGCAATTGAAGTTTAATGTAGATAAATGTAAGGTCATGCACTTGGGTAGAGGAAATAACATTTAACATTTATGATTATGTACTTAATTGTAGAACACTGGGTAAAACAGACACAGAAAAAGACTTGGGTGTATGGGTGGATGGTAAACTTCACTTTAGTGGACAGTGTCAGGCAGCTGCTGCCAGGGCTAATAAAATAATGGGATGTATTAAAAGAGGTATAAGTGTTCATGAAAAAAATATAGTTCTACCTCTGTACAAGTCACTAGTGCGACCACACTTAGAATACTGTGTACAATTCTGGTCACCGATATATAAGAAGGACATAGCTGAACTGGAGAGGGTGCAAAGAAGAGCGACCAAGATTATTAGAGGAATGGGGGGGCTGCAATACGAAGACAGATTATTAAACTTGGGGTTATTTAGTCTGGAAAAACGAAGGCTTATGGGGGATCTAATCACAATGTATAAATATATGAGGGGACAGTACAGAGACCTTTCCAAAGATCTATTTACACCTAGGCCTGCGACTGGAACACGGGGGCATCCGCTACGTCTTGAGAAAAGAAGGTTTAATCATAATCACAGACGAGGATTCTTTACTGTACGAGCAGTGAGACTATGGAACTCTCTGCCGCATGATGTTGTAATGAGTGATTCACTACTAACATTTAAGCAGAGCCTGGATGCCTTTCTTGAAAAATTTAATATAACCAGTTATGTATATTAGATTTTATGACAGGGTATTGATCCAGGGAACTAGTCTGATTGCCGGATGTGGAGTCAGGAAGGAAATTTTTTCCCCATTGGAACTTGTTTGCCACATTGGGGTTTTTTGCCTTCCTCTGGATCAACATGTTAGGCTACGGGTTGAACTAGATGGACTTAGAGTCTCCCTTCGACCTTAAAAACTATGATACTATGATGATACTATGATTATTCTAAACCGTTGCTCAAAATACTATACATTAATCTATTCCACTACCCCTGCTCTTTTACATGATGCCTCCAGATTGAACTGAATTCTCATGGCGACAGGTTCCCTTTAAGTGAAGTAAAAGTGCAGACATTCAAACTCTGTTCCGTGCATTTTCTCTGGACCTGCTGGAGGCCTTGGATTCTATGGCAAGCCCCCTGACAATGAGTGGACCGGAGACCGATCATGTGCACCTCCATTCCACTCAAGATGGCAGCATCTCTGATAGCCTGCTCTGTGGTACTTACTGTAAGCCTCTAATTTTATTTGTACGTGCGTATGGAATCCTGTCTTTAAAAAAAATGTTGATCTGGCTATATTAGGGTAGGTCCACAAACTGCAGTTTTATGTTCACCACAAAACTGCACCCTGTGGCCACAAAAATGCAGCCTGTGGCCCAAAAACTCATCCAAAATGCAGGCGTTTTCCATGCATATTTTATACATTTTTGACAGCCATTTTGATGCATTTTTTATCAGCAGTGGGTGCAAAAAAACGCAAAAAATTGACATGCTGCAGTTTTTGCGGTCATCACAAAACTGCAGCCATAAAAAAAAGCAACGTGCGCACAGCAAAACTGAAATCTCATAGACTTTGCTGGGGAAGGAAACGCATGCAGTTTTGTGCCACAAACTGCACCTAAAAATGTGGCAAAAAATGCAGCGTGCACTCTTCAGTGTCTTGGCATTATACTTAAAGGGAATCTGTCATGCAAAAAAATGCTATTAACCTGCAGATATGGGGTTAACCTGCAGGTTAATAGCATTCTGATGCCGTGCGGCCTTTTCACTGAGGGCCCCACTGCCAGGAGAATATTAACTTTATTCTTTCTGGCAGCCTCGGGCTTTCAGTCATAAAGGTGCAGCTGCACAATTTCAGCCCCCAGTCATTGAATAGTGAGAAAGGTCTATTACTTCGCCTCCGGCACTGACTGATAGCCGGCTCTGTACTGATGTAATTCTGAGCCATCTGTCAGTCAGTACTGGGTGTGATTACAGATGCCCCTCACAGTGTACTTGTGATGCCCCTGGACTAGTCAGGGTGTCACAGGGTACTGCACGCTCTTTATATCTTAGTGCCGGACTCAACCCCCCATGGTTCTGGGTTCCCAACCTATTGTACTGCCTCCATCAGCATCCAAATCCCAACCACACCTCACAACACACCCTGTCAGAAATACCAGTGGGCTGCTGAGTTGGAATAGAGCCGCCCACCTAGGGGTCAGGCGGACTGGTGGGAGGGAAGTAGAGAGAGAACAGAAGTAGCTCCCAGAGAGTGAGGAGCTGGGAGTAGTAGCTCCCTAGAGAACAGTGGTAGCCTTCGAGTAGGGAGGAGCTGGGGGAGGATGTGGCTCCCTTGGATTGAGAGGTTCAGTCGCAGACGGTGGTCTGGGGTGGAGGAGTCGGAGACCCGGTCGCAGGGTATTGAGGCAGGGTGGCTGGATGGGAGGCATCTGAGTCTAATAACTGGTCCGGACCAAAAGCACGGCAGGGTATTGGAGCCTAGGCCGGGGAGTAGCTTCAGGTAACCCGGCAATTAACCTGCGGAGGATAGTGACTTTATGGACTGTCCCCAAGAAGCTCAGAGATCAGGGACACTGGCGCAACGAGGGAAATAGGGCTTTCCAACCCAAGCAGGCCACAGAAATCCAAAACATGAGCCCTTGAGAGCACAGCTCCACTACCAATAAGTAGGGAGCGGGGCCCAGTCAGATTTATGCCAACGGGCCACCAGAACACTTCTAATTTGTGCACGGAGGCAGGCTCCGGACCACCCGGCAGTACTATAGGGAACGGATACCCAGACGAGCTCCCCCAAGAGGGAAGTGGCACCCAGAGACTTGGTATACCTTGTTGTCAGAGTCTGCTTTGCGGTCGCATCATCACCAACACTGCCTGAGTGAGTACATGGTCCTCCCTTGCTTCCAATCCACACCACGCTCCCCAACACCACCATCCAGAGTCCCGGGGCCTCCCCTACCTATGGAGGGAAACGTCATCTGGCTGCCCCCAATCCATCTCCCCCGGGTACTCCCATCGGTAGTGGTGGTACTCCCCTTACCGCGAACCACAGGTGGCGTCACAAACTCTTATCCCCTGTAAATACCCCCCTTTACATTCGAGTGGCCGCAAGCCCCCGGGTCCGGAGACTCTTGAGCCACAGCAGACCCCAGATCTGAGAGGTTCGACTGCTGCAGGGGCAGCACATACTGAGCGGTAAAAAAGAGAGAAGCCTGGCTCAACTGTGGTTGGTGCTCAGAAGTAAATACTAGTCCAAATTAAAATCAAAATACTTCGGCACTCATTATAAGACTCAATGAAACTTCAGTCTGTCCAAAATTGTGATTTTATATATGCAGAAAAGTAAAGACAGCATCCAGACGTTTCACCATTTTTTGCCTTTATCAATGCACACTGTCAAAAGATTTCCAAGAAAAATCAGCTGATGTAATGGATGGTTTTTGGGAGAAGATCAAAGCCTAATGAAAATGCTGACTGTAGTGTGCATGTGCGAGCGATCTTTGACCTTTACCTTTGCCTGTGCATTACAGTACTTTGCTCTGACCGCAGCAGGGCAGAGAGAAGTGAGCATGCGCAGGAGAGCAAAGGAAGACTCTTGATGGATAGTTTCATAGTTTTTAAGGTTGAAGGGAGACTCTAAGTCTATCTAGTTCAACCTGTAGCCTAACATGATGATGCGGGACGTGTCATCAACATGAAGCAAGAAAGAGGACAGCGATCGCAAGTAGAGAGGAGGCATCGGACTGAGACGCCCATTGGACCCGACTGCTCCGCGGGTGAGTATAATAAAAGCTGTTTTGGGCAGTAATCAAGAATGCTGTATATAAGTGCTTACTCCTAGTGGTGGCCGCAGTTTATATAGGGGACAAATTTGGTGACAGGTCCCCTGTAAAGAAGAACCACTTGAATTAATTAGGCACAGTTTACAACTGGCGTGTACTTCTGCCAGAAATGTTCTCCAGTCAGTGACATTTTTGATGTCAGTTAAGTCATTATAGTGGCGTACCTTTTGATGAATTAGAAGGCCAGGCTTCTCCATGCCCCATCCCACTCCAGTGTCTTCCATCTTAGTGGAGCTGGTCATCATGACTGACATAAAAATGGCAAAGGCCACAATATTTTTTTTTACCAAAAAATTGGTGAAAACACCTTTACGGGTTAACGTCTATGGCTCTATAAAAATGAGTTCAGTCTCTTCTACCGTGGGAAAATCTTGCTGTTCAAGGAGCAGCATCTGGCATACATAACTTGTCTACCTTATCAAAAAGTTTGCACATTTTCCAACTGCAGTTCTGCTAACTACCAAAGGACATTAGAGGATAAATGCAGCATCTCGCTAATATGAGAACTGACCTAATGAATGGAAAAGGCGTTGCTTATCACAACCAATCATATTCCGCCTTATATTTTTAGAATGTAAATGAGAAAATGAAAGCTGTATCCCGATTGGATGGGTAGCTAAAGTTTTTCCTTTGCATTAGTTTTTATAATTGAGGCCCCCCTAAAGATCTTAAGCCCACACATCTGATAAGCCCATGAAAAAGTTAAATGTACCATAATTGTGGACTTTGTTTCATACCTGATCAGTGACTGGAACACCATTGTATAATGTGTAGCTAAGATCCCTCTTACTATACATAAACAAAGCTACATATGACAATTCACTATAAGACTAAAGGCCACTTTACACACAGCGACATCGCTAGCGATGTTGATGGTGAAAGCACCTGCCCCCGTCGGTTGTGCGTCACGGGCAAATCGCTGCCCGTGGCGCACAACATCGTTAGTCCTCGTCACACATACTTACCTGCCTAGCGACGTCACTGTGGCCGGCGAACCACCTCCTTTCTAAGGGGGAGGTTCGTTCGGCGTCACAGTGGCGTCACTAAGCGGCCGCCCAATAGAAGCGGAAGGGCGGAGATGAGCGGCCGGAACATCCCGCCCACCTCCTTCCTTCCTTATTGCCGGCGACCGCAGGTACAAAGTTGTTCCCCATTCCTGCGGTGTCACACATAGCGATGTGTGCTGCCTCAGGAACGACGAACAACCTGCGTCCTGCAACAGCAACGATATTTGAGATTAGAACGACGTGTCAACGATCAACGATTAGGTGAGTACTTTTGATCGTTAGCAGTCGCTCGCTATGACGTCGCTAACAAGGCTGGATATGCATCACAAATTCCGTGACCCCAACGACATCTCGTTAGCGATGTCATTGCGTGTAAAGCCCCCTTAAGTCAAAGAAAAATCTGATGGCATAAAATCAGTTAAAAAAATAATTGGTCCAGCTGGTCTGTTCCTTATACACACATTATATAATTGTTTATTGCTGTAAGAAAACCTTAGCATTTACATAAGTTTATAGGATGAGAGTGTTTGTGTGGCTGACCTTGCTCAGGCTTTATTCACACATACTATATGGTGTCATACACATAATGGGGGTGCGTTAGCAAAACTAGTACAAAGCAAAAGTGGAGGGTACCCAATTGCAGATCTTATCATTATATAATGCATTGATCTGTTTTAAAGGGAACCGATCACCAGGATTTTCATATATAACCTAAAGTCAGTGCTATATTCTAAACTTCTGATGTTTTGGGCCTGTCTCTGGGCAACACGGACCTTCAACTCCCTACACAGGTTTTCTATGGGGTTGTGATCTGGTGCCTGGCTAAGCCACTCCAGGACCTTCATATGCTTTTTGCCAACCAACTCCTTGAATGCCCTGGCAGTGTGCTTTGGATCATTATCATGCTGAAAAACCCAGCCATGTGTCATCTTCAATGCCCTTACTGATGGAAGGAGGTTTGCACTCAAAATCTCACGATACATAGCCCCATTCATTCTTTCATGTAGAAGGATCAGTCGTCCTGGTCCTTTTGCAGAGAAACAGCCCCGAAGCATGATGTTGCCACCCCCATGCTTCACAGTAGGTATGGTGTTTTTTGGATGCAACTCAGCATTCTGTCTCCTCTATACACATTGAGTTGTGTTTCTACCAAACAGTTATACTTTGGTTTCATGAGACCATACGACATTCTCCCAATACTCTTCTGGATAATCCAAATGCTCTCTAGAAAACTTCAGACAGGCCTGTACGGACATGTATTATGGTGTATTAGAAGCATCAAGGCAGGAATTATAGCCTCACAGTCCTTGCAGCTGCAGCATAAAACCAAAAGTACCTTTCAGGCCTACATCTATTCTATTGAGTCCCTATTAATGATACTCTTATCTGCATACCTAATTTAAAATGTGCAAGGAATGTGGAAAGGGATGAGGAAGTGGACATCTCGCTGATATTGGTGCATGCAAAAGGCTTTGCCGTGGGCCATGGCAAACTGTGCCTCCTGTGTCCGCACAACAAACGCATCTTCATCTAGACCAAGCTTCCTGTCTCACTTTGTAGAGGGGCATGGGACACAACTGTTTAAATCAGAACAATGTTAACAAGTGGTGGTGGGCTCGATGGCAGATAATACGTCCAGTCTGTTTCCCAGAACAACCCTCTCTTCTACATGGTCCAGTCTCACTAGCCAAGAGTCTAAAACACATAATGCTCACTATGATCCTCTTTCCTCCCACGATGGCGTGTCCCTGGAGTCAAGTAATGCAACACTGGTACACTCCAAGGAGCTCTTTACATTTACATGTATTGATTCTGGCCTCTCGCCTTGCACGTTTCAAGACAGACATCAAGAGATTGCGTTCAATGATGTCCCAATATTTGAGCAACTATGATCAGAAAAAAACAATGGTGGATAACGGCAATTACTATCTCAAGAGGTGAATGATGATGAGACACAGTTGCCAGAAAGTATTGTTGTTATGTCAACAAGTCAGGAGGAGGGCCAAAGTACAGAAGTGGAAGACAAGGTGGTGGACGATGAGTCCCTGACAAACTTGTCAAGGTGGCATACAGAATGAGCACAGCAGCACAGAAGGGGAGGGATCCACAGCACTGCAACACACAGAAAGTGGTAATTGAGTGGAAAGAGGTAGAAGGTGGGCAACTGTCCCTAGAGCACCCACACGTGGAAAGATCCCAGGATAAAGGTTAGGTGCTCCCAGTCAGGTGCTTTTCTTTTTACAGAAAGTGGGGATAAAATAAATATGGTGATTTGAACCGAACCATACAAAGTTCAGCAGGGGTCTGACCATTTCCACTTTGACCGCTACCAGCATGCTCAGGCACATGTCATCCAAGCACTCCATTTGATGGGTCAAACGCATGGGTACAAAGTCAGTGTCTGTGTGTGCACCCCTACCTCATTCACTGTGTTACATGCTTGCCAATCCCCTGTCCAGGATGAAGGCATGGATGCCTTATGCCCTGCTTATGTCATTGCATATTCGCAAACATCATCAGCAACCATGTCCACTTCCTTGTCACAGCAAAGCGTTGGAACACAAATAAAAATATGCAGCCAGCGACCAACAGGCCCAAACACCAAACAACACCATTTCCAGACTGCTTTCCTTGCAAATGTTGCTATTTAGTCTTATGCACGCAAAGTCTTGGTGGCAGTCGTCCTTCTTTTCTAGGTCCCAAACACCACTATTTCTCCCTGTGTATCATCCCTGCCTTACACAAGCACATGTCCTGTAGTATCACCCATGCTCTGACCAACGCAGTTACTGGGAAGGTCTACTTAGCTTCCAACATGTGGACAAGTGCTTGTGGCCAGGGAAGCTATATTTCCCTGACAGTACATTATTATTATTATTATTATTATTTATTTATAGAGCACCATTGATTCCATGGTGCTGTACATGAGAAGGGGGTTACATACAAAATACATGTACAAGTTACAGTAGACAGACTAGTACAGAGGGAAGAGGGCCCTGCCCTTGCGGGCTTACATTCTATAGGATTATGGGGAGGAGACAGTAGGTGGGGTGTAGGTGGGGCGGCAGCTCCGCACGGTGGTGGGGCGGCAGCTCCGCACGGTGGTGGGGCGGCAGCTCCGCACGGTGGTGGGGCGGCAGCTCCGCACGGTGGTGGGGCGGCAGCTCCGCACGGTGGTGGGGCGGCAGCTCCGCACGGTGGTGGGGCGGCAGCTCCGCACGGTGGTGGGGCAGTGAGGTCATTCAAGGTTATAGGCATTTCTGAACAGATGAGTCTTTAGGTTCCGTTTGAAGTTTGCAAGTGTAGTAGATAATCTGACGTGTTGAGGCAGTGAGTTCCAGAGGACTGGGGATGTTCGGGAGAAGTCTTGGAGACGGTTGCATGAGGAGCGAATGAGAGAGGAGGATAGAAGGAGATCTTGGGAGGACCGGAGATTACGTTTTGGAGTGTAGCGAGAGATTAGTTCAGAGATATATGGAGGAGACAATTTGTGGATGGCTTTGTAAGTCAGTATTAGTAGTTTGAATTGGATACGATGGAAGATTGGGAGCCAGTGAAGGGACATGCAGAGAGGGGAAGCGGGGTGGTAGTGAGGCGAGAGGTGGATCAGTCGGGCAGCAGCATTAAGGATGGACTGGAGAGGGGCGAGCGTGTTAGCAGGGAGACCACATAGGAGGATGTTGCAGTAGTCGAGGCGGGAGATTATGAGAGCATGCACTAGCATTTTTGTAGATTGAGAATTGATGAAGGGACGGATTCTGGAAATATTTTTGAGTTGAAGACGACAGGAGGTGGTGAGGGATTGAATGTGTGGTATGAAGGACAAGGCAGAGTCAAAGGTCACTCCGAGGCACCGAACTTTGGGTGCTGGGGAGAGCGTGATGTTATTTATTGTAATAGATAGATCAGGTAGAGAGTGTAGGGGAGATGGAGGAAAGATGATCAGCTC
Source organism: Anomaloglossus baeobatrachus (assembly GCF_048569485.1). Taxonomy (NCBI): domain Eukaryota; kingdom Metazoa; phylum Chordata; class Amphibia; order Anura; family Aromobatidae; genus Anomaloglossus; species Anomaloglossus baeobatrachus. The sequence continues at coordinate 812,493,735 of NC_134353.1, read as the reverse complement.
AGTTTTGGCCACATTGAGCTTTAGGAAGCGAGAGGAGAAGAAGGAAGATATAGCAGATAGGCACTCTGGGATTCTGGACAGCAGAGAAGTGACATCTGGACCAGAGAGGTAGATCTGAGTGTCATCGGCATATAGGTGGTACTGGAAGCCATGGGACTTTATGAGTTGTCCCAGGCCAAATGTATAGATAGAAAAAAGTAATGGTCCCAGGACAGAGCCTTGAGGGACACCAACAGAGAGAGGACGGGATGAAGAGGTTGTGTGGGAGTGGGAGACAGTAAAAGTGCGGTTGGAGAGGTATGAAGAGATCCAAGAGAGGGCGAGGTCTCTGACACCAAGGGAAGAGAGGATCTGTAATAGGAGGAAGTGGTCAACAGTGTCAAAAGCTGAGGATAGGTCTAGAAGTAGGAGTATAGAGAAGTGGTTGTTAGCTTTGGCAGTAAGTAAGTCATTTGTGATTTTTGTCAGGGCAGTTTCAGTGGAATGATGTGGACGGAAGCCGGACTGTAGGTTGTCAAAGTGAGAGTTAGAGGAGAGGTAGGAGGAAAGTTCAGCATGGACGTGCTGTTCCAGGAGTTTTGAGGCGAATGGGAGTAGCGATATGGGGCGATAGCTGGCAGCAGAGGTTGGGTCGAGGGAAGGTTTCTTTAGGATGGGTGTGACTGTTGCATGTTTAAAGGCAGAAGGGAAGGTACCAGTTGTTAAAGATAGGTTGAAGAGATGGGTTAAGGCTGGAATTAGGATAGTGGTGAGGTTGGGGAGGAGGTGGGTTGGGATGGGATCACGTGCGCAGGTGGTGAGGTGCGCTTTTGAGAGAAGATGTGCAAGCTCTTCTTCGGTGATAGTAGAGAGGATGTTTATGGGGGAGGAGCAGTGGTCTGTTATATGAAGGGGTTGTGGTGGTTGAGCAGAAAAGACTTGTCTGGTTTGGTCGATCTTTTCTTTGAAATATGTGGCAAATTCTTCTGCGGAAATGAGGGAGGTTGGAGGGGGCAGTGGTGGGCGAAGGAGGGAGTTGAAAGTATTGAAGAGCTGTTTGGGGTTGTGTGTTAAAGAGGATATGAGGTTTCTGAAGTATTCCTGTTTAGCCGAGGTAAGGGCCAAGCGAAATGTGTGAATTGCATTTTTGAATGTGGTGAAGTCTTCCTGGGAGTGCGTTTTCTTCCAGCGCCGCTCTGCAGCCCTAGACACTTGCCGCAGTTTTTTAGTGAGGCTGTTGGGTAAATCTTGTGGAGGCCGGAACTGAGTCAGACCCTAGAATGGCACATATGTTACCGATGCCTGGAATTGCGGGCTCTAGTTTCATCAGGGTTTCCCCTGCCTCCAACAACAGATTTTGCACCCCCTCCTCATCCTCCATCTCCAAATTGTTATTCATTTAAGTGACAAGCTGGAAACACTGCAACACTGCCTCAGTAAAGTGGCCACAGGCTCTGCTGAAACTCATTTCTTTAAGTGACAAGCAGCACACTGCTGCACAGTTGTGGTCCTTGCCACTGAATCTACAACCAGGCAATGTTATCTGTAACCTCATGGCGGATCTTAAACTTGGCAAGCTGGCACACATAACATGCTTGTGTGGCGCCCCTGAGGCTTCAGTCACCACAGGGTACTGCACCTCACTTAAAATGCGGCACACATCCTGGATCCAGAGGAGGTTGGTACCGATTTCACAACACACAAACTCATACATACAGTCAGGTTGCCCTCCCCATTGGGGACCGGACTAGGGTCAGGTCTTAAGGTAGTCACCAAACATGGGGGGCTGCCACCCACTAGTGGCACACAGGGTCCGGGGTTGTGATCAAAAAGTCCAACCCCACGGCGGACCCGCATCACCTGCACATGGGACAGAAGCTAAAAAACTACAACTGACCGGGATCCCCAAGTTGCTTTAGGCCACAGGGATTCATCTTAAAAGTGCAAGATGGAAGGACCCACGAACTACCGGATTGTTATTAACCTCCAAAGGATCTGGGATCAGCTGGAGCCCACCACAGCAGAGACCGGTACCCTGAGGTTGCATTGGAACTGTGAGTAAAAAGACCTGGAACCGCAGCAGCTGACTGTGCCTCTTATTGCTCTTATTGCCGGCGCAGGGGCCCTGTGCTTCAGCGCCAGCCACCACCACAACCCTCATTATCCTACCCAGGGCCCGCTCCTCCTGTGGTTAGCAGAACCATCTTCGCTGCAACACCATCAGCCCCGGAGGACATCACCCGCAGCGGTGGCTAATCCCTGGCCGCGTACCGCAGATGGTGTCACGAGACAAACTATCATCCATTCATCTCCCCTTTTATCGTACGCCTCGGGGCCACGAAGCCAGGCAGGGCCACCTGTGACTCCCCCAGACCCAACATCACCGGCCCGGCGACGAGTAAAGTTAAAACCTTGCCCCGTGGGTGTTACAACTTGGCGTCAGAAACAGGATTCTGTGCCCAGGCTAATGGGTACTGTGTGCCTTACGGACTCAGTGCTTAAAGGACTGTTTAATTAAAAATGTACACACAGTGGCCATTGTAGAACAACACGTGGCTCATGAATGTCCGCCCTTCGTGGGTTGGCAAAAAGAGTAGCGCGAAAGAAAGGGGCCACCCCCTCCCAAGTAAGAAGGAGGAAAAACAAAACTAACGAGAGAGAGTCGGATGTAGAAGTTCATGCGCCCTCTATTCTGGCGCGCCAGAGAAATGGAAGCGGAGATAACCTGGATGAGTCGGATGCTGCGGAGGGTGAAGTTAGACACCATCCATGATTGGGAGGTGTCCATGATGGGAATGGTGGGAGCTATGCAGGCCCACGAAGATTGGGAGCCGCCAATCCTGGAGGAGGAAGAGCCTGTGGCGGAGGAAGTAGAGATTCTGGTCACCTCCGCCATCGGTGACATCCTACAGGCTTCACCAAGCTGTCAGCAACCCCTGGTTGCAGGTCCACCTGTCCCAGCCTCAGACCAGACCAGAGGCAATGAGGCTACCGACCCCCAGGCCCCCGAAGACCCAGCTACCAGCCCCAAGGCAGCCAAAGACCCAGCTACCGACCCCCAGGCAGCCGAAGACCCGGCTACCGACCCCAAGGCAGCCAAAGACCCGGCTACTGACTCCTAGGCAGCCAAAAACCCAGCTGATTGTACACAGGCAGTGGAGGATCCAGCGGCCCTTAACCTGGAAGCCTCTGACCTGGAAATAGGTACCAAGGCTCACACCTGGGAGATAGAGGACGCCCTCCCGGGTATATCTTGGGGGTTGCCATGCCATCTTGGAGTTCACCACCACCGTACCAAGCAGTGAGGGGGACAACCTGTGGACTGTCTGTCAGGCCACCATTGCCAAACTGGCAACTGATTATCAGTGGCTCCAAACCCGGATGGCAGAGGTGGAGGCCCATAACATGGCAGCCAAGAGGGCCAGCCCATTGGCCCGGGGACTGCTATGGGTGGGCATCGTCACCCGATTTGAATTAAAGTGAGGGTGGGGCTTCATCTCAGAGGAGGGACTGGCCAAGGAGATCTTTGGGTCCTGCCGAGATGTGGAGTCCTGCCTCCGTAAGGGTCATCCTGGACGGAACCTGTATCCAGGGGACAAGGTGGTGTACACTCGGCACAAGGGAGAGCAGGGCTGGTACGCTCTGGATGTGGGACTGTGCTGCCCGGAGGCGGCTGCTGCAGCACAAGAGCCCACTCAAAAGGTACGACCAGAGCCAGTTCCCATTTCCTGCCAAGAATCTTGTCCACCGGTAAAGCAGGATAAGTGTACCCAGACCTGGGGGAAAACTCCATGAGACCGGCCGTGAGTTCCCTTACCCCCAGTAAATGTGCTTTACTTCACTTTTTTTTCAGTTGAGTTGGCTTTGATGGACAACTGGGCCACGGGACTGTGAGTGGTCGGAACTGTATTGTAAACAGTTGTACCTGTTGTGTACCCTTCCAGAAATTGAGTGACTTGTAATCCTGCAATGCTAAAGATGATGCTTGCTAACCGGTTGCGGTGCACTGACTGGTGGCATAAAAGTACTCCGCCGTTTTACATCCTTTTCCCATGTCTTACTAGGAATGTTTTATATGTTTGATTTTTTAACAAGTTACATAATCCTAATGAATTTTTGCTCCTAATAACCTGTGATTGACAATGTTTTGTTGACCATGTTGAAACCTTGAACCGTACGGGGTTAAGAAAATGTTTGCAATGTTTAATGTGATAATGCCTCCCAAAAAGGGAAGACTGTTCAATTGTTGATGTGCATACAAAAAAAATACGGTGTACTAACTTTGTTTGGTTGCAGCCCGGGAGTGCTGCCATTTGCCATGGGGGAATGTGGCACCCCGAGGCTTCAGTTGCCACAGGTACTGCACCTCACTTAAGGTGCGGTACTCATCCTGGATCCAGAGGAGGTTGGTACCGGTTTCACAACACACAAACTCATACATACAGTCAGGTTGCCCTCCCCATTGGGGACCGGGCTAGGGTCGGGTATTAAGGTAGTCTTCAAACATGGGAGGCTGACACCCACTAGTGACAGGAAACCGGGTGAGGAGCGACCATCAGGGGGAGTTAGGAGCAAGACAACAAGAGTTCTACAGCAGGAGTGGAAGGGAGCGGACGGGTTTCTCGGTAGCTCCTGTGGGACATAGAAGACAATTCGGTTGCCGAGGGGAGAGCTTCATTGTTCCCTCGGGACCGGGGCTATGCAGGGTGCAGAGCCCTAGGGTGGAACAGACTTTAAGTTGGATCACCAGAATCTGCAGGACAGGGGGATTGTACGTCCCTCTGACCACCACCAGTTCCTAGAGCACAGTGGCACATAGAGTCCGGGGTTGTGATCAAAAAGTCCAACCCCACGGCGGACCCAGGTCACCTGCACATGGGGTGGAAGCTAAAAAACTACAACTGACCGGGATCCCCACGTAGCTTTAGGCCACGAGGATTCATCTTTAAAGCCCAAGAAGGAAGGACCCACGGTCTACCAGACTGTTACTGACCTCCAAAGGGTCCGGGATCGGCTGGGGCCCATCACGGCAGAGACCGGTACCCTGAGGCTGCATTGGAACTGTGAGTAAAAAGACCTGGAACCACAGCAGCTGACTCCACAACCCTCATCATCCACCCCGGGGCTCACTTCACCTGTGGGGAGCAGAACCATCTTAGCTGCAACACTATCAACCCCGGAGGACATCACTCGCAGCGGCAGCTAATCTCTGGCCGCATATCACAGGTGGCGTCACGAGATAAACTATCCTCCATTCATCTCCCCTTTTATTTTACGCCTCGGGGCCACAAATCCGGGCAGGGCCACCAGTGACATCCCCAGACCCGACATCACTGGCCCGGCGACGAGTAAAGTTAACCCTTTGCCCCGTGGGTGCTACACTTGGCCTACATGCAACTTAGTGGTTCAACAGCTTCTACAAACCTACCCAGATTTGCATAAGCTATTTGTTAAGGTACGTCGAATGTACCCTCATTTCCACAAGTCAGCAACAGCTGCCACTGGTCTGGCAGTGCTGCAGCAGTACTTCCAAGTGTCTTCTCACCAACTGGTTTGCGAACTAAGTACGCACTGGAACTCAACATTACATATGTTGGCAAGGCTTTGTGAGCATTAGCGCACAGTAGCTGAATATCAACCACAACATGCCCATCGGTATTCTGGTCAACCTCTGAACATAAGAACTGATGAGTGGGCATGAATGCCTGACATATGTCAGGTTCTCAAAAACTTTGAGGAATCAACCAAGATGTTGAGCAGCGATGAGCCATAATCAGAGTTACCATCCCACTTCTTCAATTACTTAAATACACGCTGCTCAAAATTAAAGAGGAAGTTTGCATGCACACTACGTGGAGATGGGTGATACTACCAAGCACAGCCTGATCTCATTTTCTCAGTGCAGATTGGGCCATAATGAGAAGGAGGAGGCTGAGGAGTAGGTGAATGAACAGGAGATGGTGGCCTGCGCTGCAGAGAGTGCTACCAACACCAGCTTCTTGTCTGCTCAGCATGAATGACCTGAAGAGGAGGAGATGAAGAAAGAGGATGAAATGGAGAGCCATTCTCCTGGGGAGGGTAGGGAAATCTTGCCTGTTGGCAGTTTGGCACACATGGCTAACTTTACGTCCCGCAGCCTTTCCCATGACTCTCGAATTATAAGTATTTTGGCCAACACCGATTACTATTTTTTCCACACTTCTTGACTCACAGTACAAGGAAAACTTTCCATTTTTATCTACTGTGGTGGAGAGGCTAGTAAAATGGTGCAATAGCAGAAGGCCCTAGTCGAACAATTTAATTTACAAATTCCCATCTAGCAACGCTGGCAGCATTGGTCATAGTTCCTTGGGCAACTGAGGAGGAGAGACGAGGGAGACACAAACCAGGTCGAACAGAAGCAGAGGAACACTATCAAAAGTCTGGAACAGTTTCATTAGACCTTCCCAGTGCCCAAGCCCTGATGAATGGGGTACTTTGACAAGGAGGGAAAAGTTGTGGAAAATAGTGGAGTACCTAGCCAATTGTACCAGTGTTCTCCATGCTGTACAACTATTGTGTATCCAAGCTTGATACGTGGCATGAACTATCCCTCTATGCCATGGAGGTGCTGACCTGCCCTGCCACTAGGGTTTTGTCAGAGTGGGGTTTTAGTGCCGTCAGGGGCATAATAACTGATAGGTGAATCCTTCTGTCAATTGAAAATACTGACAGGCTGACTATTATCAAAATGAACTGGATTGGCCCAGAATTCTCAACCCCATTGGATGACAGCATCGGAACATAAAAACAATTAAAATGTTCCTTTTTTCTGTGTATTTTCGTGCCTCCGTTCCCAAACAAACAAGGCTATTCGGTTCATGTTTTTTTCTTTTTGGTTTCCTTGTCCTCGTTCTTCTCCTACACCAAATCAGCAGGGTGATCATGTGACCCTTGCTCTTAAATATTCAAGTGTGTGTATGATGCCCTCCTTCATAAATTTTAGAAGCCTCCCTCAAAAATTCTGTTATATATTTATACCCCCCAAAGGTAAATGTTTTTCAGCCCTTGCACTTAGTGCATAGGTTTTTCCAGTCTAGGAGGCCTACTCTTTATTAATGGGCAAAAATGCTTTCTAAAGCCCTTCTCTACTTGTCTTCCAGAGTGTATTGCAATCCCTCCTTTAAATTTTTGCTAAGCGTTGCACTTAGCCTTTAGTACTGTAGGAGTCCCACTCTTTTTAAAAATAACCAAAAATGTATTCTGAGGCCCTTCTCTATGAGTCTTTCAGGGTGTATTGAAAACCTTCCTTTAAATAAATACAGTGAAATATGGTTAAAGATGGCCCGGCTATTAAAGCTCATATTCAGGTTCACTATTAAGGTTCATACATTGCAATTTTGAGGCTTTTTGTGCAGTGTTTTGTCATGATTTTTTTGCAAACCAAACTAAAAGCTGATTTTTACAGTACCAGCAAAAGCTAGGAGATTTCCTAAATCTAATCCACAATTTCTTTTTCTTGACAAATGGAAAATTGCTGCTTTTTTAAAGAAACAGCATTTCAATTCTTGCAGTGTTTTTGCAGCATTTTTTCAATATTGAAAGCAATGAGAAAGTACAAAAGCGCTATGTGTGAGCATAGTCTAAGGAGTGGAGGAGGCATTTCTTTCATATTTTTCTTTATTTGTCTTATATACATGTAATTTTAGAAGAAATAATGTTGCCTAACTTTTTTATGTAAAATCCACTTTAGCTTTAGTTTTGTATGGTTCATTGTCACCCCATAAAAGTGGCATAATACTCTGACAACATTGTTCCCAGCAACGACCTTGAAGTCAGAAATGCAGGCAAGTATGTTCCCCATGCTGTTTGCATTCCATTTGAGTATCAATTTTCAGAAATTTGAACAGATTAGAATATCATCAAAAAGAGAATTTATTTCAGTAATTCAATACAAGAAGGAAACACATATATTATATAGAGTCATTACACACAGAGGGATCTATTCTTAGTGTTGATTTCTGTTAATGTTGATGATTATGGCTTACAGCCAATGAAGACCCAAAAGTCATTATCTCAGAAAATTAGAATAATGACCACAAAACACCTGCAAAGGCGTCCCTTAGTCTGGTTCAGTAGACTACATAATCATGGGGAAGACTGCTGACTTGAGAGATGTCCAGAAGACAGTCTTTGACACACTTCACAAGGTTGGTAAGCCACAAAATGTCATTGCTAAAGAAGCTGGCTGTTCACGGAGTCCTGTATCCAAGCATATTAATGGAAAGTTGAGTGGAAGGAAAAAGTGTGGTAGAAAAAAGTGTACAAGCAACCGGGATAACCGCAGCCTTGATAAGATTGTTAAGAAAAGGCCACTCAAAAATTTGGGAGAGATTCACAGGGAGTGAGCTGCTGCTGGAGTCAGTGCTTCAAGAGCCACTACACACAGACATATCCAGGACATGGGCTACAACTGTCACATTCCTTATGTCAAGCCACTCATGACCAATATACAACGTCAGAAGGGTCTTACCTGGGCCAAGGAGAAAAAGAACTGGGCTTTTGCTCAGTGGTCCAAAGTGCTGTTTTCAGATGAAAGTAAATTTTGCAATTCATTTGGAAATCAAGGTCCCAGAATCTGGAAGAAGGCCACAATCCAAGCTGCTTGAGGTCTAGTGTGAAGTTAACGCAATCAGTGATGGTTTGGGGAGCCATATCATCTTCTGTTGTCCACTGTGTTTTAAAAAGACCAAAGTAAGTGCAGCCATCTAGCAGGAAATGTTAGAGCACTTCATGCTTTTGTGGCGCCCTGGACAAGCCAGGTCATCACAGGTACTGCAACAACACACCCCACACATCATTAGGCACATCAGTCACACACAAATCCTTGTTGCCTCCCTCCAGGGGCTGATGTCCACACCAGGTGGGGTGGAGCCAGGCGGTTGGCCCCACCCACTGAGGAGTTCACAGTCCTGGAGGCGGGAAAAGGAAGGAGTAGAGTGCAGTTAGGGAGAGTGAAGGAGTAAGTGGCAAGAGAGGAGCAGTCTGACCGTGTCCGGGTACGTGGCCCAGGCACATACAGCAAGGTTGGCAGACGGTGGTGGCCGTCTGCAGGAGAGGCCGTTCGACGAGGAACCGTAGGACCGGGGTCAGGCGGTGGCCCGTCGGTACCGAACCGGGGAGCGAAGAGAAGCCAGCACCATTCGGCAGGGCCTACGGACCCGACCAGGCTTGGAGTCGCCATTAAACCGGTCAAATCCGTTAGCGACGGGAACCTCCGGGGTTTCCCAGCAGCAAAGACCCGATTGAAGGCAACCGTCCAAACCGTGAAGGGAAATACAGTCACCGCCAAGGCTACAATTCCCAGGGCCAGAGCCTGCGGGCAAAAGGAGCTCCTCCGGCGCCTATTAAAGCTGGGGAGCTGGTTACCGGTGGGAAGCCATCGAGACCGAAAACACACTACAGGTGCAGGGAAAGGCAGCCACTGCCAACCTACCAGGAGTGACCACTGCAGCCGGCTGTGGGACCCGTCCATCCAACCGTTTGTTTTACCAAAGACTCCGTATACGTTATTGGCTGAGTGAGTACCACCGTGCCATCTGGCACCACGCTGCCTCCGCGACCCTGCACCTCACCAAACCCTGCCATCCACATTCCAGTCACCTCACCGGGCCCCCGGGACCACCCAAAAAACCCCTACCCTCTGAGAAACATCTCGGCTGCTCCCTGTCATCGCTCCCGGGATCCCCGTCCAGAGCAGCGGTGGTGTACCAACCTCACCACAAACCATGGGTGGCGTCACGGACCGACTTCCCAAACCCCAAAAACTATCCCCTTTCACTCACGGGCGAGGAGCGCCGCTCGAGTCCCCGGATCCGGCCCACCGCTCAAGCCACCGAGCAGCGAGCAGCAAGCAGCAGGCTGCAGCAGCGCCGGACCCGAGCGCCAGCGAGAGCGCAGCAACGACGGCTCCCTCCCCGCCCGCGACACTTTACTCTGCTGACAAGCTTTTTGGAGATGTAAATTTCATTTTCCAGCAGGACTTGGCACCTGTCCACACTGCCAAAAGTACCAATACCTGGTTTAATAACCACAATATCACTGTGTGTGATTGGCCAGCAAACTCGCCTGACCTCCATAGAGAATCTATGGGATATTGTCAAGCGGAAAATGCGAGACACCAGACGCAACAATGCAGACTAGCTGAAGGCTGTTATCAGGGCAACCTGGACTTCCATAACACCTCAGGAGTGCCACAGGCTTATCGCCTCCATGCCACGCCAGATTAATGTAGTAATTCATGCAAAAAGAGCCCCGACCAAGTATTGAGTGCCTTTACTGCACATACTTTTCAGTAGGCACCAACATTTCTGAGTTTAAAATAATTTTTTTCAGTAGGTCTTATATAATATTCTAATTTTCTGAGATAATGACTTTTGGGTTTTTATTGGCTGTAAGCCATAATCATCAACATTACCAGAAATAAACACATGAAATACATCACTCTGTGTGCAATGGCTCTATATAATATACTAGCTGTACTACCCGGCTTCGCCCGGGTTAATAACTGTTGTTAACAAAATAGAATGTATTAATAAAAATGTATTCTGCACACAAAAACCACAGAACAAATAGAAATATAATTATTAAAAGGCAAAAACTAAACTAATAGAAGTTTTTTTTCAAACATATATTTCAACACCACAGATATTCCACACAGATTTAACTAAACTGGCCAAGTAATGTGCTCCGTCTGTCTCTTTCCAGATCTGTTTCTTTCCCCGTCTGTCTCTTTCCCCGTCTGCCTGTCTCTGTCTGTCTCTTTTTTTGTCTGTCTCTATCTCTCTGTTTCTTTCCCCATCTGTCTCTTTCTAGGTCTGTCTCTTTCCCTGTGTGTCTCCCAGTCTCTTTGTTTGTCTTTTCCTGTCTGTCTCTTTCCCTGTCTGTCTCTTTCCTTGTCTGTCGCTTTCCTTGTCTGTCTCTATTTCTCTGTCTCTTTCCCTGTCTGTCTCTATCAAGGTCTGTGTCTTTCCCCATCTTTCATTGTCTGTCTCTCTGGTTATCTCCTCCTTCCCTGTCTGCCCATCTCTGTCCCTGTCTGCATGTCTGTCTCTTTCCCCATCTGTCTCTTTCCAGGTCAGTCTCTTTCCAAGTCAGTATCTTTCCAGGTCTGTCTCTTTCCAGGTCTGTCTCTTTCCAGGTCTGTCTCTTTCCAGGTCTGTCTCTTTCACCGTTTGTCTCTGTCTGTCTCTTTCCCTGTCTGTCTCTATCTGTCTCTTTCCCTGTCCGTCTCTCTGTCCGTCTCTCTGTCCATCTCTCTGTCCGTCTCTCTGTCTGTCTCCCCACCGACATCTTATTACCTCACATATAAGCTTCTTATACTATGAATGTCTTTTGCTCCTATAGCAACCAATCACAGCTCCTACTAATAACCTGTAGTTCCAGGCTCCATTTACTTTAATGGAGCCATGTTTTTTGGAGAGTAACTGTAAAGCGCGGGGTTACATTTTCCTGTCAAAACATAGTCTACGACGTTCCGTGGGTCACATGAGGTGTCTGTGCAAAATTTCGTGATTGCAAATGCGACGGTGCGGATACACTTTTCGTTTCACTTTTTCCCCATTATGTAGATAGGGGCAAAATTGATTGGTAAATTAGAAAGCGCGGGGCTAAAATTTCGCCTCACAACATAGCCTATGACCCTCTCGGGGTCCAGAAGTGTGAATGTGCAAAATTTTGTGGCTGTAGCTGCGACGGTGCAGATGCCAATCCCGGACATACACACACACACACACACACACATACATACACACATTCAGTTTTATATATTAGATGTGTTTCCTTTTTTGCATTGAATTACTGAAATAAATTAACTTTTTTATGATATTTTTATTGAGATGAACTTGTCTATGCAGAAAACTAATGCATGCTGCAATTTTTTTTTTTCTTACAAATGGTTGGACCGAGTAATAAACAGTTAAACTGAACAACCCTACTGAATCACATGGTCAGTGTGCTATGTGCTTTCCGATGAAAAATAGGACAATAAACATTATACTCTCATCTGCATGAACTCTAAGGGGTACTTTGCACACTGCGACATTGCAAGCTGATGCTGCGATGTCGAGCGCGATAGTCCCCGCCCCCGTCGCAGCAGCGATATCTTGTGATTGCTGCCGTAGCAAACATTATCGCTACGGCAGCTTCACACGCACTTACCTGCCCTGCGACATCACTCTGGCCGGCGACCCGCCTCCTTATTAAGTGGGCGGGTCGTGCGGCGTCATAGCAACGTCACACGGCAGGCGGCCAATAGAAGCGGAGGGGAGGAGATTAGCGGGACGTAAACATCCCCCCTCCTTCCTTCCGCAGAGCCGGCGTTATACCCGGTGACGCAGGTAGGAGATGTTCCTCGCTCTTGCGGCTTCTCACACAGCGATGTGTGCTGCCGTAGGAACGAGGAACAACATCGTACCTGTCACTGCAGCCAAAGTATGGAAATGTCGGACCCTACACCGATGATACGAAAATGACGCTTTTGCGCTCGTTAATCGTATCAAAAAGGATTTACACACTACGATATCGACTGCGACGCCGGATGTGCGTCACTTTCGATTTGACCCCACCGATATCGCACCTGCGAGGTCGTAGTGTGCAAAGCCCGCTTAAGTCTGGGTTCAGACAACTGTATAGGAAATCAGACCGGTTTCAACTGTAAATTGTGGATGTGACTGGTTACATATGCAGCTCTGTGTGCTCATCCTGCCTCTGAAAAAATGGAATAAAATTATTAAAAAAATCATATGTTTCTAAGATGATTTAAAACAATATTGATGTTCAAATAAAAACAGTCTATCGTTTACAGATTAAAAAAGTAATTTCTCCCAGTGTATGGACACACAAAAAAAATTTGGTTTTTATATATTAAAAGGGATTTTCTTGATTAAAAGTCTGTAACAAAAATATGCACTTTTGGACTCATTCGGATATCCAACTTTTTTCTCAGATAACAAAGTAATGTCCATTTTTTTCCAGTTTTAGCCCATGAGACTGTCTAGATACATCTGAATGATGGATATGGATGTCAGACTGAGGCATTATACTGATGAACATATAGCTCTCACTGCATTAAAGAAGCCCTCATACACACATCAACAGAAACCTAACATACAGTAGAACTCCTAGAATATGGCAACACAGAAATGCGCTCCTCAACATTGAAGTTACAATAAGGAGGGAAAGTCATACGGTTAGGGAAATCATGGGATGGATAGACATGTTAATGATATGCAAATGATTAAAATGTGAAAACAAAATTTTCAAAACATTTTTTTGATCTATTCAGTATCACATCAAGGAGGCATATGAGGAAATCCAAGAATTTACACATCTTGTAAATGATTTACGTACCTGAGTGCTTTCAGCGTAGCAGAACATTTCTCAGACAACCATTAATAACCTAATTGATAGAAGCCAGGTGTCTAAGTGCGGGGATTTCTGTGCGTGGCACTTACACTCAATACTGAATAAATTGAGATGCTTTGAAAATGTTGTTCCCATTCTGTCATTATTTGCATATCATTAACAAGTCGATCCATCCTTGTGATTTCTATAATTCTAGCACTTTTCCTTTTTGTTGTTGCAATATCAATGTTGAAGAGTATCAAAAGTAATAAAACAAAAAAAAAATATTGATTTCACTGCATCCTTGACAATCTAAGCTATAACTTTATACTATTATTCATCCTGCCTGCTGAACACGGTAAAAAGAAAACAAAAAAAAACCAATTATTGAAGTGCTAGTTTCCACTGCCATCCTCACCACCCCTTCACTCCCACCACAGCCTCGGAAAACTGAGATGGTGCCTGAAAAAATTCTAATCAGAGGCCCCCAAGATCCACAAGATGCTCCTTTTTTTCTAACGGCTGTGTGTGAGTCAAGTAACACAATAGATTTACATCAATGGATAGTAAAGAGGGTTAAAAGCACTGGAGGATAAAAACTTTCTGTTCAAAAAGATTTTCCAAAACTTTTTTTTCTATTGCAGAAATGGATAAAAAGGATTATAAAACCAAAGTATTTTTGGTTCAGAACTATGACCTTCATCAGACGAAAAAAGAGGGGTTTTGTTCCTGATAAAAATGTATGTAAATGTTAACCACTTCATGACTTTTGATGTAAGTTTACGTTATGGTCAGATAGGGGCTCACGACCTATGATGTAAGCTTACATCATGGCGATCACACAGGCACAGGAGCTGTGCACGCACGTCTGCCCATGATCAATAGCTATCAATGCATTTAGGAGGCTGGGAAAAAGAACGTGCATATACTCCCAGCAGAAAAGAGTCACAGTGCCCTATGCGCGCCACTAGTGTGCAATTTACCTTGCACCTGTGAAGTGTCCATCATGTTGAGGGCTTGTCTGCATCCTGTTGTGCATTAGACGTGTTGGCCTGGGCTAACTGGACTGGTTCCCCTCTTTTCTGCTGTAAGTATATTACATTTTTGGGGGAGTTTTTATGTCCTCTTCTTGTTGCTATTTTTGATATTTATCAGTGTAGGGACCCGCAAGCGTGAGGATCCGTGATGAGGATTGTGGGCTTACGTACATTGGCCAATTTACTAACTAATACCTCATATATATTTGATATATGTTTTGCACCTTCTTTATACGGGGTGCAGCCAGGCCTCTTAATACAGGCCGTGCATAGTGGAGTCTCTGTCCCTTGTGTGCTGCAGTGAGTTGTGTCCGAGTAACCCGCCTAATCTAATAGTAAGGGCGTGGTAATAGGTTGCTGGCTGGACACCATGTGCATACGAGTATGAACAGCGCCCTATGCACGTCACTAGTGTGCAATTTACCTTGTACCTGTGAAGTGTCCATCATGTTGAGAGGTTTGTCTGCATCCTGTGGTGCATTAGATGTGTTGGCCTGGGCTAACTGGACTGGTTCCCCTCTTTTCTGCTGTGAGTATATTATATTACATTTTTGGGGCAGTTTTTATCTCCTTTTTTTGTTGCTATTTTTGAAAAAGAATGTGCACCCTCCCCTACCCGATCCTCTGAGTTATCTTGCTACGGTGGCCCGTTAGACCATGCCAGGAGCATGGTTTAACAGTGGCTCTGTCACTGTCAGGTATAATGTATTGCAATGAATGTTCATTTGACAATGGAGGATGAGGGTAAACCAGACCAACTGCTGTGTGAAGTATTGAAATAATAGTATAATAGAATGGGATTTTACTTCAAGTTCTTCATAATTCTTACTTGCGCAAGCACAGTCCCTGTTTTTCCCCATGCTCTGCACTCCTGTAACCTGCACTGCTTTCAGTCACGTAAGCGCAGTCTCAATTTTCTTATGCTCTGCACTCCAGTAACCTGCACCACTTTCACCCAAGCAGGTGCAATGCTAATTTTCTCACGCTCTGGACTTTAATAACCTTATACTATATTAATCACTACTCCATATACCTTTGTGCATGCAGGCTTTGTTTTTCTAGCTTAAGTTTAACAGTCTCTGATGCAGTCAACACTGCAGTCACTGATTTGTTCTCTTGATGTTTTGCACGTTTTTATTTCATCATTACTTTTTGGGGACATTTCATCTTTTATATTTCTCTCTTGTTTTTTTCTTTTTTTCTTGAATCTGTAAAAATATGATTTCATTTTTATTAAATATTACTTTCTTTAAAGTTAGAACAGACCTAATATCACAATGGTCTAATACAGTGATAGCCAACCTTTTGAGCTTGGTGTGTCAAGATTCTAAAAAAACTAGCATAACTCGAGTTGTATGTCACTTCTTGAAAAATCCATAACTTTTTGTTATTTGTAGCTTTAATAACAAATAGTTATCTGATAATGACTGCTGGAGGAGAGGGAGAAAGGAGATAATGACTGTTGGAGGGAGAGGAGATAATGATTATCTCCTTTCCCCCTCCCCCCAGCAATCATTATCTCCTCTCCCTCTCCACCCCAGTAGTCATGACCTCTGTAGTAATGTGCCCATATTGTTCCCTGTAGTAATGTGCCCCATGCTTATCCCCATTCTGTAGTAATGCACCCATCTTGTCCCCTGTAGTAATGTGCCCCATGCTTATCCCCATTCTGTAGCAATGAGCCTATCTTGTCCCCTGTAGTAATAGTCCCATTTTGCTCTCTGTAGTAATGTGCCCATTTTGTCCCCTGTAGTAATGTGCCCATCTTGTCCACTGTGGAAATGTGCCCCTATTGTCCCCTGTAGTAATGTGCCCACATTGTCCCCTGTAGTAATGTGCCCACATTGTCCCCTGTAGTAATGTGCCCATCTTGATCCCTTCAGTAATGTTCCCATCCTTGTCCCCTAAAGTAATGTTCCCATCCTTGCCCCCTGTAGTAATGAGCCCATATTGTTCCCTGTAGTAATGTGCCGCATCCTTGTCTCCATCCTGTAGTAATGTTCCCATATTGTCCCGACTAGTAATGTGCCCATCTTCTCCTGTAGTACTAATGAGCCCATCTTGTCCCCCTGTAATAATGAGCCCCTCTTGACCCCTTAAGTAATGAGCCCATCCTTGTCCCCTGCAGTAATGAGTTCATCTTATCCCCTGTAGTAATTTTCCTATATTGTCCCCTCTAGTAATGTGCCCATCCTTGTCCCCTGTAGTAATATGCCCATTCTTGTCCCCTATAATAATAAGCCCATACTTGTCCCCTGTAGTAATATGCCCATCCCTGTCCCCTGTAGAAATGAGCCACCTTGTCCCCTTGTAGGAATGTGCCCATTTTGTCCCCTGTAGTAATGTGCCCATCTTGTGCCCTGTAGTAATGTGCCCCATCCTTATCCCCATCATGTAGTAATGTTCCCATCTTTGTCCCCTGTAGTAATGTTCCCATCCTTGTTCACTATAGTAATGAGCCCATCCTTGTCCCCTGTAGTAATGTGCCCATCTTGTCCCCATCCTATAGTAATGAGCCCATCCTTGTCCCCTGTAGTAATGTGCCCATATTGTCACCTGTAGTAATGAGCCATTCTTGTCCCCTGTAGTAATGTGCCCATATTGTTCCCTTTAGTAATGTGCCCATATTGTCCTTTGTAGTAATGTTCTCCATCCTAGTCCCCATCCTGCAGTAATGAGCTCATCCTTGTTCCCTACGGTAATGTGCCCATATTGTCCCCTGTAGTAATGTGCCCATCTTGTCCCCTGTAATAATGTGCCCATATTGTCCCCTGTAGTAATGTGCCATCTTGTCCCCTGTAGTAATGTGCCCATCTTGTCCCCGGAAGCAATGTCCCCATCTTGTCCCCTGTAATAATGTCCCCATCTTGTCCCCTGTAGCAATGTGCCCATATTGTCCCTTGTAGTAATGTTCCCATCCTTGTCCCCTGTAGTAATGTGCCCATATTGTCCCCTGTAACAATGTTCCCATCCTTGTCCCCTGTAATAATGTGCCCATATTGTCGCCTGTAGTAATGAGCCCATCTTGTCCCCTGTAGTAATGTGCCCATATTGTTCCCTGTAGTAATGTGCCCATATTGTCCTTTGTAGTAATGTTCTCCATCCTAGTCCCCATCCTGCAGTAATGAGCTCATCCTTGTTCCCTATGGTAATGTGCCCATATTGTCCCCTGTAGTAATGTGCCCATCTTGTCCCCTGTAATAATGTGCCCATATTGTCCCCTGTAGTAATGTGCCATCTTGTCCCCTGTAGTAATGTGCCCATCTTGTCCCCTGAAGCAATGTCCCCATCTTGTCCCCTGTAATAATGTCCCCATCTTGTCCCCTGTAGCAATGTGCCCATATTGTCCCTTGTAGTAATGTTCCCATCCTTGTCCCCTGTAGTAATGTGCCCATATTGTCCCCTGTAACAATGTTCCCATCCTTGTACCCTGTAATAATGTGCCCATATTGTCGCCTGTAGTAATGAGCCCATCTTGTCCCCTGTAGTAATGTGCCTATATTGTTCCCTGTAGTAATGTGCCCATATTGTCCCTTGTAGTAATGTTCCCATCCTTGTCCACTGTAATAATGTGCCCATATTGTCGCCTGTAGTAATGAGCCCATCTTGTCCCCTGTAGTAATGTGCCCATATTGTTCCCTGTAGTAATGTGCCCATATTATCGTTTGTAGTAATGTTCCCCATCCTTGTCCCCTGTAGTAATGAGCCCATCTTGTTCCATGCAGTAATGTGCCCCTATTGTCCCCTGTAGGAAAGTGCCTCATCCTATCCCCTGTAGTAATAATAATAATAATAATAATAACATAATAATATTTATTAATTTATATATCGCTATTAATGCCACAACGCTTTACATACATTGGCAACACTGTCCCCATTGGGGCTCACAATCTAGAGTCCCTAACTGTATGTCTTTGGAGTGTGGGAGGAAACCGGAGTACCCGGAGGAAACCGGAGTACCCGGAGGAAACCCACGCAAACACGAGGAGAACATACAAACTCCTTGCAGATATTGTCCTTGGTGGGTTTTGAACCGAGGTCCCCAGTGCTAGCCACTGAGCCACCATGCCGTAATGTGTCCAACCTATCCCCTGTAGTAATGGGCCCAACTTGTCCTCTTTACTAATGTGGCCATCTTGTCACCCTTGTAGTAATGTGTCCATTCTTGTGCCCATCCTTGTCCAATTATTTTATCAATGCCCCATCCTGTAGTAAAGTCCCCTATTTATGCCACATTATGCAGTTTTCACTTACACACACACACACACACACACAAAAGATTCTTCTCACCTGTCCTCCATTCCCTTGGTGTTTTTGTGACGCCCTGGCAAAACCAGGTTGTCACAGAGACTGCACAAATCTTCCATGTGCCGGACTCCATCCTCCTTGGCATACCAACACAACCCCACACACAGGTACAAACACCAGCCACAAAGCCTAATCACCCCCCAGGACAATAGGGGGGGTCAATAGTGGACGGAACCAGGCAAATGATGACGCCCACCTAAAGGTCCTGAGGTGTCAGGGGAGGGAACACGACAGTAGAGTGGCGGAGACAGTCTGAGTCAGACAGAGGAGCAGATTAGTCTGGACAGTGGAAATGAGAGGAGTGACGTGGTAGTCGGGGGTTGTAGCTCCCGGACTACCTGAGCTGACTAGGTGGCAGACGGCAGAGCAGGGCCACAGGCGATGGAGATCCGGTCACGGGAGACCTTAAGTGGACCGGTGCAGGGTTGTAGCCCGCCGTTGCTGACAGCGGGAATCCGGTCCGGGACCCTAGGGCGAGGACAGCTTTAAGCCCCTTGTCAATTAGCCAGCAGGGGAAAAGATTCCACGTCTTGTCCCACCAGTGAGCCCAGATAGAGCGAGACGGAAGCCCAACGTGGGGGATAGGGCGTCTGCAAGTGCAGATCTCCTGAGCAACAGGTGCCACAGCAAAGACACCGGGAGCGGACTTTTCCCGTTTTATGCAGACTAGTCAACACACAAGACAAAAACACAAAAGTGCAGGAGGAAGGGCCCCTGTCCTGTCAGCCGGTGTGTGGGACCCGAGCACACCCCACCGGGGGCTACCGATATCCGGCACTTGGTTTACTACTTGGACTTTGTGTGGTTTATTCAACAACAGTGAGTACACCGGTGTCATCTGGTCCAGCCTGCAGATGGCGCCCCACTGCATTCCACCTACACCTAGGCCCCGGGACAACACCTCCTATACCCGTGAAGGGGATACCATCCTGCTGCCCCGCTCCATCAGCCCTGGGCGTCCCATACAAAGGCAGCGGGCCCCGGGACCACACCTCCCCTAACCGTGGAGGGGATACCATCCTGCTGCCTCGCTCCATCAGCCCCGGGCGTCCCATATAAAGGCAGCGGCGGTGTTACCAATGATCACCGCAACCCACGGGTGGCGCCACTGACAAACTCTTCACCTGTAAATAACCCCTTTATATTGTTGTGGGCGACGGGCTGCTGCAAGAGCCCCGGATCCGGCTGCCACTCGAGCCACAGCCACGATCCCGGATCCGAGCGTCTCGAGTAGCTCCCCACTGGATGTGGCCTGCGCCCCCGCCCGCGACAAACCTTGGCGTCACGAACAGGGTACTTACCCTATCCACTAACCTGGGTGAAGTGCGCCTTTCCTGGAATGTTAACCCGTGAAACGCTGAAATTTTCGGACCATGTAACATGTTCATTTTTTCCTTCCACATTGCTTTAATTTCTGTGAATCACTTAAAGCGCTAAGTGATTCAAGATAAGCCTCTTGAATGCGGTTTCAAGCACCTTGAGGGGTGCATTTTTTTAAAATGATGTCAACGTGGGATATCTTCTGTCACATAGGCCCTCAAAAACATTTAAAATGTAATGTGGTCACTCAAAATATGGTTTTGTAAATTTTGTATGAGAAATAAGTTGCTCATAAAATTTTAGTCCTTCAAAATTCCTAACAAAAAGAATTATGTTTCAAAAATGATGGTGATATAATATAGCCGTGTGTCAAATGTTATTAATTAATATTTTCCATGATATAACTATTTGGTTTAAGGGCAAAATAAATTCACACATTAAAAATTGCAAAGTTTTCACTTTTTTTGTACTTTTTTTGATATTTTCAAAAATAAAACGCAATTCATATCGACCAAAATTTAACAATAACAGTTAAAGTACAATGTGTCACTAAAAAACATTCTCAGAATTACTGGTAAATATTGAACCATTGCAGAGTTGTAACATATGGCCTGGTCAGAAAGGCGAAAACAGGCTCGAAAGTGAAGGGGTTCAAGGGGTTCTTCAATCCTGAGGGGATGCGAGGGGGTAAACAAAATAATATATGCTCACCCTTAAACTACGGTACCCACTGCAGATTAGAAGTAGTGATGTCACCAACCACCTATGACCTAACTGAAAGGACTGCCGACTGACTACAGAGTGACATGCACAGATCAGGTTATTGAAGTGGCCATTGGGTTCATGCAAGATCTTCATCCCCTACATTGTTGTTCAGACACAGCTCCATACATTTTTTTGCAATTGTACCGTCTACTGCAATCCTACTCATAGGCCAGTAATGTTAATGTCCTGAAATATCCTTTAAGTTTCCATCAATCCTGAAATGGGTGGCATGTTTTTATTATCATTACCCTATTAGATGCTTATCTTGCTGAGTAACATTGGTGCATTACTAGCAAGTCTCCATTTACCAATTACATGGGGAAACAGGAAAACAAGTGCAGGTTTTGTTGATAGCGCTCCCTCTGTTACTGCCACCTCTTGTAGTTACCATGCACACAGACAACCAATGTTTATCGCTGTTTCTGGTCAGCTCCTCTGATGATGGGATTTAATGTTTGAACTGATTCATTTATGGCATATTATTTTTTATTATTATTACTTGCTATTGATCATGTTGATTTAATGTGATGTCTCATTTGCTAGTATGTGCGGCAATGCTCACCTGTTTTTGCATGCAATCATGGCATTCCAGCCCCTCTCTTCCGCCCATCCAGTGGGTCAGTCTATTTTAGTAGCTTTGTGGTATACATGGGGTACTTATGATTAAGGACTCTTTTTGTTTTTATATTGTACTCCGAAACGCGTAAAGCTCCCATGTATTGATATATACTCGGTCTTCACAGTGTTTTTAATGTTCCTAATGAAGACTATGATGATTTTATCATAAGAAGAATTAGTGCCGGATCCTTTCCTTCTTTCCTTCTGCATTTACTCATGACCGGTCGGGACTCACCGGTGGATCCCAGGCACCCGCAAGGTTCAGCAGTCCGGGCAGCAGGTGAGCTTAAGAAATACTTTTTCCTCCTTCACATTTGCCGATAGCGCACCCTCTGTTACTGCCATTTCTTGTAGTTACCATGCACACAGACAACCAATGTTTTTATTTTTTGTGAGATAAATGAGCATTAAAGTCTAAGAAGGCGAAAGGTTGATAATAATATACATCTACTTAGAGATTTAAAAAATATACCTCTTGTAATCTTGTTTTTACAATGCACATATATCTGTTATCTTTATGACATGTTATGCCCTTGCTATTCTTAATAATCACAACCAAATTGATAAAATAGAAATTCTAAGATTAGTAGCTATAAACTTAAAGAGACACTCTTCTTAATCTACGCAATACACTAAAAGCTTATTACATTATCCCCATTTAGAAACTAAACACATTGCACAGAACTAAATGCACTTTTGGTTAAGTCTTTGATGTAATAACAGATGAGACATTCCTTCCTCTTTGTTTTCCTGTGTGTAAATAGGTTACATATGAGCCACACAATGTGCAAGAAATTGGCCAACAAACAGGTTAAGTATAAACTTTAGAAGTTATATGGAGGAAATTGACCAAGATCACAGCAATCACAGTGCTGCTTAGTTATATGAATAAGCGAACTGTACAAGAAGCTAATAATTCACTAAAGTATGGAGGCAATCTAGTGCCTAAGAGTTTCCCTAAATGGTATGTTCACAACTTGTGTATTTGATGCAGATTTTAAATCCTCAGCATTTCACAGAACCAACAAAATGAATGAGTTTTAACTTACTCTCATTCACATGTTGCATTTTTTTTAGGCAGAATCTTTGTACATTTTTTTAGTACCTCTGTTGGGCCAAAAAAAATACATAAGGAAAAAAAATAAGTCATCCCATTGAAAACATACGTGACCATTCCCTGTTCCACCTACACTGCGACAATATTGGTGTAGCAGGCTGAGATTGGTGTGTACCTTATTTTTCGGACTATAAGACGCACCGGACCATAAGACGCACCCTGGTTTTAGAGGAGGAAAATAAAATTTTAAGCAAAAAATGTGGTCATGACACATTGTTATGGGGCAAGGAGCTGCTGCTGACACTGTTATGGGGGTAATGTCCCCAAATTCTCTGCTAAGGTACCCCATCCTGCTATATACTTCCATCCTGATATATGCCCCCATCCTGCTATATACTGCCATCCTTGAATTTGCCCTCATCCTGCCATGTACCCCCATCCTGCTATATACTGCCATCCTGCTATATGGCCCCATCCTGCTATATACCCCCATCCTGCTATATACCCCCATCCTGTTATACACAAAAATCAAATCATTGATCATTTCACACAAAACTCCAAAAATGATCCAGACAAAAGTATTGGCACCCTTAGCCTAATACTTGGTTGCACAACCTTTAGCCAAAATAACTGCCAACAGCCGCGTCCGGTAACCATCAATGAGTTTCTTACAATGCTCTGCTGGAATTTTAGACCATTCTTCTTTGGAAAACTGATCCAGGTCACTGAGATTTGAAGGGTGCCTTCTCCAAACTGCCATTTTGAGATCTCTCCACAGGTGTTCTATGGGATTCAGGTCTGGACTTATTGCTGTCCACTTTAGTAGTCTCCACTGCTTTCTATCAAACCATTTTCTAGTGCTTTTTGAAGTGTGTGGCTCACTTGCCTCTTCTTAAAGGGCCAGCGTCCCGGGAACAGGAAATGGCTGATACAGATACAGGGTATATAAGACTTCCCTTTCCAGGTAGGCGTTGCCTGTTGAACGTGTTCCCATAGCTAGGTGTTCAGGTCCCTTTGTGCCTGTCTCCCAAATAACTCTGTCTCTTCCGCAGAACCTGTCTGCCGTCCTGACATTCTCCCAATTACGGAGTCCCCAGAAAGTGTCCAGGGACTGTCTGCTGTGGATCCCGCCATCATCCGCCAGCCTGATCCTGTCACCGGCTCCTGGTATCCTCGCCCTGCACATCTCACCTGGATCCGGATCCTGTCTGCTGTTCCTACTTGGCACCTGAACCCGGTTCCCGTCATCCGTCCTGCCTACGGTTCCCTTTAGACTCTAGCAGACTTCTGTAGGACTTGGACTCCGTACCTCCCGTGTTCCAGCTACCGTGCATCTAGGCCCTCTGGCGGGGTGACCGGACAGTCCCTGTATAGGGGTTAGCTCCAGGTTGCCTCGCTGGGGGAGTCCGGTGCACGGCAAAGTGAATCTACCACCAGGACGCTACACTTCCTCACAATTTGGATTCTCAAGTCCTCAGACAGTTCTTTGGTCTTCTTTCTTTTCTGCATGCTCAATGTGGTACACACAAGGACACAGGACAGAGGTTGAGTCAACTTTAATTCATGTCAACTGGCTGCAAGTGTGATTTAGTTATTGCCAACACCTGCTACGTGCCACAGGTAAGTTACAGGTGCTGTTAATTACACAAATTAGAGAAGCATCACATGATTTTTCAAAAAGTGGCAATACTTTTGTCCACCCCCTTTTTTATGTTTGGTGTGGAATTATATCCAATTTGGCTTTATGACAATTTTTTTTTGTTTTTTCATTGAAGACAAATGAAATGAAGATAATAATACCAAAGAATTTGTGATTGCAATCATTTTCAAGAAGAAACTGAGTATTATCTGACAGAATTGCAGGGGTGCCAATACTTTTGGCCAGCACTGTATACCCCCATACTGCTATATGGCCCCATGCTGCTATATACCCTCATCTTGCTATATGGCATGTATCCTGTATCACACAAAAAACAATAAACGTTTATACTCACCTTTCCTCGCTCAATGCAGCATCGCTCCTCCCACTGTCTGTGCCGGCAGCAGCGCCACTGATCTGGGGGGAGCCATCACTGGTCACTTCCATGCAGCATCACTCGTCCTCCTGTCTGCCTGTCAGCTGACTTGCGTGGAGACTAGCGGCGCGCACAGCGATGATGTCATCGCTGTGCTCACCGCTCTCTACACAGATCAGCTGACCGGCAGGCTGGAGGAGATCGCGATGCTGCACGGAAGTGGCTGGTGAGTGTACCGTACTTATTCACTGCCCCCTGCGCTGATAATGATGCGCGGGGGCAGTGAATACAGCCGCACATGATCACTCCAGGCTGTAGTTGCCAGGGATGATCACAGCCGGCTGTTAATTATGCGCGCACCCCCCGCAGGTGGGAGAATGGGTGTGCATATATAATGAGCGGGACCACGTGGCCACAGCAGACTGCTACAGCCTGCTCGTGCCCCCGATGGCCCACTCCACCACAGCACCCTCATTCCCGGCCGCAGCCCTATATTCCGACCATAAGACGCACCCCCAACTTTCCCCCAACATTTTGGGGGAAAAAAGTGCGTCTTATAGTCCGAAAAATACGGTAAACAACAAAAGTTGCAATATTTTTGTTCAGCTGCCAAGTTGTGCACAAATATTGCAACTTATTAAGGTGTTAATGCCAGATTTCTGGTGTAAACATTTTAATTAATTTGTCCCCATACTCTTAATTAGACTAGCATTACAGATTAGAGTAATCATCACACCAGTAAGCAATATAAGGCAACAGATCACAATGGCAGACAGACTGATTAGTCAAAAAACACTATTATCAGGAACTGTGGAGAGAAGGGTGCAATAGGGTCTTACCAGATTAAAAACAGGAAAAAAAAATTTAAAATTGCATTCACCTAAAAGTGTTGTGATAGGTCACAACACCCAAATTGCTTAGTCACAGAAGGTGAAAGCCACAGCCCCGCAGGAATCAGGATGATCTTTTCAGGAAAGAACGGGGGTCATTGCCGTGCTAATCACCAATGCCAGTTAGGGATTACTGATCCAGGTCCATTATTTCATGAACCTATACAAGTCTACGCGTTTCAGGGGTCTCAGCCCCCTTCCTCAAAACAGTATATAACAGACAGGAACAATATACAATGAGAGAATGCAGGTATATATATCCCAAGCAATTTATGTCATAGGACCTCCTCACAGGTTGAAAAATGGCGGGCTCCTTATCAGTGAAAAAAAACAAAAAAAAAACAAGATAACAGACAGCGGTAACCATACAACTTCCTTCAACATGATACACAGTTGATGTGAAAACGTTTAATTCAAAAAAAAAAATCTAAACAATTTGTTTTTGAATGTGAAAAATGTGAAAATGAGATTCATTATCAAAAAATAAAAAAAAACACCAAATTTTTAGGGTCTTGGCAGGATCTGAGCACCAATATGTGTATGCACAAAGAAGATCACATAAAGGTGCTTAATCAATGTGTCTATTTTGCCTTTTCAGATGTCTGATGAACAGCAGAACTAATGAGTGAAGGACAAGAAGAATGGAATAATAAGAGGGGGGAAAAAAACAAAAAAAAAAAAACAAGAAAAATCTTTATACCTAAGAGAGACTGCGGAGGATGCATGTGAATTGTGAAGGACATGAAAAATATAGCTACCGTATATATGTATGTCCATGATATTAGTGCAATGGTGATATCTACGCTAATAATTTTGAAAAATTAAGAAAAGGGCAATGCAAATAATGGATAATAAATAATAAAAATGTGTTTGTTCAAAAAAACGTGATTGAATCTGTTTTTTGTAAAAATATGTCAAAGTCTCTGCAAGGGTTAATAAACTATGTGGACACCAGTTTTTGAGAACAGAAGAAAGAAAAAGATGAACAACATTCATGAGCATTGAGGTGAGATACCAAGTAGTGAAGGGAAGAAGGATGGAGATATTTATATATATATGCGGGTGGTAAAACATCTCCAAGTGCCGATATATGCAGGCAATATACCGAAAGCGAGGATCTTTGAATGTTCATCGTTCAGAAATCCTCGCTTTTGGTATATTGCCTGCATATATCGGCACTTGGAGATGTTTTCCCACCCCCATATTTATTTTTAGGCAACAAGCAGAAGAGACTTTTTTGGCTAAAGAACACAAGAAATGGACATTAGACCAGTGGAAATCTGTGCTTTGGTCTGATGAGTCCAAATTTGAGATCTTTGGATCCAACCACCGTGTCTTTTTTAGAAAAGGTGAACGGATGGACTCTACATGCCTGGTTCCTATCGTGAAGCATGAAGGAGGAGGTGTGATGGTGTGGGGGTGCTTTGCTGGTGACACTGTTGGGGATTTATTCAAAATTGAAGACATACAGAACCAGCATGCCTACCACAGCATCTTGCAGCGGCGTGCTATTCCATCCAATTTGCGTTTAGTTGGACCATCATTTATTTTTCAACAGGACAATGACCCCAAACACACCTCCAGGCTTTGTAAGGGCTATTTGACTAAGAACAAGAGTGATGGGGTGCTACGCCAGAGGACCTGGCCTCCACAGTCACCAGACCTGAACCCTATCGACATGGTTTGGGGTGAGCTGGACCGTAGAGTGAAGGCAAAAGGGCCAACAAGTGCTAAGCATCTCTGGGAACTCCTTCAAGACTGTTGGAAAACCATTTCCGGTGACTACCTCTTGAAGCTCATCAAGAGAATGCCAAGAGTGTGCAAAGCAGTAATCAAAGCAAAAGGTGGCTACTTTGAAAAACCTAGAATATAAGACATATTTTCAGTTGTTTCACACTTTTTTAAGTATTTCATTCCACATGTTTTAATTCATAGTTTTGATGCCTTCAATGTGAATCTACAATTTTCAGAGTCATGAAAATAAAGAAAACTCTTTGAATGAGAAGGTGTCCAATGTCCAAACTTTTGGTCTGTACTGTATGTATGTAATATATATATATATATATATATATATATATATATACTAGAAGGTGGCCCGATTCTACGCATCGGGTATTCTAGAATTTACGTATTGTGTAGTTCATGTATGATTTTTGCTATATATATATACATATATATATATATATAGATGTTGTGTGTAGTTGCCAAGTGTTTGTGTAGGGCACTGTACATGTTCTGGGTGTTGTCTGGGTGTGGCGGGGGGTGAGAGCGGTGTTGTATGTGTGTTGCGTTGTTTGTGGAGCACTGTGTGTCTGTAGCGTTGTGTGTGTGTGTGTTGCGCGGTTTGTGTGGGTGTGGTGTG
This sequence comes from Anomaloglossus baeobatrachus, assembly GCF_048569485.1. Lineage (NCBI taxonomy): Eukaryota > Metazoa > Chordata > Amphibia > Anura > Aromobatidae > Anomaloglossus > Anomaloglossus baeobatrachus. The sequence continues at coordinate 812,466,001 of NC_134353.1, read as the reverse complement.
TTTTGGGGGGAGGTATGTTTTGTGCAATGTGTGTTGTGCGATATGTGCGTATATTTATGTATGCCGCGGTGTTTGTGTGTTGGGTGTTGTGTGTGTGCGGCGTTGTCTGTGTGTGTGGGTGTCTGTGTATGGCGGTGTTTGTGGTTCCCAGTGTGTGTGTGGTGTGTTGTGTGTGTGTGTTGGGGGGAGGTGTGCACCTCCCATCGTGCTCCATCCCCCATGCTGCGCACCCCCCATCGTGCCCCATCCCCCATGCTGCGCACCCCCCATCGTGCTCCATCCCCCATGCTGCCCACCCCCATCGTGCTCCATCCCCTATGCTGCGCATTCCCCATCGTGCTCCATCCCCGATGCTGCGCACCGCCCATCGTGCTCCATCCCCCATGCTGCGCACTCCCTATCGTGCTCCATCCTCTATGCTGCGCACTCCCCATCGTGCTCCATCCTCCATGCTGCGCACCCCATCGTGCTCCATCCCCCATGCTCTAATAGTTCTCCTATTATACTCAGAGAGGAGTATAATAGGATGACTATAATAGGAGGAGTAGTCCTGGGGGGAGAGGAGTATAATGCCGGCTCCCTGCACATGTGTACCGGGAGCCGGTGTATGCTGGTAACTATGATACACATCGGGTAACTAAGGGACCTTAGTTACCCGATGTGTATAATGGTTACCAGCGTTCACCGGCTCCGTCAAGATCCCAGCATCGCAAGGTTATGTCTGGCGCTGCTGGGATCGTGGGGACCTTAGTGCTGGGACCTTAGTTACCCGATGTGTATAATGGTTACCAGCGTTCACCTGCCCTTGTCATAATCCCAGCAGCGCAAGGTTATGTCTGGCGATGCGTGCGGAGGGCCGGGGCGAGTGGCCAATCCATGCGGAGGGCGGGGCCAGGCCGAGGCGAGCGACCAATCCGTGGGGGGGCAGAGCCAAGGTGAGGCGAGCGGCCAATCCGTGTGGGGGGGCGGGGCCATGGCGAGCCCAGCGGCCAATCAGCTTTGTGTCACCGAAAGGACACAATTTTGGAGTAAGACAGACAAACAGACAGACAGACAGAATAAGGCAATTATATATATAGATAATCTCCTTTGTTCATCTTTTTTCTTTCATCTGTTCTCAAAAACTGGTGTCCACATAGTTTTTTAACCCTTGCAGAGAATTCGACATATTTTTACAAACAACAGATTCAATCACAGTTTTTTTAACAAACACATTTTTATTATTTATTATCATTTTCATACATATCCTCTTATTTGAGGTGGGCTCCAAGATGTAGTTCATTGCAGCTTGAAGTCCACCTCAAGTAAGTAGAAAATTATGTCCAACAGAACACAAAGTTACTCTGTCTACATCATTGCAGTCAATGGCCCCAACAATGCATACACCGGAATCATGTTTCCCAGGACGTAAGCCCAGGCAGAGTTACTGATGTGTGGGTAAAACGCAATATGAACATAGCCTTGGAGTCAATAGCTAAGATATGAAATAACAAATGAGTGCACCCAGTTGTTTTGGGGTCTCACATTTACATAATAGTAAGTGACTGTGCATCTCTGTCCACATTTTCAGGCTTTTTAGGCTTGACCTCTACTGTGTATACTTGCACAATATACAGTTGATATACCATACAACATTACCAATGGAGAACCTTTGGCTATGTGCGCACACTGCGGATTTGTTTCTCCAGCGAAAAACACACCTTCGGGCAGAAAACCGCACCTACCTGCGGAACATTATTCCAACATTATAATTACTGCAGAATTTTACTCCAGTTTGGTGCGTTTTTGGTTTGATTTACCACATTTTTGTCTGCAGTTTTGTCCCTGCGGTTTTTTACCATTGAACACAAGGAAAAACGCAGAAAAGAAGTGGCATGCTACTTCTTTTTGCTGCAGATATTCTGCAGCAAAACCTGTAACGAAAAAAAACGCAGTGTGTGCACAGGGCCTTAATGTAGCTAGCTGCTCTCTTATTTGTCTAGTGAAGTCATATCATGTGTTAATGAAGAAGGAGCATATTTAGAACAGAAGGTCATGTGGCTTTCAGGTGCTATTTACAAACTACTGAACCACTCTGTCACAGTCATGATACAGCTCTATTCTGTTTTCTTTGGACTTGGATTATCCCATTCTTTTCTGAGGCAGTAAATGTGTCAGAGTTCCACATCTCTGATGAATATAGAACATATGATAGAATCACAAATCTCCCACTAGTAATCAGCTGACCACACTGGTGGTGGATGAGTATGTAATGTGTATTACATATAATGTATGTCATTATTCAATAAGTGCACTAAGTGCCTGTTTAAAGTCTACAAGGAACTAGTAATTACACAACTGGCTCTGTCCAATAATTCCTTGATGTCAGGAGTGACTTGCGTTTATTCAGTTTCTCCATCCTTATACAATGCATTCCAGTTCCATTTTAGATGATTTGTTAGTAAACTTGCCTCTAATTCTATATACAGCTTTTACATAAACCTATTCTTTTAACCAGGGGATACAAACATTGTTATTTTAGCAATATATCTGGATAAGTGTCAAGGGAACATTGTTTAGCAGGAACAAGTGTGTGAATAAGGTTGGGTCACATTAGCGTATGGCATCCGATGGGAGAGCATCAGGTGTGATATGCTAATTAGTGATGAGCGAGCATGCTTGTTACTACTCGGTACTCGCACGAGTATCACTGTACTCGGTCTACTCGGCGGGGACCGAGTAATCTCGCGATACTCGTGCTGTACTCGTGGTCTTCATTTCTGCATGTTGGCGCTCTTTTGAGAGCCAGCCCTCATGCAGGGATTGGCTGGCAGACCACTGCAATGCCACAGCCCTGTTAGTTGTGGAATTGCAGTGATTGGCCGGCCTGCACAGCGTGACCGAGCCTTTATACCGGCCGGCGCGCTGTGCTCTGCTCACAGCTATCCAGACAGTGAGTGCAGGGAGAGTGTCGCTGATTCAGGGAAAGCTTTGCGGCCCTTTATAGCTTTTTCAGTTGCAGGGCTGCAAACAGTGTGACCAAAAGTCCTTCTCAGGACGATTCTAGTTGTATACAGGCAGGCAGGGTATAGCCAGGTCGGAGTACAGTAGCAGAGTCCTTCTCAGGACTATTGTTGCTATATACAGGCAGGGTATAGCCAGGTCTGAATACAGGCTAGTGACCAGAAGAGTCCTTGTCAGGACTATTGTACCAGTATACAGGCAGGCAGGGTAGTGGTGACCGTATACCAGCCTTCATCATATCTGGGGCTGGTGTACACAGTGTAAAACAGTCCAGATAGTGTCTGACTTGTCTGTAATTGTCGCTCCCCAAAAAAACCTGTTAGGTTCTTATTGCGTCCGTGCTTGGTTTTTAAAACCGCACGTGTGTGCCTGTTGGTGGCAGCGTACAGGTGCACTTGTGTGCAATTTCCACAAACTTTGATATAACGCACAAGTAGTGAATATACACGTCAGCAGTGCACAGCATTGCAAAATGCGCAAGGGCATTGGCAAGGAACAAGGAAGTGGACGTGATGGTGGTGCAGGCAGAGGCCGAGGTCGTGGGCAAGCTCTAATTTCGCCACAACAAAGGGCCACATCTAGTCGCTCGCACGTCCTGTCCCAAATTCTTGGGGACCGCAGCAGTACACCGCTCTTGAACCAAGACCAGTGTCAACAGGTTGTTAGTTGGATAGCAGATAATGCTTCCAGTCAGATTGGCACCACCACAAACACTCTGTCTTCCACACGGTCAAGTGTCAGTAGCCGTGATACTGCACCGCACATTTCTGAACCTGATCCTCCTTCCTACCACCAGGCTGAGTACACGTCCTCCTCGGACATTAATGATCCCACACTTGGACACTCGGAAGAGCTGTTCACGTTTCCATTCACACATTCTGGCCTCTCGCCAGCTCATATTGAAGTGGGTCATGAGGAGATCGTCTGTACAGATGGACAAATATTTGAGCAGCCACGTTCTCACGAAGTTGGCAACGTGTCTCAACAAGTGGTGGACGATGATGAGACACAATTGTCAGGAAGTCAGGAGGAGGAGCAGGGTGCGGAAGAGGAAGACGACGTGGTGGATGATCCAGTAACTGACCCAACCTGGCAGGAGGATATGCAGAGCGAGGACAGCAGTGCACAGGGGGAGGGAGGCGTAGCATCACAACAGGCAGTAAGAAGCAGGGTGGTGGCCCCAGGCAGAAGTCAGGCAACCGTTCCCCGGAACAACACGACGACACAAGGTGCCTGTACAAATGTTAGGTCTTCCCGAGTCTGGCAGTTTTTTAAGTTGGATCCAGATGATTCAAAAAAGGCTATTTGCAACACCTGCCGTGCCAGCATCAGCAGGGGTACCAAAACTAGCAGCCTGACCACCACCAGCATGATCAGGCACATGTCAGCCAAGCACCCGACTTTGTGGGAAGTACAACAGAGTCGAGGAGCAGTGCTTGCTGATGTCACTGCTACGTCTTCGCTGGTTGTGCATGCGAGCCAATCCCCTGTCCATGCTGCCTGCGAACAAGCCTCCTCCACTCCTGCACCTGCAGTTGCCTACGCAGAAAGAACACCATCATCAAGCACGTCCTTGTCCCAGCGCAGCGTTCAGTTATCCATTCAGCAAACCTTTGAACGCAGGCGCAAATACACTGCCAACACCCCACATGCCACAGTTCTAAATGCTAACATTTCGCGACTGCTTGCGCTGGAAATGTTGCCTTTTAGGCTGGTGGAGACAGAAGCATTCCGTGACCTGATGGCGGCAGCTGTCCCACGTTACTCGGTCCCCAGCCGCCACTATTTCTCCCGGTGTGCCGTCCCCGCGTTGCATAACCACGTGTCACAAAACATCACACGTGCCCTGAACAACGCTGTTTCACCCAAGGTCCACCTAACCACAGACACGTGGACAAGTGCTTGTGGGCAAGGCCGCTACATCTCGTTGACGGCACACTGGGTTAATATTGTGGAAGCTGGGACCCAGTCTGAGCGAGGGACGGAACACGTCCTTCCCACACCAAGGTTTGCAGGCCCTACCTCAGTCAGTGTTTCACCCACACTCTACAGCTCCGGAATGTCATGCTCTTCAGCCTCCTCCTCCTCCTGCGCATCCTCATCCACTGTACCCTCCACACCAGTCACAAGCTGGAAGCACTGCAGCACTGCCTCGGCGAAGCGGCAACAGGCTGTGCTGAAGCTAATCTGCATAGGTGACAAACCCCACAATGCAGAAGAGCTGTGGACAGCTCTGAAACAGCAGGCAGATCACTGGCTCACACCTCTGAACCTAAAGCCAGGAAAGGTCGTGTGTGACAATGGCCGGAACCTGGTGGCAGCTTTGAGGCGAGGCCAGCTGACACATGTTCCATGCGTTGCCCATGTGCTCAACCCCGTGGTTCAGCGGTTTCTAAAGTCATACCCAGAGCTGTCTGATCTGCTGGTAAAAGTTCGCCGCCTGTCTGCACATTTTCGAAAGTCACCTACTGCTTCAGCCGGCCTTGCCGGCTTTCAGCGCAGTTTGCATCTTCCGGCTCACAGACTGGTGTGTGATGTCCCCACGCGTTGGAATTCAACTCTGCACATGTTGGTCAGGATATGTGAGCAGAAGAGGGCAGTTGTTGAGTACCTGCATCACCTAAGCCGTCGGGAAATGGGTCAAATTCCACACATAACACCTGAGGAGTGGAGATGGATGTCAGACCTATGTACCATCCTCCAAAACTTTGAGGACTCCACCAAGATGGTGAGTGGTGATGACGCCATTATTAGCGTCACCATACCGCTACTCTGCCTTCTAAAACGGTCTCTGCTGAAAAACAAACATGATGCATTGCAGGCGGAGCGCGATGAGTTGCAGCAAGAAACAGTAGTGGGTGTGGGTGATGATAACACACAGCCCAGCCTCGTCTCATCACAACGTGCAGTGGAGGACTATGACGAGGAGGAGGATGAAGACATGGAGCAACTCTCCGGCCAAATTGAGGATATGACATGCACACCAGTCATATCCTCGGTTCAGCGTGGCTGGCCAGAGGACAGGGTAGATGAGGAGGAGGAGGAGGAGGAGGAGGAGGAGGACAGCATGTTCAGTCATCTTGTTGGTCAGGCTACTGAAGTCCTGGCTGTTAAGAGTCTGGCGCACATGGCTGACTTTATGGTAAGCTGCCTGTCTCGTGACCCTCGCGTTAAGAACATCTTGGCCGACAATCATTACTGGTTGGTAACACTGTTAGACCCACGCTACAAGGAGAACTTTTTGTCTCTTATTCCCGTGGAGGAGAGGTCAACCAAAATGCAGCAGTTCCGGAAGGCCATAGTCACGGAAGTAGGCAAAGCATTCCCCTCACAAAACGCTAGCGGCATAGGTCATGAATCAGTGGACAACCGAGGCGTACAGCCGAGAGAGGCACAAGTCCAATCCGCCAGAGGTAGGGGAACAGTCTTTAAGATGTGGGACAGTTTTCTCAGCCCCTCACGTACCACAGCCCCTGAGGTGCGGGGTAGTGCCACAAGAAATCCTAAGTTTGCCCAGATGCTGAAGGAGTACCTTGCAGATCGAACAACTGTACTCCGACATTCCTCTGTGCCTTACAATTATTGGGTATCCAAGCTGGACACGTGGCATGAATTGGCTCTCTACGCCTTGGAAGTCCTGGCCTGCCCTGCTGCTAGCGTTTTGTCAGAGCGTGTTTTTAGTGCCGCAGGTGGAATCATTACAGATAAACGTACCCGCATGTCAACTGAAAATGCTGACAGGCTGACTCTGATCAAGATGAACAAGGGTTGGATTGGGCCAGACTTCACCACACCACCAGCAAATGAGAGCGGAATTTAAAGTTTGCCATGTACCTCCACTCACCCATGGGTACACACTTCTGGACTTTGGATAATCGCTGGACTGCTCCTCCTTCTCCTCATGCGCCACCATGATGATGACCGTTACAAATTGCAATACTTAGGCCTTTGTTTCAGGTATACCCCCAGTGGTAAATTTTTTCGCCCATTCTTTGCAGAATGGACATTACAACGACAGGAGACCCGCTCCTTTGCAATGGGAACAATGTTTTGAGGCCCTCATGCACGTCTCTACCCAGGGACAACGTGGAGCCTCCCAATTTTTGGCTGCCCTGCCTAAGGGCTATACTATAATACACCCACTTCCTTACAATGGACACTTAATGTTTTGAGGCCCTCATGCACGTCTCTACCCAGGGACAACGTGGAGCCTCCCAATTTTTGGCTGCCCTGCCTAAGGGCTATACTATAATACACCCACTTCCTTACAATGGACACTTAATGTTTTGAGGCCCTCATGCACGTCTCTACCCAGGGACAACGTGGAGCCTCCCAATTTTTGGCTGCCCTGCCTAAGGGCTATACTATAATACACCCACTTCCTTACAATGGACACTTAATGTTTTGAGGCCCTCATGCACGTCTCTACCCAGGGACAACGTGGAGCCTCCCAATTTTTGGCTGCCCTGCCTAAGGGCTATACTATAATACACCCACTTCCTGACAATGGACACTTAATGTTTTAAGGCCCTCATGCACGTCTCTACCCAGGGACAACGTGGAGCCTCCCAATTTTTGGCTGCCCTGCCTAAGGGCTATACTACAATAGACCCACTTCCTTCCAATGGGCACTTCAGGTTTACAGGCCCTCATGCACGTCTCTATCCAGGGACAACGTGGAGCCTCCCAATTTTTGGCTGCCCTGCCTAAGGGCTATACTATAATACACCCACTTCCTGACAATGGACACTTAATGTTTTGAGGCCCTCATGCACGTCTCTACCCAGGGACAACGTGGAGCCTCCCAATTTTTGGCTGCCCTGCCTAAGGGCTATACTACAATAGACCCACTTCCTTCCAATGGGCACTTCAGGTTTACAGGCCCTCATGCACGTCTCTATCCAGGGACAACGTGGAGCCTCCCAATTTTTGGCTGCCCTGCCTAAGGGCTATACTATAATACACCCACTTCCTTACAATGGACACTTAATGTTTTGAGGCCCTCATGCACGTCTCTACCCAGGGACAACGTGGAGCCTCCCAATTTTTGGCTGCCCTGCCTAAGGGCTATACTATAATACACCCACTTCCTGACAATGGACACTTAATGTTTTGAGGCCCTCATGCACGTCTCTATCCAGGGACAACGTGGAGCCTCCCAATTTTTGGCTGCCCTGGCAAAGGGCTATACTAAAATAGACCCACTTCCTTACAATGGGCACTTCAGGTTTACAGGCCATCATGCACGTCTCTATCCAGGGACAACGTGGAGCCTCACAATTTTTGGCTGCCCTGCCTAAGGGCTATACTATAATACACCCACTTCCTTACAATGGACACTTAATGTTTTGAGGCCCTCATGCACGTCTCTACCCAGGGACAACGTGGAGCCTCCCAATTTTTGGCTGCCCTGCCTAAGGGCTATACTATAATACACCCACTTCCTGACAATGGACACTTAATGTTTTGAGGCCCTCATGCATGTCTCTATCCAGGGACAACGTGGAGCCTCCCAATTTTTGGCTGCCCTGGCAAAGGGCTATACTAAAATAGACCCACTTCCTTACAATGGGCACTTCAGGTTTACAGGCCATCATGCACGTCTCTATCCAGGGACAATGTGGAGCCTCACAATTTTTGGCTGCCCTGCCTAAGAGCTTTACTACAATAGACCCACTTCCTTACAATGGACACTTCAGGTTTACAGGCCCTCATGCACGTCTCTATCCAGGGACAATGTGGAGCCTCCCAATTTTTGGCTGCCCTGCCTAAGGGCTATACTACAATAGACCCACTTCCTTCCAATGGGCACTTCAGGTTTACAGGCCCTCATGCACGTCTCTATCCAGGGACAACGTGGAGCCTCCCAATTTTTGGCTGCCCTGCCTAAGGGCTATACTATAATACACCCACTTCCTGACAATGGACACTTAATGTTTTGAGGCCCTCATGCACGTCTCTATCCAGGGACAACGTGGAGCCTCCCAATTTTTGGCTGCCCTGGCAAAGGGCTATACTAAAATAGACCCACTTCCTTACAATGGACACTTCAGGTTTACAGGCCATCATGCACGTCTCTATCCAGGGACAACGTGGAGCCTCCCAATTTTTGGCTGCCCTGCCTAAGGGCTATACTATAATACACCCACTTCCTTACAATGGACACTTAATGTTTTGAGGCCCTCATGCACGTCTCTACCCAGGGACAACGTGGAGCCTCCCAATTTTTGGCTGCCCTGCCTAAGGGCTATACTATAATACACCCACTTCCTGACAATGGACACTTAATGTTTTGAGGCCCTCATGCACGTCTCTATCCAGGGACAACGTGGAGCCTGCCAATTTTTGGCTGCCCTGGCAAAGGGCTATACTAAAATAGACCCACTTCCTTACAATGGGCACTTCAGGTTTACAGGCCATCATGCACGTCTCTATCCAGGGACAATGTGGAGCCTCACAATTTTTGGCTGCCCTGCCTAAGGGCTTTACTACAATAGACCCACTTCCTTACAATGGACACTTCAGGTTTACAGGCCCTCATGCACGTCTCTATCCAGGGACAATGTGGAGCCTCCCAATTTTTGGCTGCCCTGCCTAAGGGCTATACTACAATAGACCCACTTCCTTCCAATGGGCACTTCAGGTTTACAGGCCCTCATGCACGTCTCTATCCAGGGACAACGTGGAGCCCCCCAATTTTTGGCTGCCCTGCCTAAGGGCTATACTATAATACACCCACTTCCTGACAATGGACACTTAATGTTTTGAGGCCCTCATGCACGTCTCTATCCAGGGACAACGTGGAGCCTCCCAATTTTTGGCTGCCCTGGCAAAGGGCTATACTAAAATAGACCCACTTCCTTACAATGGGCACTTCAGGTTTACAGGCCATCATGCACGTCTCTATCCAGGGACAATGTGGAGCCTCACAATTTTTGGCTGCCCTGCCTAAGGGCTTTACTACAATAGACCCACTTCCTTACAATGGACACTTCAGGTTTACAGGCCCTCATGCACGTCTCTATCCAGGGACAATGTGGAGCCTCCCAATTTTTGGCTGCCCTGCCTAAGGGCTATACTACAATAGACCCACTTCCTTACAATGGGCACTTCAGGTTTACAGGCCCTCATGCACGTCTGTATGCAGGGGCATTGGTGAACCTCACAATTTTGGACTGCCCTGGCAAAGGAATATACTACAAAGACTCACTTCCTCAAAATGGGCACATTAGACTCAAGAGGCCTTCATTTACGTCTCTTCTCAGGGACATCGGAGTGCCACACAATGTTTTCACGTAAAATCTTTCATGTATTAATCTCAAAAAGTAACATACACCAGCTCTATCTCACTATTGGGTATGTGCCCTTAACATTTCCGCCATGAAAAATCATTTTGGGGTCATTTTGGAAGGTTTTCTGGTGAGTCCGTAAAAATGGCGTAAAACGCGGACAAAATTGTTCACAGCTGTGACTTTTCAGTGATAAATGCTTCAAGGGGTCTTCCCCATGCTGTTGCCATGTCATTTGAGCACTCTTCTGAGACTTTTGTGACATTTTTAGGGTTTCTCCATGCTGCCGGGGGGTCATTTCACAAAAATACTCGGGTCTCCCATAGGATAACATTGGGCTCGTTGCTCGGGCCGAGTACACGAGTATCTTGGGAGGCTCGGCCCGAGCTTCGAGCACCCGAGCTTTTTAGTACTCGCTCATCACTAATGCTAATGCTAATGACCCTTGGCTCCAGCTCTGCTGTGGAGGAGAGGGAGGGAGTGATCTCCCATCTCCTCCATTGTCAACCTGTGCGTATATTACACTGCACTTGGATGTTATCCGAGTGCAGTCTGATGTTTCACTCGCACCTATAGGACTTGTATGGGTGCCAAAGATGATAGACTCACAGACAATCGGACTGAGGAAAAACTCGCAGATGTGAGCTGCAGCATTGTCTCACACGGGGCCGAATGCAATGCGAAACTTTCTCGCATTGCAATCGTGCAAGTCACACCAGTGTGACAGCCCTAAAGAAGTTACACACAGCACCAAAATTTGAACTAAGGTAAAGCAACCAATATGTTTTATAAATTTAGACAGAAGTGAGTAAAAATGCTCTAAATTTGTCATCCAGCATGTGCCACTGTGATACATTTGATGAATTTAGCCTAAATATAAGCTAGACCTGGATGCATGAAGGATCAAGTCAGACAGAGGAGCTATGACTTTTTGTAAATGATTATTAACAGGTGCCTGATTTAGTAGGAAAACCGTTATTTCATCCACAAAGCCAATTATCTATTATCATGGTCACACAATAAATTATTTTTTTTGTTGGCAAAATGATTGTTCCCAAATAAATTAATTCACGTATTTAATGTGGCGCCCCAGGACCTGGTCGCCACAACAGCATTGCCCTCCCAAAAGGGTTAATGCTGAGCCTGGAGGTAATGGGGAGATCTATTGGCCAGTAAGTTAACACTCAGCACAGTCCTCCCTCCGGCCAGCAGGGGGAGCTCTGAACCTGGAACTTCAGGGAGCATTCCTTAAGTCTGGCTGGAAGGAGGAAGTGGTGGTTAGTCTGGAGACAGGAGTGAAAGAGTGCAGACGCAGAGTAGTGCTGCCTTGTGAAACTGGGGCCTAGAGCTTGGATAGCTTGGCCCAGTGAAGCAAGGGGAGCAGAGAGGCACAGTAGAGACTCGGACATCGGAGTCTGTAGTTGCCAGGGCATAAAATCCATCCCTGGTAGCTGAATCCGGAGGGCAGGAGAGCTGCAAGCCCCCTGTCCCAGAAGCAATCTGAAGGTACAACTGCATCCCAAGGGCCTGGTGTGGGCTCCAGCAGAGAAGCACCAGAGAGGGCCTGCGCAGTCTACCACACAGAAAAGGGGATGAACAACAAGTCCCAGCAGCAAGAGGGCAATTGCAAACCCAAAGTGCAGTGTCCTAAAACAGCAGAGAAAGATTAAGGAGTAGGCCTCATACTCAACTGGCCAAAGATCACCCCAGGCACTTCCAGGCCGGCCGGATCATCTTTACCATCTGTGACGGTCTCCCTGGACTAAGTTTCTGCCGAGTAAAAGAGGAGAAGGTAAAGAGACTACTGTTTGTGCCTGTTTCTTTCATTGCTTGTCGGCCCTGCACCGTGTTAGTCACACAGCACCATAGACTTCCACAAGCACCAACTGTGCCCCGGGCATTGCTCCACCTGTGGGGAGCAGTACCACCATTGCTGCCATAACATCATCCCGGAGGCCTCACACAGCAGCGGCGGCTTAATAGCCGCATACCACAGGTGGCGTCACGAACACAACCATTAACAAGCAAGCCACATATTCTACTGACACCCACCAGGGCCACGGAGCCGGGCCCAGCCACCACTGACTACCACCGGACTAGTCCGGCCCGGCACCGGGTGTCCCATAGCCCTGGGGTGGGCGAGTCAACTTTTGGCGTCACGAACAGGATTTCGTGCCCGGTCTAACCGGGTACTGTGCGCCTGAAGAACCGTGTGACAGACTGTGTACTTTACTGAGAAACCGTCGCCATTAGCGCTGCTGAGCGCGGGAAGAAGGGGGGCGTGAAAGAAGAAAGGGCGCAAAGAGAAGCCCCGCCCCCTTGTCCAAGAAAAGAGCGCGAAGCAGTGCCCGCCATGGAAGGCGGAGGAAGAAGAAATGGCGACTAGATAAGCTGGCAGGCTGGCAGAGAGAGTCTAAATGCCAGACCAGCAGATAAAGAAAATGTACCTTATCGCAGCGAAGGTGATGCAGCAGATCCGGCAAGCGACGCGCGGAGCAGCGACCGCCAGAACACCGGAGATGCTACTGAGGGGTGAGTCATTTAATGCCCCTGCCGGCGCGGGTGCCCCAACCCCCGCTGCCCTGCCCGCGGTCCCTGGAGAGACGCCCGGCACGGCGACGCCGATCCAGGCCGCAGCCACGCCAGGTGCGGCCCGCCAAGATTTTGCCGCCGGAGCGGCGCCCATCCACACCGCAGCAGCGACTCCAATACAGGCCGCCGCCATGCCAGGCGCGGCCCGCCAAGACCAGCAGACGCAGACTGTGCTGACCGCTGTCTACCTGCTGCCAGGTGGGGAGCCAGAGAAGAATCCCTACATGTAAAGAAGTAAGAAGCAGCTGAACTGTACATAGCCCCTAATTCTTTTTGAAGAAGTCCCTCGTGTTTTGCCCCTTATTCTTTTCGAAGATGACACCCTTTCCTGCTGTACTGCCCCTGATGCTTTTTGAAGACGTCACCCCCCATGCTATGTGTTACCGGGCCACTGAACTGGAATGTGGGCCCCGGTGGAAGTGTATGTGTTGTGTCCTACCAGGCCATTGGACTTAGTGGCTGGCATGTTGTTTATGTGTCCTATGTAACCAGGCCATTGGACTTAATGGCTGGTTGATTTGTCCCATTAGTGTTAATTGAAAGAAACGAACTGCCGGGCTACTGGACTTGTTGTAGCCGAAAATGTACATAGTTGCACCCGTTGTGCCCCCTACCAGAATTATGGGGGAAGTGCCCAAACTGTGCAATGAACTGAAAGTGCACACATAGTTTCTTTATAAGAAGTTCGTAACGTTAAAGTATTTGCGCCTCCCATAATGGGATGAAATGTTTTAACATGTCATGTTTGTTTCTACAGTCCGGGAGTACTGAATTTAACTAAGGGGGAGTGTGGCGCCCCAGGACCTGGTCGCCACAACAGCATTGCCCTCCCAAAAGGGTTAATGCTGAGCCTGGAGGTAATGGGGAGATCTATTGGCCAGTAAGTTAACACTCAACACAGTCCTCCCTCCGGCCAGCAGGGGGAGCTCTGAACCTGGAACTTCAGGGAGCATTCCTTAAGTCTGGCTGGAAGGAGGAAGTGGTGGTTAGTCTGGAGACAGGAGTGAAAGAGTGCAGACGCAGAGTAGTGCTGCCTTGTGAAACTGGGGCCTAGAGCTTGGATAGCTTGGCCCAGTGAAGCAAGGGGAGCAGAGAGGCACAGTAGAGACTCGGACATCGGAGTCTGTAGTTGCCAGGGCATAAAATCCATCCCTGGTAGCTGAATCCGGAGGGCAGGAGAGCTGCAAGCCCCCTGTCCCAGAAGCAATCTGAAGGTACAACTGCATCCCAAGGGCCTGGTGTGGGCTCCAGCAGAGAAGCACCAGAGAGGGCCTGCGCAGTCTACCACACAGAAAAGGGGACGAACAACAAGTCCCAGCAGCAAGAGGGCAATTGCAAACCCAAAGTGCAGTGTCCTAAAACAGCAGAGAAAGATTAAGGAGTAGGCCTCATACTCAACTGGCCAAAGATCACTCCAGGCACTTCCAGGCCGGCCGGATCATCTTTACCATCTGTGACGGTCTCCCTGGACTAAGTTTCTGCCGAGTAAAAGAGGAGAAGGTAAAGAGACTACTGTTTGTGCCTGTTTCTTTCATTGCTTGTCGGCCCTGCACCGTGTTAGTCACACAGCACCATAGACTTCCACAAGCACCAACTGTGCCCCGGGCATTGCTCCACCTGTGGGGAGCAGTACCACCATTGCTGCCATAACATCATCCCGGAGGCCTCACACAGCAGCGGCGGCTTAATAGCCGCATACCACAGGTGGCGTCACGAACACAACCATTAACAAGCAAGCCACATATTCTACTGACACCCACCAGGGCCACGGAGCCGGGCCCAGCCACCACTGACTACCACCGGACTAGTCCGGCCCGGCACCGGGTGTCCCATAGCCCTGGGGTGGGCGAGTCATTAACAATTTATAAAAACACGATGCTTTATCAGTCAACAGTCTACTGAGAAGTTCTCCCTTAAGTCGGCAGAAACGCTGAGCTCATGAGGCAGAATCACAAGATTTATTTTATTTGATTATTTTTGTAAGTAAATGTATAATGCACAGTATTATTTTATAATATTTTTATTAAAATTGAACGAGTTTAAACAGTGCAGGCTTTATTTATGAGTTCAACATAATTCATTATATTATTAAATCAAAATAAACATGGTATACATTTTTTTCAGGGGATTTTCTAAGATCAAAAAGGAAGTTTGTGAGTTTGTGTAGAAAGCAAAGGGATCTCATTAAGTTATCAGTCAGGAGAAAGGGACAAAACATTTCCATGGCACCTGATATACTATGGAACAATAAAGGTACCGTCACACTAAGCAACATCGCTAGCAACATCACTGCTGAGGCACAACTTGCTAGCGATGTTGCTGTGTGTGACATCCAGCAACAACCTGGCCCCTGCTGTGAGGTCGTTGGTTGTTGCTGAATGTCCTGGACCATTTTTTAGTTGTTGCTCTCCCGCTGTGAAGCACACATCGCTGTGTGTGACAGCGACAGAGCAACAACTAAATGTGCAGGGAGCAGGGAGCCAGCTTCTGCGGACGCTGGTAACCAATGTAAATATCGGGTAACCAAGAAGCCCTTTCCTTGGTTACCCGATATTTACCTTCGTTACCAGCGTCAGCCGCTCTCACGCTATCAGTGCCGGCTCCCTGCTCCCTGCACACGTAGCTGGAGAACACATCGGGTAATTAACCCGATGTGTACTGTGGCTAGGAGTGCAGGGAACAGGGAGGCGGCACTGGCAGTATGAGAGCGGCGGACGCTGGTAACGAAGGTAAATATCGGGTAACCAAGGGAAGGGCTTCTTGGTTACCCGATGTTTACCGTGGTTACCAGCATCCGCAGAAGCCGGCTCCCTGCTGCCTGCACACGTAGCAGAGTACACATCGGGTAATTAACCCGATGTGTACTGTGGTTAGGTGTGCAGGGAGCCAGCGCTAAGCAGTGTGCGCTGGTAACCAAGGTAAATATCGGGTTGGTTACCCGATGCTGGTGGGATCGCTGGAGCGTTGCTTAGTGTGATATCTCACCAGCGACCTCCTAGCAACTTACCAGCGATCCCTATCAGGTTGTATCGTTGTTGGGATCGCTGGTAAGTTGTTTAGTGTGACTGGGCCTTAAGAAAGTCAACAGAAAGTGATTAAAATTTGGCACAACATTGACATTAACTAGAGCTAGTCATTCCATCTAAACTTGAGGAAAAGAGAAGGAATTAGTTATATACGTATATGTCACACAATTGAGTACACCCCTCACATTTTTGTAAATATTTTATTTTATCTGTTCATGGGACAACACTGAAGATGTGACACTTTGATATAATGTAAAATAGTCAGTGTACAGCTTGTATTACAGAGTTTTGTCTGCCCTCTAAATAACTCAACACAAAGCCTTTAATTTCAAAACCGCTGGCAACAAAAAAAGAAACAGGCAACCGCTGTTGAGTACACTCATAATTGAAAATCGTCAAATTGTGCCCAAAGTGTCAATATTTTGTGTGGCCACTAGTGTTGAGCGAGTAGCTGACTATTTGTACTCGCTATGCTGTTAGCGAGTATTGTCCGCTACTCGCATATCCGTTACATGTAGCGGGCACAATGTAAGTCAATGAGAAATATTCGCTAAGTAGCGAGTAACCCGAAAGCCGCACTTTTTGTGCGAGTAGCGAATAGTAAAGCTCTCGGGTTACTCGCTACTTAGAGAGTATTTCCCATTGACTTACATTGCACCCGCTACTCATAACAAATATGTGAGTAGCGGACAGTACTCGTTACAGCATAGCGAATACAAATAGTCAACTACTCGCGTAATCATGTCTTACATTTAACCCTTGGGGTACCCAGGACTGCATGATAAACATCCACCAAGATTCTCTGTTAAATAATAATTTCCGATTATCTCCTCCCCTGGGTGGTAAATTCACTTTCTCAATACCAACAGCTCTAAAAGTGGACGTGTCGCCAGCATGAACTGCAGCAAAATGTTTAGACGCTGCCGAACTTTTATAATTGAATCCTTTTGTGGAATCAAGTAAATGTCTCCTAATGTGCACTTTGAGTGCACTAGAAGTGCACCCGACATATTGCAGACAACAGGTAGTACATTCAATTATATACACCACAAAAGAAGTGTTACAATTGATATATTTTTTATGCTGTAAGTTTTTCCTGTAGCAAATGAAGAAAAGGTTTTTGTATTAGTTATACCTTGACAACATATACAAATTTTGTGTCCAAATTTATAATATCCTCTAACCTTCAACCAATTTTGAGATTTGTTCCCTGCATTACTATGGAATAAACTAGGTGAGAATAATTTTCCTAGAGTTGGAGCTTTTCTCGCTACAAATTTCATAGGTTGTTAAAATATTTTTTTGAGTTTGTGTCCTAATAGAGCATTGGGAGATAAGTTTGTATTATTTTTTTGATCTTGCGGAACTGTACACTATAATCAGAGATGAAATTAAGCTTATTCTCATTTGTTATTGGAAAATGTTTCTTTTTATTCCCTTTCTCTTTCAACATATCCCTTCTATCCATGTTATCCACAATTGTTTTAGTCAATTCTTCTCAATCCATCTTGGATATTTTCTATACAATAAATTTTTTTCTACCTTCCCTGATTCTTCTTTCAATTTATTTTCCTCATTGGTGTTCCTTTTAATACGAATATACTCTCCTATAGGAATATTTTTAATTACTTTGGGATCATGGTAGGACATAGCTAATAAGACAGAATTAGTAGAAATAGTTTTTTATAAGGTGAAATGACTACTTCATTTTCCCTATTAAATTCCAACTTCATATCCAGATAATTGATTTTTTGAATCTGTTTTTCAAAAGTAAACCTAAGGTTCATATCTTTGTCATTGATATAATTAGCAAAATCAATTATGCTATCCTCATTCCCACACCACACCAAGAGCAGGTCGTCTATGAAAGGACCATACCACTTGATGTGGTGTGAAAATGGGTTATTCTGGTCAAAAATAAATTTATCTTCCCAATAGCCCATATAGAGGTTAGCCACAGTCGGGGAAAAGCCCGCCACCATCGATGCTCCTTGATTTTGCAAATAGTATGAGCCATTGAAGAGGAGAAATTTTTTCCCAGCATAAATCGTACAGGCAACCACAAAAATTCTTTGACTTCATCTGAATAGGGACTATACAGGTCCAGATGTTGTTTGAAAATTCTAAGGAGGGGTTCATGGGAGATGGAGGGATACAACGATACAACATCACATGTTAACCAGATACAAGAATCCGCAAATATTTTTCAGTCCAAGGACTGTATAACATGCTTTGTATCCTTTACAAATCTTAGTTGTGACAAAACTAAAGGCTGCAGATGAACATCAACCCAGGAACTCAGTCTCTCTCCAAGATTGCCTATCCCTGCCACGATTGGTATCATGGGAGGAGGGAAATGACCCTAATGAACTTTAGGAAGGGAGTGGAAAATGGACACTATGGGGTGTTCCACAAATAAATCAGCTGCTAATTTTTGTGTAAAAGCCCCCAATACCACTCCTTCTATAAGTAAATCCTTCATCTCTTGTTGAAATTTAACTGTGGGATTGATGCTAAGTTCCTGGTAAACCTGTCGATCCTGGAGCATTTCCATATTCAATTTTTCATAAAGTCCGGCATTAAGGAGGACAACAGCGCCCCCCCCTTGTCAGATGCTCACATAATTAAATCCTTGTTGTTCCTGAGTTCATCAGTAGCCAAATTTTCATTCCTTGTTAAATTTCCAGGAATTTTGGTTTTTTTTCATTTCCAATTTAAGATTGTAAAGCTCCTCCTCCAACTTCTCCTAAAAAGTGTCTAATATATTAGGTCTCGATTGTAGTGGATAAAAGGATGATCCATTAAATTTGAGTAGAGTATTCAAATTAATGGTTGATTTGTTGCTAAAAGTTTCCAATTTACGTAGGTTAGACAAGGTCATTGTTTTCTCAAAAGTGCCCATCAATTGCCTCTTCATTCTGGCCTTGTATTTCTGAATCAAAAAAGTGTCATTTTAATGTTAGGATCCTTACGAATTTATTCACATCCATAATAGTTTTGTACATATAGAATCTATGCTCAGGCAAAATTTAATCTTTTGGACAAAACTTGTTTCTGTTCTTCCGACAATATATAACTGGACAAGTTAATTACTTGGTAGTTGTCTTGTAATTCTGATCCTGTTTTCTCCTTTTTTGGTGTTTGCGCCCTCCTTGCTGGTTATTTCTCCGTTTTTTGATGTCTTAGGAGTCTCAACCTTTTTATTTTTATATACATTTTTCCGTCCACTAAAGCAAGGTTTGGCTGCGTCTGACCCGAGGTGTCAGAGTTGCCATCCGTCTCACATCCATCTGTGCTCTGTCAAGAGCACTCAGTATCAGAGAAAGTCACTTTTCTATTATGGTCACCTTCATTTTTTTGTTGTTTTAAGGAAGATTTCAATATAGAGTTATTGCGTCTAAAAGTTTTCCATGTGTACACCATATTACTAGCATAGTCATTGATATATCTCTTTCATATATCCTCTTTCTAAGGGCCATAGTATCATTTTCCAATTTTTCTATTTTATTTTTAATCTGTAAATTCCATTAATCTACTTCTTCAAGGCCTCAAAAATCGGAGATTTTTGATTTTATGTCCCCAATATCAGTATGTAAATGTTTTAATGCTGTTTCTTCGTACTCCAGAATTAATTCCATAAGTTGGAATGAACATTTGTGAAGAATGTCTACCCTCTTGTTTTTAAATTCTTCTGAGTAATTAGTTGTAGCAAGTTTTTTGATCCGCAGACCTCGAGGGATCACATGTTGTTCTAATTCTAAATATGTTTTAATTGTTTTATGATCCCACGAGGTTTTTACTTGTTTGACACAGGTTCTCCAAAGTTCTCATAAACTGATCTATTTCCGTACTAATTTTATCGTCTCTAGCATTTTTGGAGAATATCTTTTGGGCTTTGTTCTCCCTTGTAGCATTGTTTGTATCAAACAGCCCAAAAATAAAGTCCTCATGTTCCTCCCTCACCATATGGTCTGAGGCATTAGACATAATAAATATATATCAACAAGCTTTAAGTCATCAAAAAATTCTATCTTTCAAATGAATAAACGAAATAGATGAATCAAATCGTCGTGTAACTATTATCCAGGAGCAAAAAAAATGACACGCCTTAGATATTAGAAAATGAAAAAAACACTTTTTTTTCGCTCACCAATTTTGAAGATTATTGCCCGGAGTCCTGGACGTGCTCACCACTTCGATATGTAGAAAAATGGAAATTCTTCAGCAAGTAATAATGATAAGGAGACCGGAATCACGTCACATCATGCTGTTTGGATAATTGCTTAATGGAGGGGCTATTAATAGCCTCCATTCTATACACGCCGTTAGGATATTTTCCCAGAAAAAGCGTGAATACCCCTGCGAAACGCGCGTCGCTGGTCCTCTGGTCCAATCCTGGGGGTTTGTTGATGGCTTAGGAGCAATCCTGATTTACATTTGTTTGCACTTGCACTTTAGGTAATTATGGTCTCCTTATCA
Organism: Anomaloglossus baeobatrachus; assembly: GCF_048569485.1. Classification (NCBI taxonomy): domain Eukaryota; kingdom Metazoa; phylum Chordata; class Amphibia; order Anura; family Aromobatidae; genus Anomaloglossus; species Anomaloglossus baeobatrachus. The sequence continues at coordinate 812,445,612 of NC_134353.1, read as the reverse complement.
TGATTACTTATTTGCCCTGAAAACAGTTTCCAGTCTGATATGCATTATATAGGATATCTCCCTTGCATTTATACTGTTTGTATTTTTACTCCTACTTCAAATAATACTGGGTCCTGTTTCTTACTTGATACTGTATACTATTAGGTGACCTTTTTCCTATATACTTCCCATCATCCCCCCATTTCCACTCTCCTGTGGTTGTTTGTAGATTTTTCACTTATGTCTGTCTGTGATTTTCCAAATAAAATTGTTTATATTTGCACAAATACTCTGTTCCTCTTGCTCTTTATATGTTAAATTGAGTTGTGCATACCCCGGCTTAGCTGTACCATGGCTAGCCAAGTGGTAATATGGTTCGCTTGAATTTGAGATTTTTGCTTCTAATATATGTCTCTGTGTTTCTCACAGTTATCTTTCAAGTAAGAATGGACTTCCACGCCCGTGATCGTGCCTGGCACGCATGTTTTGAAAGATCACAACAGCACAAGTGATAATGATGCAAGTTAATCTAATGATGAAACATTTGTTCTTAAATATAAGGAGCTCCTTAAAAAGAGATTAAAAATCTGTTGGAACCATGCATTGCTCACAAGGTATTTTGACAGAGATATGGTCCCTCGTGGGCTGCATGTGCAGATCTTCCCTTCCTTCCCAGTGGATGATTCCACATTACGTGACAAATGGGAGGGTTTTGCACAGGCATGCTCCCAGGGATTCTTATCTCTGTTAAGAGACCACAATACAGAATCACTAACCACCATGGAGTCCGAGTTGGAGGGATTAGAGAGGACAATTAAATGCCGCTGCTCAGCCGAATTCCTTGTTAAGATGGACAGTGATATTGAACGGGATCTTTCCAAATTGGAGATTAGTGCCTACAAACTGAAAAAATTGAATAGAGATCTATTTGACTATACAAGTTCTATGGTTTACAGGTGTCACTCTAAATAACGTATGGGCCCTCATGTTAAGAGTACCTCTCAAGGGCATTCCATTTCCATGACCTCCCTTACTTCTATTGACAGCTCCTACTCAGGGGCGTCGAGCGAGATGTGTGAGGATGAACAAAGCGTTGGGGCTAGGGTAAAGACAGCCCAAAATGGACAAACATCTATGAAATGATCATACAAATATGAAAACAACAAACTGCAGCTACTTAACCTCTCTTCGCAAGGCCTGTCCAGCACCCAGCTGGAGGTGCTGTCTAAGGGTTTAACTTTTTCTCCCACCATAATATTGTTTTTTTTTCAGCTTTAAAGGATACTCATTTATTTCAAATTAATCTTGAAGAAAATGCACCACAAAAAGGGGACCATGGGGATGGATAGCCCAGCCAAGAAGGAGGCGTTGCAAGCCTTGAAGGATCTCATGCAGGAACGGGCCAGTACTATTACAGGTGTGTTTCCAAAAACTCTACTGCCTAGCTCTACCAAATTTTCTCCCTTGTCCATATGTCTTGCTGTCAAGGTTTTGACTAGACTTGTAACAGATGAATTTGAAAAAAATTCCAGCTAAAATACAGGGTGACAATTTTAGTCACAAACAAAGACTAGCCCTTAAAGAACTAAGTGAATTCAAGGACGTTGTAATTAAACCTGTGGACAAGGGGGGAAATATTATAATCTGGGCAGTGGAGAATTATGAGAAAGAAGTTATGAGAAAACTTCTTGATAAAAGTACCTATTTGAGGCTATCATATAATCCTTTGCAGAATCTTTCCCGCAAACCTTTGCAGATCCTGGTTGCGGCGCATGAAAGCGGTTTAATCACCAATAAAATGGTGGAAGGGCTCTCCACTAAATTTCCAAAGATACCAATGTTTTCTTTGTTACCCAAGATCCATAAAGATGCTGTCAGTCCCCCGGGGCGTCCCATCATGTCCGGCATCGAGGGCTTGAGTGACCCTATTTGAAAATGTATTGATTATCATATTAAACCTATAGTGAAAACCTTGCCCTTGTATGTCCCTGACACGACGGACATCCTAAGGCGGATTGACGGCAGTTTTATGGATGATGATATGCTTATTGTAACTACAGACGGGGAGAGCCTCTATATTTGCATCTCTCATACTGATGGGTTGGAGGCTGTCCGCCTTTTTCTCGATATCGATGGTCAGGATGGGGAACTTAACAAACTGATTCTCAACCTGCTCCAATTTGCCCTGACCCACAATTTTTTTGTTTTCAAGGATCACTTTTATATGCAGCAGCTCGGCACTGCCATGGGGGCGGCCTGTGCCCCCTCGTATGCCAATCTCTTCCTTGGTATGTGGGAGAGGTTGATATTTGATGATAAGGGCATGGTGGACAGCACCGATGTGCAGTGCTGGCTCAAATATATAGATGATATTTTGATTTTTTGGCAGGGCACACTGGAGCAGATAGAGACATTTATGGGCCAATTAAACATTAATAACTATAACATCAAGCTTACTTATAAACATAGCAGCAGGTGCATTGACTTCCTTGACATCAATATTGAGGTGGATTCCAACTCCGTTATTCAGACTAGTGTTCATCGGAAATCCACATTGGTCAATGCCCTGCTGGATGCTTCATCAGCCCACACTCCAGCAACAATACATGCCATCCCGACTGGTCAGTTCTTGAGGACAAGGCGGATCTGTTCCTCTGACCTGTTTTTGGAGACACAATCAACTGATCTCGTGCGTCGCTTCCAGGACCGCGAATATTGTAATCGTTGGATTAAGAGGGGATACTTACGAGCAAAAAGAACTTCCCACACACAGTTACTTAATTATACCACAAAAAAAGAACAATCTGAACCCCATGTTCGCTTCATAGTTACTTTTAACCACCATTGGAACACTATGCGGAGCATTCTGGATAGATACTAGCCTGTTCTTCGCTCGGATCCTGCCTTGGCTGACGTACTCCCTCCAACTCCTCTCATGATGGCTTGACGTGCCCGTAACCTCCGTGACATCTTGGTAAGTAGTCACTACATACCTCCTCCTTCTAACCCATTCGGTACTCACGGCCCTTTGCAGGGATGTTTCCGTTGCGGACGGTGTGTCGCATGTCCCAACATCTTACGAACTAACGTCTTTATGACATCTGATGGTACTCAGGCAATGAACATTCGTAGGTATATTACATGTAATACTACCTACGTTGTCTACTATGCTACCTGCCCATGCTCCCTGATTTACGTGGGACTCACTTCACGTGAGTTGCGCGTACGAGTCAGGGAGCATGTTCGGGATACTGTGGCCTCTAAAGACATTACTGACTAGAGTTGAATGATGTTCAATTTGAACAGTTCGCCAATTTCAAATTCGAGTGATTTTGGTCGGTGTTCAAGTCGTTCGACGAACTCGAATGATTTGCTTCAAGTTTGGCAGTTCGAGTTACCGTTCGATAACGGCTCGATCACCAAAAAGCGTAGCTAGTTACTAGCTGGCTTTTCACTGTAATACTGTGAGTCACTGTTAATAATGATATCAAAATTCAACATATAGTGTGCGGGGGGGACGGGGTTTAGATCTATGCTGCTGCTGAGTGCTTCAAAGAATAGTGATCAACATTTTTCTTTTTCCTAACTGCGCGTACAGTGGGGCGGGCCAGGCTGTTAGCCAATCACAGACACACACACAGGAAAGTGGATTTTTGCCAGACAAGCAAGGGCATGTGTCATAGGCTGTGCATGTCACATGTCTTTGCCCTATAAGACCAGGCTATTTTCCCCATTGCCGCCATTATCTCTCTGCTGTGGGTGGGTGACAGTCACCGCTCCCACTCCCGCTGCTGCTGCTGTGTGCACTATAGACATACAGTGCAATCTACACATTGCTTTAGGGATTAGGAACTACTTGTAATTTCAGCCCTTTTCAGAGCTACATTACAGCTGTTCATAGCCATTGTTGCTAGGCAGGTCTGTGCCAGCACTGTGCAGGGGTTTATATCACAGCATCTGGCTACATCAGCTTAAGGCCCCGTCACACTAAGCAACATCGCTAGCAACATCGCTGCTAACGAACAACTTTTGTGACGTTGCTAGCGATCTTGCTGTGTGTGACATCCAGCAACAACCTGGCCCCTGCTGTGAGGTCGCTGGTTGTTGCTGAATGTCCTGGGCCATTTTTTAGTTATTGCTGTCCCGCTGTGAAGCACAGATCGCTGTGTGTGACAGCAAGACAGCAACAACTAAATGTGCAGGCAGCAGGAGCCGGCTTCTGCGGAGGCTAGTAACCACAGTAAACATCGGGTAACCAAGAAGCCCTGTCCTTGGTTACCCGATATTTACCTTTGTTACCAGCCTCCGCCGCTCTCACTGTCAGTGCTGGCTCCTGCTCTGTGCACATGTAGCTGCAGGACACATGGGTTAATTAACCCGATGTGTGCTGTAGCTAGGAGAGCAAGGAGCCAGCGCTAAGCATTGTGCGCTGCTCCCTGCTCTGTGCATATTTAGCTGCAGCACACATCGGGTAATTAACCCGATGTGTGCTGTAGCTAGGAGAGCAGGGAGCCAGCGCTAAGCGGTGTGCGCTGCTCCCTGCTCTGTGCACATGTAGCTGCAGCACACATCGGGTAATTAACCCGATGTGTGCTGTAACTAGGAGAGTAGGGAGCCAGCGCTAAGTGTACGCTGCTCCCTGCTCTCTGCACGTGTAGCTCCGTGCGCTGGTAACCAAGGTAAATATCGTGTTGGTTACCCGATATTTACCTTAGTTACCAAGCGCAGCATCTTCCACGCGGCGCTGGGGGCTGGTCACTGGTTGCTGGTGAGCTCACCAGCAACTCGTGTAGCGATGCCCCAGCGATCCCTGCCAGGTCAGGTTGCTGGTGGGATCGCTGGAGCGTCGCAGTGTGACATCTCACCAGCAACCTCCTAGCAACTTACCAGCGATCCCTATCGTTGTTGGGATCGCTGGTAAGTTGCTTAGTGTGACTGGACCTTTAGGCACTTCCTTGGGGCATAGTTTTATTGTCAGGGATAGAAAGTGAGGCTTCCTCTGCTGACAAGCAAGCTACAGCACCTGTGCAGTGTACAGCACCTATCCATTTTTGCTGTGCAATTTTTATTGCAAAAAGTGCTGCCATTTTTAGGGCCATACTTTCATTGTCTGGGATACTATGTTAATGTTCCTCTGCTGACAATTTTGCTATACCACTTCTGCATTGTACACCACATCTCCATTTTTGCTACGCAATTTTTATTGCAAAAAGTGCTGCCATTTTTAGGGCCATACTTTCATTGTCTGGGATACTACGTTAGGGTTCCTCTGCTGACAATTTTGCTATACCACGTCTGCATTGTACACCACATTTCCATTTTTGCTACGCAATTTTTATTGCAAAAAGTGCAGGTAGTTTTAGGGGCCTAGTTTCATTGTCTGGGATACTACGTTAGGGTTCCTCTGCTGACAATTTTGCTATACCACCTCTGCATTGTACACCACATTTCCATTTTCGGTACACAATTTTTATTGCAAAAAGTGCAGGCAGTTTTAGGGGCCTAGTGTCATTGTCTGGGATACTACGTTAGGGTTCCTGTGTTGACAATTTTGTTATACCACCTATGCATTGTACACCACATCTCCATTTTTGCTACGCAATTTTTATTGCAAAAAGTGCTGCCATTTTTAGGGCCATACTTTCATTGTCTGGGATACTACGTTAGGGTTCCTCTGCTGACAATTTTGCTATACCACCAATGTATTGTACAGCACCTGTCCATTTTTGCTACGCAATTTGAATTGCAAAAAGTGCAGCCAGTTTTCGGGCCATAGTTTCATTGTCTGTGATACAGGTAAAATATATCTTGTGTGTGATAGTCAGTGTTGGTTCTTCAGCTGTCAATAAAGCTAGACCACCTCTGCAATGTACACCACCTCTCCATTTTTGCTATGACATTTTAAGTGTCCAATTTGTTCACAAACAAAATGAGTGGCAAAAGGACAGATGCTGGTGGAAAGGGGAACAGGCGTGTTGGAAAGGGAAAAAAGTTTCTGTCCGTGGGGTAGGTGGTAAAGCAACAGTAACATCTGCTGAAGAAAGGCCATCTTCCAGCAAAAGTAAGATGTCTACTACTTTCCGTGGACAACCTGATGTGATCCCTTTTTTACGGAACTGCACAACTCTACCAATGGTAGATGATGCACAAAAAAGCACATGCTTGAATGGATCTCAAGTGCTCCATCAAGTGGCCTCTCCTCCACTTCAACTTCAACATCCCAAAGACTCCAGTCCTCTGAGTTGTCACCCCAATCGCACTTGCTTTCTAACAGCTCTCAAGTCTCCACCTGCCCTGCAGAGTATGGGGTAACAGAGATGGTTGAGTCTGCAGAGCTGTTCAGTCACACTCTAGCCTGGGAATCAGAGGTTTGCTCCAAAGCTACAGTGAGTCCAGACCAGGAAATGATCTGCAGTGATGGCCAGAAGCTTTGTGAGTCAGATTCAGGCCCTGATGAAGAAGTTTCTGAGCATAATGTAGATCCTCATTCCCAAACTGTAACTCCTCTTGGTGGAGACAATGAGGAACATTCTCATGGCGATGAGACTCAGACACCTGCTTGGAATGACAACTTAACTATTCGGTCACGGCAGGAAGAGGTTAGCTCTGAGGACGAGGGGAGTGCAAACACACAGGGTGATGATGAGGTTGTAGATCCCACTTACTGTCAACCCACAGTCAGGCACTCGATGAGGTCCGCAGAGGCGGTAGAGGAGGATGCGACTGACGACGAGGTTAGCTTGTGCCTTCCTGGACACAGACTAAGTACTGGAAGCACGTCAACAACTGCATCCTCAGCCACAACTCTGCCTCTGAGCACAAGTAGGGGTGGCTCTGCAAGTCACATGGGCTCTAAGCCTTGCCTAGCCTGGTCCTTTTTTGACATCGCAAAGGATCTCCCAACTCATGTCATCTGTAAGATTTGTCGCCAATTTCTAAGTAGAGGCCAAAACCTCACTAGTTTGACTACTTCGACCATGAACCGTCACATGGATATCAAGCATAAGTCCCAGTGGGAAGCTCACTGTGCTACAATGCAGCCTAGCGGAGCGGGCCAACCACCATCTGCCCCTTCAAGTGCATCCGCGCGCTCTTCATCCTCTATGACTGTGGGGACAGCAGTCACACATACTTTTCGATGTAGACCTTCCACCTCTTTAACCGCAACAGGCAGTGTGATTGGCAGGTTGTCAGTTGTTTTGGAAGTGGACACAGCTGCTGGTGTTGAGCTCTCTCAGACATCGAGATCACCAACTTTGGATGAAGGCAACATTATGTCTCCGCCTGCACTTTCCTCACAGACCAGAAGTTTTCCAGGGACACCCTACTCAACACTGTCTCAGCACAGCAGCCAGCCCTCGGTCCCTCAGATGTGGACAGATAAAAGACAATTTCCTCCTAGCCATGACAAAACTAAGAGGTTGACTTTCACCCTCTGCAAGCTGTTGGCTATAGAAATGCTACCTTTCCGCCTGGTGGACACAGAGGATTTTCGAGACCTTATGTCCGCCACAGTGCCCCAGTACCAGATGCCCAGTCACCACTACTTCTCCAAGAAAGGTGTGCCTGTGCTACACCAGCATGTCGCACACAACATCACCGCTTCCTTGAGAAACTCTGTGTGTGACAGGGTGCATTTCACCACCGATACTTGGACCAGTAAGCATGGACAGGGGCGTTACATGTCGGTGACTGGGCACTGGGTAACTATGGTGAGAGATGGAGAAGTGTCTGCTGTACAAGTCTTGCCGTCCCCACGAGTTGTGCGTCAATCCTCTGTATTTCGAAGTTCCTCCACTGCTTCTGCCTCCTCAACCTCGTCTAGGTCCTCCACCTTCGCCTAAAGCCTGTCTGGTCAGGCCACCTACGTTGGAACTGCACACAAGGAATCCCGCACACCTCCTTACTATGATGGCAGCAGAGCTCAATGGCATCAGGCAGTCTTTACGTTGAAATGTCTGGGAAATAAGAGTCACACAGCAGAGGAGTTGTGGTCAGTTCTGGAGACCAAGTTTCGTAAATGGTAGTCTCCACTCAACCTGCAGCTAGAGAAGGCCATGTGCGACAATGCTGCAAACCTAGGTGCGGCCCTTCGCCGGGGCAAGGTGACACACGTGCCTTGTATGGCTCACGTGTTGAACCTTGTTGTCCAGCAATTTTTAACCCACTATCCCGGCCTAGATGGGCTTCTGCACAGGGCACGGTAACTATCTGCTCACTTCCGCCGTTCAAATGGCGCAGCTGACCGACTTGCATCGCTACAGATGTCTTTCGACCTGCCGGTTCACCGCCTAAAATGCGATGTGTCGACACGCTGGAATTCGACTCTCCACATGTTGCAGCGACTGTGGCAGCACCACAAAGCCCTGGTGCAATACGTCATGACGTATAGCCTGGGCCAACGAAATGCAGAGGTGGCACAGATCACGCTGATGGAGTGGTCTCAGATCAAGGACCTATGCACCCTTCTGCACAGTTTCGACATGGCGACGAATATGTTTAGCTCTGACAATGCCATTATAAGCATAACAATTCCAGTCATTTACATGCTGGAGCACACTTGAAACAGTATTCGGAGTCAGGTGGTGGGACAAGAGGAAGGGGAGGAAGTACAGGAGGATTCATATGCGGAAGGGATACCAAGATCTACAAGGTCCAGACGTTCAGCATCACCAAGGCGGCAGGCATGGGATGGTGGGGGAGAGTTATTAATAAGGGTGCATGGTAGCAGCCAAACTGTTGAGGAAGGTGCAAGAGCCCAGGAAGAAATGGAGGACGAACTGGCAATGGGCATGGAAGACTCAGCAGATGAGGGAGACCTTGGTCAAATTTCGGTTGTTCAAGGTTGGGGGGAGATGTCAGAGGAAGGAAGCACGGTTATTACCTTGCCGACACAAACACAGGAAGGACTTGGTCCGCATGGATGCGCAAGACACATGAGCGCCTTCTTGCTGCACTACCTACAACATGACCCTCGGATTGTCCGAATTCAAAGTCATGCTGACTACTGGGTTGCCACACTCTTAGATCCCCGGTACAAGTCAAAATTTGCCGAAATAATTCCAGCCATAGAAAGGGACACACATATGCAGGAGTATCATCTTTTCCACTAAACACCAGTGGTGCACAGAGTGAATCTCACAGTTGTAACTTGCCAACCATGTGACTGTTGAGTCATCATCAGTCTAACCGTACCAGCAACATCTGGTGGTAACACCAATTTTATGGAATATTTTCAAGATTTTTTTTAGACCATCCTTTGCAAGGCTACAAGAGACAAGAAGTCTGACACATAGTCAACGGCTGGAGAGGATGATACAGGAGTATCCCCAAGTGAATATAGATGCCATGACTCTGCAACTGGAGCCTTGCTCATTTTGGGCTTTCAATCTTGAAAAATGGCCTGAGCTCGCCACTTATGCCTTGGAGATCTTGTCGTGTCCCGCAGCCAGCGTTCTCTCGGAACGTGTCTTCAGTGTTGCTGGGTGTGTGCTGACAGATAAGTGCACGCGTCTGTCCAGTGACAATGTGGACAGACTAGCGTTCATCAAGATGAACAAGTCATGGATCCGCATGACGATGATGCCACTTAAGTGGTGTCTGTGGCCCAATTTTTGGAAAAAAGGGAGACTCTGGTTGGAGTCTCCTTTTTGTTTTTTTTAAAAATGTTCCAAGATGAACAAGTCATGGATCAGCAAGGACTTTTCTACCCCTGTGTCATCCTGGAGAGAGTAAATGCTTGTGGATTTTTGAATGTGCTTCATGCAAATCAACCTGTCAAGTTTGCAACGGGGGGACAACTGATGCCACTTAAGTGGTGTCTGTGGCCCAATTTTTGGAAAAAAGGGAGACTCTGGTTGGAGTCCCCTTTTTGTTTTTCTAAAAATGTTCCAAGATGAACAAGTCATGAATCAGCAATGACTTTTCTACCCCTGTGTCATCCCGGGGAGAGTAAATGCTTGTGGATTTTTGAATGTGCTTCATGCAAATCAACCTGTCAAGTTTGCAACTGGGGGACAACTGATGCCACTTAAGTGGTGTCTGTGGCCCAATTTTTGGAAAAAAAGGAGACTCTGGTTGGAGTCCCCTTGCTGTGTTTTACATGATTTTAGAAGAGCGTGACATGCCTAGATCTGTGTCTCCTCCTTCTTTTACTCGTCCAGCTCTTTTATTTTCACATGAGTTTATGTACTTGTCACTTTTCCATGTGTTTGTGGTGTCTTGTGAGCTGTTTGTCACCTTTTGGACACCTTAGAAGGTGTTTGCCATGTGTTTGTATGTGTTTGTGTTTGCCTCCCATTGTTTTCAATGGGGTTCGAAGGTGTTCGTCGAGCGCTCATTGAACGTTCGCCGAACTGAGCCACCGTTCGACGAACCAAACCGAACTCGAACACTAGGAGGGTGGCTCATCTCTATTACTGACCTTTCCCTACTAAAAACCCTCCCTTTTAAGAGATATCATGATTGTGATCCAACATCTCTGAATGTGCGAGGGATTGATATTGTCAAAGGAGGCTCCAGGGGTGGTGATCTAAAAAAAATGCCTGGCACAATTGGAGGCCCGGATGATCACCATCCTGAATACCGTTGTCCCCAAGGGCCTAAATTAAACTATTAGTTTCATCCCATACTTGTGAGCCCTGCACGGTCCTATTTTTGCATCATTTTTAAAATATATTTTAATCTAAAAATGTTATTGTTTTGCGTTCCTATTTTTTTTTGGAGAGCATTTTGTATTACGGATTTTGGCGCTTTTTATATATATATATATTTTGCATTTTCTCCAACCAGCATACTAATTGTGTATATATCTTTATTATTAGACTATGACGTGATGTACTTACTTACCTCTTGTCTGGAAACACATCTTTTTCATCCGGAATCGTCTGAGAACAACATCCATTTTGAAACTGAACATCAAAATTTAAGGATTAACTATTTGCTTGTTATTCTGCTTTTTTGTATAGGGGTAACCGGAATATATGATTGATACTGTTATGTATAACTATTTATTTACCTGTGTGGGTGTTTTTGCGCTCGCACATGCATATGGGGTACTACCAATAATGAACTTAATAATTATGTTCAGTGTTTTCACTATAGCATATATACAGTCAGGGCCAGAAATATTTGGACAGTGACACAAGTTTTGTTATTTTTGCTGTTTACAAAAACATGTTCAGAAATACAATTATATATATAATATGGGCTGAAAGTGCACACTCCCAGCTGCAATATGAGAGTTTTCACATCCAAATCGGAGAAAGGGTTTAGGAATCATAGCTCTGTAATGCCTAGCCTCCTCTTTTTCAAGGGACCAAAAGTAATTGGACAAGGGACTCTAAGGGCTGCAATTAACTCTGAAGGCGTCTCCCTCGTTAACCTGTAATCAATGAAGTAGTTAAAAGGTCTGCGGTTGATTACAGGTGTGTGGTTTTGCATTTGGAAGCTGTTGCTGTGACCAGACAACATGCGGTCTAAGGAACTCTCAATTGAGGTGAAACAGAACATCCTGAGGCTGAAAAAAAAGAAAAAATCCATCAGAGAGATAGCAGACATGCTTGGAGTAGCAAAATCAACAGTCGGGTACATTCTGAGAAAAAAGGAATTGACTGGTGAGCTTGGGAACTCAAAAAGGCCTGGGCGTCCACGGATGACAACAGTGGTGGATGATTGCCGCATACTTTCTTTGGTGAAGAAGAACCCGTTCACAACATCAACTGAAGTCCAGAACACTCTCAGTGAAGTAGGTGTATCTGTCTCTAAGTCAACAGTAAAGAGAAGACTCCATGAAAGTAAATACAAAGGGTTCCCATCTAGATGCAAACCATTCATCAATTCCAAAAATAGACAGGCCAGAGTTAAATTTGCTGAAAAACACCTCATGAAGCCAGCTCAGTTCTGGAAAAGTATTCTATGGACAGATGAGACAAAGATCAACCTGTACCAGAATGATGGGAAGAAAAAAGTTTGGAGAAGAAAGGGAACGGCACATGATCCAAGGCACACCACATCCTCTGTAAAACATGGTGGAGGCAACGTGATGGCATGGGCATGCATGGCTTTCAATGGCACTGGGTCACTTGTGTTTATTGATGACATAACAGCAGACAAGAGTAGCCGGATGAATTCTGAAGTGTACCGGGATATACTTTCAGCCCAGATTCAGCCAAATGCCGCAAAGTTGATCGGACGGCGCTTCATAGTACAGATGGACAATGACCCCAAGCATACAGCCAAAGCTACCCAGGAGTTCATGAGTGCAAAAAAGTGGAACATTCTGCAATGGCCAAGTCAATCACCAGATCTTAACCCAATTGAGCATGCATTTCTCTTGCTCAAATCCAGACTTAAGACGGAAAGACCCACAAACAAGCAAGACCTGAAGGCTGCGGCTGTAAAGGCCTGGCAAAGCATTAAGAAGGAGAAAACCCAGCGTTTGGTGATGTCCATGGGTTCCAGACTTAAGGCAGTGATTGCCTCCAAAGGATTCGCAACAAAATATTAAAAATAAAAATATTTTGTTTGGGTTTGGTTTATTTGTCCAATTACTTTTGACCTCCTAAAATGTGGAGTGTTTGTAAAGAAATGTGTACAATTCCTACAATTTCTATCAGATATTTTTGTTCAAACCTTCAAATTAAACGTTACAATCTGCACTTGAATTCTGTTGTAGAGGTTTCATTTCAAATCCAATGTGGTGGCATGCAGAGCCCAACTCGCGAAAATTGTGTCACTGTCCAAATATTTCTGGACCTAACTGTATATTTGGCCGTTTTGCCATTTTCATTATAGATGTCTGGCTTCTTTAAAAACGACTATTACAGGCTCATATACCCGGCTGATATAATGTCATTATCATCTTAAGGTACTCCGATTTTTACAACCATAGAAACATTCATCTGCAAGTTTTCCACCAGGTGCCCTTTACATATTCCCGGGGCTTCTTCCCTGCTGACCATAGGCAGCTCGCCGAGTCAGGTGCGCATGCATGGTTGCTCAGTTGACACGCCCCTGAGCCCGCGCATGCGTTTTGTCTGGCTCAGCGGGTGCCATGGGCGGAGCGCATGCGCCGTCGCTTTGAATGCTTCTGGCGGCTGCACGTGTGCTCTGCCCATTATTGCTGTGTGTGGCGTGTGGGCGGTTGCTAGGGTGAAGCGACCCTGACGCCGCGCATGCGCCCTCCGGCTGGTCGGGTAGGCAGAAGTCCCGGGGACTGATAACAGTAACGTCATTTCCGGAATCACGTCACATCATGCTGTTTGGATAATTGCTTAATGGAGGGGCCATTTATAGCCTCCATTCTATACACGCCGTTAGGATATTTTCCCAGAAGAAGCGTGAATACCCCAGCGAAACGCGCGCCGGTGGTCCTCTCGTCGTATTCTGGGGGTTTGTTGATGGCCTAGGAGCAATCCTGATTTAAATTCATTTGCACTTGCACTTTAGGTAATTATGGTCTCCAGATCATTATTACTTGTTTATTTGCCCTGAAAACAGGTCCCAGTCTGATATGCATTATATAGGATATCTCCCTTGCATTTATACTGTTTGTATTTTTACTCCTACTTCAAACAATACTGGGTCCTGTTTTTTACTTGATACCGTATACTATTAGGTGACCCTTCTTCCTATATACTTCCCATCATCCCCCTATTTCTCTTCTCCTGTGGTTGTTTTTAGATTTTTCACTTATGTCTGTTTGTGATTTTGCAAATAAAATTGTTTATATTTGCACAAGTACTCTGTTCCTCTTGCTCTTTATATGTTAAATTGAGTTGTGCATACCCCGGCTTAGCTGTACCATGGCTAGCCAGGTGGTAACATGGTTCGCTTGAATTTGAGATTTTTGCTTCTAATGAAAAAACAGCATCCTCATAGTAAATAAAAAACCTGTTCACATTGGACATATTAGCTGAATTTTTTTTAATTTATTTTGTTTTGTACATATCGAAGTGGTGAGCACATCCAGGACTCCAGGCAATAATCTTAAAAACCGGTGAGCGAAAAAAAAGGCTTTTTTTCATTCTCTAGCATACAAGTCTATTGGTGCAAGTGAAAGATCCCATTGCACTCGCATTACACCGCTGTAATGCGAGTGCAGTGGAAGAATTCCATCAGCTGATAATGGAGGAGATGGGGATGTTAATCCATCCCTCTCCTCCGCAGCACCCGCTCTCTCCTCCGCAGTTGTGCTGTGTTCACAGGATTGCATCACAGTGGCATGACACTCGGCTTACACTCCAGCAGAGCAGGAGCCGAGTGTCATGCGACTGACTCACATTAATGTTCGTGTGGCCGCAGGCTAAATTGTTATCCCAAGCAGCAAAAGTTTACCAAAATTGTGCCAAAATAACAGGCTACTAATCACCTGACGAATAGGCAAAGTGCTTGCTTGTTTATTGAATTTATGTTTTGTGCTGCACATAAGATCATTAGTCTCGGCAGCCCATTTTCCTGTATAAACAGGAGCTGTGTTGCCAAGAACAATGGCAGCTTATGCACACTAAATAATCATAGTTACATAGTTACATAGTAACTTAGGTTGAAATAAGACCTAGGTCCATCTAGTTCAACCTTCCTCCACCAATTCTACATTTGGTTACTAAGTCATTTATAACCAACAATGTTGTGTACTGAGGAAATCATTCAGCCCTTTTTTAAAAGCTGTTATAGTATCTGCGATTACTACCTCTTATGGTCGGCATTCCACAGTCTGACTGCTCTAACTGTAAATAACCCTTTCCTATTTAGCTGCCGGAATCGCTTTTCTTCCACTCTCAGTGAGTGCCCCCTGGTCCTTAGTATTGTCTTTGGAAGAAATAAGTCATGTGCCAGTCCTTTATATTGACCACACATGTATTTATACATATAAATGAGAAAGGGGTGACACGGTGGCTCAGTGGTTAACACTGCAGCCTTGCAGCGCTGGGGTCCTGGGTTCAATTCCCACCAAGGACACGATCTGCAAGGAGTTTGTATGTTCTCCCCGTGTTTGCGTGCGTTTCCTCCGGGTACTCTGGTTTCCTCCCATACTACAAAAACATACAGATAGGTACCTTAGATTGTGAGCCCTAATGGGGACAGTGGTGCCAATGTATGTAAAGTGCTATGGAATTAATAGCGCTATATAAATGAATAAATATTATTATTATTAATATTATTATTATTTTATTATTATTATCTCCTCTGACACGTCTTTTTTCTAAGCTAAACAAATCCAACTTTTTCAACCTGTCATCATATGGGAGGCCTTCCATTCCTTGTAGTAGACTAGTTAGCCGCCTTTGAGCTGACTCTAACTTCTGAATGTCCTTTTTAAAATCTGGAGCCCAAAACTGGATCCCATATTCCAGATGTGGCTTTACAAGTGATTTATAGAGGGGTAACAATACGTTGGGATCACAGGATCTAATCTCTCTTTTTATACACCCTAGAATCTTGTTTGCTTTTGCAGCTGCTGCTTGACATTGAGTGCTGCTGCTCAGCTTATTTGTAATAAGAATACCCAAGTCTTTCTCCTGTTCTGTAGTCCCGAGTTTACTTCCATTTAATGTATACGCAGCTATAGGATTACTCCGTCCTAGGTGCATTACTTTACATTTATCAACATTAAATCTCATTTGCCAAGTATCTGCCCATTCTGACATCTTATCCAGATCTTTTTGTAATATTGTACTATCAAGGTCAGTTTTTAATATCCTACATAGTTTGGTGTCATCAGCAAAGACTGACACTTTACTATCAATCCCATCCACAAGGTCATTAATAAAGAGAGTAAAAATAATTGGTCCTAGCACAGATGCCTGCGGTACCCCACTGCTGACTATAGCCCATTTAAAGAATGTACCATTTATGACTACTCTTTGTTTCCTATCTTTTAGCCAATTCCTTACCCAGTTGCATATAGTTTCCCCTAGTCCTTGCTTCTGGAGCTTTAGTATAAGGCTATTATGTGGTACAGTATCAAATGCCTTTGCAAAGTCCAAATAAATAACATCAGCTGCATTACCAATATCCAGGTTTGCACTTACCCCCTCATAGAACCCCAACAGGTTGGTTAGACTCGACTTAGCTTTCATGAATCCATGCTGTCTGTCAGTTATTATATTATTTTCTGCACTATATTTTTGAATGTGATCCCTTAAAATGCCCTCAAAAACTTTGTATACTACTGATGTCAGGCTTACTGGACGGTAGTTGCCTGGATCTACCCACTTACCTTTCTTAAATATCGGTACCACATCAGCAATCCTCCAATCCTGAGGCACCAACCCTGTTACAATCAAGTCTAAAAAGATGAAATACAGCGGTCTGTCGATTACGGAGCTAAATTCCTTCAATATTCGTGGATGAATGCCATCTGGCCCGGGGTATTTGTCAATGTTTAATTTACTCAGACGCAGGCGTGCTTCTTGTGTTAAATTAATTATATCGGGTGGTGAACTTTGATTTTTCACTTGTTGAATGATCCCTGGAACAGTCAGTTCCTTGGTGAACACAGATGATAAGTGCCTATTTAATATCTCAGTCTTTTGTTTGTCCTCTATAACTAACTTGTTATTATATTTTAAGGGGCCAATACTATCCTTTGTTTTCCTTTTGGCATTAATGTGTTTATAAAAGATTTTGGGATTTATTTTAATGTCATTGGCGATTTTTGTTTCAGTAGCTAATTTTGCTTGCTTGATTTCTTTTTTGCATTTCCTATTGATATCGTTATACTTCTGAAATGCTATTTCTGTATTATCAGCCTTCAAGATTTTAAACGCTCTTTGCTTTTGTTTTACTATACTTTGTACAGTCTTATTTTTCCATAGTGGTTTCTTTTTATTCCTGGGCATTTTATTACCAGAGGGTATAAGTTTTTTACAGGACTCTAGCAGTATATCTTTAAACTTACCCCATTTATTGTCCGTATCCCCAGTTACCATAACATTGTGCCAATCTACACATTTAAGCTCTTCCCTTAATTTGTTGAGATCACCTTTCCTAAAATTCCAGGTTTTAGCATTTCCCCTTTGAAATGTTCTATTGAATATTATGTTGAAGCTTACCATATTATGATCGCTGGTGCCCAAGTGCTCCCGGACTTGTAGATCTGAAATTGTATCCGGTCTATTTGACAGGACCAGATCTAGCAAATTATCTCCCCTGGTCGGTTCATCTACCATCTGAGAGAGGAAATGGTCTTGAATTGTGGATAAGAACTTACAGCTTTTAGCACAACCAGAAGATTCTATGTCCCACTGTATGTCTGGATAGTTGAAATCCGCCATAATAAGAACCCGATTATTATTATTTTCTGCTTTTTCAATTTGTTGCAGCATTTCAGCCTCTACCTGTTCAGGTATGTTAGGAGGCTTATAGCAAACTCCAATTAGCATTTGTCCATTATTCCCCTCCCCATGTACATTTACCCATATTGACTCTACATTGTTGCAGTTCCCCCCAATGTCATCATTCAACACAGGTTTTAGGTTAGATTTGATAAATATATAAACCCCACCACCTTTTTTGTCTTTCCTGTCCCTCCTGAATGTAGTATAACCCTGTAGGTTTGTCACTCAGTCATGGCTTTCATCCAGCCAGGTTTCCGTAATGGCCACCACATCATAATCCATGCTCGACATAAGAGTCTCCAATTCATTCATTTTGTTTGCAAGACTTCTTGCATTTGCCAGTAGACATTTAATAATATTAACACATTTATTACTCTTAGCCTCCCTCCATTACAAATTTCTTACAGATCGTATAGTGTCCAAGGTTGGCCCTTGAAAAAGGACCCTAGACAGTCTAAAGTTACGACACATTTATCAAACTACCAAAAGGCCAGTTATACTGTTTCTGTGCATCCAGCCTACAGTATACATCTGGAGCTGTAACCATTCACCAGACGGAGACCATAACTGTGCTCCTTTGGCCCCCACCTGGCCAGTGTGCATCAGCATTCAGTTTTGTTTTTGTTTTTTTTACAGTATTATAGGAAAGCAGAGCAGACTACATTTACAATGGTCCACTGTAATGAAATGTATATGAAGTTTCTTTACAATAGGTCAATATGTTGGGTGAATGTCTCAGCATCCATGCTGACAATGACCATTGTCGGGCACATACCTTCTTAGCATGTGCACCGGACTGTGGACATAAACACAGTCTGGAAGTAGCCTAAGGCTATGTTCACACAGGACTTTTTTGGTGCTTTTTTTCCTGACCAAAACCTGATCTTGTGGCAGGAAATCTCTTTTGAGTCATCTGCGTTTTTGGTGCATTTTTGGTGTGTTTTTTAGTGACTTTTTGCTGCAGATTTGCTGCTTTTTTCCTACAAAATGTTTTGTATCAATGAAAAAACGCAGCAAATCTGCAGCAAAGAATTGACATGCTCAATCTTTAAAAATCTGACCAAAAACACAGGTATTTGACAAAACAGTCAGGAAAAAAACCTGATTTCTGTGTGTGTTTGTGTGTGTGTGTGTGTGTGTGTGTGTGTGTGTGTATGAGATTTCAGAAATCTCATAGACTTTGCTGAGGCTGTAAAAAGCAGCTTTTTATTAGCATGGATTTGCATGAAACCAAGGCAAATCTGCAGCTAAAAAACACAGCAAAAACTTACCAAAAAACCCTGTGTGAACATACCCTTACTTTGATAAATCTGGCATATATGAAGATCATTTAGTATAGGTTTTCTAAAAGTTTGACAGCTTCAGTAAATAAGCCCTAGTACTGTATGTGTGTGGACAAAACAAGAATATCAGTTAGATCAACAATATACACAGCGGTTGAGTGCAGTTTTAGATAATTTAGAAAGAAAAACAGCCACATTTTAAATAAGTATACTAAAATGACTAAAGCTGGGTTCACACATAGCGACAGCGACAACGATGTCCCTGTTACGTCACCATTTTCTGTGACGCAACAGCGACCTTGTAAGCCGCTGTTATGATCGCTGCTTAGCTGTCAAACACAGCAGACGCAGCAGCGATCATAACGACACGCATCGCTGTGGAAGCGATGCTGCGCTTGGTAACTAAGGTAAATATTGGGTAACCAACCAAAGTGCTTCTCTGGATAACCGATATTTACCTTGGTTACAAGCGCACACCGCTTAGCGCTGGCTCCCTGCACTCATAGCCACAGTACACATCGGGTTAATAAGCAAACCTTTGCTTATTTCCCGATGTGTACTCTGGCTGTGTGCAGGGAGCAGGGAGCCGGCAGCACGGCAGCGTGAGAGCGGCGGACGCTGTAACTAAAGTAAATATCGGGTAACCAAGGAAAGGGCTTCTTGGTTACCCGATGTTTACCTTGGTTACAGCTTACCGCAGGCTGCCAGAAGCCGGCTCCCTGCATCCTGCTCGCTTCAGTTCGTCGCTCTCTCGCTGTCACAGCGGGAGAGCAATGAGCAAAAAATGAAGCAGGACATTCAGCAACGAGCGGCGACCTCACAGCAGGGGCCGGGTCATTGCTTGATGTCACACACAGCGACAGCAACGGGACGTCGCTGCTACGTCACAGAAAATGGTGACGTAACAGCGACGTCGTTGTCGCTATGTGTGAACCCAGCTTAAGACTTTTTTTTATCTACTTCATGTTTTGATTCTAAAAAAAAAGTATGATAACTTACATGTGAAAACTTCCAAAGGAATTTAATTCAGGATCAATACAGGGGTGGCTTTATCATTAGTGAAACCTGTGTGGCTGCACAGGGCCAAAGAGGTTAGGGGTCCATTTCTATCTGCAAAACATGGGGAAATGTAGATTATCATGAGCTATTGGACTGCGAAGACCCAACTACTGTTCTTGCACAGGGTCCACCAGTGGATCAATATACTGTATTAAATATATAAATATGCTTTAATTTTTCCATAGACGTCATACAGGGAAAATGTTTTCTTTTTATTGGAATACAATGCCCTAGATTTGCCTTGTTTAACTCCTGTGAGGGCATGTTTATTTCACAAGGTAATGGTCAAAGTCTGTAGCGCATAGCTCAAGGCTTCCAGAGATAATCAGTTACATAACCTCTTCAAAATCAAAGATTATATAGAGGAGATTATCTACATGATAATAAATGCTGTTGTAGTTGTACATTTACAATAGCTGGTAGATCTGTCTGAAAGCGACAGTTACCTATATTTTTATGTACTAACTTACAAGAAATACTTCCTATCAGAATATGGGGTTTGCAAATGAAAGGCAAACATAAAAATCTCCAAAGGAGAAACATTATAAAGGGTGATGGGCAAGCAAACTTGTCAATGCTTAGTACTCGAGCATCGGGGTGCTTGAGATATTCGTTACTCAATCGAGTAACCTGGTACTTGGGCACCATGCTCGAGTATCCACCCTGCATGTTTTACGGCATTTTTTCAGCCACTAAACATTTGGGGATTGCCTGCTAATCACGGTAATGCCATAGCCATGTTGGCTGGTAATATCAGCTTACTTTATGCTCTGCTCACTGTACCCAGAAATAGTGCAGGGACAGTTTCTGCTGGAGTTCGGACAGTATGTTATAGCATCACAGGAAGGCTGGGGCCACACGGGGATTACTGCGATCCCCTCGCATTATAATCAGCTCACGCTGGCAGTACAGCAGGGCTGAGTGTCATGCGAGTGTCCATGCGACTGAGGTCCGATCGTGCGAGCGAACCTCAGCTACGGCGGGCCGGCACTGAGGAGGGGCGGGCCGGTGCTGTGGAGGGAAGGGCCGGCGCTGAGGAGGGGAGGGAGGGATTTATCTCCCTCTCTCCTCCGTAGCTGGCTATTGCCATTCTCGCCCTGGATTCGCGGTACAGTGCGATTTTTCTCTCACCCCATAGACTTGAATGGGTGCGAGAGAAAACAGGATCGCATTACAGTAGCAGCATGCTGCGATTGTTTTCTCGGTCTGATTTGGGCTGGGAAAATAATCGCTCATGGGTGCTGACACATAGGCTAATATTGGTACGAGCAGAATGCGATTTTTTTATCGCACTCCACTCACACCGATTTTCATGCCATGTGGCTTAGGCCTAAGTGGTGGTGCAACATTAACTTCTTCAACCCCAGCCTGTTTTCACCTACATGACCAGGTCATTTAGTTCAATTCCAACCACTGTCACTTTCTGAGGCTATAACTGTGGAACGCTTCAACGGATCCCAGTGATTCTAAGACTGTTTTTTGTGGCATATAGTACTTTATGTTAATGATAAATTTTGGATGATTCCTTTTGCATTTATTTGTGAAGAAAATCAGAAATTTGGGGAAAAGAGTGCAATTTTCAAATGTTACATTGTTATGCCATAAAACCAGAGAGTTATGTCACACACAATACTTAATAAATAACATTTCCCACATGTCTACTTTACATCAGCACAATTTTTGAAACATAATTTTTTGTTAGGAAGTTAGAAGGGTTCAAAGTTTATCAGCAATTTCTCATTTTGCAAACAAAATTTACAAAACTATTTTTTTCAAGGGCCACATGACATTTGAGGGGCCTAGGTGACAGAAAATATCCAAAAGTAATAATAATAATAATTAATATTAATTTTATTCATTTATATAGCGCTATTAATTCCACAGCGCTTTACATACATTGGCAACACTGTCCCCATTGGGGCTCACAATCTAGAGTCCCTATCTGTATGTCTTTGATGTGCGGGAGGAAACCGATAACCCCGGAGGAAACCCATGAAACACGGGGAGAACATACAAACTCCTTGCAGATGGTGTACTTGGTGGGATTTGAACCCAGAACCCCAGCTCTGCAAGACTGCAGTGCTAACCACTGAGCCACCGTGCTGCCCAAAAGTAACACCATTTTAAAAACTGCCCCCTTCAAACTGCTGAAAACCACATCTAAGAAGTTTATTGACATTTTAGGTGCTTCACAGGAACTAAAGCAATGTGGCAATGTGGAAGAAAAAACTGAAAATTTTACTTTTGCCAACAAAAATGTTACTTTAGCCTCAGATTTTGCATTTTCCCCAACAATAACAAGAGAAAATGCCACATAAATTGTATTGTGAAATTTCTACTGAGTACACTGATACCTCATATGTGGTGGAAATCTACTGTTTGGGCGCACTGCAGGGCTCAGAAGGGAAAGAGCAACATTTGACTTTTTGAAAGCAAAATTGTCTGGAATAGATAGCGGATTCCATGTCTTGTTTGGGAAGCCCCTGATGTGCCTAAATAGAGGAATTCCCCCACAAGTGACTATTTATTGGAAATTAAACCCCTCAAGCAATATTTGGAGATGTTTGGTGAACACCTTGAACCTCCAGGTGTTTCACAGAATTTTATAAAGTTGAGCCATGAAAATAAAAAATACAGTTTTTTACCACAAAACTGTTGCTTTAACACCAAATCTTTTATTTTCACAAGGGTAACAGGAGAAAATTCATCTTTTCTCCTGAGTATGATGATACCCCATATTTAGTGGAAATCAACTGTTTGGATGCACGACAGGGCTCGGAAGGCAAGGAGCGCCATATGACTTTTTGAATGCAAAATTGGCTGAAATAGATAGCAAACACCATGCTGCGTTTGGAGAGCCCCTGATGTGCCTAAGCAGTGGAGCTCCCTCACAAATGAACCCATTTTGGAAACTAAACCCCTCAAAGAATTTATCTAGATATTTGGTGAGCACCTTGAAATCCCAGGTAATTCACAAAATCTTATAACGTTGAGCCATGAAAATGAAAAAAGACATTTTTAGCCACAAAACTGTTGCTTAAACCTTAAATTTTACAAATTCACTAGCATAAAAGTAGATAATGGACCTGACAATTTGTTGTGCAATTTCTCCTAAGCACGTCAATACCCAATATGTGGTCAAAAACTACTATTGAGGCAAAATACAAAGTGCAGAAAGGAAGGAGTGCCATATTTGAGTTCAGATATACAGTAGTTATAATGATTTGCGAGTGCCATGTCACATTGCCAAAGCCCCTGAGGTGCCTAAACAGTGGAGCTCCCCCATAAGGGATTTCATTTGGAAACTAAATCCCTCAATGAATTTTTCCAGATACAGTGGGTATGGAAAGTATTCAGACCCCTTTACATTTTTCACTGTTTCATTGCAGTCAATTGGTAAATTTAAAAAAGTTCACTTTTTTCTCATTAAGGTACACTCTGTACACCATCTTGACAGAAAAAAACAGAAATGTAGACATTTTTGCAAATTTATTAAAGAAGAAAAACTGAAATATCACATGGTCATAAGTATTCAGATCCTTTGCTCAGCATTGAGTAAAAGTACCCTTTTGAGCTAGTATAGCCATAGGTCTGCTCTATGTGGGATGGTTGCGCCTACTCCTACCCCATGTGGTGCCTGACCCCAGTGGTTGTCCTAGTTACTGGTAAAGTCCCATGCTTTGTGATGGCTAACTATACTGTCTGCCCTAGTCCAACCCCCTGTGGGAAAGCACATTGCTGTTGTATGTGTGTGTTTTTCTGAAGGCACCAGCAGTTAACCCCCTCCTAACCCGGGATGGATATTACCCCTGAAATGAGGTGTAATAACTTGTGGCGCCTGAAGCCCAGGGGCGCCACACTTCTACCACCATGTTTCACTTTTGGGATTGGGCTGGTGATGAGCAGTGCCTGGTTTTGTCCACACATACAGCTTAGAATTCTCATCAAAAAGTTCTATCTTCATCTCATCAGACCAGAGAATCTTATTTGTCATAGCCTGGAAGTCCTTCATGTGTTTTTTACAAACTCTATGCGGGCTTTCATATGTCTTGCACTGAGGAGAGCCTTCCGTCGGGCCACTCTGCCATAAAGGCCTGACTGGTGGAGTGCTGCAGTGATAGTTGACTTTGTGGAACTTTCTCCCATGTCCCTACTGTATATCTGGAGCTCAGCCACAGTGATCTTGGGGTTACCTTTCTCACCAAGGCTCTTCTCCCACGATTGCTCAGTTTGGCTGGATGGCCAGGTCTAGGAAGAGTTCTGGTGGTACCAAACTTCTTCCATTTAAGGATTATGGAGGCCACTGTGCTCTTAGGAACCTTGAGTACTGCAGAAATTCTTTTGTAACCTTTAACAGATCTGCTCTTTGCAGGGTCTTATATTAAGCCACTCCTTTGTTATTTTAGCTGTGTGCTTAGGGTCATTGTCTTGTTGGAAGGTGAACCTTCAGCCAAGTCTGAGGTCCAGAGCACTCTGGAACAGGTTTTCTTCCAGGTTATCTCTGTACTTTGCCGCATTCATCTTTCCTTCATTTTCAACCAGTCGTCCTGTTCCTGCAGCTGAAAAACATCCCCATAGCATGATGGTTGTAATGTTTTTAAGGTATGTAATAAAAATTATATTTTAAACATGACCCACTCATTTGTTGCCTGATTTGGGGACAAAATCTTTGTTGTATTATTAGGTGATGAGCAGTGCCTGGCTTTCTCCACACATACCACTTAGAATAATCACCAAAAAGTTTTATCTTTGTTTCATCAGACCAGATAATCTTATTTCTCATAGTCTGGGAGTCCTTCATGTGTTGTTTTTTTTTTGCAAACACTATGTGGGCTTTTATATGTCTTGCACTGAGGAAAGACTTCCATCAGGCCACCCTGCCATAAAGGCCCGACTGGTGGAGGGCTGCAGTGATAGTTGACTTTGTGGAACTTTCTACCATTTCCCTACTGCATCTGTAGAGCTCAACCACACAAAGAAGGGAAGAATCGGCACATCCAAGAAAAAAAATTTCTTGCTTTATTTTCCATTAAATTAAAAAATATCCAAACATAGTGCCCTGACGCGTTTGCGGCGCAAAGGAGCGCCCTTAATCATAACATGACATTCTTAACACACACAGAATATTTATGTGCACAGGATAACAATTCAATTAGAAAAAATTAGAAACATAGGTTAAAAAAAACACCCTTAAAAACGAAAAGAATTTGACTAGAAAATTGTGAAACATCATAACATATATGTCTTATATTGCAAAGATATTATACAAGTGATTACAAAGATGGCTTTTTCACCCAAACATTATAGGTATAGTTGATATATTATCATAGTTCTTACTTTACTGGAGTTCCAAAAAAAACAAACCGTAAATTGCATGACAAATGCTAAGGAGGCTAATTGTAATCAATAGATATAGTATAAGGGTACAGTCACACTAAGCGACGTAACCAGCTATCCCACAAAAAAAGTGACTCAGCAGCGATGTCGTTAGCGATGTCGCTTAGTGAGACGTGGCCTTAAGTCATTTCTGTAGTTCATTACCTTCCAGGAATTTGTTTTAAGTGTGAGAATCCAGAAAGCTTCTCTTTAAGCTATTTTTTTTCTGGTGGAGGGCTGCAGTGATAGTTAAAGTTGACTTTATGGAACATTCTCCCATCTCCCTACTGTATATATGCAGCTCGGCCACAGTGATCTTGGGATTCTTATTTACCTCTCTCACCAAGGCTCTTCTCCCACGATTGCTCAGTTTGGCTGGATGGCCAGGTCTAGGAAGTGTTCTGGTGGTCCCAAACTTCTTCCATTTAACGATTATGGAGGCCACTGTGCTCTTAGGAACCTAGAGGACTACAGAAATTATTTTGTAACCTTGGCCAGATCTGTACCTTGCCACAATTCTTTCTCTGAGCTCCTTGGGCAGTTCCTTTGACCTCATGGTTCTCATTTGGTCTGACATGCACTGTGAGCTGTGAGGTCTTATATAGACAGGTGTGTGCCTTTCCAAATCAAGTCCTATCAGTTTAATTAAATACAGCTGGACTCCAATGAAGGAGTAGAACCATCTCAAGGAGGAGCACAAGGAAATGGACAGCATGTGACTTCAATATGAGTGTCTGAGCAAAGGGTCTGAATACTTATGACCATGTGATATTTCAGTTTTTCTTCTTTAAAAAAATTACAAAAATGTGTACATTTTAGTTTTTTTTCTGTCAAGATGGGGTGCAGAGTGTTCATTACTGAGAAAAAAATGAACTTTTTTTAATTTACCAAATGGCTTTAATGAAAAAAGAGTGAAAAATTTAAAGGAGCCTGAATACTTTCCATACCCAGTGTATATTAAAAATGTATAAAATGTGTTCCCCATGAGTCAGTGGCAGCATTTTGTGGGTTCATATAATGTGTTATCTATCTTTTCTTAACTCTTTATGGGAAGAAATAGAAGAAAACAGTAGTTCTTCAATAATTTTTTGATGTTTTATATATTCCACTATTCACGTGCTGCACAAAGTTGTTCTATGGGTCAGCATGATTATGGTGATATTAAATTCTATAGTTTTAGGTTTTATTGCTTTAGTGCACAAAATATACTATGAAAAAAATAATTTTTGGGGGTACAAAATTTCTGAAAGCCATACGTCTTACAAATCTTCTGTCAATGGAGCAGTGCGAGGGCTTACTTTTTGTAGGACAAGATGTCATTTTCAGTGGAACCATTTTGTGATGTATACAACTTTTTGATTACTTATTTTTTTCCTGTACTTTATTGAAGGTGGATTTTACAAAACACCAAGTGTAGGAAAAAACTATTCTGGATTTGTTAGTATGATCATTATAATTTCTAATTTATATAGTTTTTTTTATGTTTTGCTACTCTCACACAAAATAAAAAAACTTTCTAGGAAGATGGAGAGAGGGTCAACATTTTTATTTTTCTATAGAGTTGAATAAAGTCATATATTTTGCGTGACAAGTTGTAGTTTTTACTTGAGCCATTTTTAGATACATTCAATTTTTAAAAACTTAAAAAAATATTTTTTTGTAAGCCTGGATAAGTAATATGGGTTCTGCGTGTATCAGTTTTTTATAGGCAATTAAAGGAACGGACAGATATTTTAGTTAGACTTCAGCAATGTTCATGGAACCATGCATCAGATCAATATGCTGTTGGTGGTGGGGTCCAGGCCGAAATATTTTCCAGGGATTGCTAGGGTTAGTTACTCCCCTGATGTTCCATCTATGGTGCACAGCTTTTTAGCTGGCATATTTGTTAAATAAATAATTTTATGGTTATTTATGGTGTGATCCCCTGGTATTTCTATGCTTCTTTTTTTCTTTCTTCACAGCTTTTTAGTTGGACCAGAAGAAGGTGAGTGTGGATAAGCTGTGATCCAGCTATGAAAGAGTAACAGCAGAGGTGTGTACAGATGCAATACAGCATCGTCTGGCATGCTGTTTGCTAAAACATGATGTACCAAAGAGATACAAAAAATGCAGGGTCAAAAAGTATGTAAAAAATGCAAGTAACCTAATTTACGTAACAGGTGCAGAAATGAGGCAGAAATTCTGCAACATGAAAAACTCATCAAAAGATCATTGTAGCTTAGCAGGACATCCTGGTATGGCCTAATTATCAGGAGAAAAGACCCCTACATGCATTTTAGAATTACATTTAAATTACAGTAAATTTTGATTTCCTCCATTGTCAGGAAGAGTCATATTTGCAAGAAACCCCCATCTTGGGCAGTCGGTGTCGAAGGCAGTATAGGACTGTGCTTTCAAATTCCAAAGATGACTATCAGTTACAGTCCAACCAGGGTAAGATACTAATCAAGATATATGAATAATGATAAAGATGTTAACCATGTACTTCCTGAACTTGAGTCACACCAATGAAGCATGAAAAATCTTATCAAATTTTTTTTATTAGACTACAGATAAGAATAATGATTAGGCCCCATAATCCTTAAAGCATAAGAGGCTTATCACATTGATAAATAGACAAAGTTCATGAACCAATATCTTAATATAATGCATATTTCCTAGTTACTTGTGAATTTTAGTGAACTAATGCTCAAAAAATGCTTGAAGGATTTGTCCAGGATTAGAAAAATACAATTGTTGGCATCCAAATTCATCAACAACTTTTGGTTTGGAATGAAACACCAGAAGGAATTGATTGAAACTGAGAGGGAGAAGATTCAAATTCAATATTAGAAAAACTTTTTGATAGTAAGGGTGATCAATGAATGGGACAGACTGCCACCAGAGGGGGTGGGTTCTCCTTCAATGGAGGTCTGCAAACAGACGCTGAGCAGATATATCTGTGTGAGATGGTTTAAATAATCCTGCATTGAGCAGGGGTTGGACATGATGGCCCTGGAGGTCCCTTCCAACTCTAAGATTCTAAGATTCTATGACAAATGTGCAAAACTTGCATCTGATATTGCAGTACAGATTCATTATAGTTAATGAGATGAAGCCATGTTTTTCAAAAGCATGTCTTTTGGGATTTTCTGCACATTATTTTTCTCCTGTCCTAATTACTTTCATGATAGCTAACAGGTCCAACTATAGCATGGTCGAGGGTGGTAGTTGTGGGCACTCCTCTTCCATGCCTCACCACACTACAGGAAAATAGGGATTATGGGTAGGTGTGTGTTCTGTTTTTCCTTTGGTAATATGCATCTGCAGATCATATACTGCCTTTGGATGTGGCAGGCCAGAACCAGATGGTATAGAGGTGAATGTGGGAGACCACCATAGTCCAAAAATAAACTTTTCACTGAACAACAACTTGATGAGAAGTATACATATCAGATAGCAGGCACAACACTTCAACAACCCTTCCTCTGCACCAAGCAAAGGCAGGAACCTTACGGTTACACATGTCAGTACATTACTTCCAATGCATGTTACAACAGTCCAGCAGACCATTATTGGACACTTCATCTTCCACTGTGGGAACCACATGGTCGAGGTGTAACACTACGATCCCTCACAGCTTATCATGGTTCAGTTTGGGGATTTGATTTGGTGATCTGTTGTTGTGTGGCCATCTCTACTGTTTACTGCTGGGATATTGCCTTTTCTTCCCTACCCAAATGCTGATAGTTTTTATTGTCTTTTTCCTCCCTTCTTGGTTTGCACTTCTGTAGGTATTCGGTTTTTCCCATTTTGGTCTATCCTATCACATTTTGGGTTGGGTTATATACTCTACTCAAAAACATTAGGTCTATTTGGCTTTTGAGTGAATATTTGTAAAATGCAAAAGTTCACACTACACTAATATTTTGTCATGAAAGTAAAGCATTTAAGTAGAAGCATGCAAAGGTGACTGGGAGGTGCTGGCTGTGGATTAAAGACCATTAGATCATTGGATGTAGAGCCGAGTCCATGGCTCTAAGGGATACAGACTTTTTCCAGCACTTAGAACTGGTTACGTTGATCTTATTGCTGTGTTTTATTAGATATTTTTTTTATCGTCAGTTTAAGGTGCACAATAAAATGTTAATGGATGGGAGGGGTGCTGTAGGAGATACAGTTCATATGTACATATACTATGCTCTAGACACCAGAGCTATGAGGTAGAGTCATACTGGATGGATCTTATGTACACAGATGTGAGGCTTGGCCTCAGGAAAATACTTCCACTAATGCACTGTTAGCATTGGGGGGTGTTTCCCGGGAGGCCGGGCTCGAATCCGGGGGCAACTTTGGGGTACATAGGACATTGATGAGAGAATGGGGGGGTTGTTGTCGGCTGAAGCTGTATACATGCACTATGATTGTAATATCTGTCATCTGGTGGCACAGAGGCTGAGATTGCAGACCATACCTCTGGAAGATACAAAAGTTGTGGGCCACCAAAAGGTGGGAGACAGTGGGTATTGAGAAAATGAAAGCCGCAGCTCATACAAAGAAAGGGGTACAAAAGTATATAAACCAAAAAGAAAAAGCCCATTAAAATTTAACCTTTAATAAAGGTCAGAAGACCAAAACAAAAAACCCGTATAATAGTGAGGGTGAGGTAGTGAGTGAACAAATTCCTAATAATAATTGTATTATAATAAATGCATAGGTAAGGAATAAAAAAAACTCACCCTATTTGGGCTCTGAGTATCCCTACCTAGCAATGGAGGGTATGACACCCTAGGGTTGTGGCACCCCCATTCACCGACGGGAGATCATAACAATCCCTAGATCTCCCTACACTATCAGCAATGCACCAAAATCGGGTGAAATAACAATTAGAAAAAAAAACAGGCGAGTAAAGCTAAGTATCAATAATGCCACATATATCATGGTTATTTCTCATCTGGTCTAGAGATCCAGTAGTCTGGTTCCTCAAAACATCATCCCAATGTCTCCAGCAGCCATTCCCTATTGGTGCAACCTAGATGAGCTGGATTATTATCACCCATAAAGATCAACATGGGCCTGTATTGCTTACGCAGAGGCACAATGACTGGATTAATGATATTATTCAAGTAGTAGGAGCTTGTCACTGTACCATTCCCAAAATGTAGGCCATTTCTATATTGACTAGACACACCTGCCCACTCTGTAATACCACCCCCACCAAAGGATTGTCTGGTGACAACAGTGGCTGATGCATAGCATTCTCCTTGAGGTATTCAACATTGTTAGCAGCCATTGTGGAGACACAAGGGTAAGTGAGAGCTCCTGTCTTCTGGCCTGGCTGTCTTTTTAAAGACTGCCCGGATCAGAGCTCATACCACTGAACGCTCACATCCCTTCCCCGTGGGCAAAATACTACTCAGACAACACAGGTTGAATGAACCACACAATGTTAAGACTTTATTGGTTCACCAACAGGCAAAAATATACAATACATTCCCAGCAAAAACACAAGATGGTAAAAGCCCAGAGAGTCTCACCCTTCAAACAGCCCACCAGGGATTAGAGTCTTCGTGAATATGGGGCTTCGATGGTCAACTATCCCAGTCCAGCAGCACTCCGCTTTTGTGGGGCACTCACTAAGAAGAGATAGCGGCAAGCTTAGGAAGTAGTTCTGTATTTCCTTAATTGGAGCCAAGGCTTGCCAACTGAGATGATGTAGAATCCATTTCTTGGTGCACTTCTGTGATTTTCCAGTTGGAGTCAAGTTCCTCGGGTAGGGCCAAGTAGAATAATATCCTATTGATAGAAGAAAGGGCCTTTTATAGGTCTCATTTCTCAGTTCAGCGTATTGTGTCTTACAGGATTGGTTGGAGATGGCTGCTCTTTAATTAGGTGCAAGTTCAATTCGACTGCATAATTTTTCTCTGACCTGTGTAGTCAGAAGGGCTGAGAGAATACCCATTTACAGACAATAAGGCGCTGATCAGTCTGTGAAGAGACAATTGTTAACTTCTCTTGATTTAACAAACAATAGGACCCATATGTCTGGCCACATTAAGAACAGTTCACCCCCACACAAGTGGCCAGATGCTGTCATCACAGCCACCATTTCTGTTCAGTGGGAATTGACTTTCATCAGTGAACAGCACCAAGGCCCACTAATCCCTCGTCCAACATAGATGCTCCCTGGCCCATACAAGATGATGGCGCCTGTGTCTCATGGTCTGGTCAGGTACCCTTGCAGGTCATCTAGCATGCAAACCACAGTGATGTAAATGGTTTTGAATTGTCTGGCATGATACTTGGGTGACTCACCATCCTTAAATGTGTCTGGAGTTGCGTGGCAATCGGCATCCACTTCCGAAGGGTATTGTTCACAATGAAGTGGTCATCAGTGTGGGATATCGCCAAAAACCATCCATTTCTATACCTTTCTGTGACCTTTCCATTCTCTCTGTATCTCTGTTGAAACCTTCTGATGACACTCTGTGGCTCTCTCAGTTCAGTGGCCACTTCTGTCTGAGAACATCCTGCTTCACTATGGCGAGGTACTGTTGATCAATTGTTGAGTGTCATCTTGATCTCATGATGTCAAAATGTGAACAGCATAATGAGGAGAACTGTAATTGAACTCTGAATTTTATTGGGCGATTCATGAATTATTATTATTTATTATTATAGCGCCATTTATTCCATGGCGCTTTACATGTGAAAGGGGTATACAAAATAGGGACAAGTACAATAATCATAAACAATACAAAACGCAAACAGGTACAGGAGGATGGAGGTCCCTGCCCGCGAGGGCTCACAGTCTACAAGGGAGGGGTGAGGATACAGTAGGTGAGGGTAGAGATGATCGTGCGGCACTGTATCACACTGAGGGTTACGGCAGGTTGTAGGCTTGTTGGAAGAGGTGGGTCTTCAGGTTCCTTTTGAAGCTTGTCATGGTAGGTGAGAGTCTGATATGTTGTGGCAGAGTATTCCAGAGTATGGAGGAGGCACGTGAGAAATCTTGGATGCGATCGTGGGAAGAGGAGATGAGAGAGGAATAGAGAAGGAGATCTTGTGAGGATCGAAGGTTATGTGCAGGTAACTAGGTCAAAGATGTAGGGATGAGACAGGTTGTGGATGGCTAGGTCATGGTTAGGGTTTTGAACTGGAGTCATTGGGCAATGTGAAGCCAGTGAAGGGATTGGCAGAGAGGAGAGGTCGGGGAGTAGCGGGGGGACAGGTGGATTAGTCAGGCATAGTTTAGAATAGATTGTAGGGGTGCGAGACTGTTAGAAGGGAGGCCGCAGAGCAGGAGGTTGTAATAATCCAGGCGGGAGATAATAAGGGCATGTACTAGAGTTTTTGCAGCTTCTTGGGAAAGGAATGCATGGATCCAGAAAATGTTTTTGAGTTAAGGGTGCTTTACACGCTGCGACATCGCTAGCGATCTTGTTAGCGATGTGACCCGCCAGATCGCAGATAAGATTTGCCGAGATCACACATAGGTAATTTTTTTTAGCGCTGGTCACATTTGCGATCTCGGCAAATCGTATGTGCGATCTGGCGTGTTACATCGCTAGCGATGTCGCAGCGTGTAGAGCACCCTTAGAGTTGGCAGGAGGTTGAGAGGACTTGGATGTGTGGCTTGAAAGAGAGAGCAGAGTCTGGAGTTACTTCCAGGCAGCGAGCACATAGGACTGGGGAAAGTGGGCACCCATTGACATTGATGGATATGTCAGGTGGGGAATTTGAGTGAGGAGGAGAAAAGATAATAAATTCTGTATTGTCCATGTTCAGTTTTAGGAATCGAGCAGAGAAAAAGGATGAAATAGCAGACAGACATTGTAGGATTCTGGTTAGTAGGGAGGTGATGTCAAGTCCAGAGAGGTAGATCTGCGTATCATCAGCCTAGAGATAATATTGAAAGCCATGAGACTCTATGAGTTGTCCCAGGCCAAAGGTGTAGATAGAGAACAGCAGGGGTCCTAGAACTGAACCTTGGGGGACCCCGACAGATAGGGTGTGACATGAGGAAGTGGTGTGAGAGTGGGAGACACTAAAAGTTTAGTCGGTTAAGTATGAGGAAATCCAGGATAGGGACAAGTCTGTGATGCCCAGAGATGAGAGAATTTGTAGTAGAAGGGAATGGGCTACTGTGTCAAAGGCAGAGGACAGGTCCAAGCGGAGGACAGAGTAGTGTCGCTTGGCTTTGGCGGTTAGTAGGTCATTAGTGACTTTAGTTAGGGCAGTTTCAGTGAAATGATGCGGTCGGAAGCCAGATTGTAGACAGTCAAAGAGGAAGCAGGAAGAGAGGTATGAGGACAATTCAAAATGGACATGCTGTTCCAGTAGTTTTGAGGCATAGGTGAGAAGTGATGTGGGGCGATAGTTTGACAGAGGGGAAGGGTCATCTGTTCATGATGCAATATATAAAAAATAAAAAAATATAAAGATAAAAAAAATATATACATTTTTATTTTTTTCTATATTGCATCATGAACAGATACGCACCTATTCACATTGGGAGGTGCTGCCAGTCCAGTTTGAAGTCAGGCAAGCACCGGCATGGGAGACCGGCTGGGAATCCCTGGTTTCAATCTTTTTCCTTATATTTAATGTGGAGTGATGTCCTGTAAAGACTGGCTCTGCATTCCAGCCTCCGCCATGTTCATTAGCCTACTGATCTTATGTAGGTTTTTAATAAGCCAGAAAAAAGATGCAGTGTAGAGTAGGACCCAGCAAAGGAGGTTGCCATGAAATGGTGCTGGGCTAATATTATAATGCAAAAAATCATGGTTTGCAATCCATACCCTTTACCCCTCATTTTTGCCCTTTTTAACCATTAATCTGGAGCAAAATGGTTTTCTAACCTGACTTGAGACAAGCATATAACCTTATACAAGTTCTTCAGGGTGACAAATGGAAGACCACATTAAATACGCCTCAAGGTCATTTTGAACATTTGGTGATGCTGTTCAAATTAACCAATTCTTCGGAAGTCTTTCAAAATTTCATAAATAATGTTTAAAAATTGTTTAAAAGAACTGAAGTCCTCAGTGGTTGATACCTTTTAATGGCTAACTGAAAAGATGGTAATAATAGCAAGCTTTCGAGACGACTCAGGTCTCTTCTTCAGGCTCAATATAACAGAAAATCTGAAGAGTCACATATTTATACACAACAGGACATAGAATGGGGCAGTAAATAAAACAAGTTATGTGAAGCAGAACTATCACTATGGCAAGAGGACAAACTGTTGTGGTCATAATGTGTCCTCTTGCCATAGTGATATTTCTGCTTCACATAAGGCTGGGGCCACACGGGGACTACTGCGATCCACTTGCATGACACTCGGCTCGTGCTGGCAGTACAGCAGAGCCGAGTGTCAAGCGTGTGTCCTTGCAACTGAGGTCCGTTCGTGCGAGCAGACCTCAGCTGCGGGGGCCGGGCCGGCACTCAGGAGGGGAGGGAGGGATTTCTCTGCCTCTCTCCTGCGTAGCCGGCTATTGCCATTCTCGCACTGCACTAGCGGTATACCAGTGTACCGCGAGTGCAGTGCGATTTTTCTCTCGCCCCATTCACTTGAATGGGTGCGAGAGAAAGAGTCTCGGATTACAATCGCAGCATGCTGCGATTGTTTTCTCAGTCCGATTAGGGCTGAGAAAATAATCGCTCATGTGTGCTGACACACAGGCTAGAATTGGTCTGACGGGAATGCGATGTTTTATCGCACTCCACTTGCACTGTTTTTCTCGCCGTGTGGCTTAGGCCTAACTTGTTTTATTTACCATTCTATGTCCTGTTGTGTATAAATATGTGACTCTTCAGATTTTGTGTTATATTGAGCCTGAAGAAGAGACCTGAGTAGTGTCGAAAGCTTGCTATTATTACCATCTTTTCAGTTAGCCATTAAAAGGTATCAACCACTGAGGACTTCAGTTCTTTTAAACAATTTTTTATCTGTACTGCCTAACACGGTACAAAGATATATTTTATCTGTATAAATAATGTTTTTCACTTTCTGGTAGGTAGATTTGTGATAATTTACCTGTATGACTTATTAATTTGCGTATGCACTCAGGAGGAGCATTATGAGCATGTCAGACAGGTTCTTCAGGTTCTATGTGGCAAATACTTATATGATAAACTATAGAAATGTCAATTTGAAGAATGGTAGGTCCAGTTCTTAGAACATTTGGTTTCTGCGTGGGCATGTAAGTGCATGTGATGTTAATTTTCGCTACGGCAGCTATCACAAGATATCGCATGTGCGACGGGGCGGGGACTATCGCACTCGGCATCGCTACAATCGGCTTGCGATGTCGTAGTGTGCAAAGTACCCCATAGGGTGACTTTCTATACAGATCATAAGAACCTGTAGTATATTGACGCTGCTAAGTGCTTAGCCATCAGAGTTGATTTGAATTTGATGTTACTTAGCTCGCGGGGTCCAAGGATATCAAGGCTGATGCTTTGTCCCATAGCTTTGTTCCAGAGTTGAGGGATGGAGCTACAGTCAAGATCCTTAGTGAGGGCATGGTGGTGAGTGCTTTGGGGGTGCTTTGGGGGTAGATCTCAGGCAGCGTATTCAGGGTGTTAAGAAAAGTGTGCTGGAAGGTTTACCTATAAACACATTTTATGTACTGCCCTCTTTTTCATAGATCTTCTTATGATTTAGTTTCAGCTGGACATTTGGGCTCTTTTGCAACTTAGATATCTCTTTCTAGATCCTTCTTTCTAGATCCTTTTAGTCGCAGAATGCTCGTATAGACAAGGAGCATGTCATTAGATGCAGATTCTGTGTCAGGGCTAAAGCCCATCGTCAAGCTCCAGCATGTTATCTCTTGCCTAATGATGTTCCGTCGCAGCTTTGAACCCACTTGTCCATGGAATTTGTCACTGACATACCTAACTGATGGTGATACAGTCATGTGGATGGTGGTGAACCGTTTTAACAAAATGGTTCATTTGGTCCCACTTCAAAAGTTGCCAACAGCTAAACACTTAGCGACTTTGTTCATCCCTCATATTGTTAAATTTATTGTTCCCAAAAACATTATTTTTGATTGAGGGGCTAAATTTTTTGATCAGGTATGAAACGCTCTTTTTCCACAGGTTATCATCTTGAGACTAATAGGCAAACAGAAAGGATGTTAGCATGTTTTGTTTACCCAAATCAGGAAGAAAGGAATAGTCCGTACTGCTGCCCCAAAGGGGCTCAAGGGAGGGCAGCATGACTAGGAGGGATGCCAGGCCATAGGGTCAGTGAGGGGTTAATGTGTAAAGTTAGTTTGAGCGGGAAATCTGGCGGTGGAACTAAGGGGCAGTTAGGACTAGGGGTCAGTTTGATTGGTCAGGGGGTGGTACTGGGAGGGGGTCATATATAGGTCTGGTCAGGGGAGGGGGTGGGCATTCCTACCTGGAATGTGACTGGAATCGTTGGCTGGATCCTGAAGATGGAGAGCTTCTTAGCACGTATGCAGAAGATGGCGGAGCAGCGTGGCCAGCGATGGATGACGGAGCAGCTGCAGCGGTGGTCCAGCGAAGGAGACGGCGCGGAAGATGGGACCCCCTGCCTCCGAAGTGGCAGTGAAGATCGCGGCCTCCGGAGCGCCTCAGCCCAGAGATGACCCCGAGAAGACGGCAGCAGAGACGGAGCCCCAGCGGAGGATCCACGGCAGTGGATCCGGAGGTCGGGACATCGCGGGGCCTGGGCCGGAAGTCGGGCCGCAGGCAGCAAGGCAGCGGGGCGGTGAGGGACGTGGCCGGCCCCTCTCCTGTTTCCGGATCTCGGCGCGCTTTGGCAAAGCGCACGTCGCGGCCGCGTGACCCGGCGCGGTCACCTGACCCGGCGCGGTCACCAGGCCCGGCGTGCTCACGTGGTCCCGCGCGATCACGTGACAGGGCACGCTCACCGGATCCGGCGCTCCCTGCAGACCCGTCCTGCTCCCTTGGCCCGTCCTGCTCCACTGACCCCGTGCGGTCACGTGGGGCGGCGTTGCGGTCACGTGGGGCGGTGGCACTGTCATGTGGGGCGGCGGCGCGGTCATGTGGGGTGGCATCGCGGTCACGTGGGGCGGCATCACGGTCACGTGGGGCGGCGCTGCGGACACGTGGGGCGGCGGCCCTGTCACATGACTGCGACTCACCGGCAGGGGACCCTGCAGGACATCACGGAGCGTGGAGAGAGGGACGGGACTCTCCGGTGCACCTGGGGGCGGAGCCTATGCCGGAGCATATGTCTCCAGTGGCAGCAAGGGGGCCAAGTCGATGGCCCGGATCGGGTTCAGGACGGCGCAGAGACGGGACAGATGACTGCAGGCAGACGACAGTGGGATCAACGACTTCACACGGGGCTGTCGTTGGGCAGGCCTCCGGCAGGATTATCGTGGGAGGATCGGCTGACGGACCGCAGCACAACACCGCACCGCATGCAGAGGTTTCTGGGGGCGGACCGGGCTACAGGTCGAGCCTGCCGGACGGCGAGCTCCCTGGTCCAGGGTCCAGTGAGGATGACGACATCGCAGAGGATGACATCACTGGCGACGATGAACCGGCCGGAGGACACGTGACAGCTGTTTCAGGGACCTCTCGGAGTCAGCCTGGTAAGACCATGGTTTTCCCTATTTCTAGCATGTCTGGTTTGGCGGTTGGTGGTGCGTCTGGTGGTATGAGTGGCTTGCAGGGTTTGAAGGTCGGTGCTGGTGGTATGGGCGTTGTGCCCGGTGGCCCTAGTGGGGGGCCGGGTGTGAATGTGGTGCCGGGTGACGGCAGTGTGGCATCCGAGTTGCTGCATTTGGTTAGGGGTTTATTTGCCCCCCGTGGGGGGCCCTAGCATGGTGTGGCAGGGAGCGGCTGGCGCGTCGGTTCAGGAGGCTGTGGCCACCGCAACCAGTGCGGCGACCAGCGGAAATGTTGTTAGTGAGCCAGTGGTGGTGGCTCCCGCTGCCCCAGCCGCTGCTGCGGTAGATGTAGTGCGTTTAGATGACAAGGCAAGAGGGGAGGTGTATGTTTGCTTTGATAGGCCGTTGGGGGCTCATTTAAAGCAAGAGGTTAGGGAGAAAATATGGAAGGATGAATATGTTGAGATATTCTCGTTGCTCACTTTGGAGAAGTTTAACCTTGATCGGGTTAAACCGGATGAGAGCAAAAAGGACGAGGAAGAGCGGCGGCGTTATTGCCTTATTCCTCGCACTTTTCAGAACTGGTTACAGGCGTTTGTGATACTGGCCAGTGTTGTGGGGGAGAAGGCCCCGGACAACCGCTAAGCACTTTTTTGTTATCTGGATTCTATATGCGAAGCATACAGGACTTATGGGGGGACTGCTTGGCTGCGATATGACGAGCAGTTTCGCTAGAGGAAAGCGGTCAGACCTAGTTTACGGTGGGACCACAAGGAAATCAGCCTCTGGATGCAGCTGATGGCTGCGCTGAAGTCGGCATCGCAGTCCTTTCCAGGGGTCTCCGGCGGGGGATCATTTGGGGCCTCGCCGGGGCCCAAAAAGGGTGCTTGCTGGCAGTTCAATAAGAAGGACTGCCGTTTTGGGTCCTCCTGCAGATTTAAGCACGAATGTTCGGGCTGTGGCTGCGCCCACAGTTATCTCAAGTGCTTCAGGAAGGGAAAAGGGAAGGCCGCAGAGTCTTTGTCAAAAAGGGAGGACCCCAGTGAGGGTAGATCGGATGGCGCCGTTTCTAAGTAGATACCCGGATCGGGTGACGGCGGTATTGTTGGGCGAAGGTTTTAGTTTTGGTTTCAAGATACCGTCAGTTGTTAAGACAGGAGAGATTCGTTTGAAAAATTTACAGTCGACTCGCCTACATGGTGAGATTGTTGCAGATAAGTTACAGAAGGAGGTGGAATTAGGATGGATGGCGGGGCCTTTTGATGCCCCTCCATTGCCCGACTTGGTGGTGTCCCCGTTGGGGTTGGTCCCAAAAAAGGAACCTAACAAGTTTCGGCTGATTCACCACTTGTCATATCCTACTGGCAGGTCGACTGCCACTGCGACTCCTGTCATCCCATCCGGGTCTAGTCATCGTGTGGTCTGACATTGTTGCGCGACGGGCTTGGCGGCGGGCCAGGTCGGTGGAGGCTGTTAATAGAGTGCGATGTAAAGTGAATCGTGAGATTGGGCTTTTTTTTCTCGGCTTGGGGGGGTCTCGGTTCGGCACCCGGAGTTGGAATCGGCGTCCGCCGACTTGTTGCGACGAGACGGGGTCCATTTAAATTCGGTTGGAAATGATAAATGGGCCTTAGGGCTTATGGCGGGGGTCGAGAAGGCGCTGGTGTTGTGGGAGGACTCGCGCGCACAAGGGGTCATGCGCACTCACGGTGGCGGAAAGGAGGGGGGTGTCTGAAGGTGGGGGTTGCACAGAGGAGAGGACGAAACCCAGTGCCGGAGTGGGTTACCTCTAACGGTGCAAATGTTTGGTAAAACGGGTCCTTGCTGGGTTGAGTCTCAGCGG
Organism: Anomaloglossus baeobatrachus; assembly: GCF_048569485.1. Taxonomy (NCBI): domain Eukaryota; kingdom Metazoa; phylum Chordata; class Amphibia; order Anura; family Aromobatidae; genus Anomaloglossus; species Anomaloglossus baeobatrachus. The sequence goes on along the minus strand of NC_134353.1, from coordinate 812,406,134 downwards.
GACATCTGGCCAGGGCTCTCGAGTCGGTGTGTTGCGGCTGAGGGTCAGGAGGTGGGCCGATGTTGCAAGGAACAGTTTTGGTCAACCTTCAGGTACCCCCCCTCCTTTGGGTTTTCTTCAATGAAGATTTGTATTGAAGATTTGTATTGTTATGTTGCTTAATTCTGTTATTAAGAAATGGGGCTGCTGTGGCCTTTATAACCAATGTTACGCAGTGTTTGAGTTTGTTTTAGATAAGAACCATAGTGGGTATGGGATGTTGGGTAAATGGAAAAGGCCTTTAGTCAGACATTCCGGAGTCAAGGAATAGCCCGTACTGCTGCCCCAAAGGGGCTCAAGGGAGGGCAGCATGACTAGGAGGGATGCCAGGCCATAGGGTCAGTGAGAGGTTAATGTGTAAAGTTAGTTTGAGCGGGAAATCTAGGGGTGGAACTAAGGGGCAGTTAGGACTAGGGATCAGTTTGATTGATCAGGGGGTGGTACTGGGAGGGGGTCATATATAGGTCAGGTCAGGGGAGGGGGTGGGCATTCCTACCTGGACGGTGACTGGAATCGTTCCCGCCCACTTGCCCTGAAGATTGATTCAACATCGATGAAGAAGAGGAGGAAGATCGTGATCTGTCGCAGCGGCGGAAAGGAGGGGGGTGTCTGAAGGTGGGGGTTGCACAGAGGAGAGGACGGAACCCAGTGCCGGAGCGGGTTACCTCTAACGGTGAAAATGTTTGGTAAAACGGGTCCTTGCTGGGTTGAGTCTCAGCGGGACATGGTGTGGGCAACATCTGGCCAGGGCTCTTGAGTCGGTGTGTTGCGGCTGAGGATCAGGAGGTGGGCCGATGTTGCAAGGAACAGTTTTGGTCAACCTTCAGGTACCCCCCCCTCCTTTGGGTTTTCTTCAATGAAGATTTGTATTGAAGATTTGTATTGTTATGTTGCTTAATTCTGTTATTAATAAATGGAGCTGCTGTGGCCTTTATATCCAATGTCACGCAGTGTTTGAGTTTGTTTTAGATAAGAACTCCAGTGGGTATGGGATGTTGGGTAAATGGAAAAGGCCTTTAGTCAGACATTCCGGAGTCATGAATGGAGTTTCTGAGAGATTTTCCGTTTAATTAGGGTCTGTAAGGAGGTTGAAAGGTAGCTGATGAACGGGCCAAAAGAGGTAGTAATCGCAGATGTAGGAAGCCTGCTGTCTTTAAGGTGGGGGATTTTGTGTGGTTGTCAGCTCCATTTCTCCCGTGGTGACATGCTATTCTTAAAGTGCAAGTTTTAATTTTCTTCACTTTTGCCTAACAGCAATCCATGCATCTAATGAAGATCAGCGGTATTGAAACATTATGCATTGAACTCTGGATTACACCTGTAAATAAAACACATTAATTTGCAATTTTTACACAGTGACAAATTCTTCTATATTGTTATAACATGGGATGGACTTGAGCACCAGCTACTAAGAGGACTGCCGCGTTTCAGGTGCCTCATTTTAAATGGTGCCCTGTTGGATTTAAGAAGGGGTTGTTCTGGTAGTGAACCATCCAACCATCAGCTATTTTCTTTTTACTATGGATGATTTTATACACAATTTTTTACTCACAAGACATCAATAATTCTGCCTCACAAAGTTGAATGGTGCTGTTTTAGCAGTATGTTCATTCATTTTTTCAAACCCCATTCCGATCATTGGAACAGTTGGAACTGGAGGAGAGGAAGTTGTGCTGCGATTAATCTGCCTCAAATATATGGGAGGATGGGCATAGTATGTGGGTATGTCCACCATACTGATTTGCATGGATAACTGTTGCCTCCAGGTATTATCCTTCAGCCCGTTTAGCCACTTTTCTGAACTACCAGAAACTGCCTTTAAAATGGGTTGTGGGAGCAGTTTCTGTTGATTATAATTATACTAAAATATCATTATGTGGTTAGGCAGGATGAGATGGAGCTGTGCTGTTCATGTTGGCTAAAAGTAAAAGAAAGTTTAACAACACCTAAAATATTTCTCGAGCAAACTCTAAAGAATTAGCAAACTTCCTTTTTCTTTTCTTTTTTCTCGTTTTCTGTCTCTCCCTCTTTCAAATCAAGGAGGAGTCATGAAGAAGATTTTCCAAGAAAAGAGAAATAGAATCCAGATAGTCGATAGCGATCTCTCGGCCCAAAAATTTTACCAGTCTGAATCATGTCAGTGCTATGACAATTGAAGAAATACAAAATAAAGTCCATACATTCATTGAAAAGCTAAAAGGTGGATGTCCAGGCAAAATATCGGAGTCATCAACAAGTCAGCTCATCACACGGACGACATAGTGTTCCAACAGGACAAAGACCCAAAGCGTTCAGTGAGAATGGAGAAGAAATGGTTCAATGACTATCAAGTAGAAGTACTGGATTGGCCTCCACAGTCCCCTGACCTCAACTCAATGGAACACTTGTGGGTAGAGTAGAAGAAAAAGCTGTATACATACCCAAGTGAGTCGACCAGTATACACCAACATTGGGAACATGTAGGAAAGAGTTGAGATCAGATTTGGTCAAGATATGCTTGAGTCTGATCAAGAGCATGCAAAGAAGGATTCAGGTAGTGTTGAAAACCAAAGGTGGATTTACAAAATACTAACAATAATTAAAATTAAAATTTTGGATTAAAGCAGTAACAATGCCATGACATGACAAGAATCTGCATAACTAATTATATGCTAAAGAGGTGCAAGTCAAATGTATGTTTGATATAGTCAAGATGATTGTCTATAAAATGAAGGTGGTCTCATACTCAAAACTGTAGTGGATAGAGAGATATGGAGCCTTAAAGTCAAAAGTTTACAACATTGTTATCATTTTGCTCACCAGACAAAGGGCATACTAATCGGTGAATTTGTGTAATAAGAGAAATAGAAAATTGTTTTGGATTGTTGATAAATTCAGCCTTCCAAGGAAATAAAGATAAGAGGTGAGTGGTTAGACTCAGGTGACTCTACTGTACCTGTGAGCAATTTCAGCTGGGGTCATATATTGTACTGCCAGAGACTGTGACCTGTGTGTGCAATGGCACTTTGGCCTGAGACAAAGAGAAAAGTTCTAGCTGACGCTGAGTGATTGAGTGGCCAGTGACAGTGGACAAGCTGTAGCTGGCATAGGCAATCTATGTCATTGCCTGGGCATAACCTCAATAATAAAGCTACAGCGACTGACACAGCAAGGAGAAACTGAGGTCAACACCAAAAAAATGAGTAAACTGTGAAACCAGTTTTAGTTTGCATTAATGAGATCGTAGACGGGGAGCTGTAAAAGTTGCCAAAAATTATTTAAAGAGTGAATGAGGCTGTTCCTAGTTCCCATTACCTACCAAGTTCAGTGTCTCAATATTAATATGCAATCGTCAACAATATAGATTGCTATCATTTAACCACAAACCTCAAAGTCTTAATGGTGATGTGTAAGCAACTGGAATTGTTAAGGGCGCTTTACACGCCCCTGACATTTGTGCGTCACGGGCAAATCACTGCCCGTGGCGCACAATATCGCTAGTACCTGTCACACATACTTACCTGTCTAACAACGTCGCTGTGACCGGCGAACTGCCTCTTTTCTAAGGAGGCGGTTCGTGCGGCATCAAAGCGACGTCAAACGGCAGGTGTCTAATTGAAGCAGAAGGGCAGAGAGCAGTCACAGGAAAGTAACGCCCACTTCGTTGCCGGAGGGCGCAGGTACGGTGTTGTTCGTCTTTCCTCGGGTGTCACACGTAGCGATGTGTGCTGCCTCAGGAACGACAAACAACCTGCGTCCAGCACCATCAATGATATTTGGGATTTGAACGACATGTCAACAATCAACGATTAGATGAGTATTTTTGATCGTTAGCGGTCGCTCGTACGTGTCACACGCAACGACGTCGCTAACGAGGCCAGATGTGCGTCACGAATTCCGTGACCCCAATGACATCTCGTTAGCAATGTCGTTGCGTGTAAAGACCCCTTTACTATATGGTGGTGTGTAATAATGTCCCATAAAAAACATTTTTAGCCTATCATTAAGAAAGGTGACAAATGTATGATTGCTGATGGTCCAGCTACTGAGACCCCAAGCTGTCAGGGTAATAAGGAGCCCAAAATCCTGTTAGTCAGTGACAGGTAGTGAGCATGTCTGACCATCAGTCCTCAAACAGTGAATAGAGCAGTTGTCTTACATGCTCATTACTGCTCCATTCGCAAAGGGAATATTGGGCCCTCTGTTATTAGAAGGAATGCAGCAGTTGGACACCCAACATTGTAGATAGGTGATATATGCTGCGTAAGATCATGGATCTATTGAGACACTGTAATGGCCATATTTACTTGCTCCCTACTGAGTAAAATTGTTCCACTCAAGCTAGGACCCATGTTTAGAGCCAATTGGCCACACAAAAGATGTGAGTTGTTTGTAGACAGTATATATATATATATTTTTATATATATATGTATATATATATATATATATATATATATATTATAAGTATGTAGCAGTATGTATGGTACTATGTAAACATGCCCAAATGATATGCTAGGTGAAAAATGTGAGCACAAAAGATTGCAAATATGTAGATTTGGCAACAAAAGGGCAGCAGTGTTCATTTGACCAGGCCAGATTCAAATGCACAGGATGCAGCCAAACCCCTTAATAAAGATGGAGGCGACAGGTGCAAAACACTGATGGAGCAACCACCCACACACTGCCAGTCCATAGAGGGGGTGATTGCTTAGTATTAAAATTGCACACAAAAAGACTTGTATAGGGCGCCGTTCACACATGTAGGTGTACAGTATCTGGCTTACAGGCTATTGATGACGCCCATACTATTAGTCAGTGCTTTTTTTGTAAAAAAAATATTTGCTGGTACGCATCTCTGAGGCGAGGAGCGGGGTGGATCGGGTTGGGGGTGCTGTCAGTCGCTTTGCCGGCCGACATTGAGTAGTGGGGGTGCGGCGGGGTGTGCCGGTGCCAGTGGAGAGAGTGGACGATCATGTGAGCACAAGTACGAGATTTGTATTCTTCTGGCCACATTCTGGTTTGATGTGTCCAGCCTCAGTCAATTCATTTTCATTGAGCATGTCGGTTCAGCACATGACCACATCCATGTAAATCGCATACTTGCAGCTTCATAACCTCCCACTCTCACCGCCGGCACCAGAGAATCCTGACAGCGTGCAGAGGGCACACTGAGAGAATTCAGAAGGCTACAGTCACAGAGTGACACACTGAGTGACTGCAGACTCATCACAAATTTAGACAACCCCTTTAATGCTCCTAACAACATAAATAAAAACATAGAAACCCTTAACTTGTCAGATAGCACAAGACTTTATTAAAGAGATTGTCCACTACTTTAACATTAATGACCTTTTCTTAGGATAGGTCACAAATGTCTGACTGGTCGGGGTCCGGCACCTGGCAACCCCGCCAATTCCCTACTCTAGGTGCCGGTGGTGGCAGGTGGCCGGAAGTGCTCAGTTCTGGATCTGCTCCGTCTTCTGATAGTGGCAGCAGTCTCCTGTTAAAATCAATGAGGCAGATGTGCAGTACCCGGCCGCGGACACCATCAGAGGACAGAGCAGATCCAGAAATAAGCATTTTTCTCCCCATGCATGAAACCTCATCCTCTCTCTCCCCATACATCACCACTCATCCTCTGTCCCCATGCATGAAACCTCATCCTCTCTCTCCCCATGCATCACCCCTCATCCTCTGTCCCCATGCAAAAAAACCACATCCTCTCTCTCCCCATACATCACCCCTCATCCTCTCTCCCCATGCATGAAACCTCATCCTCTCTCTCCCCATACATCACCCCTCATCCTTTCTCCCCATGAATGAAACCTCATCCTCTCTCTCCCCATACATCACCCCTCATCCTCTCTCCCCATGCATGAAACCTCATCCTCTCTCTCCCCATACTCTGTCCACAGATAGTTCCCTCCCCCACCCATACTGTGTATATACATATTGCCCCCTCCCCACCCTCTTTCCCCCCCATAGTGTGTGCACAGATGGTTCCCATTCCCCACCCTCTGTCTCCCCCATAGTGTGTCCACATATAGTCCCCCCCCTCTCTCCCCCATACTGTTTCATAAATACTCCGCTCTTACCTCATAATGTTCCTCCGTCCGTGTCTTCAGCTCCACAGTGGAGCACTTATCAGCGTTTCTCTCCTGCCTCTGCGCTGCGGGGCTGGTTTCCGGGTCAGCAGTCTGATCAGCTGACCTGATCACATGACAGCCGTCGCGCTGACCCGGAAATCAGCGCCGGCGTCACCGCTTCAATTGTCCTCACGTCTGACAGATACTAGGACAATTGAGCAGTGGGAGCCACGCGCTGCACTTTCTATGAGTGCGGCTGTCAGCATGACAACCACGCTCAGAGAATAGCGGCTCCCACCCGGCAGACTTCCACACCGCCACATCAGGCAGCCCGACAGCGCCCCCCTGGAGACGCCTCTGGCTTGTGCCTTCGCTCCACATGGCTAATTTGTATAGTTTACAAATTAGCCATGTGGACAGAGCCAGAGGCGCTCTTCAGATTTTCCGGTACACCATACCGGCGCGTACCACCGCAAAAAAAGCACTGCTATTAGTAACCCCTTTTTGTGGTTTAGCCTGTATATTAGTATAGGGACCCACAAGACATGAAGACCCTTGATTCTTTTGTTGTGGGCATCCATATTCTGGCCAAAATATCAACTAATACCTGATATATTTATTATTTATATATATATATATATATATATATATATCTGTTACATCTCGTGGCTCTCCTGAGGCAAGGACTGAGGCAGTCTCCCATTCCTTGCGTGCCACGAGCACTCCTGCTCAGCAGCGCCGAAGGTCTGCCAGACTGCGCAGTGTGCAGGAGAAACCTTCTCAGAGAGGCAGCAGAAGGGTGACACCTAGTGGTTCTCCTGTTACAATGAGTGAAGCGGTCTCCCATTCCTGGCCTGCCGCAGACTCTCCTGCTCAGCGGCCCCGAAGGTCTGCAAGGCTGCGCAATGTGCAGAGGTTTACTGCTCAGGGAAGCAGTGAGATTCCCGTTATCTCTGCACATTGTGAGACCGAGGATCCCGCCTCTATTTCCCAGAGGCAGGAGGGTGAGCATGTGCAATGCGTGGTGGGTCCTGATTCGCTCACTGACGTCACACGGCTTGATGACAAGGCTGGTGACGTGGTGAATCCTGACTGGCCAGGCTGGGACGTCGTGGACCCTGATTGGGTCAAGTCCGTCATCTCCGCCTCGCGCCCGCCCTCGGGTGGAGCTGCACCTCCTTAAAAGCTCCCCCTGCCATCATGGCGGCGCGCGACCGTCCTTCTATGTTTGGATGTCTGGCAGCGTGCTGCCACGCCACTGCTCAGGCATTACTGTCTCTTGTGGGCTTGGCCCTTGCTGCTCCGGCAGTACCTCGTTTGCAGGCCGTGTTCCTGCCTTGCTGCTCCGGCAGTACCCCCGTCAACAGGCCGTGTTCCTGTCCCAGGTGAGCTCCTCAAGTCTCCATTGGACTCACCTGGTTATTGAAAGCACACATGCGTGGGCACCTCTGTGCTACCCTCGTGCCATATTCTCGTGACTTCCACTGGCACACGTGCGTGGGCACCTCTGTGCTTCCCCGTGCAACAGGTACACCGAGCCGTGAGATCTGTGCCATACAACCCTCACGGGTTAGGGCAGATCGGTGTACATAGATCGTCTGTGACATTCCAGACGATCGCTAGCAGCAACCCGCTCACTCTTCACCCACCATAGCGGCGGTCCCCTACACCGCACAGTGGACCTTGACCGGCGGAAGCAGTCCATTTCCCATCTTGGCACGCTTCCCCGGGTCCCCCTCGTAACATATATCTATATACACAGTACAGACCAAAAGTTTGGACACACCTTCTAATTCAAAGAGTTTTCTTTATTTTCAGAAAATTGTAGATTCACATTGAAGGCATCAAAACTATGAATTAAAAAATGTGGAATGAAATACTTAAAAAAGTGTGAAACAACTGAAAATATGTCTTATATTATAGGTTCTTCAAAGTAGCCACCTTTTGCTTTCATTACGACTTTACACACTTTTGGCATTCTCTTGATGAGCTTCAAGAGGTAGTCACCGGAAATGGTTTTCCAACAGTCTTTAAGGAGTTCCCAGAGATGCTTAGCACTTGTTGGCCCTTTTGCCTTCACTCTGCGGTCCAGCTCACCCCAAACCATCTCGATTGGGTTCAGGTCTGGTGACTGTGGAGACCAGGTCATCTGGCGTAGCACCCTATCACTCTCCTTCTTAGTCAAATAGCCCTTACACAGCCTGGAGGTGTGTTTGGGGTCATTGTCCTGTTGAAAAATAAATGATGGTCCAACTAAACGCAAACCGGATGGAATAGCACGCCGCTGCAAGATGCTGTGGTAGCCATGCTGGTTCTGTATGCCTTCAATTTTGAATAAATCTCCAACAGTGTCACCAGCAAAGCACCCCCACACCATCACACCTCCTCCTCCATGCTTCACGGTGGGAACCAGCCATGTACAGTCCATCCGTTCACCTTTTCTACAAAGACACGTGGTTGGATCCAAAGATCTCAAATTTGGACTCCTCAGACCAAAGCACAGATTTCCACTGGTCCTAATGTCCATTCCTTGTGTTCTTTAGCCCAAACAAGTCTCTTCTGCTTGTTGCCTGTCCTTAGCAGTGGTCTCCTAGCAGCTATTTTACCATGATGGCCTGCTGCACAAAGTCTTCTCTTAACAGTTGTTCTAGAGATGAGAGGGTGTGTCCAAACCTTTGGTCTGTAGTATATACATATATATATATATATATATATATATATATATATATAGATAACATTTTTTGTAAACTAGGGTCTCCGTTCCTGTGTGGTGTACTTATATAGTGTTGGACAGCCCTATATTTACAGTTAGGTCCAGAAATATTTGGACAGTGACACAATTTTCGCGAGTCGGGCTCTGCATGCCACCACATTGGATTTGAAATGAAACCTCTACAACAGAATTCAAGTGCAGATTGTAACGTTTAATATGAAGGTTTGAACAAAAATATCTGATAGAAATTGTAGGAATTGTACACATTTCTTTACAAACACTCCACATTTTAGGAGGTCAAAAGTAATTGGACAAATAAACCAAACCCAAACAAAAATGTTTTATTTTCAATATTTTGTTGCAAATCCTTTGGAGGCAATCACTGCCTTAAGTCTGGAACCCATGGACATCACTAAACGCTGGGTTTCCTCCTTCTTAATGCTTTGCCAGGCCTTTACAGCCGCAGCCTTCAGGTCTTGCTTGTTTGTGGGTCTTTCCGTCTTAAGTCTCGATTTGAGCAAGTGAAATGCATGCTCAATTGGGTTAAGATCTGGTGATTGACTTGGCCATTGCAAAATGTTCCACTTTTTTGCACTCATGAACTCCTGGGTAGCTTTGGCTGTATGCTTGGGGTCATTGTCCATCTGTACTATGAAGCGCCGTCCGATCAACTTTGCGGCATTTGGCTGAATCTGGGCTGAAAGTATATCCCGGTACACTTCAGAATTCATCCGGCTACTCTTGTCTGCTGTTATGTCATCAATAAACACAAGTGACCCAGTGCCATTGAAAGCCATGCATGCCCATGCCATCACATTGCCTCCACCATGTTTTACAGAGGATGTGGTGTGCCTTGGATCTTGTGCCGTTCCCTTTCTTCTCCAAACTTTTTTCTTCCCATCATTCTGGTACAGGTTGATTTTGGTCTCATCTGTCCATAGAATACTTTTCCAGAACTGAGCTGGCTTCATGAGGTGTTTTTCAGCAAACTTAACTCTGGCCTGTCTATTTTTGGAATTGATGAATGGTTTGCATCTAGATGTGAACCCTTTGTATTTACTTTCATGGAGTCTTCTCTTTACTGTTGACTTAGAGACAGATACACCTACTTCACTGAGAGTGTTCTGGACTTCAGTTGATGTTGTGAACGGGTTCTTCTTCACCAAAGAAAGTATGCGGCGATCATCCACCACTGTTATCATCCATGGACGCCCAGGCCTTTTTGAGTTCCCAAGCTCACCAGTCAATTCCCTTTTTCTCAGAATGTACTCGACTGTTGATTTTGCTACTCCAAGCATGTCTGCTATCTCTCTGATGGATTTTTTCTTTTTTTTCAGCCTCAGGATGTTCTGCTTCACCTCAATTGAGAGTTCCTTAGACCGCATGTTGTCTGGTCACAGCAACAGCTTCCAAATGCAAAACCACACACCTGTAATCAACCCCAGACCTTTTAACTACTTCATTGATTACAGGTTAACGAGGGAGACGCCTTCAGAGTTAATTGCAGCCCTTAGAGTCCCTTGTCCAATTACTTTTGGTCCCTTGAAAAAGAGGAGGCTATGCATTACAGAGCTATGATTCCTAAACCCTTTCTCCGATTTGGATGTCAAAAACTCTCATATTGCAGCTCTAATTGTATTTCTGAACATGTTTTTGTAAACAGCTAAAATAACAAAACTTGTGTCACTGTCCAAATATTTCTGGACCTAACTGTATATGTGTGAACGGCGCGCTATACAAGCCATTTGTGCGCAATTTTAGTACAAAGCAATCACTGACTGGCAGTGTGTGAGTGGTTGCTCCATCAGTGTTTTGCACCTGTTGCCTCCATTTTTATTAAGGGGTCTTGCTGCGTCCTGTGAGTGCATTTGATTCTTAGGCCTGGGCACATGAACACTGCTGCCCTTTTGTTGCTGTGAGTTTTTCTGGAATTTTCTGGGGAAAATTAATTCCTCTTTTTGTGGTTTAAATATGTAGATTTACCTGGAAACCTTTATATGGAAATCTGTTTCTACCATTCAGTTTGTTTATAAAAGAACAGTGGAAAGTGATTGGAACAGAGTTGAACTAATCAGGTACATTCCATTCTACTGTTTCTGAAATGGAAATTAAAAACAGAATGTAAAACCACCAGTATGAATCCAACCTTCCTGCAAGGGTAAATGCTTTATTTACGGTGCTTATTAGCTGTGGATTTACCACATTGATTTCAATTGCAAGTCCACAATGTAATACCGTCATAATAAAATAGATGACATTTTACAAATCTCATCCACTATTGTGGATATTTTCCTTACATAATTGACACGCGGTGGAGACTTTTAAATATGCATCATGTCAATTCTTTATCTAATTGACTAGACTTCACCTTTGCAAAAATAATCTGCAATAAAATCCAACCACTTTGTACTAAAAATATACTGGTGTGTATTTCTTTTATTATAAAATATAAATCCAGCGCAATCACATGGTCTGACCATGATTAAGACAGTTTGTTGAAACGCGTCGCTCTGACCTGGGCATCCTTTATTTTTATGCTGCATGTACCTTTTGGATTTTATGAAAAACTATCAATAAAGAAGACAACTTTTTAATATTCCATGTGATTGCGCTGGATTTATATTTTATATCTATTTGGAGACTTCTGACCATCCGTGCGCTGATCATCCACCACAGGACGATTATGGGACTGCAGCAGGCTTGATGAGCTGATATTACCTATTTTTGCCTATTTCTTTTATTGTTTCCTCATTTATTGAATCCCCTGGGAGTCCTTCATTATTCTAGAAAATTCCACTACTATTGCAGCAATGACCTATTATTTTAGTGAAATCTTAAAACATATTTCCAATAATGTAGTCTCTCTTTCTTATCCACTGAGTCGAGTACGACCCTCAGTCACTCTATGGATCATGGCTTTTCAGCCAGTACTATCCTGCGATGATTCTTTCACTTGGATAATTATGAAAAAATAGAGCATCCACATTATTTTGGGACATCTCCCTCCTTCATGCCTCCTGAGGAACCTGGATAGGAGGGGAAATGCGTCAAAGTCACAATAGAAGTCACAAAATGGGACTTTACTAACTCAGGGAAGTACACAGTTGTATCATTTTTCTAGTCTGTATTTTCCATTACTTCAATATAGTGGCTGGTATTTCTTCATCAATATTGCACTAGGATTATTGTGGACTGGTGGATCTGGAGCCACATATTGCGCATGACCTTTATAGGCAGTAGGCAATTATAGAGTCTCATTGGCGATTTCTGTGCCAAGCCGTGGGAACTCAGTAGATGATTTGATATAGCATTGTCCATTAGTGATGGTGTTTTAAGCATTAGGTGGTTGTCTTTGGTATTTGCACTCCTACTGTTGTGTAGGGACTCATTAGAGATAAGTGTGGTGCCCCTGAGGCTTCAGTCACTACAGGTTACTGCACCTCACCAGAGGTGCAGTAATCATCCCGGGTAAGGAAGAGGTTATTGCTGGTAAACCGCCACAATCCACCAAAACACAGTTCGTTGCCCTCTCACCGGGACTGGGCTAGAGTAGAGACTTGGGGGGTGGCCATCACAAATGTAGTGGACCCTCTGCTTACTAGTTCAGGAACCCGGGGGGAGGAGCAAGATGACACACACACACACACACACACATACACACACAATCAGTTAGTCAGCAACCAGGAAACAAGTGAGACGCAGGAGGACACGGTCGCTGAGGGGAGAGGTGCGCCATAGCCCCCTCAGAATCAGGCGCAGACTACGGGGTGCGGAGCCCTAGGCTGGTGGGCACTTCACGTCCCGCCAGCAGAATCCGCCGGGCAGAGGATTTCAAATCTTCTGACCCACACACAGTCCCCGGGGCACAACAGCATATAGAGCCAGGGGTCGTGACCATAGCCCCATCTATGGACTCATGCTGCCTGTTATACAGGACGGGAAATGATTCCCAGGACTCAGGTCCCAGCATAGCTTCAAACCGCAGAGACTAACACAACATGGCGCAGGGAGGAAGGACTCACTGAACGAAACACCAGTCTGACCTCCGAACTATCCGGGATCGGCTAGAGCCCATGACAGCGGAGTCTGGCAGTCCAAAGGTGGTGACCTCTCAGTGAGTTAAGAACTTTAACTGCAACCCCTGTTTCATCCCTTCCTTCCAACGCCTTAGCTGCGCAGAAGCCAGATTGGACTACTACCCCCAACCTCCCTGTGGGCCCGAGCTCTGCCTGTGGAGAGCTGTACCAACCTAGCTGCACTACCACCAGCCCACAGAAGAAACTCCTTGCAGCAGCGGCACCCATATCATAGCCGCACACCATAGGTGGTGTCACGAATAACTACTCCCATCATCCCCATCCCCATCTTTATTGACACTGACGGATCACGGAGCCAGGCCAGGCCGCTGTGACATCTCAAACCAACACCGGCCCGGTGACGAGTAACCCTCGGGACCTCATGGGCGCGTCAACTTTGGCGTCTCAAACAGGATTTCGTGCCTGTCCTAACGGGTACTGTGCGCCTACAAATTGACTGTTACAAGGAATGCATACTGGTGGCCATTAATGAACAACAGGCGCCATGTGCAATCATCCAGTCTGGGTGTACCCGCCCTTTGTGGGCTGGGTGACAGTTTGGCGCCAAGAGCTGCACCCGCCCCCTGCAGCAAGGGACCAAAAACAAAACTTATTCAAGGGGAAGTGCCCACCTCCTTGGGAAGTGGAGGAGGATGGGATGATTGTACAGTCAAATTCCAGATGCAAGATGGCGAGCAGCAACCCGAGCACCCAGGAGTGCGGGGTGGAAGCAACCAGCTCCCCTGGTTGTCCCATGGAGGCACTGGAGATGCAACCCATTTTCAGACCGGAACTGCTGGAGGAGGAAGTTAGGCGATTGGGAGCTCAGCTTCTGGAGCTGCAAAAGGGAGCCCTCCAGAGGTGGCAGGAAACCGTGCTGGGAGTAGCGGCGACGCCAACCCCAGAGGGGAAGTAACCTGGCACGGATGAGGTAGCTGGAGCAACAGCACCTGCGGCTCCAGGAGTCAGCGACAGTGACCTGGTAGAACTGTTGTCAGCGCCCCCAATCCTTGCACCTGGCCGCGGCAGACCAAGCGTGGCCTGGGACGCGGTGGTCGACAAGGAAAAATACCTGCAAGCTCCCCTGGAGACCACCATAACAGCCACATCTACGTGGCCTGCACACAGCAGCTCTGAAAACTGCAGGCTGAGCAGGAGGAGCGCTGGGCTCAGCATGAAGTCATGAAGGTCCTGGCTGCCAAGCAGCGGTGCTATCAAAGGCGCCCTCCCAAAAAGGGACTGCTGAGGCATGGCGTGGTGGTCAGATTTGACTTAGAGCAGGGGTGGGGGTTCATTGGCGAGTCCAGGATGACTAAATACATGTTTGTCTCCCAGCGGGACGTGGAATCTCACCTCAGCAGGGGTCACCCAGACCGTGACCTGTACTCGGGCGACCATGTAACCTATCCCCATAAAAAAGGTGAGAGGGGGTGGTTGCCTTGGATGTGCAGGCAGACTGGTTGCAGAAGGACTTGGACTCAGACAGTGAACTGGACTTGGGTCATGCATCAGTGGGACCTTGTGACCAGGCGACCTAAACTAGGGTGTCAATGGCTTACCTGAGCCCCCGGTTGGTCTCAAAGCAAGATGCTGCCAACGAGTGATGGGTTCACCTGGACCCTGTAAATAGTTAAATTATCCTGCATAAGTGTTTGATAAGTGTTGTATTGATATGGACATCTGGTCCACTGGACTAGGTGTGGCCAGTACTATCTTGTAAATAATTAGCACCTGTTGTGATCCCTATCAGAATTAACATGATCACAGGACCCCAAAACCTGTCACGCGTACAGAAGTAACGAAAAGTGGTCTGGAGCACTCTGAAGCATGCCCAGAACCTACATTGGGGGTTTGAGGCAGATCCCCGATATTGCTGTCCGTTTTCTCCTAAAATTTGCACTTGATTGGAGCAATGCAAGATGCAAAAGTGAATGTTTTATTGCATTTTATAGTACCCAGAGTTTTTATTTGTCTTAATGCGTATAGTGATAAGAGTTCATAACGTTAAAGGAACAATGCCTCCCATAAAGGGAAGAAATGTTAATGTTAACAGTATCACAAAATTTTGCAGTAATGTCCATTGTATTGTCTTATTTTCCAGCCTGTGGACGTGCTGGGATTCGCTGTGGGGAAGTGTGGCACCCCTGAGGCTTCAGTCGCCACTGGGTACTGCACCTCACCAGAGTTCACCTCTCACTTTACCTACTACCCCTAACCTCCCTGTGGGCCTGAGCTCTGCCTGTGGAGAGCTGTACCAATCTAGCTGTTGTACCACCGGACCTCAGAGGAAACTCCTTGCAGCAGCAGCTCCCATATCATAGCTGCAAACCACAGGTGGCATCACAAATGACTACTCACATCATCCCCATCCCCATCTTTATTGACACCGATGGGGACACGGAGCCGGGCAAGGCCGCTGTGACATCCCAAACCGACACCGGCCTGGTGACGAGTAACCCTTGGGACCCCGTGGGCGCGTCATTAGTGGTGAGAGCTGACAATGAGCCAATTGCGCTTATTGTAGGGTGCCAACCTCCGGGACTGTGTAGAGCATTTTTTCGAGGGGCAGCAACATAGCCTTAGAGTTCTTCCATTGTGTGCTCACCTACCCTCATTCCCTGCTTACCCATTTCCCTTATACTAATTTTTAAAGGGGAAAGTGTTTTTTTTGCACAACTCAATTATTTTCTATCTTTTAATACATAGCCAATACAATGTAGTATTTTATAGGAACTTTTTCATGTTGTCAACCATATTCTTTCACTTGGCCAATAGTGATTCTCATGTCGCTCTTGATGGCGGTGATCCAATGGGTTGTTGGCCGTCTTCTTCTTCTGCCACTCATCCAAGCATGATATCTGTCTCTAATGACTGACTCCACATATAATAATGTAGTAGAACAGTTTATTGATTTTAGTTTCTTGTTAACATGCGCCAGAGAACTGAAATTTTACATTTATTTCAAAACAATATTTTAAGATATTTCAATGTGGAACTTTTGTGACTGGGTGACAAAATAAGGCCCTCAAAATTAATTTATATGGCTGCAGCAAACATGAACCAAGGTAAGGAAAGAAGTGAAACTCGAAAGCAGCTTTGCAAACAGAGAATAAATATAAAATGTTCTCATTTATAGATTTATCACAACTATGTTGTAGCTGTACCGACTAACTAATGTTTTACCTCTTTCCACGACTGTCGTAATTAGAGGAGCAGCAACCCAAATGACATTTATTAGGAAAACACATTTCCCATTGTATCATTTGGGTGTGATATTCTGGCTGTCAGACTACTCCCATAGAGAGGTGAAGAAATATATGGCATCATTTTGCAATATCACTTAAGATTAGACATATAATCTCAGTAGCTATAGAGGTTCCTATTTTTCTGTCTCGTTACAATTTGATGATATTATGTGCATTAATTACAGAGATAAAGTTAGAAACCTTTGTGCTTTAAAACTAAGCCTGTAACAACATGTACATATAAATGTTTCCACAATGCATCAGGCATCTATTTAGATGTTCCTTTGCATACTTCTGAGGCTGAACTTTATGGTGAGGACACAGAAAAGGTTTTCTTCTAATGACTCTTCCATGAAGGCCATATTTGTGGAGGTGTCTCTGATTAGTAGAACAATGTACCACAACTCCAGAGTCTGCTGAATCTTTCTGATTACGTATTTTACAGTGAAACAGGGATTCTGATTTGCCTCTCTAGCAATCCTATGGGTCGTTCTCACCTTATCTTGTCCTAAACTGTTCCTGTTAACTACCATTTCTAATTTACATTTCGAACTAAAGATACCATCACACTAAGCGACGCTGCAGCGATCCCACCAGCAACCTGACCTGGCAGGAATCGCTGGAGCATGGCTACACGGGTTACTGGTGAGCTGTCAAACAGGCAGATCTCTCCAGCAATCAGTGACATGCCCCCAGCCAGCAGCGACGCGTGGAAGTGATGCTGCGCTTGGTAACTAAGGTAAATATCGGGTAACCAACCCGATATTTACCTTGGTTACCAGCGCACACCGCTTAGCGCTGGCTCCCTGCACTCCTAGCCAGAGTACACATCGGGTTAATTACCTGATGTGTAGTCTGGCTATGTGTGCAGGGAGCAGGGAGCCGGCACTGGCAGCGTGAGAGCGGCGGACGCTGGTAACGAAGGTAAATATCGGGTAACCAAGGTAAGGACTTCTTGGTTACCCGATATTTACATTGGTTACCAGCGTCCGCAGAAGCCGGCTCCCTGCTCACTGCACATTCAGTTGTTGCTGTCTCGCTGTCACACACAGCGATGTGTGCTTCACAGCGGGGGAGCAACAACTAAAAAACGGTCCAAGACATTCAGCAACAACCAGCAACCTCACAGCAGGGGCCAGGTTGTTGCTGGATGTCACAGACAGCAACATCGCTAGCAACATCGCTGTTACGTCAGAAAAGTCGTGCCTCAGCAGCAATGTTGCTAGCGATGTTGCTTAGGGAGACGTGGCCTTAAGAAAAAGGCAACTTGAAAACGCTTTGTTATCATGTAATAGCCTTCTCCTGCTTTATGGGCCTTCACCATTTTCGTTTTCAGAGTGCTAGGCAGCTGCTTAAAACATTCAATGGCTGCTTTTTTTGGCACAATATTAGAGGAGGCTGGGGTTTTATAAAGCTGTAGAATTTGCATCATCTGGCCTTTCCTAACAATGATAGCAAACAAGCCAATACCCTAACAGGCTAATTAAGGTCTAAAACCTTGGTCAAAGGTATCTCAGCGCACAAATCTCCAAGGGTGTCCATACTCTTGCATCGGCCAATTTTCCTTTTCGGAATTTTTCAAATCTAAAAGACGAAAATATTTTTTTTTTTTTGCCTAAAACACAAAGGACATGTGTCATCTTTAACTTTACGCCTTTCATCTTCAACTTGTTTAACTGTTCACAATAACAGTAATTTTGACCAGGGGTGCCCAGACTTTTACATGCCACTGTAAGTATAAGAATTTCTGAGGGTGAGTATTTTTTCTTCTCTTTTATTTTTTAAGTGAGTTAGAGACATTTAAAATTGAGCAGTATGTTTTCCACCCTCAGCCTTATATATAAAAAAAGATAGAACCAGCAGCTGAATTAGATATCAGGAATGATTATACAATACAATGTTGTATCGGAACAATAATTTTGTGTCACGTTTCTTTTTTATTTGTCCTAGGTGGAGACAAAATAAGCAAAATAAAAAAATGCCCAATAGACTAATTACCCTAAAGCCAACCCTGATATTTGCATAGTTGTTGGTTACCTTGTCGATTTGAGTGATGTTTGTAACTCACAGTTTGCATTAAACTCGTTAGACTGGATCTGACTGCTCCACTTCTGTGCTGGTCGGTTTCAGTTTGGTATAGATGCAAAATATGTTGGCATTGCAGCATTAGAAAGATATGGATCACTTATTCTTGACATTGATCAGACTAAGAAATCACTAAAATCTGTAATGTAAATGGGCTGCTGTACAATTTCTGTTGCTTTAGAATGTAGGTATCAGAAATGAAAAGCATTTTGTCAAACATACACAGGCACTCATACATCCAGTTGCCTTTCACATTTTCTGCCTTCTTAGGGGTACTTTGCACACTACGACATCGCAGGTGCGATGTCGGTGGGATCAAAAAGAAAGTGACGCACATCCGGCGTCACAGGCAATATCGTAGTGTGTAAAGCCTTTTTGATATGATTAACGAGCGCAAAATCATCGTAATCGTATCATCGGTGTAGCGTCGGTCAATTCCATAATTTCGGAAGGACCAATGTTACGATGTTGTTCCTTATTTCAGTGGCATCACACATCGCTGTGTGTGAAGCCGCAGGAGCGAGGAACATCTCCTACCTGCGTCCTGTGGCTCACGCCAGCTATGCGGAAGGAAGTAGATGGGCGGGATGTTTATGTCCCGCTCATCTCCGCCCCTCCGCTTCTATTGGCCGCCTGCCGTGTGACATCGCTATGACGCCGCACGACCCGCCACCTTAATAAGGAGGCGGTTCACCGGCCAGAGCGACGTCGCAGGGCAGGTGAGTGCATGTGAAGCTGGCGTAGCGATAATGTTCGCTACGCCAGCTTTCACCATGATATTGCAGCTGCAACGGGGGCGGGGACTATCACGCTCGGCATCGCAAGCACCGGCTTGCGATGTCATAGTGTGCAAAGTGCTCCTTACAATTACCAGTCACATTTGGTGTTCTTATAAGATTGCCAGCCATAGCCCATTCCTTTATAACATCTCCATAAAAGTGTGAGCAAAGGAGCCCTCATAACATTTGACCGAACAACATTTTCATACTATCCATAGTGCCCCAAAGCCATCCACACGTCATCCAAAAACTACCAGTCATAAAGTTTCCAAGTCATACCAATACCACAGATTCCACTGACATCTTGTTTCAGTGCAGGATTCTTTACTTTCTCTTGTTACTCTTCTTATTTAAAACAATATTTTGTTAAAGTATTCCCTCTGGCTGCTCAAAAATGTCAGAGCTCATAATATTATTGAAAAATAAACCCTTTAGTCTCATAGTATGCATTGCATACTATGTACATATGTAGATATGTACATACATACATACATACATATATACAGTCAGGGCCAGAAATATTTGGACAGTGACACAAGTTTTGTTATTTTAGCTGTTTACAAAAACATGTTCAGAAATATAATTATATATATAATATGGGCTGAAAGTGCACACTCCCAGCTGCAATATGAGAGTTTTCACATCCAAATCGGAGAAAGGGTTTAGGAATCATAGCTCTTTAATGCATAGCCTCCTCTTTTTCAAGGAACCAAAAGTAATTGGACAAGGGACTCTAAGGGCTGCAATTAACTCTGAAGGTGTCTCCCTCGTTAACCTGTAATCAATGAAGTAGTTAAAAGGTCTGGGGTTGATTACAGGTGTGTGGTTTTGCATTTGGAAGCTGTTGCTGTGACCAGACAACATGCGGTCTAAGGAACTCTCAATTGATGTGAAGCAAAACATCCTGAGGCTGAAAAAAAAGAAAAAATCCATCAGAGAGATAGCAGACATGCTTGGAGTAGCAAAATCAACAGTCGGGTACATTCTGAGAAAAAAGGAATTGACTGGTGAGCTTGGGAACTCAAAAAGGCTTGGGGGTCCACGGATGACAACAGTGGTGGATGATCGCCGCATACTTTCTTTGGTGAAGAAGAACCCATTCACAACATCAACTGAAGTCCAGAACACTCTCAGTGAAGTAGGTGTATCTGTCTCTAAGTCAACAGTACAGAGAAGACTCCATGAAAGTAAATACAAAGGGTTCACATCTAGATGCAAACCATTCATCAATTCAAAAAAATAGACAGGCCAGAGTTAAATTTGCTGAAAAACACCTCATGAAGCCAGCTAAGTTCTGGAAAAGTATTCTATGGACAGATGAGACAAAGATCAACCTGTACCAGAATGATGGGAAGAAAAAAGTTTGGAGAAGAAAGGGAACGGCACATGATCCAAGGCACACCACATCCTCTGTAAAACATGGTGGAGGCAACGTGATGGCATGGGCATGCATGGCTTTCAATGGCACTGGGTCACTTGTGTTTATTGATGACATAACAGCAGACAAGAGTAGCCGGATGAATTCTAAAGTGTACAGGGATATACTTTCAGCCCAGATTCAGCCAAATGCCGCAAAGTTGATCGGACGGCGCTTCATAGTACAGATGGACAATGACCCCAAGCATACAGCCAAAGCTACCCAGGAGTTCATGAGTGCAAAAAAGTGGAACATTCTGCAATGGCCAAGTCAATCACCAGATCTTAACCCAATTGAGCATGCATTTCACTTGCTCAAATCCAGACTTAAGACGGAAAGACCCACAAACAAGCAAGACCTGAAGGCTGCGACTGTAAAGGCCTGGCAAAGCATTAAGAAGGAGGAAACCCAGCGTTTGGTGATGTCCATGGGTTCCAGACTTAAGGCAGTGATTGCCTCCAAAGGATTCGCAACAAAATATTGAAAATAAAAATATTTTGTTTGGGTTTGGTTTATTTGTCCAATTACTTTTGACCTCCTAAAATGTGGAGTGTTTGTAAAGAAATGTGTACAATTCCTACAATTTCTATCAGATATTTTTGTTCAAACCTTCAAATTAAACGTTACAATCTGCACTTGAATTCTGTTGTAGAGGTTTCATTTCAAATCCAATGTGGTGGCATGCAGAGCCCAACTCGCGAAAATTGTGTCACTGTCCAAATATTTCTGGACCTAACTGTACATACATAGTATGCGTTGCATAGTATTCCAACACAGAGATATTGAGGAGAACCTTGTTCATAGAGCCTTGTTTAAGTTTGTGAGGCGCTATTTTGTACCGCCATCAGGCCATTTCAACCCCTAAATAATTTCCCCTGCGTCATGTGAGTAATTCATGTGTTTCTGCACTAGGCAGGGCGTTTCACAAGTAAATTGCCGCCTACTTCCTATAACATCTCAGGCCAGTGTCTTTTTGGCAGCACAGTAGTTGCAGTCAGTTTTGATTGGAGGTATGTTATATTGTTTTGGTGGTTTTTCTGGTGGTTTTTCTTGTTGCAGAGACCCATGTCTAAGCCACATTAGTAAAAGCATCCATGTTCTCCTAAATCGTCTGGTCTCATTCCTGATACGTCACCTATTGTATCCTGATACGAATCTCTCTACACTTGGCTTACACAGCGATTACATTTTACTGGTACAGTAGTGGTCAGTGCCTGGGCCATCAAACATCGGGGTTCTCTAGTGGAGCACAGTTTGTACGGCACAGATGTTTCTTATCTGCAGAGTCATAGGTAAGTCTCTCTCATGTAGAGTATAAGCTGTTATGGCCAGTGAGGTCCTCTTTTTCACCTGATAAGTTTTATCTATTATGATCAGTGAAGGGCACATATCAGGATGGGGGTATATATCAGGATGGGGGTATATAGCAGGATGGGGGCATATATGGTTTCTGGATGTGGGCACATATCAGGATGGAGGTATATAGCAGGATGGGAGCACATATCAGGATGGCAGTATATAGCAGGATGGGGGCACATAACAGGATGTGGGCACATACCAGGATGGTGGACATATATACAAGGATGGGGATCATAAACAAGAAAGGAGGATTATTACCAGGATGGGGTACCTTAGTAGAGAATTTGGGGACATTATCCCCATAACAGGTTCAGTACCAGATCCTCGCCCCATAACAGTGTGTCATCACATTTTTTGCTTAAAATTTTATTTTCTTATTTACCTCTTCTAAAACCAGGGTGCGTCTTATGGTCCGGTTGTGTCTCATAGTCCGAAAAATACATTTTTTTACGACCAATTACAAGCTTTCCAGTATAGAATTTTGCACAAATTTATTCACCGTGAACCACGTTTTAAGAAAATTCTGTGAAGTCGGTCAACTCAAATTCAAAAGATTCGCTTATCTCTAGGTTTAGCAAATCTCATCCATATACTACATGAAATTTGGCCAGCAGTGAGGAACTTTTAAATCTAGAGCACGTAGACTTTGTTTCTAGATTTTCTTTTCAGTGTGGCATGGGAAAAATTTGCAATGAATCCTTGCTATGAATTTGTACAGATTTGCAGCAACTTTAGTACAATATGCAAAAACATGACTATCAATATCAATTCTCATAATGCAGATCTCATTAGCATATTAAAGATACAAGTTAAGCCACCATTAGAAAGTAACCTATTGATTAAAACAGATTAATATAGTAAATGTATATTTTTTTAATTTTGGCAATTAATAAACATCTTACAATATGTATTAAAAATAAAAAATGGAAATCTTGCAATTTTGATACTGGCAAGTAAGTTGTTTTTAGATTTATACTTCCTTTTGCTCCAGGAAACGTCTACATAGCCACAATGGTCAGATCCAGACTCTCTTTTTGTATTAAGGCTGAGGCTACACAGGGTTTTGTGCGAGTGCTCGCATGACACTCGGCACATGCTCGCAGCACAGCGGGAGCCGAGTGTCATGTGACTGTTGTCCGATCGTGCGATCAGACCACAACTGCAGAGGGGGGGCAGCGCTGCAGAGGGGAGGGCCGGCGCTGCGAGGGGAGAGAGGGTTTTATCTCTCTATCTCCTCCATTGCCGGCTGATGCGAGAATCGCAATGCACTCGCATTACACCGGTATAAAGCAAGTGTAATGCGCTGTTTCTCTCACCCCATAGACTTGAATGGGTGCGAGTGAAACAGAATCGCATTGCACCCTTGGAATGCTGCGACTTTTCTCGGTCCATTTAGGGCAGAGAAAATAATCGCTCATGGAAGCAGGCATATAGAGTAATATTGGTCCAAGTGGATTTTTTATCGCATTCCACTCGCTCTGTATTACTCGCCGTGTGTGCTGACCCTTAAAGTGTTGTCTAGTGAGCCTGTGCAAAGCTCATTTTTAATGAACAAGAAGCAGAAGCAGCGTCAACTGTGACATTGTCTGGCGTGATTGGTGGATTTTGTGTTACCTGCTGTGGATAGAGATGTTACCGGTCACTGCAATCCTGTGTCTACTGATCAAGCTTCTTTAAACTCTTCCTAAAAGGACAAGATGTATGAGTGTAAAATGAAACAAGGACCAGTGTGAAAATTGCAAGGCTTTAAATTTATTTCATAATGCTATCTGCGCTTTAAGGGTTCGCTCACACGAGCGTGAAAAACGGACGAGTGCAATGCGAGAAAATCTCGCATGCACTCTGACCAATGTTAGTCAATGAGGGAGAGCAGTTAGTCAGCTTTTCTCGCATCCAGATTCTGGATGCAAGAAAAGTTGTAACATGCTGCAATTTTCTGCGAGAGCCGTATAACTCGCACCCATTCAAGTGAATGGGTGCGAGAGAAACATCGGACTGCACTCGGATGTTATCCCAGTGCAGTGCAATATACGCACAGGCTGACAATGGAGGAGATGAGGGGGTTAACCCCTCCCTCTCCTCCGCAGCGCCCGCCCTCAGCTTCACAGCTGTGAGCGGATTGCAAGATCGGACCACAGTCGCATGACGCCCGGCTCACGCTCGCAGCATAGCCTGAGCCAGGGGTCATTAACATATCGCATCTGTTGCTCTTGCATCGGATGCCATACGCTAGTGTGAGTCCAGTCTAAACAGAACACTGAGACTATAACAGAGCAGATGCATTTATACGGAGACTTGATTACACACCGGTGGCTTATATTTATTATCATCAGTCATTCAGGACAACATTGGATCATTCAGAGATCCTCAATGAACTTCTGGAGTGAGTTTGCTGCACTGAAAGTAAAGGGGACGAATAATATTCACGCCCCACTTTAGAGTTATTTATTTTTTTAAAAAGTTTATAATAAACAATACATTTCGTTCAACTTCACAATTGTGTCCCACTTGTTGATTCTTCATCATAACATTAACATTTTTATCTTTATGTTTGAAGCCTGAAATGTGGGAAAAGGTTGAAAAATTCAAGATACTTTTGCAAAGCAATGTATTTATTGGGCAGGGGAAAGTGGCTAATTATAGTTAATGGGGGGGGGTGCAGGTAGATTATCAAACTAAATTTGGAATGGCAGGTTGTATGATAGCTAATTACATATTAATAGTGGGTGCAGGTCTGTATTCAGTAGCACAGTGTGGGGGGCTTTCTTATTCAGGAAATACAGTGTGTGAAATAAGTATTGAAGACGCCACCAATCTTTTTAACTAAATATATCTCTGAAGGTGCTATTGACTTAAATTTCTCATCAGATGTCGGTAACAACCCATTTAATCTGCGCACAAAAAAAATCAAACCATAGATGTTCAGAAATTAAGTTATGTGTATTATTGAAAAATGACACATGGAAATCATATTGAACACATGAAGAAGGAGAGGGGCAAAAAGCCATGGAAAGTCATGACACAAGCTGAAATCTATCATTAATTAAAAAGCATTCCTGCCACTTAGTGAAAAATAGTATCAGCTAGTTCATCTGGCTTTTAAAAAGGTCTCATTCTCAAAGTGTCACACAAGAAACATCTTATGATGGGTAAAACCAATGAGATGTTTCAAGACATTTGCAACCTTATGGTTGAAACACAAACTGATGGCATTGGCAACATAAGAATTGCTAAACAACTGAAGATTCCAGTGAGCACTTTTGGGGCCATAATCCGGAAGGGGAAAGAACATAATTTCACCATAATCTGCACCCAAACAGGTGCTTCTAATAAGATTTTAGACAGAGGAATAAAAGAATTATCAGAAGAGTTGTCCAAGAGTCAAGAACCACCTGTGGTGAGGAACAGAAAGATATGGAATCAGCAGGTGCAATTGTGTCAAAGAAAACAATAAATAATCCACTCAACCTCCGTGGCTTGTATGTACACTGATCACCCAAGACTCCAGTGCTGAACAAAAAAAAAAAAAGCAGTTAGAGTTGTGAGGGAAGAATTGGAAATTTTTCACTAGAGTATATTAGAAAAAATTAATCATGACATTAAATAGAGTTTTCATGAAAATAAAAATCAGTTTTGGACTACCCCTTTAAAAGATGCGTACTACTGAGCAATCTGTCGCATATTGTACAGCTTGCCTTATTGTTATATATAGCACGGTCCTATATTACATAGCATTCCCTTTTGTTATTTATTGTGCAGTGCCGTTTTATATAGGATCATATTGTTATATATGGTGCCATTTCTTATTACGCAGAATCATTTAGTGACGCCCCGGGAGCGTGGTGCGCAGGAGGGAACAGTCGTGGTCGCGGCCGATGCCCAGTTCCGTGACCCTGGGGGTCGGTCCGATAAAAAGGGGTGAAAAATAAAAGAAAATAAATGAGTTTTTCGATTATGCCACTTGCGGTGTGCGGCCAGGTTATTGAAGCCACCGCTGTAGAGTCCTGCTGGGGCTGGTGGAGTGATGCAGCTTAGGTGTTTTGGACCCTCCGCAAGCAGGGCTAGGCCCCAGCAGTGGATGATGAGGGGGAAATAGTAGTGGACAGTCAATGTATGTGTACGGAGGCGAGATGGAAACAGTCCACACCGGTATTGCAGTTTCAACTTGCCTTTTTACTGTTGGCTCGGTACCTGGACCAGCTGGTGCCAGTTTCAGGTGTTCCCGCTCACCTTGTTCTCCGTGCTAGCTGTGACCTGGAGTAGCTGTCCTCCTGCACACTTGTCTGTATTGTGCTCCTGTGGCTTAAAGCTTCTGGGGAAGCCCCTCTGTTTCAGTCTTGGTCCTATTGCAGGCAGCCTGGACTATTTAATGGCTGGACTTCTGTCCCTTGTCCCAGGTCCCCTCTTTGCTTTTGATGCTTCAGACTCTTTGGGTGGTGAGGGACCCTGGAGATCCCCTCACCTGGCAGATTTAACAGTTGATCATAAAGTGTAAAGGAATCCAGCTCACCCATGTCTGACCTCACCGCACCTCAGACTCGGATCCGGCCCTGCCACGGCCGCAGCAATGAAGAACGAAGAAAAACGATCCAGCTGAGTGACCAGGTGATTTATTTAGTGCAGTACAGACATGGCATGGTCGTGGTTAACGCGTTTCTGGCTTAACGCCCTTAATGATTAAGGGCGTTAAGCCAGAAACGCGTTAACCACAACCATGCCATGTCTGTACTGCACTGAATAAATCACCTGGTCACTCAGCAGGATCGTTTTTCTTCGTTCTTGACCATAAAGTGTCCCGCTGTCCTAGGGTCTGCACCCCGCCTTGTGCTGAGTCCTGTAAGCCTAGGTTCCAGACTTCCACAGGCGCCCCGCCATTCCTGGAGTATTATACTTCTGTGATGCCCCTGGACTATTCAGGTCATCACAGGGTACTGCATGCTCTTTCTCTTCAGTGCAGGATTTAACCCCCCATGGTTCTGGGTCTCCATCCTGCAGTACTGCCTCCACCAGCATTCACAAATCCTAGATACACCTTGAACTACATCTGTCAGGCACACCAGTGGGCTGCTTAAGTAGGAATAGGGCCACCCACCTAGGGGTCAGGCAGGGAGGTGAGAGGTGTCAAGGCAGAAGGAGAGTAGCCCTCGAGCTGTGAGGAGCTCTGAGGAAGCTGGGAGTTGTAGCTCCTAGGGGAGAAGCAGACTAGGTCGCAGATGGTGGTCTGGACCTAGAGGAGTAGGACCCCCGGTCGCAGGGGATTGGGGCTAGGTGCCTGGGACCTATCTTGGATCATGGTCAGCAGCCTGGGCCTAATCACCAGTCCGGGACCGAAGGCATGTCGGGGTACACGGACCCTAGGTCGGGGAGAAGCTTTAGGCGACCCTGCAATCAACCTGCAGAGAACAGGATCTCTATGGACTGTTCCCACGAAGCTCAGAGATCGAAGGCACTAGCGCAACGAGGGGGATAGGGCTTTCCAAACAAGCGGCCCACTGAAATCCCAAGCGTGAGCTTCTGAGAGCAGGCTCCTTCACTTAGCCATAGTGGGGAGCTGGGCCCGGAAAGCTCCAAGCTGACGGGACAAAAAGGACACTCTAAAGTTGTGCCAGGAGGCAGGTCACGGACCACCAGACGGTGCTGCAGGGGACAGGACCAGGACGAGCTCCCCTTAGGAGACAGCGGCAGTCAGAAACTTGGTTTACCCTGTTGTCAGCGTCTGCTTTATTGCTGAGTGAGTACCTAATTAACCCCTGCAACCAGCGAGCCTGCGTTTCCCCTGCATCCCAGAGCACCATCCAGAGTCCCGGGGCCTTCCCCTACCCATGGAGGGTAACATCATCTTGCTGCCCCACCTGGGTACTCCCAACGGCAGCGGCGGTACTCCCTATTACCGTACATCACGGGTGGCGTCACAAACTATACCTCTCCCCTGTAAATACCCCCTTTCCCATTTGAGTGTGGCCCCTAGGCCCCGGGTCCGGAGACCCTCTAGCCACGAGTAATCACCACCCACGGATCCGAGAGGTTCGATCCGCTGCAGGAGCGGCACACTTGCACAGGTAACCCACAGTTCCTGGAGTCCTGGTTCCTTACTCCACAGTCCCTCTCTCCTTTACAGAGTTCCGTTCATACTTTAGATCTTTATGTGACGCCCCTGGACTACCAGGTCGTCACAGGGTACTGCACAAGCTGCCCTTCCGTGCAGTATTCCGTCTCCCTCTTGGTTCTAGGTCCGTACTTAAGTGGTGATGCCTCCAACAGCAAATCAAACCCTAGAGACACCCTGCATGACACCCACCTAACACCAGTGGACGGCTTGAGTGGAATAGAGTCGCCCACCTGGGGGTCAGGGAGGGTAGGTGAGGAGTGTAGTTAGTCTGTCTTTGAGTGGAGAGAGAGTTGGAAGTAGCCCTCGAGCTGAGAGGAGCTCCAAGGAAGTCAGTAATGGTGACTCCTGAAGTAACTGCCTAGGTTGCAGACGGTAGTCTGGGCCTAGAGGAGTTGGACCCCCGGTCGCAGGGGATTGTGGCGAGGTGCTCGGACCTGTCAAGGAGGACAGCCGGCAGCCTAACCATATCACCGGTCCGGGACTGAAGGCACGATGGGGTACATGGACCCTAGGTCGGGGAGTAGCTTAAGGCAACCCGACAATTCACCTGAGGAGAACGGAGCCTTTATGATTCGTTCCCACCCGCTACAGAATCGGGGCACTAGCGCAACGAGGGGGATAGGACTTTCCAACCAAAATGGTCCAGAAAATCCCAAGCATGAGCCCTGAGAGCAAGCTCTCATACTTAGCTATAGTAGGGAGCGGGGCCTTGATAGTTCCATGCTACCGGGCCATCAAGTTGAAGTCAAACTAAGTGCCAGGAGGCAGGTCACGGAACACCAGGCAGCACCAGTTGGGGACGGGACCCGGACGAGTTCCTCTCAGCAGCAGCGGTACCCAGAGACTTGGTTTACCCGGTTGTCAGTGTCTGCCTGTGAACTGAGTATGAGAGTGACTGCTGCACCCCATGGCACCCCTCACCAAGTCCCGGGGCACCCCCTACCCATGGAGGGTTACAACACCTTGCTGCCCCACTCCATCATCCCCAGGTACTCCCAACGGCAGCGATGGTACTCCCAATTACCACACACCACGGGTGGCATCACGAACTATAACTCCCGTGTAAATACCCCCCTTTCACTCGAGTGACCCCCCGGGTCCGGAGACCCTCGAGCCACAGCGAACCCGGATCTGAGCAGCTCGGCTGCTTCCACGGGGGCAGCACATTTACACTTGTCCTTCTTTACTTCACTCTCTCACTCCTCTCTCCTTCACCTTCAACTCTCTCCAACTACTTCTCACTTCACAGCTTCACTTCCTCCCGCCAACTTCCCAACTGACCACTGGTCCCTCCCCTTGCTGGGTCTCTCCCTACAGATTGGGTGGCAATTAGCCAATAAGTGCCCATCCCTTTTACCTGTTGCTAGGCAGTCTCCCTGTCTGGAATTGGGGTTATGTATGTGGCCTGAAGGTGTTGGTGTTTTGACTGGCATGGATATTCCGGGGTTTGGGTTTCCACGTTCACATTTTGTGGCACCTGATACCTCAGGGGTGCTACAATTTATTAAGTGTAGTTTTCTGTTATTTATAGCTTCATACATAAGGAAAAAAAAGTATACGCCGGGCGCCACGGTGCCTCTAGCACCGGCCGTGCCATGGCCGTGTACTTCACATCTACCTTTATTGATTTGCCTAGGGGGCGGATATGCACTACCAGCCACAGTTACTCTACAGTTTACAGAGCTGTGCTATGCAGCTCTGCATCTGAGTACTTCCAGGTGACATCAGGAACACCTGATTGCCGGCAGTGCCAGGTGTCGTTCTCCACCGATCAGATATTGATGGCCCACCCTAAGGGGCAATTTGCACACTACGTCATCGCAAGCCGGTGCTTGTGATGCCGAGCACGATAGTCCCCGCCCCCGTCGCAGCTGCGATATCATGGTGATAGCTGCTGTAGCGAACATTATCGCTACGGCAGCTTCACATGCACTCACCTGCCCTGCGACGTCGCTCTGGCCGGTGAACCGCCTCCTTATTAAGGGGGGCGGGTCGTGCGGCGTCATAGCGACGTCACACGGCAGGTGGCCAATAGAAGCGGAGGGGCGGAGGTGAGTGGGACGTAAACATCCCGCCCACCTCCGTCCTTCCGTATAGCCGGCGTGAGCCGCAGGACGCAGGTAAGGTGATGTTCCTCACTCCTGCGGCTTCACACACAGGGATGTGTGCTGCCGCAGGAATGAGGAACAACATCGTAACATCGGTCCTTCTGAAATTATGGAAATGACCGACGCTACACCGATGATACGATTTGGACGTTTTTGCGCTCCTTAATCGTATCAAAAAGAATTTACACACTACGATATCGATTGCAACGCCGAATGTGCGTCACTTTTGATTTGACCCAAAAGTGGGTGTTCAGCTGCATTTGACTTGTCTTTTCTCACAGGGCGTGTTGACCTACAAGGCCAGTTTCACCCATGTCCTATTGTGGTGAGCATTATCAAGTTTTGAGTGTTATAGATATTTCAAGTTTGCTTTTCTTCCGAGGAACCTATGAAATAATACTAATTCTAAAAAAAAATAAGCTGAAAAGTCTCAAATCTGCAAAGAGCATTTCCACTATTCATGAAATGGAATTCACATATTCCCATTTACTATGAGTCTTGTGTCTGTAGAGTTTTTTTGAGGTGGGGCAGTGGATTCATGTAAAACATTGGTAAGATATCAATAAAGTGCCCTTTGTGATACATTGACCTTTCTGCTCACATGAGAATTCGAGCTTTGTGTGTCAGACGATAATTGCACCAGACAACCACAAGATGGTGCAAGTAAATTACAGTTTAGAGTTCCACAGAGAAACTTTTTCTCGAAATATTTTTACAAGAAAATAAGTTAACGGATGGCTTTGCGCTTGTGTAAACGCATCCATAATAAAAGATAATATACACAGTATATACACTAGTGTTTAAATACAACCCAAAATGAATTACACTTTTATTAATTTAAAGAGACTTCCAGAAAAGAAAAGTATTATAACTATAGTGGGTGAAGGGGTTACAGACACACCAGGGTTTTAGGGCCTAAGAGGGCCCAAAGGATTCGACTGGCCCACATACATAGACCGGTAATATAAGGCTCAGTGCACACGTTGCATTATTATCGTGGTTTTTTTAATGTGTGTTTGAGCGCACAATTGTCACAAGATCTGAAAGGAATCCTGATGCCAGTAAAGTCAATAGGAATCCTAAAGTCTCATGTACACGTTGAGTATTTTCTCCTTGCAGATTTGGTGCAGATTTAAATCTACAGCATGTGAATTCTTGCAGCGTTTTTGATAAAGATTTCACCCCTTTTCATGAATCACAAAAATCTACACCAAAAACATGCTGCAAAAACGCATCGAAACATGGCAAAAACACACTTTTTTGCATCTGCCTTTTTCCTGCCAAGAGATGCAGAAATAATGCAGACATTTGTGCCCAAATACTAAACGTGCGTACATAACTTTAAAGGGAACCAGTGCTATACTGGCACTATCGGGCTGATTCTATACATACCTGTAGTGGTCCCCCTCCCCCTTTTAGAATGAACATAAGTATTATACAAATTATTCACTTTGTCT
The DNA here is from genome assembly GCF_048569485.1 of Anomaloglossus baeobatrachus. Classification (NCBI taxonomy): domain Eukaryota; kingdom Metazoa; phylum Chordata; class Amphibia; order Anura; family Aromobatidae; genus Anomaloglossus; species Anomaloglossus baeobatrachus. The sequence continues at coordinate 812,374,682 of NC_134353.1, read as the reverse complement.
CTTGTAGGACCTGTATGAGGTCATACCCATGTGACCAACAAATCAGGATACCAGGTCACATGGGTATGACCTCACACAGGTCCTGCAAGAGAAAAAGTGAATCGCTTGTGTACCGCCCCGCGGGCTCGGCTGTGGCCGCCGAGCCGCTCGGATCCGTGCTCGTACTGCGGGTGGTGGCTTGAGCCTCTCATGGACCCGGGGGTCACATCGCTCTGCAAGGGAGTTGGCGCTACACGCGGGGATTTGGGGTGTTTGGATTTGAGGTGATAGTTTGTGACGCCACCCACGGGTTGTGGTGATTGTAGACACCACCGCTGCGGTGAAGGTGTGGGGGCCCCCGGGAGCGCAGCTAGGTGTTGATCCCTCCGTGGGTAGGGGATGTTGGTCCCAGAGTCCGGCGGGCCGGAGCCCGGGTGCAGGGTGTAGTGTTGTGGTGCAGCGCGGCGCGGTGCCTGATGGCACTGGTGTACTCACTCTGACACAAGACACTGGAGTCGCTGGTAAACCAAACGGAGTGATGACGGGGCCCGCAGCCGGCTGCAGCTTTTCCCAGATTAGGTTGGTAATATCCGCTTTTCTCCTGCACCTCTGTATGTGAATCTTGACTCCTGTACCTAGGCACCAGTAGTCCGCTCCCCGGCATGTATCTGTCATAGGAGCCCGTTTGCCCGCAGATGCTGGCCCTTTGGATCTCTGGCCTTTCGCGGTGGCACTTATCCGGAATGGTTGGGCTGTTGCCTTCAATCGGGACTTAGGTGGGAATGAACCCCTGAAGTCCAGACCGCAATCAGTTAATTTGACTATGGTGGTGGCTTCTAGCCTAGTTCGGGGTCTGAGTACCCTGCCTGGTGCTCCAGTATCCAGTTGGCTCCCCGGTTCGGTTCCGGCGGGCCACTACCCTGCCCCGGTCCCTTACGGTTCCACCGGTCGTCTTACCGGTCTCCTGCAGGCGGCCACTACCGTCTGCCTCCTTGCCAATGGTGACTGGGCTCTGACCCAGCCACCAGAGTAGCCTTTTGCAGGCCTGAGCACAGGTCTGCTTCTGGACACAACCTTCACTGTCACAACCACTCTCTCTACTAACTTGAACTTGACTACTTAGGTTCCCGCCTCCAGGCCTGTGAACTCCTCGGTGGGTGGAGCCAACCACCTGGCTCCACACCCCCCTGGTGTGGACATCAAACCTGGAGGGTGGTGACAAGGCTTTTAGTTTGACTGCTGTTACCTAACTGGGAAGGGGGGGGGTGTAGTGTGTTTGTGTCTACCTGGGATGACCTGGATAGTCCAGGGCGTCACACTTGTATAATATTTATGCTAATTCTAACAGGGGGAGGGGGAAAGTATGAATAACCCCCCAGATATTATCTGCTCCTCAGCTTCTGTCACTTAACAAGCAGCTAATTTTATGAACTTTTTCTTTTTTGGATTTCAAAACCTATACATCCGAGCTGACCACTACAGGTATGTAGAGAATCAGCCTGATAGTGCCAGTATAGCACTGGCTTTAGGTTATATATGAAAATCCTGGTGATTGGTTCCCTTTAAAGACTTATGATGGTTGGTGACTGTTGGCGATTTTGTATTGGGGCCAAGAAGCGGCAAGTTATGCCACTGATTATCTACTCTCTCCCTTTTGTTCTACCAGTCGACCCACCACTAGCGGACACAGACAGAATAGGGCACCTGTGCAAGAATAATATATGGGCCCTTTGCAGTCCAAGAGTTCATCAAAATGCACAATTTCACCTGTTTTGGAGGTAGTAACGGGCCTCCTTACCTCTTGAGCCCATGTGCGGCCTCACAGGTTGCCACTGCGACCCACATTCTGAATCATACAGGCTCATGATTTGAGGTCATTTGCTCTATGAATTACATTGTCAGTCTTTTCTGAGTCTCACAGGAAAACATGGAAAGCCTAACCACCAGTTCACTCATAAAAGCCTGAGTTTTACGTGACTCAACTGATGTACCGCAGTGGAGCAAACAAGGTAGGAAGACAGCAACCAGTAAGAAATTAACAGAACAAATGTGTACAAGGCATTCATTGCCATAGGGCAAACCATAAATATGTTTCTGGCAGTGCCTCTTCAAGCATCAAAGGCATTATCAGGAACGCCTGGTATGTATAATGGACTCTGGCTAATATTCCTGAGGTAGGATAGCCATTTTCTTGCAATGTTATAAAATAACATTCTAAAAAAAAAAGTGGCTCATAGCATTGAGCTTAATATTGTATTAGGATATAGTAAGAAAGCAACTTATTAAATCTTCAGTGGAATCTTAAGTATTAATAGTACCATACAGCCAATATGGCAGCAATTCTTTCCCAAATTCTAAAAATATTTGCTTAGGCCGAATGCACACATCAGTTTTTTTCTCATACACAAGAACTGAAAGATTTTCATCAGTGTGTTGTTTTTTTTCAAAGGCCTATTCCCTTGAATGATCACATTTGTTCCATACATCAGACAAAATATGGCCATGCTTTTTGGTGAACTAGTGAATAGTGACACGTTAAAGACCCATAGACTGATCAGACTTGCCTTAAAAACCCAGGGGGCCCCCATGCATGAGTGGGCTCCCCCCCTTCTATATGAGCTATAGTTGGCACAATACATTTAATGGACTATGTATAGACCAAGCCAGGATCTCATCATTCAGTTATCAACCTACTAAGTTTACCATTATATAGAAGAATAAGTAAATTTGTATATGAGAGCAATTTAACGTTTGCATTTAAGTGGATAGTGGGCCCCTGGAGTCAAAGTTACTGGTGGGTCCCTGGCAGAATTTCATGCCTCAAACTATCTATATGCGCATGTAGCTCTTTCAGACATGTCCAGCAATACCTTTACATGGCCAGTCTGTTCCTCCATTACTGAGAAATCATCGTTTTAATTGACAGAGCTACATGCCTAAATAAATAGTTTGGTGTGTGAAATCCTCATGACAGGTTCCCTTATAAAAACAATGGCAGATGTATGTGAAAATTATATTGTCACACATGGAGTGAGAGAGGTATGAATACATGGCATTACAGTTGCGCTCAGACCTACGGTTGTCTGGCACAAAAAGGGACAGCAGGAACACTTCAACAATGGTTAGACCTGGCGCTAGGGAGGAGGAATATGGGACACCTCCTGCACTCACCTGTAGCTGTACCCTGCACTACCTTGCCAGCCCTATACAGATTCTTTCAACCTCTTGCTAAGGAGGACACCTTGAACCCTAACAGCCCCTGCAATTAACCCTGGCTACTGAGCTGGCCGGTAAGGAATGCTAGTCCCACTGCTAAACTAATACAATACGAAGGGTAGGTAGACAAACAGGGGGAAAAGGATAGAAACACCAACTACAGTGAGACTTCGAGGCAGCTGACAGATGGATTCAGGTCAGAACCCCAGCAGCTCTTTCACCTAGGCAGCCAGAGCAGAATGGATTCTATCAACAGCAAAGGTTGATGGGTATAGCCACTAGTTAAAGGTGGTGGGTGTGGTCATAGAGACGCTGTACCTGACATTGACTGCTAGAAAGTTGCTGGCAACAAAGCTGACATTGACATCGACACTCTCTGTCCGTCCCGACAGGGTGGAAGATATTGTGTGTGATAATGTACTGATCTGGTTGAGTGCGAAGGTTGGAGCAGTACAGGTTATACCATTGGAACAGATGCATATCGCTGATGTTTTGGGCAAAGCAGGTCCCATTCACAGTGAAGATAGAGAACGAAGCATACTTAATGATAATAAAACTTCTAAATGTTTGACCAGTGATCTAACCATTATTTTCAAGAAATTTCTCAGTAAATTGGTAGATGAAGGTGTGAATGGTGGCTTAATAAATATCAAACAGAAAATAGACTTGATTCCCTATTACCCAATAATTACTATTTTCCATGAGTTACCAAAATGTCACAAAAATATTTTTCCTTTCCCGTTACACCTCATAATGTTGGGCATTGGTTCCCAGAATAAGAAAATTAGTGACTGGCTTGACAATTACCTTCAACTCTTAGTAGTTAGGATTCCGGGATATTTAAAAGATAGCACTACGGTTCTTCAATCATTCAATACTTTTTAATGGAAAAAAATATATTTTTTACTTGTGATGTGGTTAACCTGTTTTTTGTAATTTCGCACAAACTTGCAATTCTAGCAATTAAACATCATTTAGACAAATACAGTAATTACTCCAGTGAACTTAGGGAATTTATTTTGTCAGTACTGCTCAAACATAATTTTTTTAATGTTTGATAAAGAGCTTTTTATTCAAGTGAAAGGTGCCCTGATGGGTAGCAAATTCCCTCCCTCACCATAGTTTTCATGGCTAGGTGGAAGGAATTCTATATTTTCACTAAAAACAATTATTTTTTTGTTCAAAATTTGATATGGAAGGTATATCGATGATTTTATTTTTGTTTGGTCTGATGACCATAACTCTATTTTTTTACTTCATCCACTGTCTCAATATCAATCCCCAAATTCTGGACAGTCAGCTGTCTTTTTTGGATATTTGGCTCAAAAGTAATACTGAACAGGGTATTGTGGAGACGTCATTATATAGAAAAGAAATATCTGGTAACACTCTTCTTTTAGCCACCAGTTGTCATCCTGTTCACACTACTTGCACCATTTCTTATGGCAAATTCCTCAGAGCTGGACATACATGCTTTTCTGATCAAGCCTTCCTACGTGAGGATGCTGTCATCAGTGAGTCTCCAGAATAAAGGGTATACAAAAAAGTATTATTCAACATACTTTCAATAAAGTTAAAATCATACCCAGGGATTCCACTGTTTCAGATCAGACTGCAAATAAGGTTGTTAAAAAGTCAAACATAAATAAGTCTTCTTACTCCATAGTTTATTCCACCTCCTATAGTCATCAATGTAATGATATAAAAAGAGTCATATTCAGTAATTTACCGATAGTTACTCAAGATGATAGTTTGTATAGCATATTGTATAGTGTAATACAGGATGGTTGTAAGATAATGACCTGCACAGGTAAAACACTTGGAAATTTGCTATCACTTAGCCTTTATCGCAGACCTGCCCCAATCAGACTTGGTTTGCTATAAAGTTTTTTTTTTTAAATACTCATGTAGTCGCTCTACTGCCTGCTGTTTTGCAGTTAAGGAGACTGACTTTTCCTCATCTGAAGACATTTGCTTTACTATTAAGTAATTTATTAACTGCGATACCTACCATGCAGTTTATCGTATGGAGTAAACATTTTGCCATGTGTTATATTGGGTATACTCTAAGAAAAATAAAAAAATAAATCTCAGAACAACTCAATAATATTTTGAATCTTAATGTGACTTATTCTGAGGTCACCAAACACTTTGGAAATGTACACAAGGGTGATACTTTCCATTTTTTGGGGGGGGGGTTTGAATAGAAAAGCTCTCACCCCTCGAAAAAGGTGGTGCATGGTAGAGGCAAGTTGCATATTAAGAAGCATATTGGATACTAAAACACCAAATTTCCATATGGTATGTATTATAAAAATGATTTGTTTCTCCGATATTAAGCTGTTTTTGATATTAGTTTTTCTTCAGTTCTGAGCACCCCAGCCCTTTATTGTGCTGTAGCATAGGGTGAGTTTCCCACGGACCCCATGGATCAAATAATGATGACTCACCAATTTGATACTGGAAATAGTGGGTGAGATCTAGTTGTCAATTTCTCCTTATATATCCAGAAGGAAAATCAAAGGGACAACACAATACAGTTATTTCTGCTATTTTTACTTAATACGGTATCCAAGTAATTACTAGGGTAGATTAAAGGGGTTTGCCACCACAAGTTAAAAACTGGCCACTGGCCAGAGCTTAGGGATCTTTATCTAATAAAGAAATTAGTGTGACTTAAAGAAGACCTTTTAGCCTGGTCCAAACTAGCTAACTGACCAGCTGCAGAGGGCAGGTGGGCCACAGCACTCAACTACATAGTGGACTTCCAGTCATTTAACTTTCCCGCTTACCGACACAGTGCATTCACGTGGGCACAAACACTCTCACTACCACTGTGGTGCACACAGGGTTGTACCAAGTATGACTTTGGCCAGCGCTCTGTCTTTGGCCAGCTCCTCTGGGCGATGGGTTGGCTGCAGCCTTTAAACTTCTCCATTTCCAAGTTTTCTGTGAGTTTCCAAGATGGGGCCTGATTTATGAGGCTGTCAATCAAACAGTCGCTGGCAGCGCTGGCAATGAGAACAGAACTGGGGTGTCAGAGGCTTCAAATCTACAGCCTCATTTGTATATCAATTCAATTGTTTAGTAACGGAGGAACAGACTGTCTATGTAAAGGTATTGGTGGACTTGTCTATGAATGAGATACATGCTAATTGAACTAGTTTGGGTGGTGAAATCCTTCTGACATATTCCCATTAAAATAGATATCACAAACAAATTATATGCTCCAGATCACTTGAATTCTATTTTAGAGCACTTGGCTGCCCCCTAGTGTTGTTAAAGAGAAAAAAGCATCTTATCTCATCGAAATCTTCTCTCTTCATATTGTGTTATAATATTTATTCTTACCTAGGAGTTCTCCAACATGTGAAACACTAGTGTTTGGCCTAACTTAATTTTCCACCCCAAAGTCAAAGTCATGTGTGGAATCTTGCTTCTCAGAATATTCTCTACTACTACCCAAGAAGCTCAAACTAGGGATACAGAATTACAGATGAGTGGACATTAGGCTCAACAGACTTTAGATAAAGTTGTGTTATTGACCTGGATTTGATCTGAATCCTATTGAAACTCACTGATTGGGCAGTTCGGCTCTCCAGACACATGCAGCCAGCCATAAACAGATCACTTCCAGGGGCAAGGTGGAAAAGGTGGGAGGAGCACTGTGGTATATGATGGTGCTATATAAGTGAGTAAAATAAATAACTAAGGTTTCAAGTCCTGTTAATTTTAGCTCACAAAATGTAAGGACAAGACTTAATTTTGCGTGACTACGTATTTAATGTAATAAGTCTATGCAATATAATTGTGCTCTGTGTAACAAGAAAAAAAATGTTCTTGGGGAGTTGGATTCGATAAGCTGTAGGTCAGGGTGGGCAGCGCAGGCAGGAGTAATGAGGGTTGTGAGTGCAGAAAGCACCAGGAATAGCTAAGACTAGTTAGGGTGCGTGCCCACGATCAGGGTTCACAGCATTTTGGACGCACTTGATTCAGCTGCATCCAAAACGCTGCATTGTACAGTATGAGCACAGTGCATGGGATGTATAGAAATCTCATGCCCACTGTGTGTGTACTACCCACAGCGTAAACTGACCTGTCCGCATCATAAACTGAAATGCAGTGAAGCTCTCTCAGCCACAAGCATCTCAATTCTTTACTGCGGAGTCGCAGGTGTTCTCCACAGGGAGAAAACAGCAAGAGACCCCAGTGCCCCAAACCCTGACTGTGGGCACAAGCAGCTGCGGTCTCCTGCTGAGGAGACTTGCGGCTCCGCAGGTTAGGACCCACCGAGTCCAGGACATGGGCACGTGTCCTTAGGAATCATGTATGTTGATTTAGCAGATCTGAGTGTACAACATCTCCAGGAATACTGAAAACAATTTGGTTATAGGTACCCTGATTGCAGAGTCTAATGTGCGTACAGCAATAAGAAGAGTACATAGCTGGTTGCTGAACAGCAGTCAGTAGTAGCTTTGAAGATAATTTGATATCTTCTGAAAGCAAAGACAAGTGGGAAATGTTGCTTGACTTCCGGAAAATACAGGGCAGCAGAATGCTTTACTAGCTGAATACTCAGGCAGCGTTCAGACACCTGAGCCAGCTCCGAAGAGCCATGGACCAGGCATAGACTAGAACAGAGGGGTCTGAAGATCGGGGAAGGAACTCTGCTGGACAGGTGACTAACACCTAAACACTATAAATATATATTGAGAATGTCAGACTCTTACTTGTGTCTCTATGAGATGTCAGCTATTTGTGAAAAAGATATTACTAGATAGCAGCATGAACTTTTAATAACTTGATTGGATCTATTCTTATACATTTTGTGCTATCATGGTGCGGGCTATTATTTGATTACGAGTAATAAAACAAATATGAAAACTTACAGTCATTTCTTCATAACGTGGTGCAATTTATTCACAAGGGGTGATTATTATTATGTCATTTGAAATGTATCAAACAGAAGGTTAGCAGTAACATATGTATCAATTATGCAGGTTTACGTCTCAGAGCTTTCTCTGCCAATAAGTGGATTACCTTCCTGACTAGAATTATATGGGTTTCTGTCACTGATTATGTCATTTAGCAGAAGAACAAGTAAAATTGTATAAACCTGATTGATTAAATCCACTGATTCTTAGCCTGGCTGCATTTGCTTCAGATATCTATTAGCTGATGATTCATAGAATATCTATCATATTAGTACGAGAGAGGGGGGAGGGGAAAAATGGATATGAAGACATGATATATTTTTGTCTCAGAAAATGATTTTACAACATGTTTAGGATATTGTAATTAATACCTTAAATTCCAGAACTACTATCAAAGATAAAATCTACAGGAGATTTGTCAGCAGATTTCACAATACAAGCTGCCTAAATTATTTAATAGTTCTCAGACACCTGATGAGTGATGTATTTACTTCATAAATCCATGTCAGAATGGTGTGTAATCCATTTTAAAGGTTTAATGCAATCTCCGTCCACCTTGTCTGAGTGACAGCTTCTCAGTGTCCATCCCAGTGATGGACATATCATTGGTGTAGTTGCGTTGTAAATTTTTATATAACTGTGGAAGTGTTTTGTATTTTTGTCACTTGTGTAATATAATTGTGTAATTATATAAATTTGAGAGTTTTATTGATTGTGAAACGGTTCTATGGTTCTCCTAGTATTAATTAAATTGTGAGAGCATATCATTGGTGTAACCTGTTCAGCTGCACAAAGGATCAAGAGGTTAAGGCACCACTTCTACCAAAGCAGGTGAAATTGTGCATTATGATGAGTTATCGCGCTGAAAAGGGCTTAAGGCCGCTTTACACATGTCGATTTATCGTGCGTTCGCATGTGTGATCGCACCCGCCCCCATCGTTTGTGCGTTATGTTTATTGCCTGTGTTGCACAAAGTCGGTAACCCCCGTCACACGTACTTACCTGCCAAACGACCTCGCTGTGGGCGGCAAACATCCTCTTCCTGAAGGGGGAGGGACATTCGATGTTACAGCGACGTCACACAGCGGCCACCCAATAGAAGCGGAGGGGCGGAGATGAGCAAGACGTAACATTCCGCCCACCTCCTTCCTTCCGCATTGCCGGCGGCCGCAGGTAAGATGCAGTTCATCGTTCCCGGGGTATCACACGTAGCGATGTGTGCTGCCTCGGGAAAAATGAACAACCGACGCGCAGAAGGACGATCGATTTTTTGAAAATGAGCGACGTGTCAACGAGCAACGATAAGGTGAATATTTTTGCTCATTCACAGTCGCTCGCTCACGCTACGATATGTCAAACGATGCCGGATGTGCGTCACGGAATCCGTGACCCAGACGACATATCATTAGATATATCGTAGCGTGTAAAGCGGCCTTTATATAATGTTCTTGTTCAAGCATTCTCTTCTGATTATGTCCTCCAATAGTCCATCCTACCTGGTGTTGAGATCTCACACTGCTCAGTCTAAACTGTAGTTCTCAGTCAGGCTGGGTTGAGTAGAGATTGAATACACATTGAATTCTGAGTAGTAATGAGTAGAGATGAGCAAACCGGTTGCGGTTCGGCTCGAGCTTGGTTCGTCGAACGGAGGTCTAGTTCGAGTTCGGTTCGGCGAACCGGTTCGGCGAACCACTCGAACCCATAGGAAACAATGGGAGGCAATCACAAACACATAAAAACACCTAGAAAACACCCTCAAAGGTGTCCAAAAGGTGACAAACAACTAACAACACAACACAAACACATGGGAAAGTGACAAGGACATATACTCATGCAAAAACAGAAGAGCTGGACAAGGAAAAAGAGGAGACACAGATATAGGCATCGCATGCCCTTCTAAAATGATGTAAAACACTGCAAGGTGACTCAAAGCAGAGTCTCGCTTTTTTCCAAAAATTGGGCCACACAGACGCCCCTTCAGTGGCAGCACTTGTGCCCCAGTTGTACACTTCACAGGTAGATTTGCATCAAGCACATTCAAAAATACGCCATCCTTAACCGTCCCCAGGATGACACCGGGGTAGGTAGCAAAGTTTTTGCTGATCCCAGATCTGTTCATCTTGGATCATTTTTAGAAACACTGCAAGGAAGGGTTACTCCAAGCGGAGTCTCCCTTTTTTCCAAAAATTGGGCCACACAGACACCCCTTCAGTGGCAGCACTTGTGCCCCAGTTGTACACTTCACAGGTAGATTTGCATTAAGCACATTCAAAAATACGCCATCCTTAACCGTCCCCAGGATGACACCGGGGTAGGTAGCAAAGTCTTTGCTGATCCCAGATCAGTTCATCTTGGATCATTTTTAGAAACACTGCAAGCAAGGGTTACTCCAAGCAGAGTCTCCCTTTTTCCAAAAATTGGGCCACACAGAAACCCCTTCAGTGGCAGCACTTGTGCCCCAGTTGTACACTTCACAGGTAGATTTGCATCAAGCACATTCAAAAATACACCATCCTTAACCATCCCCAGGATGACACCGGGGTAGGTAGCAAAGTCTTTGCTGATCCCAGATCTGTTCATCTTGGATCATTTTTAGAAACACTGCAAGCAAGGGTTACTCCAAGCGGAGTCTCCCTTTTTTCCAAAAATTGGGCCACACAGACACCCCTTCAGTGGCAGCACTTGTGCCCCAGTTGTACACTTCACAGGTAGATTTGCATCAAGCACATTCAAAAATATGCCATCCTTACCAGTCTCCAGGAAGACACCGGGGTAGATAGCAAAGTCTTTGCTGATCCCAGATCTGTTCATTTTGGATCATTTTTAGAAACACTGCAAGCAAGGGTTACTCCAAGCGGAGTCTCCCTTTTTTCCAAAAATTGGGCCACACAGACACCCCTTCAGTGGCAGCACTTGTGCCCCAGTTGTACACTTCACAGGTAGATTTGCATCAATCACATTCAAAAATACGCCATCCTTAACCATCCCCAGGATGACACCGGGGTAGGTAGCAAAGTCTTTGCTGATCCCAGATCTGTTCATCTTGGATCATTTTTAGAAACACTGCAAGCAAGGATTACTCCAAGCGGAGTCTCCCTTTTTTCCAAAAATTGGTCCACACAGACACCCCTTCAGTGGCAGCACTTGTGCCCCAGTTGTACACTTCACAGGTAGATTTGCATCAAGCACATTCAAAATACACAAGCATTTACTCTCCCCAGGATGACACAGGGGTAGTAAATTCCTTGTGGATCCATTACTTGTTCATTTGATGAACGTTAGTCTGTCCACATTGTCACTGGACAGACGTGTGCGCTTATCTGTCAGCACACACCCAGCAGCACTGAAGACACGTTCAGAGACAACGCTGGCAGCTGGACACGACAAAATCTCCAAGGCGTAAGTTGAGAGCTCTGGCCATTTTTCAAGATTTGAAGCCCAAAATGAGCAAGGCTCCATTTGCAAACTCATGGCATCGATGTTCATTTGGAGATGCTCCTGTATCATCCTCTCCAGCCGTTGACTATGTGTCAGACTTGTTGTCTCTGGTGGCCTTGCAAAGGATGGTCTAAAAAAATTATGAAAAGATTCAAAAAAATTGCTGTTACCAGCACCTGATACGGTGCTGCTGGTACGGGTAGACTGTTGAAGATGACGAGACCGTCCCATGTTTGTCAAGTTACAACTGGGAGATTCTCTCCGTGCACCACGGTTGTTTGGTGGAAAAGTCGAGCTAAGATCGAGTAATAGCTTTTGCTGATACTCCTGCATACGTGCGTCCCTTTCTATGGCTGGAATTATGTCACAAAATTTGGACTTGTTCCGGGGATCTAATAGTGTGGCAAGCCAGTACTCATCATCACTTCTAATTTTGACAATACGAGGGTCATGTTAGAGGCAGTGCAGCAAGAAGGCGCTCATGTGCCTTGCGCAGCCATGCGGACCAAGTCCACTCTGTGTTTGTGGCATAGAGGTGCTAACCGTTCTTTCTTCCTCTGACATCTCCCTCCAAACTTTTTCAACTGAAATTTGACCAAGGTCTCCCTCATCCGCTGAGTCTTCCATGTCCATGGACAGTTCTTCCTCCATTTCTTCATGTTCTCCTGCACCTTCCTCAACATTTCGCCTGCTACCATGCACCCTTCTTGATCCCTGTCCCCCATGGTCCCATGCCTGCCGCCTTGGTGATGATGAACGTCTGGACCTTGGTGATGTTGTTGTCCCTTGCGCATATGAATCCTCCTGTAGTTCCTCCCCTTCCTGTTGTCCCACCCCCTGACTCCAAATAGTGTTTAGCGTGTGCTCCAGCATGTAAATGACTGGAATTGTCATGCTGATAATGGCATTGTCAGCGCTAAACATATTCGTCGCCATGTCGAAACTGTGCAGAAGGGTGCATAGGTCCTTGATCTGAGACCACTCCATCAGGGTGATCTGCCCCACCTCTGCATCTCGTTGGCCCAGGCTATACGTCATGACGTATTGCACCAGGGCTCGGCGGTGCTGCCAAAGTCGCTGTAACATGTGTAAAGTTGAATTCCAGCGTGTCGGCACATCGCATTTCAGGCGATGAACTGGCAGGCCGAAAGACTTCTGGAGCGATGCAAGTCCCTCAGCTATGGAGGTTGAACAGCGGAAGTGAGCAGACAGTTTTTGTGCCCTGTTCAGAAGGTCATCTAGGCCGGGATAGTGTGTTTAAAAATTGCTGGACAACATGGTTCAACACGTGAGCCATACAAGGCACGTGTGTCATCTTGCCCAGCCGAAGGGCCACACCCAGGTTTGCAGCATTGTCGCACACAGCCTTACCAGGCTGCAGGTTGAGTGGAGACAACCATTTACCAAACTCAGTCTCCAGAGCTGCCCACAACTCAGCCGCTGTGTGACTCTTATTTCCAAGACATTTCAAGATAAAGACCGCCTTATGAAATTGAGCTCTGCTGCCAGCATAGTAATGAGGGGTGCGTGATTCCTTCTGCGCAATTACAACGCTGGTGGCCTGACCAGGCAGGCTTGGGGCGAAGGTGGAGGACCCAGACGAGGTTGAGGAGGCAGAAGCAGTGGCGGAACTTGGACAGACAGAGGATTGACACACAAGTCGTGGGGACGGCAAGCCTTTTGCAGCAGACCCTTCACCATCTATCACCATAGTTACCCAGTGCCCAGTCAGCAACATGTAACGTCCCTGTCCATGCTTACTGGTCCAAGTATCAGTGATGAAATGCACCTGCTCACACACAGAGTTTCTCAAGGAAGTGGTGATGTTGTGTGCGACATGCTGGTGTAGCGCAGGCACACCTTTCTTAGAGAAGTAGTGGCGACTGGGCATCTGGTACTGGGGCACAGCGACAGACATAAGGTCTCTAAAATCCTGTGTGTCCACCAGGCGGAAAGGCAGCATTTCGGTAGCCAAGAGCTTACAGAGGGATAAAGTCAACCTCTTAGCTTTGTCATGGGTCGCAGGAAATGGCCTTTTATTTGTCCACATCTGAGGGACGGAGATCTGGCTGCTGTGTGTAGACGGTGGTGAGTAGGGTGTCCCTGAAAAAATGCAGGTTTGTGAGGAAAGTGCAGGCGTAGACATGATGTTGCCTTCATCCAACGTTGGTGCTATCGATGTCTGAGAGAGCTGTACACGCACTTGTTTCCCCTTCCAAACCAACTGACGACCTACCAAGCAAACTGCCTGTTGCGGTTACAGTGGTGGAAGTTGTGCGTGGAAAACTAGGTGTGACAGCTGTCCCCACAGTCCTAGAAGATGAAGAGCGCGCGGATGCACTGGAAGGGGCAGGCGGTGGATGGTCCACTCCGCTAGGCCGCATTGCAGCATGGTGAGCTTCCCACTGGGACATATGATATTTATTCATGTTACGATTCATGGAAGAAGTTGTCAAACTGCTGAGGTTTTTTCCTCTACTAACAGATTCCCGACAAATTTTACAGATCACATGATTTGGGCGATCCTTTGCAAGGTCAAAAAAGGACCAGGCTAGGCAAGGCTTAGAGGACATGCGAACTGCTGAGCCACCCCGATTAGTGCTCAGAGGCAGAGTGGTGGCTGAGGATGCAGTTGTAGACGTGCTACCAGTACTCCTCCTCTGTCCAGGAAGGCGCAAGGTAACTTCGTCGTCAGTTGCATCCTCGTCCACCGCCTCTGTTGACCTCCTCGAGTGCCTGACTGTGGGTTGACAGTAGGTGGGATCTAGAACTTCCTCATCAAGCGTTGTGTTTGCACTCCCCTCACCCTCAGACCGAGCCTCTTCCTGAAAAACAAAAGGAGGACAAACGACCAAACGCCCAGATAATTTTTATATAAAGAGTTTATTTTAGAAAAGTGCACATGTAAAGGGTGAAACAGGAATGATACAGGACTTAAAAGCCCCAAACAAGGTCACAGAACCCACATATATATAGCTGCTAGACATGCTAAATGATAAGGCACCTTTACAATGGAAATATCAGGAGCGTCCACTAGATGTCACTAGATCACCCCGTGCCATAGCCCTGCGTGTACATATAACATAACTGGGAAGATTCCCACTATAATCAAAACAAACAGTATATATACTCACTGTGGAGCCACACGAAGGGACGCTAGGTGCCAAATAGGAAGGAGGGGGGGGACCGTGACCCACCCGATGGCCGTTTCCGCAACTCGAGGTTGCCTTGTCAGGGGGCCTCTTCCTGCCCTGACCGAATATTTAAGTTGTCATCCCAATCTGGTATCTGCGTCTCATCGTCATCAGTATGTTCCTCATTGTCTATAACAACAGGTGTTACAGTTTGTGAATAAGGGTCAACATTATGCTCAGAAACTTGGTCATTACGGCCTGAATCTGAGTCACAAAGGTTCTGGGCATCACTGCAGACCATTTCCTGGTCTGTACTCACTGTAGCTTGGGAGCATACCTCTGATTTCCAGGCTATAGTGTGACTGAACAGCTCTGCAGACTCAGCCATCTCTGTTTCACCATCCTGTGCAGGGCGGATAGAGACTTGAGAGCTGGGAGAAGGCAAGTGTGATTGGGATGACAACTCAGAGGACTGGTTTTTTTTGGATGCGGTAGTTGAGGTGGAGGAGAGAGCACTTGTTGGAGCACTTGAGATCCATTCAAGCATGTTCTTTTTTTGGGCATCATCTACCTTTGTTCCAGTTGTTCGTGTCCGTAAAAAAGGGAGCACATCGGATTGTCCACGGAAAGTAGTAGACATCTTACTTATGCTAGAAGATGGCCTATCTTCAGCAAATGTTAATGGAGCTTTGCCACCTTCCCCACGGACACAAACTTTTTTCCTTTTCCAACACGCCTGTTCCCCTTTCCACCAGCATCTGTCATTTTGTCACTCATTTTGATTGCGACAAGATTGTCCACTTAAAATGTGGTAGTAAAAATTGAGAGGTGGTGTAGATTGCAGAGGTGGTCTAGCTTTATTAACAGCAGAAGAAACAACACAGACTATCCTTGACAATGCAACTATGGCCCTTAAACTATGGCTTAGTAAAAATGAGCTTGAGGGTGCAATGCAGAGGTGCTGGAAATTGCTTGGCACCAGTGGGACACTAATGAAGTCCAACAGCCACTTTTAGGATGCCACTAAGTTTCCTCAGTGTTTGCTATTATAATGGCTTAGTAAAAATGAGCTTGAGGGTGCAAAGCAGAGGTGCTGGAAATTGCTTGGCACCAGTGGGACACTAATGAAGTCCAACAGCCACTTTTTGGATGCCACTAACTGGCAGCACTCTTTTCAATTAAAATGGCTTTGCAAAAATGTGGAGGAGGGGAGAATGCAGAGGGGGGGGACTTGCTTGGCACAAGTGCCACAATAATGGAGGACAGCAGCCACTCTTTGGATGGCACTAACTGGCAGCACTCTGCAATTAAAATGGCTTTGCTAAAAAGGGCAGGTGGGTACAGTGGCCAGGTTGTGGGTCAGTGTAGAGGAAAGGAAGCCTCACTTTCTATCCCTCCAAATGGTGAAATGCAGCAAGGAAGTCCCTGAGCTTAGCTATACAGCCGCTGTTATCTGTAGCTGTTAAAAACTGTTTCCATGGACCTGACTTTCACCTGTGGCTCTGAGCCGGATGAAATGAGCCCTGAAAAGGGCTGAATTAAACTTCTATCCCTAATCTGTAGAGCGCTGTGTGTAGAGCATACACAGCAGGATCGGCGGCAGGAGCTGCGTCAGCGGTGACTGTCACCCAGACGCAGAAGGCAGATAATGGCATCCAGACGGGAAAATGCCCTTATTTATAATGTAAGGACATGTGACATGGACAGCCTATGACACATGCCCTTGCTTGTCTGGCAAAAAGTCCACTTAGCTGTGTGTGTGTCTGGGATTGGCTGACATGCTGGCCCGCCCCACTACACGCTCGCTTAGGGAAGGAAGAAAAGAAAAAAAAATGGCGATTGCCATTATCCCAGCAGCAGTGATCTGAACGCGCAGTCCCCGCACACTATACGCTGAAATTCATAATAGTGTCACAGAGTGACTTACACTATTACAGTGAAAAGCCAGCTAGTAATTAGCTTGGCTTTTTGCTGATAGAACCGTTCTCGAACGTAACTCGAGCTAACGAACTTTTAGCAAAAAGCTCGAGTTCTAGTTCGATCTAGAACACCCCCCAAAATCACTCGAACCGCGAACTGGAGAACCATGAACCACGAACCACGCTCAACTCTAGTAATGAGCAAGCACAAAACTGTTTGAGTGCTCATTACTCGAATCAATCCGGTCCGACACTCAGACGGGCTGGACTATAATTTAAGTTAATGGGAAACACGAGCATTTTTCCATCAGCTTCCCCTAGGAGGTTTGGAGAATTGTTGAAATGGATGGAAACAGCTCTCAAAAGGAATGGGAACAGCATGGAGAATACGCCTGGACGCATTTCTGACTCCCAGGTCACTGCTGGGAAGTTCTGTGAATAAATGAATAATTTTTAAAAAAGGTGTGAGATCCCCCATTTTTTATTACAAGCCAAGGTAAAGCAGACACCTGTGGACTGGTATTATCATGCTGGGAATGTCCATGGTTATTTGGCCTTTTTCAGCTTAAAATCACAACCTGCAGCCATCCCTGAATTGTCACATCCATTAGATGCGCTAATTCTGGTGCTTCGCCCTGACTCTTCCTGATTGCCCTGGTGTGGTGGCAATTTCGGTAATATTTTGGGGGGTTGATGTTAGCTGTGTAATCTTAGCTGTCATCAAGTCCAGGGGTTAGTAATGGAGAGGCTTCTAACAAACACTCAGATTACTAACCCAGTGTAAAGTGAAAAAACACACATACAGAAAAAAATAGTTTATTTAAATAAAGACTCCCCCATACTATCCCTCATTCACAAAGTTATTATTCAAAAAAATACACAAAGCTATGTTGTAATCCATGGTGTACTGGTCCCACAACGTCCCCCGAATGGGTAGTCCCCAGCCTTTAGAACCTAGTTGATAGAGTGAAGCTTCATAGCTCACTCCCGTTCAGTGCCAGACATGGAATTTATCACAAGCGCTAATACAGTAACCCAGTGAGAAATTTGGGGCTGGCGCTGACTGGTAGTGATCTATGAAGCGTTGTTGTCAGAACAAGGCTTGATAGGTCACTCACGGTCAGAGCCAGACCCGGAATTTATCATGCGTGGTGACGTCAGTAACTTTGTGATGTCGTATCCATGGATTACGTTGGAGTTTCATAGATTTTAAAAATAAATAATAAATTGCTTAACAAGTGATAGTGTGAGTAGTCTTTATTCAAATAAACTATTTTTTCTCTGTGTTTTTTTATTTTTACTTTACACTTACTGGGTTAATGATAGATGCCTCTCCTTTTTTTAAAATTATTTATTTATTTTTATTATTTATTAATTTACTAGCAAAATAACTGTGGCTTTGCTCGCAGAAAATGATATGGTAAATTGTTGGTTACGCTTACCTTGAAGTTCACATCTTCAGCATTTAAATTTTGTTTTTCAGTGCTTCTCTTTTGTTAGTTTGGCATTAACAGTTGTTTATTTTTACATATTTGTTGTAATACTGAGGGGATATCTACTTTTTGAACAAATTCAGCCTATCTCATCTGTCTCTCCTGAAGATTACGTTCCAGTTGTTCAGATGTTTCAGATGCCAATGATTCAGCCTGTCTCATCCGTTTCCTTTCAAGCCAGGACTCGCTTTGCTCACTTATCTAAACCTTTTGAGACAGTTTTGCTTACTCAGCTTTTGGATTAAGTTACCCAATAGATGATTGTTTTTTGGGCTGTGCATTAAAAAAGTCCTTAGTATGGTGACCCTTAGTAATGGCCTCACACTGACAAGAGATCTAACAGGTAAACCTATATAGATAGATAGATAGATAGATAGAAAGATAGATAGAAAGCCGATAAAGTGTGTCCTGAAAGATCTCAAATCTCAGTTATGAAAATTGCCTCCCAGACTTTTTTAGTTGTTCATGGCAACCAATTCCAGCTTAGCTATCACTTTACCTCAGCAGCTTCAATTCTGAAAGCTGAATGCTGGCTGTTATAGACATCCAGAACAATCTTACTGTGAGGTAATTTTCAGAAATGAGGCCCAAATTACTTCTGCAGTGGCTACAGGCAACCAGAAAGATCTTATTGTAAAGAAATCTCCATAAAATGAGACCTCAGTTATTTCTGCAGTGGCTATAGGCAACCCAAACAATCTTACTGTGAGGCAATTCTCATAAATGAGGTCCCAGTTACTTCCACATTATTTGTTGACAACCGTTGTTATAACCGTTGTTATAATCGCAGACTTTAGAGCAACTTATCAAATTGAACCACCTTAGCGACTACAGTGGAACCTTGGTTTACGAGAACAATCCGTTCTGGGAGTGTGCTTGTAAACCAAGTTACTCGTCTAGCAAAGCAAAATTTCCCATAGGAATTAATGCAAGCTCAGACAATTCCTTCCACAACTTGTTCAATGTCCCATCCTGGTCTCCTATTGTGCCATTCCACACACGCACAAACACACACAAACACACACACACACCCACATATTATGCTCACCTTACCTTCCGTTCCATCGCCGGCCTCCTGGTTCTTGTAGTTCGCCGGTACAGGATGTGCATCGGGTAATCATCGCGACCGATGCTGGAGCATCCGCTGCCGGAGTGCTGACGTCAAAGGCAAGAGCTGCATGCCTCTGATTGGCCAGAGTGCTGCCTTTGAGTTGGAGTTAACAGCGGAAGTTCCTCCATTCCATCGTCGCCATAGTTACCCGATACACATCCTGTACCGGCGAACTACAAGAACCATGAGGAACGGAAGATAAGGTGAGCATAGTGTGTGTGTATGTGTGTGTGTGCGTGTGTGTTTGTGCATATTTGTGTGTGTTTGTGTGTGTTTGTGCGGACTGCAAGAGCAGGTCAGAGCGCAGTTAAAGTACGGAACCGGAAGTGTGCGGTGAGTATTTGTTCATACAGCAAAACTTGCTCGTAAACTGAGTTACAAATTTACAGAAAGCATTGCTCGTATAGCGAAATACTATATATATATATATATTTTTTTTTTTTCTGTAATCTAAGCCTTCACTTCTACTACAAATCTCCAGGAATTGATGAATTGATTGCAGAGGACAGTGTGCAGAGCATCACGCCCCCAATCTCAAGTAAGACTTGATGACATGATGCGGTTGGCCAATCAAACTTGGCTATGGCATTACCATGATTGGTAGGCAATTTCGCATGTTGTTGGCTGTCTAACATCCGAAAAAATCAGAGGCCAGGTCACTAGCTTTCTTTCAAGCACCCGCGATACTTGATTGAGTAATTAGCAATGCCAAGCACCCCGATGCTCGATTGAGTATTGAGCAGTGCTGAGCACGCTCCCTCATCACTAATTATAAGCTCTCTTTTATACCTTGACTCATAGCATTTATATTTTAATATCAGAATTCTAAGGGGTACTTTGCACGTTGCGACATCACTACTGCGATCTCGTCGGGGTCAAATCGAAAGTAACGCAATCTGGCGCCGGTAACGACATCGCAACGTGTAAAGCCTAGAAGCACCGATAAACGATCGCAAAAGCGTCGAAAATCGGTGATCTGTGTAGTGTCTGTCATTTCCATAATTTAGCTGCAGCAACAGGTACAATGTTGTTCCTCATTCCTGCGGCAGCACACATCGCTGTGTATGAAGCCACAGGAGCGAGGAACATCTCCTTACCTGCGTCCCACCTGCAATGAGGAAGGAAGAGGGTGGGCGAGATGTTTACGTCCCACTCATCGCCCCTCTGCTTCTATTTGCCGTCTGCCGTGTGACGTCGCTGTGACGCCGCACGACCCGCCCCCTTAGGAAGGAGGCGGGTCGCCGGCCAGAGCGACGTCGCAGGGCAGGTAAGTGCGTGTGAAGCTGCCGTAGCGATAATGTTCGCTACGGCAGCTATCACAAGAGATCGCATCTGCGACGGGGGCGGAGACTATCGCGCTCGGCATCGCTACAATCGGCTAGCGATGTCGCAGCGTGCAAAATACCCCTTAGTCCTTCTGACATACTGTAGATTTTCAAAGTATATACCCCAACCTAGTCAAATCTAATGTAAGCATATTGTATTAAATAATCCATGTAGGTAAGAAGAAATAATATTTAATTTGCAACCAGAGGCCACAATATTGTACACTTTTAAAAGCCTCAATCCCAGTACTACGCATGAAACTTATCCTGCAGGTTTCAATCACTCGTTATTTGACTGCACATGGTGCTTCGCCTTCTACACTAGGACATTGAATGCTTACAGCAATACAAACAGCTATGAACACGTGTTATATGAGAAGTAGTTCTACATCATTGGACCTGACGTTCAAGAACTTCAGCAGCTCCTCGAACCTCTAGCTTTTCGCAGCCATAGATATGTGTAGTGGCTCGCTAGAGCAGATTTTTAGGTGAGAACATACACTGAAGAGTGCAGGGTTGGGATATAGCTGTGCATGTTTGTTTACCTCCAGTAGACTTATGCACCAGAAAATGGTGCATGACCGGGCACACAATGACTTCCATCTGCACCATTAGAGTCAATGACCCCCGTCAGCGCATACACCCGAATCCCGTTTTGCATGGGAGGAGTTCAGACACAATCCCCAATGGGACCAGTGAACGGAGAACAAAATACTTTAGTCCAGTGGTGTTTTCATTAAAACTGTATACAACACTCCAGTCTTAATGAATCCTACGTATTTCGAGTGACTAATCTGATGTGATCCCCAGCCGATCTCTCCCCACCCCGAGAAGGCAGATTCTAAATAAAATTCAAATAAAAAAAGTAATGATTAATTTCTTAATTCATTCAATAATGTTGTTACACCAGAAATCAAAGCTCTGAGTACTGAGCCGTAAGCATTTTAATTTTCTCTAGTGAAAATCTAATTAAGTTTTGCTTTCATTTCAACAGGAACTGCTTGAATGTTGTTGTCATGCATTTCGAGATGACGGAGTTTCTCTTAAATTTAGAATCCTCTTTCTGTATGCTGGGGCTTGGAATAATTCATGTTTAGCACAGCAGGGTATGGTAGTCAGGTCTAGTTGTCATAGCAACAGACTCTGAAAATTTAAACATCCAGGATTTGTTGTGAGCGGATCTCTTTAGCATCGGTATTATAATGAGTGACACACTTTCAGTTTCTGTATAATGAGAGAGCAGAAATAATCTCACGCAGAGCAATGCACGGGAATCAGCGACATTTACACACAAGTGTATATACATGAGTGATCCAAATGGAGATGATGATTGGGCACTGTAAGCAAAATGGTGTAAAATGGATGGATTCTATCAGAGGAATATTTATTTAATGTAGTATATTCTCATGTATTATTGGTAAAAGGCTAAAATCCCAGTGTTTAGTTATGGACAGACAAATACATCCGCTGCAATATATGCAGACCATATTGGCAACAAGTAAAATGACTCCCAATATTGCTGACATCCCGTAATGTGTTCCGTTAAGTGGCTCAGTAGAGAGTGGGTCAGATTGTCCCTAGCACTGAACAGCCAGCCTGATAGATTTACATAGATATTGAAGGGAGTCTAAGTAGGAGGAGATTGCATCCCGATACTGTTTTATGCTATTCACCTGTGCTGTGGAAGTTGTGTTTTACACTAAGCCTATTGTTTATGTTGTTGAATATTATAATTGTATGTGATTGTGATAAAATGTGCGGCTGCTAGTGAAGTTGCCCCCCGATGTAGTAGAGCCGAGACCATGTAGCGGCCTATGTCATCTAGTGGTCACGCAGGAGCAGCGGTACGTTAGATGTTAGATATGTTAGGGTGGAGCCTACCAAAGGAGGAGTGATAGGTGGCAAGTGGGTTGGTTAGTTATGCAGCTCTTTAGTGAGGTACTAGTTCTGAATAGGGTCCGAGTAAGAGAAGATGTGGCTACGGTGTCATAGCCAGTCAGGAAACCCTAAGGTGACCTTGAGAGCCTAAGGCTTACCCCGTCGGGTTCAGGGAAGTCGTACGATGAGACAGCCGTCGAGGCCCAGAAGCGGACAAGGTGAGAAGGAAAGTGGGGGAATGGAGACGCAGCTTGGCAGCTTGGGGATGAAATCCAAGATAGTGGGGATAGGTCGAGAGACAGTATCCCAGTATACAGTAACAGCAGAACCATGAGAAGCTGAGGCCATATCTGTCATAATGGTGAAAAGAATAAACTGTTAAAGTTTGGTTTGCAAGAGAATTCCAGTGTCACATGTTTCACTACTTTGTCTATGGCAGCAGGATGATGGACATAAATGTTAAATGTTTGGCCCCTCCATGATGCACCAAGCACCTGTATTTGGTCAGAACAGTAATTCTGTGGTGACTGAGTGCCTTTAAAGTCACCCCTTCTATAAAGGTCTTAAGGATCTGTGCATGTGGAGAATGTCGGCAATGACCATTTTACAAATTAGGACTAGACCTACACGACTATAAAGCAGCCTGAGTCGAACTATTAGAATCATATATGCCTATGAGGATGTTGATTCATTTCAGGTGACACACGGTAAGGTGCAGCCATAAAGCAACAGTCCCACAATGAGGATGTGATGAGTTTTTGATGTCGCACATTTTCTGCAGTATTTTTGCACCTATTAGCTAAATTAGGTTACTGTGTGTTTCTTTACATGTGTCTTATGTTTTGGGTGTTGTGGTTTTTATCTCTTTAGTATTTCATGTTTTACATAAATCTGCTTTGTTTCTGATACTTCAAGGTGTTGAGCTTTGAGAAAATTGTGCAGGTACAGTTCAGTATGAATTACATATGTTTTTACTCTAAAAACACAAATGCGTTTTTTACCTGCACATTTTCTGTACCTAATGCAATTCTAGAGTAACTACAAGAGAAACTGACATGTTGTGGATGTTAAAAAATGCCCCGCAGGTCAGTTTCGCTACTTTCAAAAAAAAAGTACAATGGCCATCAGAGTTCTGTACTATCCCTCCACTTTACTTAATCTATATGACACTGTGGGGGTTTTCCACAGCAAAAATATACAAAAAAGCATCATGGGAACTTAAATATGGGCCCTCAGCCTACAGCCCGGTTCATACATTCATGACTCATGGATCATTCTCGCATCAGAAGGGTCAGCCTGCCAATCTTGTCTGCTAGCTTGAGCTAATTGCTTACAGGCTTTTCTGAGGTGGTTAACTCATGTCAAAGACCTGACGGTCAAGCTAAGAGTCTTCTAATGTAAGAAAGGTCCATTTTTCTTGGATGTGTGAAAACGGCCATTGTTAGTTTTTTTGCAAATTCAAAAATGACAAGTGCATTCCCAGTATATAAGACCTACACTACAGCAGTACTAATATATTATACATCTGCCCATCTAGGCTCCAACTAAAGTAAACTAAACAATGTTACAGCACTATAATGAATGTAAGCAAGATGTCATAGTCATCTCTCTGTTATAGAGGCTAGTGACAGGTTCTGGGCCAGAATCTTTTTGCTTTGAGACTCTGCAGATTAAATATATTTCCTTTCCTTGGGGGAAGAGAGGATTATTGTCAGTATTCCTTCCCAGCAAGCATTTTCATTACCTTCCCAGGTGGTTCCGGTTTGGACTACCCTCAGTCCCTATGTATACCCTATGCAAAAGGGTGCGGCTTATTTTCTTATTCATTTTTATACTTGGCCTGGAGGTGGAAGGAGCTAATGGAGCCCTCTCTAAAAGTTGCTGTGTAGGCTGCAGCCTTGATATTGGCTGAAGCTCCCATTGTTTTTTTTCCCTGTCTGTCTTCCTTCCTTGGTGTGTTGTTTTAGTGCAGCAGTGGGACTAGTGATCCTTTCCTGCCTACTCACTAGCCAGGACTATAGTAGGGTCACTCAGGCTGCAGGTTCCTTCTCGGCGACAGTTGAGAAATCTGTATATCTGTATATCCATACTTTCCCTGTCACATGCATGACACATGGTCACCATTAATGATGGCAAGCTCGGTGTTCAATATAGGGTCAGTCTCTACATAACATCCTTGTGCCAACTTTTCTCATCTCCGTTATGAGCTCAGTGGCATCATTTGAGCTGGCTAATACAATGAAGGGAGAAGGGATAAAAGGCCCCACCACCAACCTACCCATCATCTCATAAAAAAATGCCAAAAAAGCAACAATATCCACCAAACTAAGTGTACTGAGAAAAATATACCAATAATACCTCAAACAAGTATTACAGCCATCTCATTAATAAGATTCATTACCTACAACAAGAAAGTGAATATGGAGGCCACAACAATTGTGTATGAAAAATATATTTATTATTACTCTGACATAGTACAAATGAAAAAAAGAATAAAAGAAAGAGAAAAGTGGGCTTGTGAGATCTTATAGCCCCTTGCAACATAGTGATCACTTGTTAACATTATATTCCCCAATAGCTATAAATATCATACATATGTTTACAAGATATACACTATGTATATATATTTTTTTTTATTTTCATATATATATATATATATATATATATATATATATATATATATACAGTTAGGTCCAGAAATATTTGGACAGTGACACAAGTTTTGTTATTTTAGCTGTTTACAAAAACATGTTCAGAAATACAATTATATATATAATATGGGCTGAAAGTGCACACTCCCAGCTGCAATATGAGAGTTTTCACATCCAAATCGGAGAAAGGGTTTAGGAATCATAGCTCTGTAATGCATAGCCTCCTCTTTTTAAAGGGACCAAAAGTAATTGGACAAGGGACTCTAAGGGCTGCAATTAACTCTGAAGGCGTCTCCCTCATTAACCTGTAATCAATGAAGTAGTTAAAAGGTCTGGGGTTGATTACAGGTGTGTGGTTTTGCATTTGGAAGCTGTTACTGTGACCAGACAACATGCGGTCTAAGGAACTCTCAATTGAGGTGAAGCAGAACATCCTGAGGCTGAAAAAAAAGAAAAAATCCATCAGAGAGATAGCAGACATGCTTGGAGTAGCAAAATCAACAGTCGGGTACATTCTGAGAAAAAAGGAATTGACTGGTGAGCTTGGGAACTCAAAAAGGCCTGGGCGTCCACGGATGACAACAGTGGTGGATGATCGCCGCATACTTTCTTTGGTGAAGAAGAACCCATTCACAACATCAACTGAAGTCCAGAACACTCTCAGTGAAGTAGGTGTATCTGTCTCTAAGTCAACAGTAAAGAGAAGACTCCATGAAAGTAAATACAAAGGGTTCACATCTAGATGCAAACCATTCATCAATTCCAAAAATAGACAGGCCAGAGTTAAATTTGCTGAAAAACACCTCATGAAGCCAGCTCAGTTCTGGAAAAGTATTCTATGGACAGATGAGACAAAGATCAACCTGTACCAGAGTGATGGGAAGAAAAAAGTTTGGAGAAGAAAGGGAACGGCACATGATCCAAGGCACACCACATCCTCTGTAAAACATGGTGGAGGCAACGTGATGGCATGGGCATGCATGGCTTTCAATGGCACTGGGTCACTTGTGTTTATTGATGACATAACAGCAGACAAGAGTAGCCGGATGAATTCTGAAGTGTACCGGGATATACTTTCAGCCCAAATTCAGCCAAATGCCGCAAAGTTGATCGGACAGCGCTTCATAGTACAGATGGACAATGACCCCAAGCATACAGCCAAAGCTACCCAGGAGTTCATGAGTGCAAAAAAGTGGAACATTCTGCAATGGCCAAGTCAATCACCAGATCTTAACCCAATTGAGCATGCATTTCACTTGCTCAAATCCAGACTTAAGACGGAAAGACCCACAAACAAGCAAGACCTGAAGGCTGCGGCTGTAAAGGCCTGGCAAAGCATTAAGAAGGAGGAAACCCAGCGTTTGGTGATGTCCATGGGTTCCAGATTTAAGGCAGTGATTGCCTCCAAAGGATTCGCAACAAAATATTGAAAATAAAAATATTTTGTTTGGGTTTGGTTTATTTGTCCAATTACTTTTGACCTCCTAAAATGTGGAGTGTTTGTAAAGAAATGTGACAATTCCTACAATTTCTATCAGATATTTTTGTTGAAACCTTCAAATTAAACGTTACAATCTGCACTTGAATTCTGTTGTAGAGGTTTCATTTCAAATCCAATGTGGTGGCATGCAGAGCCCAACTCGCGAAAATTGTGTCACTGTCCAAATATTTCTGGACCTAACTGTATATATATATATATATATACAGTATATATATATATATATATATATATATATATATATATAGTGAGATTCTGAACAAAAACTATACCAATAGTCATATAGTCATGGCCCAAAGTGTTGACACCCTTGAAATTGTTCCAAAAAAAGAAGTATTTCTCCCAGAAAATTATCGCATTTACACATGTTTTGTTATACTGAAGCAAGTGTTCCAGGCGGCACACAATCCATGGTGCATGTGTCCGAGGGAGGCATCCACAATATAACTTGAACAAAGGACCGTCACTCCAAATATTCTGCAATTTCTAGATATGAAAAAGGCTCACTATTAGCCGAAAAGCATAATTTATGCCTGTATACTTATGTGGAATAAATTCTAAAAAATTCCAGATGATTTGGAGTGCCGGTCCTTTGTTCAAGTTGTTTTGTTATACTGGTATACAATATTTATACCCTTTATGTGTTTTGGAAAAACACAAAAAACATAGAAAAAAAGGCAAATTGGACATAATTTCACACCAACCCCCCAAAACAAAACAGGACAAAATTGTTGGCACATTTCCAAAACTGTGGGTAAGCAACTTTGTTTTGAGCATATGATGCTGGTTCAAACTCATCTCTGGCAAGTAATAGGTGTGGGCAATGTGAAAATCACATCTGAAACCAAATAAATAGGGGAGAAGTTGACTCAATCATTGCATTTTGTGTCTGTGTGTGCTATAATAAGCAAGGAAAACAGAAAGAGGAGATGTGAACTGTCAAGAGAACTTGGGAACCAAAAATGTTGAAAATATTAACATACTCATGGTTACAAGTAGAGTTGAGCGCGGTTCGTGGTTCGTGGTTCTCCAGTTCTAGGCTCGAGTGATTTTGGGGCATGTTCTAGATCGAACTAGAACTCGAGCTTTTTGCAAAAGCTCGATAGTTCTAGAAACGTTCGAGAACGGTTCTAGCAGCCAAAAAACAGCTAAATCCTAGCTTGGTTTCTGCTGTAATAGTGTAAGTCACTCTGTGAATCAAACTATTATCACATTTCAGTGTATAGTGTGCGTGAACAGCGCCTTCAGATCACTGCTGTTTCTATAATGGCGATCGCCATTTTTTTTTTTTTTCTTGTCTTCCTTCCCTAAGCGCGCGCGTCTTGTGGGGCGGGCCAGCATGTCAGCCAATCACAGACACACACACAGCTAAGTGGACTTTGAGCCAGAGAAGCAACGGCATGTGTGATAGGATCTGCATGTCACATGTCCCTGCATTATAAAACCGGACATTTTCTTCACGAACGCCATTATCTGCCTTCTGCGTCTTTGGTGTCAGACATCAGTGTCGCAGCTCCGTCCTCCTGAGTCCTATAGCCGATACAGCTGTATGCGCTGCATACACAGCGTTAGACAGCTTAGGGAGAGCACTTTCTAGCAGTCCTTTTAAGGGCTCAAAGCGGCAGGGTCAGAGAGCCATAGGTGACAGGTCCTGCAAACAGCAACAGCGTCTGTGTAGCCCAGGTCAGGGATTTCCTCCCTGCATTTCACCATTAGGAGGGAATAGAAAGGCAGGCTTCCATTCCTCTACCCAGAGCACCACAATCCTGCCACTGTACCCTCTTGTCCTCTGCACACTCCAACTCATAACTAAGCCATTATACTAGCAAACACTCAGTGTACCTAGTGGCATCCTATCTGTGGCTATTGGACTTTGCTATAGTCCCACTAGTGCAAAGACATTTGCAGAGCACATCTGCCTGCATTGCACACTACAACTTTTTTAAACTAAGCAATTTTACTAGCAAACACTCAGTGTACCTAGTGGCATCCTAAAGGTGGCTATTGGACTTTGCTATAGTCCCACTAGTGCAAAGACATTTGCAGAGCACATCTGCCTGCATTGCACACTCCAACTTTTTTAAACTAAGCAATTTTACTAGCAAACACTCAGTGTACCTAGTGGCATCCTAAAGGTGGCTATTGGACTTTGCTATAGTCCCACTAGTGCAAAGACATTTGCAGAGCACGTCTGCCTGCATTGCACACTACAACTCATTGTTACTAAGCCATTATACTAGCAAACACTCAGTGTACCTAGTTGTATCCTAAACGTGGCTTTTGTACTTTTGTCTATTCACAGTATTGGAACGTTATTTGCAGCACGTCTGCCTGCATTGCACACTCTATAAGCAGAAAACCTGTGGGCAAAAAGCGCATAGGGTCTTACCCTGATAACAGGGGGTGTAATAAGAGTAATCCTACTCACCTATTGGAGTTGTGAAAGGCACAACTCCTGTAACCGCATATGTCGATCAAAGGCAGCAGTACCCCGAATGGCAGATAACAGAGAGAATAGCGGAAATGGGTTTTAAAAACCGCGCCAGAGATCCAGATGTAAACTTGATCAATGTATACTTTATTTCGGCATAGGTCTACGCGTTTCTGGGGTCTCAGCCCCCTTCTTCAGGACCAGCAAGCACAAGATACAAAGAATCTGCAGAGTACCATGTATACAGACAATATATACCCAGTGGAAAATCAAAAGAACCGCCCTCAAAAGAAAAAAATCGGCGGGAAAAACCTCCACCCCTGCAAGGAGTGACGTGGTCCGGTGAAAAAACCAAAGAAAATGAACTATATGGATAGCGACATTCTCTTTGTTGATAAAATGACAAATGTCAAACAAAAATAAAATAACATGAAAAAATACGTCATTGTTGAATAAAAAAATATATATAACCATACATATATATGTGTTTATTTGTGTCCCAGAATATATTAGCAATTATACTGCGGTGAGAAGGTATAGAACCCACACCTAATTTTGGCCATCAATCTTCTTGAGGACCAGGAATTGTGAAGCGGTGAGTCCACACAACCAGACCGGTGTGCGGTAGAAAGTTCATGATCTGATGAAAGGTGAAAAACCATATAGAAGGAATTAATAAAAATTATAATAAATAAGAAAAATAGGAGAAAACTCTATTCCAATATTAATTTAAATACGGAATGGACATTGGTGTAAAAAAAAAAACCAAAAATATATGTCCCATAGACAGATTAATTAATGAGCGCGAATACAGCCATTGAAACTAACACAGCATATACATAAAAATTGTATCCTACAAAATATCTCTTAAAAACCTAAATGTGTAGTGACCCATATATAGAGGGGTAAAATTGATAAAAAAAATAAAAAAGGCCAAATGTATCAAGCCGAAAAAACAAGTGTATATATTTATGTGAAGAACTAATCAAAATGCTATTAAAAAAGTGTAGTGGATATGATAAAAAAACCGTAAAATGAAAGGAACAGAAGAAAAAATTAAGAGTGATTAGATTACAGGAGCGTGGGAAAAAAACCACTACGCATGCGTATAACAACATGAGAGATAGGGGTGAAGAGAGTTCAGAAGCGTGGGAAAAACCCCAATACGCATGCGTTAGATCAAAGGCAAGAAGCCGGTGCATTGAATAGACCAATAATTAGAGCTAGGGTGAACAGAGTTCATAGTATAAAGAGAAATTAAGAGAAGGAGGAATTGAACAGACAGGAACCCAGAAAATGGATTTTAGATACCGTGCAGAAAAACACATATATATCTATATATGACGGACCTAAACAACGATCCCGTTTAATAAATTTATAGAATAATCGGCAAGGAGTTTATCAGAAGGAACAATTATCCATCTGGATAAAAATACTAGATTATGATCACAATGCAGGAACCCTTTGGAACTATGAATAAAAATATTGTAAAAATATATAAACAATAAATAAGAATTATAATATATAAATAATAGTAATCCCTCTGGGCAACAATTAGCCTCTAATGCTATATGACGTTAATTAGATAAAATATGTCATATACAGTATGACTAGTAAAATGTGAAGGATTTACCCATAAGCAATAGAAAAGAAACTAACATAACATGGATGATGATCAAGTAAAAATAGCTAAAAATACAACATTATTCAACACCAATAAAAACAGTAAAAACATAATAAAAACAGTAATATAAATAAATTACTCATGAAAGATGTCCGTTATTTCATTGAGACCCCTTGGTTTAAGAGTATCAAGCTTGTATATCCAGAAAGTTTCTTTCCTATTTAATACCTCCATACGGTTATGGACATATGGAGGAATATGTTCTATAGGGGTCACTTTAATCCTAGTAGCCTTTTTATGTTGCAAATTAATATGCCTAGATAGACCATGCAACATAAATCCAACCTTAATGTTGTGTCTATGTGAGTTGATACGGTTATGAAGCGGCTGTATCGTCCTGCCAATATACTTCTTGTCACATTCGCATTCTATAAGATAAATAACATGATCTGTCTGGCAAGTGAGATGACTTTTAATGTTAAATTCCACCCCTCCTGAATTGAGGCCGAAATGTAACCTCCCATGTTGTATATCATTGCAACATAAACACTTCTTTATGCCACATTTATAGACCCCTATCGGTTTATCGGACATAGTGGTAGGAAGAATCTCTTTTAACCTGCTTGGGGCTAATATGTTTTTCAACGTGGGCGCTCTCCGATAAATGATCCCAGGAGTAGCCGGCAGAGCTCCCCTCAGGTAGGGATCATTCCGAAGAACACTCCAGTGTCTTCGGATGATATTTTTAATAAATTCACCGTCCTTACTATAAGTAGTAAGGAAATGAGAGGAAAAATCATTCCCGGGATCGGGACTATTTTTTATCCCAGGATTAACACTCCGTATAGTCAATTCACTCTGGCTTAGATCCTTGTTCACCTGATATGCCCTCTTTATTAGCGATGGGGGGTACTTTTTATCTAGAAACCTATTCTTAAGAACCATAGCCTGTTCCTTGTAGTCACTATCAAGGGTGCAATTCCTCCTCACCCTCTGAAATTGATTCCTGGGCACATTGATAAGCCATTTGTTGTAGTGGCTGCTTGTGAAATCAATGTACCCATTGCTGTCGACCTTTTTGAAAAAGGTTTTAGTATAAATTGTCCCTCTGTCATGTGTAATGGTGAGATCCAAGAAATCAATAGATCCCCTTTCTATAGTGGGTGTGAATGTTAGACCCCAATCATTGTTTGTAATACATTTCAGAAAGTCGTGTAGGTTTCTACCTGAATCATCCCATATAATGAACAAGTCATCAATGTACCTTTTGTACACGATGACATGTCTAAAAAGATCGGAGGAATAAATGTGTGACAACTCAAACAGACCCATGAATAAATTTGCAAAAATAGGTGCAGCCCTCGAGCCCATCGCTGTGCCACAGCGTTGATGGTACAATATGTCTTGAAAAGTAAAGAAGTTATTCCTCAGAATGAACTTCATACCCTCCAGCAAAAACTTTTTCTGTGGAATAGGCAGTCTTTCATCAACTTCTAGGAATTGTCGGAAGCATTCCAGCCCCAATTCATGTCGGATATTAGTATAAAGAGCGGCAATATCAAGTGTAATAAAAACATATGAGTCCATCCAACTCACATCTTTAATAGTATTAATAAGATGCGTGGAATCCCTCAGGTAACTCCTGAGATTAATAACATGTGGTCTCATTATCTGATCCACGTATGCAGCAAGATTCTCAGTTAGAGACCCAATCCCTGATATGATGGGTCTGCCTGGGGGATTATGGAGGCATTTATGTATTTTGGGTAGATGATAATAAAACGCTACTCTCGGATTTTTTACTTCTAGGAATTTGCTCTCGTGTTTATTTAAAACCCCCAGAGCAATAGCCCTCTGTATTAGGGCACGGTATTCCTGCACAGACTGATTATAAGTAGTCATATCCGTCACCTCATAATGGAGGGGGTTGGACAAATTCCTTAGAGCCTCTTGGATGTATGCACCTCTGTCCTGTATTACAATCCCCCCTCCCTTGTCAGCATTTTTAATAATAAGAGAAGTGTTATTTTTTAATGCCATCAGAGCGCATCTCTCTTCTCTGGTAAGGTTAATTCTTGAGGGAGAATTCTTATTCTGCAATTCCTTGAAATCTTCCAGTACAAGATCATTAAAAGTCTTAATATGGTGTCCCTTACTCTGGAGTGGATAAAATGCTGATTTTAATCTCAGATCAGTATGTTGGAAATAGTCCTGTACCGTGTTCTCATTCTGGGGACTGTATTTATTGATCTGGAAATGACGAGTCAACGTCAATTTCCTAATGAACCTTTGAAAATCAAGATATAGATCAAAGTCATTGGCAGATTTAGTAGGACAAAAGGACAGCCCTTTTCTAAGAACACTGGCTTCTATTTTAGATAAGGTATAGCTGGAGAGGTTAAAAATGCCCGTCATATCGTCTTTCATTATTTTTTCTTTTCTTTTTTGCTGGATCCTGGTACCAGCCCTGGTTCCTCTGTAGGATTTTTTCTTTTTTCCCCCCTTGGTGTGAGAAAACAAGAAATGCTGGGCTGTGTGCCCCTGACCCTGGGTAAAAAAGGCACACAGGAGTCATTCTTGGAGGTATTATCCACTATAATAGTGGCCTCCTTTGAACGATCAGGCACACCTTCTCCTGGAATAGTAGAGGTAGAGATCGTTAAAGCCTCCTGTGAGAAAGGTAAAGGAATGTAGTCCTCATGTGTGGATAGGTCTAAAAGATCAATAAAGGCTTTATCAGATGATACATCGCCTGGAGGAGGGGAATCCAATGGCATATGATCAGAAATAAACTCTCTATTGTTTCTAATTTTTTCTATTTGGACCCTAAGTGACTCTAGTTGTCTCTTAGTGTCCTCAAAATCCCTGGGTTTAACAGTGGACCTAGCAGGATCAGTGGCCAAGCTGATAGGGGGAGGTGTAACCACAGTGTTCTCAGTAACAACAACATTTTCTGAGAACACCTCATTAGGAACTGAAATGGTAGCCAGATCTTGGGGAGGGGGTACCTGTGCTGTCTTGGATGACAGAGGTATTAAGGGGCCCTCCCTAGAAAGATCAGCAGTAGCCCTTTTTGGAAATGAGTCTGATTTCTTTCTATGGAATTTACTGTTAACGAAATTCCTAGAATTGTTGGTAGAACTGGGTCTCCGACCGACCGTTCTTCTAGGTCCCTCTGATGTGTCAGGACCCTTATTATTATTAGGAATCATATCTGATCTATCACGTTGCAACTTCCTTGATTTCCTATAGATACAGTCTTGCTCAATCTGAGTCAATTTAGTATTGATATCAGAATTGAGTATTTTAAATTCCGGGTGCATATCATATTTAGTCATTTCTATATACAGTTCATTAATACGGGCCGTAGTTTCACTCGCAATAGTATTCCTTTTCTTATAAAGGCATTGTAACATGCCATGCATACATTTCCATAAAATGTCATTCCATTCTAATGTAAAGTCAGTATCCAAAGGAAAAGGAGAGTCCTGTTTAATTCTCAAGCCCCTCCGACACAGTTTTTCTTCTAAATAAATCGTGAGAAAACGGGCATCAAGCCCAAATCGTAACTCCTCCTTTAGTAAGTCCTCTAAACGCAGAAACATACTTTTCATCCTTTAGTAAGTCCTCTAAACGCAGAAACATACTTTTCATCCTTTAGTAAGTCCTCTAAACGCAGAAACATACTTTTCAAGTAAGTCCTCTAAACGCAGAAACATCAATAATACTGACTTTACATTAGAATGGAATGACATTTTATGGAAATGTATGCATGGCATGTTACAATGCCTTTATAAGAAAAGGAATACTATTGCGAGTGAAACTACGGCCCGTATTAATGAACTGTATATAGAAATGACTAAATATGATATGCACCCGGAATTTAAAATACTCAATTCTGATATCAATACTAAATTGACTCAGATTGAGCAAGACTGTATCTATAGGAAATCAAGGAAGTTGCAACGTGATAGATCAGATATGATTCCTAATAATAATAAGGGTCCTGACACATCAGAGGGACCTAGAAGAACGGTCGGTCGGAGACCCAGTTCTACCAACAATTCTAGGAATTTCGTTAACAGTAAATTCCATAGAAAGAAATCAGACTCATTTCCAAAAAGGGCTACTGCTGATCTTTCTAGGGAGGGCCCCTTAATACCTCTGTCATCCAAGACAGCACAGGTACCCCCTCCCCAAGATCTGGCTACCATTTCAGTTCCTAATGAGGTGTTCTCAGAAAATGTTGTTGTTACTGAGAACACTGTGGTTACACCTCCCCCTATCAGCTTGGCCACTGATCCTGCTAGGTCCACTGTTAAACCCAGGGATTTTGAGGACACTAAGAGACAACTAGAGTCACTTAGGGTCCAAATAGAAAAAATTAGAAACAATAGAGAGTTTATTTCTGATCATATGCCATTGGATTCCCCTCCTCCAGGCGATGTATCATCTGATAAAGCCTTTATTGATCTTTTAGACCTATCCACACATGAGGACTACATTCCTTTACCTTTCTCACAGGAGGCTTTAACGATCTCTACCTCTACTATTCCAGGAGAAGGTGTGCCTGATCGTTCAAAGGAGGCCACTATTATAGTGGATAATACCTCCAAGAATGACTCCTGTGTGCCTTTTTTACCCAGGGTCAGGGGCACACAGCCCAGCATTTCTTGTTTTCTCACACCAAGGGGGGAAAAAAGAAAAAATCCTACAGAGGAACCAGGGCTGGTACCAGGATCCAGCAAAAAAGAAAAGAAAAAATAATGAAAGACGATATGACGGGCATTTTTAACCTCTCCAGCTATACCTTATCTAAAATAGAAGCCAGTGTTCTTAGAAAAGGGCTGTCCTTTTGTCCTACTAAATCTGCCAATGACTTTGATCTATATCTTGATTTTCAAAGGTTCATTAGGAAATTGACGTTGACTCGTCATTTCCAGATCAATAAATACAGTCCCCAGAATGAGAACACGGTACAGGACTATTTCCAACATACTGATCTGAGATTAAAATCAGCATTTTATCCACTCCAGAGTAAGGGACACCATATTAAGACTTTTAATGATCTTGTACTGGAAGATTTCAAGGAATTGCAGAATAAGAATTCTCCCTCAAGAATTAACCTTACCAGAGAAGAGAGATGCGCTCTGATGGCATTAAAAAATAACACTTCTCTTATTATTAAAAATGCTGACAAGGGAGGGGGGATTGTAATACAGGACAGAGGTGCATACATCCAAGAGGCTCTAAGAAATTTGTCCAACCCCCTCCATTATGAGGTGACGGATATGACTACTTATAATCAGTCTGTGCAGGAATACCGTGCCCTAATACAGAGGGCTATTGCTCTGGGGGTTTTAAATAAACACGAGAGCAAATTCCTAGAAGTAAAAAATCCGAGAGTAGCGTTTTATTATCATCTACCCAAAATACATAAATGCCTCCATAATCCCCCAGGCAGACCCATCATATCAGGGATTGGGTCTCTAACTGAGAATCTTGCTGCATACGTGGATCAGATAATGAGACCACATGTTATTAATCTCAGGAGTTACCTGAGGGATTCCACGCATCTTATTAATACTATTAAAGATGTGAGTTGGATGGACTCATATGTTTTTATTACACTTGATATTGCCGCTCTTTATACTAATATCCGACATGAATTGGGGCTGGAATGCTTCCGACAATTCCTAGAAGTTGATGAAAGACTGCCTATTCCACAGAAAAAGTTTTTGCTGGAGGGTATGAAGTTCATTCTGAGGAATAACTTCTTTACTTTTCAAGACATATTGTACCATCAACGCTGTGGCACAGCGATGGGCTCGAGGGCTGCACCTATTTTTGCAAATTTATTCATGGGTCTGTTTGAGTTGTCACACATTTATTCCTCCGATCTTTTTAGACATGTCATCGTGTACAAAAGGTACATTGATGACTTGTTCATTATATGGGATGATTCAGGTAGAAACCTACACGACTTTCTGAAATGTATTACAAACAATGATTGGGGTCTAACATTCACACCCACTATAGAAAGGGGATCTATTGATTTCTTGGATCTCACCATTACACATGACAGAGGGACAATTTATACTAAAACCTTTTTCAAAAAGGTCGACAGCAATGGGTACATTGATTTCACAAGCAGCCACTACAACAAATGGCTTATCAATGTGCCCAGGAATCAATTTCAGAGGGTGAGGAGGAATTGCACCCTTGATAGTGACTACAAGGAACAGGCTATGGTTCTTAAGAATAGGTTTCTAGATAAAAAGTACCCCCCATCGCTAATAAAGAGGGCATATCAGGTGAACAAGGATCTAAGCCAGAGTGAATTGACTATACGGAGTGTTAATCCTGGGATAAAAAATAGTCCCGATCCCGGGAATGATTTTTCCTCTCATTTCCTTACTACTTATAGTAAGGACGGTGAATTTATTAAAAATATCATCCGAAGACACTGGAGTGTTCTTCGGAATGATCCCTACCTGAGGGGAGCTCTGCCGGCTACTCCTGGGATCATTTATCGGAGAGCGCCCACGTTGAAAAACATATTAGCCCCAAGCAGGTTAAAAGAGATTCTTCCTACCACTATGTCCGATAAACCGATAGGGGTCTATAAATGTGGCATAAAGAAGTGTTTATGTTGCAATGATATACAACATGGGAGGTTACATTTCGGCCTCAATTCAGGAGGGGTGGAATTTAACATTAAAAGTCATCTCACTTGCCAGACAGATCATGTTATTTATCTTATAGAATGCGAATGTGACAAGAAGTATATTGGCAGGACGATACAGCCGCTTCATAACCGTATCAACTCACATAGACACAACATTAAGGTTGGATTTATGTTGCATGGTCTATCTAGGCATATTAATTTGCAACATAAAAAGGCTACTAGGATTAAAGTGACCCCTATAGAACATATTCCTCCATATGTCCATAACCGTATGGAGGTATTAAATAGGAAAGAAACTTTCTGGATATACAAGCTTGATACTCTTAAACCAAGGGGTCTCAATGAAATAACGGACATCTTTCATGAGTAATTTATTTATATTACTGTTTTTATTATGTTTTTACTGTTTTTATTGGTGTTGAATAATGTTGTATTTTTAGCTATTTTTACTTGATCATCATCCATGTTATGTTAGTTTCTTTTCTATTGCTTATGGGTAAATCCTTCACATTTTACTAGTCATACTGTATATGACATATTTTATCTAATTAACGTCATATAGCATTAGAGGCTAATTGTTGCCCAGAGGGATTACTATTATTTATATATTATAATTCTTATTTATTGTTTATATATTTTTACAATATTTTTATTCATAGTTCCAAAGGGTTCCTGCATTGTGATCATAATCTAGTATTTTTATCCAGATGGATAATTGTTCCTTCTGATAAACTCCTTGCCGATTATTCTATAAATTTATTAAACGGGATCGTTGTTTAGGTCCGTCATATATAGATATATATGTGTTTTTCTGCACGGTATCTAAAATCCATTTTCTGGGTTCCTGTCTGTTCAATTCCTCCTTCTCTTAATTTCTCTTTATACTATGAACTCTGTTCACCCTAGCTCTAATTATTGGTCTATTCAATGCACCGGCTTCTTGCCTTTGATCTAACGCATGCGTATTGGGGTTTTTCCCACGCTTCTGAACTCTCTTCACCCCTATCTCTCATGTTGTTATACGCATGCGTAGTGGTTTTTTTCCCACGCTCCTGTAATCTAATCACTCTTAATTTTTTCTTCTGTTCCTTTCATTTTACGGTTTTTTTATCATATCCACTACACTTTTTTAATAGCATTTTGATTAGTTCTTCACATAAATATATACACTTGTTTTTTCGGCTTGATACATTTGGCCTTTTTTATTTTTTTTATCAATTTTACCCCTCTATATATGGGTCACTACACATTTAGGTTTTTAAGAGATATTTTGTAGGATACAATTTTTATGTATATGCTGTGTTAGTTTCAATGGCTGTATTCGCGCTCATTAATTAATCTGTCTATGGGACATATATTTTTGGTTTTTTTTTTTACACCAATGTCCATTCCGTATTTAAATTAATATTGGAATAGAGTTTTCTCCTATTTTTCTTATTTATTATAATTTTTATTAATTCCTTCTATATGGTTTTTCACCTTTCATCAGATCATGAACTTTCTACCGCACACCGGTCTGGTTGTGTGGACTCACCGCTTCACAATTCCTGGTCCTCAAGAAGATTGATGGCCAAAATTAGGTGTGGGTTCTATACCCTCTCACCGCAGTATAATTGCTAATATATTCTGGGACACAAATAAACACATATATATGTATGGTTATATATATTTTTTTATTCAACAATGACGTATTTTTTCATGTTATTTTATTTTTGTTTGACATTTGTCATTTTATCAACAAAGAGAATGTCGCTATCCATATAGTTCATTTTCTTTGGTTTTTTCACCGGACCACGTCACTCCTTGCAGGGGTGGAGGTTTTTCCCGCCGATTTTTTTCTTTTGAGGGCGGTTCTTTTGATTTTCCACTGGGTATATATTGTCTGTATACATGGTACTCTGCAGATTCTTTGTATCTTGTGCTTGCTGGTCCTGAAGAAGGGGGCTGAGACCCCAGAAACGCGTAGACCTATGCCGAAATAAAGTATACATTGATCAAGTTTACATCTGGATCTCTGGCGCGGTTTTTAAAACCCATTTCCGCTATTCTCTCTGTTATCTGCATTGCACACTCTAACTTTTTTAAACTCAGCCATTATACTAGCAAACACACAGTGTACCTAGTTGTATCCTAAACGTGGCTTTTGTACTTTTGTCTATTCACAGTATTGGAACGTTATTTGCAGCACGTCTGCCTGCATTGCACACTCTAACTTTTTTAAACTCAGCCATTATACTAGCAAACACTCACTGTACCTAGTTGTATCCTAAACGTGGCTATTGTACTTTTGTCAATTCACAGTATTGGAACGTTATTTGCAGCACGTCTGCCTGCATTGCACACTCTAACTTTTTTAAACTCAGCCATTATACTAGCAAACACACAGTGTACCTAGTTGTATCCTAAACGTGGCTTTTGTACTTTTGTCTATTCACAGTATTGGAACGTTATTTGCAGCACGTCTGCCTGCATTGCACACTCTAACTTTTTTAAACTCAGTCATTATACTAGCAAACACACAGTGTACCTAGTTGTATCCTAAACGTGGCTTTTGTACTTTTGTCTATTCACAGTATTGGAACGTTATTTGCAGGACGTCTGCCTGCATTGCACACTCTAACTTTTTTAAACTCAGCCATTATACTAGCAAACACTCACTGTACCTAGTTGTATCCTAAACGTGGCTATTGGACTTTTGTCAATTCACAGTATTGGAACGTTATTTGCAGCACGTCTGCCTGCATTGCACACTCTAACTTTTTTAAACTCAGCCATTATACTAGCAAACACACACTGTACCTAGTTGTATCCTAAACGTGGCTTTTGTACTTTTGTCTATTCACAGTATTGGAACGTTATTTGCAGCACGTCTGCCTGCATTGCACACTCTAACTTTTTTAAACTCAGCCATTATACTAGCAAACACACAGTGTACCTAGTTGTATCCTAAACGTGGCTTTTGTACTTTTGTCTATTCACAGTATTGGAACGTTATTTGCAGCACGTCTGCCTGCATTGCACACTCAAACTTTTTTAAACTCAGCCATTATACTAGCAAACACTCACTGTACCAAGTTGTATCCTAAACGTGGCTATTGTACTTTTGTCAATTCACAGTATTGGAACGTTATTTGCAGCACGTCTGCCTGCATTGCACACTCTAACTTTTTTAAACTCAGCCATTATACTAGCAAACACTCACTGTACCTACTTGTATCTTAAACGTGGCTATTGTACTTTTGTCTATTCACACTACTGCAAATCTATGTGCAGCACCTCTGCATGACAACCTCGTGCTCTGTTTTTAATAAGCTATAATGATAGCACAAAATACTGCCATTTTGTGGCATCATAGAACTGGCTGTTGTATTCCATTAGTGCCCCACTGGTGACAAGCTATTTCTAGCACCTCTACATCACACCCTCATGCACATTTTGCTACGCTAATGTTATAGCAAACTCATGGAATTCATTGCTGCATTTCATAATTCGGAGGGATAGAAAGTCAGGCTTCCTTTAGCTTTTCCTTCTGTTCATAGACAGCATCTCCAAGACAAATTTCCCCTCCACGTCTAAGTGTGGAGAGGCAGCAAGTGCGCATGCGTGTGCCGATGTACCCCAGCTGCAGCATAATTACAGTGTTTCGCCTAGTGAGTATGCTCAGCCTGACTGTGCCATTCCTGACGCTAAGTCTTCATTTCGGGATCCAGCGCATGCTCCCACACTAAGTGTGAAAAGCCTCTTTGCACAGGTGCTTGCATTCCGTGCCGGGTCTAAGTCCTGTTTTGTGCCTAGACACCATGCTAAAGCTGATAGTCTTTTTTCAGAGACTGTATTTCATGCTACTGAGCATGCTCAGGCACTTCCTGCATCAGAGACTAGGTCCGGTAATGAACTCTTTGGCCCTGGCCCTGATGTGGGGGTCCCATATAGACCACAGGGCATCAGGTGTCCTCCCAAATGGCTTGCAGAGGCCCACACCTATGACTTGTCATCGCATTATTGATGGTCAGACGATGACTGGTGAGGTGTTTGGGTCATGGCAGCCATGAGGTCATCATTGAAGTTGCGTTTCCAAATAGGACGCTAGTTATGCCACTCATGACGTGTCACTCTACTTTTGTCTATAGGAGGTGCATTGTGGTTCACCATGGTTTGGGGCGGACCCAGGTTATCAAAGGGGCTGGAGCCAACAAGGAGGTGCACAGTCTTCTATTATGCTCCGAAAGAGCACACCTCCATGTGTTGAACCCATTGCGGCTTTAGGCCAGAGGTAGGCAGGGATAGGGTGGTGGATGCAGGCCACCACCACAGTTGGTAACGCAGAACGGTTAAGACCAGCTCCTGTCCTAACAGTCCTGCTTGTGCAGCCCAGTGGCATTAACAGGCCTGCTGCTGCTGATGCGCCTGCTGTCCACAGGTGTGGCCCCTACGCACACGGTCAGCATACTCAATGGCCCCTGTGTTGTTAACAGGGAGTTTCTGTGCTGGGTGGGCATGTGGACCCTGTGACGCTAACAGGGCTCACAGTCTCCAGATCCGAATGGCGTCTAACTCGGTTCAGGCTACTATTAGTTTCATAGCCACACAGCTCTGTATCCTCCACCAAACCTTCCAGTTGCCAACCTCTCCTTTTCCAACTGGGAGCACGGTGGACACTGACTGCTGATGGGGATATATACCTTTCTCTTTCTTTTCTTATTAATTTTCGTTATATAGCGGTCACAGATTATATACCACTTTATCCAAATCTGCCAGTCCCACTGTAACAGATGTTGTTTCTTCAGCAAATGTTACAGTTGCTTAACCACCAAATCCACGGACCAAAATTTTTTTCCCCTTTCCAACACACCTGTTCCCCTTTCCAACAGCATCTGTCCTTTTCCAACTCATTTTGGGATATGACCAAAAGTGCAACTGTGCAGGGACACCGTACTCAACGGCATCTCAGCACAGCAGCCATCCCTCGGTCCCTCCGATGTGGACAAGTAAAAGACCATTTCCTCCTATCCATGACAAAGCGTTGAGATTCACTCTGTGCAGCACTGGTGTTTAGTGGAAAAGTAGATCTAAGATTGCGTACCACATTCTGCAGATACTCCTGTATACGTGCGTCTATTTCTATGGCAGGAATTAGTTCGGCAAATGTTGTCTTGTATCGGGGATCTAACAGTGTGGCAACCCAGTATTCTGGATTACTTTGAATTCGTACAATCCGAGGGTCATGTTGTAGGTAGTGCAGCAAGAATCCGCTCATGTGTCTTGTGCATCCAGGAGGACCAAGTCCTTGGTGTGTTGGTGGCAGAGAGGTGAGAATCGTGCATACTTCCTCTGTCCTCTACCCACAACCTCGCACAACCGAAATGTGAGCAAGCTCTCACTCATCTGCTGAGTCTTCCATGCCGATCGCCAGTTCGTCCTCCATTTCTTCATGGGCTCCTGCACTTTCATCAACACTTTTTGCTGATACTATGCGCCCTTGTTAATCCCTCTCCCTCACCATGACTGCCGCATAGGTGCCGCTGACCATCTGGACCTCGTAGATCTTGTTATCCCTTCCGCATATGACTCCTCCTGTACTTCCTCCCCTTCCTCTTGTCCCAACACCTGACTCTGAATAATAATTACAGTTTGCTCCATCATGTAGATGACCAGAATTGTCACCCTGAGAATGACATTGCCAGTGCTAAACATCTTCGTCGACATTTCAAAACTGTGTAGCAGGGTGCATAGGTCCTTGATCTGACACCACTCCAGCAGCGTGATCTGCACCACCTCTGGATCAAGTTATCCCAGGCTATATGTCTTACCGTATTTCAGCAGGGCTCTGCGGTGCTGCCACACACGCTGCAACATGTGCAGATTCCAATTCCTGCGTGTCGGAACATCGCATTTCCGGCGTTTAACTGCCAGACCCTAAGACTTCCGGAGTGATGAAAGTTGTTGAGCTGCTGTGTGCGCACGATGGAAGTGAGCACATAGTGAGCGTGCCCGCTGCACAAGTCCATGTAGGCCGTGATGGTGTTTTAAAAATTGCTGGAGAATTCGGTTCAACACGTGAGCCATACAAGGCACGTGTGTCACATTGCCCTGACGATGGCCCACAGCCAGGTTTGCATCATTGCCGCACACGGCTGTTAAGTCACCAACGTACTCCGCTCCGTCAATTTGTACTCCGGTTGCCAGGTGACAACGTGTTCCTTTCATGAATAGTGCTGATGATGGGAGAGTAGTCGATGCCAGCGGCGCAGGTGGACGCAGGTTATGCTCACCCACTGGGCTGCATTACCTTGACAGATGCAGAATCTCTGGCTGAATGTAGCTGGTGGGTATCTCACAGATGAAATACCATCATTCAGCTACAACCAATGGGAAGACACCACACCCTTTTTTATGCCCATCCTGTCTGCAGACCACTGCCAGACATAGCTATGAACCTCTGGTTAATTTTACCCCCAGTTCAGTTTTATGATTTTGTGTGCTTGTTACCTGACTACTTTTCCTGCTTGCTGTTTATGTACCTTGTTGGCCGATACGCATTTCACCTCTGCTTGTTTTCTGATTAAGTCCTGGCCGTCCCATTCTGTTCCTGTTCCTCAATTAATGTTTTGACCCTGCCTGACTACTATTCTCTGGAATAGCGGTGTGACTCACATTTCCCATACATTTCAAAGTAAAACTTTGACTGCCTGATGGCATTGAGCTCTGCTGCCAGCATAGTAAGGAGGTGTGTGGTAGTCCTTGTGCGCAGTTGCAAGGAAGGGTGGCCTGACCACACAGGGTTTGCGCCAAGGTAGAGGA
The DNA here is from genome assembly GCF_048569485.1 of Anomaloglossus baeobatrachus. Classification (NCBI taxonomy): domain Eukaryota; kingdom Metazoa; phylum Chordata; class Amphibia; order Anura; family Aromobatidae; genus Anomaloglossus; species Anomaloglossus baeobatrachus. The sequence goes on along the minus strand of NC_134353.1, from coordinate 812,330,562 downwards.
CCCACACGAGGTTGAAGAGGCAGAAGCAGTGTATTAACTTCTACATACAGAACAAGGATTGAAACAACTCGTGGGGACGGCAAGACTTGTACAGCAGACCCTTCTCCATCTCTCACCATAGTTTGCCAGTGCCCAGTCAGTGACATGTAATGACCCTGTCTATGCTTACTGGTCCAAGTATCTGTGTTGAAATGCACCCTGTCGCACACAGATTTTCTCAAGGAAGTGGTGATGATGTTGTGTGCGACATGCTGGTGTAGCGCGGGCATGCTTTTCTTTGAGAAGCAGTGGTGATTGGGCATCTGGTACTGGGGCACAGCGACAGACATAAGGTCTGTAAAATCCTGTGTGTCCACTACGCGTAAAGGCAGCATTTCGGTAGCCAACAGCTTACAGAGGGATAGAGTCAACCACTTAGCTTTGTCATGGGTCGCAGTAAGTGGCCTTTTATTTGACCACATCTGAGGGACAGAGATCTGGCTGCTGTCTGTAGACGGTGTTGAGTAGGGTGTCCCTGGAAAAATGCAGGTTTGTGAGAAAAGTGGAGGCGGAGACATGATGTTGCTTTCATCTTGCCTTCAGATCTGTTCATCTTGTATCATTTTTAAAAAACACAGCAAGCAAGGGTTACTCCAAGTGGAGTCTACCTTTTTTCCCAAAATTGGGCACACAGACACCCCATCAGTGGCAGCACTTGTGCCCTAGTTGCAAACAGGATGTTTTGATTTGCATCAAGCACATTCCAAATCCACAAGCATTTACTCTCCCCAGGATGACACAGGGGTAGTAAATTCCTTCTGGATCCATGACTTGTTCATTTTGATGAACGTCAGTCTGTCCACATTGTCACTGGACAGACGCGTGCGCTTATCTGTCAGCACACACCCAGCAGCACTGAAGACACGTTCAGAGACAACGCTGGCAGCTGGACACGACAAAATCTCCAAGGCGTAACTGGAGAGCTCTGTCAATTTTTCTAGATTTGAAGCCCAAAAGGAGCAAGGCTCCATTTGCAAAGTCATTGCATCGATGTTCATTTGGAGATACTCCTGTATCATCCTCTCCATCCATTGACTATGTGTCAGACTTGTTGTCTCTGGTGGCCTTGCAAAGGAGGGTCTAAAAAAATTATGAAAAGATTCCATAAAATTGCTGTTACCAGCACCAGATACGGTCCTACTGGTACGGGTAGACTGTTGAAGATGACGAGGCCGTCCCATGTTTGTCAAGTTACAACTGGGAGAATCACTCCCTTCACCTGCACGGTTGTTTGGTGGAAAAGCCGAGCTAAGATCGAGTAACAGCTTATGCTGATACTCCTGCATACGTGCGTCCCTTTCTATGGGTGGAATTATGTCACAAAATTTGGACTTGTCCCGGGGATCTAATAGTGTGGCAAGCCAGTAGTCATCATCACTTCTAATTTTGACAATACGAGGGTCATGTTGGAGGTAGTGCAACAAGAAGGCACTCATGTGTCTTGCGCAGCCATGCGGACCAAGTCCACGCTGTGTTTGTGGCATAGAGGTGCTAACCGTTCTTTCTTCCTCTGTCATCTCCCCCCAACCTCTTTCAACTGAAATTTGACCAAGGTCCCCCTCATCTGCTGAGTCTTCCATGTCCATGGACAGTTCGTCCTCCATATCTTCATGTCCTCCTGCACCTTCCTCAACATGTCGCCTGCTACCATGCGCCCTTGTTGATCCCTGTCCCCCATGGTCCCATGCCTGCCGCGTTGGTGATGATGAACGTCTGGACCTTGGTGATGTTGTTGTGTCTTGCGCATATGAATCCTCCTGTAGTTCCTCCCCTTCCTGTTGTCCCACCCCCTGACTACGAATAGTGTTTAGCGTGTGCTCCAGCATGTAAATGACTGTAATCGTCATGCTGATAATGGCATTGTCAGCGCTAAACATATTCGTCGCCATGTCGAAACTGTGCAGAAGGGTGCATAGGTCCTTGATCTGAGATCACTCCATCAGGGTGATCTGCCCCACTTCTGCATCTCGTTGGCCCAGGCTATACATCATGACGTATTGCACCAGGGCTCGCCGATGCTGCCACAGTCGCTGTAACATGTGGAGAGTTGAATTCCAGCGTGTCGCCACATCGCATTTCAGGCGATGAACCGGCAGGCCGAAAGACTTCTGGAGCGATGCAAGTCGCTCTGCTGCGGCGCTTGAACGGCGGAAGTGAGCTGACAGTTTTCGTGCCCTGTTCAGAAGGCCATCTAGGCCGGGATAGTGTGTTAAAAATTGCTGGACGACAAGGTTCAACACGTGAGCCATACAAGGTACGTGTGTCACCTTGCCCAGGCGAAGGGCCGCACCCAGGTTTGCAGCATTGTCGCACACGGCCTTACCAGGCTGCAGGTTGAGTGGAGACAACCATTTATTAAACTCGGACCGCAGAGCTGACCACAACTCCTCAGCTGTGTGACTCTTATTCCCAAGACATGTCAAGCTAAAGACCGCCTGATGCCGTTGCGCTCTGCTGCCAGCATAGTAATGAGGGGTGCGTGATTCCATCTGCGCAGTGAGAACGCTGGTGGCCTGACCAGGCAGGCTTGGGGCGGAGGTGGAGGACACAGATGAGGTGGAGGATGCAGAAGCTGTGGCGGAACTTGGACAGACATAGAATTGACACACAAGTCGTGGGGACGGCAAGACTTGTGCAGCAGACCCTTCACCATCTATCACCATAGTTACCCAGTGCCCAGTCAGCGACATGTATCGTCCCTGTCCATGCTTACTGGTCCAAGTATCGGTGGTGAAATGCACCCGTTCACACACAGAGTTTCTCAAGGAAGCGGTGATGTTGTGTGCGACATGCTGGTGTAGCGCGGGCACACGTTTCTTAGAGAAGTAGTGGCGACTAGGCATCTGGTACTGGGGCACAGCGACAGATATAAGGTCTCTAAAATCCTGTGTGTCCACTAGGCGGAAAGGCAGCATTTCTGTAGCCAACAGCTTACAGAGGGATAGAGTCAACCTCTTCGCTTTGTCATGGGTCGCAGGAAGTGGCCTTTTATTTGACCACATCTGAGGGACAGAGATCTGGCTGCTGTGTGTAGACGGTGTTGAGTAGGGTGTCCCTGGAAAAATGCAGCTTTGTGAGGAAAGTGCAGGCGGAGACATGATGTTGCCTTCATCCAAAGTTGGTGCTATCGATGTCTGAGAGAGCTGTACACACTCACTTGTTTCCCCTTCCAAACCAACTGACGACCTACCAAGCAAACTGCCTGTTCCGGTTACAGTGGTGGAAGTTGTGGGTGGAAAAACAGGTGTGACAGCTGTCCCCACAGTCCTAGAAGATGACGAGCGCGCGGATGCCCTGGAAGGGGCAGGCGGTGGATGGTTGGCTCCACTAGGCCGCATTGCAGCACGGTGAGCTTCCCACCAGGCCATATGATATTTATTCATGTGACGATTCATGGAAGAAGTTGTCAAACTGCTGAGGTTTTGACCTCTACTAAGATAACCATGCCAAATGTTACAGATCACATAATTTGGCCGATCTTTTTTTATGTCAAAAAAGGACCAGGCTAGGCAAGGCTTAGAGGCCATGCGACCTGTTGATCCACCCCGAATAATGCTCAGAGGCAGAGTGGTGGCTGAGGATGCAGTTGTAGACGTGCTACCAGTGCTCCGACTGTGTCCAGGAAGGCGCCAGGTTACTTCGACGTCGGTTGCATCCTCCTCCACCGCCTCTATTGACCTCCTCGAGTGTCTGACTGTGGGTTGACAGTAGGTGGGATCTAGAACTTCATCATCAATTGTTGTGTTTGCACTCCCCTCCCCCTCAGACCGAGTTTCTTCTTGCCCTGACCGAATATTTAATTTGTCATCCCAATCGGGTATCTGCGTCTCATCTTCATCAGTATGTTCCTCATTGCCTATAACCACAGTTGTTGGAAAGGCAGCATTTTGGTAGCCAACAGTTTGCATATGATGAAAGTCAACCTCCAAGCCATGTCATGCCCTTCTAAAAGCATGTAAAACACAGCGAGGGGACTCCAACCACAGTCTCCCTCGTTGCCACTAACTGGGCCACACACACCCCACTTGACTGGCATCGGTTGAGCCCCCTTTTGAAAAAGAAAAAGATGCTTTGCATGAAGCACTCTCAAAAATACGCGTGCCTTTCCCGTCCCCTGGCTGACCCAGGGGAAGAAAAGTCCTCTGAGAGCCATGACTTGTTCATCTTGGTTCTTTTAGAAACACAGCGAGGGGACTCCAACCACAGTCTCCCTCGTTGCCACTAACTGGGCCACACACACCCCACTTGACTGGCATCGGTTGAGCCCCCTTTTGAAAAAGAAAAAGATGCTTTGCATGAAGCACTCTCAAAAATACGCGTGCCTTTCTCGTCCCCTGGCTGACCCAGGGGAAGAAAAGTCCTCTGAGAGCCATGACTTGTTCATCTTGGTTCTTTTAGAAACACAGCGAGGGGACTCCAACCACAGTCTCCCTCGTTGCCACTAACTTGGCCACACACACCCCACTTGACTGGCATCGGTTGAGCCCCCTTTTGAAAAAGAAAAAGATGCTTTGCATGAAGCACTCTCAAAAATACGCGTGCCTTTCCCGTCCCCTGGCTGACCCAGGGTAAGAAAAGTCCTCTGAGAGCCATGACTTGTTCATCTTGGTTCTTTTAGAAACACAGCGAGGGGACTCCAACCACAGTCTCCCTCGTTGCCACTAACTGGGCCACACACACCCCACTTGACTGGCATCGGTTGAGCCCCCTTTTGAAAAAGAAAAAGATGCTTTGCATGAAGCACTCTCAAAAATACGCGTGCCTTTCCCGTCCCCTGGCTGACCCAGGGGAAGAAAAGTCCTCTGAGAGCCATGACTTGTTCATCTTGGTTCTTTTAGAAACACAGCGAGGGGACTCCAACCACAGTCTCCCTCGTTGCCACTAACTGGGCCACACACACCCCACTTGACTGGCATCGGTTGAGCCCCCTTTTGAAAAAGAAAAAGATGCTTTGCATGAAGCACTCTCAAAAATACGCGTGCCTTTCCCATCCCCTGGCTGACCCAGGGTAAGAAAAGTCCTCTGAGAGCCATGACTTGTTCATCTTGGTTCTTTTAGAAACACAGCGAGGGGACTCCAACCACAGTCTCCCTCGTTGCCACTAACTGGGCCACACACACCCCACTTGACTGGCATCGGTTGAGCCCCCTTTTGAAAAAGAAAAAGATGCTTTGCATGAAGCACTCTCAAAAATACGCGTGCCTTTCCCGTCCCCTGGCTGACCCAGGGGAAGAAAAGTCCTCTGAGAGCCATGACTTGTTCATCTTGGTTCTTTTAGAAACACAGCGAGGGGACTCCAACCACAGTCTCCCTCGTTGCCACTAACTGGGCCACACACACCCCACTTGACTGGCATCGGTTGAGCCCCCTTTTGAAAAAGAAAAAGATGCTTTGCATGAAGCACTCTCAAAAATACGCGTGCCTTTCCCGTCCCCTGGCTGACCCAGGGTAAGAAAAGTCCTCTGAGAGCCATGACTTGTTCATCTTGGTTCTTTTAGAAACACAGCGAGGGGACTCCAACCACAGTCTCCCTCGTTGCCACTAACTGGGCCACACACACCCCACTTGACTGGCATCGGTTGAGCCCCCTTTTGAAAAACAAAAAGATGCTTTGCATGAAGCACTCTCAAAAATACGCGTGCCTTTCCCGTCCCCTGGCTGACCCAGGGTAAGAAAAGTCCTCTGAGAGCCATGACTTGTTCATCTTGGTTCTTTTAGAAACACAGCGAGGGGACTCCAACCACAGTCTCCCTCGTTGCCACTAACTGGGCCACACACACCCCACTTGACTGGCATCGGTTGAGCCCCCTTTTGAAAAAGAAAAAGATGCTTTGCATGAAGCACTCTCAAAAATACGCGTGCCTTTCCCGTCCCCTGGCTGACCCAGGGTAAGAAAAGTCCTCTGAGAGCCATTACTTGTTCATCTTGGTTCTTTTAGAAACACAGCGAGGGGACTCCAACCACAGTCTCCCTCGTTGCCACTAACTGGGCCACACACACCCCACTTGACTGGCATCAGTTGAGCCCCCTTTTGAAAAAGAAAAAGATGCTTTGCATGAAGCACTCTCAAAAATACGCGTGCCTTTCCCGTCCCCTGGCTGACCCAGGGTAAGAAAAGTCCTCTGAGAGCCATGACTTGTTCATCTTGGTTCTTTTAGAAACACAGCGAGGGGACTCCAACCACAGTCTCCCTCGTTGCCACTAACTGGGCCACACACACCCCACTTGACTGGCATCGGTTGAGCCCCCTTTTGAAAAAGAAAAAGATGCTTTGCATGAAGCACTCTCAAAAATACGCGTGCCTTTCCCGTCCCCTGGCTGACCCAGGGTAAGAAAAGTCCTCTGAGAGCCATGACTTGTTCATCTTGGTTCTTTTAGAAACACAGCGAGGGGACTCCAACCACAGTCTCCCTCGTTGCCACTAACTGGGCCACACACACCCCACTTGACTGGCATCGGTTGAGCCCCCTTTTGAAAAAGAAAAAGATGCTTTGCATGAAGCACTCTCAAAAATACGCGTGCCTTTCCCGTCCCCTGGCTGACCCAGGGGAAGAAAAGTCCTCTGAGAGCCATGTCCACATTGTCAGTGGACAGACACGTGTGCTTATCTGCCAGCAGACCCACAGCAGCACTGAAGACAGGTTCCGAGAGAACGCTGGCTGCAGGACACGACAAGATCCCCAAGACGTACGTGGCGAGCTCAGGCAATTTATCAACATTGGAAGCCTAAAATGAGCAGGGCTCAAGTTGCACAATAATGGAATCGATGTTTCCTTGCATATACTCATATATCTGTGTGTCCTACTCTTTTTCCTTGTCCAGCTCTTTTGTTTTCGCATGAGTATATGTCCTTGTCACTTTCCCATGTGTTGTGAGTTGTTTGTGACCTTTTGGACACCTTTGAGGGTGTTTTCTAGGTGTTTTTCTGTGTTTGTGATTGCCTGCCATTGTTTCCTATGCAGTTCGAGTTCGGTTCGTCGAACGTTCGACGAACCGAACTCGAATGGGAGGTCCGTTCGGCGAACCAACCTCGAGCCGAACCGCAACCGGTTCGCTCATCTCTAGTTACAAGTCCATCTTCAGAGATCTTGATGTTCTTTTGTCCACAATGCGCAACATAATGAAGACGCTTACAATCCAGTGCACTGTAGCTAATATTCCTGGATGTGGAAGGCAGAGAAAAATTAAGATTGCAACGCAGAATAGTCTGGATGGTGGATAAGCAGCCTCAATCAAGTTCCAAAGAAAGTCAAACTGTCCTGCAGGCTCAGGGTGCATCAGTGTCAGGGCGAACTATCCATCCACGTTGGAATGAAATGGAAAGCAATGACAGAAGATCCAGGAACACCCTACTGCTAACCCAGACACATAAAAAAGCAAAACTGCAGTTTGTCAAAATTTGCATGAGAAAGCCAAAATCCTTCTGGGAAAGCGTCTTGTGGACAGATGAGACCAAGACATAGCTTTTTGATAAAGTACATAATTCTACTGTTTACCAAAAACAGAATGACACTTACAAAGAAATCAACACTATACCTAAACTTAAAAATGGTGGAGGTTCAAAGATGTTTTGGGGTTGTTTTGCTGCCTCTGGCACTGGGTGCCTTGACTGTGTGCAAGACATCATGAAATCTGAAGATTACAAAAGGATTTTGGTTTGCAATGTAGAGCCCAGTGTCAGAAAGCTGGGTTTGCGTCCTAGGTCATGGGTCTTGCAGCAGAACAATGACCCAAACATACTTCATGAAGCACTCAGAAATCGATGGAAACAAAGCTCTGGAGAGTTCTATAGTGGCAGCAATGAGTCCAGATCTAAATCCCATTCAACACCTGTGGAGAAATCTTAAAATTTGTTGGGAGAAGTCACCCTTCAAGTATGAGAGACCTGGGGCAGTTTGCAATGGGAAAGTGGTCCATTACAACTGACGGGTGTAAGAAGCTTGTTGTTTGTTATAGGAAGCGATTGATTTCAGTTATTTATTCCAAAGGGTGTGCAACCAAATATTAAGTTGAAGGTGCCAACAATTTTCCCCAGTCCAATTTTGGCGTTTTGTGTGAAATGATGTCCAATTTGCCTTTTTTACTCAGTTTGTGTAGTTCCAATACACACAGGAAATAAAGATGTGTATAACCAAATGTGTAATTGTGATAATTTTCTAGAATAAATACTTAATTTTGTGGAACAATTTCACGGGTTTCAACATTTTTGGACATGACTGGTTTTCTGCAGAGTGTAATATATGTACTGTGTGTAATAACATTCCAATAACCTACCGAATACATACTGTACATTAGTAAGTGAGGCAATGTATGTGTAATGAAACACATTGGGAATACTTCTAGACATCCTGACCTGTATGTGGGTAGAGGTGGTTTCATTAGGAAGGTCTACTCAGAAAACCCAGCTTTTTGGACATTTATTTATCTTAACATTATTGAATGTTCTCATGTTAACATAACATACTTAAAGGGGTTCTCCAATATTCGGACAATCCCTTCGCAATCATCATATTTCCCCATGTAAAATAATAAAAGCCTTTACTAATCTCCAGTGCTGGCACCGTTCCAGTGATGTAGACAATTACTAATATGCAGTTTCACTCTCACTCCCTTCTGAAATAATGAACATCTAGAAGTGGTCAGTCAGCAGCAGCTCTCACTTCTTCCAAATGGCAGTAAATGAAGGAAAGGAAGTAAGAGTGAAGTGGACTATTGGCGGCTGCTGATTGGCTGTAGGGATCACATGATTTAACAATGTCATGCCTGTTCCAGGATACATTGCTGGAATAGTGCCGTGAGTCGGGTGGAGACAGAGAGAAGTGGGTCGTATATGCGTACTGCAGACCTGACACTGACAATAGAACAATACCGATTAGAATGAGGTCTACTAGCGAAGAGATGTCCCAGGAACACATTATCATTTTGAAGGCCTGCAAAATGTTGCTAAAGTGTAAAATTGTAAGTAGTGCAAAGATAAATAACGTACATGGCAATGTTAACACAATACAGATTATTTTTCATTTTAAACACATGTATGTATAGACAATCAGATATGTAAACTATATAATTATGGACACGTGATAATAATGTAAGGGGTGGACGGACCCCTTACAAGGAGGTGCAGTTTTCCCCCCTGAAGATACCCCACGCTGGGGTAGATAGAGCTGTTAATGTTAATGTTAATGTTATTGATAAACTGTGTTTTTACTGTGTCAGTGGGTTTTCCCCCAGAGGCCGGGTGGGACGGCTGTCCCCATAGAAACAGTGCAGGAGAAAGGAGGAGCCGGCAGCAGAAGGGGGAGGGAGAGAAAGTGTGGTAGAGAAAAAGTTTGAGTTTGAGGCAGTCGAGTCCGGGACAGGAGAGAAGGAGCAGCAGGGGCAGGGTGTGGGAGCTAGGTGAACAGCTAACGAAGAAAAGGGAAAGAGAAAGTGTCCTCTATGGTGAAACAGAGTTGGGTGGGTCAAGTCTGCGGTAGCCGGAGTGGGAGCCCAGGTGAAGTAGAGTAGCCGGGCACATCCCCACGAGAGGAGACGACAAGAAGAGGTTTTCCCCCCCATCAGAAGTTGTGAAACGACGCTATCAGATTGTTGCCACTGTTGTGAAGATGTGTGCAATAAACATGCCTTCTGATTCAACTGATCTTCGTCTGCAAAGTCTTTATACATCTGACAGCGTTTTCTGTACCACCACACTCTGCCCCACCAAGCAATCTCCTGTCCCAATAGTGACGGCGGAGTCGGGGGTTAGCCTGATAGAAAAAGGGGCCACGACTACAACCCCCGAGGCACCCCTGGCACCCCGTTACAATAACATACATAGTTCATGACTGTAAATATTAATTCCAATATAAAATTACAAATTTATAAAGTGCATAATTAAAGTACATTGAGTGCACTGAGGAGGATCGTGCCTGTGTGTGGTTACGGCTGTAAATAGACTGGCAAAAATATCCATAGTTGTAGAATGGCTTACACTATGTGCTCAGGGCATATGTACATCCCACAGGCCATAATTGACTATTGCCCTTCAAAATGGGTTAATCACGGTGTGTGCGGTGAGCATATAGGAGAGGAGGGAGTCACACCAACTCAAAATCTAATGCTCTTTGTTGTGCTATTAATACTGTACAAGGCAGACTGTTGTGAAAAGGGGATATTAATGAGCACAATTTATCTGTGTCACAGTGTGATGATGTGCTGCATACTAAGGCTGCCTTTGCCTGTTGCTCCGAGTTGGGTTTGGGGGTTAGCAGAGGATGCAATATTAGTATATACCCAGACATAGGCAGCCTTATCGGTGGCAGTGTATAAAGAACAAATATGCATCAAGGTGTGTAATTTGGGTAACTTGGTAACTTGTCACAGTAAAAATAGTATAGAATCGTTATGTAAAACTTTCCAGATTGCACTTTGTTTCATAATTTGCAAAGACTGCTGAGATAATAGGAGCCACACAATGGGCGAGAGGCAATAGTCACCTTTGCTCTTTCAAATGACACATTCCTCACACCTCGTTCAATGTTCTCCAAATAACAAATTGTATAAGTGCTTGGCAGCTATGATTTATACGCATCAGATTTGTTGCACACATTCTGTGACTGTCCTATTAATATGAACTGGGCTTCTAGAAATTCAAATTAAAAAAGTTCACTTAGGCCAATCGCACACATACGATTTTTTTCACATATACTTTTTTTCATACATGATAAATGGTCCAGGTTTGTTTTTTTCATTGTATTGAACCCATTATATTTTTCAAGTAGAAATGTTTTTTTAGCTTTTCGTACCTAATGAACAGTAAAATACAGACAGCACAGGAATAACTTCTTTGTGCTATCTGTATTTTTTAATGTAGCTATTGACTTACATTAGCAACTAGTATTGGGCAATGCATGTGAGCCCAGTAACCAAAAACAAGGTGATCTCTAATATACCGGGACCCTAACTTAAATGCCTCTATCTGGATTAAAAAACCTACATGTATGGGCAGAAAGGATCCAGCTATAAAGCTATAAAGGAGCATGGACATAGCCTCGTTATAGGGTGGAGTGCCCTTTAACCAGGCTGTGTCCATGCACCTTTATAGCAGGATTCTTTCTGCCTATACATGTAGGTTTTTTAACCCAGGTAGAGGCATTTAAGTTAGGGTCCCGGTATATTAGAGATCACCTGTGTCTAAGGAAGGGGCAGATGGTGACCTCTGACCAAACCACCCTAGATAGCTTCCGTACCTATGCACCGAGCTGGAAACCTGACCCTAGGTATCCCTAGTGCTGGACCCTAAATATGGAACGAGTAGGATGAGCTCTTAGTCAAAACCACTAAACAAGAAAGAAGACACAAGAAAGATACACAGGGGGGAAATGCATGAACTACTTATCCACAGATAACTCTGGTAGAAGTTCCGCAACAATACTACAGACGAGTAAGTGACGCCCTGGCAAAACCAGGTAGTCACAGATAGACCCCCACACAAAACTATCCCCCACTAAGGAAACACACATCCAACCTGAAACCCTAGTCACTCCCCCCTTGGGGAAAGACAGACACACCAGTGGATGTGACCAGGCAGTTGGACACGCCCACCCAGGGGTCTAGACAGCCCGGGGCGGGAAAACAGTAGCTAGTCTAATCTGTAGTTCAAGTGGAGAGGAGTGGGGGCTGGAGCTAAGTGTAGCTCCAGCGGAGAAAGTTCAAGTGAACGGTACCAGGGTAGGAGTCCTGGTGCCTTGGCTAGGAGGCAGACGGTGGTCTCCGTCAGCAGGAGACGGGAAAACGGCTCGGCAGAACCGAGGTGGACCGGGACAGGGTTGTAGCCTGCCGGTACCGACAAGGGGACCCAACCCAGAAACCGTAGCACAAGGGGGGTACTCGGACCCTGAAGCCAGGACCGGAAACCACCGGACTTGTTAATTCACTGACTGAGGCCATGACTAGAGGTCCTGTCCCACCCAAAGTCCCTCATAGAAGATAACAGCCCACCAATAGGGATAAGAGGTCACCACCAGGGCTCATAGATCCCACGGGCCAGCGTCTGCGGGCACGGCTCCTTAGGCCACATCCACCCGGGAGCGGACTCCTGAGTTCAAGACTGGGAAGTCCATCTTACACAAAATCAGTTCAGAGGAAAAGGATAGAGACCACCAACCCGGGTGGGGGATCCGAATGCAACTGGCTGCGGCGCTGGCCACCAGCACCCTGGTTTACCAGAGACTTGTGTGGTTTATTGACTGTGAGTACCAAGTATCCCCTACCATCGCTATACCCTGCACCAGACACTGGGCCCCGGGGCAACCATCCCTACCCACGGAGGGGTTAACATCCAGCTGCAATAACATCTCCCCCGGGTGCCCCAAAACAGCAGCGATGGTGTCCCACCTCACCACACACCGTGGGTGGCGTCACAAACCTAATACAGCCTAGCCCGTACATCTACGTCCCCCTTTTTATTAGGCGTGTCTGCGAGACCCCCGGGTCCGGAGACCCTCGAGCCACCCCCATAGAAGGTCCGGATCCGAGCAGTGGCGGCTGCTGGCACGGGGGCAGCACAAGTACAAGCCACCTGCTTCTAACCAGAGCTTGAATGAACTGAATAATATCACCAGCATAAGTCCATGGAAGATGGTAGTATATAAATTTAAGGGAATACTGATAATCAGTAGCTGGATAGAAAGAGGGCTCCACAGGGTCCTAAAGGCGAAGAAATGAAAACCCATCAGGAAAGCTACCTAGTACAATGAATTCTAACAGCAGGATCGATAGAAAGTCAAGGAGCATTTTGAGCAGCCAAACGTTGTGACCCTCTATTGCCAGAAACCAAATGACTGTCTGTCACCCGTAACAGATGTATAGCCAGGTAGCCAAAATGTCCCAATTTGGGTTCTCAAAGTAAAGTTGTGGGATCAACATTGAGCAGTGAAGCAGTTCAGTGATCCTTCAGATGGAACTGTGGATCATGGGCGGAAATCCTGTAGAATAAATCTTGAAGCAGTTCTGTGATCCTACAGCTGGAACCATAGCTCTTAGTTTGAAATCCTGTAGAATTTTTTTCCTAGTGACATAAGCAAGGCCCTTTTATTCCCCTCAATTCTCATTTCAGAGTATTGAGTCTTACAGGATTGGTTGCAGATGGCTGCTCTCTCATTAGTCGCTAGTTCAATCCAACTGCTTAATTTTTCTCTGAATTATGTAGTTATAGGAGCTAAGGCTATACACATTTAAAAGATTATCCGCATTTAGCAGACAATAGGGCTCCGATTAGTCTGACATGAGACGATGGCTAACTTCTCTTAATTTAATAAACATAGGAACCATATGTCTGGCCTAATTAAGAACAGTTCACCGCATGCACAAGTGGCCAGAAGCTGAGTCACCACAGGGGGGTACCCTCTATACTGATATATAGGCATACAGTTAGGTCCAAAAATATTTGGACAGTGACACAAGTTTTGTTATTTTAGCTGTTTACAAAAACATGTTCAGAAATACAATTATATATATAATATGTGCTGAAAGTGCACACTCCCAGCTGCAATATGAGAGTTTTCACATCCAAATCGGAGAAAGGGTTTAGGAATCATAGCTCTGTAATGCATAGCCTCCTCTTTTTCAAGGGACTCTAAGGGCTGCAATTAACTCTGAAGGCGTCTCCCTCGTTAACCTGTAATCAATGAAGTAGTTAAAAGGTCTGGGGTTGATTACAGGTGTGTGGTTTTGCATTTGGAAGCTCTTGCTGTGACCAGACAACATGCGGTCTAAGGAACTCTCAATTCAGGTGAAGCAGAACATCCTGAGGCTGTAAAAAAAGAAAAAATCCATCAGAGAGATAGCAGACATGCTTGGAGTAGCAAAATCAACAGTCAGGTACATTCTGAGAAAAAAGGAATTTACTGGTGAGCTTGGGAACTCAAAAAGGCCTTGGCGTCCACGGATGACAACAGTGGTGGATGATTGCGGCATACTTTCTTTGGTGAAGAAGAACCCGTTCACAACATCAACTGAAGTCCATAACACTCTCAGTGAAGTAGGTGTATCTGTCTCTAAGTCAACAGTAAAGAGAAGACTCCATGAAAGTAAATACAAAGGGTTCACATCTAGATGCAAACCATTCATCAATTCCAAAAATAGACAGGCCAGAGTTAAATTTGCTGAAAAACACCTCATGAAGCCAGCTCAGTTCTGGAAAAGTATTCTATAAACAGATGAGACAAAGATCAACCTGTACCAGAATGATGGGAAGAAAAAAGTTTGGAGAAGAAAGGGAACGGCACATGATCCAAGGCACACCACATCCTCTGTAAAACATGGTGGAGGCAACGTGATGGCATGGGCATGCATGGCTTTCAATGGCACTGGGTCACTTGTGTTTATTGATGACATAACAGAAGACAAGAGTAGCCGGATGAATTCTGAAGTGTACAGAGATATACTTTCAGCCCAGATTCAGCCAAATGCCGCAAAGTTGATCGGATGGCGCTTCATAGTACAGATGGACAATGACCCCAAGCATACAGCCAAAGCTACCCAGGAGTTCATGAGTGCAAAAAAGTGGAACATTCTGCAATGGCCAAGTCAATCACCAGATCTTAACCCAATTGATCATGCATTTCACTTGCTCAAATCCAGACTTAAGACGGAAAGACCCACAAACAAGCAAGACCTGAAGGCTGCGGCTGTAAAGGCCTGGCAAAGCATTAAAAAGGAGGAAACCCAGCGTTTGGTGATGTCCATGGGTTCCAGACTTAAGGCAGTGATTGCCTCCAAAGGATTCGCAACAAAATATTGAAAATAAAATTATTTTGTTTGGGTTTGGTTTATTTGTCCAATTACTTTTGACCTCCTAAAATGTGGAGTGTTTGTAAAGAAATGTGTACAATTCCTACAATTTCTATCAGATATTTTTGTTCAAACCTTCAAATTAAACGTTACAATCTGCACTTGAATTCTGTTGTAGAGGTTTCATTTCAAATCCAATGTGGTGGCATGCAGAGCCCAACTCTCGAAAATTGTGTCACTGTCCAAATATTTCTGGACCTAACTGTATGTCTCGACATGCATTTGATTTAAACACATGTCAATGAATAACCTCAATTGCCGCACTTTAAAATAGAATTAAACTCGTTCACATACAGATAATATTGTAGCATATAATTTTCCTGAATGGCCCTCTGAATTTTCTTCCTGGCATCCCATAACAATTTATAATGCAAGAACGCTCCTTAGCTGGCCTGCACTTTTCTAGAAATACAATCCTATAGTGCTACAGTAGATTTATCATTTTCTCCATGTTAAAAAAGATGAAATTGCTGATGTTTCTAGATAGAAAGAAGAGAAAGAAGCCATTTTATGGAGTTATGACCCTAAATAAATAATAGATCAAAAGTAGATATGCAATAGCTGCTACGTTCCTGTTCATTTCTCATCTGCAGGTTCTATTTACACAATTACACAGATGTATAACAATGCAATTATTGTTTAAACCTCTTCTCCAGTATTTTGTTTTTTTTTCAGCTCTGGAGTGGTGCTTTAAACCTAAGCCTCCTGTCATATACTCACTTTCTGGCGGTTTCACCTTTCACCAACGGCATTTTTTTATTTAGTGGTGTAAAATTGAAAAAAATTGTAAAAAAGAAATATTTTGGTTTCTGTCTCCATTTTCTGAGACCTGTAATTATTTCATTGTTCCGTTGATGAAGGTGGGCTTGATATTTGCGTGCCGGTGTAGTGACAAAAAAAGGCAAATCTGGTACTTTGATATTAGCTTTTGTTTTACTACATTTTACTTTTTTTTTTAATATATATTTACTGTTAATTTGAAACAAAAGACGTATGATTTAAAAAAAAAAATTCTCATTTTTTATTTCACTTTATATTTATTCAAATTTTTTTTTCACTTTCTTTTAGTCCCCCTGTAATTGTCTGGCTGTTTATTACATATACGGTAATACAACAATATTGCAGTAGATAGGTGAAATCACCTGTGCTTGGTCTTCACAAGAATACCAACATGGCAGCCATAAAAGCCTTCAGCCGGCCACAGCAATTGCATGTTTTAACTACTGCTGTCAGAGAGTGACAATTGTATTTAAGTGGTTAACAGCAGCAATCAGATCTTAGCTCCAATCACTGCTGATACATGCAGATGCCAGCTGTATGCCAGAGCTTGTGTATACCGGGTATGGTGTAGGCCCAGGTTGGAGAGCTCATTTTCTACTGGTTGATACTATATGGTGCCTATATTAGCAGAGAGCTATTTAGAAAACTTGTTCACCTTATCTTTATTTTAACAAATGGAAACAGGTTTTTGTGGTCTTTACTAAACTATAATTACTACAGATTGTCTTCCTGTACTTGTTAGTTGGACATCCCTCACAGTGTGTGACCAGTCCTATCTGTCACCGTAATCCAAAGAAAAAAACTGCACATAGGGAAGCCGGAAAGGACGTGGATAATTCCCAACTTTTGAAGAACACAGAGAGGGGCAAATTATGTGGTACGTCAAATTTTGATCATTGCCTTAGCCCCACCATTTACCATTTCTACCTCAGTGGGTGGAGATGTCAGACGGGCTATTGCAGTGAGGGACATTCAGAAGACACCCAGGCCTGCAGGGCATAGACCCAAACCCGGGACTGTCCTGCTTCATACAAGATGGTTGGGACTAGAGATGAGTGAATGGATTCACAGAACTCCGGTCCAGGTTAGTGGTACCTGGCAGCTAGATGGGAGGCCCAAAAATCTCTTACCTTCTGGCATGGTTTGATTAACCAGGATTGGCATGATGTCATCTGTGCATCATGCTAGTTGGGACCTAAGGATTTATTTTTTGTTTATTCATTCATAGTTAAAGAGATATATAAAGTGCTTAGTGCAATGAACAAACATGATTAAAAATAAGTGACAAAATCAGAAATATGATTGTTAAGATCCCATACCAAGAACTCTAACTGGAGACAATGCTATAAATTCCAGGAGAGTCTGGCCACACCTCCCTATAGCCAGGTGGAGAGTCTCCAGCCAGAAGGATGCAGCAGAGCAGGGAGTGCTGCAAAGCAACTCAGCAAAGGACCTGCCACTAGTGGGAACAGAGCGGAGATTGTGGTGAGTAGAATGGCACTGAGAATACATCATAAGAATTCTCCAAGAAACATTCTGTCATCTTTCCATGTTATTAAACATGTATGGCCAGTGTGACACAAATGTCCATCTCATGTATATGGTCGAAGATGAGGTGTGCTCCAAGTAAAGGCACTCAATTAGATTCTTATTACCGTCTCTCCTTTGTTGCAATAAAAATGTCCTATAGCACAGTTTCTCCATTGGTGATAATTGGTTGTACACTGGCTGTTATGAGCAGGCAGTGGTCCATTGTGTCTATCATATACTTTATGTTTCCTATCATGCTGTTGGACTATACTCAGTAGATGTCACATGGATCATTGATTTCTGCTGTTTCTAAAAGCAACTCTATAACAATCATGATTATCTGGGGAACGTAATGTAAGTAATTAAAGTTTCCTTCTACCACAGTACCTAGTTTATTAAACTAACCTTGTACTACAGCACCTGGATTATAATAAATCATTTTACAATTGAAAACATATTTTTGCTGGCAATTACTTATGAAAACATCACAGAAAAAAGTCATCTGTACTTATCAACACCAAGATACAACATTAATGCACTGCAGGATGCAACAGGCCCTCATCATAAAGGCAGAGGAAGCACAGGAGCAAAACGCTGTTGAAACAACTAGTCACACAGATATGTGTATTATTATTATTATTATTATTATTATTATTATTAATAATATTTATTTCTAGACCACCATTGATTCCATGGTGCTGTACATAAGAAAGGGTTACATACAGAATACATATACAAGTTAGAATAGACAGACTGCTACAGAGGGAAGAGGATCCTGCCCTTGCAGGCTTTTATTCTTTAGGTGTGTAGTGCTCAGTGTCTGACTTACAGCCTATTAGTGACGCCTATACTATTAGATCAGGTGGGCCACCAAGCACTTGTGCACCCCACCAATTCTGTAAGCCAACTCTAAAGAGCCTGGCTGCACCTTGTAAAAGATGTAAAATGTGCAGCAATAAGATGAAAAAGTTTAATGAAATTCATCAGGCATTGGGCAATATTTTGGCCAAATCACGCAAGCTCGCAGCCCCATCCAGGGTCCTCATTGTCGTGTGAGTCTCTACTCCAGAATTCAAAGCAATTCACAGAAAAGGACTAAAATTAAGAAAACATCACATAAAAAAGGCAACTATATTTACCAACACCAGGTCACAATATTATTGCACAAGAGGATGAACAGGACTCCTGATAACGACTGAGGCAGCACATGTGAAAAATACTGATGAAACAACCACTCACATGCCTACCATTCATGGAGGGGGTGGTTGCTTAGTTGTTATGATCCAGAACCATGGAAGACAACGATAAATCATTGGTAAAAGGTGACAAGAGCATTGGCAACTAATCTGGCCGCCATCCCCTTACTAACCATCACAACTAGAAGTAGCCGAGGGGTGAACGAACATCCTGTGCACCGCGAACCCAGATGGAGAACTAGCTATCCTAAAGGAAGGAAAGATGAGAAACTCTCTGCCTCATAAAATAGATAAAGAATAGCAAGCCCCCCACATTCAAAGACTGCGGTGATATAGGAAAACACAATACACAGATAGATGATAGGATTAGCAAAAGGTGAGGCCCTACTGACTAAATAGGACAGGACAGCAAAGGGACTGATGGTGGCCGGAGAAAAACCCTGCAAAAATCCAACAACCTGATAGTACAAAAAAGCCCTCAGATTGCTAGATCTGAACTCTGTCCTATACCAGGTGCTCTTGTCATACCAATGAACAGAAAGCAGGAACCATTACAAATTCAAGAAGCAACAAACACATGGACGTATAGGAGCAATACTCCAAACATAACTGCAGGAACTGTTGGCTCCACATGTCTCTTCAACAAGGACTTATGGAAGACATTGTGAATCTTAAATGACACAGGCAGAGTCAAACAGAAAGATACAGGGTTGATAATCTCCGAAATCTTATAAGGTCCAATAAATCTGGGCTTAAATTTAGGAAATGGAACTCTCATAGGAATATTTTTAAAGGAAAACCACACCATGTCCCCCACTTTAAACCGGGGACCAACAGTCCGATGCCGGTTGGCAAATTTCTGGGCAGATTCTTGGGATTGAAACAATTTATCCACTACCTGCCCCCTGCTGCATTCTGTTTACCACCGAATCCACCCCTTTATAGTCAGACGCCTCAAGCTTCCCTGAGAGGAACCTGGGGATACCCAAAATTGCAGAAAAAGGGGGACACCAATGTGGTAGAGCTAGCTCTATTATTAAGGGCAAATTCACCCAAAGGCAAAAACGAAAACCAGTCATCCTGATCCGCAGAAACAAAACACTGTAAATAGGTCTCCAGGGTCTGGTTAGCCCTTTCAGTCTGACCGTTGGTCTGAGGATGAAACGCCGAGGAGAAAGGCAGCTGAACACCCAATTTGGAACAAAAAATCCTCCAAAATCTGGATACAAACTGCACCCCTCTGTCAGAAACAATGTTTTCGGGAATACCATGCAAACGAACAACATGTTGGAAAAACAAAGGCACCAACTCTGATGAAGACGGCAACTTAGATAGGGGAGCCAAGGGGACCATCTTAGAGAATCTATCACAGATCACCCAAATCACAGTCATTTTCTGAGAGACGGGAAGCTCTGAAATAAAATCCATAGAGATGTGCGTCCAAGGTCTCTTAGGTACCGGCAAAGGCAATAATAGCCCACTAGAACGTGAACAACAGGGCTTGGACCTAGAACAAACTCAACATGACTGCACAAAACCACGGACATCCCGGAACAGGGAAGGCCACCAAAAAGAGCGGCTCACAAGATCCCGAGTACAAAAAATGCCAGGATGACCCGCCAAAACAGAGCAATGAACCTCAGAGACAACTCGGTCTCTCCATTGGTCCGGGGCAAACAATTTCCCCGTAGGACATCTCTCAGGTTTATCCCCCTGAAATTCCGCCAGTGCCAATCGCAGATCAGGCGAAATGGCCGAGAGAACTACACCATCATTCAGGATAGTAGACAGCTAAAAAACAAAGCCCACCTGGCCTGCCGAGGATTCAACCTCTTGGCAGATTCCAGA
This sequence comes from Anomaloglossus baeobatrachus, assembly GCF_048569485.1. Classification (NCBI taxonomy): domain Eukaryota; kingdom Metazoa; phylum Chordata; class Amphibia; order Anura; family Aromobatidae; genus Anomaloglossus; species Anomaloglossus baeobatrachus. Next base: position 812,310,334 of record NC_134353.1, on the reverse strand, counting down.
TAGGTAAGATTCTTGTGGTCAGTAAGCACCACAACTTGATGTCTAGCCCCCTCCAACCAATGTCTCCACTCTTCAAATGCCCACTTCATAGCCAATAATTCCCGGTTCCCCACATCATAATTCCATTCAGAAGGAGCAAACGTCCGAGAGAAAAAGGCACAGGGCATAAGATTACCCGAAGCAGCATCTCCTGCTCCGATCTCTGAGGCATCGATCTCAACCTGAAATGGGCGAGACACATCAGGTTGCTGCAGGACTGGGGTAGAAGTGACTCGCCTTTTAAGCTCACCGCAGTCTTTGAATGTGGAGGGCTTGCTATTCTTTATCTATTTTCTGAGGCAGAGAGTTATTCATCTTTCCTTCCTTTAGGATAGCTAGTTCTCCGGCTGGGTTCGCTGTGCACAGGATGTTAGTTCACCCCTCGGCTACTTCTAGTTGTGATTGTTAGTAAGGGGATGGCGGCCAGATTAGTTGCCAATGCTCTTGTCACCTTTTACCAATGATTTATGGTTGTCTTCCATGGTTCCGGATCATAGCAGTACATCCGGCCTAGCCTGCTAGCAGACCAGGGTTTAAATAGGCAGAGAGTTAGCAATGGAAACGGCCATTGCTCAACACATCTGGTCTCTGTCCAAACCATTCCTGGCCACAAGAGGGAGCCTCACAGCAGCAAAAGCATAACTGACATTCACAACACTTATATTAACGGGACTGCAATAGACCAGGTGAGTGCTGCTGAGAGCAGTTCTGCTATTTATATGTGAGGCCGCATGGCACATTTTATAAAAATATTTTAGTGTAGGACTGCTTCAAATGAGATTTGCCGTGACGTGGCGAAGCAGCTCAAGAAATTGCAATTTTTTGCCAAAAATCTCAAAAAAAATTTTTTATAATGCAGTTTGGAATATTTGATGCCTTAGTGCACATTGGTGCTGGCTCTTTGTTGTTTCTTTGTTGAATTGGTCGGTGGTTGACCTCCACCTTGCTATGCACCCCAATTTGGGATGTATTCCATCTGTATAGATTTTGGCGTTTGGTGACTGTTCACATTGGGTCATCAGGCTTTGTCCACAGGCTATATATATACTTCATGCAGCATTTGCTTGGACCTGTCCCGCCCACAGCCATGACTCAGTCATGGGTACGGGACTGCAATAGACCAGGTGAGTGCTGCTGAGAGCAGTTCTGCTATTTATATGTGAGGCCGCATGGCACATTTTATAAAAATATTTTAGTGTAGGACTGCTTCAAATGAGATTTGCCGTGACGTGGCGAAGCAGCTCAAGAAATTGCAATTTTTTGCCAAAAATCTCAAAAAAATTTTTTATAATGCAGTTTGGAATATTTGATGCCTTAGTGCACATTGGTGCTGGCTCTTTGTTGTTTCTTTGTTGAATTGGTCGGTGGTTGACCTCCACCTTGCTATGCACCCCAATTTGGGATGTATTCCATCTGTATAGATTTTGGCGTTTGGTGACTGTTCACATTGGGTCATCAGGCTTTGTCCACAGGCTATATATATACTTCATGCAGCATTTGCTTGGACCTGTCCCGCCCACAGCCATGACTCAGTCATGGGTACGGGACTGCAATAGACCAGGTGAGTGCTGCTGAGAGCAGTTCTGCTATTTATATGTGAGGCCGCATGGCACATTTTATAAAAATATTTTAGTGTAGGACTGCTTCAAATGAGATTTGCCGTGACGTGGCGAAGCAGCTCAAGAAATTGCAATTTTTTGCCAAAAATCTCAAAAAAAAATTTTTTATAATGCAGTTTGGAATATTTGATGCCTTAGTGCACATTGGTGCTGGCTCTTTGTTGTTTCTTTGTTGAATTGGTCGGTGGTTGACCTCCACCTTGCTATGCACCCCAATTTGGGATGTATTCCATCTGTATAGATTTTGGCGTTTGGTGACTGTTCACATTGGGTCATCAGGCTTTGTCCACAGGCTATATATATACTTCATGCAGCAATTGCTTGGACCTGTCCCGCCCACAGCCATGACTCAGTCATGGGTACGGGACTGCAATAGACCAGGTGAGAGCTGCTGAGAGCAGTTCTGCTATTTATATGTGAGGCCGCATGGCACATTTTATAAAAATATTTTAGTGTAGGACTGCTTCAAATGAGATTTGCCGTGACGTGGCGAAGCAGCTCAAGAAATTGCAATTTTTTGCCAAAAATCTCAAAAAAATTTTTTATAATGCAGTTTGGAATATTTGATGCCTTAGTGCACATTGGTGCTGGCTCTTTGTTGTTTCTTTGTTGAATTGGTCGGTGGTTGACCTCCACCTTGCTATGCACCCCAATTTGGGATGTATTCCATCTGTATAGATTTTGGCGTTTGGTGACTGTTCACATTGGGTCATCAGGCTTTGTCCACAGGCTATATATATACTTCATGCAGCATTTGCTTGGACCTGTCCCGCCCACAGCCATGACTCAGTCATGGGTACGGGACTGCAATAGACCAGGTGAGTGCTGCTGAGAGCAGTTCTGCTATTTATATGTGAGGCCGCATGGCACATTTTATAAAAATATTTTAGTGTAGGACTGCTTCAAATGAGATTTGCCGTGACGTGGCGAAGCAGCTCAAGAAATTGCAATTTTTTGCCAAAAATCTCAAAAAAATTTTTTATAATGCAGTTTGGAATATTTGATGCCTTAGTGCACATTGGTGCTGGCTCTTTGTTGTTTCTTTGTTGAATTGGTCGGTGGTTGACCTCCACCTTGCTATGCACCCCAATTTGGGATGTATTCCATCTGTATAGATTTTGGCGTTTGGTGACTGTTCACATTGGGTCATCAGGCTTTGTCCACAGGCTATATATATACTTCATGCAGCATTTGCTTGGACCTGTCCCGCCCACAGCCATGACTCAGTCATGGGTACGGGACTGCAATAGACCAGGTGAGTGCTGCTGAGAGCAGTTCTGCTATTTATATGTGAGGCCGCATGGCACATTTTATAAAAATATTTTAGTGTAGGACTGCTTCAAATGAGATTTGCCGTGACGTGGCGAAGCAGCTCAAGAAATTGCAATTTTTTGCCAAAAATCTCAAAAAAAATTTTTATAATGCAGTTTGGAATATTTGATGCCTTAGTGCACATTGGTGCTGGCTCTTTGTTGTTTCTTTGTTGAATTGGTCGGTGGTTGACCTCCACCTTGCTATGCACCCCAATTTGGGATGTATTCCATCTGTATAGATTTTGGCGTTTGGTGACTGTTCACATTGGGTCATCAGGCTTTGTCCACAGGCTATATATATACTTCATGCAGCATTTGCTTGGACCTGTCCCGCCCACAGCCATGACTCAGTCATGGGTACGGGACTGCAATAGACCAGGTGAGTGCTGCTGAGAGCAGTTCTGCTATTTATATGTGAGGCCGCATGGCACATTTTATAAAAATATTTTAGTGTAGGACTGCTTCAAATGAGATTTGCCGTGACGTGGCGAAGCAGCTCAAGAAATTGCAATTTTTTGCCAAAAATCTCAAAAAAAATTTTTATAATGCAGTTTGGAATATTTGATGCCTTAGTGCACATTGGTGCTGGCTCTTTGTTGTTTCTTTGTTGAATTGGTCGGTGGTTGACCTCCACCTTGCTATGCACCCCAATTTGGGATGTATTCCATCTGTATAGATTTTGGCGTTTGGTGACTGTTCACATTGGGTCATCAGGCTTTGTCCACAGGCTATATATATACTTCATGCAGCATTTGCTTGGACCTGTCCCGCCCACAGCCATGACTCAGTCATGGGTACGGGACTGCAATAGACCAGGTGAGTGCTGCTGAGAGCAGTTCTGCTATTTATATGTGAGGCCGCATGGCACATTTTATAAAAATATTTTAGTGTAGGACTGCTTCAAATGAGATTTGCCGTGACGTGGCGAAGCAGCTCAAGAAATTGCAATTTTTTGCCAAAAATCTCAAAAAAATTTTTTATAATGCAGTTTGGAATATTTGATGCCTTAGTGCACATTGGTGCTGGCTCTTTGTTGTTTCTTTGTTGAATTGGTCGGTGGTTGACCTCCACCTTGCTATGCACCCCAATTTGGGATGTATTCCATCTGTATAGATTTTGGCGTTTGGTGACTGTTCACATTGGGTCATCAGGCTTTGTCCACAGGCTATATATATACTTCATGCAGCATTTGCTTGGACCTGTCCCGCCCACAGCCATGACTCAGTCATGGGTACGGGACTGCAATAGACCAGGTGAGTGCTGCTGAGAGCAGTTCTGCTATTTATATGTGAGGCCGCATGGCACATTTTATAAAAATATTTTAGTGTAGGACTGCTTCAAATGAGATTTGCCGTGACGTGGCGAAGCAGCTCAAGAAATTGCAATTTTTTGCCAAAAATCTCAAAAAAAATTTTTATAATGCAGTTTGGAATATTTGATGCCTTAGTGCACATTGGTGCTGGCTCTTTGTTGTTACTTATATTAAATGCACTCTGATCTGACTTGTCACCCAGATAATTGTCACGCTGTACAAAAGGCAGGTAAGAAGTAGTACAGCGTATTCCCCACTAGGTGGCAGCAGTGTAGTGAAGGTGAGTCAAAGTAACACTGTAACAGAAGGAAGGCTGAAGTACAGCAGAGTAACATCAGCAGGCAATTCACAGGCAAACAACCAGGGGCAATTAGAGTAGTAAAGCAGTCAGGGTCTAGCTGGGAAGTCAAGCAAGTGTAGAGGGAGGATCAAAATCAGGTCAGAAAACAGAACCGAGGTTGGATGCCAGGAGATTCGGTATGCAGAGGGGAACACAAAGGGCACAGGGAACAGAAAACAAGACCGGAGAGTGATGAGACACAAACATGAGAAGAGGATGAACCAGGATGGGTAAACAACTGACAGGAGAGGGAAGTCAGGGACTGGGACAGACGGATGAACGTGGAAGGGTACAGGTAAGGGCACAGTAACTAGGAGTCAGATCAAACAGCAAATCTCACCAGAGCCAGTCACAGGCTGCAGAGCAAAACTATAACCAGCACTGGAATGCTGGTGCAGCACGCAGATATAATGTCTTCTGAAACCGGAACAAGGCCAATGGGCGTTAACCCCTGACATGACCAGGTGCTGGCTATTTGTTTTTTCTTCATTGAATTGGTCGGTGGTTGACCTCCACCTTGCTATGCACCCCAATTTGGGATGTATTCCATCTGTCTGGATTTTGGCGGTTGGTGACTGTTCACATTAAGTCATCAGGCTTTGTCCACAGGCTATTTACTTCATGCAGCATTTGCTTGGACCTGTCCCGCCCACAGCCATGACTCAGTCATGGGTACGGGATTGAAATAGACCAGGTCAGTGCTGCTAAGAGCAGTTCTACTATTCATATGTGAGGCCGTATGGCACATTTTATAAAAATATTTTAGTGTAGGACTGCTTCAAATGAGATTTGCCGTGACGTGGCGAAGCAGCTCAAGAAATTGCAATTTTTTGCCAAAAATCTCAAAAAATTTTTTAGAATTACAGTTTGGAATGTTTAGTGCTGTAGTGCACATTTGGTGCTGGCTATTTGTTTTTTCTTCATTGAATTGGTCGGTGGTTGACCTCCACCTTGCTATGCACCCCAATTTGGGATGTATTCCATCTGTCTGGATTTTGGCGGTTGGTGACTGTTCACATTAAGTCATCAGGCTTTGTCCACAGGCTATTTACTTCATGCAGCATTTGCTTGGACCTGTCCCGCCCACAGCCATGACTCAGTCATGGGTACGGGATTGAAATAGACCAGGTGAGTGCTGCTAAGAGCAGTTCTACTATTCATATGTGAGGCCGTATGGCACATTTTATAAAAATATTTTAGTGTAGGACTGCTTCAAATGAGATTTGCCGTGACGTGGCGAAGCAGCTCAAGAAATTGCAATTTTTTGCCAAAAATCTCAAAAAATTTTTTATAATTACAGTTTGGAATGTTTAGTGCTGTAGTGCACATTTGGCGCTGGCTATTTGTTTTTTCTTCATTGAATTGGTCGGTGGTTGACCTCCACCTTGCTATGCACCCCAATTTGGGATGTATTCCATCTGTCTGGATTTTGGCGGTTGGTGACTGTTCACATTAAGTCATCAGGCTTCGTCCACAGGCTATTTACTTCATGCAGCATTTGCTTGGACCTGTCCCGCCCACAGCCATGACTCAGTCATGGGTACGGGATTGAAATAGACCAGGTGAGTGCTGCTAAGAGCAGTTCTACTATTCATATGTGAGGCCGTATGGCACATTTTATAAAAATATTTTAGTGTAGGACTGCTTCAAATGAGATTTGCCGTGACGTGGCGAAGCAGCTCAAGAAATTGCAATTTTTTGCCAAAAATCTCAAAAAAAATTTTATAATTACAGTTTGGAATGTTTAGTGCTGTAGTGCACATTTGGTGCTGGCTATTTGTTTTTTCTTCATTGAATTGGTCGGTGGTTGACCTCCACCTTGCTATGCACCCCAATTTGGGATGTATTCCATCTGTCTGGATTTTGGCGGTTGGTGACTGTTCACATTAAGTCATCAGGCTTTGTCCACAGGCTATTTACTTCATGCAGCATTTGCTTGGACCTGTCCCGCCCACAGCCATGACTCAGTCATGGGTACGGGATTGAAATAGACCAGGTGAGTGCTGCTAAGAGCAGTTCTACTATTCATATGTGAGGCCGTATGGCACATTTTATAAAAATATTTTAGTGTAGGACTGCTTCAAATGAGATTTGCCGTGACGTGGCGAAGCAGCTCAAGAAATTGCAATTTTTTGCCAAAAATCTCAAAAAAATTTTTATAATTACAGTTTGGAATGTTTAGTGATGTAGTGCACATTTGGTGCTGGCTATTTGTTTTTTCTTCATTGAATTGGTCGGTGGTTGACCTCCACCTTGCTATGCACCCCAATTTGGGATGTATTCCATCTGTCTGGATTTTGGCGGTTGGTGACTGTTCACATTAAGTCATCAGGCTTTGTCCACAGGCTATTTACTTCATGCAGCATTTGCTTGGACCTGTCCCGCCCACAGCCATGACTCAGTCATGGGTACGGGATTGAAATAGACCAGGTGAGTGCTGCTAAGAGCAGTTCTACTATTCATATGTGAGGCCGTATGGCACATTTTATAAAAATATTTTAGTGTAGGACTGCTTCAAATGAGATTTGCCGTGACGTGGCGAAGCAGCTCAAGAAATTGCAATTTTTTGCCAAAAATCTCAAAAAATTTTTTATAATTACAGTTTGGAATGTTTAGTGCTGTAGTGCACATTTGGTGCTGGCTATTTGTTTTTTCTTCGGGTCTGGGAAACTCTGGAGCAGGGAATTCCGTTCCTGAATCATGACAAATTCCTTATGAAACTTGAATCTGGATTTATAGTATAGCTTATGTGTAGAGATGAGTGGACCTGAACAGTAAAGTTCGGTGTTCGTACCAAACACACACTTTTAAAAAAAATCAGTGTTCGAGTTCGGAGCTCGGGTGCTTTACATATACCACTCGATCAAGCACAGCTGTGCTCGGGTACACTCTGTGTTCACCTCAGCGTGAGCCACTTGCAGTATGTGAATGCTCTACACTGGTGTTACAAAACAGTGTTTCCGGATGTAGTGTATGCAAGAAAAAAAAAAAAAAGTAAAAACTCCGCCCTCCCTGGGAAGTGCTCTGTTTATGGCTGGTTGTATGCGGACAAAGTGCCGAACTGCCAATCGATGACTTCAAATGGGGTTCAAGTCAAGTCCAGGTCAAGAACTCAACTTTATTTAAAGTTTGGCAGAACCCGCCAAACCAAACTTCAACGTGTCCGCTCATCTCTACTTATGTGTAGAGATGAGCGAACCTAAAGTTTGGTCTTCGTGCCTAACATAGACTATATAAAAACATACTGAGTTTGGGCGCTTTATGTGTGAACACCACTGATGTGAGCATTGCTGTGCTTGAGTACGCTCGGTGCTTGGCCCAGTGCGAGCAGAGTACAGTGTCTGAACAGCTCACACTGGGGGTAACAACAGCATGATCAAATGTAGTGTGCTCCAAAAAAAAGGAAAAACCCTGCCCACCCGTCCCCGGAAGTGATCTGTTTATGGCTGGCTACAAAGACCCAAAGTGTCCAATTAGCGACTTCCACTGGGTTTCAGGTCAAGTCCGGGTCTTAGACCGAACTTTATCTAAAGTGCAGCTGACCGTACCAATCCGAACTTCAATGGCCCGCTCATCTCTACTTATGGGTCATTTGCGACAGGTGACTGTAAACTCTCTCCTTCTTTCTCACACATACAGTCAGGGCCAGAAATATTTGGACAGTGACACAAGTTTTGTTATTTTAGCTGTTTACAAAAACATGTTCAGAAATACAATTATATATATATAATATGGGCTGAAAGTGCACACTCCAAGCTGCAATATGAGAGTTTTCACATCCAAATCGGAGAAAGGGTTTAGGAATCATAGCTCTGTAATGCATAGCCTCCTCTTTTTCAAGGGACCAAAAGTAATTGGACAAGGGACTCTAAGGGCTGCAATTAACTCTGAAGGAGTCTCCCTCGTTAACCTGTAATCAATGAAGTAGTTAAAAGTTCTGGGGTTGATTACAGGTGTGTGGTTTTGCATTTGGAAGTTGTTGCTGTGACCACACAACATGCAGTCTAAGGAACTCTCAATTAAGGTGAAGCAGAACATCCTGAGGCTGAAAAAAAATAAAAAATCCATCAGAGAGATAGCAGACATGCTTGGAGTAGCAAAATCAACAGTCGGGTACATTCTGAGAAAAAAGGAATTGACTGGTGAGCTTGGGAACTCAAAAAGGCCTGGGCGTCCACGGATGACAACAGTGGTGGATGATCGCCGCATACTTTCTTTGGTGAAGAAGAACCTGTTCACAACATCAACTGAAGTCCAGAACACTCTCAGTGAAGTAGGTGTATCTGTCTCTAAGTCAACAGTAAAGAGAAGACTCCATGAAAGTAAATACAAAGGGTTCACATTTAGATGCAAACCATTCATCAATTCCAAAAATAGACAGGCCAGAGTTAAATTTGCTGAAAAACACCTCATGAAGCCAGCTCAGTTCTGGAAAAGTATTCTATGGACAGATGAGACAAAGATCAACCTGTACCAGAATGATGGGAAGAAAAAAGTTTGGAGAAGAAAGGGAACGGCACATGATCCAAGGCACACCACATCCTCTGTAAAACATGGTGGAGGCAACGTGATGGCATGGGCATGCATGGCTTTCAATGGCACTGGGTCACTTGTGTTTATTGATGACATAACAGCAGACAAGAGTAGCCAGATGAATTCTGAAGTGTACTGGAATATACTTTCAGCCCAGATTCAGCCAAATGCCGCAAAGTTGATCGGACGGCGCTTCATAGTACAGATGGACAATGACCCCAAGCATACAGCCAAAGCTACCCAGGAGTTCATGAGTGCAAAAAAGTGGAACATTCTGCAATGGCCAAGTCAATCACCAGATCTTAACCCAATTGAGCATGCATTTCACTTGCTCAAATCCAGACTTAAGACGGAAAGACCCACAGACAAGCAAGACCTGAAGGTTGCGGCTGTAAAGGCCTGACAATGCATTAGGAAGGAGGAAACCCAGCGTTTGGTGATGTCCATGGGTTCCAGACTTAAGGCAGTGATTGCCTCCAAAGGATTTGCAACAAAATATTGAAAATAAAAATATTTTGTTTGTGTTTGGTTTATTTGTCCAATTACTTTTGACCTCCTAAAATGTGGAGTGTTTGTAAAGAAATGTGTACAATTCCTACAATTTCTATCAGATATTTTTGTTCAAACCTTCAAATTAAACGTTACAATCTGCACTTGAATTCTGTTGTAGAGATTTCATTTCAAATCCAATGTGGTGGCATACAAAGCCAAACTCGCGAAAATTGTGTCACTGTCCAAATATTTCTGGACCTAACTGTACATGGAAATACACACATACATTTACAACAAGAATAAACAGAATGTGTCCCGTCAAAGGAGACACCTTCAATAAAATCAAAATATTTAAGGGATTCAAACTGTAACTAATGGAAAAAAATATGTCCCAAGCTTTGTATCAAATCAATTATACAGAGAAAAAAGAGAAAAAAGTGGATCAGCAGCAGCACTGTCATCGGGCAGAGTAAAAATACTATTCTTAATTCATTTTAGAACAATAAAAAAATGTAATTAAAATATATTTTTATTTTCTCTGATATCCTTTGAGAACATTGCTGAAGGTCCACTTTGTTTTGCATGACGTATCTAACACAACCTGGTCCAGCAACAGCTAAGTGGATGAGATCAGTGTCAGAAGCACGGGAACATATATACACTAGATATTGTATACCCTGACAAGCAAAAGGGTAACAATGTTTTCAACTTTTGAATTTCAGGCTCCATGTTTCACTACCCAGTACAGCTTTCAGTGTGAGACTACCTTCATTTTATAGACCTTGGCTATACAGTCCCTGACAGAAGTTCTGTCGCTTATCCATGTTATGTAAATAAAAGCTTATAACCTGACTTTAAATTCATCCATTGGTTTCATAAATTACTCTTTTGAAAGCTGAAACCCTCCCAAATTTGGCTTAGGTTATGAAAATAAAGTTGCTGCAAAGCTGAAATATTGATCATTTAATGAACACAGAAAGGTCAGATTTTGGCAAGACAAAAGTTTTGTCGCCCACAGAAAGTAATGTGAAATTCAAGCAAATAATTAACTTCTAATACAAAGATATGTTGCATAACATTGGTGAATGAAATTGTGGTGCTATTAGAGCCATATTTAATATTTTGTTTGCCTTCCAATAGCTTGAAGGATTGCATCCATGCGGTTGAACAATGATTCATATTGATGAAGTCACCAGGAATAGCAAAGAATGCAGTCTTACATGCCTCCCAGAGTTCCTCTAGATTATTTGTTTTGTCTTCCAAGCTTCCTCTTTCATCCTACCCCAAACATGCTCAATGATGTTCATGTCTGGTGACTGGGCTGGCCAGTCCTTGAGCACCTTGATCTTCTTTGCCAGGAGGAACTTTGTTGTAGAGATGGATGTATGAGATGGAGCACCATCCTGCTGCAGGATTTGACCCCTTGTATGATTGGGAATGTGAGAGGTAGCTAATACTTCTTCATATTTTAGGCTACTGATATTGCCTTCCACCTTGCAAATGTTTCGCACACCCCCATACTGAATGTAACCTCAGACCATGATCTTTCCACCACCAAAGTTAACTGTTTTCTGGATCCATACGGGCTCCAGTAGGTCTCCTGCAGTATTTGCGGCAGCTATGGTGTAATTCAACTGAAGATTCATCAGAGAAATCCTCCTTCTGCCACTTTTCCAGTGTCCAACTGTTTAGTAGGCTGTGGGACTTGGCAAATGCCACACGGTTTTTTAATTGCCTTTTGTTTAGTGCTGGCTTCTGGGCACTGATTCGACCATGGAGGCCATTTCCAGACAGAATCCTACAAACTGTTCTAGTTGACACAGGGACTTGAGGTCACCAGGCTTTTTGGAGCTCTGTTGCAGTGGAAGAGGGTCTGGCTTTGGATTTTCTAACAAACAAACATTCCTCCTGAGCAGTTGTCTTTCGGGGTTTGCCGGACCTGGGCTTGTCAAAAAACATCTCCAGTCTCTTCAAATCTTTTTTTAATTCTTTGTACTTGACGCTGAGACACATTAAAGGTGCCAGCCACCTCTGCAGTGGATCTGGTGTTCAGCCTCTTGATAATCAAGGCTTTGGTCACAGGGTGGATTTTTGGCATGTTGTCAGAAGTCAAGTTGCAGTTCAAGTGAAGGTCTGGGGTGCTGGGTTTCTTTTTATACACACCCACTAATTAACCGATCATATAGTGAGCACAGGTGAGGATGTAAACTAGGATTGGGTGCATTATATGACAAGGCGACAAAACTTTTGTCTTGCAAATATCTGACCTTTCTGTGTTCATTAAATGATCAATTGTAAGGGCCCATATGTTCCCTGCTATCTACCCCCACACAGTATCCACAGCTGATGGACAGTCCACAGACACGGTCTTGGGGATAACAGTTGCTTTAATATAGCAGGAACAAAGCAAATCAATACGGAATATATGTTTCACAGTCTCTCGTGGGTAGGCCACGGCAAATACAGCTTGGAGTTGAATGCTGAAGTGCAATTAGGGTACTGGAGCTTTAAGTGCACGATTTGTTTCAGAATTAATACTGGTATGCTTTAGGTTCAGATTCTCTTGAGTTTAGAGGGTAGATATGATAAGATTGTACAGACCTGGAGTCCTGGGGTTAATTTCACTTCTAGTTCAGACACGTGCAGTACTTGTAAGCAAATGAAGACAGTTGCCCAGCGTGCTACGGGGAGCGGACGGCTGGTGCGTGGACAATGGCATGAAAGCCACTAATATTGCAGTGGGGCGGGAGACCCTCAAACTTCCCCAATCTGCGTGCAGTAGGGTCTGGTACATAGTCAGTATGCCCTACTGTCTGAAGAGATGCACAATGTCAGGATAGGAAGCCTTCAGCATATTGGCTGTAAAAATCAGGAAATTATGAAATTCTAGGCCTCGGGCCTAGGAGGAGTCTTGTGGTGAAGAGATTCTCCACATAATGTCTTCCCTCAGAGGAGACTCAGCCAGAACCAGCTCATTCCAGTTGTTTCTAGACAGAGGCTGGAGAATAGCTCCACCTATTGAGCCATGTGACCAAGAACTAGCCAATAGGATAACACCCAATGAACACTTCAGATTCTTACAGTTTTCACCAGTAGATGGTGCTAGAACACAACAAATGAAAAATGCTTTACTTATAACATATAGCATAATATTACATATAAGTAAATGTACTTAAAGAAACAGACACAATCTGGACCGGGCCACTACATACTCCCCCTCTGAAGGTGAGCCGTCCTCGGCGATTGTGCGAGTGGAGGACTGCTAAGAAAGGAAGGAAATATATATTTAAGGCACAGTAACAATAAGGCAATGAACAAATGCAAAACATGAATGTGGTTGTGCCAATATGAGATAGAGTCTCTTTCCGCAATATACTATCGTCCATATGAAAGACTCTGGAAAGGCACTTTAGTGGTCCAGTCTATAAGTCCATGGCTGTATACAGAAAATTGTGCAAATAATAAACAAGGTGCTTGATATTACTCAGGTGCAGAGGCTTAAACATTACTAAACTGACCATCCAGCTAAATAAATAAACACAAGATTATATACTCATGGAAAAGGATATGACCTTTTAGTCTCTGTAGCGGGCTGGAAGTGTTCCTTTTGTGCTTCGCTCTGAACGCCTCAACACTTGATCTTCCTCTTGAGCAGGAAAGATATTGTTTGCTGGCTCAGGTAAAGTTGGCAGAGGAGCAGCAACTGGAGCAGGAACCGAGACGGGGACATATTGATAGCATGGAAGGATAAATTGAGTGTTGTAGAGGGACTCTTCCACAGTAGGTTGTCTGGCTGGTGTTTCCATTGCAGGAATTGGTGTGTAGACCGGCAAGACTTGTGGAGGAGGTGATGACATCACCAGTAGATCCTCTTTGGTGCATAGCTTCATGCGGTTCCTGTGCACTGTCTGTGGGGCCATTCCGGGTTTATTCACTTCATAAACATCTGACTCAGGATATGGGATAGCTGTAACTGTGTATGGCTCTGTTTCCCAGAGTGAGTCGAGTTTTCCTGTACGGTGGTACTTCTTTAGTCATACCTTGTCTCCAACTTGAAGTGGGGAAGCATTAGCTCTTTGATTGTAGCTCTCTTCTTGTTGACGGTGAGCTTCACCCATGCGGTAATCAACAATCTGTTGGGCTTCGTGTATTCTTCGCTGATGCTCTGAGACCCAATCAGTTTTTGGCAGGGGATTGATCATGTCAGGGACTTGGATTCCAAGAGAACGATCTTTTGGGAGCTGACCTTGTCTTCCAAACATCAGATAATATGGCGAGTAGCCTGTAGAACAGTGGACAGTATTGTTGTAGATTTCCACTAACTCGTCAAGCAATTGAGGCCATTCAGCTTGTTTGGTAACAGATGCTGTTCGCAGCATATTGATGAAGGTCTGGTTGACTTTCTCACAGAGGCCATTTCCTTGGGGATGATAGGCGGTTGTTCTCAGCTTTTTGCACTCATGGAATTGGCAGAGTTCTTGAAATAATTGTGACTCAAAGGCAGATCCACGATCTGTGAGGACTGCTTCAGGGCAACCGTAATGTCTCACATATTCACGGTAGAAGGTGATAGCTGTAGTCCGAGCTGTAAGGTCTTTTACTGGCACAACAGCAACCCACTTAGTATAGTGATCCACCATGGTTAAGGCATACGTGTAGCCTGAACGAGTTTGTGCTAGCTTCACATGATCAAGAGCGACTAGCTCGTTTGGTTTCTGAGAATGAATTGGATGAAGAGGAGCTCTGGCATCTTTCTTATCGACTTTGGTGAGGTTGCCAGCTGGACATTCACTACACCAATTTTTTATGTCTGACCGCATCCTAATCCAATAGAAGCGTTGGCGTATGGTGGCTTCAGTTTTGTGCACGCCAAAGTGCCCAGACTGGTCGTGGTAGGCATCAAGAACAATTCTGGCATCTCGCCGTGGGATTAGAATCTGATGTAGCCTTTCACCTGAAACCGGGTCTAAGGTATTGCGCAGGATCAAGCCCTTTTGAATGAAGAGTCTTTTGCGCTGTGTCCAGAGACGATTAAGCTCAACATCAGGACATCTTCTGCGTCATCTGAAAGGTATTCTCCCAGTAGTCAAGTAATCATAGATCTCACCTAGGACTCGAGACTCATTTTGAAGAGTTTTCCATCTCGATGGATCTTGGAATCGGTCAGGTTTCTGTGGAGAAGCATCATCAGTTTGTGTAGCAGCAACAGCATTTTGTGTAGCAAACCTTTGATAGAAGGGAGGCATCTCAACATCTTCCCACAGATCTTCCTCAGGAGGCTCTTCTCCTTCGGGCAAACGGAATAACATATCAGCATTGATGTTGATCTTGCCACTGCGATACTTAATTTCAAAGCAGAAATTCGCTAATCTTGAAGCCCATTTCTGTTCAAGAGCACCTAGCCGTGCAGTATTGAGATGAGCGAGAGGACTATTGTCCGTGTAAACGGTGAAGCGTGTAGCAGCGAGGTAATCTTTGAACTTCTCTGTGACTGCCCACACAAGAGCTAGCAGCTCTAACTTGAACGAACTGTAATTGCTATCGTTTTTCTCTGCACCTCTCAAGCTTCGGCTGGCATATGCAATGACTCTCTCTTTGTCACCCTGGACTTGTGATAGTACCGCTCCGAGGCCTTGGTGGCTGGCATCCGTGTAGACAAGGAAAGGATGATGGTAGTCAGGGTACGCCAGAATTGGAGGTGAAGTCAATAGACTTTTCAACATCTGAAAGGCAGTTTCTTGTCACTCAGACCAATTAATTGGAAGTCTTCTGTCGTAGTTTTCTCTAGGGCAACCTCGTAGGAGCTCTGTAAGGGGTTCTGCTATTTGCGCAAAATGAGGTATATAGCGGCGATAGTAGCCCGCAAAACCTAGGAAACTTCTGATTTCTTTGACGGTTCTTGGGGTGTTCCAGTTGTTCACAGCTGAAATGTTTTCAGGGTCAGGCTGGATACCTTCGGCACTTACAACATGACCCAGGTAGTTGACTTTCGGCTTGAGCAGATGACACTTTGACGGTTTTAGTTTCAGGCCATGTTCAATAAGTACCTGGAATACTTCTGCAAGGTGACATAGGTGGTCTTCATAAGTGCGAGAGTATACGACAACATCATCAAGATATAACAGAACGCTCTGGAAGTTGAGCTGACCAAGACATCTTTCCATGAGTCGCTGAAATGTAGCAGGGGCGTTGCATAACCCAAACGGCATACCGTTAAACTCAAAGAGTCCCATTGGGGTGGTGAAAGCTGTCTTCTCTCTATCCTCAGGAGCCATGGGTACTTGCCAGTAACCGCTGGTTAAATCAAGAGTGGAGAAGTATGCAGCTGAGCCAAGAGCGGTGATGGATTCTTCAATCCATGGAAGAGGATAGGCATCTTTGTGTGTAACATTATTCAACTTTCGGTAGTCGACACAAAATCTGATGTTACCATCCTTTTTCTTCACCAGGACGATGGGTGCAGCCCATGGGCTTTGACTTTCTTGGATGACTTCAGAATCTTTCATCTCTTTTAACAGCTTCTCTACTTGTTGATAGTTAGCACGAGGTACTGGACGATGTCTTTCTTTGATAGGAGGATGATCACCTGTGTTGATCTTGTGCTGGATCAGAGTAGTCTTGCTGCAGTCAAGGGGGTGTTTGCTGAAAGCTTGGCTGTGTCGCTTAGCAAGTTTAGTTACACCATTGATGTATTCAATAGGAGTGTTAGCATCTCCAACATTACGTTTATTCCACCAGAAGGTAGTGGGTGTATTAGAGCCTTTGGGAGTGGCTTTTAATGACTTTTGATGAGCAAGTGTCTCTTCATCTACGATGTCTTCTGGATCAAGACTATACAGTTGAGCAACTGAATTAAACTGGTATAGCTCGATAGGAATATCACTTAGGTTGACTAGCCGTACTGGTACTCTACCGTTTGAGACGGTGACAATACTTCTGGCAGCTTTTACCAGGGGCTGTCCTTCAATCTGGATGGAGTCAAGAAGAGCTACATAGTCCTCAATGTCAATTCCTGGTCGAGCTCGACACCAGACTAGAGTCTCGCTGTTGGCTGAGAGGGTAACTGGTCGTGCGTCGGTGATTCGAACACGGCAGATCTCACCTTTACTGTTGGCAAACTTCTGTTGGGCGCAGAGCACTTTGATAGTCCGCTGAACAGCTTGCCTGTAAGGGGAAGAAGCAGAAGGGAGAGAAGCATGCAAGGCAGCGAGCAATTCAGTAAACACATGGTGAATGACATTCATGCCTAAAACTACTGCTGTTGTATCTCCCTCAGCCTCAGTAACAATTACACCTTGACCTGGTAACTTGCGATCACCAATTTGGATTGTGGGTTCCCAGTAGCCTAGCTGGGAAATAGGTTGACCATTACCTGCAATTAAGTCTAACTTTGCTTTACCCACTGGATTCAGGAGATCAAAGTCCCAATTCTTTTCAAAGGCTCGTCGCTCAATTGTGGTGACTTGTGAACCAGTGTCCACTAAAGCTTCTAGAGGTACACCATCGATCCATATGGTTATATACGGGCATTTGGAGATGAACCGGGAAATCCATTGTGATTGTCTTTTTGGGCCCTTGTATTCACCTCCCGAGGGATGGCCCTTGGCCTCGGGGGTGTCCCGTTTAACTTATAACATTGATACTTGTAGTGTCCAAGACGCTCAGAATAAGTACAGTACACACAATCACCAGATGGAGACCTTCCAGGAGGGGGCCTATCAGGACTTGACCTACTAGAATGTGGCTGTTGGGACAATGTCCGATTTACAGATGATTCACATGATGCAGGGGGTTGGCCTTTTAGCTCCTTTAAGGCTTGGCATATGGATTCAAGGACTTGGACAAGTGCATCCGTGGTAGGAGGTGCATGAATGAGAGTAGGGGCTTGCACAGACTGTGTGGCCTGCATAGGGGAAACAAGTGAAAGAGGAGATACAGTAGAAGTTCCAGCAGCAAGGTCTGAGGAACGAGGCGCAAGAGCATAGCTGGTACAAGGTGAGTCAGTACCCACTACTCGCAGGGCTAGAGCTTTAAAGTCTAAGAAAGTCATGTTTGGATTTTGTGCTGCTAGCATGTGGAGTTGACTTTGTACTAGCCTGGAGTCTACATCTTCTATGAATCTGTCGGTGATTATGTTTTCTGCAGCAGCAGGATCTATAGTGTCAATTTGCTGTAAGGCCCTGTATGCAGACTGAAGGGCTAGTGCGTAGTCCCTAAGAGTCTCACCTGGTCCCTGACATCTGTTGTAAAATTTGAGACGAACCTCGGTGGGTGATTGGCGTTCAAATTCTTTTCTCAGGCGGATAAGGATCTGTTCTTCATTGGTTTTCTCAGTAGATGGCCAGGAACGGACTTCCTCAGCAGCTGGTCCATCAAGCTGTCCCAGGAGAAGTTGTACCTGCTGATGGGGAGAAAGTGAGAAAAGCTCAAGAGTATGCATCATCTTTTCTTCGAACCCAGCAAGTGTATGAGGATCTCCTCTGTAGCTTGGGAGACTAGAGGTTCCAATGAAGAATGGCATGCCGGTAGCCATGACAGGGGCTGGAACTGGGTTGGCGGCATTAGCCCGTTCCACTGGAGCACTAGCTGATGAGGATGATGATACAGAGTTAACAGACTCGGCCTGGCCATTATGAAGAGGTTCAGACATTTTGGTGATGATGCAAGTACTGTCTCTTTAAGAATAATGATGACACTGTAGCTTTAAGGGATGCACTGTTATGCACCAACACAGTCTCTGAGATGGAAGGCTCCCCCTCTTGAAAATAGCACTGCGGTGAATGAGGATTTGAACTTATTTGAGTAACTTGAAAGGCAGCAGAGTAGAAGAGCTGGGGCAGGTGCTGTTAACCCCAGCATGAAACAGGAAACAGTCTTTGGCAGTATTCACTGGCAAGATAGAGGTTAATGAGCAATGCTGAGACTTGTAGTGCAGTAAGAGAAGATAGGCACAGAGGAATGATCCTGTTCGTGACGCCAAATTCGACCTTTGTAACGGCCCAGATGTTCCCTGCTATCCACCCCCACACAGTATCCACAGCTGATGGACAATCCACAGACACGGTCTTGGGGATAACAGTTGCTTTAATATAGCAGGAACAAAGCAAATCAATACGGAATATATGTTTCACAGTCTCTCGTGGGTAGGCCACGGCAAATACAACTTGGCGTTGAATGCTGAAGTGCAATTAGGGTACTGGAGCTTTAAGTGCACGATATGTTTCAGAATTAATACTGGTATGCTTTAGGTTCAGAGTCTCTTGAGTTTAGAGGGTGGATATGATAAGATTGTACAGACCTGGAGTCCTGGGGTTAATTTCACTGCTAGTTCAGACACGTGCAGTACTTGTAAGCAAATGAAGACAGTTGCACAGCGTGCTACGGGGAGCGGACGGCTGGTGCGTGGACAATGGCATGAAAGCCACTAATATTGCAGTGGGGCGGGAGACCCTCAAACTTCCCCAATCTGCATGCAGTAGGGTCTGGTACATAGTCAGTATGCCCTACTGTCTGAAGAGATGCACAATGTCAGGATAGGAAGCCGTCAGCATATTGGCTGTAAAAATCAGGAAATGATGAAATTCTAGGCCTCGGGCCTAGGAGGAGTCTTGTGGTGAAGAGATTCTCCACATAATGTCTTCCCTCAGAGGAGACTCAGCCAGAACCAGCTCATTCCAGTTGTTTCTAGACAGAGGCTTGGAGAATAGCTCCACCTATTGAGCCATGTGACCAAGAACTAGCCAATAGGATAACACCCAATGAACACTTCAGATTCTTACAGTTTTCACCAGTAGATGGTGCTAGAACACAACAAATGAAAAATGCTTTACTTATAACATATAGCATAATATTACATATAAGTAAATGTACTTAAAGAAACAGACACAATCTGGACCGGGCCACTACACAATATTTCAGCTTTTCAGCAACTTTATTTTCATAACCTAAACCAAATTAGGAAGGGTTTCAGATTTCAAAAGAGTAATTTATGAAACCAATGGATGAATTTAAAGTCAGGTTATAAGCTTTTATTTACATAACATGGATTAGAGACAGAACTTCTGTCAGGGACTGTAGGTTTGAATTGCAATAATTTAGTATAGGATTAGTTATAAAGATTCATGACATCACTGCATTGTTACTGTTTTGCATTGGGTGTTTGAAAACTCTTTTTCTTTCTGTATACTACATATTACAACCTGTTCTCCCATTTTGTAAATGGTCAGTGTGTTATTAGGTTCATTCCAAAGTGAAAGCTGACTGGTTACAATTGAGGAGCAGCCAGAGCAGTCATGAAGAAGATTTCCAAAGAACAGAGAAACAGCATCATCCAGCAGTCTCTCTGCCAACAGAATTACTAAAATGCATCATGTGAGTACCATGACAATTGGAAGGATATAAAATGAAGTCTGTCCATCCATTTAAAAGCCAAGAGGCCAACAAGTCAGCTCATTACAAGGTCTATCATTTCTGAAGCGACAAACATGGCAGTGAAGGTGGATCATATGCTTCATAATCAGGGTTGTATTTTGCCTTCATGCTGCCCTAGGCACTTTAAGTGGTCGCGCCCCTTATTGACAACGTAAAACTGAGTTTTCGCACACGACATCTGTTTAAGGCAGATCTACTCTGTAAAACACTTTAAAAAGTATCAATGAGAAATGAAGGGCACTAACCCCCCCCAATGGGGATCACCACAGGCACATCAAAACATAGCATGAGTATAAAATATTCCCACCACACCGTCCCCACTTATATACTGTGTACTGTCACACTGCCCCTAATATACTACACACTGCCCTCCCTTATAAATTATACCCACCACACCTTCCTCGATTATGAAATATGATCTGCACATTGTCCTCACATCATGCTGCCCCCTCCTCACAGTGTCCCATGCATACTGCCCCCTCCTCACAATGTCCCATGCATGCTGCCCCCTCCTCACAGTGTCACATGCATGCTGCCCCCTCCTCACAATGTCCCATGCATGCTGCCCCCTCCTCACAATGTCCCATGCATGCTGCTCCATCCTCACAATGTCCCATGCATGCTGCCCCCTCCTCACAGTGTCCCATGCATACTGTCCCCTCCTCAGAATGTCCCATGCATGCTGCCCCCTCCTCACAATGTCCCATGCATGCTGCCCCTCCTCACAGTGTCACATGCATGCTGCCCCCTCCTCACAATGTCCCATGCATGCTGCCCCCTCCTCACAGTGTCCCATGCATGCTTCCCCCTCCTCACAGTGTCCCATGCATGCTGCCCCCTCCTCACAGTGTCCCATGCATGCTGCCCCCTCCTCACAGTGTCCCATGCATGCTGCCCCTCCTCACAATGTCCCATGCATGCTGCCCCCTCCTCACAGTGTCCCATGCATGCTGCCCCCTCCTCACAGTGTCCCATGCATGCTGCCTCCTCCTGAAAGTGTCCCATGCATGCTGCTCCCTCCTCACAGTGTCCTATGCATGCTGCCCCTCTCCATGAGCTCCTAATGCTGCCTTCCTCTTTTCCATAATGACACCTCCATGCTGCCCCACTCATCATACTAAGACCACCACACTAGCACTTATGCTGAGACCCACACACACACACACACACACACACACACACACACTACCCCACTCTTGATATTGACTCCCCTACATTGTTCCACTCCATACTGAGCCCACACATGCTGCCCCTTCTCCATAATGAGCTCCCAATGCTTCCCCCCTCTTATTCTGAGTCCTTACACTCCCCCCCATCGATATTGTCATTGCACTATCCCTCAACCCTTGTCCTCTGTCTCTAGCATTGGCCCCTCTCTCCCATTCCCCCAGCAGCAGCCTCTCTCCCCCTGCCTCCAGCAGCAGCCTCTACCCCAGCATCAGCCTCTCTCCCCCCAGCCTCCCCCAGCATCAGCCTCTCTCCCCCCAGCCTCCCTCAGCATCAGCCTCCCTGCTCCCAGCTTACCCCAGCATCAGCCTCTCTCCTCCCAGCCTCCCCCAGCATGAGCCTCCTCCAGCATCAGCCTCTCTCCTCCCAGCCTCCACCAGTATCAGCCTCCATGCTCCCAGCATCAGGCTCCCTCCTCCCAGCCTCCCCCAGCATCAGCCTCCCTCCTCCCAGCCTCCCCCAGCATCAGCCTCCCTCCTCCCAGCCTCCCAGCCCCCCTCCTCCAAGCCTCCCCCAGCATCAGCCTCCCAGCCTCCCTGAGCATCAGCCTCCCTCCTCCAAGCCTCCCCCTCCCCCTCCCAGCCTCCCCCAGCATCAGCCTCCCTGCTCCCAGCTTCCCCCAGTATCAGCCTCCCTCCTCCCAGCCTCCCCCAGCATCAGCCTCCCTCTTCCCAGCCTCCCCCAGCATCAGCCTCCCTCTTCCCAGCCTCCCCCAGCATCAGCCTCCCTCTTCCCAGCCTCCCCCAGCATCAGCCTCTCTCCTCCCAGCCTCCCCTAGCATCAGCCTCCCTGCTCCCAGCTTCCCCCAGTATCAGCCTCCCTCCTCCCAGCCTCCCCCAGCATCAGCCTCCCTCTTTACAGCCTCCCCCAGCATCAGCCTCCCTCTTCCCAGCCTCCCCCAGCATCAGCCTCCCTCCTCCCAGCCTCCCCCAGCATCAACGACCCTCCTCCCAGCCTCCCCCAGCATCAGCCTCCCAGCCTCCCCCAGCATCAGCCTCCCTCCTCCCAGCCTCCCCCAGCATCAGCCTCCCTCCTCCCAGCCTCCCTCCTCCAAGTCTCCCCCAGCATCAGCCTCCCAGCCTCCCTGAGCATCAGCCTCCCTCCTCCAAGCCTCCCCCTCCCCCTCCCAGCCTCCCCCAGCATCAGCCTCTCTCCTCCCAGCATCAGCCTCCCTGCTCCCAGCTTCCCCCAGTATCAGCCTCCCTCCTCCCAGCCTCCCCCAGCATCAGCCTCCCTCTTCCCAGCCTCCCCCAGCATCAGCCTCCCTCTTCCCAGCCTCCCCCAGCATCAGCCTCCCTCTTCCCAGCCTCCCCCAGCATCAGCCTCTCTCCTCCCAGCCTCCCCCAGCATCAGCCTCCCTGCTCCCAGCTTCCCCCAGTATCAGCCTCCCTCCTCCCAGCCTCCCCCAGCATCAGCCTCCCTCTTCCCAGCCTCCCCCAGCATCAGCCACCCTTTTCCCAGCCTCCCCCAGCATCAGCCACCCTCCTCCCAGTCTCCCCCAGCATCAGTCACCCTCCTCCCAGCCTCCCCCAGCATCAGCCACCCTCCTCCCAGCCTCCCCCAGCATCAACAACCCTCCTCCCAGCCTCCCCCAGCATCAGCCTCCCAGCCTCCCCGAGCATCAGCCTCCCGCCTCCCAGCCTCCCCCAGCATCAGCCTCCAGCCTCCCCCAGCATCAGCCTCTCTCCTCTCAGCCTCCCCCAGCATCAGCCTCTCTCCTCCCAGCCTCCCACAGCATCAGCCTCCCTCCTCCCAGCTTCCCCCAGCATCAGCCTCCCTCCTCCCAGCCTCCACCAGCATCAGCCTCCCTTCTCCCAGCCTCCCCCAGCATCAGCCTCCCTCAGCATCAGCCTCCCTCCTCATCAGCCTCCCTCATCAGCCTCCCTCCTCCAAGCCTCCCCCTCCCAGCCTCCCCCAGCATCAGCCTCCCTCCTCCCAGCCTCCCTCAGCATCAGTCTCCCTCCTCCAAGCCTCCCCCTCCCCCTCCCAGCCTCCCCCAGCATCAGCCTCTCTCCTCCCAGCCTCCCCCAGCATCAGCCTCCCTCCTTCCAGCCTCCCCCAGCCTCAGCCTCCCCCAGCCTAAGCCTCCCTCCTCCCAACCTCCTTCAGCATCAGCCTCCCTCCTCCCAACCTCCCCCAGCATCAGCCTCCCTCCTCCCTCAGCATCAGCCTCCCTCCTCCAAGCCTCCCTCAGCATCAGCCTCCCTCCTCCAAGCCTCCCTCAGCATCAGCTTCCCTCCTCCAAGCCTCACCCTCCCCCTCCCAGCCTCCCCCAGCATCAGCCTCCCGCCTCCCCCAGCATCAGCCTCTCTCCTCCCAGCCTCCCCCAGCATCAGCCTCCCTCCTCCCAGCATCAGCCTCCCTCCTCCCAGCCTCCCCCAGCATCAGCCTCCCTCCTCCCAGCATCAGCCTCCCTCAGCATCAGCCTCCCTCAGCATCAGCCTCCCTCCTCCAAGCCTCACCCTCCCAGCTTCCCCCAGCATCAGCCTCCCTCTTCCCAGCCTCCCTCAGCATCAGCCTCCCTCCTCCAAGCCTCACCTTCCCCTCCCAGCCTCCCCCAGCATCAGCCTCTCTCCTCCCAGCCTCCCCCAGCATCAGCCTCCCACAGCCTCAGCCTCCCTCCTCCCAGCCTCCCCCAGCCTCAGCCTCCCTCCTCCCAGCCTCCCCCAGCATCAGTCTCCCTCCTCCCAACCTCCCTCAGCATCAGCCTCCCTCCTCCCAACCTCCCCCAGCATCAGCCTCCCTCCTCCCAGCCTCCCACAGCATCAGCCTCCCTCCTCCTAGCCTCCCCCAGCATCAGCCTCCCTCCTCCCAGCCTCCCCCAGCATCAGCCTCTTTCCTCCCTCAGCCTCCCTCCTCCAAGTCTCCCTCAGCATCAGCTTCCCTCCTCCAAGCCTCACCCTCCCCCTCCCAGCCTCCCTCAGCATCAGCCTCCCCCTCCCAGCCTCCCCCAGAATCAGCCTCTCTCCTCCCAGCCTCCCCCCCAGCCTCCCCCAGCATCAGCCTCTCTCCTCTCAGCCTCTCTCTCCCCCCAGCCTCCCCCCCAACCTCAGCCTCTCTCTCCCCCCAGCCTCCCCCCCAGCTTCAGCCTCTCTCTCCCCCCAGCCTCAGCCTCTCTCTCCCCCCAGCCTCAGCCTCTCTCTCCCCCCAGCCTCCCCCCCAGCCTTAGCCTCTCTCTCCCCCCAGCCTCCCCCCAGCCTCAGCCTCTCTCCCCCCAGCCTCAGCCTCTCTCTCCCCCCAGCCTCAGCGTCTCTTTCCCCCCAGCCTCCCTCTCCCCCAGCCTCAGCCTCTCTCCCCCCCAGCCTCAGACTCTCTTCCCAGCCTCCCCCCAGCCTCTGCTCTCTCTTCCCAGCCTCCCCCCAGCCTAAGCCTCTCTCTCTTCCCAGCCTCAGCCTCTTTCTCGCTTCCCAGCCTCCCCCCAGCCTCAGCCTCTCTCTCTTCCCAGCCTCAGCCTCTCTCTCTCTTCCCAGCCTCCCCCCAGCCTCAACCTCTTTCTCTTCCCAGCCTAAGCCTCTCTCTCTCTTCCCAGCCTCAGCCTCTCTCTCTCTTCCCAGCCTCCCCCCAGCCTCAGCCTCTCTCTTCCAGCCTCTCTCTCTTCCCAGCCTCCCCCAGCCTCAGCCTCTCTCTTCCCAGCCTCCCCCAGCTTCAGCCTCTCTCTCTCTTCCCAGCCTAAGACTCTCTCTCTCTTCCCAGCCTCAGCCTCTCTCTCATCCCAGCCTCTCTCTCTTCCCAGCCTCAGCCTCTCTCTTCCCAGCCTCCCCCCAGCCTCAGCTCTCTCTTCTCAGCCTCCCCCCAGCCTCAGCCTCTCTCTTCCCAGCCTCCCCCAGGCCTCTCTCTTCCAGCCTCCCCCCAGCCTCTTCTTCCCAGCCTCCCCCCAGCCTCTCTCTCCCAGCCTCCCCCCAGCCTCAGCCTCTCTCTTCCCAGCCTCCCCCCAGCCTCAGCCTCTCTCTTCCCAGCCTCATCCCAGCCTCAGCCTCTCTCTCCAGCTCCCCCAGCCTCCCCCAGCCTCAGCCTCCCTCTTCCCAGCCTCCCCCTAGCCTCAGCCTTTGTCTTCCCAGCCTCCCCCCAGCCTCAGCCTCCCTCTTCCCAGCCTCCCCCAGCCTCAGCCTCTCTCTTCCCAGCCTCCCCTCAGCCTCTCTCTTCCCAGCCTCCCCCTTAGCCTCAGCCCTCTCTCTCTTCCCAGCCTCCCCCCAGCCTCTCTCTCTTCCCAGCCTCCCCCCAGCCTCTCTCTCTTCCCAGCCTCCCCCCAGCCTCTCTCTCTTCCCAGCCTCCCCCCAGCCTCTCTCTCTTCCCAGCCTCCCTCTCTTCCCAGCCTCCCCCAGCCTCACCCTCTCTCTCCCCAGACTCCCCTTGCATGATTATAGTGGACAAAAAGAGGCATCGCAACGATCATCAACTAACCTGTAAGGTGCCCATACATTCTAGG